>NC_091249.1:93452500-94702500 GCF_042477335.2 Ovis canadensis
TTTTTAAAGGTTGTATAAAGAAAAAAGAGAAAATTTGTTTTTTTTTAAAAGGAGAATAAAATTTATTCAGTCTAATATTCACCAGATGAGCCCATTGGACCCTTTTATAAATCTGAAATGCATTTTGAGATCTTTAATAATGTTTATCTTGCTTCTGTCTGGCATGTCTTACTATCTCATCATGATATGAATCATTTCATCAGTTTATCAGTATTTCCCAGCATGCTGTAAAAATCTAAAATAAGAAGGAAGTTGGAAATACAGAAATGAGATAGAAGTCACTGTCATATCATTCTTCATTTTTCTCATTGTGTTTGCCAAACAGTGACATCATCTTTCAAGAAGATATTAAAGTAACTTGCGATGCCACTGTTGCAGTTTTGTTTCTGACTTTGAGTGAATACAGTTGAGAATTCAGAATTTTTCTTTTCACTCATAATAGCAAAAAGAAAGAAACTGACAGAAGACATTTCAATTCATTACTAGATTATTCTAAAGATGAATGTGAAGAGAAGGATAGCAGTGCTGTATATACTAATGATAGTAGTGAAATTTCTTGTATAAAACAAAATCTCAGATTATGAGTGTGCAGATAATATATCTTAGGTGTATGAATAATATTTTTGTAAGGGCAAAGTGAAATGGAGTATTCTTAATCCAGTTTGTTATTCCAAAAGATGCACCCATCATGCAGTACTTAGTGACAAAAATTGGAACCATCATGATTTGCTAAAAACACATATGGGAGTATTCTTTTATGATATTTGTACCCTAAAGTTTACTTGATACTGTTTGCTTGGGGATAGGTGCTGAAGCAGGAGAGTGAAAGAAAATAGATGATATAAAATAAAAATACTCATTTGATTGATTATTCGAATTGTCTTTATAAATGTAGGTATGAAAATGTTTTGTAATTATGAAGCAAAGAAGATAGCTATATTCTCTTTATCAAGATTATGAACTTTAAAAGATTTCAAAATGTTCTTCAAACATTGCATTTTCGTTGCAAGTGGGGGAAGAACCAGAAATAAGGATAAGCTAGAACCTGTTAGAAATGTATTGAAGTTTAGAATTAGTATTTATAAGTGAATATTGTCCATGTGCCTGCATGACAGCTGATGCACAGTTACTTAGATTCATAGTGTGTTGCCCATTCTGGGTATATATGCCTGTTGTTTAGTCACTAAGTTGTGTCTAACTCTTCTGTGACCCCATGGATTGTAGCCTGCCAGGCTCCTCTGCCCGTGGGATTTCCCATGCAAGAATAGTGGAATGGGGTTGCCATTTCCTTTTCCAGGGGATCTTCCTGACCCAGGGTTTGAACCCGGGTCTCCTGCATTGGCAGGTGGATTCTTTACCACTGAGCTACCAGGGAAGCCCTATATGTGCTTTAAAAACCTGGAAAATATGAACTAAAATTTTGAAATTTGCTATGTTTGGATTCTTACTAGTTGTCTTGACTTTTTCCCCTCACTGTTAATTTTTTCTCAATTCTACATAGTACTTATAAAATAACTTAGAAAAGATTTAAGGAAATAAAATGACAGAGTCCACTGGACCCACATGGTAAATGGTGAAGTCTGTCTTTTATAGGTATCAAGGAATATTAAGTGGGGGGAAAGTAGTTGTGGAATGATGAATTACAGTATGATTCTTGGTTTTTGTTGTTGTTCTTTGTTTATTTTTAAAGAAGAAATCAGAAAGCGATACAATGAGTTTATGGAAACTTAAATGCATAGAAAAACATTGGGAAAGGTAGACACCAAACTGGAAAAGGTAGATGCCAGACTGCTCTCAGTGGTAACCTCTGGGGAGGAAACTGAGAGAAGGCTGGCACTCAGAGAGCTTGGGTAAATCGATGAAGGTATCGGTGAAAACAGAAATATAAGACCTTAAGAAACAAGCAAGGCAAATAAACATTTTTTATATCGAAAAAAGTAAAAGATACTAAAGACCATAGAAAGATGTTTTGATTAAACAGAATGTGAAGATTTTAGGTCATTCTGTCCCTGAGTCCAACATACAATTTATATTAATGTAATAATCTAGAAATAATTTTGCATGATTTTTAAAATTTTGTTTATTGCTAAAAATATTGTAAGTAGCAGTAATCTGAAGTGTAATTTTTTTTAATGAATATATCTTAGAGAATGGTAGAAAAAGAAAAAAAGAAAAAGGATCTTATAAGGGAGATCTTAGTTACAGAGCCATATAAGACTCTTCTAAAGTTTGTGCTTCAGAGCACTGTAATTATAATAATTGTCTTTCCAATTCTGATTCTGCAGTTGAGTTTAAACTTTTATACTGAGCCTTGTCCTGAGCATATGTTCTTAAAGTCCATGTTTAAGGTTTGGTTGTGTGTCTGACAGACTGTCCACAAAAATCTTCATGCTTTTTGAAGTTTTTTAAAAGTCTCTTTCCTTGCCTTGTCAATTGAAACATGCTTCTTCTCACAGACCAACTCTACAAGAAGAAAGGAAAATCCTAATAAAAAATGGCCGGCACCCTGTGATTGATGTGCTGCTGGGAGAGCAGGACCAGTTTGTTCCCAATAGTACAGATTTGTCAGTAAGTACCACATCGTGACAATAAAAGGTGGAAGATGATAACATTGATCTCAAACTTTTAAATACCATATGATATTTTAAAATTTTACCCAAGTTTTGCCTTTGGCTTTAAGTCAACTAATCCATGGCTGTGGTTTCATACTCAACACCATATATGGAGTCAGTGCTATTTCCAATAAAAGATTATCCATAGAGGGAACAATTTAGCAACTAAAAGATTAGCCTTAATTAGCTGGTAACCCAGCAAAAATATTTTATATTTTTAAATGCCCACAGGTGCTAATGGAGAGGAATCACACCATGGTTTTGCAAATTCCTGTTGGTGTATAGTATAGGCTTTGTCTTGTGGTCTGTTTTGAGATGTTTTGTGAAAGGATCACAGATGCTTCAGCTGATTTCAGTGATAAGAATTTTTGTCATTAAAAAAAAGAATTTTTGTCATATGGACTAGGGTTCTCTTATAGAACATTAATGATTTACAGTATTTATTCATCTAACACGTACTTACTGAGTACCTTTTTAGCACCAGGTAGTGAAACAGAGTATTAGCACAGACAGTGGAAAGCAAGACAGAAGTATGCCCTGCTGGTAGAGAGCTTGTGGTCTAGCAGGGAAGATAGATTATTATAATGTGGCTCGGTCAGGCCAGGATTCAGGAGACCAGGTGTCATAGAGCATGTAGCAGATTGATGTAACCCAGAATTAGGGAGAGTGTTTGGGAAGGTTTCCCAGGGATGAGATACTGACTGAAGAGGGAGTGAGTTAGTGCAGACCAGGGAAATGGGGACGATTATTCCAGGGCAGGAGCCAGGGTGGTAGAGTCTAGGGGTGAAGCAGCGCTGGTGGGCTCAGGGAACTGAAAGATGTTGCATAAGGTTGGGGCATAGAATATAAAGAAACAAGTGTCAGAAATAAGAAAGAGACCAGTTTGTTTAAAGCCGTATTAAGGAGTTTAAAGGGTTTTTTGTTGTTGTTGTTTGTTTGTTTTCTTAAAGGATTGAGAATGCTAGGAAAAGAGTGTTTAAACCTGCAGAAAAAAGTGAACCTGTGTGTGTATGTTTGTTACACTGAGGTACATTGTCCATGATAAACAGAGCCATGCACTAATTCAGGTGATAAGGGTAATTTTACTCAGTAATATTGTTGCATAGGAAAAAGAGTCTAGCTTGAACCGAGTACAGTTTGTGCAGAGATGTTTTTGTTTGTTCAGTCACTAGCTCGTGTCCGACTCTTTGCCGCCCCACAGACTGCAGCACACCAGGCTCCTCTGTCTTCCACTACATCCCAGAGTTTGCTCAAATTCATGTCCGTTGAGTCGATGTTGCCATCTAACCATCTCATCCTCTGCTGCCCTTTCAGAGATGACTAGGTGTCTTAAAGTAAGAATGAGCAAGTAGGGAGGAGGGCTGGGCATGGCCAGGTTCAAGGAAGTGGAAACAGAAAAACTGAGAAAAGGGGTTTGGTTAATGTGAAACCCTTCTGGGTTTCATAACTGGCAACTGTTGCTGATCCTCTCCCATGGGGACTGAGAAGGACAGAGAGTTATCACCATGGATGTTTGCATTTCAAAGAGAGCCTCCACACGCATTTATTTCTAAGTGGTAGAAGACTTACCTCTTAAAGGGGTTAGAGAGGATTTATAACCACAAGATTTCTGAAGTAATTGCTCAAAAAGTAGGTTTGATGTCTGTCTTTCACTAGGTTTTGGCTGGAACAAATACAGATTCTTTCCTGGCACTGTTGTGCTTTTGTAAGCAGAGACTTTAATGGGGACTGGGATCATCCCAAGATTGTGGTCTTGAGCTGTTAAATAGAAACTATATGCTGGCTTTTGTTCTGGTCTCCTAGTGGGGAGTGAATGAAATCATTTGTGCCGAGAGGATTGCAGCTGTTATAGGCCAAAGTTGGAACCGAGTGGGCTCAGAGGAGCCTGACTAGCATTTGATCAAGAAGGGAGTCTCTGTCAACACAGTGAAATTATCTGGTGATGATATGAAAGAATTAACATGGAAGGGGTCGCTAAGTGAGGGAGGCTGTATTGGAGAATGAGGTTCCTGACTTCCAGATTCCAGAGGCAGTGTGCTGGGTAATAGAAAGATTCCAGGGATGGCCATGGAAGGTGAGCAGAAGTGGAGGAGGTCTTTGCCCAGGGATGCCCATGGATGGTGAGTAGCAGAAGTGGAGGAGGTCTTTGGAGATGAGGAGATCGAGGAACAGCTTTTGAGAAAAAGGTATCCATAGGCGTGTTGAAATTGTCCAAACAACTTGATTTGTAGTGGCATGCGAAGGTGGTCCAGGTGTCAGAGATTCCAAGAGATGGAGACTTGATGAGCTGGAGGTAGATGATAAGGCCCTAAAGAAGCAGATATGGGAGAACCTTTGAACCCTGAGATACAAATGAAAGGATATGGCAAAAGGCTCATCCTTGAAATGAGAGAACTGCAGGGGAGTAATAGCCAGCTTTCAGCTCAAGTCAGTGTGTGAAGGAAATGTTAAACAAAGAGGTTAGAAACATAGAAGTCTTGGGGAATTTTTCAGAGGACAGTGAGAAAATTGAAATATAGGGAATCAGTTGGAAATTAGATCACACAAAGGACCCAGGGGGGCAAGGCAGTTGGGACTATCACAGAATATTCCATCTTGGGCTGTGAGCAGGGTGACAGAGATATGAGCCTGCTAAATTTGGCTGACCATAAGGGTGGGGCAAGTAAAAGGAAATACTTTGAATTATATCTAGTTCAATAACACATTTTTGATATTGCTGACAGAAAAAAAAAAAGCACAACGTGAGAGCTGTGTATTAAGTTTTATGTGGGGCACAATGAGGACTATAGCCCAGGAGATAGCATTTCAGATAGCTCTGAGAAACTGCTCCAGAGACATGGGGGGAAGGCCATTGTGATGTATGATTTTAGTGAAGTGGGGAACGTGCAGCTAAGCACACATTTTGGCAGATGCTTACTGCTAGTCACAAGGAGCAGATGTCACCATTAATGATTTTAGTGCTTTTCTAGATATGAGGAGATGCAAGAATTGGGCTCAGAATCTTCTCCGGCAAATAAGCTAACTATCTAAAGACCTGGCTGCCAGTTTTTCCCAAAGCCCAGAGTGCCTGATTCCTGATCTCCACCCTGAACTCCTTTCAGGGTGTGTTGGAGAACAGCAGCTGCAGCGGTTTATGACTTAGTCCTTATAGAGGCAAATGGAAGGTGGCAGTTTTTAGCTGGCAGTATCATACAGAAACTTGGAGTAGTACATAACTAGATCTCTGATGTCTGTAAACATGCTTATTCTCCTTAGAGAATTTGTGAGTTGCTTGATTTATCAAACCAAGTTAACAGGCACTAATGTATTTATTGTCTTTTATAGGAAGTCTCTGTGAACATAAGAATTCCTTTTTCAGTGTCCATGATACTAGTAAGGTGTAGCTTTTCTTGAGAAAATAATACAGCTGTTCCCCTTAGTACCTTGGTTTACTTATAAATCACTTGAAATATCATTTCCTATTATTATTCCCATGCCCCTAAACATCAGTCAACTTGATCTCATGTATGTTATTCTTGACACTGAATTTTTATTTTTGTTTCCTTTTCATTCCCCTCCTTTCTATTAAGTAATGTATTACACTATTTAAAACAGCAAAATTTGAGAAACTAAATTAGCCTAATGACAGGGATGTTTTAAAGAAATGTTGAACTCTTTTATTTAAATTTTTACAAAATGAATGGAGTGATTTATTCCAGCAAGCACTTCAGAATATTCCAGAATATTCATTTCTTTTACATATGCTTTTTCTAACTTGAGTAGGAGTTGATATAGAACTGTTGCTATGGCGAAGTACAGTCTTTTTTGCAGGGTATAAATTTCTATATAGGGATAGTGTTGAAGAAGAACTATGTACAACTCAATTTTAAATATTTTATAGGTGTTAACTATAAAATATACTCTGAAATAATTTCCTGAAAGTCAAGTGGCATTATTGCTTTTGACAGTCATGTAATTTTAAGAAATGGTCTTTTGTACATGTAATTATGAGTGTACTTTTCTGGATCTGTATTATATGAACTGATTATAATGTTTCTAAACGAGCCAAGTTACTGCCCACTTTTCCTCAACCAGTTTTAAGAATACTCATTTTTTTAGATACCCGACACTCAACAAAGGTTTGCCATATAGTACAGGGAGCTATAGTCAATGTCTTGTAATAACCTATAATGGAGAATGATCTGAAAAATAATATATGTGTATGTGTATAACTGAAGAATACTCACTTTTTCACATTTCACAATCTTGCATTGATTTACAAATTTTTTGCTAGCATTTTATGAATATTTTATTCTTATAGATTTTAACACAACTACTTTGTGTCAATATTGTGCTTGAATTTAGGCTCACAAAGAAGAGATATAATATCTCTAATCTGGTGAGAAATTGATCCAATTAAAAACGCCAGTAGAGTACTTATAAAGGCTATGAGGGACCTAATGGACTATCCAGTAGAAAAATTGCAACAGACTTGAACAGGCATAACAAAGTAGAGGATATCCAAATGGTCAATAAACAAACTAACACTTTTTTAAACTGCTATATTGAGTTTCCTGGAGGAGTATTAGCAAAGACTCAAATAGGAACTGTGGGGTACTTGTGGGACGTTTGGTGGAGATCCCAATATGAAGGTGGATATAAAAGCCAGGAGAGAGGGTGAGAGGGAGTTAGGGCGTCAACAGTGATCATGATGCATGTTCAGGGGGTTTAGATTCTGGGTCTGTCTCTCAGGGAGATTGTATAAACCTGTAAAGAAGGCTGAGGAAAAAGCCTTCTCAAGCATTGACATGAAAGGAGTCATTTCACTGAAAGTGGGTTTAAATGAAGAGAACTTTTCAAGTATCTTTTAAATATATCCCTACCTAATGTTTAGCATTTAGTTATTGTTTCATCTGAACGTCAAAAAGATAAAAATACAAAAAAAATTTTTTTAAGGAGCTATTGTATATTTCTTTTTAGCCTTTAAGACCTCGCTCTGCCTCATCTTCTAGGAAACCTTGTTTGACTTCTGCAAGCATAATTGAAAGGAATACACTCTTAAACCCTCTTTTTTTGGTTCGCTTCCCTGACTCCTTACATAATCTGAGTATTTGTAGACTTAGCAGCCGCTGGATCTGCCCACCTCCAGTTTTTTCTCCACTCTGCAGCCACAGGGCTTTTCCTAACCTGTCATATCGCTCCCTCATTCGAATTAACGCTGAAAATTCCAGCCGTGCAGCTCCCAAGCTACTGCTCCTCTAGGACTTGGCAGATGGTCTCCCCTCAGCCTAGAATGTCATCTTCCCCCGCACCGTCCACACCCACCTCCCACACACCCACATCGCACCCCGTCCACCCTCCAGCTCCTGCTCGTTCTCTAAGTGTGGTCTTGGTGTCGCATCCTGACTAAGGCTTCCCTCCCGAAGCTGGGATGGGTCCCCCCCATCGTATGCCCGCAACACTGTATGTTTCTCCCTCGTTTAGTCTTTATCCCACTAAATTGTAATTGCCTTTTTTTGGGTTTGTGGTTGCCAGTGGCTTATAAGCTTAAAGAGAACAGGGGCTTTGCTTCTCCTCTTTAGTTGTAATCATACTGTCAGTTGCAGTTCTCTGGCACATAGCAGGCATCCAATCAGATTTGTTAAATAAAAAAGGATTAGCTTTGAAGTTTTGAGCAGTCGCCAAGTCTTACTTTAAATTTGTGCTTTTTTTCCTTCACAAAATGTTATTTTTCAGGATATCATATTAGGAGTTCACAATTCATACAGTAATTATACTGAAGAACTAGATAGGATATTAGGGATCATTTGGTGTGACTTGGGAGTAAACCAAGGCCCAGAAAGGGGAATCGACTTGCTGGGGGTTTCTAAAGTCAAATAGTCATGACCTGTTTCCCAAAACATGTATTCTAAGGCAAGCCAGTGCTTGCCAGCCCTTTTCACGTGACAGCACACCAAGAAAATGATTACAGTGCTGGCACACTGGAGGAAGAGGTTGCTCAGAGAAAATGAGGTTGGCCCAAGGGCTCTGACCACCCCAGCCCCACCTGCCACTTTGAGGGTCAACGTTTTAGAACACCTGTAACCTTTGAGGCAGTCCAAGACGCCATATGCCAAGACATACTGCTACCAACCAGGGTTCTTGGGCTCCTTAATCGGTAGAAATTGTTAAGAGGCCAGGCATGGCTTTATTGGGGCCCCTGCAGCAGCAGTAGAGAGTGATAAAAAGCAGCTTGCAAGGGAGCTGAGCTGGTTCCTTATATGGGGGAGTATAGGGGTATGTCCAGGGTCAGGCCAGAGGGGGAGCTTAGGTGGTTTGCCCACCCCTTTGTTGGTGTTGTATGCAGGAGGCATGCGCAGTACCCTTGTTTTGCTCCTGGCCTTCAGAAGTGGCAGTTGGATTTTTGGTCTCTTTATACATTATTGTCCATAATTTGCCCCAACTGTATATATATGCTGTTATTTGTGGTCCCTTATAGTTTCTTTGTATTTAACAGAATATAGCACTCAAAGAGATATCTGTCCAGATGCAAGCACTACAGCAAAGTATCCCAGATCCCAGACCCCAGCCTGTCTCAGTACTACTTGGGAACCTCCACCATAACCTACTGTAATCTCAGGAGTTTTCTGCATTTTAAGCCAAATGACTTTGTAATGGATGGATTTTTAAAAACTCTTTATTTTGTAAAGGGGTGTAGCTGATTAACAAACAGTGTTGTGATAGTTTTAGGTGGACACAGCAAAGGGATTCAGCCATTCATATACATGTATCAATTCTCTTCCAAAGTCCCCTCCAATCCAGGCTGCCACATAACACTGAGCAGAGTTCCATGTGCTATACAGTAGATCCTTGTTCTTCATGTAATGGATGGGTTTTTGATAGAAATCAAAGGTGGGGGTTTTAGTTCGTGTTTTTGTAAAAAATATAAATAATATAAACACTGGGAAGGAGAAAGGGGAAGATATAGTTGCTGCCTTGTAAATTTCTAAGGAGGAGAGTTAGTCAAATGCAAAGCAGGAAGATTCCCGGGAAGTACTGGAACCCTGTGTATCTGTGTAACCCAAGGGAAACCCACATCCCAGAGAAGGACAGTTTGTCTGTCCTCCACCATCTCCCAGAGCTTGCTCAAACTCATGTCCATGGAGTAGGTAATGCCATCCAGCCATCTCATCCTCTGTCATCCCCTTGTCCTCCCGCCTTCAGTCTTTACCAGGATCAGGGTCTTTTCCAATGAGTCAGTTCTTCACATCAGGTAGCCAAAGTACTGGAGTTTCAGCTTCAGCATCAGTCCTTCCAGTGAATATTCAGGGTTGATTTCCTTTAGGATTGACTGCAGTCCAAGGGACTCGCAAGTGTCTTTTCCAACACCACTGTATTGTATTAGGTACAAAAATATTAATGAGTGTTACAGCTTCTTCTTGTATTAGTTCCTTTGTCATTGTATAATGCCCTTTTTTTGTCTTTTGTTATTATAGACCTTGTTTCAGAGTCTGTTTAGTCTGTTATGAATATTGCTACCTCCACTCTCTTGTTTTCATTTGCATGAAATATCTTTCTCACCCTCATGTTCAATATGTGTGTCTCTAACTCTGAAGCAAGTCTTCTGTAGGCAGCAAGTAGATGAGTCCTTACTTTAAAAATCTCATTAGCCATCCTGTGTGTTTTGACTGGAGCATTTGGTTCATTGTGATTTAAAGTGATTATTGGTAGGCTCAGTGGGTAAAGAATCTACCTGCAGTGCAGCAGACACAGAGACTCAAGTCTGATCCCTGGAGGAGGATATGACAGCTCACTCTGATATTCTTGCCTGGAGAATCCCATGGACAGAGGAGCCTGGCAGGCTAGAGTCCATAGAGTCACAAAGAGTTAGACACTACTGATGCAGCTGAGCATGCATGCACGCACATGGACTTATTGTCACTGCCGTTTTGTTAATTGCTTTCTGATTGTTTTTGTAGTTTGTTCTTTTATTATTTTACCTACCTTTGATTTGATGATTCTTGTTTAGTGTTATGCTTGTCTTCCTTTCTCTCTAATTTTTGTTTATTTATTGTAGGATTTTGATTTGTGGTTACCTTGGGGTTTATTTGGAGAAGGAAATGGCAACCCGCTCCAGTGTTCTTGCCTGGAGAATCCTGTGGACAGAGGAGCCTGGTGGGCTGCTGTCCATGGGGTCGCACAGAGTCAGACGCAACTGAAGTGACTTAGCATGCATGCATGGGGTTTATTTATGTTGCTAGGTTTCTTTAGGCCTTCCTGTTAGTACCGCTGGCTTTCTAAGCAGCTCAGGGGACTTGTCTTCCTGGTGTTGTACTCCAGGTCGGGATACCCAGTATGTGGCTTGACCGGATCACTCCCCAGGAAGGATCCCTTTTCTCTTCTGTGTCCTTTCCCAGGGGCCTAGATCCTGATCTGATGACTTTTCTTCTTTTCCTACCTGATTCTTTGTGACCTTTCCATTTCTTTTTATTTTTTATTGAAGTATAGTTGATTTTCAATGTTTCACATGTATAGCAAAGTGATATAGTTTTTTTTTAATATCTATCTCTGTATACAGATATAAATGTATATCTTTGTGTTTGACTATCTACAGTTATTAATCCCCACTACCTCTTCCCCTTTGGTAACCATAAATTTGTTGTCTGTGTCTGTGAGTCTATTCTGTTTTGTAATAAGTTCATTTGTATCATTTTTGAAGAGTCTCTTTATGGATCTTTCTTACAGCATTGGTTGTACAAAGTCTTTTCTGCCAGTCTCTAGTTTATTTTCAGTGAGAATCACTATAAATGTGTTTTTCACATAGCATAATCATCAGATATATTGTTAATGACTGAAGGAAACATTAATGGCATTTCAGTGTTGTTTTCTGTTGCTTCTGTCTCCTTTCTTCCTGATTCTGAAACAGTGAGTTAAAGAAGGACATCTTGTATAACTGCTTTAAAAAAAAAATCAATGTTTTTCTCTCACTCTTTTTTAAATTAATTTTTTTATTGGAGTATAGTTGATTTACAGTGTTGTATTAGTTCTGCTCTTCAGCAAAGTGAGTCAGTTATATGTACATATGTATCCACACTTTTTTTAGATTCTATTTTTATATTCTATTCCCTTACTGGTCATTTCAGAGTATTGAATAGAGTTCCCTGTGCTGTGCATTAGGTTCTTAATAGGTTATCTATTCTATATACAAGTGTGTATATGTCAACCCTGATCTTCCAATTTATCCTGCTCTTCCCCCCCGGTAACGACGTTTGTTTTCTACACCTGTGACTCAACTTCTGTAAATAGGTTCATTTGTACTATTTCTTTAGATTCCACATAAAAATGGTATCATATGATATTGTCTTTGTCTGACTTACATCACTCAGTATGACAGTCTCTAGGTTCATTCACATTGCTACAAATGGGATTATTTTGTTCTTTTTTATGGTGGAGTAATATTTCATTGTATATACATACTACATCTTTATCCATTCCTCCACTGATGGACATTTAGGTTGCTCCCACGTCTTGGCTATTGTAAATAGTTCTGCAGTGAACATTGGTGTGCATATATCTTATGGAATTATGATTTTCTCTAGATATTTGGCCACGACTGGGATTGCTGGATCATATGGTAGTTCTATTTTTAGTTTTTTAAGGAACCTCCATACTATTCTCCTAGTGACTGTATCAATTCACATTCCCACCAACAGTGTAGGAGGATTCCCTTTCCTCCACAACCTCTCCAGCATTTGCTTTCTGTAGACTTCTTTATGGTGGCCATTCTGACTGGTGTGATGTGGTACCTTATAGTTTTGATTTGTATTTCTCTAAAAATCGACAGTTTTGACCATCTTTTCATGTGCCCATTGGCAATCTGTATATCTTCTTTGGAGAAATGTCTATTTAGGTCTTCTGTCCATTTTTCGATTGTGTTGTTTGTTTTGTTATTGAATTGTGTGAACTGCTTGTATATTTTGGAAATTAACCCATGTCAGTCACTTTGTTTGCAAATATTTTCTCTCATTCTGTGGGTTTTCTTTTCGTTTTGTTGATGGTTTCCTTTGCTGTGCAAAAGCCTTTAAATTTTATTAGGCCCTGTTTGTTTATTTTTGTTTTTATTTTCGTTTCTCTAGGAGGTAGATCAGAAAAGATCTTGCTGCGATTTATGTCAGGAAGTGTTCTGCCTATGTTCTCCTCTAAGAGTTTTATAGTATCCAGTCTTACATTTAGGTCTTTTATCCATTTTGAGTTCATTTTTGTGTTGTTGTATTAGAGAATGTTCTAATTTAGTTCTTTTACACGTAACTATTTGGTTTTCCCAGCACCACTTATTGAAGAGACTGTCATCATTGTATACTCTTGCCTCCTTTGTTATAGATTGATAACATAAAACTCTTCACAGTTTGAGTGTCAAGGATAATCGCTTTTTAAACTGTTCCGTGATACAGAATGTTCCTGTTTCTTTTCCTGTCTCACTCATCTTCACTGTTTGCACTACTCAGCCTTCAAGGCCCCCAAAATGCTACTGCCTCCTTAAAGCCTTCCCCATCTGGCCAGAAATAATTTCTATTCTAACACTTTCTCTGTTCCTTAAAAAAAAAATTCTCATCATCTACCACTTTTTGGTACATGGGTGTAGTGGGAGAGTGCCTAACCATGATGGGAGAGGTAAATTCAAATCCTACCTTGCTGTTAGTGTACTGTCATCCCTGGATAGGCCACCGTCCTCACTGGGTCTTGATTTCGTCATCCATAAAGTGCAGGGGTTGGGTTAAGTCACCACTAGCTCTCAGTAGGATGTAAATTGGAAAGCATGGAGATGTTGAAAAGATTTGGACTTTTATCTTGGTATCGTAGCATGCAGCCTAAACTCTCTAGCCTCATTCTCCCCCTTTCTATTTGACAGGCACCTAGAGTGAAAAGTATAAAAATTTGGCTGAGAGCTTGCCTGGACAGAGCTTTCACTAAGGAGTCTCTTACTGTAACATGCTATTAAAAAAATTATTTATTATAATTATAATTATTGGTTGTGCTGGGGCTTTGTTGCTGTGCATGGGCTTTCTCTAGTTGTGGCAAGTGGGCGCTTCTCTTTGCTGCAGTGCGTGCCTTTCTCATTGTGATGGCTTCTCCTGTTGCAGAGTAACCAGGCTCTCGGGCTTGCGCTCAGTAGTTGTGGCACACAGGCTTAGTTGTTCCACAGCATGTGAGATCTTCCTGGACCAGGGATTGAACCCGTTTCCCCTGCATTTGCAGGTGAATTCTTTACCACTGGACCACCAGGGACATCCTCTACTATAATGTGCCATTGATTGATGTTTTCAGGGAATAAAACACTTTGAAACTGTCAAACTTTTCATCAGTCTGCAACTATTATATAAATAGTTCTACCATGATTCTTTTTAAAGGATGGATGTGAATATCTGTACCTGTCAAGGAAGAAGACAGTTTTTGCAGAAAACTAGCTGATATTCAAGTCTTGGAAATTAACATTAGACAACTTTTTTTTTCCCCTTCTTTGCATCTTATAACTTCATGGATACTGATTGATCATTACTGTAGTTTATCCAGTGAGGAATCCAAGGATGCTGGCCCAGAGCTAGGGGAGCACTCCTCCTATTTAGCAGTGACTGTGATTTCTTGTCACTGAGTGGAAGTTCCCTTTGAGACATCTGTCAGGATGTTAGCTACTGTATTGGCTCTGCGTTACTGGCCAAGATGCTTAGCTTCTCCAGGCCTTTCTTCCCATGTTACAGGTGAGGAAAGAAAGGCTTGGAGAAGCTAAATACAAAGAATTGATTTCTGTGTATCAGTTGGCTCTGAAATAAAAAATTAAAAGCTTTGCTGTCCTGTATTGAAGGAGAGACGAAGTATTCAAGGTGGTTCTAAATAACAGCAGTTTCTGTGTAGTTAAGTGTAGAAGAAAAATGTCGTTCCTCTTGAAAATAATAGGAAGTACCAGATTTGCTTATCCATTTTTCACTAACTTACATGCAATTTAAATCCAAAAGAAAGTAACATTTCTATTTGTGTACATGCCATCAGTTCAGTTCAGTTGCTCAGTCATGTCTGACTCTGCGACCCCATGCATACACATGCTTATTTTACTTATCAAACTCTTCCAGTAAGTTTCACATTTGACTTTTACATTAAGTCTAAGGCATGTCAATATATGGCAAAACCAATACAGTATTGTAAAAAAAAAAAAAAAAAGTCTAAGGCAAAAAAACTTTCATTGCCTTTTGTTCATTTTTGCTGTTTCAGATACTCTAGAGTGTGTTGCAACTTTTTTCTTCATGTGGCTTAGTTTTAAGAAACAATGATTTACAAAAATTATTAGTGTTTATAATTTTGAAGGACTTTCACATAATTTTTTTCTTATTTAGTTAAATTTCACAAAATTTGTGTAAGGCCAGGATTTCTATTACTCATTCTTACAGATGAGAAGATGAGATTGTACCTTGTTAATGAAAGTCTTTTCATACTGACAAACCTAGACAGCATATTAAAAAGCAGAGATATTACTTTACTGACAAAGGTCCATATAGTTAAAGCTATTTTTCCTGTAGTCACGTATGGATGTCAGAGTTGGATGATAAGGAAAGCTGAGCACTGAAGAATTGATGCTTTTGAACTGTGGTGTTGGAGAAGACTCTTGAGAGTCCCTTGGACTGTGAGGAGTCAAACCAGTCCATCTTAACGGAAATCTGTCCTGAATATTCACTAAAAGGACTGATGCTGAAGCTGAACTCCAATACTTTGGCCAGATGCAAAGAACTGACTTATTAGAAAGGACCCTGATGCTGGGAAAGATTGAAGGTGGGAGGAGAAGGGGACGACAGAGGATGAGATGGTTGGATGGCATCACCGACTTGACGGACATGAGTTTGAGCGAGCTCTGGGAGTTGGTGATGGACAGACAAGGACGCCTGGCGTGCTACAGTCCATGGGATCGCAAAGAGTCGGACATGACTGAGCAACTGAACTGAACTGAATGAAAGCCAGAAACCGATACTGTCTTCTAATTACAAACATTATTTTTCTATTTTATTTTGCTTTATCACTGTATATCTTATTTACTAAATTATTTGGTTATTAAATTAAGATTTTTTAAGATACTCTGTCAAATTATTGATTCTGTTTGGAAGGAAAAACAGAATTGAAGAATAAATATAATTACTTATTTTTTAAGATGTTGAAAAGAGTAAGGTGTCTACCAGATAAAAGGTGTTCATTTTCCTTTGTCTCATAGCTTCCCTAAATTACTGATTTAAACAAAAATTTGACTCCCACGTTTCCTTGGCTACCCTCTTGTGCTAATCGAGTTGGGTAGTTCTGCTTCAGGCAGCTCCATAAACCAGGCCTTCAAGGGGGGCCTTAGCATGGTGGGAGTAACCCTTCTGTGGGCTATCTGCTTTGTGCTGTATTCTTTCATTTTCCACTATGTGCTTTTCTGTAGTACTTGTGTTTTGTGTAATACACTAAGAAGTCCAAATAACAAAATGTTGTTTGAAACTTGTGAATTTTTCGTAAGTTATACTAGTGTCTTTGTAAAGAGTTACTTGATTATTCATGACTGCTGCTGCTGCTAAGTCGCTTCAGTCGTGTTCAACTCTGTGCGACCCCATAGACGGCAGCCCACCAGGCTCCTCCGTCCCTGGGATTCTCCAGGCAAGAACACTGGAGTGGGTTGCCATTTCCTTCTCCAATGCATGAAAGTGAAAAGTGAAAGTGAAGTTGCTCAGTCGTGTCTGACTCTTTGTGACCCCATGGACTGCAGCCCACCAGGCTCTTCTGGCCATGGGATTTTCCAGGCAAGAGTACTGGAGTGGGGTGCCATTGCCTTCTCCTTGTTCATGATTATCCGTGAATAAATAATTAAATCTTAAGGTAATTCACTTAAATAACTTTTAACTACCTGATATTTCAAACAAAGGAGAAGGTACAGAAACCTATGTAATAGATACTCATTTACCCTTCACTCAAATATCATAAAGACTGACATTTTGTAAAAATTTAGGTTTTTTTGAAGTGAGTAAAAGATTACACATATAGCTAAGGTCATATGTAATTAACTGCCATCTCTTTTCCTCCCTCTTCACCTCCTATCCTCACTATTATCCTGGTGTTATTTATTATCATAATGGATGGTTTTTATTCTTTTATTTGATATAGATGTATCTTAATATGATATAATTATTTTTGTATATACTTAAAGTGTACATAAATATACCCCAATACGATTGTATTCTACATTGTAAATAATTGTTTTATTATACAAAGTAGATCAATTCATTTTCCTAATGATAGACAATTAGATTTTTTCCATTTTTTTGTCTATTATGAATACAAACAGTATTACACTGAACAGCTTTATAAATGTCTTTTTGAGTGCTTGTGTACTTTCCTAGATTTCTAAAAGGGGAATCACTGTGTCACGTAGACCAGTGTATGGGCTCTTTAGCTTCAGTAAACATTTCCAAATTGCTCTCCACGTTCTTGCGAACATGCTATGTAAGCAGACTTTTAAACTTCTTGATAGTATGATGAATGTAAAAAGTTATTTCTTAAAAATTGTTCCTTCAGAAATTTTGACCATTGATATTTCTTTTTTTTTTTCTTATATGACTATGAGGAATAGCATGTAGGTCCCTTGAAAAATGCTGCTGATTTCATTTTCCTTTCTCTGATAAATGCTTTTTGGCCTTTGTGTATATAATATATTTATGTCCTTTGCCTATTTTTCCATTGTTTTGATGGTCCTAATAAGTAGGAGCACTACTTCTTTGTTATATGCCTTTTCATTTTGTGTTTGGTGACTGCTTTTAATAACAGAGGTTTTAAAAATTTAATCAAATATATTAGTCTTTTCCTGTATGATTTATATTTTTATATTGCTTACTCTATCTTGACAGTAAATTATTCCCTACCTTCATGTCATTAACTTGTTCTTCCATGTTTTCTTCTAAAAGATTGCTTGCTTTTCATATTTTTTCTTTCATCCATCTGGATTGATTTAGAGGCTGTGTGAGATTCAAGCCTGACTTTTATTATATGAGTACCCAGGTACCCCACCATTGTTTATTGAGCGTGGTATCTTTTCTGCTTATTTGTGATCCTAACTCTCACATATACACGTGCCAATATAGGTTTGTGTCCAGGCTTGCTGTTACTTCTCTGTTTACCTGTTCCTAAAGCAGTGCAGCACTTTTAATTACTATAGCTTTACAAAGTCTCCTCTCCCAGCTCATTCTTCAAAGTTGAATTGACTTAACTCTATCAAAGAAATTTCAGAATTAACTTCTACAGTTGTATTGCATGTAGGTTAATTTGTGAGAATGTATTCATTTCCTTTTGAAGATAACCTTTATTGAAACATAACATACAGAGTTAGGTACAAATCGTAAGTGTACAGCTTAATGAATTTTCACAAAGTATACCCATATAAGTATCCAAAACCAGGTCAAGAAATGGAAGAATAGTATGGGAAGGAACATATTCTAAAATCTCCACTTGTAGAGAAAGGGAGGGCCTCCCAATAACTCCTTCCCTTCTAGAGGGTAACCACTCTCCTGATTTCTTTTACCGAAGAATAATAATTTGGTTATTTTGTTTTCATTTTTGAGCTTTATATAATAGAAACATACAGTATGTATTCTTTGTGTCTGGATTCTTTGATTCAACATTGGTTTTATGTGATTCATCCTTTTTTTTTCCATATTGCATATTTACATTGTCATAGAGAATTTCATTGTATAAATATATAACTTTTCTGTTCTGTTGGTAAACATTTGAGTTACTTCCAATTTGGTACTATTATGAAAGTATTGCTGTGAGCATTCTTTTACATGTTTTTTTTTAATGTACATCATGTACGCTTCTGTTGGACATGTACCTGGGAGCAGAATTATTCAGATATGTGTACTTTCAGCTTTAGTAGACTCTCCCAAGCAGTTTTCCAAAATAGTATACAATTTACTCCCCTAATAATAGTATATAAAAATTCTAGTTGTCCTCCATCTTTGCCAAAGCTTAATACTGACAGTTTTTAGTTTTAACTGTAGCCATTTAATGAAGTAATGTTGTCTCCCTGATTTGGTTTGTGTTTTCTTAATGATTTAAAGTAGACTGTCATCTTACTGGTCATTGGTGGTTTTTTCTGTTGTCACTTAAATTTTTTTTTCTCTACCATGTTTCTTGAAGTTTGTCTTTCTTTTGATTTCTGGAAGTTCATTATGTACACTACATCCAAGGCTTTGGGAAATATATAGTAGTATATCATATATTCTGTAATTTTTTATTCTCTTAATGACATCTTTTGATCAATGTTGTTATTGTTGTTTTGTTGCTAAGTCATGTCCATCTCTTTGAGACCCCATGGACTGCAGCATGCCAGGCTCCCCTGTCCTCTACTATCTCCCGGAGTTGGCTCAAGTTTGTGTTCATTGATTCGATGATGCTGTCTAACCCATCTTATCCTCTGCCGTCCTCTTCTCCTTTTACCTTCAGTCTTTCCCAGCATCAGAGTCTTTTCCAATGAATTGGTTCTTTGCATCAGGTGGCCAGAGTGTTGGAGCTTCAGCTTTAGCATCAGTCCTTCCAGTGAGTATTCAGGGCTGATTTCCTTTAGAATTGACTGGTTTGATCTCCTCGCAGTCCAAGGACTCTCAAGAGTCTTCTCCAACATCACAGTTCAAAAGCATCAAGCCTTCAAAAGCTTTTATAAATTTGTTTTAAAAGAAACCTTTTTTTAACTGTTTACCTTTTTCAATTTCTTTCAATAATATTTTGTAATTTTCTCTGTAGAAATCTTGTTCATTGCATTAGGTTTATTCCTAGATATTTGATTTCTTTTGATACTGTGGTGGTAAATTAGATCATTTAAAAAATTTCCAGTTACTTGTTGATAAAATGTAGAAATAATGTTGACATTTGAAAACTGAACTTGTACCTAAAGCGTTTGCTCAATTCATTTGTAGATTCTAATAATTTTCATAGATCACTTTAGATTTTCTGGTAACATAGTAATGACATATAGGAGTAATGACAGTTTCATTATTCTCTTTCTAATCCTTATATCTTTTATTTCCTTTTCCTACATTTTAAAAAATGAATGGATGTTTAATTTCTTTATTTTGTTAATGTGGTAAATTACATTAACTGCCTTTTGAATATTAAACCAATCTTATTTTCTTCAAAAATTCTAAATGGTTTATATATCTTTGGATTGTCTTATTAATATTCTATTGAGGAGTCTTGTGTTTGTGTTTGTGGATGAAGTTGACCTGTAAGTTTTCTTTCTTTTAATGCTCTTGTCAGGTTTTGATGTCAAGATCATGGTGGCTTTCAGAAATGATTTGGGAAGAGTTCCCTATTGTTCTATTCTCTAGAATGGTTTTTGTAAGATTGATACTATTTTTTTCGATTTTCTTTTTCAGTCGTTCAATCGTGTCCAACTCTTTCCGACCCCATGGACTGCAGCACGCCAGGCTTCCCTGTCCTTATTGGGAAAGTTATCTCGGTTTGGGTTTTTCTTGTTGAAGGATTTTTAATTACAGATATAAAATCTTTAATATATACTGGATTGTTTTCTATTTATTACATTATTTTAATAAATTTTTTAAAAGAACCCTGCTCATTTAATCTGAATTTTCAAAGCATTTCATATGCCAAATGTTTGTTTATAATAGGGTAATTATTTTTTAACATCTGTAGAAAAATTAAAAGATTTTTGATCATAAGTTTTATCATTCAGGGCTTCCCTGGTGGCTCAGACAGTAAAGAATCTGCCTGCAATGTGGAAGACTGTGGGTTCGATCCCTGGGTTGGATAGAGCTCCTGGAGAAAGGGTTGGCAACCCACTACAATATTCTTGCCTGGAGAATTCCATGAACAGAGGAGCCTGGGGGGGCTATAGTCCATGGGGTTGCAAAGAGTCAGACAACTGAGAAACTAACACTTCACTTTTTCAACTTAGAGATGGAATGGGTTTACTTTTTATCCCCTCAGTTGTAAGGCTTTATAATGCTTTAATCTGATATCCCCATTATTTGCCTGAGGCATCTCACCTCCTCTTGGCTCTTCTCTATTTTTTGTTTCCTAATCATTGCTAATTATTCTTTTTACCCATGTCATACCTTTTGGTTCCTCATAACTTCTCATTTACAGTCCCCAGTGCCTTGTAGCTTCATTCTGCCTTTCTTATCAACCTCTCCTCTGGTTATCAATAGATTGATCCTCTCCATGGTTCTTGGGGCTTCTGCACTGGCTCAGTGGTAAAGAATCTGCCTGCAATGCAGGAGCCACAGGAAACACGGACTCCATCCGTGCATCAGGAAGATCCCCGGAGGAGGGCAAAGCAACCCACTCCAGTATTCTTGCCTGGAAAATCCTATGAACAGAGGGGTCTTGTGGGCTATATACAGTCCGCAGAGGCTCAAAGAAATCAGCCATGACTGAAGTGACTGAGCATGCACGCAGGCACTCCATGGTTCTCAATTTCAACTCCCAAGAGATGATTTGATGAGCCTAGTTTCAGAAGACGTTTATGTCTTCTCTTAGGCTGTTGGTCAGTTAATGGATTGGCTACTCTTGACCAGGCAGGTATTGCCAAGGGCGTTGTGTTCACATAGTAAAGCACGTGGATGCCTAAGGCTGACTCCTCTGTAGAGGACTGCATTTGGATGGTTTCTCTTAGGATATACTTGGCAAGTACTAGAATTGTTTAATACAGGTAAGTTCTAGAAATTTAATCATAGCAATTATTGCAGCTTTTCTGCCTTTTTCACTTTACTCTGGTGAAATGTCAGTGAGTAATTAAATGCTGATAAAACTGATACCTAGAACTTGGTATTATCAATCTCTTTACTATCTATATTAAACTCTATAACTGAAAATATCATGTGCTACCAATTCAGACTAGGCCTTCTGCAGTTAGATGTATAATACCTGTAATTTTCAAGATGAACATATGGAAATTGATAGATTTAAATGTAAGTAATATAAAAGACACTCATAAGCAGATTAATGATTATTTAAAGAGAAAACCATAGGGGTTATCTCATCTAGGTTGATTCTTGTTATTTCCTTTTTTATACTGCGAAACAACCTTGTGCACTGCTGAGAATTCACTGTTCTGTAATATCACAGTTCAAACTGAAGACAGAGAGCTTCTTTCCCTTTGTGATGCTTAATGGGTGACATTTAAATACCACAGCATAATCTTTGCCTAATACATTCCCATTTATGGAATAAATTATAGCTATTATATAGAAGCCCCTCTGGTACAATAAGTGAAATTGCCTTTTAATTTTCTAGGGGGACTCGGAGAGAGTAATGATAATTACTGGACCAAACATGGGTGGAAAAAGCTCGTATATAAAACAGGTTGCACTGATTACTGTCATGGCTCAGGTTGGCTCCTATGTACCTGCAGAGGAAGCAACAATTGGAATTGTGGATGGCATTTTCACAAGGTAAAAACACAAATTCTATTTGAATGTATTTCTGACAATAAATCAAGACCACATTGTCACATGAATTTTCTTATGTACATATTTAATTGAACAGATTTGCTGTGTAGGATTTTGCTATTTAGAATTTAGGAGTTTAAAGAAATCACTTCATCATGAAACTAATATCAGAAGAGACCTAGGAGATCATTTTGTCCGATAGTTTCCAAGTTATTTTTAGTTACTGACCTCTTTCTTTAAAGGAAATCATGTGTAGAAGATCAATCAGAGGTAGAGAGCTTGGAGACTTGGTTTCTAGGCTCTGTAGAGAAGTCTGCTATCCATGTTTTATTGGTGGTCTACCTTCCTTGTTTTATAGATGGGGAACTGAGAACAGACTGGAAAAGGCACTGGCCCCAGATAATTTAATTCATATTCCTTTTTGCTCTAAGGACGTAACATGAGGCTAAGACTTACCCTCAACATATAAACCTAAATTATATGCCATATTTGGAATATAGGTGAAATATCCTGGTCCTATGTGTTAAGATTCATAGTTTAATCTACTTATTCAGATTTATGAGTTCTTAAAGTATTATTTATATTTCCTACACTTAATTTTTAGGAAAAAATAAATATAGTCTATAGCACATAGTCAAAGTATGTCTATAGAGTATCTGATTTATTTTCCTGCTTATTTAATATTTGACCCTTGAACACATCAGAATATATCACATGCTAATGTTCATGTATTTGAATAGACATTAGAATACTTTAAAATTTGGTTTTATATCTAAGAATGAGCAAAAGCAAAGCAGCTTAAATTATGTTTTATGCCATATCACCAGACAGATGTTATTTTGATTTCCATATATTTGTAAATTAACTAGGCCTTCCTGATAGCTCAGTTGGTAAAGAATCCGCCTGCAATGCAGGAGACCTCGGTTCAATTCCTGGGTTGGGAAGATCCCCTGGAGAAGGGATAGGCTACCCACTCCAGTATTCTGGCCTAGGGAATTCCATGGGGTCACAAAGTCCATGGGGTCACAAAGAGTCGGATATGACTATCTTTCACTTTCAAGAAATTTAAAAAATCTTCCTTTAGTTTTAAAAATTATAATTAATTTTCTGTTTCCTAAGAAAAATATACTAGATATTTTATTTTGGTTACGTTATTAGGGAGACTGACAGAGAAATTTTATTAGGAGAAAAAAGATATAAAGAACGGAAAATAAAAAGAAAGAGGAAAAATATCTTGGTCCATGTAAGGTAATTTGTCTGGAAGAAAATCTAGTTAGCAGAATATCAGGAGTATTTTTCTAGACAAGTAATAGAAAAGAAAATAGGTTTTACTTTTCTCATTGAGCAAGCAGGCCTGAAGCAGGGGGCCCCTTCTGGTGCTTTAGTGGCTCTGCAGTTGGGTTGTCTTCTGATAGCTGCAAGATAGTTACTGTGAATCTAGACATCACATTGATATTTGCATGAGGAAAAAGGGGAAAAGGAATACAAAGACTTCAGGAAGTCCATACCTTTTTGGAAGCTTCCCAGAAAGCTTCACTTATATTTCACTAACCAGAACTGTGTCTCATGGCGATAATTATAAGGGAAACAAGTTATGAATTTGATTTTGTCTAGTTTTATAATGGAGTTAGGTAAGGGACAGGATGTTCAGGAATAGATTCAGAAGTAACCAGAAAATAGTTTCTGCCACAAGGAATGAATTCAGTGATAACAACAACTAACCTTTATGATAATAACATATTTATAATATTAATATAATAACATTCTTATCAATGAATAGACACTGTTCTGTGTACATAAAATATTTATATAAAGTGCATTCAGTGAGAGCAAACGTAAGCCTTCTGGAAAAGGACAACACATATTAATTTCAACAAACTTGGGTATTTATCCATTTGTTTTCACTTGTTCATTCATCCAACTTATACTAACTTGACATCTAACATGACAAGCGCTCGGAATACAAAGCAACCATAGTTTCTGTTCCCATGAAATTTACCTGATGGAGAAGATTAGCATAAACCAAAAATCCTATAAAGAAATGTAAAACTACAGATACGACAAGTCTACAAAGATTGTGTAAAGAGGCTGTGACTGCCTGTGGTAATGGGATCTGATCTGGTCAGGAAGGTCAGGGGAAGGCTCCCTTTAGCAAGTGATGTGTGTGTGAAGGAGGAGTTAAATTGAAGAAAGAGCATTTCAGACCAAGGAAGCAGCATGTGCAAAGTTCTTTCACATTAAAAAAAAAACCACATAGACAACAGACTAAATGGTTGCTCTCTAGGGGAGCACGTTTTCAATGAAGACATGAAGAAGAAAATAGGCAAGTTACGCAGAGTGTAGGCCATGTTAGGAGTCTGTGTAAAAGCCGTGGGAAACCACTGAAAGGCTTCGCATGATCACCTCTACACTGGCTGCAATGCAGAAGATATTTGGAGAAAGGACACAGTTGATCAGACCAGTGTTATCAGTAGGCCCTTGCAGTGGCCTTGGTGAGAGGTATCAGTAGTTTGAACTGGGTTTGTAGTGTTAAAGTGAAAGGAGTCATAATTGAAAGGCAGTTAGAAGATAAATCAACAGGACTTGATGATAGGTATGAGGCTGAGATAAATAAGTGGAGTTTTCAGAGATGAGAATAGTTTGTGCATCTGGTTGAAGAATGGTGTCATTTCCTGGAAGAGGATGATTTTTTTTTTTTTTCATGGATCCTGACTTCAGTTTTGTTTTTAATTTTATTGGAGTATAGTTGATTTACAATGTTGTTAGTTTCAGGTGTACAGCAAAGTGCTTCAGTTATGCTGTTGCTGCTGCTAAGTCACTTCAGCCTTGTCCAACTCTGTGCGATCCCATAGACGGCAGCCCACTAGGCTCCTCTGTCCCTGAGATTCTCCAGGCAAGAACACTGGAGTGGGTTGCCATTTCCTTCTGCAGTGCATGAAAGTGAAAAGTGAAAAGTGAGAGGGTAGTCGCTCAGTTGTTCCCAACTCTTAGCGACCCCATGGACTGCAGCCTACCAGGCTCCTCCACCCATGTGATTTTCCAGGCAAGAGTACTGGAGTGGGGTGCCAATGCCTTCTCCGGCTTCAGTTATAGATATACACATGTCCATTCTTTTTCAGATTCTTTAATATAGGTTATTATTGAATATTGAGTAGAGTTCCTTGTACTATATAGTAGATCCTTGTTGGTTATTTATTTTATATATAGTGTGTGTATGTTAATCCCAAGCTCCTAATTTATGTTTCCTGTTTGATAACCATAAGTTTGTTTTTGAAATTTGTGAGACTGTTTCTATTTTGTAAATATGTTCATATGTATCATTAAAAAAAAATTAGATTCTACATATGAGTGATATCTGATAGTTGTCTTCTTCTGCCTGGCTTATTTCACTTAGTATAATAATCTCTAGGTCCATCCATGGTGCTGCAAATGGCTTATTTCATTCTTTTTGATGACTGAGTATTGACTTTATGTCTGTATGTGGTAGGCAGAAACAGTCTTAGACCTTTAGAAAGCTGTCATGTAGTCAGTTGAATAGAAAATTTGAGTTCAGAGGGAGAGAGGAAAGGTAACAATATAGATTTGTTGGGAGACATCTTTGTGTAAGTGGGGAGTGAAATCCTAGGTGTGAATGGGATCTTGTTGGCAGGGAGTATAGTGAAGAAGACAGTGTTCCAAGATTGAGCCTTAGAACTGCCAACATGCCATGGCTGAGTAAGAAGAATAAGCTTGAAAAACCAACAGAGGAGGAGTAACCAGAGAGGTAGGGGGAAAACCCAGGACATCACAGTATCATGGGAGCATGGGGAAGAGTGCTTCAAGGAAGAAGTGGTCCACAGTAGTTGAATGAGATGAAGCTTCAGAAGTCCACCTTGGTTTTAGCAAAATGGATGTGACTAGTGAAAGTGAAGAGGAACTAAAAAGCCTCTTGATGAAAGTGAAAGTGGAGAGTGAAAAAGTTGGCTTAAAGCTCAACATTCAGAAAATGAAGATCATTTCATCCGATCCCATCACTTCATAGGAAATAGATGGGGAAACAGTGGAAACAGTGTCAGACTTTATCTTTGGGGCTCCAAAATCACTGCAGATGGTGATTGCAGCCATGAAATTAAAAGATGCTTACTCCTTGGAAGGAAAGTTATGACCAACCTAGATAGCATATTCAAAAGCAGAGACATTACTTTGCCGACTAAGGTCCATCTAGTCAAGGCTATGGTTTTTCCAGTAGTAATGTGTGGATGTGAGAGTTGGACTATGAAGAAGGCTGAGCGCCGAAGAATTGATGCTTTTGACCTGTGGTGTTGGAGAAGGCTCTTGAGAGTCCCTTAGACTGCAAGGAGATCCAACCAGTCCATTCTGAAGGAGATCAGCCCTGGGATTTCTTTGGAAGGAATGATGCTAAAGCTGAAACTCCAGTACTTTAGCCACCTCATGTGAAGAGTTGACTCATTGGAAAAGACTCTGATGCTGGGAGGGATTGGGGGCAGGAGGAGAAGGGGACGACAGAGGATGAGATGGCTGTATGGCATCACTGACTCGATGGACGTGAAACTGAGTGAACTCCGGGAGTTGGTGATGGACAGGGAGGCCTGGCGTGCTGTGATTCATGGGGTTGCAGAGAGTTGGACATGACTGAGCGACTGAACTGGAACAGGAGTGACCTTTGCAAGAACCATTATGTGTGGGTAGTGGGAGATTATAACTTTAACCCTCCAGTTATAGAGGGTTCGACAGTAAGTGAGAGGTTAGGAAATAGAGTTAGTAGATGACACTGGAGCAGATCGGCTGGGAAGAGGAGGTGAGAAATCCAGTAAGGGACTTGTTTTGTATTTGAGTGGTAACTTGAACATGTTTAAGAGGGATGTACAGTGGGGTATGTTTATGTCCATGAATTTATGATTCTAAAAAAAAGATGCATCGGTCACCTTGGAAGATATTAGAATGAATTCATGATATTTAAAACAAGAAGTCATTAGTCACTTTGGAGAATGAGAATTTAAAGATAAAGGGGAGAATCAAGCAGCTACCATGTCTTTCCAAAAGGATGATGAGAAGAATTTTCCCTTTATAGCACTGTTCCAGCTAGCAAAGAGGGAATAGTGGAATTAGAATATCACCCTCCCCCCCCTTTTTTTCAGTCCCTACTGTCATTATATATCTAGGCAATAATTAGAAATGGCTGCTAATGTCATGAAAAGAGAGACAACCAACATTAGGTAAAAGTTTGTAACACAAGCTATGAATTCAGGGCAAACAAATCAAATCTAAATCTATTTGGATCTCTAGATCTGTCTGAAACAGAGAGAGATACTGGTCTTTTATACTGCATGATTGAGCACAGCTTTAAAACACTGGTTAATTAGCAAACTTGTAACTGTGAATCAGTTAAAGAAGTAAAGAAATAAATAGATTATAAAGATTTAAACACATAAATATGGAACATTCTCTTAATGCTTTACCCTTTAAGTAGCTGTTGTTTCATGGACCTCAGGGTCATGTTTATATTGATAGAAGCAGTCTGCCATGGGCCTGAGTGTCTCTGCATGTACCTGCTAAGTATACCAAGAAAACCCGATTTCTCCCTACCTAGGCTTTTGTCAGAGGTGGACTTGCAGTAAGCAATATTGAGAGAAGAGGTGACATCTCCCCTCAATGAGGAAGCTGGTTTCTGTTTGTTGTACAAGTAGTCAGTCCTCAAGCTCAGAGTTTCTGCTTGATTAACGACCCACTACATGCACAGTATCGGCATCCATGGTGAGCCCTTTGCCTTCTCCCTATGGCACTTAACAGCTGATGCAAACCAACATGAGTAATAAGTCCTTTGTCTCTGATTCAGGATTTTTGTGTCTTTTGACAGCATCCATGAAACGGGTACTGGATTAACTTGACGTAAATAGAATAAAACCCAAGACTTTGGCCAGTTCTGGATGGGTCACCAGGATTCTTTTATCTCTTGATAATATCAGTCTAGACAGCATATTAAAAAACAGAGACATTACTTTGCCAACAAAGGTCCATCTAGTCAAAGGTATGGTCTTTCCAGTAGTCATGTATGAATGTGAGAGTTGGACTATAAAGAAAGCTGAGCGCTGAAGAATTGATGCTTTTGAACTGTGGTGTTGGAGGAGACTCTTGAGAGTCCCTTGGACTGCAAGGACATTCAACCAGTCCATCCTCAGGAGATCAGTCCTGAATATTCATTGGAAGGACTGATGCTGAAGCTGAAGCTCCATTATTTTGGCCACCTGATGTGAAGAGCTGACTCACTAGAAAAGACCCTGATGCTGGGAAGGATTGAAGGCAGGAGGAGAAGGGGATGACAGAGGATAAGATGATTGGATGGCATCACTGACTCAATGGACATGAGTTTGGGTAAACTCTGGGAGCTGGTGATGGACAGGGAGGCCTGGTGTGCTGCAGTCCATGGGGTTGCAAAGAGTCGGACACAACTGAGCAACTGAACTGAACTGGACTGAAGATGGAAGTAGATAGGTTAGTATTGGGAAAGGATGGAAGCTTTAGAGCCAGAAAATGCAGGTTTCCACACAAATTAACCAATTTCCTGACCATGCACTAGTTACTTTACCTAGGGCCTTGAAAGAAGTATGGTGTCCTTTTATTTAAAGAGAATAAAAAGATGTGTTATAATTGAGTACAAATCCCACTTTTCCACTTAACAACTATGTGACCTTTACTAAATTACCTGACTTTTCAGTGTTTCAATTTTATCACCTATAAAAATGGAGATTATACTGTGTTGAGACCAGCTCGACAAGCAAGGTTTCCAAAAGCGCTATACGGTGAGAGAATGAGAAACGAGACACAAGAATTCAGAGAAAAGCGAGGATCAGGGGACCAACACCGCTCCAAGGTGAAGGTGCCGAAACTGAATCCAAGCCAGCTTTATTATACTTTCAGCTGTGAATGAAAGAATATGCGGGGAATTAAACTATAACTCATGTGGCCTTCAGGGCCAAAGAACAAAATGATCATTAACCATTGAGTAATTAGGAAACAGTAATCAATAACAAATAGATAACTAAGACTAATATTCTTATCTATAGATTTTTCCACCAGATACGTAAAACATGTGACTCTGAGACGCCAGTTGAGAAACAGTCTGGGGTTGGTTTTCCAACCCCAGGATCATATCTTGTTTTCAAGATTATGAACTGTTCCCTCTGGACTTGTTCCAAGAGTCTCATGCCTTTTAGCATCCAGTTTATCAATAATTCAGTTCAGTCGCTCAATCATGTTCAACTCTTTGTGACCCCATGAACCACAGCACACCAGGCCTCCCTGTCCATCACCAACTCCTGGAGTCCACCCAAACCCATGTCCACTGAGTTGGTTATGCCATCCAACCATCTCATCTTCTGTTGTCCCGTTCTCCTCCTGCCCTCAATCTTTCCCAGCATCAGGGTCTTTTCCAGTGAGTTAGCTCTTCGCATCAGGTGGCCAAAGTACTGGAGTTTCAGCTTCAGCATCAGTCCTTCCAATGAACACCCAGGTCTGATCTCCTTTAGGATGGACTGGTTGGATCTCCTTGCAGTCCAAGGGACTCTCAAGAGTCTTCTCCAACACCACAGTTCAAAAGCATCAATTCTTTGGCACTCAGCTTTCTTTATAGTCCAACTCTCACATCCATACATGACTATTGGAAAAACCATAGCCTTGACTAGACGGACCTTTGTTGGCAAAGTAATATCTCTGCTTTTTAATATTCTGTCTAGGTTGGTCATAACTTTCCTTCCAAGGAGTAAGCATCTTTTAATTTCATGGCTGCAGTCACCATCTGCAATGATTTTGGAGCCCAGAAAAGTAAAGTCAGCCACTGTTCCCACTGTTTCCCCATCTGTCTGCCATGAAGTGATGGGACTGGATGCCATGATCTTCGTTTTCTGAATGTTGAGCTTTAAGCCAACTTTTTCACTCTCCTCTTTCACCTTCATCAAGAGGCTCTTTAGTTTCTTTTGTAGCACTTCCCAGGGCCTGATTTTCTTTTATTCTTCCTGTTTCCTACAATACTGCTTAAATCATAGATTATTGTGAGAAATAAAAATTAAGTATATAAGCCACCTGGCATATAATAGGTGCTCAGTAAATCTGAGTTTTGTTCCTTCTTCTAGAATCTGTGTCATTAGTATTTTGGATTGTAAAGTCTGGCTTCATGTGTATGTTAGTGTAGCACTCCTTTCCTAAACTTTGCTTCAGGTCTGACACCTATAGAACAAAGGTTTGATAATATCTGCTTTACAGGCTTTGAGAATATTTTTTAAAGGATGTGAAACCACTATGAATTTCTGGTCTTAGTTGTGATCCTTGAAAGACGTTAACCAAATATAACCCCCTTGTCACTTACTCTTTTGAAACTCTCAGGATGTGAAACAGGTAAGAATCATCGACCCAGAGGCTCTAGCCCCACAAAATGGAATGGTGAAAGAGCCATTCCTCTTGTTATTCAAGAAGTAGCTGACACGGTCGGAGAAGGCAATGGCACCCCACCCCAGTACTCTTGCCTGGAAAATCCCACGGACGGAGGAACCTGGTGGGCTGTAGTCCATGGGGTCGCTTAGAGTTGGACATGACTGAGCGACTTCACTTTCACTTTTCACTTTCATGCATTGGAGAAGGAAATGGCAACCCACTCCAGTGTTCTTGCCTGGAGAATCCCAGGAACGGGGGAGCCTGATGGGCTGCCGTCTATGGGGTCGCACAGAGTCGGACATGACTGAAGCGACTTAGCAGCAACAGCAGCAGCAGCTGACACGGTGGGTGTTCACATGAGATGTGAGCTTCTTCTTCCACACTGATGGCATGAAGGTACGCCTGGAGCTCAGGAACCAGGGGAAGCCTTAAGGAACTCGAGTAGTAACCAGTCACTGCATAAGACAACACCTGAGCTGTAAACGTTGCCAACACTAAATTCGTTGTTTCAGTATACAACAGCAAAGTTGCTTCAGTCTTGTCTGATTCTTTGTGATGCTATAGACTGTAGCCCACCCAGGCTGTCTGTTCATGGGATTCTCTAGGCAAGAATACCAGAGTGGATTGCCATGCCCTCCTCCTGGGGATCATCCCGACCCAGAGATCAAACCCATGTCTCTTGTGTTTCCTGCATTGGCAGGCAGGTTCTTTACCACTAGCACCACCTGGGAAGCCCAGTATAGTAGTATTCATTCTGATAACTCCTTTAAACACATTAGTTTATTCAGCTACTTGAAGATACATTTTATAGTTACCTGGTCTTGGTGGACCCATCCAGAGGTAGTATTACATAAAAGAATATTTTTGTTAAAATACATGAAAAAGAGCTGGTTACAGAGCCTGGCATTCGGTATGATTCCACTTTTGTATGAGAAATTATATATGTAAATATATGCAGTGCAAACCATCTAGATAGAAGGCTCTGTTCCAAAATCATTGTCAAGAATATGGCATCATGGTGACTTTTTTCCTTGGGTTTATGAATATATTTTAAATTCTGAAATAAACATGTAATTAAGTAAATACCTCCCCAACACCCCCCCCCCCAATTAAGGGTGCTGCTGCTGCTGCTAAGTCACTTCAGTCGTGTCCGACTCTGTGTGACCCCAGAGATGGCAGCCCACCAGGCTCCCCCGTCCCTGGGATTCTCCAGGCAAGAACACTGGAGTGGGTTGCCATTTCCTTCTCCAATGCATGAAAATGAAAAGTGAAAGTGAAGTCACTCAGTCGTGTCCGACTCTTAGTGACCCCATGGACTGTAGCTTAACAGGCTCCTCCGTCCATGGCATTTTTCCGGGCAAGAGTACTGGAGTGGGTTGCCATTGCGTTTTCCACCAATTTAGGGTAGTATCAGTCAAAATGAGATGTTTCCTAGGAGTCTGCTGAAATGTGTATTTGGTTGTTGTCTGGGAATACTTTTTTCCCAGGGTAAACTTCTCTTCCTAACTCAGTTGCATAGAATTTGGGGTTGAAGCTTTAAAGCTTCCCAACAACATATCAGATCTTATGTTTCCAAAGTTTTAACCAAACCTCTGAGTAGCCCTAGTTCTTCCTACTAGGAATTAATGGCTTTCTGTGAGATCAGTATACCTGGTGTTTTTGATTTTCATAACAGAAACATTGCCATTTGCATTTTTAACTCCTCCCTTTGTGTACATTGGATTCTTTCTAATGGAGCTTTTAAAATATGTTGGTACTGGACCCTAACCTCAGGGGTTCTAATTTGGGGTGGGGTCTGGAAGTTGAATTTTTCATGTGTCCAGATGGTTTTGAAGGTGGCCAAGATTGAGACACGTTTTCCCTAAGCCCTTGCTGGAGAGTTCTGTTGATTAATTATAAAGTTTGCCGACTAAGGTCCTTCTAGTCAAGGCTATGGTTTTTCCTGTGGTCATGTATGGATGTGAGAGTTGGACTGTGAAGAAAGCTGAGCGCCGAGGAATTGATGCTTTTGAACTGTGGTGTTGGAGAAGACTCTTGAGAGTCCCTTGGACTGCTAGGAGATCCAACCAGTCCATTCTGAAGGAGATCAGCCCTGGGATTTCTTTGGAAGGAACAATGCTAAAGCTGAAACTCCAATACTTTGGCCACCTCATGAGAAGAGTTGACTCATTGGAAAAGACTCTGATGCTGGGAGTGATTGGGGGCAGGAGGAGAAGGGGACGACAGAGGATGAGATGGCTGGATGGCATCACGAACTCGATGGACATGAGTCTGAGTGAACTCTGGGAGATGGTGATGAACAGGGAGGCCTGGCGTGCTGCAATTCATGGGACCACAAAGAGTGGACACAACTGAGCGACTGAACTGAACTGAACTGAACAGAAAGTTCTTACGAAACTGTTTGCGATGTAATGGGGTATAAAGTGAAATCTTTACCTTCTCCTCAGGCCAGCATCTATTTATGGTTCTTTATACAATTTTCTGCAAATTTACAAGTATACATAAATCTCTTTTTAAAATGTTAGTGTTAGTCATTTAGTTGTATCCGATTATTTGCAACCCCATGGACTATAACCTGCCAGGCCCCTCTGTCCATGGAATTCTCCAGGCAAGAATACTGGAGTGGGTAGCCATCACCTTCTCCAGGGGATCTTCCCAACCCAGGAATCAAATCCAGGTCTCCTGCATTGTAGGTGGATTCTTTACCATCTGAGCTACCAGGAAAATCCAATTATGTTAATATAAGCATTATTGTTATTTAGCTTGCTTTTATTTCCTAATTTGTGGAGGACCTGAGTTGCCTATCAGTTCACATGGATTAGAATCACGCTGTTATTGGCTGGTGTATATTTGCCGTGCAGAGGTTCCCTGAACTCTTCAGCCTCTGAAAGCTCCATCTGGGATGCACTGCACTGCTCTAGTAGAAAGGGCCCTGTTCCCTATCCATTCCTTGTCCTCACCTTCTGTTCTTGTTACCGTTGGAAAGGAGTCTGTGTGGACCACATTCAGTTGTATCCCTAGGGTTTTAAATTTTTACTAGGGTATGGTTTAATATTATGCCCTCACATTTTTTGTTTATTTATTATGAAATTATTCAGACATATTGCAATCCCCTATGTATCTTTCACTCTCCTGAAGAAATAAAACATTGCCAATACAGCTGAACCCTTAGTTCTCCCTGGTCCCATTCCTCTCCACTCGCTCCAGAGTAACCGCCCTTTTTGAGTCTGTTTTTTACCCCATGAATTTCTCTGTATTTTTATAATATAGGTATGTTTTGAAACAATACACAGAATTATTTGGCATGTTTTTAAACTTCTGTAAGTGGCTTTTCCCCCCTCAGTGTTTTATTTATGAACTTTATTGTTATGGATTCATATAATTCTAGTTCAATTATTTTTCTCTAATTGTGGTAGTCTACTGTATGCATGTACCATAATTTATCCATTTTTCTTTATTAATATCTAATATCCAAATTGGTTGCAAATATCAAAAGTGCTGATACTTGTCTTACACACATGTAGTACACAAGTGAGGCTGCTGATTCTGGACTTTATTTAGCAGTGGGATGGTAGAGTATAAGGAAAGTGCATCTGTCTTGGTCTTCAAGGAGGCTAGACCAGTTTAGAATCCCATCAGCAGTGTGTAAAATTTTTCCTGATGCTTTAAAATGAATTAGAATAAGAATACCCATTTGATGATGTTTCTCTATATTCTCTAAAATTGCTCTTAAAGACATTTTCATTCCTGTTACTTAATGTGTTTTACGTAAAGTACCATCTGATAAATCACTTTTTATTAATGCTAAGGAACTTTTTTCCTTCATGTGCATACACTGCCTGTTTACAAAGAGATTTGAAGCAATTTATTGACCTTCCCTAACAAACCGCCAGGCCTCTTGTTTTCAGCCAATGGCTGCTTCCTCTTTAATTACTTTTTGTGTTGATTGCCAGGAAGGCAAGAGGTAAATTCAAGGCAGAAATGTGGAAACAAATTCAGGGTTTGTTTTTCCCCTTCTCTTCTTACATGGGACCATTTCTCCCATGAGTACTTCTACAGCATGATTCTGAGAACAGATACGTCAGAATCAGAGATTCTTGTTAAAAATGCTACTTTCTCATAAGGCCTGTCACAGACCTATTATATTGGAATCTTTGGCCTGAGACCCTAAATTTAGCATTTTAAAGGCTCATGCTATATTTGCTGTTCAAATTTGAGACTCTGCTGTATGGCTTGTAATATTACTTTCCTATTCATTGAAACTCTTCTGTTATAAATATATTATTATTCCAAATCACTTCAAATCTTTTTCGTGCTCAGTGGAAAAAATACTAAAATCTAACATATATACATAACATGTGGCTCCAGGCTGTATCTTTAAATTGTTTATTTTTGCATTATTAATTGGATATTTACAACACTAGGACTAAATTCATGTTTTGCTTAAATATTTATTGAGTACCTACTATGTGCTGTGTTATAAGAAGACTAAATAAACGCATGAAAAGCTATAAACAAGAGGCTCTGGGATGAATGTTGTAACCTCATATGAATGTTGAATGTTGAACCTTTCTCTGAATAAGAAGCATTTTTTAAAAATAGAATTTTCGCAAACATATTCATTTGGCCATAATTGGTATATTTATATCAGTGTATTGTGATATATATGCTCATCAGTAAAATATTTCTGGACATTTATTTCCAAAGATCATTAACATCTTTGAGTGCATCACTGAATTAAGATCTACTTTTTGTTATCCTGATAAATGCAAACTTAAACTTTATTCAGTGCTTTAGACTCAGTAATTAAGTTTTAGAAAAATGATGAATTATTGTCTAGTTTTAAAACAAAACAATTGGCTTCTCTCAGCATAATTTATGTCTATTTATGACAGTTAAATGTTGGTAGAAAGGGGTATTTACATTAAGTGGCCCCTGCTTAGTAATTTTCATGCCGTGCTCCCCACGTGAACTCTTTCTTATGGCCCTCAGCTTCAGCAATGCTGTGTAACCAGAATAGCTCCAGTGTGTTTATTTTGAGAGAGAATTTGAAGGTAATAGGTCTTCAGATACTTAAATTATCTTAAATGTTTGCTTTTGGCTGTGTGGATGATAACTGGTCTGTTTGCCCAATTTGGTTTAATTCAGGACATATTGATTGAGTACCTACTGTGGAGTATTTATACTTTATTAAAAAATATATATCCTGGTTGAATAGAAAGAAAACATCTTGAGTCAGTATGTGTTTGTCTAGTTGGTAGTGAATACTAGCACTAAAAACCACATTATATTTTACTAAATGAGTGGGCTGTTGAGAATTTTATTCGCATCAGAAATGTTACCTTATGAGTGTCTCTCTGGTTTATTTAGCTCCTATAGCTTTGTCTGCCAAACAGGAGATATCTCACTTCATCTTTTTGATGGGAAGTGGTTGTATGAATTTTATGCTTCAGAGTCACCTGAGGGTTTGAATTGGTTTAATTTTAAGTGTAGATTCCAGGCATGTCCCCGAAATGTAGATTCCCTGGAGATTCAAGTGTTACCAGTATGATGAAGGAGGTTTTGAGACTCTGTAATTAAGAACCCCTGCTTAGGTCTTCTCCTTCTTTAATTGTGTACTTTTTTTTTTTTTTAACTGAGCTATATGAGCTCTTTGTATGTTTTGTAAATTAATCCCTTGTCAATCACATCATGTGCAAATATTTTCTTGTATTCTGTAGGTTGTCTTTTCATTTTGCTTAGTTTCCTTTGTTGTGCAAAAGCTTTTAAGTTTTTAGGTCCTATTTGTTTATTTTTGCTTTTATTTTTGTTACTCTAAGAGATGTATCTAAAAAGATATTGCTGCATTTTATGTCAAAGCGTGTTCTGCCTATGTTTCCCTCTAGGAGTTTTGTAGTGTTTGTTTCTGCATTTAGGTCTTCAACCATTTTGAATTTATTTTGTATATGGTATTGGACTTCCCTGGTGGCTCAGACAGTAAAGCATCTGCCTACGATGCAGGAGACTCAGGTTTGATCCCTGGGTTGGGAAGATCCCCTGTAGAAGGAAATGGCAACCCACTCCAGTATTCTTACTTAGAAAATCCCATAGACAGAGGAGCCTGGTAGGCTACAGTCCGTGGGGTCCCAAAGAGTTGAAAATGACTGAAATGGTATTAGAAAACATTCCAATTTCAGTCTTTTCAATTCTTTTAAATGTAATGGTCCAATTTTCCCAGCACAACTTATTGAAGAGACTAGAGACTGTTTTTTCTCCATTGTGTATTCTTGCTTCCTTTATCATAGATTAATTGACCATAGTAGGTGCGTGGGTTTATTTCTGAGCTTCCTACTGTGTTCCATTGATTACGTATCTGTTTTTGGTGCCAGTACCATACTATTTTTATTACTATAGCTTTGTACTATAATTTAAAGCCAGGTAGCCTGATTCTTCCAGCTCCGTTTTTCTTTCTCAAGATTGCTTTGGCGATTTGGGATCTTTAGTATTTCTATAAAAGTTTAAAAAAATTTTGTTTCAGTTCTGTGAAAAAATGCAGTTAGTAATTTGATAAGGATTACATTGAATCTATAGACATTTCTCCAAAGAAAACATAGAGATAGCCAGCAGGCACATGAAAAAATTCTCGGTCTTGCTAATTATTAGAGAAATGCAGATCAAAACTACAATGAGGTATCACCTCACTCCAGTCAGAATGGCAATCATCAAAAAGTCTACTAATAATAAATGCTGAAGAGGGTGTTAGAAATAAAGGAACCCTCCTACACTGTTGGTGGGAATGTAAATTGGCACTGCCAGTATGGAGAACAATATGGAGTTCTTTACAAAGCTAAAAAATGGAGTTGTCATATGATCCAACAATCCCCCTCCTGGGTGTATATCTGGACAAAGGTATAATTTGGAAAGATATACGCACCCCAGTGTTCATAGCAGCACTATTTACATAGCCAAGACATGGAAGCAACCTAAATGTCCATTGACAGATGACTGGATAAAGATGTGTGTGCACAATGGAATATTACTCAGCCATAGAAAAGAATGAAATAGTGTCATTTGCAGCAACAGGGATGGACCTAGAGATTATCATGCTCAGTGAAGTAAGCCAGACAGAGAAAGAAGAATATCAGATGATACTGTCTATATGTGGAGTCTAAAAAAAAATACAATTGAACTTGTTTACAAAACAGAAACAGACCTGCAGACATAAAAAGCAAATTTATGGTTACCAAAATGGAAAGGAAGAAGGGATAAATTTGGAGGTTGGGATTAACATTTACATACCACTATATATAAAATAGATAACCAGCAAGGACCTACTGTATGGTACTGCTGCTGCTGCTAAGTCGCTTCAGTCGTGTCCGACTCTGTGTGAACCCATAGACAGCAGCCCACCAGGCTCCCCCCATCCCTGGGATTCTCCAGGCAAGAACACTGGAGCGAGTTGCCATGTCCTTCTCCAATGCATGAAAGTGAAAAGTGAAAGTGAAGTCGCTCAGTCGTGTCTGACTCTTAGCGACCCCATGGACTGCAGCCTACCAGGCTCTTCTGGCCATGGGATTTTCCAGGCAAGAGTACTGGAGTGGGGTGCCATTGCCTTCTCTGACTGTATAGTACAGAAATTCTAATAAATATTCTGTGATAACCTGTAAGTGAAAAGAATCTGAAAAAGAATACACACAAACACACATATATCTGAATCATTGTGCTGTACACCTGAAACTAACACAACATTGTAAATCAACTATTTATTGTTGTTTAGTCGCTCAGTTGTGTCTGACTCTTTTGTGACCCCATGGACTGTAGTCCGCCGCACTCTGTCCGTGGAATTTTCTAGGCAAGAATGCTGGGAAATACTACCATTTCCCCCTCCAGGGGATCTTCCCAGCCAGAGATTGAACCCTCATCTCCGTGTCTCCTGCACTGCAGGTGGATTCTTTACCACTGAGCCACTGGGAAGCCCTCTATACTTACATATTTTTAAGTAAAATGTTCTTTAAAAAAGAACCTCTGCAAGTGACTCAGAAACATATCCAGGTTTAGGAGCTATTATTCAGTCTCAATGCTGGACGTTTTACATAAGGGAAAACAGACTGTGATTTGCTTGAGCTCATACAGTTATAACAATGCCTCCTTTGATTGTGTCGGATTCCCCTCTTATTAACTAATACTTATTAATTAATATGGTTAGTTTTTACCCTCATGACTGATTAATCTTATCCTTCCTTTGATGGCTTTAATTGTTTATGTTTTTTTTTTTCACAGAAACTAGAATTAAAGATTTTAAAATTATTTTTAAAAAAAAGAGATAGTTAACTATTTTCCTTTGAATTTCTTGGGACCATCCCCCTGAGTAGACTAGTAGATGTTTTGCCCACTCAGCACACTGAGCTTCTTTAGATAGGAAAGCACCTGTGTCCTTCTTAGGTGGCCTGCATGTGCTTTGTAGGTGGTTCTAGTGGTTGTGATTTCATGTGAGCCCATAAAAGCCTGGCATTCCTGGATTGCTGCCTTGATTCTCAGCATGTCTCCATCGACCCAGAAAGATTGCTGTAGTGGTGTTTTGCTTGGTTATATTTGCAGTTCACTGTCATAGTTGTTATAAATTGACTTTAAATACCATAGTGTGATCTGATTGCAACTGTTAGTAGAAACAGGTAAACTAGAGAAATAAACCTTTTTCTTTTCTATTATAATAATCTCATCGCTGCTAATAAGGTATTTTTGATATTGGTAGAAGAAAGCTGGTTATTTTTCTTGGTAATTACAATCATTTTGCCTTGTCTTAAAGTAATGATACAGTAGAATATAAAGTGTTTTAAATGTATCAGTAGAGTACAAAGTATTTTAATGTATTGTGATTTTTTAAATTAACGTGTTTTTCTGATGACACTTTAAAGGTTGTTCATTGCAAATTTAAAACTTAGAAAAGCTCAAAAAGGAAAAAAATTTAGATCACCTATAATTCCACGACCTGAAAACCATTGTTCTTTAGGTATATGACCTTCCAGGCTTTTAAAAAGTGCACATGTATAGTGGTAAATTATTTGTGATTTCATTCCATTGCTGGGTTAGTTTATGTTTACTTAAATGTGATACAAATCTACTTCACATTTCTTTATACCTTTTAAATGCCATGGTGTATATACAGTTTTCAATATTTGGTAATCATTTTCAGCCTTTTCTCTTCTTAGACTTTAACTTTTTTCCCTTAGACCATCCTTCTTAAAAATTAGAGTATTTTGCTATTCAGGAGATTATTTTCCTTTTGTAAAGTTTATATAATATGCAAGAAAAAAACCCAAGCGAAGATACCAATACTATACAGAATTGTGCAAAGTTTTTAGCAAACTGAAGTGAGTAGAACATCTTCAGTTTCAAAAAGAAGGCAAAATGAGCTAATATAAAAGCCCTTCTGTACAAAACAGAGTGCACATAGAGTGTGATTTCACTTATCTGAGAAACTAGAAGAGGTAAATTGTAGAGACAAGAGCTGAGGGAAGGGGAGATTGGGAAGTTAGTTTTTAAAGAGTTATTTTGAGATCATGAAAAAGTTCTGCTGATGGATAGTAGTGATGACTGTATAGCACTGTGAATGTGCTTAAACTGGATTATACACCTAAAAAGTTAAAATGGTAAATTTTAGTTGTGTGTGTGTGTGCGCGCGTGCATGCTGTTGTTATTTAGTTGCTAGGTCGTGTCCAACTCTTTGTGACCCCACGGACTGTAGCCCATCAGGTGCCTCTGTCCACAAGATTTCTTGGGCAAGGAGTGAGTTGTTGTTTCCCTCTCCAGCGAATCTTCCCAACCCAGGGATTGAACCTGAGTCTGCTGCATTGGCAGGTGAATTCTTTACCACTGAGCTACCTGGAAAGCCATATATATATACACACATATATATATATATATATATATGTATGTATGTAAAATAATATATACTTATGTTATTTTAAAAGCACTTAAAGCATGTCAAAAAATCCTGATGCATACAAATAATCTTTGCCTCTATTTAGCAATTTTGATATTTAAGCTCCAGTTACTTTCTTTCAATATAAAGAATCTTTTTTCCCCCTGTTAATTGTAGTATTTCTCTCATGCTAGCATTTTCCTTTCATAAGGCCCAGAGATTGTGTTTTGAATGGACAGAGGCCCACCCATTTGCTGTAATTTAGAAATGTCTAGAATGTTATTTCAAAATATCAAGACTTCATAAAAACAAACCCTTGTTCAAATTTTCATGAAAGTGTTCTTGGCTTTAGAAACTGATTCAAAAAAGTAGTAATTTCTTTTCTCCATTAATGCTTTATTAAGCTTTGTTGACCTATATAAGGGTTATAGACGAGGAGTGGGTAGGGGATTAGAAAGATTAGTGAGCCTCCACTCCTAAAAATATCAGAGTGATTTTTTTTCCTTAATCACATATCTGTAACCTGTCTACTCAGAGCAAACTCTGAGATGAAACCTAAAGAGTGCATTTTTCATTTTCGCTGCATATGAATACAAATACAGGCAGAATGATAACAATGACATATGTTCTAAAATTGCTTAAATCTCTAATATATTTTAACATTTGAAAAAATTCAGAATCATTGTCCCATAGGATGTCTTGTAAACGCTTGTTGGAGTGATAGAAAATTAGAGACTTTTTGTTAAGGATGCTAAACCCTGCCTTGTTTTAAAAACTTATTTTAGGCAGTTTACTGGGATATATACAAGAGAGCAGGATAATAAGAAAGTATAATGGTATTCAAAGATCAAGGAGAAATTAGCATAGAAACATTAGATAAAGTCACAGTTGCTGTTTGCTATTATTTTAAGATGTTATTCAATTGTTTCCTAGTAACCAAGACTAAAAGGAAAATGTGTTTAGTGATAAAATTCTTTGTCCATCAGAATCGTATAAAGTTATTATATTGCTGAAGTTTATGGGAAAAATTAATTTCTTAAGAAGAGGAATCTCTTAAATTTCTTAGGAGAAGTTAACAGAAAATATTTTTATCAATAAACAGTTGCCACAGTGACAAACACATACTTCCCTAATGACCCCAGTGACTGTTTAATTGCCAGCATTTCTTCATTGTCTGCTGAGTAGCGTTGCTACTTTATCATCAGATGCTGTGGAAAAATGGAGTTATGAAAGATGTGTTGGCTGCTAATAATGCAGTGGCCTTCAGAATGTTCTACAGGGTGTTAATTCTCCCACAGAGCCCCCTCTAGGTGGGAAAGTGAGCCTCATAATGCTGGCTGGGTTCTTGGCCACATCAGTGTTCCTTTTATCTCATCTGCAGAGTGAGTTTCTTTATAAGATTTTATGTGAACAAAGGATTTAACAGGTAAAAAGATATTTGAAAACCACTGGTGTTATAGTAGAGTCGAGACCATTGTTTAATAAAAATACATCCGAGATCCATCCAAACCTGGCCCAGCCTCCTAAAGGACAGAAACCCTGTAATACTGTGAGACATGCTGGTACCGTGGGGTTTTATTTCACACGTTTTGATGCCATGTAGGCTTCCCAGGTGGCACTATTGGTAAAGAATCCACCTGCCAATGCAGGATGCAAGAGACGCACGTTCGATCCCTGGGTCAGGAAGATCCTTTGGAATAGGAAGTGGCAAGCTGCTCCAGTATTTTTGCCTGGAAAGTTCCATGGACAGAGAGGCCTGGAAGGCTACCGTTCATGGGGTTGCGAAGAGTCGGACATGACTGAGCACACACACACAGGTCAATATATAAAGCCACCCACCTATCTGTCTAGAGATTATATTTCATCTAGGCTGCTTGGTATGTTTATGGTTTCTGGTTTTACATTCAACTCTTAAATTTGTATAGATTTATTTTGGAATATGATTTGAGTAAGGACATATCTGTGTTGATATTTTTTTTCCTGAAGCAACCAATTAGCTACCATCTTTTTTTTTTTTGATTGATTGATTGATCATTCACTCTTCCCTCCTGATTTGAAATCTCACCTTATAATATCTTTCCCAAGAGCATTCTACAGTTCCTGCAGTTCCAATGAAACTGTTCTGTTATTGTAATATTTCTAAGAAGTGCTTTATATGTAAACCATTGCATTAAAATATTATCCCATGCTTGCTTGTTATTCTAATTCTTGAATCAAAGACCACCCCCTCCCAGTCATTTGCCCTTATCAGAGCTATTTCATTGTCAGCCAAAGATACGTTTGTTTCATCAGTTCACAGTCAGGAATAAAATAAAGTATCATTAAGTGAGGATCAAACATTAATATTCTGAAGAATTCACTGTGGTTGCAGAGATAGGAAAGTTTAATATTCTTGCTTTATGGTAGGGAATGTATTGGTAAAGTGAACTTTGAAATTGAGGTAAATAACGGAATTTGAACTTTAATAAAGTAACCAGAATGCTCCTAAGTTAGCAACATTTCAGAAATTATGTTTTGTGGTTACTGATTTGAAAATGGGTAAAATCAGCAGCATTTTGAGTAAACCCATATCACTTCCATCAGTTCAGTTCAGTTCAGTCGCTCAGTTGTGTCCGACTCTTTTCGACCCCATGAATCGCAGCACACCAGGCCTCGCTGTCCATCACCATCTCACGGAGTTCACTCAGACTCACGTCCATTGAGTCCGTGATGCCATCCAGCCATCTCATCCTCGGTCATCCCCTTCTCCTCCTGCCCCCATCCCTCCCAGCATCAGAGTCTTTTCCAATGAGTCAACTCTTTGCATGAGGTAGCCAAAGTACTGGAGCTTCAGCTTTAGCATCATTCCTTCCATCAGAGATGTAATTCATTATAGTTTCTAAATGCCACTAGAGCAGTTCTCCTCAGGCTCCACCAGTCTCACATGGGGGGAATTACATTCTGTCTCCTGCCCACTGCAGGGCTCCAATCACAGATTGATGAAGCCTCGGTTTCACCATGAGTTCCTCCAGAAATAAGAGATATATTATCCTGCTGTGGGTCACATGTGAACTGTTGTAGAAAAGCTAAATTGATGAAGGTATTTTGCTGAGAAAATAAGTATTAATAGTTACAGCATTTACAAAGCTGGCTAGTGTGTCAGAGTTGATTCTAGGTTTTGCTGCTGACTGAGTTGCCTGGAGTGCATATACCTAATTTCACCCCCGCACCCCAGTTTCTTTTGTACATTTTCCAAAATGTGTTCTGTAGACCATTATTGTCAGACCATTACTGTAGACCTTGAAACTCCAGGGGAAGTTTCAAGGGTCCGTGGTTAAATGAGTTTGAAATGCTATGTACTAGATATGCTGTAAGAAATGCGTAATGTATAGTAGAATGTTAAAGGCTCTAAGAAGTCTTATAAGAACGAACTCTTAAATCTTTTGAACCTGTTTCTTGACATCTCTTATGCACTTCTATTCCATGAAGTCCGCTTTAGAAACGTGTATTAGGTGTCTGAGGCTGTTAAACTTAAATACTTTTAGTTTGAATAAAAGATAGTTTTATCTTATTCAATGTGGTCCTTTAATTTGTAATATCAGTATGGAATCTTAAGGAAACACTGAAAAAAGCCTTTGATTGTACAGTATACTATTACTCATGGGTTTTAAACACAGCAACACAGACAAGTATTGTTTTGCAATACCAAAGTTAAATACCACAACTTCGGTTTGAAATGACTAGTCAGAAAATGGCCTAGTCAGGTTCCCCTGCTTTTCAAGAGCTCTGTCCAATACATTGGATTCTCTCCAGAATGTTTCTATAAACTGCCATTTGATGTTAGACACGGTTTACATACAACATTTTTTTTTGTTTGTTTGTTTAATGTAATTTCAGCTGTTATTGGCTCAAAGTACGTAGACTCGTGGAACTCTTTTATAATGATTGTTCAGAAAATAATGTATGGGATCCTAATAATGAAGGAAAATCAAGATATTGTCATTTTGTTTATAGGATGGGGGCTGCAGATAACATATATAAAGGACAGAGTACATTTATGGAAGAACTGACTGACACAGCAGAAATAATAAGAAAAGCAACACCACAGTCGTTGGTTATCTTGGATGAATTGGGAAGGGGGACGAGCACCCATGATGGAATTGCCATTGCTTATGCTACACTTGAACATTTCATTAGAGATGTAAGTATCATGCATACCTTTTTTGTACCCTGACCTCAGTTTCTAAATAATCAACACTATCTTTGTTATAGTTGATCCTATTCCTGCAATTGATCATTCAGATGCTATACATGGAACCCAGGTAGATTGGCCCTAAATAATGTTTGAGTTCTTTGATGTGTGTTCCTTTCTTTAGCTGAAGTGGAATAAACCTGGTCAGTAGGAGAAAGGCCTCCTCGGCAATATTTCCGCCTAGAAACTGTATCTTACTATCCTTGGCAAACTAAATTAAGATCAAAGACCGTCTACCTTCAACACAATCCTTGAGAAAAGAACCAGATAAAAGACAGTGCCATTTTTGCCTTGTGAAATCCTTTTTTTCAGCGATATCCTAAAAGATCTCCATAGAAGGCCTTTGAACTAATCTTCTTGAGTCTCTGTTTTAGTCCAGTGTGTGTGTCATTTTTCTTTTCAGAATTTGTTCCTAAGCATCTCAATGTACAATTTTACTTGTGGCAAACTTTCCATCCCTGTCACTTTCATCAAACTCTCCCCATTACATAGTTAATGATGATATATTTTAAGAAAATATTTTCTTAAAAAAAAGAAATTCTGTATTTGCAAAAAGGTATAGCTCAGGAACTTTTCTTTAATCATTATAGAAACTATATATCATGGATTCAATAAAGTCCTATATCTGCCTCCCAAACGGATTTTTTAAACATTCACTTAAGAATACTACTTAGCTGTAAAAAAAGAATGAAATTTTGCCATTTTAAGCATCGTAGATGGGCGTTATGCTAAGTGAAATAGGTCAGAGAAGGACAAATACCGTAGGATATCACTTTATGTAGAGTCAAAAAACACAGCACACTAGTGAATATAATAAAAGAGAAGCAGACTTGCAGATACAGAGAACAAGCTGTTGGTTACCAGTGGGAGAGGGAAGGGGGAGAGCCATTATACGGGTGGGAGGAAAAAGGGATGTTATGGGGTTATATGAAATCATGTGTGTGATACTTTTGAAAATTGTAACACACTATAGAATTTAAAGAATTTTTCATTTAATAAAAAATTATTTAAGATACTCCTTTTTTTTTTGAGCCTTCAGGAGCAAATTATGACAGGGCTGAATTTGTCAACTTTGAATTTAATTGTATCTACTCTGTAGAAGTCTGTCAGTTACTATGACCACATAACGCATTACCCCTAAACTTAGTGGCTGAAAACAACAATAATCATTCATGATCTCTCAGAGTGTCTGGAGGTGAGGAAGTTGGGAGCAGCTTGGCTGGGTGGCTTTGGCTCAGGGCCTCTGCTGCGGTTGCAGTCGAGTTGTCAGCCAGGGCTGGAGGGTCCTCTCACAGTCTGGCTCCGTCACATGGCTGGCGAGTTGGTGAGGCGATTGGCCAGGGCCCTCGGTTCCTTACCCCGTGGGCCTCTCGTGGGCTGCTCGAGCATCCTTACAGAGGGCCGTCTGGCTTCCCCCAGAGGGAGGCATTCCAGGAGGCCGGGGTAGAAGCAACAGAGCATTTGACTTTGCCATCACGTTGCTGAGTACACAGGGCCAGCGCTCTTCAGTGTGGGAAGAAGGTCCTCCAGAGCTTGAACAACGAGAAGTGGAGATCGCTGGGGCCACGTTGGAGTCTGTCTGCCAGAAGCAGTTTGTCAAAATTCCAGAGAGTTATTTAAGCACCTTCAGGAACAAATTATGACAGAATTGAATTTGTCACTTCTGTTTTCATTGCTTCAGTAGCAGTTTTTGGATATTATAAATGTTGGTGAAGAAAGTGTTAGTTTTAGGTAAAATTTATCTTAAAGGAAAGTCACTGAAGAAGATTCTTCAGGAACAAGAATTCCTAACCTTTTATGGATGAAAATCTTTATTTTTCATGATGTCTGTTGATCGCTAGAATAGGGAAGAGAGGAGGAATTGGGGAGGCTCTGTGTTGCTGCATTAAGCTGAGTGTGGCCTTGATGAGGCCAAACCCTTAGATCTTCCAGCTAGAAATGCCTGTCAGCTAAGGGAAGGGGCTCCAGGGAGCCAGCTGGTCCTAAGATGCTTTAGGGCAGATTTTAAGAGCAACTTGTCAAAGAAACCCTGCCTTAATAAGTTTATTTGTACTTGTTTTTAGACAGAAGACATATGTTCTGACTTTTAATAAGGCGATGGCAGACGAATCAAAACTGGAGTTCTTTAATTCGATTACCCTTTTCTGCTAATTTTTAGACCAAGATTTGATGTTAACTTCCCCTAAGACAAGGATTTCTAGAACACATAGAATGTGTGCTTTGAAACAAGGCTAATTAAGTAACTCACAAGTCCGTACTGATAGTAATAACACAAAAGTAAATTTTTAAATGGTGGGGGTAGGATGGGAAGAAGGGAAAGCTCTACATTACAAAATGCCAGCTACTAAACAGAGAGTGCTGTTTTTTAAGTTGACATTTATCAACTATGACAATAATGACCGATTCCGGCAGTAATGATCAATAGATGGTAAGATTGTTGGAGAAAATGATAGTCACACAGTTTCAAAGTGTAACCCCACAAGTTATTTATTAATTAAGAAGAAGAAAGGTGTCAGTACCTTGAAGAATGGGCATGCACTTAAACCAAATAAGCAAATTTAGCACCCTCCAGTAATAGATCAGATTGACACCATATGCCTCTTGATGTGATACATTGGAAAGATTATGTCATCTACATGTATATGTAATATTCCTGGCATTAAATTTTGATCTGAATTTAATCAGGAGAAAACAATCAGGTGACTCTAAACTGAGAGAGATTATGCAAAACAACTATCTTGGATACTTCAAAAATTTTAAAGAACATAAAAGTCAAAAAAGAGAAGTCTGGAGAATTCTTCTAGATTAATGGGGACTAAATAGACATGACCAGGTGTACTACATGAATCTTGATTTTTTTTTTTTTAATATAAAGAGGTTTCTAGGGACTTCCCTGGTGATCCAGTGGCTGAGACTTCCAATACAGGGAGCCTGGGTTCAGTCCATGGTTCGGGAGCTATATTCCACATGCTGCAACTAAGACCCAGCACAGCCAAATAAATAAATATATTTTTTTTAAAAAAGAAATTTCTAAAGAACATTATTGGGACAGTAAGAGAAATTCACAGACTACATAATTAGTAACCAGTGATAGTGAAAGTGTTAGTCGCTTTAGTTGTGTCTGATCGTTTGCGACCCCATGGACTGTCGCCCACCAGGCTCCTCTGTCCATGGAATTCTTCAGGCAAGAATACTGGAGTGGGTTGCTATACCCTTCTCCAGGGGATCTTTCCAACACAGGGATTGAACCTGGGTCTCCTACATTACCGGCAGATTCTTTACCCTTTGAGCCACCAGGGAAGCCCAAATAGTGATATATCAATGTTGAATTTCTTGAGCATAATAACTTTATTTTGGTTATGGAGGAGAATGTTTTTGTTCTCAGAAGATAGAATCTTAGGTATTTAAGGATAAAGTTTTATGATGTCTGCAGTTCTTAAATGGTTCAGGAAAAAAACTATGTGTGTTCGTGTGAGTGTGTATAGAGGAGGGAGGAAGGAAGAAAGGGGAAATACAGCGAAATAGTAACAAGTGGTTGTCTAAATAAAGAATATATGAATGTCCATTGTACTTTCGTTGCAGCTTTTATGAAGGTTTAAAATTTTTCAAAATAAATTTGGAGAAAATTTTAAATTTAAAAATAAAATATTTCTTTTTCTGCTCTGATTGCTGTGGCCAAAACTTCAAGAACTATGTTGAATAGTAGCGGTGAAAGTGGACACCCTTGTCGTGTTCCTGACTTTAGGGGAAATGCTTTCAATTTTTCACCATTGAGGATAATGTTTGCTGTGGGTTTGTCATATATAGCTTTTATTATGTTGAGGTATGTTCCTTCTATTCCTGCTTTCTGTAGAGTTTTTATCATAAATGGATGTTGAATTTTGTCAAAGGCCTTCTCTGCATCTATTGAGATAATCATATGGTTTTTATTTTTCAATTTGTTAATGTGGTGAATTACATTGATTGATTTGCGGATATTGAAGAATCCTTGCATCCCTGGGATAAAGCCCACTTGGTCGTGGTGTATGATCTTTTTAATGTGTTGTTGGATTCTGATTGCTAGAATTTTGTTGAGGATTTTTGCATCTAATGAAACTGGAGCCAACTATACAGAGTGAAGTAAGCCAGAAAGAAAAACACCAATACAGTATACTAACACATATATATGGAATTTAGGAAGATGGCAATGACGACCCTGTATGCAAGACAGGAATAAAGACACAGATGTGTATAACAAACTTTTGGACTCAGAGGGAGAGGGAGAGGGTGGGATGATTTGGGAGAATGGGAATTTTAACATGTATACTATCATGTAAGAACTGAATCGCCAGTCCATGTCTGACGTAGGGTGCAGCATGCTTGGGGCTGGTGCATGGGGATGACCCAGAGAGATGTTGTGGGAAGGGAGGCGGGAGGGGGGGTCATGTTTGGGAACGCATGTAAGAATTAAAGATTTTAAAATTTAAAAAAAAAAAAGAAAAAGAAACAAAAAAAAATAAAAAAAATAAAAATAAAATAACTTTCATTATGTCTCACTGCTTTAGGTGGAATCCTTAACCCTGTTTGTTACCCATTATCCACCAGTTTGTGAACTGGAAAAAAGTTACTCACAGCAGGTGGGGAATTATCACATGGGGTTTTTGGTCAACGAGGATGAAAGCAAACAGGATGCAGGTATGAATTGTTCTTGCAGTAAGTACAACTATCATTCTGTTCGGTTTTGTGATGAATAACCCAAAGTTCATAGGAGCATGAACTTACTGCTTATTAATAATAAAAACTGTGAATGTCCATTGTAATTGACATTTGTCCAACATCATTTTCTCTAAGCTTAGGGTCAAACAGAGTTTGCATTTCTCCTCGCCATCTTTGAGTCCTTCTCTAGCCCTCTTTATCTCATTTTTCTTCAAGAAGAAGGTGGGGTGAAGGGGGAACATTTAGATTTTACTCCTAGGTCCATCTTAGGAAAGATGCCTTAACAGTCAAGTATAGTAGTAATCTTTGAAAAATACTCAATATATTTCCCAAAATATGATTTAACATGAATTACTTACTAAGAGCAATATTCTATACTTGCTGTTCAGTTGCTCAGTTGTGTCTGACTCTTTATGACCCCATGAACTGCAGCACACAAGGCTTCCCTGTCCTTCACCATCTCCTGGAGTTTGTTCAAACTTGTGTCCATTGAGTCAGTGATGCCATCCAACCATCTCACCCTCTTTTGCCCCCTTCTCTTCTTGTCCTCAGTCTTTCCCAGCATCAGGGTCTTTTCCAGTGAGTGGGCTCTTTGCACCATGTGGCCAAAGTATTGGAGCTTCAGCTTCAGCATCAGTCCTTCCAGTGAATATTCAGGGTTGGTTTCCTTTAGGATTGACTAGTTTGATCTCCTTGCAGTCCAAGGGACTCTCAAGAGTCTTCTGCAGCACCACAGTTCAAAAGCATCAGTTCTTCGGTACTCAGTCTTCTTTATAGTCCAACTCTCACATCCGTGCATAACTACTGGAAAAACCATAGCTATGACTGTGTGGACCTTTGTTGGCAAAGTGATGTCTCTGATATTCTGTACTGGACATATGTTTTATCTTAATTTGACAAGGAAAGTGAATCTCAGGTAAATTGGGTCCCCCATGTCAGGCACCTGTGTAGGAGCTGAGTTGAACCTAGAATCCATGCCCTCTTCCTGCAGGTTCTTTTCATCTCTGTTAGAACTGCTATGTGAGAGTTACAGTATTTTTTCCTTAGCCTTCCACTTAACTACTCATGTCACAGAAATGAAACATTTCATGAAAAAAGAACATCATTAGCCAGTAAAAAAATTCAAGCGCTGTTAGTAATGTAGTAGATTTTAGCATTTTTCCCCATGCTCAGTAGTAATTTTTTTAAGCCACCAGCCTGTGGGCCAGTGATGGTTTACACAGTTGGTGTGCTACAATGGAAAATCCATTATCCAAGATACTTCATAGTCCAGATTTTATTTTGGAAAAGTAATAAGTAAGGATGGACCTGAAAAAGAAATCAGGCAACTGGCCCAAATGAAACAGCAGTGGACCTGAGATAAATATAGTTAGGCAATCCTTGCCTTTCACCACCATGCGATCTTGAAAAACACACCATAAATTCTCTCATGGAGACAGTTTCACATCTATTCATCTGCATCCAAAGTGACAGGAGGAGCTCATAAGCTAAAACTGCATGGGATAAACAAAACAGATTTCACCAGCAGGGGAGGGTCAGTGGTAAGCATTTGATGTGAACTGCTAACCCAGACTCTTATATCTTAAGTGTTTTGACTTTTTATTTTATTGATTTAAATTTTTATTCATGAACAGAATTTTAGAAAAACTAAATGAAGCTAAAGACTTGTGCTAACAGCAGTGGTCCCCTCTTCCATTTTTTTCCTCCGCAGCCCCTCTTCCCTCCAGTCCCAAGGCAAATGTTTTCGGCTCTTTCATCCATCCATTTCTTCCCTGGGTCTAAATACTGTGCTTATTTTCCTATCTCTTGGTTCACCAACCTGACAATATTACTGACTGCTTGTGCTAAATGAAGGTCTTCAGTCCTCCCTTCCCCTTTCCTCCTAGTGTAATACTTTCACATTTTTCCTATTTTATTCACATTCATTGCTTTCACTGTTACTGCCGTTAGTTATTACTTACTCATGAGGCACATATGAGGCACAAGTACGTTTTCTTTCTTTTATACCTTTTTTCTCCAAGGTCATGATTAATTGTTTTTATTCTTTCATTTCATTGTTTTGAGTCTCTTGTTGAATCTATCCTCCAGTAACTGTAAACCGCCTCTCTAGAGAGTTTTCACATGATTGCACCTATTGATTCCAGTTTTCCTTACTGGGGTCATTCCTCCTGGAGCCCTATGTCCTCCCGCTCATCTGTACTGGTTTCTCCCTAGACCTCAGCTGTTGTCCCAAGACCTGCCTTGGTGTCATTCTGGGACGTTTCTTAACCTGTCTTTTGTTCGTTTGCTTGCAAGTAACAGAATGCTTGGACTCACTCTGGCTCAGACAATGAGGATAAATACAATCTTGTATTTCGGGAGCCTCAGGAAGGGTGGGCTTCAGCTTCTCTTCTTTGCGGTTCTCCAGGCTTTGTCTTCCTGCTCTGCTAATTTCATCATCACACTAGTAGCAAGATGGCTGCAGTTCTTTTGGGCATCACATCCAGCACTGATAATGTCCGAAGAAAGAAAAAGGACCAGCATTTCCTGTGAGTCTTTCTTAGGAGCAGGAGAACTTTTCTTAGATGCCTACTAGGATCTCATCAGTGTCCTGTCTTATTTTCAGAATTGATTCACATGCTCATTCTTTTCTTTTTTTTAATTAATTTTTATTGGAATATGGTGGCTCAGTGATAAAGAATCCGCCTGCAATGCGGGAAATGCAGGCGATGCGGGTTCCATCCCTGGGTCTGGAAGATCTCCTACAGGGAGGAAATGGCAACCTACTCCAGTATTCTTGCCTGGAGAAATCCCATGGACATGGGAAATTCTCTGTCCATGGACAGAGGAGCCTGGTGGGCTACAGTCCATGGGGTCACAAAAGAGTTGGACACAAGGACTTAGTGACTAAACAACAACAACAGTAGTTGCTTTTACAGTGTTGTGTTAGTTTTTGTTGTACAGCAAAGTGAATCAGTGCACATGCTCATTCTTAAACCACTTTCTAGAAGTGAGAATGGCAAGGATAACTTTGAACAGTCTAGACTAATTGGAATCAACATTTGGAAGTAGACATAAGGACATTATCCCCTGGGTTAAATGGTCAGGGAGTTAGTTCAGTTCAGTTCAGTTGCTCAGCTATGCGATCCCTTGGACTGCAGCACACCAGGCCTCCCTGTCCATCATCAACTCCCAGAGTTTACTCAAACTCATGTCTATCGATTAGGTGATGCCATCCAACCATCTCATCCTCTGGCATCCCCTTCTCCTCCCGCCTTCAGTCTTTCCCAGCATTAAGATCTTTTCCATTGAGTCAGCTGTTTGTATCAGGTGGCCAAAGTATTGGAGTTTCAGCTTTACCATCAGTCCTTCCAGTGAATATTCAGGACTGATTTCCTTTAGGATGGACTGGTTGGATCTCTTTGCAGTCCAAGGGACTCTCAAGAATCTTCTCCAATACCACGGTTCAAAAGCATCAATTCTTTGGCGCTCAGTTTTCCTCATAGTCCAACTCTCACATCCATACATGACCACCGGAAAAACCACAGCTTTGACTAAATGGACCTTTTCTGTTAATGTCTCTGCTTTTTAATATGCTGTCTAGATTGGTCATAACTTTTCTTCCAAGGAGCAGGCGTCTTTAAATTTTATGGCTGCAGTCACCATCTGCAGTGATTTTGGAGCCCCCCCAAAATAAGGTCTGCCTTATTATAAGTGATGGGACCAGATGCCGTGATCTTAGTTTTCTGAATGTTGAGTTTTAAACCAACTTTTTCACTCTCCTCTTTCACTTTCATCAAGACGCTCTTTAGTTCTTCATTTTCTGCCGTAAGTTTGGATCACCTGCATGTCTGAGGTTATTGATATTTCTTCCAACAATATTGATTACAGCTTGTGCTTCATCCAGTCCAGGATTTCTCAGGGAATGAATCCCTTTATAAATCAGGGTTTTCTTAGAAGTGTAATAGATTTTGGAGAAGCTGCTAATAATATTAATTAAAGGAGATAAAAATTTTAAGACTCTGCATGAGTGAAAATGTCTCCATTATACCTTCACACTGGATTTATAATTTAGCTAGGGCTAGAATTTTAGGTTGAGAATCATTTTCTCTCAGAAAGTTGAAGCATTGCTCCATTGCCTGCTCACATCCAGTATTACCCCTGGCTGTATCTAGGCTTCATCCTTTGCCTCTGACGTAATCCCTCTTCTGTCTAAATTAGAGATTATTGGTCATCAGTAAATTCCCCAAAGGCCTTTTGGGTGCCTTTCAAGACTCTCTGTTTATCTCTTTCCCTTGGGGTGGTAGATAAATCAGTGGACCAGCAGCGACAAACCTGCGTTTTAGTGTCTTTCAGTCCATAAGATCTTGGACAAGTCACCTAATGTCATCCGTGTCTAATAACTTTTAGGAATCTCTCCTGAAAGTGATTTCAGAAACTACTTGATCAGCACACATCTGTTTAATAACTGCCTAGAGAAGTTTTGCTTTAAGACAGTTGTGCTAAGTTTCCCTGTAACAAGGAGAAACTTGAGTGATTGCTTTCACTGACTCTAAGCAGTGTCAGATAAGCTTTTCAATAATATCCATTTAAGAAATGATCATTGGAGAAGGAGTATTCTTGCCTGGAGAATTCCACAGACAGAGGAGCCTGGTGGGCTACAGTCCATGGGGTCACAAAGAGTCGGACATGACTGAGCAACTAACACACACACACACACACACACACACACACACACACACACACACAAGAAATGGTCATAGCTTATAAGGAGAGTCCTCCCCATGAGCTTTTATTTGAGGCTGTAGAGACGTGAGTTGTTTTTCCCATCTGCTCTCGACCTGGCTCTTTCTGCGTCCACATTCCCATCTTACACACAGACGCGCACATATGCACTCCCTGTCCTCTCTTTCTCTGTTCCTCCTCCCACTTCTTCCCTCTCCTTCCCATGGAAGAGTGGTGAAAGATAGTCTTAAGGTAGAACCTAACTATAATACAGCTCCTTCAGGTGATTATGGAAGAGTGGTCACATTATTTACCTTGATGCTGCTCTAAGAACTACCATGCTGTGTGCTAAAGTCGCTTCAGTTGTGTCTGACTCCTTGTGACCCCAAGGACTGTAGCCCACCAGGCTCCTCTGTCCATGGGATTCTCCAGGCAAGAACACTGGAGTGGGTTGCCATTTCCTTCTCCAGGGGATCTTCCCATCAGGGGTCAAACCTACATCTCTTATATCTCTTGCATTAGCAGGCAGGTTCTTTACCACTAGTGCCACCAAGAACTACCATGATCATTACTAAAGTAGAGACTACATATGATGACAAATTCAGCAGTTGTTTGTCCTGAGATGTGTTAATGAGTCTTTGGGGCAACAGATATAATTTAGCTATATTTTATAGCTACATTTAAGAAGCATCTTTAGCTAGCTATATTATATATACTATATATTATACATAGTATATGTATATAAAGCAAAAAAAGAAAAAAGCTGTCAGCAAAGCAATGTTTAAATGAGGGGAGTTTATGGAATTTAGCAGCAGGCTTTCAGTAAAGGATGGATAGATGAATGGCTGGATGAATGGATGGATAATGAATGGACAGATGGACTGACAGATGAATTAATCTCATTTTTAGAAAGGTCATTGTCAGGTCTGGATTATAGAGGTGAGGCTGGAGGTGAAAACATCAGTTAGGACTAGCCTAGTTGAAGTGATAAAGTCTGTGTTTGTCCTAAAAATGAAGAGAGTTCACCTTTTTGATACCCCACTGCTGTTCACTTTGCTTTGGGTCTTGTGAGCAATTGAAGGGTAACAAAAAACTATCCAGGTTAGCAGGCACTGGTTTCTACATGCTTCCTCCCTAGTCTTTTCCCACCCACTTCGTCACCTGTTCTTTGTGTTCCTTTAGTTTTCTTTGGAGGTAAAGGATATTCTTAGTGCTTTGCAATGTGAGTTTTAGTCTATGTATTCTGAGAGTGTCAGCTTTCTTTTCACCTCCCACCTCTAGCACCCACCCTTAAAAAGGTATTATTTGTCTGTTGCTGAATTCTTAGAGGAGATTAAAGAAATTTCCATTATCCTTTTTTCTCTGTTGTGTTCAGTCTTTGGGCTTTTTAGCTTTTAGCTGATAAAAGAATAAAGCTTACATATTTATCAAATGAAATAATGTTATGAGAAAAACTCCTGATATAATAAGTGTACCAGGGTCTCAGAAGTCACTGTGAATCTGGTCATCTTGGCCATTTTTTGCAGTAGAGTGCAATTATGTTGAAGTTTGTAATAAAAGCTGCATAATCCTGAATTGCTTTAGATTTATCGAAGATTAAACTGTATGCAGCTGTTGGGGAGGAAGAATTTGTTCTTGCTTCTTTGGCTGATCTGATAACCAAATTAACATAAGGCAGATTAACTGGAGAAAAGCAAATTTAATTATGTACCTACAGGAGCCCCAGAAAAATATGAGAGCCAGTGAGGCAGTTGAGGCTTCTCTACTGTACTGAGCTAAGGAATGGGATAGGAGAAGGAGCTTCAAAGAGGAGGAGGGTAATTGATGGGAAAATGGGAAAAACAGATATTTGTTAATTAGATTGTTTGTCTTGCCATATGCATAGGTCATTCTGATAAAAGTTCTCTCTGGTAATAGTCTGTCTCTGAGCCAGCACCCCTCTGCCCATCTAAATTTTTTTTAGGCCGTTGAACGGGGAGATAGAAAGGTCTTCCTGAGCCTTTTGGACCTTCACTGTCTTCAACTCGAGAGTCTGCATGCCAAAGTAGCACATTTTGTTCTGAATATCTTCGTAGGGTTGTCTTTGTATTACTGTACTTCAGTTCAGTTCAGTTGCTCAGTTGTGTCCGACTCTCTGTAACCCCATGGACCGCAGCACGCCAAGCCTCCCTGTCCATCACCAACTCCTGGAGTTTACTCAAACTCATGCCCATTGAGTCGGTGATGCCATCCAACCATCTCATCCTCTGTCATCCCCTTCTCCTCCTGCTCTCAATCTTTCCCAGCATCAGGGTTTTTTCCAGTGAGTCAGCTCTTCGCATCAGGTGACCAAAGTATTGGAGTTTCAGCTTCAACATCAGTCCTTCCAGTGAACACTGTACTTCATGATATCCCAATTCTTTAAAAGTTTTAGCTTCAAGCATATGTATTAGGTGGTAGACTGGTACCCTAGGAAACAGATTCTGAAATTTGAGTGTCAGAGTTTTATTGAGGAATGCTTTCACCATCAATACCCAAGCAGGACTGGGCAGTCCTAAGCTGCGTTACACTTGTAAGACTTCAGCCAACCCTGCAGAGAGCCCAGTCAGGGGTTGGTCCTTCAGAGTCACCTCAGCTTGAGGTGAGAGAGCCAGACTTTTATGCCTTTTATTATCTATTGTTCCATAACACATTTCCCCCTAAAACATAGCAGCTTAGCCCAGCAACTGTTTATTATCTCATAATTCCTGTGGGTCATGAACCCAAGCTGAACACCTCACAGTCTCTCACAGGCTTCATCCAAATATTGGCCGAGTAGCATCACTTCAGGGCCTGACTGGGATGACCCACTTCCCAGCCCCCTCACATGCTGCTGGCATGCCTCAGAATGTCCCTTCCAAGGTCACTCACACAGCTGTTGGCTGGCCTCCAGACCCCACTAACTTGTTGACCAGAGGCATCGGTTTCTTTCCATGTGGACCTCTCCACAGGGCAGCCCGCAATATGGCTGCTGGCTCCCTTTAGAGCAAACAGGGAAGAAAGTGAGAGCGCCCGAGACAGGCCACAGTCTCCTGCAGTCTAATTCTCAAAAGTGACATGCCATAACTTTTGTTGTATTCTATTCATTAGAAGCAAGTCCCTTGGTTCAGCTCACAGTCACAGAGGGAGAATGACACAAGGACATGGACTCCAGGAGGCAGGGGAGCTTTGGTGGCCACCTGCGAAGCTGCCTCTCAGCCCCTGTAGCAGCTAGTCGACTGGATGCAGGCTCCCCAAGATGGGAGGTGACCTTGGGTGAAACAGCTTTCTCCAGCTGCGGAAGTTCCCAAAGAGAGCACACAGCTGAGGGTTGCTCTAATAGCTATAGCAGTCTGAATGGGATTTGGGTGGTACCAGACAGCATCCACGGGCTTTCCAGGTGGCACTAGTGGTAAAGAACCTGCTTGCCAATGCAAGAGACCCGGGGTTCGATCCCTGGAGGAAGGCATGGCAGCCCACTCCAGTATTCTTGCCTGGAGAATCCCATGGACAGAGGAGCCTGGTGGGCTACAGTCCATAGGGCTGCACAGAGTTGGACATAACTGAAGCAATTTAGCATGCCCACATGTGAACAGTATCAACTTTAATATGTATAACTCTTTTTTAACTAAGATATTTAATAAGCCAGAATTTCTCAGTCTTGTTACCTAAACTATGCAACATGTACTATTTCCTTATCTGGTTTTGTGGCTTTGTTTCTTGCACTCTTGGAAACATCCTTTATATGTGTTACTTTACAGAGTATGTTACATACAAGACTGGTGAATACACTCTTTCACTGGAAAACACTTAAAAAAAAAACAAAACTGTTTTTAAAGGAGAAATTACATTGTACCGTGTATCAGAATCACTTTTTTGCGTATAGAAATTCATTTGAAAATTTTCAGCAAGCAGCATACAACTAAATATTTCTAAACTTACAATGAATAATTGTTAAAAAGCATTTTAACTGAGCTAAAAGATAGATCCTAAATGCAAAAGCATTTTCAAAATGGTATTTACCCTTTTTCTAGATATGTAATATTGATAAAAGAAGGTAACAAGAGATTAGGAACAATGAATTTCTTTTTCAGATTACAAATTCTAATCGAATAAAGTTATACAGATTTCTATTTTGTCTTTAATTTCTTTCAATTTTCAAGTGTGGTTTTCTTTATCTTTCTCTTTCTTTTAACTTTATTCTCTTAGGTGAAGAAGACCAGGTCCCTGATTCTGTCATATTTCTTTATCAAATAACCAGAGGAATTGCAGCAAGGAGTTACGGACTCAATGTGGCTAAACTAGCAGATGTTCCTGGAGAAATTTTAAAGAAAGCAGCTAGCAAGTCCAAAGAGCTGGAAGGATTAGTAAATATGAAAAGGTCAGAATGATTGTGCTGCATTTTTGATTTATAATGAACTCTTCCAAGTTGTCCCAGGAAGAGGATTGTCCTGTAAATGAACATCAGATCTTCCTTCAAGCACCTCTTCAGATATTCTGAAACATTCAATTATGATAAAATGAAAATGGTTTTTCCCAAAGCCCATGTGAATCCATTTAGGCCTCTCTAGTCAGATCTTTATCTGTTAAGTTGCTAAGTTGGTTTTCCAATCATTTTTCTAAAGAATTAACTCCTTAATGTATACCAACACATTGGTTGCTTAAAATATTCATTTATGAAGAATATTACTAATGGAAACCTTGATATATAAATAATATTTAGAGTATTTCTTTTATACTCTTTTATGCTCATTCAGATATGCAGCAGTTGCATTCAAAAATGAAGAATTCTGTCAGAATGTGAATGAAAATAATAGTACTGGGGCTTCCCTGGTGGTGCAGAGGTTAAAGCGTCTGCCTGCAATGTGTGAGACCTGGGTTCGATCCCTGGGCCAGGAAGATCCCCTGGAGAAGGAAATGGCAACCCACTCCAGTATTCTTGCCTGGAGAATCCCATGGACGGAGGAGCTTAGTGTGCTACAGTCCATAGGGCTGCACAGAGTTGGACATAACTGAAGCAATTTAGCATGTCCACGGGTTGCCAAGAGTCGGACACGACTGAGTGACTTCACTTTCACTTTCACTTTCAACCAAGTACTTTAGGTTTTTTACATAACATCTTACAGAAATGCCTGAATGAACTTTTTGGTAAAATCAGTATCACAGAGCTAGGTGATTAGAGTCAGTATCTGTACATGTCACTTTGTGGATTTGTTTGTGACAGATTTTTTATTCTAAACAAACTTCTCCACCACCTAGAATGCTTTATGTGAATGCACTTTTACCCTGGACATCCAGCGAGTATGTAGTCAGTATATAAACTGACTGTCATAACAAACCTGAAACATACTTTGGAAGGAAGATATTCCTAAGAAAATATACTATTAATAAATAATAAATTGCAGCCTTTTGTTTCCCAAATATAAGATTATATTTTAAAACAGCATGAACTCCTCACCCACCTCCTACCCCACCCTGCTCTGCCTGAAGAGTCTAATTGACCTGGGCAGGGCATTACTGCTCTGGTCCATGACCATGTGATCTGGAGCGAATAGGCTGTAAGTCAGGTAGACCATCCTGGCCGGCCATTATGCTGTAGGAATATTTTTTAATTCTGGGAATTATTACCAATTTAAATATTGAACTATGAACACCTGATATTTTAGTTAAAGAGACAGTCACCAGCTTGTATACCGACAGTCCTGTAACAGCTTCTGCTCCTCTTCTTTCTTCCTCTGTGTTTCTGCCTCGCACTCCTAACCTTGCCATGGTAACCGGCGGTGGGCCAGGTCCAAAGTGCTGGAATACTGCAGCACTTTGTCGTTTCCTCCAGTGGCATTCTCTTCTGGATCCTTTCCACAATACCAGATTAGAAACAAATGATCCAGTCAGTGACAGGCTACTTCTAGTTACTTGTTACAAAGTAGATTCACATAAAATTTTTCTAGAGGGAAAAGTGATCATCTATGAGATTTTAAAAGTAAGCTTAGCCCTTAGTTCTGCTCAAAGTCCACAGACAACTTTAAATCCTCTCTTGTTGTCTTCTTATTTTTCTTTTCTCATAAAGAAACTGGAATTAAACTTTACTACAAAAGGTGCAAGATGGCAGTAAGATATGAAAGTTCTTGTAGGCTATAAAGGAAGAGCAGTAAAATTCACAGGTTAGTTATAAGTATGTTAACTCTTCCGAAAGACAACTACTGTATATTAATGCATATATATGGAATTTAGAAAGATGGCACCGAGGATCCTACATGCAGGGCAGCAAAGGAGACACAGATGTAAAGGACTTTTGGACTCAGTGGGAGAAGGCAAGGGTGAGCTCGTCTGAGAGAACACCAGTGAAACGTGTACATTACCATATGTAAAATAGAGGACAAAGTGCAAATTCAGTGCATGAAGCAGAGTACCCAAAGCCAGGGCTCTGGGACAACCCAGAGGGATAGGGTGGGGAGAGACTGTGGCCGATTCATATTGATATATAGCAGACACTGTCACAATATTGTAAAGTAATTAATCTCCAATTAAAATAAATTAATTTAAAAATAAGAAGGGAAAAAATATTTTAGCTCTTCCAATTAGTATGTAATATTTTAAAATCTAGAAAGTTAGCTTAATAAGACAGAGAATTGTAGAAAGAGGCTACATTGGCATGATATCTTTTGATTTATCAGGACACACTGTATTTGTTGTTTTTCCTTTTCACTAAAAGTGGTTATCACATTGGTTTCATTGGTCACAGAACCCAAACTGAATCTGGTGCATCCTTGTGAGTTTGTTAAAAGCTAATATTTATTGAGTGCTTGCTATGGGTACCAGCAAGTTTAGGTAGTCAGTCCTTAGCAGCAGCCTAGACACTGTAGCCAGGTACTATTCTTACTGCTTTACATACATTAATTCACTTAACCCTTAGGATAACCTTGTGAAATAGGTACTGCTCTCATCCTATGTTGTAGTTGGGAAAAACGAGGCCAAGTGAGGGAAGGAAACCGACCGGGACCAGGGTCACCCAGCTGGTTGATGGCTGAGCCGTGATTGGAACTCATCCTTTCCGTCTTCAGACTCTGAATATTGGCTTGGTCAAAAAGTTCATTCAGGTTTTTCATAAGATGTTAATGTTTAACTGGATTGCGTTTTTGCAGAAAGAAAAGTAGGTCTGTGTTATGTTAGCATTTTACTTTTCCAATAGCCTGCATTATTTTATTAAGTCAATTTCACTTCTCATCCTGTGAACACACACAGCCTCTAGCTGAGTTAGAAGAGGAGGAAGCTGTGCCATCCCCTCCCTGGAGATGATCAGCAACCTTGGTCTCTTGATTAAAGCAGCCGCCCTGAGAACTTCTTTCACCAAAAGGCTGATGCTCCCTGCCATAGCCTCCTAACCATACAGCCTGCCTGCTATTCTAATACCACAGACTTTTTATAGTTTTGATGGGATGAACTGGCCCCTAACAATTCCATTTATAAAAGATATGGTATTTTATTTTCTGTCCAGGAAAAAGCTAAAGAGTTTTGCGAAGCTATGGACGGTTAATGATGCAAAAGACTTGCAAAAGTGGACAGAAGAAGAAATTACAGACGTCTCTTTGTGATGAAAATAAAGGCTACGTTCTGGAACCAAAAAATAGAGAATTAAAAATACCAACTGTGTGAAAACAACTCTCCAGTAACAGCCCATCTTTGTGTGATGTGAGCATAAAGCCTGACCGTGGCATATTGCTATCAGAAACAGGGAGGCCTTTTGTGTAGGTTCCTGCTATCCTGATTTATAAACACTTTTGAATATTAAGATTCCTATCATGTCATCAGAAAATCTCATGGACGGTACAATTCAAAGAAAATAAAAAGCTTCTAAGTAAAATCTGAAGTAGGCAGTATAGTTCATGAAGTTTTAGAGGCTGATATAAAAAGTAATGCATGATTTTATTTGTTTCAGTTCAGATAATTTGCAGCTGGGTGAAATGTCTGGCAGGAATACACCTTTTATTCGAACTGAAATAATTTTATGGTACCACCAGTTTATTCACTGTGAGCATAAGAATTTTTGAAAAGAAATAGAATTGTCAGGCTGTTTAGAAACTAGAGCACAGAAAGAACAAGGTCATGAAATTTGAGAAGTTAAATATTGTCATAGTTTTAAGCAATTTGGAGATTGTTGGATGAAATTATTTGTCATTCATTTCAGTAATAAACATTGATGAGTACTTGGCATAATTTATGATCTTTTTCCTGTTGAATTTGGGGTTTAGTTATGGAACCAAGGTTGCTGTTTTTCCCGTGTGCACAGAACTGAGCTTTCTCACTTTGGACCTTTCTACTGTCTGATACAGCAAATGCCTTAGAGCTTTGTTGATTCATAAACGCACTCCCTCCCTGCAAGGTTAGGGTAACACATGATCATCTGTGTCCCTGAGCTTTCTATAGCACTTGAAACCTGGCTTCTCATATGCTTTTTCTTTCTTGCACAAAGGTTCTCTATCCTACTTCCCACCCAGTTTTCATTCTTACTCAGTGAAATGCCTTCCACACATTTGATGGTCATATTTCTAATTTCTTCTTTAGGTTATTTTGTAACAGTGGCCGTAACAGTGAGCCCTGGAGACAGTCAGTTGAGTCTCTCCAAGTTGATTGGAGCAACCAAGCAAGTGGTTGGTTGCTACACTTTAAAAAATATATATTTATTTATTTGTGCCAAGTCTTAGTATTGGCATGTGGGATCGAATTCCCTAACTAGTTCAAACCCAGACCCTTGCGCTGGGAGCAGGGAGTCTTAGCTGCTAGACCACCATTACACTTTTGAGTCACTTACACTCTAGCCCTTTATGGAGTTAGAATATGATGTGGTTTGATTCCTCCATCCTTGCATTATATGTTTCATTAACATATAATGAAGTTCTCAAAAATATCTCAAAATAGAGTTAGTTGGGATTTACTCTTTAACTTTTAAAAATAGCACTTTTTAAACAGTGTTTCAATACTCAGTAAGACTGTCAATGTTTTATGTTAACAGAGGTAGTGCTTTAAAGGCAGGTCAGCAGAAAAGGAGATGAATTCAGGAATGCCACGCCCATGGCCGGAGAGCTGCAGGGACCAGCAGTCACTGTTCATGTCCAGGTGGACATTCCGGGCCATCTCTGGCTTGCTTGCCCAGGTCAGTGTCAACATTCAAGCAGGTAAGAGTTTCAGGAGTAGTGTGTCCAGGCAGTGACAGTCCCCAGAGTCTGGCAAGTGACAATGCAGAATGTTGCAAAGTAGATTCCCTGACATAAAGCAGGATATCAGCTAGCCACTTTGCGGGAGGTCAGGCCTGCCTCCAAGTTTGAAAGAAGACCAGCCGTGCCAAACACCCTTTCTAAGTGAGACTCCTTCCCGGCCAGGGCACTGAGGTGTTGAAGGGAAAGTTGTGTCAGAGTCCTAGTTATGATGGTTGTGCATGTGTTGTGGAGGTTGGCAGTAAAGATGATTGATTGGGTACATACTCCACGTATCAAACTTAAGGAGGGCTGCAGTTCTAACATTAGATATAATGTATTTGAGATCCTGAGCTGATTTCCTTTAATTATATATCTGGAAGTGGGACTGCAGGATCCTACGGTAGTTCTAGTTTTTATTTCTTAAGCACCCTCAATACTGTTGTCCATAATGGCTGAACTAGTTACAGTCCCACCAACAGGGTACAGTTCAGTTCAGTCGCTCAGTCGTGTCCAACTCTTTGCAACCCCATGAACCACAGCACGCCAGGCCTCCCTGTCCATCACCAACTCCCAGAGTCTACCCAACCCTTGTCCATTGAGTCAGTGATGCCATCCAACGATCTCATCCTCTGTCGTCCCCTTCTCCTCCTGCCCTCAATCTTTCCCAGCATCAGGGTCTTTTCAAATGAGTCAGCTCTTCACATCAGGTGGCCTAAGTATTGGAGTTTCAGCTTCAACATCAGTCCTTCCAATGAACATCCAGGATTGATCTCCTTTAGAATGGACTGGTTGGATCTCCTTGCAGTCCAAAGGACTCTCAAGAGTCTTCTCCAACACCACAGTTCAGAAGCATCAATTCTTTGGCGCTCAGCTTTCTTTATAGTCCAACTCTCACATCCATACATGACTACTGGAAAAACCATAGCCTTGATAAGACGGACCTTTGTTGACAAAGTAATGTCTCTGCTTTCTGATATGCTATCTAGGTTGGTCATAACTTTCCTTCCAAGGAATAAGCATCTTTTAATTTCATGGCTGCAATCACCATCCACAGTGATTTTGGAGCCCAGAAAAATAAAGTCAGCCACTATTTCTCCATCTATTTGCAAAGAAGTGATGGGACCAGATGCCATGATCTTAGTTTTCTGAAAAGCCAACTTTTTCATTTTCAGGGTTCCCTTTTCTCTGCACTTTCATCAACACTTGTTACTGCTTGTTATCATCCTAACAGGTGTGAGCTGATACCTCATTGTGTTTTATTTGCATTTCTCTGATGATTATGGTCAGTTTTAAGACACTTTTATCACCCCAAACAATCCGTTCTCATTAGCAGTTACTCTCCATTCCTCCCCCAAATCCCTACTCCTAGATAGTCACTAATCTACTTTCTGTCTCTATCAGTTTGCTATTTTGGACATTTCATATGAATGCAGTTGTACACTATGTGGTCCTTGGTATATGGCTTCTTTCACTTGGCTTACTGTTTTCAAGGTTCATGTTGTAGTATGTAGCAGTACTTCATCTTTAATACTAGAATCTATTCGGTTATATGTATATATCACATTTTGTTATCAGTTCATCAGCAGATATGCATTTAGACTGTTTCCATTTTTCGGCTATCATGAAGAATTTTGCTGTGAGCATTCATATGCAGATTTTTATGTGGCAAGGTACAGGATTTCTGTTTTTTTAAGTTTTCCCCAGTCTAAAGTGCAGTCTGGTTTGTGAACCACTAGTCTCATAGATTTGTGACATTGTACGGGAGACAAGGATCAAGACCATCCCCATGGAAAAGAAATGCAAAAAAAGCAAAATGGCTGTCTGGGGAGGCCTTACAAATAGCTGTGAAAAAAAAAGAGAAGCCAAAAGCAAAGGAGAAAAGGAAAGATATAAGCATCTGAATGCAGAGTTCCAAAGAATAACAAGGAGAGATAAGAAAGCCTTCCTCGGGGCGATCAATGCAAAGAAATAGAGGAAACAACAGAATGGGAAAGACTAGAGATCTCTTCAAGAAAATTAGAGATACCAAGGGAACATTTCATGCAAAGATGGGCTTGATAAAGGACAGAAATGGTATGGACTGAACAGAAGCAGAAGATATTAAGAAGACATGGCAAGAATACACAGAACTGTACAAAAAAGATCTTCCCGACCCAGATAATCACGATGGTGTGATCACTCACCTAGAGCCAGACAACCTGGAATATGAAGTCAAGTGGGCCTTAGAAACCATCACTATGAACAAAGCTAGTGGAGGTGATGGAATTCCAGTTGAGCTATTTCAAATCCTGAAAGATCATGCTGTGAAAGTGCTGCACTCAATATGCCAGTAAATTTGGAAACTCAGCAGTGGCCAGAGGACTGGAAAAGGTCAGTTTTCATTCCAATCCCAAAGAAAGGCAATGGAAAAGAATGCTCAAACTACCACACAATTGCACTCATCTCACACGCTAGTAAAGTCATGCTCAAAATTCTCCAAGCCAGGCTTCAGCAATATGTGAACCGTGAACTTCCAGATGTTCAAGCTGGTTTTCGAAAAGGCAGAGGAACCAGAGATCAAATTGCCAACATCTGCTGGATCATGGAAAAAGCAAGAGAGTTCCAGAAAAACATCTATTTCTGCTTTATTGACTATGCCAAAGCCTTTGACTGTGTGGATCACAATAAACTGTGGAAAATTCTTCAAGAGATGGGAATACCAGACCACCTGACCTGCCTTTTGAGAAACCTGTATGCAGGTGAGGAAGCAACAGTTAGAACTGGACATGGAACAACACACTGGTTCCAAATAGGAAAAGGAGTGCGTCAAGGCTGTATATTGTCACCCTGCTTATTTAACTTATATGCAGAGTACATCATGAGAAACGCTGGGCTGGAAGAAGCATAAGCTGGAATCAAGATTGCCGGGAGAAATATCAATAACCCCAGATATGCAGATGACACCACCCTTATGGCAGAAAATGAAGAACTAAGAAGCCTCTTGCTGAAAGTGCAAGAGGAGAGTCAAAAAGTTGGCTTAAAACTCAACATTCAGTAAACTAAGATCATGGCACCCGGTCCCATCACCTTATGGGAAATAGATGGGGAAACAGTGGAAACAGTGTCAGACTTTATTTTGGGGGGCTCCAAAATCACTGCAGATGGTGACTGCAGCCATGAAATTAAAAGACACTTACTCCTTGGAAGGAAAGTTATGACAAACCTAGACAGCATATTCAAAAGCAGAGACATTACTTTGCCAACAAAGGTCCGTCTAGTCAAGGCTATGGTTTTTCCAGTGGTCATGTATGGATGTGAGAGTTGGACTGTGAAGAAGGCTGAGTGCCAAAGAATTGATGCTTTTGACCTGTGGTGTTGGAGAAGACTCTTGAGAGTCCTTTGGACTGCAAGGAGATCCAACCAGTCCATTCTAAAGGAGATCAGTCCTGGGTGTTCTTTGGAAGGACTGATGCTAAAGCTGAAACTCCAATACTTAGGCCACCTGATGCAAAGAGTTGACTCATTGGAAAAGACTCTGATGCTGGGAGGGATTGAGGGCAGGAGGAGAAGGGGACAACAGAGGATGATGGCTGGATGGCATCACCCACTCGATGGACATGAGTTTGGGTGAATTCTGGGAGTTGGTGATGGACAGGGAGGCCTGGCGTGCTGCGGTTCATGGGGTTGCAGAGTCGGACATGACTGAGCGACTGAACTGAACTGAACTGAACTGAGTCTCATAGATTATGAGTGACTAAACGGTATTTTTCATTGGACTGACAAATCATTTGATCTTTCTCTCCTATGCTTAATCTATCATTTAGACAAAGCATGGCATACTATAGAACCCCAACAAATATTTATTGAAATAGAAAAGAACAACCAAACCTTTTCATATTAGAAACCCAGTGAAATGACTCTTTATAATCAAGATACTATTTCACTAAGGATTCCAGATCTGTACAGAAATGTCCTAAATGTTAAAACAAAAAAATAAAAATTTCTTCTGACAGTTTGTCCAAGTGGAGCTTGTTGTCTTGGTGGTAGTCGTAATGCAGCTGGTAAAACAGTGCTCACTGCATGAATTCCAGAGGAAAAACGAGATTGAATCTAATGCAGTCTACAAGTTAATGTTGACCTTTCCTGCCGGGAGCCAGTGTGAGGAATCCCGCCCGTGACAAGGTCATGAGGAAGGAAGCTGACATACGCAAGGCGTGCTCAGACTTCAGGGACCCCTCTGGAAATTCCTAAGCATGTACCCCAACAAAAATCTGCCGGCTTTTGTGCTCTGCTTTTCCACTCTTCTGACATTTTCTGGAAAAAGTCAATTCAGGGCTTTAGTCTTCTGCATTTGAAAGAGTGTTTCAATCCAAATACTCCTCTGATGGCTTTCTAGCCTGCCTGCAGGACTCGTACAGCTGCGCGTGTGATTGTTTGAGGCCTCCTGACCGCAGGAGGCACAGGAAGCTTAAAACATCCTAGGAATGTAGGGGCTTCCGAGGAGTCAAAATCTTTTTAGGACTGATTAAAGGTTTCATTTGTTGAGTCAATACTTGCTGCCAAATTTTCACATCCTTTATTTGTAGATATAGTTAGAAAAACAAGTAGTAGACCTTGTGTTAGCAACATTAGATCTTTGAGTTAAGTACCTTCTTTGTTATATCCCACTGCACCTTTGTTCTATAGAGATGTAACTTTAATGCTTTAAGGAGATGTAGATTAAAGAAAAACACTTCAGGGGAAACAAGATTAACATTCATTAAGGAAGAGAGCCAAAAAGTGTTAACAAGCCTCTTGGCCAGAAGATAATGTAAATCACCTGAGACCTTTTGTATACAAAATGATGTATAGAAAGAGTCTGAGCTGCGAACGCTACATAATCTTGTGTTACCCATTGATCTCTGTGTTTTATCAAAAGTATAAAAGGCCTTCTGAACAATAAAGGATGGGGGCCAGGGGCCAGTTTTTGGGGGCCAGCTTCTGGGGCCAGCTTCTTGGACCAGCTTCTCTAACTAGTCTCCCAGCCTGGTTTCTTGGGGCTCTGGCTCCCCCCGTTTCTCTCTCTCTCTTTCTTCTTCTCTCTCTCTTTCCCTCTCTCTGCTCTTTACTTTAACTTCAGGCTGAACCTCCACCTGGAGCGCGGAGGCTCGCCAGGTCTACTTACTTGCCCTGGCTGTTAAGACCCGCGAGAAAGGGAGCTTAAGGCGAGGCACCCTTAGATATTCAAGCGGGCGCCGGTGGCCCAACGTAGATGGTGCAAATTCCTTGTCTGGAATTTTATTGGCCTTCCGCGTAAACCAAGCTATTCAGCCCTCTTCCTCCACTTAATCTTCTTACTACACTATAGTTTCTTAATCTAATCTTTCATTAATAAATAAACAAGTCTTTCCACGCCGACGCCGTCCACCCTTCGAATTCCCTGGATCTGCCGGGGCTGGACCCTGGCACTTTCCCAAGTTCCAAGATCAATATTAATTACTGCTGTGCCACGTAATTATAAAAGTGCCATTTAATGTTTCACACCAAGAACATGGGTAGGGAGAAAAAAGAAATTGGATTAGATCTGTGGTTTCTACATTTGTAATTACCATCAGGTCCTCTTTGGAACATTGAAGTTAGGATAGATGATTATTGTTACTGTATTAATGTCCATAGAGGTATTGCCATTAGGGGGATATTCATTCTGGTTTGCTTGGGGTGAATCTGGGGCATCCTGGTCTATACTTGTTTTCCTGGTACACTTATTAAAAGCCTCTTTCACTCAAAAGTGTCCTATTGTACCCAAACCTGTTCATCTTTGGGAGACTCCTCATTTTCTGAGATGACAAGATTGCCAGTCTCATCTTGAACATTTTCTGTGCAGACCTGGAATAGAATATTTCTCAAAGGAGACCCGACCCTGTTGAGTGATAAATGACATCTGGCGGCCACAGTTTGGGCACTAGAGGTGTCTTTTGGGTTGGTCATTGTTTCTTAGCCTGTTCAGTGGAAAGAAGTAGGAATTTTGTAAGAAAAATTATGCCATGAGTTCAGACTGAATCATTTGGGAGTTCCCTGGTGGTCCAGTGGTCAGGCTCCACCCTTTCAGTGCTGAGGGTCCAGATTGAATCCCTAGTTGGGGAACTAAGATCCCACAAGCTACAGGGCATAGCCCTTTCCCCAAAGAAGTGTCCTGTTCTGAATAATAAATTTCATGGTTACCCTAGCTTTAGGTGCCATTTAATGTTTCACACCAAGAACATGGGTAGGGAGAAAAAAGAAATTGGATTAGATCTGTGGTTTCTACATTTGTAATTACCATCAGGTCCTCTTTGGAACACTGAAGTTAGGATAGATGATTATTGTTACTGTATTAATGTCCATAGAGGTATTGCCATTAGGGGGATATTCATTCTGGTTTGCTTGGGGTGAATCTGGGGCATCCTGGTCTATACTTGTTTTCCAATTCATGGACACACTTACCAACTTGATAGATTTTGAATGTCACCTTTAAAAATTGATTTTTTAAACCCATTGTATGAACTGATTTTTATCTGAAAGGTTTTGCTAATTAATTTTACGTGTTCATAATAAATGCTTTGCATGCACATGTGCTAAATTGCTTCAGTCAGTCTTGACTTTTTGCAGTCCTATAGACTGTAGTCTGCCAGGCTCCTCTGTCCATGGGATTCTCCAGGCAAGAATACTGGAGTGGGATGCCATGCCCTCCTCCATGGGATTGTGGCATTCAGAAATTACTACTCTGATAACTGGCATGTTAGAGCTTTACTACCTAATCTATTTATGAGACTAAATCCCCAAAGATAACTTTGTCATCTGCCTTGTTTTCATGAAGTCATGGTGAAGAATGTGCAGCTGTGTGATCGTGAGACATGTCCCAGGCTTGTCTTCTGGTAGAAATAATTATTAATCTCAGAATGAAGAACCCTTTTCTCGAGTTGTTTTGTCCTTTGCTCAAAATCATCCTTTCATTGCCTTTGACTATATCCTTTTTCTTCCTTAACATTCAGAACCTTTTATTTTCTCCATCAGAAATATTATGTGTGATTTTAGCTTCCTTTTCAGCTTCATGCTCCCTTTTTTTCCAGAAAACTTGACTTCCACAAAGCTCTTTCATGGATGTAGGGATGTCCCTCCCTCTATCAGAATCACCTAAGGAGGTTTTGTTCTATTTTAATTTTTAAAAATTTTATTGAAGTATAGTTGACTTACAGTGTTAATTTCTGCTATACAGCAAAGTGATTCAGTTACATATATATATATATATATATATATATATATATATATGCTCTTTTTCATATTCTTTTCTGTTAGTATTGAATGTAGTTCCCTGTGGTATATAGTAGGACCTTGTTGTTTATCCATCCTGTATATAATAGTTTGCATCTGCTCATTCCAAACTCCAATCCTTTCTTTCCCATCCCTCCCTCCACTTTGTCAGCGTCAAAACTGTTCTCTATGTCTGTGAGTCTCTTTCTGTTCGTGTCGTATTTTAGATTCCACATCTAAGTGATAATGTGATATTTGTCTCTTTCTGACTTCTCTTAGTATAATAATCTCTAGGTCCATTCACATTGCACATGGTCTTATTTCATTCTTCTGTGCATGCTAAGTCGCTTCAGTCATGTCCAACTCTGTGTGACCTTGTGGACTGTAGCCCGCCAGGCTCTTCTGTCCATGGGATTCTCCAGGCAAGAATGCTGGAGTGGCTTGCCATTTCCCCTCCAAATGATCTTCCTGACCTGGGGATTGAACCCGCGTCTCTTAATGTCTCCTGCATTGGTAGACGGACTCTTTACCATTTTTCCTTATGACTAAGAGTCCGTTGTGTATATATACCTGTGTGTTGTATGTGCTGTGCTTAGTCACTCAGTCATGTCCAGCTCTTTGCGACCTCATGGACTGTAGCCTGCCAGGCTCCTCTGTCCATGGGGATTCTCCAGGCAAGAATACTGGAGAGGGTTGCCGTGTCCTCCTCCAGGGGATCTTCCCAACCCAGGGATCAAACCTAGGTCTCCCACATTGCAGGTGGATTCTTTACCATCTGAGCCACCAGAGAAGTATATACATATGTACATATATATATATACACACAATTTTATATGTATATTTTTTATCCATGCATCTGCTGATGGATATTTCGGTTGCTTCCATGTCTTGGCCATTGTGAATAGTACTGCTGTGAACACAGGAGTGCATACACCTTTTTGAATTGCATTTTTGTCTGGTTATATGCCAGAGGTGGGATTGCTGGATCATATGGTGAGTCTATTTTTTTGTTTTTTTGAGCGAACCTCTCTACTGGTTTCCAGTGGTGGCTGCACCAGTTTATATTCCCACCAACAGTGGCAGAGCATTCCCTTTTCTCCACACCCTCTCCAACCATTATTTGTAGACTTAAATGATGGGTATTCTGACCAGTGTGAGGTGGCACCTCATTGTAGCTTCAGAAACATCTGAGGAGATTTTCAATACAGGTTACTAAGCCTCATCCAATTCTGCTGAATCTAAATCTCTGAGGTTGGTATACAGCAATATTAGTCGACACTAATTTTTGTCCTCATCTCTTCCTTCCCATTTTCTCTCCCCTTCCCCTTTCTTACTTCTGCCTACATGATTAGTGGTCTTGTCTCCAAAGAAATTTGCTAAAAATCACATTCCTTAGATCATAATCCTTTGCCAAGATTCAGTCTGATTCAGTAGGTTTGCCATGGAACCCCAGGAAGCTTTTTTTTTAAGACTGTATTTTTAGAGCAGTTTTAGGTTCAGAGCAAAGTTGAGGAGAGAAAGTACAGAGAATTCTTACATACCCTCTGCCCATAAGGTACAGCCACCTCCACTAGAGTAGTACATTTGTTACAATCGATGACACATTGATTATCATTCAAAGCCCATGGTGTATATACTAGGTTTCATTCTCGGTGTTATACATTCTATGGATTTGGACAAATGTTTAATGGCACGCATCCACCATTATTCTGTCATATAAGATAGTTCCACTGCCCTAAAAATCCTCCATACTCTGTTCGTTTATCCCTTTTTCTTCTCTTAACACGTGGAACATGTGGAACCGCTTACAGTTTTGCCTTTTTCATTACCTTTGTCATTTGGTTGGTATCACACAGTATGTAGCCTTTTCAAATTAGCTCCTTTCACTTAGTAATATGTATTTGTTTCGTCCATGTCTTTTCATGGCTTCATAGCGCACATTTTTATCACTGAATAATGTTTCATCGTCTGTATTTATCGCAGTTTATCCATTCACCTTATGAAGGACATTGTAATTGCTTCCAAGTTTTGGTAATTATGAATAAAGCTACTATACATATCTGTGTGCAGGTTTTTGTGCAGACACAGTTTGGGTTAAATACCAAGGAGAGTGAGCATAGATTTAGTTTTGTAAAAAGTTGCCAGACTCCCTTCCACAGGGACTGTGCCATTTTGCCTCTCACCAGCACTGAATGATAGTACCTGTTGCTCCACATGCTTGTCAGTGCTTGGTGTTTTTGGTTTGTTGGATTGGGGCCATTCTAAAATGGCAACCCACTCCAGTATCCTTGTCTGGAAAATCTCGTGGCAGAGAAGCCTGGTGGGCTGCAGTCCATGGGGTCGTAAAGAGTCAGCCACGACTGAGCGACTCACACAAGCACACACAATGAGTGTGTAGAGTTTAATGTGGTTTTAATTTGTAATTACTAATAGCATACATTTCTTTTGCTTATTTACCATATGTATATCTTTGATGAGGTGTTTGTATAGGCTTTCTGCCTTTTTTTTAATTGGAAGGTTCATTTTCTTATTGTTGAGCCTTAGAAATTCTTTGAACAGTTTTAATAACAATCCTTCTTCAGATTTGTCTTTTGCAGATTTTTTTTTCCCAATCTGTGACTTATTTTCTCATTTTCTTGACATTGTCTTTTGCAAAGAAGTTTTTTTTTTTAAATTTTGATAAAATCCAGCGTATCAACTTATTTCATTCACGGATCATGCCTTTGGTGTTATATCTAAAAAGTCACTGCCATACTCAGGGTCATCTAGGTATTCTCCTTTGTTATCCTTAAAGAGATTTGTAGTTTCTTATTTTACATGTAGGTCTGTGATCCATTCTGAGGTAATTCTTGTGAACAGTGTAAGGTCTGCATTCATATTCATTTTTTAAAATAGACTTTATTTTTAGAGGAGTTTTTGGTTCATAGCAAAATTGAGTGGAAGGTACCAAGAGGAAAGTTTATTTTTAAAATGAGTATCATAAGTGATCCTGATGCAGATAGTTAAAGAATTGAGTTATGAGAAGCATGGTCATAATGCCGTCAAATTCTTACTCATTAGAAGTCAGTTCTGCAAATAATGGTGGGCCTTTGATTTTTCCAAAATCCTTGCCTTTCTTTGTAATAGAGTATTAGGCAAAAGAAACACATGAAGTTGCATCTTTGTGTTCTGAGATTTAAAGGAGTGTCTATAAAGAGTATGCAGTGGTGCCTCAAACTGTTCATAAGCTCTCTGCTATAATGTTATTTTTATATTCTAAGTAATATTCCAACCAATGTAGAGCATAATCAGGAAAGGAGATAATGAAAATCTTCCCAAGCATCAACTTGCTTCGTGACCTTGGGCACTACAATTTTCTAGTGAATAGTAGCTTTGATATTATTAGTAAGCTAAGTTCCAAAATGTCCTTTCTCTGTAGGCACAGAAAACAAGATGACCTTAGTCTGAAAACAATTGTTGATGGACCCAAAAGTTAACTCACACATTGTAAGCAGTGGGCAAACAGGTCCCTGTGTCAGTTAACGTGGGTCAGCAGTGGTTTAACAAACCTGCAGTATTAGAAGCTCTCAGAACAGTCACTCCTGTGTTAGATAGAAACCTTGGAGTGAGTTTTGAATAAAAAAGTTACAGGGTTAGTGTTCTCTTGCTGTGAGAAAATGTAATTTATTACTTATAGGAAGGAGCAAGCTGAAAATATTAACTTTTTTACAAAACAAAAATACCAGAGACATCATCGTGTTTAAATATAAAAATATTTATTAGTGGCAGGTGAATGTAGGTAGCCAATTGCAAGACATCTTATTGTATATATATTCAGTTTAGCTACTGGCCTCCAAACAAGAAATAAAATGTTACCTAAATATCTAACCACAGTTAAGATATTTTTTCAACTAAAATTGTTCCTTCAGAATAGCAGTTTATCATAAATTCATTCATCTGTGTTTAAATGAATAATTGCAAACTTAGTTAATAGTAATAGATTCTAAGTTGCAAGAACAGAAAGATACCAGAGGATACCCTGAAAGTTAAGGAAGACAGAAACAGCAGCCTCACTTGGACTTGTAGAAGAGGAGAAATTTGAATTATTTTCAGGATACAGCATATACAGTTCTATTTCTGTTGTTTAGTCATTTCATCACAAACAGGGTTTCTTTTCTATACATCAAGGTTGTATATTGTCACTCTGCTTATTTAACTTGTAAGTAACTCTTGCCTGGAAAATCCCACGGATGGAGGAGCCTTGTAGGCTGTGGTCCTTGGGGTTCATGCATTGGAGAAGGAAATGGCAACCCACTCCACTGTTCTTGCCTGGAGAATCCCAGGGACGGGGGAGCCTGGTGGGCTGCTGTCTATGGGGTCGCACAGAGTTGGACATGACTGAAGCGACTTAGCAGCAGCAGCAGCAGCAGAGTACATTATGCAGAATGCCAGGCTGGATGAAACACAAGCTGGAATCAAGATTGCTGGGAGAAATATCAATAACCTCAGATACGCAGATGACACCACCCTTATGGCAGAAAGTGAAGAAGAACTAAAGAACCACTTGATGAAAGTGAAAGAGGAGAGTGAAAAAGTTGGCTTAAAACTCAACATTCAGAAAACGAAGATCATGGCATCTGGTCCCATCACATCATGGCAAATAGATGGGGAAACAATGGAAACAATGACAGACTTTTTTGGGGGGCTCCAAAATCACTGCAGATGGTGACTGCAGCCATGAAATTAAAAGATGCTTGCTCCTTGGAAGAAAAGTTATGACCAACCTAGACAACATATTAAAAAGCAGAGACATTACTTTGCCAACCAAGGTCCATCTAGTCAAAGCTGTGGTTTTTCCAGTAGTCATGTATGGATGTGAGAATTGGACTATAAAGAAAGCTGAGCACCGAAGAATTGATGCTTTTGAATTGTGTTGGAGAAGACTCTTGAGAGTCCCTTGGACTGCAAGGAGATCCAACCAGTCCATGCTAAAGGAAATCAGTCCTGAATATTCATTGGAAGGACTGATGCTGAAGCTGACACTCCAGTACCTTGGCCACCTGATGCAAATAACTGACTCATTGGAAAAGACCCTGATGCTGGGAAAAATGAAGGTGGGAGGAGAAGGGGATGACAGAGGATGAGATGGTGGGATGGCATCACCAATGTGATGGTCATGAGTTTGAGTAGGCTCCAGGAGTTGGTGATGGACAGGGTAGCCTGGCACGCTGCAGTCCATGGGGTCACAAAGAGTCGGACATGACTGAGCAACTGAACTGAACTGATGTGGCACCATTGTAGTGAATCAGCTTCTCTTGGTCTTCTTTTTTGCTTGCTTCTACCATTACTGACTTTCCACCATTTCTCTCTGTTTTCTGGCCTCTGCATTTTCATCACTTATACTTACTGCCCTCTCTTCAGGGGTCTCCATTTCTGTCCCACTACCAGTTTGTTACTTCCTTTTGATTTCAGATGTCCTAAGAAGGGAGACTTGATTGGTTCAGTTTATCATAGTTGTTCCTGTGGGTAGCTTTTGTCTTGGGCCACCTCCTGAACAGCTGATTTGCTTGGGAAGTAGCAACCCTAAGATCAAGCATCTTCTCTGTTTAGTCTGTTCTGTCCAGAGGGCAGCTTCACTTTATCCAGCTTCACTTGACTATGAGCTCTGCAGCAGCTCTGAACACCAGTACCAGTGATTAATCTGACTTCAGGAGAGTGCTGGAAGTTTGTGCAATATGTGAATACACTAGAAATCAGCCTTCTAGAAACAGAGAACTTCCCCAGTTCAACTTGATAGGAGGAGTATTCCAACACACCTACCTATCTGAATTAGTGAAATATCTTGAGTTAAAGAACATTTTGGATTATACAGAGTGAAGTAAGCCAGAAAGAAAAACACCAATACAGTATACTAACACATATATATGGAATTTAGGAAGATGGCAATGACGACCCTGTATGCAAGACAGGGAAAGAGACACAGATGTGTATAACGGACTTTTGGACTCAGAGGGAGAGGGAGAGGGTGGGACGATTTGGGAGAATGACATTCTAACATGTATACTATCATGTGAATTGAATCGCCAGTCTATGTCTGATGCAGGATGCAGCATGCTTGGGGCTGGTGCATGGGGATGACCCAGAAAGATGTTCTGGGGAGGGAGGTGGGAGGGGGGTTCATGTTTGGGAATGCATGTAAGAATTAAAGATTTTAAAATTTAAAAAATAAAAAACTAAAAATTAAAAAAAATTAAAAAAAAAAAAGAACATTTTGCATGATCTATTTATAGATTCAGTAATATCTTAAAATTGAAAGGGGGACCATAACTAAAGGAAAGATAAAAATATCTGCTTGGGAATACCACATAATATCCCTTATAAGTGGAATCTAAAATATGACACTAATGAACGTATTTACAAAACAGAAACAGACTCACAGAAAGAGAAGACAAACTTATGGTTACCAAGGGGAAAGAGGGTTGGGGAGGGATAAATTAGGAGTTTGGGATTAGCAGATATAAGCTACTGTATATAAAATAGAATAAAAGGACCTACTGTATAGCACAAGCCAAATCATTGGAAAAGACCCTGATGCTGGGAAAGATTGAGGGCAAGAGATGACAGAGAAGGAGGTGATCGGGTGACATCATCGACACAATGGACATGAGTTTGAACAAACTCTGGGAGATAGTGAAGGACAGGGAAGCCTGGCCTGCTGTAGTCCATGGGGTTACAGAGTCAGACACAACTGAGTGACTGAGCATGCGCATCTGTGAGAATATATATATATATATATGCAATGAAATGTACGTGTGCTCATGAAGAGTTATGATATTTATTTAAAGGATGAATCCAGAGTTAATATTGTTATATAGAATGAACAGGAAAAGCTTTTTACAGTTCTTGGCAATGGAATAAAACTAGATACTGTTGGGAATAACTGTACTAATGGTAATGGAAGATCCTTATACTCTTAAGGTATTTAGGATTAGATCTGTGTTGAAAGGGTTGTAGAAAGAAATCCTGATGAAACACAGAGTGTTTTCTTCTTAGTAAATAAAAACCTCTGAAATACCATAACTCTAGCAGGCAGCCTAAAGTTACTACTTCTGGATAAAAATATAAGGAAAATATTGTACTGAGTCTAGTACTTTTTGGTTCTTAACTGAGTTCTAAATGTCTATGCCCTGCCATTTAGTGTCTTCAAACAAATCATATAAAATGTCTCTGAAACTCTGTTTTCTCCTTTGTAAAATTTTAGTTGGAATAGTAACAAGTGACTTGCTTAGCTTGTTCATAGGATTGTTCTAAGAGTCAATTAGAAATGCATAAGAAAGAGCTCTATAAACTGTAACATAGCTGATCAATATCAAATAGTTACAAATGACATTCTTGATGTTTGAGTATGACTGATAAAAATGACTAGATACCAAGTTAGAAATCACATTAATACTGGTATTGAATGTTTTATGAATATACTTAGGGAGACTTAATTCAATCTAATTTTGGATAGTTCCCTAAATAGTTCTAAAACTTCTCTCATGCAGAATCAGGAGATTCTAACAAAAATTGTTTCTACAAGAAATCCTCAAGTATTTTTTCCCTGGGGCAAGGTTCCAAATCCTTTCATTGCTTTGAATAGGGTTGTGAAGGTCCTGGAACCTACTGAAAACGAATGAAGAGTAGATACGGAATTTCCTTCATTGAGAAAATTTCTAACTCCCCATTTACTCTCTGCTGTCTGTTTTCCTCTAGAGAGAGACTGTTATATCCATTTGCTAATTTCTTATACTAATATTTAATATTGTTTGAGTGATTATGCTAAGCACTGAGCTGAGGGCTTTAGATCTGTGTGTGTGCATTCTCAGTTGCGTTGTGTATTTCCTGTTTAATCTTTCTAACAACTCTCTGAGATAATATCTCCATTTTTTCAGATAAAGGAATACAGGCTTGAGGGGAACTGAATAACTTGCCCATAATCATACATGACTGAGTTCTGAGCACTGAGTTCAAGAGTCAGTATTCAAACCAAGGCAGTTTGACCCCAAAGTCCTCATATTTAATAATGATATTTGTATGTTAACATTTTAAAGCTACGAATCTTCCTCTAAACACACTTTTGAGTACCATCCCATAAATTTTGATGTTTTCATTGTAGTTAACTTCCAAGCATGATATAATTTCAGTTTTTATTTTTTCTTTGGTCTATAAGGTTGAGACATTTTTAAAAACATCAAGTAGTTGTTTTAGCCAAGTTCTTAGTTACTGGTAGTACCTTTCCTTTGCAATTCACAAAGCTAATTACTAGACACCAGATGTTCTACTGGGGCTTCCCTGGTTTTTTCAAACAGTAAAGAGTCTGCCTGCAATGCAGGAGACCAGGGTTCAATCCCTGGATTGGAAAGATCCTCTGGAGAAGGGAATTGCAACCCACTCCAGTATTCTTTGCCTGGAAAATCCCATGGACAGAGGAGCTTGGCAGGCTATAGTCCACGGGGTTGCCAAGAGTCGGACACAACTTAGCGACTAACATACACACACAGGTATTCTACTGTAACCACTGCAGAGAAACCAAATTCCAAGACAGAACCTCTGAGGAAGCATGTGATCTTCACTTTATAAAGTCAGTTCTGCTAAGTCTCACACAACTGTGTCTTGTTGGCAACAGGTAGTCCCACACAGAACCTTAGCTTCGATGGAATGGGAGAAATCTCCTTGACCTTTGACGTTCCAGCTCTGAAGAAATACTACAGATGAGTTGAAGTCATATTGATTGAGGCAGCCTTCAGCATCTGCTTTTTTTACTCGTTTTGAGAGTTTCTCAGGGCTTTCCTGGTAGCTCAGCTGGTAAAGAATCTGCCTGCAATGCAAGAGACCCCAGTTCAATTCCTGAGTTGGGAAGATCCACTGGAGAAGGGATAGGCTACCCACTTCAGGATTCTTGGGCTTTCCTGGTGGCTTGGATGGTAAAGAATCTACCTGCAATGCAGGAGACCTGGGTTCAGTCCTGGGGATGGGAAGATCCCCTGGAGAAGGGAAAGCTACCCACTCCAGTATTCTGACCTGGAGAATTCCATGGGGTCACAAAGAGTTGGACACAACTGACTGACTTTCACTTGAGGGTTTTTCTCATTGTGGTCAGAAAATATAAGTTTAAACAGAGGGGATACATTTACATGAGGATGTTTTTAATAAATATATTGAAACTTTTTTTTGGAGATTTGTGACAGTTTGAAAAAACTTATGGAAATCAAATAGCCCAGAGATATTGAAAGAGTAAGAAAAATGATAGGGATATCATCCATGTAAAAAATATATGTAGACACTAGTCTATTTTATCATTTATTACTATAAAATATACACAAATCTATTATGAAAAGTTAAAATTTATCAAAATTTATGTATACAAACACAGGCCATACCTGGTACCATTTGCAGATGAAAGATAAACATAAAACTGCAATATTAAGTCATAATTGTATACAATTAACTTTAGTACATACTATACTACTGAACTGATACTACTATAATAATTTTGTAGCCGCTTTCTGTTGCTATTGCAGTGAGCGCCACTTAAAATGTTGTGTGATGCTAACATCTCTGCATGAGTGGTTTGTTTCTCCAGTAAATTGTGTATCACAGTAAAAAGTGATCTCTTATGATTCTTGCAGGGTTTTCACCTTTTTTAGTGCAGGACCATAAACTTAACAAACACCACGGGCCCCATACAAAGTGCTGCTAGTGATGCTGGAAATACTCACAGGAAGCAGACAAAAGTCATGGAAAAGTTGAATTGCTTTATCTGTGCTATATAGATCAAGGTCTGCAGCTGTGGTTGCCCACCATTTCAAGGTAAATGAATTTAGGGTAAAGGCTATTGTAAAAAAAAGGAAATTCATGAAGGTATTGCTGTAGCTATGCCAGCAGACACAAAATCCTTGCACTTTTTGCAAAATACCTTTTTAGCTTGTATTGAAAATGCAGCTTTTATGTGGGTTCAGGATTGCTATTAAAAAGGCATACCTATAGACTCTAATATGATTTGAGAAAAAGTGGAGAAAATATATGCCAACTTAAAGCAAAAGGAATGTAAAGGATCTAAACTAGAGACTTTAATATCAGAAGAAGATAGTTTGAGTTACAGAGGTGTGGCTTAAAAAATATCAAGTAACAGGAGAAGCGGCTTCTGTTGACCGAGAGGCTGCAGACGAGTTACCAGATGCCATTATGAAAATCATTAAGGAGAAAGAATATCTGCCTGAACAGGTTTTTAACGCAGATGAAACTGCCTTATTCTAGCGGGCAAAAAAATGCCAACAAGAACACTTATTAGTAAGGAATAGAAACATGCACCAAGATTTAAACAGGAAGAGATAGGCTAACTACTGTTTTGTGAAAATACAATCAGTTTTATCCAAGACAGCCCTTAGCTATAAAGCTGCTAATCCCTGGACCTTAATAGAGAAAGATAAGCACCAGCCGTCTGCCTTTTGGTTGTACAAGAAGGCCTAAACAATGAGAACCTTTTTTTGGGATTGATCCTAACAATGTTCTGTCTCTAAAGTCAGAAAGTACCTTACCAGAAAGGAACTGCTTTTTAAAGTTCTTTTGATACTGGAAAATCTCCCTGGCCGCCCAGAACCCCATGAATTCAACATTGAAGGCATCAAAGTGACCCACTTGCTCCCAAACACATCTCTAACTCAGCCTCTAGATCAAGGAGTTCTAGGGAGCTTTAAGGCTCATTACACATGGTACTCTACAGAAAGAATTGTTAATGCTATGGCAAAGTACCCAGATACAGAGAACATCATGAAAGTCTGAAATGATGACACTGTTGAAATGATTACATCATTGAAGATGTCATCATAGTTATAGAAAAGCCATGAAAACCATCAAGCCCAAAACTATAAATTCCTGTTGGAGTAAACGGTATCCAGATGTTGGCATGATTTCACAGAATTTACAGGGAAGTCATGAAAGAGATCATGGATATGGGAAAAAAAAAGTAGGGTGTGGTGGGGTGGGGTGGGTGAAGGGTTTCAAGATTAGATCTTGCAAAACTTCAAAAGCTGCTGGATACCACACTAGAGGAATTGACAGAAGATGGCTTGACGGAGGCAAGTGCTTCTGAACCAGTGCCAGACGAGGAGGGAGACGTAGAAGCAGCAGTGCCAGAAAGTAAATTGACATAGACAGTCCGGCAGAAGGGTTTCCATCATTGAAGACTGCTTTGACTTCTTTACAACACAGACCCTTTTATGGATATTGACACTGGAGCAAAAGCAAATGGTGGAGAAAGCATTGATATCATATAGAAACAGTTTTTAGAAGTATGAAAAAGCAAAAAAGTCAGAAGAGATTATTATGTATTTTGATGTCATACTGAATGTGCTTGCCTTTCCTGCCTCCCTTTCCACCTCCTCCACCTCTGCCACCCCTGAGACAGCAAGACAAAGCTGTCCTCTTCCTCCTTGTCCTCAGCCTACTCAGTGTGACGATGACAAGGATGAAGACCTTTATGATGATCCACCTCCACTTAATGAATAGTAAACAATCGCTGTGCCATATGGTTACCATACGAAAACCTATCTGTTGTATATGTGTGTGTATCGTTGTGTGAAAATCTGATAACTTCTACAAGAACTGTATGAGATGTTTTTGTGTCATCATGGTTCTCATCACTGCCTAAGAATTCATGGTGTAGAACACTGTGTGCAAGACTTGTGTTGCAGTGGATGGCATATCCTTCGATGGGCATAAGGTGAGTGACAGTTAATATAAAATTAATAATGTGTTGATTTTCTCACTGTTTTATAACTTTGCTTTCAAAGACTCACAGTACTATTCAATATGCCTCTCTTTTTCTTGTAATTGAAGAAACTGTGTATCAGACTATCATCCCAAGTGTTTTTGTAAATCAAAGTACAGTTGATTTATAATAGTATATTAGTTTCAGGTGTATAACAGTGGTTCAATACTCTTATGGATTATACTCCATTTAAAGTTATTACAAAATAATGAATTTATTTCCCTTTTCTCTACAAAATACCCTTTGTTGCTTATTTATTTTTTATGTAGTAGTCTGTATCATTTAACCCCTGTCTTGATCCTCCCCCCTTTCCTATCCCTTAGTTAAGTCACTCAGTCGTTTCCAACTCTTTGCGACCCCATACCCCTACAGGTAACCAATGGTTTGTTCTCTATATCTGTTACCTGTGAGTCTGTTTCATTATATTCATTCATTTTATTTTTTAAATTGCACATGTAAGTGGTTCAGTTCAGTTCAGTCTCTCAGTCGTGTCTGACTCTTCATGACCCCATGAATCGCAGCATGCCAGGCCTCCCTGTCCATCATCAACTCCTGGAGTCTACTCAAACCCATATCCATCGAGTTGGTGATGGCATCCAGCCATCTCATCCTCTGTTGTCCCCTTCTCCTCCTGCCCGCAGTCCCTCCCAGCATCAGGGTCTTTTCCAATGAGTCAGTTCTTTGCATGAGGTGGCCAAAGTATTGGAGTTTCAGCTTCAACATCAGTCCTTCCAAAGAACACCCAGGACTGATCTCCTTTAGGATGGACTGGTTGGACCTCCTTGCAGTCCAAGGGACTCTCAAGTGTCTTCTCCAACACCGCAGTTCAAAAGCATCAATTCTTCGGCGCTCAGCTTCCTTTATAGTCCAACTCTCACATCCATACATGACCACTGGAAAAACCATAGCCTTGACTAGACAAACCTTTGTTGGCAAAGGAATGTGTCTGCTTAACAGAATATTATCTTTCTATGACTTATTTTACTAAGCATAATACCCTCTAGGTCCATACACATTGTTGCAAATGGCAGAGTTTCATCCATTTTTGTGACTGAGTAGTATTCAGTTTTATATAAATGCCACATCTTCTTCATCTGTTCATCTGTTGGTGAACACTTAGGTTGCTTCCAAATCTTGGCTATTGTGAACAGTGCTGCAATGAAAGTTGCGGTGCGTGTACCCCTTTTTTATAATTAGTGTTTTCATTTTCTATAGATATATTCCCAGGAGAATTACTGGGTCATATGGTAGTTCTGTTTTTAGTTTCTTGAAGAAACGCCATACTGTTTTACACAGTTGTTGTTTAGGTGCTAAGTCACGTTTGACTTTCTGCAACCCTGTGGACTGCAGCTCTCTGGGCTTCCCTCTTCTTCCCTATCTCCCAGAGTTTTTTCAGACTCATATCCATTGAGTCAGTGATACCATCCAACTGTCTCATCCTTTGTTGCCCCCTTTTCCTCCTACCTTCAAGCTTTCCCAGCATCAAGGTCTTTTCCAATGAGTCGACTCTTTACATCAGGTGGCCCAAGTATTAGAACTTCAGCTTCAGCATCAGTCCTTTCAATAAAGAGGGTTGATTTCTGCTAGGATTGACTGGTTTGATCTCTGCACCAATTTCCATTCCCACCAACAGTATAGTAGGGTTCCCTTTTCTCTACTTCCTTTCCAACACTTGTTATTTGTAGACTTTGATGATACTCATTCTGACAGGTGTGAGGTGATATCTCATTGTGGGTTTGATTTGCATTCTCTGATGATTAGCAGTTATTTTAAATTAGAAATGTTGAGCATGTTTTCATGTCCCTGTTGGCCATCTGTATGTCATCTTTGAAAAAATGTTGACTCAGATCATCTGCCCATTTTAAAATTTTTTGTTAAAATATTGAGTTGTATAAGCTGTTCATGGGTGAGCCTGATAGCTCACTTGGTAAAGAATCTGCCTGCAATGCAAGAGACCCTGGTTTCATCCCTGGGTCAGGAAGATCTGCTGGAGAAGGGTTAGGCTACCACTCCAGTATTGTTGGGCTTCCCTTGTGGCTTAACTGGTAAAGAATCGCCTGCAGTGCAGGAGACCTGGGTTTGATCCCTGGGTTGGGAAGATCCCCTGGAGAAGGGAAAGGCTACTCACTCCAGTATTCTGGCCTGGAGACCTGGGTTCGATCCATGGGTTGGGAAGATCCCCTGCAGAAGGGAATGGCTATCCACACCAGTATGCTGGCCTGGAAAATTCCATGGACTGTATAGAGTCACAAAGAGTCGGACACGACTGAGTGAATTTCACTCATATGAGCTGTTTATATATTCTGGATATTAACCCCTTGTTGGTCGAATCATTTGCAAATATTTTCTTCCAGTCAATAGATTGTCTTTTGATTTTGTTGATAATGTTCTTTTCTGTAAAAAGATTTAGGTTTAATTAGGTCCTATTTGTTTATTTTTGCTTTTGTTTCTTTTGCCTTAGGAGACAGATCTAAAATAAATTACTGTGATGTATGTCAAAAAGTGTTCTGCCTATGTTCTCTTCTAGAACTTGTATGGTTTCAGGTCTTACATTTAGATCTTTAAACAAGTGTGTGTGTGTTAGTGTAGCAGTGTTTCCAATACTATATTATGAATATGACTGTAATACTGTATGCCATGAAGTTTTTGAAATGATTCATTCATTAGTGTATAGACTAGGCTACTGTGAGGTAATTCTGTCAGTTACACTGCTGCTGCTGCTGCTAAGTTGCTTCAGTCGTGTCCGACTCTGTGCGACCCCACAGACGGCAGCCCACCAGGCTCCCCCGTCCCTGGGATTCTCCAGGCAAGAACACTGGAGTGGGTTGCCATTGCCTTCTCCAGTGCGTGAAAGCGAAAAGTGAAAGTGAAGTTGGTCAGTTGTGTCCGACTCTTAGTGACCCCGTGGATTGCAGCCTACCAGGCTGCTCCATCCATGGGATTTTCCAGGCAAGAGTACTGGAGTGGGGTGCCATTGCCTTCTCTGGTCAGTTACACTAGGCTACAGTAAAGCAATCAATCATATTGCTGCTTCCTCCTTATCAATGCACGAATTCTCAAAACTCATCAGTAAGTAAACGATTTAGTACATGAATGGGCAACAGATTTGAACTGACCTGTTACCAGAGAAGACAAATGAATGGGAAGTAAGCACATTAAGGGAAGTATAACATCATCAGTTATTAGAGATATGTAAATTAAAGCTCCATCTAGTCAAAGCTGTGGTTTTTCCAGTAGTCACGTATGGATGTGAGAGTTGGACTATAAAGAAAGCTGGGCGCTGAAGAATTGATGCTTTTGAACTGTGGTATTGGAGAGGACTCTTCAGAGTCCCTTGGACTGCAAGGAGATCCAACCAGACCATCCTAAAGGAAATCAGTCCTGAGTGTTCATTGGAAGGACTGATGCTGAAGCTGAAGCTCTAATACTTTGGCGCTCTAATACCTGATGCAAAGAGCTGACTCATTTGGAAAGACCCTGATGCTGGGAAAGATCAAAGGCAGGAGGAGAAGGGAAAGACAGAGGATGAGATAGTGGGATGGCATCACTGACGCAATGGACCTGAGTTTGGGCAAGCTCCGAGAGTTGGTGATGGACAGGGAAGCCTGGCATGCGGCAGTCCATGGGGTTGCAAAAAGTTGGATATGATTGAACGGCTGAACTGAACTGAAATAAAAGTCACAATAAGATACCACTGCACACCTGTTAGAATGTCTTAAAACAGACACATACACATAACATATAAAACCAAATGCTGGTGAGAATGTGGAGCAACTGAAATTCTTATACTTAGCTGGTGAGTATGAAAAATAGTACAGCCACTTTAGAAAGCAATGTGGCAGTTTCTATTAAAGTTAAATATATGGTTGCCAGGTTTCCCTGGTGGCTCAGACAGTAAAGAAAACTGCAATGAGGAGACCCAGGTTCAATCCCTGAGTCGGGAAGATTCTCTGGAGAAGAGACTGGCTACCCACTCCAGTATTCTTGCCTGGAGAGTGCCGTGGACAGAGGAGCCTGGCGGGTTCCAGTCCATGGTATTGCAAAGAGTCAGACACGACTGAGTGGCTAACACTTCCACTTCATATACTGGTCACGTGATTTAACATTCCTAGCTATTTACTCTAGAAAAACAAAAACACATATTCACACAAAAACTTACAACAGCATTATTCGGAATGGCCCATTTTTGGGAACAATCCAAATGTCTTCAGCTGGTGACTGGATAAACAAACTGATAGCTCCATACAGTGGAGTCCTTTACAGCAAGGAAGAGGAACATACTATGGACACAAATGACAGCATGGGCGAAGCTCTCACGTATTGTGTTGAGTGAAAGAAGACAGTCCGGAAAGGCTGCATTACTTATGTGACATTCTGGGAAAGGCAAACTAGAGGGAAGGAGGACAGATTAATGATTGCATGAGATTAGTGTTGGAGGAGAGTAGAGCCTGACAAGAAATTTAGGGGAGTTCTGGATCCTGTTGCGTTTGTGATTACACAAATCTGTGCATTGAACTGTACATCAAAAGTAAGTCTGTGTGTAAATTAAAAAGAAAGCAAAACAATATTTGAAGACAATGCAGATCATTTTTAAATATATTATCATCTATGTCAATTTAAAAATTAATCGACATAAAAATGAAGGAAATTCTGACACATCCTACAATGTGGATGTACCTTAAGGACACTATGCTGAATGAAATATGCCAGTGACAAGAAGACAGATAAACTGTATGACTCCACTTACATGAGGCACCTAGAGTAGTCAAATTCATAGAGACAGAAAGTAGAATGGGTGGCTTGCAGGATGAAGTAATGGGCCTTTACTGTTAAATGGGTACAGAGCTTCTGTTTGGGGTGATTAAAGGTTCTCGTGAAGGATGGTGGTGATACATGCACAAAACTATGAGTATACTTAATGCTACTAAACTATACACTTAAAATGGTTGAAATGGTAAAGTCTCTGTATATCTTGAAAGTGAAAGTGAAGTCGCTCAGTCGTGGCCAACTTTGCGACCCCATGGACTATAGCGTACAGGCTCCTCTGTCCATGGGATTTTCCAGGCAAAAATACTGGAGTGGATATATATCTTACATGCACACAAAAAAGTTAATGGATTACATATTGCTTTTACGTAGGTCTTGACTGAGAAATACTAGGGAAGATGCCTTAGATATGCCCTATTCATGTTAATTTTGTGTGCTTTAAAAAACAAAGAAGTTAATCTGTTAACTTTTTCCAAAAAGTCATATATGATTTCTGTGTAATATGTCACTGTAGAACTTTTGTTAATCACAAAATAAGTTAAAATAAGCTCTCAGTGCAAAAACTTGCTTTAAACCCTTCTGCAAAGCCCTAGGCAGCAAGAAAAGCCATGTTTCCTCCCATAACTAATTGCAGAGAAATCACAGATAGTTATATAATTGCCCTGATTCTCATCCTGAGGATACCGGAGCCAAATGTGAAGGCAACTCTCTGTGGGAGAGAGCTGCTTTGCAAGGACTTTATCAGGCTGTGTCCTGGGAGGGTTAGAACAGAACTTCAGAAGGTATGGGATTTACCCCACTCCAAACAGACTCTCAACAATCAAATATGCTTTTTCCAACCAAGTCATATCCGAACTGTGAAAGATTAGGCTATTGTGGTTGTGCCAGAACTATTCCTTGAGCCAACCTAATTCTAGATTAAAAAAGAGAGAGAACATGAGGTGTCAGGGGGACAGTTAAAAATCCCTTCTGCACTCGGAAGGACTCAAAGCTAAGGGAAAAGGGGGAAATGGAACTTTTTAATGGATGTTTTAAATTATTTTTTATATGGTTGTACTATTCTGCTGACAAAATGTAAGTAACCAACAAGTGCTGGTCCATGTTTACTTGGTTCTTCAGGTGGCTTATTTTAGGATCAATAGCAAGGCTGGGCTTTAATGGCAACAGAAAAATTCAAGTTAGACTGTCATTTTACAAAAGCTTAATGCTGAGTCACAGATGTTCGTGATCACATTGAAGTGAATAATGGGTAAATGACACATTCACCCTTTTGGTAGATTGCATTATCATTCAAAATATTTGTTGCCCTTCCCTGAGATCACCTTCGTGCAGGAAAATAGTACTCCCTGGCTGTTAAACTCAGGCATGGCCAAATGACTTCCTGTAGGTAATAAATTGTGAGCAGAAGTGACATGTGTCACTTCAGAGCAGAAATATTAAGAATGAGCATCTTGTTTGCCATATCTTTTATTCCTCTGCTGTAAGACCAGCGTTCCAGATAAGAGCTGCTCTGTGAGCCTTGGTCTATGAGTGGAGCTGACCTGTGATAGACATAACATGAGTGGAAAATCAGCCTGTTGATTTGGAGTTGTTTATTCCTGCAGCATTACTTAGCCTGCACTGACCTTTGCATGTTGCCATCCACACTACAGCAGCCGCATAGTTGTTTAGGTAGTTTGTATAACATTTTGCTTAGGCTTTTTATTTACCTATTTATCTTTTCCAAAAGACCAAATTTAAACAATTTCTTTTCCCTTCTTTGATAACAGAATCCCAATTTTTGTTCTAGCTGCAATGTGCCCAACTAATAGTTTGATTTTGCTTGTCATTGTTTAGTTGCTAAATTGTGTCTGACTCTTGCGACACCATGGAACTGTGGTTCCTCTGTCCATAGGATTTCCCAGGCAAGAATACTAGAGCATGTTATTATTTCTTTCTCCAGGGGATCTTCCCAACCCAGCCATCAAACCTGTGTCTTTTGCATTGGCAGGTGAATTCTTAACCACTGAGCCACTAGGGAATCCCTATAGTTTGATTAGTCTAAGCCAATCTCAGCAACTCTGTTCCTCCTTGAGAGTATTAATAATTGGTCTACGGATAAGCATCTTATCAGAGAAGCCTGGTGGGCTACAGACCATAGGGTCACAAAGAATCATACACAATGGAGCATGCAAGCATCTGATCTGGCTCTGAAAGTGACAGTGAAAGTCGCTGAGTTGTGTCTGACTCTTTGTGACCCCATGGACTATACAGTCCATGGCATTCTCCAGGCCAGAATACTGGAGTGGGAAGCTGTTCCCTTCTCCAGGGGATCTTCCCAACCCAGGTATCGAACCCAGGTCTCCCACATTGCAGGCAGACTCTTCACCAGCTGAGCCACAGATCTAGCTCCGAGATTTAAGGGGAATCTGCTAGACTGCTGCGGCTGCTAAGTCACTTCAGTCGTGTCCGACTCTGTGCGACCCCATAGACGGCAGCCCACCAGGCTCCCCCGTCCCTGGGATTCTCCAGGCAAGAATACTGGAGTGGGTTGCCATTTCCTTCTCCAATGCATGAAAGTGAAAAGTGAAAGAGAAGTCACTCCGTCCTGTCCGACTCTTAGCGACCCCATGGACTGCAGCCTATCAGGCTCCTCAGCCCATGGGATTTTCCAGGCAAGAGTACTGGAGTGGGGTGCCATTGCCTTCTCCGAATCTGCTAGAGGAGTCGGGAAATACTTTTCCTTTCTGAGAAGAGCAGCAAGCAAAGAGGAAGTTGTTTCTGTCCACTTTTAGCTTTGAAAGCTGTAGTATAAGAATGTGATGCCTGGAACTATGACCACGAAAGCAATGAAATCAAGAATAGAAAGAGCTGGAGTCCTTGATGACACAATTGAACCGTCAGATCAACCTTAGGATTGCCGACCTAAACTTGGTGAACTATTAACATCCTTATAGTTTAAGCTGTAAGTCTGATTTTTCTGTTCCTTGCCATCAAAGGAACACCAGCCAGCTGCTGTCTTGAGCAACAGCAACTCCACAGCTTAGATCATAGGTTTAGGCAAGCAGGGCTGCCTTTCAATGCTCAACGTGAGTTTGGTCTTTTTTATAGTGTCTTGGAACAGTCTTCATTTTGGCATTCTGTGATCAGCCAGTATTTCCAGATATTTCTCATTTTTTTTTTTATAGTCGTTTTCTATTTCACAAACCATGTTTTATTACTTTTGTTTAGTTGCTAAGTCGTGTCCAGCAGTTTTGTGACCCCACCAAACTGTAGGCTGCCAGGCTCCTCAGTCCATCGGGTTTCCCAGGCAAGAATACTGGAGTGGGTTGCCATTTCCTTGCTTTATGACTTGTGTTTGTGGATCCTTGAAGAGATCTCAAAAATGTGATCATTCTTTAATTTTTGTAGGTATCTGTTTCTTTGTTGTGGTAGCTGAGTTTGCCTTCTGGACATCATGTAGGAGTGTTACTTTCATTTTACATTCCTGGAAACACATAAACATCTCAATTGTCGCTGTGCTACTTTCCTTTCATCTCTGTTTTATATATATTTCATTTTTGCCAAAAATGTTGTTTTAATATTTGGTGTCCCTTTTTATTGTTTATTTTACCATGTACTTCTTTTCTCCTTGTAAATAAGAGAAAAATATACAAAATTTATCTTGTGCAATGATTTAAATCAACCCTGGTAGCTATTTTAAAAAATTCCCCTAATAGCAGCTAAGTTACTGTTAAACTAATAGTTGGGTTTTGTTTTGTTTTTTTTTTTCCTGAGTGGGCCACGTTCATAAACATCACAATAGCTATTTCTTTTAATTTATATTTTCCTGTTTTAATTTGCTTAGTATAAATTAGCTAGCAATTGATTGTATTTGCAATTTTTCTCCACTTTTTATATCCTCCATTTTATGGACAGGCTGCCCTTAGGTCAAGTTTTGTTGCTACTTGGCACCTGTGAATTCTTAGCATTCTTTCTTAGATTTATGCCTTGAATCAGGAAAGCTTTATTAAAAAATTTGTTTCTGCACATTGGCCCATAAAATTTTCTTTGGATAGACTAACGCACCCAGTTCTCAAGGAGTTTAATGGCTCTTTCACCTTGTTGATTTATTGTGGGGTTTGGTTTTTTTTTTTTTTGAGGGGTAGGGAGCATTTCCATTCTTCCATCAGCTCACAGAAACCTTGAAACATCTGTTCTTGGGAGAACAGTGGTCACATGGAAATGAAAAGCACATTTAGCTGCTTTGTTGCTGCATATCACATGGCAAATAAAAGTCATAGGCCCTTGACATTCCAGACACCCAGTGGTGTACAAACAGCTTGTGTTCTGATGGTCTATATATCAGCTGGTTATTTGAAATGCACTTCCCCATGGAAACATGGTTAAGAGGTTTCTAGGTTAGTTCATAAAAGCCTGTTTCACCCAGAAAATAACTAAAATTCTACAGACTGAGGAGAACATTTTGAGTCTTAAAGAGCCAGAAAAGCAATACAATTGAATAAGAAAGAGATTTTAAAAACATATGTTGAAGCTGATTGTCAAGGAAAAACAAATTTAACTAGATGGGGATATAATTGTCCAGGGTGTTGGAGGGGGGTGCGCAAGGGGATATGAAATTGGCAGGGAGCCAATTTCCACACAGCAGTGAGGGAAGGGGCCATTTTGCAAGATGGTTGCTGGGAACTAGAGGAAGTGAAGCCAAGGGGAAGGGTAGGTATTTGGCAGCAATTTCGCTCAGATAAATTCCATGGTTTCAAAGAGTAAATCATAAGGGATAACTTGAGAAATGTCCAGAAGTTTTGATTCAAAATAAAAAGCTATTTTAGGGACTTCCCTGGTGGTCTAGCAGTTAAGACTCTGTGCTTCCAATGCAAGGGGCACCAGATGGATCCGTGATTGAGGAACATCAGGGGTGTGTTCATCTATGGGTGTGTTCATGTGGAACATCATTCCACATGCTACATAGCATGCAAAAATTGTTTAATTTTTAATTAAAAAACTACTTTATATTTGTTATAGGTTAGATCGTTGGGTTTGGAGAAGGAAATGGCAACCTACTCTAGTGTTCTTGCCTGGAGAATCCCAGGGACGGGGGAGCCTGGTGAACTGCCATCTATGGGGTCGCACAGAGTCGGACAAGACTGAAGCAACTTAGCAGCAGTAGTAGCAGCAGATCCTTGGGTTGGGACGACCCCCTGGAGAAGGAAATGGAAACCCACTTCAGTATCCTTGCCTAGGAAATGCCATCAATAGAGGAGACTAGCAGGCTGCAGTCCATGGGGTTGCAAAGAGTCAGACACAACTTAGTCATTAAATAGCAACAGCAACATTTGTTGTAATGTGATAATGTGTGATTACAGATTGTCTTGTGCATTTGCAGGGACACAGTTGGAGAGAGCTAGCTTAGTAACTGGGTCCCCAGGAACAAAGAATAAAGTAGCTCCCCATGCAGGGTTTGTAGGAACTAGTTCACAAACCGACAGTTTGCTCACCCCTTTATCAGCTTACCGAATTGGATTTATATATTTAAACCTAATGTCCGCAATACCTGTCATTTATATAAAAGTGATATTTTAATTCCTAAAATAGGAAGGGCAAAATTTTCTGAATAAAAGACAGGCCTTTAAATTTGAATAAATGCAATTGTACTATAAACTTACTACACTGTTCTTACTTTTCTCATTTCACAGAGAAACAGTGAAACTTTATAAACCCAATGTTTTGAGAAACATGGTCTAGATGACTTCCTAAATGTCTTTTCTGCAAGATGACATATGGCACATTTTGATATTTTTTGAAATAAAAGCCTGCTAAAAATATGAGTGTCTGTGTGTGTGCTTAGCCGCTCAGTCATATCTGACTCTGCAACCTCATGGATGATAACCTGCCAGGCTCCCCTGTCCATGGGATTATTCCAGAATACTGGAGTGGGTTGCCATTTCCTTCTCCAGGGGATCTTCCCGACCCAGGGGTTGAAACTATGTACTATTGTTTTATTTTGTTGCCCAAGCAGCGCCCCACCAGTTGCCCTAAAGGGAATATTCCAGTGGTCCATGCCTCAGTGGGCAATGGGCTCTTTAGGATAAGCTTAGGATGATGCCATTGCTGGAACCGGAGGTGGCCTCAGAGAGGTTTAGCTAGTAAAAAAAGTTAACCAGAGAAGTGCCTTTGATAAAGGACCTTGAGAAATAATCTTTATCTTTTTCTTGACCATTTGACAATTTAGACTTGAAAATGCTCAAGGGATAATGTTACTGTGGTCATACAGAAAAATTAGAAATAAAGTAACAGAGGAGGTCTCAGTGACTGGAAATCTAGAATTTCCCAACATCCCAGCATCTATTCATCTGATGCAATCCTAATCAGCAAAATTCTCTTTCCAAATGCACTGAAGTCCACGCTATGTGACCTCGTATAAGTCTAGCTTCACATCTTGATTTCAAAGCAATTTCAATAATAACTTTTATTCTTAAAAAATAATGACATTCCTTGCCATTAAGACAACTGAATGTATTTCAAAAGTTCCCATGGTCTTTAATGGAGAAGGACATAAAACCAAGAGATCATGAGCTAAGATTTAGCTCCTTAACTTCAAAAATGTCACCTGGTGGTCTGGTGATTAAGAATCTCCCATCCAAGGATGGGGTCACAGGTTCAGTCCCTGGCAGGGGATATGAGATCCCACAGGCTGTGGGACAACTAAACCTGAGTGCCACAAATGAGACTGTGTTCTCTGGAACCTGTGTGCAACAACTAGAGAGAGGCCTGCATGCTGCAACAGAGAGCCCTCAACAAAGCTCCTCTGTGCCACAACTGGGACCCGATGCAGCCAAATATTTAAAACCAAAAAAAAAAAAAAAAAATGTCACCATCAAAGTCATCAGAGTTGGGGCAATTTCCCATTTTTCTTCGGATGCTGTTTATTTTTTCTTAAGTATGTTTTATTGACATAGTTGATTTCAGTTCAGTTCAGTTCAGTCACTCAGTCGTGTCCGACTCTTTGCGACCCCATGAATCGCAGCACACCAGGCCTCCCTGTCCATCACCAACTCCCGGAGTTCACTCAGACTCACGTCCATCGAGTCAGTGATGCCATCCAGCCATCTCATCCTCTGTTGTCCCCTTCTCCTCCTGCCCCCAATCCCTTCCAGCATCAAAGTCTTTTCCAATGAGTCAACTCCTCGCATGAGGTGGCCAAAGTACTGGAGTTTCAGCTTTAGCATTATTCCTTCCAAAGAAATCCCAGGGCTGATCTCCTTCAGAATGGACTGGTTGGATCTCCTTGCAGTCCAAGGGACTCTCAAGAGTCTTCTCCAACACCACAGTTCAAAAGTATCAATTCTTTGGCACTCAGCCTTCTTCACAGTCCAACTCTCACATCCATACATGACTACTGAAAAGCCATAGCCTTGACTAGATGGACCTTAGTTGGCAAAGTAATGTCTCTGCTTTTTAATATGCTTTCTAGGTTGGTCATAACTTTTCTTCCAAGGAGTAAGCGTCTTTTAATTTCATGGCTGCAGTCACCATCTGCAGTGGTTTTGGAGCCCAAAAAAATAAAGTCTGACACTGTTTCTACTGTTTCCCCATCTATTTCCCATGAAGTGATGGGACCAGATGCCATGATCTTCATTTTCTGGATGTTGAGCTTTAAGCCAACTTTTTCACTCTCCTCTTTCACTTTCATCAAGAGGCTTTTTAGTTCCTCTTCACTTTCTGCCATAAGGGTGGTGTCATCTGCATATCTGAGGTTATTGATATTTCTCCCAGCAACCTTGAAGAAGCTTGTGCTTCTTCCAGTCCAGCATCTCTCATGATGTACAATGTGTTAATTTCTACTGTATAGCAAAGTAGTTCAGTTATATATACATTCTTTTTCATATTCTTTTCCATTATGGTTTATCATCGGATATTTAATATAGTTCCCTATGCTATACAATAGGACCACCTGGTATTTATCTATTCTGTCTCTCTCTCTCTCTCTGTCTCTCTCTCTCTCTCTCTATATATATATATATATATAGTTTGTATCAGATATTATTTAGAAACAAGGTTCTAAGTATTCCCAGAATATTTTGTCTTCCATAAAGGCAATTTATGATCCAACTTCCTTGTCCTCTTCCACAATTACTGTGCTTGCCAGTTTGTATTTGGGATTAAAATAGCCCAAACATGGATGTACTCTTTGGGTGAAAATTTAGTGCACTTACCAACAGGAGCTAATTTTGCCATAAATAATCATTGCAGCAGTAGATATCAGCAACTGTAATATCATGGGTCGTATAATAAACGTATTGACAGTTAACTTCACACAACTCATGCAAGCAAACAAAGACAAAAGTAAATGAAAATGCATATGCAACGCATTGTAAGAACTCTCAGGCTTGTGTCTTCTGAAGTTTTCTCTTTCCCCCCGCCCAGGATATATGGATTTGGGAGGTTTCCTTTCTAATCTGTCTGGTTCACATCGACTTCTTAATAGAAACATCACAGAATTTATAGACTTAGTTAAGACCTAGAGACTGCTGTTACACAGAACAGCACAATTTTAGAAAATGAATGTGCATTTCAGGCCTAATTTTCACAGTCGATCCTAGCACTAAAGAAGAACAGAGCTATAATTTGAACAAAATATGACTATTGAATCCTACAAGAGGAAATGAAATGTATTCCTGTGCCCACTGCCAGGCAATGTTACTTGGCTCCAAAGTCTAGCCAGGGGCAGTGCCAGATGGTCCTTCCTGGGAAATCAAGCTTGCCTCCAGCAAAGGAAATCCAAATGACTCGATCCCACAGGAAATGCTTTATTGTCCATGACCATAAACTTGGTGAGAAATAAAAGAATGAGAGTGGCAGTGACTGAGGATTGATCAAAGGAAGGAAGCTGTTAAACAACTGAGACTTCTGCTTTTCTTGGCATTTTGGCTAACACCAGGGATTGTGGTATTAAAACAATAGAGTAGAATTATTAAGTGAGTAGAATAATAATAGCTAACTAATGAGTACATACTATGTCCCTAGAACTGTGTTAAAAATGTACATGTATTAATACATTAACCCTATGAGGTCAGTTTGTTATCATTATCATCCCTAATCACAGACATGGAAATCAATGAACAAATTTCCACTGGATTCTGGAGTGCCAGCTCATAGAGTTCCCCAAAGTCTTACTTTTGATGGATGGCAGAGCCAGGATTTGAACTCTGATCTGTTTGATGGTTGATATTATGCCTAACAGTATCATGACATATTCCAGTGCTGATATAAAACAATACTGCCTCAAACATCCTATGTTTTGAGCGTTAAGAGGCTCCATTGTGCTTTGCCTCTCTCAGATAACATTTCCAGGGAGCTTTTTTATCTTGCTTTTTACTTCCCAGAGCCTTACTGATGCGTCTCATCCTGGCTTGTCTTCTTTAGTTCAAATTACACATGCTCTGGTCTCTGATAAAAATAGGATTTGCCCATCGATCATTTTAAAAAATGGCTTCAGTGGTGACATTTATCCTCTGCTAAAAGGGCCTTCTAATTTTCATGCTGCTGTGGATGGACCACAGCTAAGCCTGGAAAAAAGTAAAGCCTGAAGTAAACCAAACCCTATAAATTATATTATTATTTGGACAATTGAATTCCTACATAAATTCTGAAAGGTGGAAGGTGGGATCAGATTTATAATATTGTTCAATATATAGCCCGGAGCCCGCAGGAGAGATGTGAATACAGGCTGCTTCAAGTCACCTTTCTTCGCCCTTGAATCTTTCGCTAGCAAAACTCCTCCTCTCCCATGGCCTAAGTTAGGTGCGTCATCTTCTTTATGGTCTATGACCTGTGGTTTCAGGTGAACTTTTAAAAGTGCCTAGAGTTAAAAAACGAGAACAAAAAGACTAACTATAGCTAAAATGCACGGCGCATTTGTATGCAAGGCTAAGCGATGTAAGTGATCATTAACTACTCTTTAAAGGAAGGCCTAGGGTCCTGAGCTATTGCACAACTCCCCTGAGTTATTCACTCAGCCAGAAAGTGGCAAAGAGTTGGGATTTGAACTTTGAACCTTAAACATGAGGGTTTTTTCTCCCTTCCTGGAATCCATCTAAAAGTTACCAAACACTGCCAGGGTGGGTCCCTGTGTACCACCTTGCAGGGAAAATAGATCTATTATCAGTTATGATCGCTCCTCAAGAAGTCCACAATCTGACTAGTAAGATAAAATATAATGGGAATTCTCCACCAAGATGAGTAATATTTCAAGAGCTGTCTCCTGAAATACATATTGGTTGTCCAGGGCATCTTACCAATTCTAATTGCCACGTGAGTTCAGAGGAGGCTGGGGAGGGGAGGGTTAGAGTGGGGGCCTCAGAGCAGAGGTGGGGCTTAGTTGGCCTGCAGAAAAGATCAGTTTTCCCAGATGGTGCAGTTTTCCAGGTGAGAGTAGGGCCAATCTTAGGGGTTAGGGCAGGTGAGGACAGTCTGCTGGACACAGATTGGACTAGAAAGACTCGTAGGGTAGTTTAAGGAACTTAGATATTAATATCATTCTCCAGTCTACAGGGAACCACTGAAGGTTTGGAACAGGAAATGTATGCAGACAAAAGAATTCATCTGCTCAATCCTTTAGCAGAGGCGATGGCAATAGGGCAACTGCTGGTATGGTGTATGTGGCTGCCCAGTATATTTTGAAGTAAGTGTTTTTGTCGAAATATAATTATAAAATAGTGATGATAATAAAGTGCAAGTCAAAATGTTGCAGTGGGGATTAAATGAGTTAATTTAAGAAAAAGACCGAGCACATAGTAAGTGCTATGTAAGTAAGTGTGTTACTGCCGTCACTATTATTACTTATGACACTACCAGACCCCTGGGCTTTTTCAGGTCAAACTTACTCGGTGCGAAAATGTCAGCTAGGACTAGAGACTCACCTGAGTGATTTGCACTGGAGGAAATCTCCAGTATGTTTAGTTCAAAAAAATGGAGGGAGGTAACCGCAGTGGTCAAAGCAGCTGGGCAGATATGCCCTTGACCGACGTTTCCAAGTCTCACTTCTAGAATGCTAAAGGCTCACCCTACTCCTCATCACTCCCTTCTCTTTATTTCTGCCCTCCTCAAACTCCAGTACCTGTTTTCTCTACATGAAATCAGGTGTGTGTGTGTGTATCCCCGCCAGATTCTGGGTCTTACGTTACCATCTAGAGTCCCTACTTTTCCACTGAAGCCTTATTGTTATTTGGTAATTTTTAAATCTAGAGAGGAGTCTACCTTTGTGGGAGCAGAAGTTTGTTTGGTAGATTCTTGCCTCTTAGGCAGGGATGCCCTCATTTTGTGGGGTAGATAGGATTACAGGATGAAGAGATCCCCAGCAAGGATCCACACTGTCAGGGCAAGTCCTACCATATGACAAATCTTAGCAAGTGTCTGGGTCTGGGATGGTGGGCAGAAATGTGCCCTCCATTCTCTTGAGTTCTTCCCTTGGAAGTAGTCCAACTGCCCAGACTCAGATGGGGTAGCAGTTGATCAGTGAGGGTTAAATGGTGGTTTGATGCTCTAGAAGCTGCTTGGCTCTCTTCCACATCTAAGTAAAGAGAAAGTTTTAGTCTTTACCCTAGAGTTTCTTTTTTTTTTTTTTTGGGTAGCAACAATTTTTTTTTTTTTTTTTAAATTTTAAGTGAGAGTCCTCACATTCACTCTGATTGGACTGGCTTAGATCAATCACTCCAAGTGGGAGAGAAAGAATATTCTGGCGGCTTGAGCAGATTAGAGCACACTCCTGATTATACTCCTACTTGTAGGGTATCGTTAGGGAAGAGGAGTGGAGAGGAATTTGGGGTGGCGATAACTAACACTAGTCACAGCTAGGTTCAGTGCAGGTTAGCCTGGACTGGGACCTCCCTTAAGCCTCAGAAATGAGTAAGACAGGGTCCCTGGCCTCAGGGAGCTTTGTCCAGTAACAGAGATAGACATACAGATAATTTCTAAAGTGTGGTGAATGCTTATATGAGAGAGAATATGACTATTGCACATGGAAAGAAGACTGAATCCAGCTGGAAGTTCAGTGAGGCCTCCACAGAGGAAAAATAACCAAGTGATTTCTTGCAAGATAAGCAGAGATAAGCATTTCACACTTGTCAAATGAAGACAGAAGGCTGCTCTTAGAGAAGTGTTAGTTGCTCAGTTATGTCCAACTCTTTGCGACCCCATGGACTGTAGCCTGCCAGAGTCTTCTGTCCATGGAATTCTCTAGGCAAGAATACTGAAGAGGGTTGCCATTCCCATCTCCAGGGGATCTGCCCAACCCAGAGATAGAATCTGGGTCTCTTGCATTGCAGATGGATTCTTTACTGTCTAATCAAACCTCTTACAGAAAGAAACAGATAAAGAGCTAGAGGCATGAAACAGTCATTTATTCAACGAGCACCACTGAACATGGTAAAAGCTGAGGTCAACCGGAAGTCTGGAGTTATTGGAGATTAATATTTGAAGTGCCTGGAAATTAAAATTTGAATTTTGAAGTTCTTGGAGAGTAATATTTGAAACGGTAGACGATGAGACAAACCTGGAATTGAGACCAGGTCACAGAAAGCCCTCTGTGCAGAAAAGGAACCTGGGCTTAGTGAGAGATGGAATTTGAGTGTGGGCTGGTGTTAAAGAATCTCACCAATTAGTTTTAGCAAGTCTCTCCTTTCCTCAGTCTTACCATAACTCACCAACTTAGAAAGTGCTCACAAATTATGAACTATGTTTTGGCATCTCTTTCTTTTTGTTAATCATTTAGCTCAATCACCTAGTTTTTCTGATGGCCACAGGGAAAACTCATTTTAGCCTTCTGTCTTGCCTTGCATTATAAACAAGGCAAGAAAAAAGTTGTGTATTTGCTTGCCCTCTTGTATAAAATGGGAAACTATTAGAGGCTTTTTTTTTTGCACTTTTTTCCACCTTTATTAAGATATAATTGACATACAACATTTATGAGTTGAAGGTATACACCATAATGATTTGATATATATATATTGTGAGCTGATCGACACAAGTTTAGTGAACATCTGTAACTTCACAAAGTTACAATTTTTTTTCTTGTGATGAGATTAATCTCCAGTCATTTAGCAACTTTCAAGTATATAATACAGTATTATTAGCTGTAGTCACCATGTGGTACATTACATCCTCAGAACTTATCTAGTAACTGAAAGTTTGTACCTTTTGACCACCTTCACCCATTTCTACCACCTCCTACCTGTAAATAGCACTTAAAAAAAATTTATTTTTAATTGGAGGTTAATTGCTTTACAGTGTTGTAAAACAGTATACATAATGTTTCTGCTATATAATATGAATCAGCTATAAGTTTTCATATATCCCCTCCCTCTTAAGCCTTCCTCCCACCCCCCCAATCCCACCCCTCTCGGTTGTTACAGAGTACACAGCTGAGCTCCCTGTGCCATATAGCAGCTTCCTACTAGATATCTGTTTTACACATGGTTGCGTATATATGTCAGTGCTTCAGTCTTATTCATATTTGTTTCTACCATGATCACCATAACAAGTAAGAAGTTGATAAACGTTTGTTGATCTCTTGATGATCTGGGTCACAGAGGCCATTAAGCTGGTTTACAGAATAAATTCATTTCCAGTTTGAGAAAACAGGGTTGGGAGTTTTGGAAAGTTGACTCCAACAGTGTATGTTCTGAAGTCTAGGGCTGAGTTGCGAAGAGCACACCCCTGGCATGCTCCTGAAGCAGAGAGTTAGGTATGTATCTGGTGATTGCCAGTCTTGGGGCTGCTTGCTCTTACATTCACTTCTTGCCCTCCCCCAACCCCAGCCCACTTTGTATTTGTCTGCCAGGCTCAGGGTGAGTGCAGCCAATAAGAAGCATCGGTGAATTTGAAAGCAGGAGAGAGTCATCCAATTCTTTCCCTCTCTCCCCCATCTCTGCCTGGCTGAGTCTGCAGCAACAGCTGAGCCTCTTCCGTGGCTTCACCTCCTGCCAGACATGCCCACATGATACCAGCTCCTGCCTGGTTATGCCAGGGACCCAGGAATTCATCGTCTCCCTTTGTCTCTGCAGCCCAGAAGCTGTACTGACTTCCTGCCTTTCTTCAGCAAAGTTTCCACCCTGAACCCCATTTGACTCCTTTGGTCTTCCATCCCTGAATTAAGTTCTCTCTATGTAAAATATTCAAATTTTCCTTACTGAATCCTGAATGATGTAAGGTTTCCCCATATCCCTTCTACCAATTCTTTTAACTATTAGGTTGACCTGTAAGATATTACAGGAAAATCCAAACAAACTTTTTGGCCAACCCAATAACTATTTTGTCCAGAATTCAATGTCATACACCACTTCTCTTCCCCTCCCTTCCTCCAGTTTTTCCTCTTTATGATCCAGAGCTTTTGTGGTGCTCTGTTTCTCCTGTTAGGAAAGAATATGAGTTGATAAATCCATCCACACAAATATGTGTACCCCTACTGAGAGTATATGCATTTTTAATCAATGCACAGGGACATAGTAATAATAAACTCAGAGTGATGACTCACAGATGGTGGAATTTCTCTTTCTTAGTGCCCTTCAGAGACCTCTGCTGTCCGTGCAGACTCCACTTCTGGGTTTTATGTGAGCATCACCCTGCCTCCCACAGCATTCCTTAACTAGATGTCTATCTTTGGCCCCAAGGAATGTGGACGGAGCACCAAAATCCATCTCTGGCATTGGAAAATCCATTCAGAGCACATGGATTGCGAGCAGTCACTAATAAATGTCTTTTTCAAATACAAAGTACACGTGCGTGCGTGCTTAGTCACTCAGTCATGTCGGACTCTTTGCAACCCTTTGGACTGTAGCCCACCAGGCTCCTCTATCCATGGGATTTTTCAGGCAAGAATACTGGAGTAGGTTGTCATTTTCCTCCTCCAGAGGATCTTCCTGACACAGGGATTGAACCCACATCTCCCATGTCTCCTGCATTGTAGGCAGATCTTTCCCTGCTGAGCCATCAGGGAAGCTTTGTGTGTGTGTATATATATACATATATATTTACAATTTTTACTAAAGCCTGCATAAGTAATGATAATCCACAGTATAAGATTATCTTCCCATACTCCTTAAGAACTAAGACTAGCAGTTACATTTTATTTATAAAATTATAAAATATTTTATTTGCCTTAGGCAAACATACGCTACTCTACATGTGTTTTTGACTCTGACACATTTACTGAACATGATAATTTTACCATTTAAAATAAATGATACAAATTTAACTGCATAAAGATTTGATAATAAGCTCCATCATAGTAAATCTTAGGTCATCTGGTAACTAGCCACTTCCACCCTTAAGTTGCTCAGATGGACTTGAACCTTGAATGGCCTTAAAAACCAGCTCTTGGGAACAAAGAAGTCATGCACTGGCTTCAGGATTGGGGAGATCAACCATTCCATTTGTTGGGGTCTGGGGAGTTTCCCAGGATGTAGGAATTTCCATGCTAAAACCAGAATCCTGGGAATCTGGAACAAGGTGGTCACCCTGTGAAGGCCAGACTTCAGAGGAGAAGCAAGGCTCTGAAACTCACAGCCAATGTGTTGTGGTTGAACAGCTGCCATGTAAAAGGAAAGCAGCTCTCAGATTGGCTGTGGAGGCTGACATCCAGAAGCAAAGCAGTTCTCTGACTGGCTGTTCATGACTGAGTGAGGTTAGTCTTTTAAGTGCACTGTGCTGTGGATACAAGTGAAGTAACCCAATAGAAGACAGACTGAGAAAAACAGAAGAAGAGCAGTGAGAGGGTGTGAGAATAGTATTCACCAGGCAGCCTGCAGTGGGTCCTGGCAGAGGAAGAGGGAAGATGAAGAGAAAGAAGATAAGTGGTTTTACTGTGGAGGTCCAGATGAGATCAACGGTTTTGTACAGGCATATAGGCCTCAAAGGGGCTTCCCTGGTGGCTCAGTGGTAAAAAATCTGCCTGCCAGGCAGGAGACATGAGCTCCCTGGATCAAGAAGATCCCCTGGAGAAGGAAATGGCAACCCGCTCCAGTATTCTTGCTTGGAGAGTTCCATGGACAGAGGAGCCTGGTGGGCTACAGTTCATGAGGTTGCAAAGAATCGAACATAACTGTGTGACTGAACATGTGCATGTGTTTGCGCATGTGTGTGCGCGTGCATGCGCACACACACACACACACACACACAATTGTTAGGAGGCCACGGGGCTGCTTCCTTACGAGGATTCACTAGAAGATCTGTATATCGTCTCCTGCTCCAGTCTCACTGAGCTGCCAGCTGTGGTGGTCTTTATCTAGTATCTTCTTGAAGCTCAAATCACCTCCATGCAACTCCGGGCCAGAGTTACCCTGTGGGAATGGAGATTGGCAAGGGGAAGCACCACTCACCTTTACCAACCCATCTCAAGCGTGGAATCGGTCCTTTCTTTTAATTTCCATCAGAACAACAGAGAACAGAAGGTTCTGACAACATAGAGAATGCAGATGTTAACATGGAGATGAACTGAGAAGTTCCCTGCTAGAGAAAAAGTTTCTCTCTTCCTTCAACACAAACCTTCCTCTCCAGTTTTCACTTGTCATAGAATCAGCCTCTTCTCAGAATGATTCTATGGAAGGAAGAATCACTCTCATTAGGAGAAAACATAGGTCCTGTCTGAGCTGATTTTAAGCCACTAATGGGACTTAAGAGTCCAACATGAGCCATTTGTGGCCTCCGGTGTTAAATAACACAGCTTGAGTAGGGAGGACCTCCATGGTCCAGATCACAGTGGAGCTTTGCCAAGCTTGGTGCAGCCCCTCTTCCTGTCTCCTATGTGTGGGCTGAAGCGCCCACCCATCATTTACATTGTGAATATCCCAGCAACAGCTACTTTTCATCACCTATGAGCAACCACCAAATAATTTCTCAAGAACAAAGACAGGATTTCTACTTCATACCCTAAACAACCACAGTATAGGACAAAATCTATGAAGCAGTGGTTTCCAGACGCAGGGAAAGAGGGAGGAAGGCACTTGGGAGTCCTTGAGTGAGGGAGGCAAACGAGATGAGCCCTACAAGTGGCCCCACCACCCATCCTGGAGAGAGCTGCCAGGCTGCAGCGCTTAAAGGGAGAGCCCTACAAAGACCTGGTGGCCTCACTGAGGTGAAGAGACAAGACTGAGTGCAGGGAAGCCAGAGGCTAGAATACACAGAACAGGGTGCTGGAGAGGAGACAGCTACATAAAGAGAAAGCTGCGAATCTACAGAAAGTTCCCCTTCAGTCTTCAGCTGAGCCCAGATCAGCTCATGCACGTGAGAAAATGACTAAAGACAGAACAAGAAAAAAAGAAGCAAGAGGAAAAATCTCCAGAGTTTACACCACTTCCTAGAAGAATGGACATATCTCCTAACACAGGGAGCATGAAGTAGAGTCCTTGGCTGAGTGGGCCAAACTAACTTAAATGAAAGGCTGTTCTGAACCTCCCTGAAAAGAAAGCTTAAAAGTAGGCCTTCTAAAGATCGAACTATTTTCAAGTTACTTAACTGAGTTCCAGAACAAAGTAGAAAATATTTAAAGCAGCGTATTAACAACAAACACACACACAATGAAAACAGCAGAACTGAAAATGTAAAATTCACAGTGTCTGCGCACGCGCGCGTGTGTGCGTGCTCAGTCGCCTCAGTCGAGCCTGCAACCCCACAGACTGTAGCCCGCCAGGACAAAGATAATCCCTTTGTCCACTGGATTATCCTGGTAAGAATACTTCCTTAGGCATCTAACCAAATATGACAAAGACTCAGGAAAATGTGGCTCTTTGGAAAGAGAAAATGAAATTAATGAATAGGCCCCAGAAATGACACCAATGACAGAAACAATAAAATGGAAGGATAAGGACATTAAAACAGCTATTATAAATATACTCCCATATGTTTTGGTAAGGTAAAAGAAAGCATGAGCATGATGAAGAGGAAAATGGAAGACAAAAAGACCCAATCAAACTTTTAAAGATGAAATAATGTTTGAGATGAAAAATATACTGTATGGGTTAACAGTAGATGATACACCATAATAAAGTAGAGTTTATCCTAGGAATGCAAGATTTATTTAACACTATTATTTAAAGCTATTGCTTCACCATATTGAATGATTTAAAAAGTAAAACCATATGAACATAAGAAAAAGCATCTGCCAAAATTCAATATCCAATCATGATTAAAAAAAAAAAACTCTCTGCAAACCAAGAATAGCTGGGAACTTCTTCAATCTGATTAATGAAGCCTCTATGAAAAACTTACAGATAACATCACACCTAGTGAATCCTTTCCTTCCAAGATAAGGAACAAGCCTGGATGTACATTCTCACCTCTTCTATTTAACATATTTCTTAGAGGTCTTAGCCATAGCAAAAGGCAAGAAATAGTCATAAAAGACATACTGATATGAAAGGAAGAAATAAAAGTATTTTTATTAACAGATGACATCATGGTCTATGTAGAAAATCTTAAACTTATGAAAAGATTGTAAGAACTTAGAAGTGAATATAGTGAGGTTTCAAGGTATGAGATCAATATGTTGAAATAAATTTTATATCTATATTACTGTCAATGAGAAATCAGAAAATAAATGAAAACATACCATTTACTGTTTGTTGTGGACTGTTTGTGTTCATGCCCGCCCTCCCAAATTCACATAATGAAATCTAATCTCCAATGTGATGATATTGGGAAGTGGGAGGCTTTGGGGAGGTAATTAGACTGTGAGGGTGGAGCGCTAATGAATGAAATTGGTGCCTTTATAAGACAATGAAGAGACCAAAATGCTCTCTTTCTCTACACTGTGAGGATACAGCAAGAAGTCCATTGTCTGCAATCAGGACGAGAACTCTTTGCCGGACCCAGCCAGGTTAGCACCATGATCTTGGGCTTTCAGTCTCTAGAACTGAGAGAAATTTCTGTTGCTGACAAGCTACCCAGTTAAGAACAGTCTTAAACTAAGACACTATTGCATTAAAAAATGTGAAATATTTAGAATCAGACAAGAGTTGTGCAAGACCTGTACACTGAAAACTATAAAACACTGCTGAGAGAAATTAAACAAGACCTAAAATGGGGAAATACACCACGTTCATGGATTGGAGGACCTCAATATTGTTAAAATGTCAGTTCTCTCTAAATGGACTTATAGATTCAATCCCATCCCAATCTAAAGCCCAGCAAATTTTTTTTTTTTTGCAGAAATTTGTGAGCTGAATCTAAAATTTGTGTGGAATTGCAAGACTTAAAATAGCCAAAACAATTTTGAAGAAGGAGCATGAGTTTCAAATCTTAAAACTATTGATTTTTAAGACTTTTTAAAAAGTTAATCAAGACAGTGTAAAGTTGGTATAAAGTTATATATCAATGTAAATCTGATATATATACACATATACATGTGTATATATATACATGTGTATATGTATATGTGTATATATATGTGTGTATATATATATGTGTATATATATATATATATAAAGATACACATCAAAGGAACAGAACAGCATCAAGAAATAGACCCACACATGTATAGTCAATTGATTTTTCACACACATGCCAAGGCAATTCCATAGGGAAAGAATAATCTTTTCAACAAATGGTTCTGGAACAGTTGGACAGCCATATGCAAAAATACAAACCTCAATTCATACCTCACAGCTTGGATCATAGACCAAAATATAAGCCCTAACACCAGAAAACTTCTGAAAGAAAATACAGGAGAAAAATCTTAGTGTTCTTAGGTTGCTGCTAAGTCGCTTCAGTCAGTCTGACTCTGTGCGACCCCGTAGATGGCAGCCCACCAGGCTCCCCCATCCCTGGGATTCTCCAGGCAAGAACACTGGAGTGGGTTGCCATTTCCTTCTCCAGTGCATGAAAGTAGAAAGTGAAAGTGAAGTCCCTCAGTCGTGTCTGACCCTTAGCGACCCCATGGACTGCAGCCCACCAGGCCCTCCGTCCATGGGATTTTCAGGCAAGAGTACTGGAGTGGGGTGCCATTGCCTTCTCCGTTCTTAGGTTATGCGGTTGCAAAGAGTCGGACATGACCAAGCGACTTTCACTTTCACTAGGTTAATCCAAAGTACAACTCAAATGTCCACCAGCAGGCAAATGCATGAACAAATGTGGTGTACTCACACTACAGAATACTACTCAGAAATGAAAAGAATAAACTGTTGGAAACTTCATCAAAATGAATGAATCTCAGTACTACTCTGAATGGCAGACACCAGATAAAAAGGCTACAAGACTGTATGAGTCCATTATTTTAAATTCTGAAAACTGCAAACCAACAATGGCAAAGTAGACCAATGTTTGCATGGGGGTGGAGGGGAGGAAGAGGTGGGAAGGGAAGGATTTCAAAGAGGGATGAGGAGACTATTGGGAGTGATATGTATTAGTTGCTCAGTTGTGTCCGACTCTTTGCCATCCCATGAACTGTAGCCTGCCAGGCTCCTCTATATATGGAATTCTCCAGGCAAGAATACTGGAGTGGGTTGCTATTTCCTACTCCAGGGGATCTTCCCAACCCAGGGATCGAACCCAGGTCTCCTGCATTGTAGGCATTTTTTTTTTTTTTTTTTTTTACCATCTGAGCCACCAGGGAAATGTTTGTTATTTTGATTTAGCTATGGGTTCATGGGTATACAAATATGTCAACACTTATCAAACAGTATTCTTTAAATATGTGCAGTTATTGTAAGAAGCATATATATTTCAAGAAGCCTGTTTTTAAAAAAGCAAAAAGAACAGTTTATAGCTGATTTAATGCACTTTAAGTCCGCAGAGAAATGTATCAATCAGGGCACTTAGTGCTAGTTATAACAAGAAGCCCAGTGTCTCCATGACTTGATAAAGCAGAAGTTTATGTTTTGCCTATGTCACAGTCTCACATGGGTTGGGCTGCTCCGGGCAGTTCGAAGCCATGCAGTGACTCAGGGACCACGGCTTCTTCCATCCTGTGGCCCTGCTGACTTCAAGATGCATCTTCACTCTTACCAAAGAGAAGAAAGAGCAGAGATGATCCTGACCGGACCTAGCAGCAGGTGCCCATCAGTCTGCCTACATCCCTTAGGCCAAAACCCAGTTATAGTGTAAGAAGGGCTGGGAAATAGAGTCCCCTCCACTCCAGGAGAGAAGAATTGTGCGTTCATCTCTGTATCCAGCCAGTCTCTGCCAGAAGGAAAAGAAACATCTCCTCCAAGAGTAGCTATGCACACAAGTATTACAAAAGAATGCTGACCTTTGGAGCCACCCGCATTCAGATCCCATCATGGTTTTCTTGAAATGATGAGAAGTCATTTGTTTTATATTTCTCAACTGAAGAGCCTTCTCAAGGACTTCTTATGAAGGAACAGTTTCTACACCAAAGGGAGCCCAAGGTTCCAGCTCCTGAGAGGCAGAAAATTATTTACGGTTTATGGATTACTCCCACGACTTCCCCCACTCCTTTTCTCTAATTATCCCCAAGGTTTCAAAACATTCAGAGTTCAGTCTAGGCAAAGGCATGCATCCTGCATCCTACATCATCAGCACCTGCACCTACAGCACGAGGAGAAACTGAACCCAGACCAATGACGCAGAGCTACCGAGAACATTTGGTCAGAGTCTTTGGTGGGATAGAGCAGGATAAAGAGACTCCTCTCTGAAGCATCCAGACAGCCCACTGTGTGATGCTTCGGACAAGCAGTGACTGTGGTAAGGCTGGATCCAATCTTATTACAGCTGGCTGACCATGATAGGGTCTCGTCAGATGTCTATTCCTGGAGCAAACTCCCCCATGGCAGTGAATCTTCTCCAAATTCAGCAGCACTTCTCACCCAGGTGTCTGTGGTCCTGGGGATGACCTGACTTGTCAGAATGTGTCTGGCAATTACCTACAAGGGCCAACAGCTGGCTGTGCTCAGAATAAGATCTGAGTGTTGAGCTTCCAAGTTCACACTGGTAAGGTGATTGACACAGTTTTTCCTAATATTTTTATTTGCATCCTGGATTTTGAGGGTAATATACTTAATGTGTGTGAACCACTCCATTCAGTGTTTTTAGCCTTACCACTCAACTGAAACCACGGCTGTCACTGTCATCAATGATCTTCTCATTGTCCAAACCCAATGGTCAGCATCTAACTTAACATCAAAGAAGTATATGATACAGCTGATCACTCCCTCTTTCTCCAAGCACTGCTATTTAGCTTCTGGGGTACCATGCTCCTCAGGTCCTACCTGCCTACTGTTCTTCTAAGCCCTGAATATTTGGCCACAGAGCCCCCTCCTGGAAAGTCTTCTCTTGTATGAACTAAGCATTTGGAAAAGCCATGGATTAAGTTCTGTAAATGGAGAATGAGTTTCCCTGCCTCCACCTCCCCCACCTTAATAGCTTTGGACAACTCAGAGAAAATTTCTCTTTCCTTCTTATCTTCCCTCTTTATTCCCTTACTCCCTCTTTTCCTCCCTTCCTTCTTTCCTCCTTCCCTTTCTCCCTCCTTTACTTTTTGGTCAAATTATCTGGAAATCATCTCCCTCTACAAGTCGTAAATATGGTTTCCAGATACGATAGTTCATTGCCATTTTTCTCTCTCTTAACTTACCTAGGAAAAGTGAAAGAGGACACTTTCATCATTATCAGTGAGAAATGCACCATTTTCGAAAATCAACTTAAACTGTCCCCTTTAGGAACGAGTTCATGAAACGCAAGAGGGAAAAACAATAAATTCATAGAAGCACTTGTTTCCACCCACTTGGAACATAGTCCATGTTTGCCAGCCTGTATGATTAGCTGGGGGAATAATCATCCTCATTTACATAACCTCTTGGCCCTTTGGTATTTCAAGATGGCACCATTCCAGGGGTGCAGTTTCCCTCTAGATGAAGGAAGCTGAAAGTCCACGAATGTCCATCAGATACTCACTGGATATAGCTTCTCTAGAATGTCTAGGAATTTCTGGTTGTTTCTCCATCTCTTAAGAGTCTTGCAGAATGATCTAATATTTGCTAATGTGTGTGTCATCTTTAATAATTCAGTGGCCCAATATTCATTTAGGAAATATTATGAATCACTTGTATATCTACTGCATATAAGCTCTCCTACAGGGTGCTTCAGGCTTGCCAGGTAGCTTGGTGCTAAAGAATCTGCCTGTCAATGCAGGAGACGTGAGTTGGATCTCTGGGTTGGGAAGATCCCCTGGAGATGGAAATGGAAACCACTCCAGTATTCTTGCCTGGAGAATTCCATGAACAGAGGAGTCTGGTGGGCTACAGTCCATGGGGTCACAAAGAGTCTTAGCAGCTGGGCATGCACTGGGTGCTGCAGCCCTGCCTTAGAGGAACGGACAAGTGCTGCTGCTGCTAAGTCGCTTCAGTCGTGTCCGACTCTGTGCGACCCCATAGACGGCAGCCCACCAGGCTCCCCCGTCCCTGGGATTCTCCAGGCAAGAACACTGAAGTGGTTTGGCATTTCTTTCTCCAATAACAGATAGGTGAGAAGTGTCTAAACGTTAAACCCTATTCCAAACAGACTGAGCACGCCAGGGGCAGAGGTAAGGGGCTTTCTCTATATCCTCTCCCTCACCTCAATGTAGTGCTGAGGACATAAACAGGTGATCAGTTTCCCAGTGAATTTTCATAATTAAAACCCATAATGGTCACCAGTCAAAGTTTTGGGGAAAGAAAGAGCTCCTTTCTCTCACTGTCAGAGGGCATATGGCAGTCACAACACCTTCCATGGTAGGAAGTGGTGACACACCAGAGGCTGAGAAGAATACTTCATGGGGTTCAAATCAGAAGGAACTTTGAGCAGATAAGATAAATAAGCACTGAAATTAGCCTAAATACCAAAGGCACTGCTTATTGGGCGGTGGTGGGGGGGGGTAGTTTCACATCTAAAAAAATACACAAGTGGTTAGAAGTTCCAAATACTCATTGCAAAATTGTTTTTGTATTGAAGTCACACCCTTAATGGTTTCCACTCAAAAATGGAGCTCATCAACTCTACCCCTGTCAACTCGCTTATGGGATTTGCATCACAGAGAAAGAAATGAAAGGCCTCCTGAGGTAACTGCCATCTCCTCTGCCTCTCGGATCTGACTCAAAATCGTGTCCACATGTACTTAGTGTCTCTCTACTGGTATCTCCTCTGAAGAACAATGCAATATTCCACCTGGGTTAAACCCAAATTAGCCAAGCACTGGCCTTTAGATATTTAAAAATATGTAGAGAGAAATGACCACAGTTCTCATACTGAAATTTCAAATGGCAACTTCCCTATTATACAGTTTTTAATAGTGATTTTTTTTTTTTGAGCTAAAATGGAAGGAACACTCTGCTGCTCAGTGAGGCAGAGTTAAAATATTCTGCAAAAACAGCACTTACAGCAGAACCCCTGGGCTACCAATTAATGAACACACAACTATTGGTACCAGACACAGGTGTGCTATGGCGGATTCATGGCCCAGAAAAGGATTTTGCCATTATTATCTTAACAATAAACACTTTATAGCAAACCATTTTTATGATAAGTGACTAAAAAATGTATGTAACAGAATCAAACACAGGTACTCCCTGGAATGTTCACTAGCTTTCTCTCACAGCTTTCTCTGCTGGGACCATTACTTCTATTCCACTTACATTGTTTAGTAGGGGTCTTGGTTTTCTGGCTGAACCTGTGAGATTTGTTAATCAAATGAATCCCAGTCCCAGCAAGGGTATCTAATGAACCTATGACAGCATGATCTCTCCGGATAAATTCTGCCAGGGGCCCCAAGTCTCCCTGTTGGGGTGTTTTTTCCTGGTTGAAAACTCTGTGCTTAAAATTTAGTCTTTCGTCTCAATCCTGAGAAATAACGGTCATTGACAGGGAACCCATAATATCCGATACTTTTCTGGGAACAGGAGATCTTCACCTCGATTTTTAAGTACAGTGTATAGGCAGAAAAGTCAAGGTTGCCTGCTATGCAAAACCATCGTGACCCCACCCACTGCAGTGGAACACAGTGGTGGATGAGTGTGAGTATGTGGATTTGGCTGGTGAGTGTGTTGTGTCAGTGGGTTTGTGAAAGTGTATAAATTTGCATGAATGTGTACTTGTATGTTTCTGAGTGCTTGTGTATGAATATGCTGCTGCTGCTGCTAAGTCACTTCAGTCATGGCGGACTCTGTGTGACCCCATAGACGGCAGCCCACTGGGCTCCCCCCATCCCTGGGATTCTCCAGGCAAGAAACACTGGAGTGGGTTGCCATTTCCTTCTCCAATGCATGAAAGCAAAAAGTGAAAAGTGAAAAGTGAAAGTGAAGTCTCTCAGTGGTGTTCAACTCTTAGCGACCCCATGGACTGCAGATGCTATTTGTGTGTATTTTTTGAGTAAATGTGTACAGTTGTGTGTGTGTTCATATATGTGTTTGTATATGATCACATTTTGTGTGAGTGTATGACCATGAATGTGAGTAGAAAGGTATTGTGTGTGGATGTCTATTTGTGTATGAATGTGTGTATGAGTGTAAAAGTGTGCATGTGTCCATTGTGTGGGTGAGTTTGGTTGAGTGTGTGGATGTCTGTATGACTTGTGTGTGTAAATGTGTGTTTGGGTGAGCATGTCAGTGTGCGAATTTGTGTAAGTTGCATATATGTGTAATTTGCGAGTGGGGTTGTATTTTATTGTGGAGGAATGCATGTTGTGGGTGTTATTTGTATATATGTGTCATTTTATGTGTGTTCAAGCATTGCATTGTGTGTATTTGTGCGAATATATTTGTGTGTGTTGGAGTATGTGGGTCTGTGATTGTGTATTTGTGTGTTCTCGTTTGTGGGAGTGTGAGTGTGTAATTGTGCAAACGCGAGCGTTTGTGTTGGGACTGTGCGCGTCACGGGAATGTGGGTTTGTGTGTTTGTGAGTATGTATACTTGGTTTGCGTGTGTGTGTGTGTGTGTGCGCGCGCGCGATGGAGCGCGCGTGTGAGCCGGTGTGTGCGGTCGCCGCGCGCCGCCACCTCCTCGCGAACCGCCCCTTCGCGGCGGGAGCAGAGGCTGCGGCCGGGCGGGCGGGCGAGGGAGGGACGCGCGCCGCGGTGAGCGGCTAGCGCCGCCGTCACCGCCGCCGCGCCGACTCTGCCCTTTAAATCGGTCTCCAAGCCGATTACAGCTGATCTCCCACGTGACGTTTTACCTTCTGTCTCCCGGAGCTAGTTGCCCGAGGACAGTCCTTCTCAGCCCGCCGCGGGGCTCGGGCTCCCGCAACTTTGAGCGAAGCGGCGGCCGGCCGGGCGCCCTCGCGGGCCCCTCTCCACTCGGGCGTCGGGGCGCGGGGGCTTCGCTAGGCCGGGGACGGGGCGGGGAGGGCGGTCAGGGCAGACAACGTGTCCCGGCCGCAGCCCGCCGTCCCTCGGACCCGCGCGGCGCCGCGCCCGGGAGGCCGACGGCGTGCCGGGTGCGCCGCGTCAGGCAGCGGGGCGCCCCCCACGTCGTCTGGAGCCAGGCGGGCGCGCCCTCGGAGGAGCCGGCGGGGGATGGCCGCGATGCAGGGCTGAGCCCCCCGCGCCCTCACCATGCAGAAGAGCGTGCGCTACAACGAGGGGCACGCCCTGTACCTGGCCTTCCTAGCCCGCAAAGAGGGCACCAAGCGCGGCTTCCTGAGCAAGAAGGCAGCCGAGGCGAGCCGCTGGCACGAAAAGTGGTTCGCCCTCTACCAGAATGTGCTCTTCTACTTTGAGGGCGAGCAGAGCTGCCGCCCGGCGGGCATGTACCTCCTGGAGGGCTGCAGCTGCGAGCGGGCACTCGCGCCGCCCAGGGCCGGGGCCGGGCCGGGCGGCGCCCGGGACACGCTGGACAAGCAGGTACCACGCGCCGTCCCCTCCCTGTCCCCCTGCTTGCGGCCGCGGCGATTCCCAACTCTCCTAACCCTGGAGGTCGAGGGCTCGACCTAACGCAAGGCCCTCGCTTCGAGGTGCCCCTGCGGGGTCTGTGGCAGGACCGCTCCACGCGTCTCCCCATCTCCATCCCCCCTTGTCCTCCATCCTTCATCTCTTTATGATCCGTTGGTATAAGGACTCGGCTTTATTTATTTTTTCCCGTGTCCCGAAAGCGGGCGGGTCCTTTCAGCTTCTTTGCTCACCTCCCATGGCCTCTCTACACCTTGTTCGGAAGGATTTAGTGTGGTGACGTGTGTTGACACCTGTTGGATTTAGATTGGCAAAACGGAACTAACTTAATTGGGAAAGTTTGGTTTCTCCTTTACCCGGCTGCTGCGTGCAGGTTTCTTTGCCTGAGATGTTTGGTTGCTGGCTGAGCAGGGAACACACCGGGCTCCCGGGACGGACAGGCACTTTCTGTTGGTCACTTTCAATCTGTCTTTCTGGTTTCTGTCAGTTTACTTTGCTAACATTTGGCCTGCTGGGTCTAATTATGAAGGTAAATGTGTATCCGTTTCCCTCAGGATTAATATTTAGTAGCCACATTCCTGCTATGTGTAAACACGCGGGCATTTAAAAAGAACGCTTCTGTGTACTTTTCAATGAATGCTTTGAAAATGAATGTGATCTTTTTATCCTGGGTTGTAATTTTATTAGTTTTGCTATGTTTTGTACTCACGGAGGGGAAAAAAAAAAACCCTGCAAATTTAGTAACTCCCGCACCCCATTCCTGCGAATGCGAAATTTGTATTTTTTCAATCACCATTTGTTATTAAAGTTAAAGCAGACTAATTTTATGCTCCCAGATCTTCTCACTTCGCTTCTAGATGTCCACCTGGAAAAAAAGATTGATGGTCTTTGTTGTTGCATAAACATATTTAGCAGGTTAATTTTCCGTGCAAGTCAGACCAAACAGCTTCTACTGCAAACCCCGAGGGCGGCTGTGGGAGGCGCTAGCGATGGAAAGATGAGTAAGATGCCTGCATAACCCCTGGGGGCTCATAAATCAATGTGTAAAGTTAAGAGGAGTTAAAACTAGATGGACCAGAAGATTGATTTTTCTTTTTTCACTTTGGTTTCACTGTAAATCATTCAGATTTAACTGATTAAGCTTGGTTTAACACACACCTGAAAAACTTAAAAGTATACCCCCTTTGGTTTTTGAGAGCATGTTGAGGGTCTTCGAAAAACTGATTTCTAATTTTGTAGATGTAGGTACTGGAAATATAAGTTTAAATTTCAAGTTAGATATTTTAGAAATCAAATTGAGAGCCAGAGGAGGGGTTTTGAAGAAATATGTAGAGTTTTTTTTTTTTTTCAGGATTTTTTTTTAATGTTTCTGTTGGTGAGATTTTTCTTACAGGCATGTGTTCCAAGGCCCATAGGAGCAAAGACCAATAGATTTAAAACGTGTTATTATGTCTAAACTAGAATAGGATACTTTAGATTATTCTGAAGATACATCATTGACTTAATTACAAAGTATTTTTCTCTCTTTGTATGTATGCTAATATCAGGAGATAGCCACTTAAAAAAAATAAACTGGGAGTGGGGAGTTTTTACCTGTTGCACCGAAACGAGGCTGCCTGTCCTAATAACATATGAAAACCAAGATTTTTCTACTTGGAGAATAACCAGACTCTCATCTTTAGGACAGTTTTCTTTGAAGCATACCTTATAAAGAACTCTAATCTCTATAAATAGTTTGACTCTCCTGCTACTTCGTAATGGAAGTCCAAAATAGGTCTCCTTATAAAAAAATTTTTTTCTCGGTCATACAAGCCATGAGTATTTCTCACTCGTTTCTACAACTCCATGAGGTTAGAAATTAGAACCTGCGGTGATTGTAATAAAACTGAGATAGAGAATACAGCATTCAAAATGGATTAGGAGTTGGATGGGGAAATCTGTTAGTCTGTCTTGTGTTAGACAGCCTTTATGACTTAGGTTGGCTGAGCAGGCTGATATTTTTTCTGTAGTACTATCTGGTTGTGTTTGAAGAATGAAGAAGAAACTGTGAAGATGAGAAGCAAGTAGAAACAGTTTACCTTAAATCTACAGTTTATTTAGTTGGTTCTCTTTCAGTTAATTTGTGTTGCTAATGCGCTGATGAGAAGAGCCGGACTCTTTGGAAAAGACCCTGATGCTGGGAAAGATTGAGGGCAGGAGGAGAAGGGGATGACAGAGGATGAGATGGTTGGATGGCATCACTGACTCAATGGACATGGGTTTGGGTGGACTCTGGGAGTTGGTGATGGACAGGAAGGCCTGGAGTGCTGCAGTCCATGGGGTCACAAAGATCTGGATAGGACTTGGCGACTGAACAACAAGTGTACTCACCTCAGCTAGACACGGGGGATCTGTGAGATGGGTGAGGTGGGGGAAGATGAGAGGGGCTGAGCAGAGATCCCGTCAAGGTCTGCTTCTCCAAGTATGCTTCTGGAACTTTCCTCATAAACGTTTCTAGCAACCCCATAAACATACTTGAAGGTTAGGGCTTGGAACAGGTCTTAAGGAGACAGAATCGGTTTCCTTCACCGTGTCTGTGTGACTTCTTTAAGGCAAATCTCTTCACATCTCATTAACATTTTTTCTGTTAATGAAATCTGTTTTTTTTAACACGTAAATATTAAGAGTTTGGCTCAGATGATTTCTAAGTTGCCTTCCAATTAGGACATCTCCTGCTTCTAGGATTTTAACAGATAGTGTGAGCTTTTTGCTAAGTACAAGGATATGAAAGACAGTTTCACAAGATTTAAAGATTACCAGTCTCTAATAAATACTGCGCCTGAGTAGCTAAGGCCACGCAGGTGATTGAAGTGGACGTTCTGATGAATCCTATCAGCAGAGGTTCAGAACTATAGAAACATCATTGCTTGAGACAAAGATGTTCTTACCATTCGCATTGAAGGGCGACATATTGTAACGACAGTGACAGCTGACGTAATTCTCGCTATAAAATGCCTCTAATCATTCTTGCCAGTTTAAATCCTACTTCTTCAATTTATTTAAGATTCTAATTAGCTGTGGTAGGTTATGAGAAGAGAACACTCACTGGTTTGTTTCTTCTTAATACTCATTCAAAATGCGTTGGTTGACAAAAGAAAATCAAGGTTTTTTTCCTTCATTTTTTTTCTTCCCTCTCTCCTTCCTTCTTTCCCTCTGTCCCTCCCTCCCTCCCACTTCTTTTCTTTATTTCACCCTTTTATCTTAAACTGTTTCCAGTTAAGAAGAAAAAAAAGTGATTTTAACTTTCCAAATGTGCCTAGGTTGAGGGATTATTGGCATTGCTCTGTTTTTCTCAATAGTGTCCCAGGATTTCACTTTAGTTGGTCCTCAGGAGATACATGGCTCTTATCAACCTTCTATAGTAGCTATTTCTTAGCGATAGTTGCAGTGATATAGTCAAAATGCTCTCAGTTACAGAAAACTTTAAGTGGTGCTCCTTTTCTCGAAAATATGTGTATTGGTAGCACTTCTTTCTAAAAGAGCTCCATTTATGGAAAATGACAAACTTACCTTTCATTCCAGGTAAAGGTGTTCAAGGGGGAAAGGAATTTGCATTTAGCAGGAACCTTCTATGTGCTGGGCTTCCCTGGTGGCTCAGAGGTTAAAGCGTCTGCCTGGAATATGGGAGACCTGGGTTCGATCCCTGGATCGGGAACATCCCCTGGAGAAGGAAAATGGCAACCCACTCCAGTACTCTTGCCTGGAGAATCCCATGGAGGGAGGACCCTGGTAGGCTACAGTCCATCTGGTGGCAAAGAGTCGGACTTCCCTTTCACATTCTGTGTGCCGAGCTCAGTGTTACGTTCTATTAGCTAATCAAGTTGGAACCTCACTTCAGCTCTTGGAGATTGGTAATGTTCTTTCATGTTTACCTATGATAAGATTGAGGCTTTAAGAGTTTTAGGGAGATGACCAAAGTCTAACTCTAGGTATGAAGACTGAATAATCTCTGAAGAGTGTCTTATTAAGAAGACTAAATCCACTGAGCTTCAAGAAATTTCAGATCTAGGTGAAATGGGGGTTGGAGTTGTAGTAAGTGAATCACTGTTTAATTTTTTCCTCTCAAAACTGTTTAAGGAGCAGTTTCCATTTTGAGAAATACAGTTGCAGTCCATTCCATTTTCAAAGAAAAATGGGCTTTATGTTTAAACAATTGTATGGGGCATTCATTTACTTTGTAGGGAATCTTGAAAAATACTCACTCTAGGGTGAAAGCATACATCCCAGTTAGTCTGATCTGTTTAAGAGGTTGTATCCGTCTTGCCTGCTCACAGGAGAGGCATACAGGAACAAAGTCATCTTTACTTACTCTCCTGGTGGTGTTGAGTGTCCTGTTCAGCCTGATTTCAGTTGTTTCAGAGGCAGGGGAGAGAATATATCCGTTAGTTCTGGAGGTTTAAAGTAGTAGATACTAGTTATATTTGTGCTGAATGAAACATGTTTTAATTTTTAAGGGATTAAAGGTTATGTGATTCCCCCTGTCACCTCATTTCCAGCCAGTCATTTTAGCCTTCCTAACTTGACCACAAGCAGAGGATTTTAATCATTTTATCGAATTAGGCAGAGCTGCCTGCAAGCCCTGAAATATTTGTGGAGGTTGGGGAGTGTGGATGATGGGTTTTTGTTCCAGCTCACGTTAATTGAAATATAATAACCAACTCAGTATTTTCTTTTCAACCTTTGCTTATTGAACACAAATAAAGGGTAAATGGGAGAAAAATATTTGTTAAATCTTATAAAATGTTTTCAAGTATAATTTAGGAAAGAAGTGATTTATCACTTGAATTTTGTAATCATTCTTCCAATTAAGATTTGAATGAAGAAAAATAATCTATGGATTAGAAAAATACAGTTTTAATTTTGACTGCACTCAACCTTACTGTTTATATTATTGTACTTATCGTTAAGAATTCAACGTAGAGAAATCCATCTTTGATGGGACAGATGTACATGAAAGTGAATTTTTATTGTGACAAGTATTTTTCCATGGGTTTCAATAAGTGAGGTACTAAATACACTACTAAATGGTGGAAAATATTTGTAGTGTAATAACAATTTTTCCCCCTTCTTTCAGGAATGAAAAAGCACAAGTATTTTTCTTTCATTGAATGATAAGTCCAAAAGTATGTATGATAACCAAAAGCTTCTGGCTTAGCCAGCAAATATTAGTAGTTTGTTGTAATAGTAGTTGTTGATATTGCTGTTTGTTTAATGCAGATTGTACTTTTTAGTTGGCCATATTTTTGTCCATATATCTCAATAAATATGCATGATACAATCAATATAATTTTAATTTTGTAGAGTAGAAAAAGTAATGAAATAAGCCATATTGACAGACAATATGGATTTACTCCGGTCTGAAGTCCTGATTTTATGTTTTTATGCCTTGTTTATTTGTCCTATAAGAAAGGGATATGTGTGTATATTTGTGTATGCATATTGTGCATATGTTTATTGAGTTTATCTTCCATCATTAAATATTAAGCACTTTTTGTGCAATTATGTAGTTTATCTTCCATCATTAAAAATCAGGCACTTTTTATACAATGAGATGGAGCTTCTCAAGTAGTGCTAGTGGTAAAGAAACTACCTGCCAATGAGGAGACGTAAGAGACATAGGTTTGATCCCTGGAGAAGGGAATGACAGCCCACTCCAGTGTCCTTGCCTGGAGAATCCCATGGACAGAGACTGGCAGGCTGTGGTTCATGCAGCGGCAGAGAACTGGCCACAGCTGAAGCAACTTAGCGTTCAATTACATATCTTGGAGTTTGCAGGGTTTTATTTGTATCACTAAGACATGTATTTTAAGACATGAGTTGTAAATACAATCTGTAAATACAATACTATTTACAATGAGTTGTAAATATAATTTGAGGTGATTTTTCAGGACTAATGATTGTGTTAAGTGACATCACAGTATAAATTCCTCTCTGAAATTACCTTAAGACTATATATATGAAAATCTTGGTTAATATTGAAACAAAACTAGCAATGATATTTGTTAGGTATCAATATAGCACTATGGTAAATGTTTGGTTCAGTTTAGTTCAGTTCAGTCGCTCATTCGTGTCTGACTCTTTGTGACCTCATGAATCGCAGCACACCAGGCCTCCCTGTCCATCACCAACTCCCGGAGTTCACCCAAACTCATGTCCATCGAGTCAGTGATGCCATCCAACCATCTCATCCTCTGTTGTCCCCTTCTCCTCCTGCCCCCAATCCCTCCCAGCATCAGAGTCTTTTCCAATGAGTCAACTCTTCGCATGAGGTAGCCAAAGTACTGGAGTTTCAGCTTTAGCATCATTCCCTCCAAAGAAATCCCAGGGCTGATCTCCTTCAGAATGGACTGGTTGGATCTCCTTGCAGTCCAAGGGACTCTCAAGTCTTCTCCAACACCACAGTTCAAAAGCATCAATTCTTCGGCGCTCAACTTTCTTCACAGTCCAACTCTCACAATGTTTGTTTACTATATAATATTTGGCAATTATTCTAAAAATTGACCATTATTCCAGAATTATTCAATGCAGTTCAGTTGGTATAATTTTCAAATATTAGCTGATCATAAAGTTATAAGTACATTATTTTGGCTCCACCAAAGGGTATAAAATATTTTACCATTTTCCCCAAAGGAATTAAAATATGATTATGTGTATATTTTGGGAGGAAAACAGCAGCAAGTTTTCCTTGATAAAACATTTGTATCAGAAAGTGGAACAAAGATGCAGAAAGCACATATTCTCACAATTTTTCCTTTTTACTAGCACTTGAGAAACTTACGATTCACTAGAAATGAACATTGAAATCATTTTTCTTAAAACTTCTCATAGTGAATGCTGCTGCTGCTAAGTCACTTCCAGTTGTGTCCAACTCTGTGTGACCCCATAGACAGCAGCCCACCAGGCTCCCCCATCCCTAGGATTTTCCAGACAAGAGTACTGAAATGGGGTGCCATTGCCTTCTCCGCGTAGTGAATGCAGAATGTTCCAAATATACTTTTAGGGAGAGGGCAGAAAAAAAGAAAAAAGTTTATCTGTGTTTATTTAAGTAGTAATTCTTTTTTATTGAACTATAAAGAAAGAAATGAGAAAGTTGGGGAGGCTTATGTAAGTCATAGCATTAGAGTGCAGTAAGTTAATGAAAGCTAGAATTCTCATAACATCTGAGAAGATACAAGTAAAACTACTTTAAGAAAAGCTATGCTTAAAAATAAAAGTTATTGATTCTTTAGTGCAGTGGTCCCCAACCTTTTTGACACCAGAGACAAGTTTCGTGGAAGAGTTTTCCATGGACGGGATAGGAGATGGTTTCGAGATGATTCAAGCACATTACATTTATTTTGCACTTTATTTCTATTATTATTAAATCAGCTCCACCTCAGGTCATCAAACATTAGATCCTGGAGGTTGGGAACCCCTGCTTCAGTGCCTTTTTTTTTTTTCAATGAAGGCTAAAATTTCTTTTATTGCCTCCTCCCATACTTTTGCTGTGAACTGGCTGAGACTGATGATGTTGGGGTCAGCAGGCATCTGAGGGACCGTGGTTACTGATAATTTGCATTCTTTCTTTTCAGTTTCCCGAAATGTTTTATTTTGTCATTTTCTGATTTAATGTAGACAACGCCTGATTCATTTCCTGAACTATATTTATGAGCTCATGCCATTTGTGTGACTAATGTAAACAGGAGGGTTAGTGCCGTCAAATAGAGGGACGACTGGAAAGCTAGGAGGCTTCTGGGGTTAGAAATATGGGAATGGGGAGGAGGTAGTCTGGCCTCAGGCTCACTGTGGAGTATCATACCTCATTGCAGAGTTGTAACAAGATGATGTTATGATGCATAGGAATAGGTGACCGCTCATATCTGATAGAGCCCGGTGGGCTGCCGTCTATGGGGTCGCACAGAGTCGGACACGACTGAAGCGACTTAGCAGCAGCAGCAGCAGCAGCATATCTGATACGGATTTGCTTTCAACTTAGAGAATGTCACTTTCCAGGTCAGATAGTAGTATTGTGTATGGTTTGGTTCAGAAGTTAAACTGTGGGGATTTCAGTCTCCACACAGATGCTTACTGGATCCATGATGAGCAGTTTCTCTTTCTAAGCCTGTATCCCTGCCTGTGATGGGGATCGTGGTAGTAGCTGCATCATCTGGTTGTTGAAAGACTCATAGGCAATCGGTCCATGCCCCAGCACACACATGGCACATTTGTCAGCTGGTGTTTGTGTTACTCTCTTTCTAATATAATTCTTTTAAAATATTCTTCTTGTTGCTTTAATTACTAGGGTTGCTTGGCAGGTTTTTCCTTTCTTTCTCTTTAAAAAATACTTCTAATTTAACACAAACAAAATAGAATATTTTAGGGAATACCAATATACTTATTGTCCAGCTTCAACAATATTCAGCTTTCTGCTTTCTTGTTACATTTTTTTCCCCACACATGCCTATGTTGTTGTTTGACTCTTAACGCAAGTCCCAAACATCATATTAAATAAGGAGGTTTTTCCTTTTTGGCACAGCCCTTGTTTGGCGCTGAAGATTGTAGTAGGTGTAGCTCTGAAGAGAACGATCCTGGAAAGAGTTTGTAATGTGTTTCTGATTTAATGTGTGTTATTGTGATTGTCATCATCTTTTTGTTCCTTTGATATCATTATAAAGGAGGAAACTGGAGACAGTAGTTGTAAAGATATAAAGGTAGTAGAAATAGGTTTTAAATAAGGCCTGGCTTGTTAAATCCTAAAGAAAAGAAGTCTGAAATCAGTTGTTTAACCATGACTATGGTGTAAAAAGTATTTTCATGATTTGACCCCATTGTAGGGGAAATTGAACTTCCCTGGTGTCTCAGACGGTAAAGAATCCGCTTGCAACGCGTGAAACCTGGGTTCGATCTCTGGGTTGGGAAGAGCCCCTGGAGGAGGGCATGGCAACCCACTCCAGTGTTCTTGCCTGGAGAATCCCCATGGACAGAGGTACCTGGAGGGTTACAGTCCATGGGGTCCAAAGAGTTAGATATGACTGAGTGACTAAGCACAACAGACATAGAGGAAATGAAATTATTGGTGGTTTTCTTATTGAGGGATTCTTATCTTTATTGAAATCTACTTACCAAACTCTTCCAGCAGCTGAAAGAGTCTTGTTTAGAGTTAAGAGTGAATGCTTTCTCTTCTGATGCCATTGGTACTTCTCATCTCTCAGTATTTTGCATAGCTTTGCAACAATCAGGACATTATCCATAAACCAGTGTTTCATCCATCTATCAAAATCAGTTCTGAGACCCAGCAGTAGTAAATGCTATTTTAAGGCAGTTGAAGTGAAGTGAAGTCGCTCAGTCATGTCCGACTCTTTGCGACCCCATGGACTGTAGCCTACAAGCCTCCTCCTCCCACGAGATTTTCCAGGCAAGAGTACTGGAGTGGGTTGCCATTTCCTTCTCCAGGGGATCTTCCCAACCCAGGGATCGAACCCAGGTCTCCCACATTGCAGGCAGATGCTTTACCATCTGAGCCACCAGGGACATTAGGGAACTTCAGTACATTTTCCTATCCTATGTCAATAAAGATCTAATATTTTTAGGCCATTTTTCTTGTCATTGGATGATTGCTATAGATTTACCAGTCCAAAAAATTTTTTTTTCCCAAAGGGTTCCAAAGTGGGGTGTGGAAGTTTAGAGTGAGCACTTTCCATGTTAGTTCGAGCAGTTTACACCAGTTGTCTGTACACTCAAACCAAACGAAACCAAAACTTCACCAGCCAGGAGTCGAACTCGAAACAAAAGGCAAAGAAATGCCCAGAAACCAAAAGCCAAGTGGCAAGAGTGTCCCCCAAAAGATGATAAAGTGATGCCTAGAAATCAAAAGCCAAATGGCGTAAATGCCAAACATGACTTCCCAGTTCCACTAATCCTGAGACCTGGCAGAGTCAGCATTAGCAGCCCTTTTCACTGATGATATAATTTCAGGCAATTTCTTGTTGGTTTCCTGCAAAGAAGTTACTCTATCATTTCCTCTTTTAGAAGCTTCTAGATACAAGTCAAAGTAAGCATGGCTGGCCTTTTCTTATTGTGCATGCAAAATGTCAGTTTTGGAATATCAAAAGAACCCCAATTGGGCATTTTAGGTTGAGATCTCTTTTAGTATAATTTCTCCAATTAGCTAGGTACTTGCAAGTATGAGCTCCGTACATATTGTACAAGATTCTGGCTGGAGTGTTAGTCAGAGGCTGGCTTTCTGACACCCCTTTGTTTCTGTTTTTGAGAGATTCTGTTTCCATTTTAAGCTGGGTAAAAATCACTTGTTAACTTGCGTAGTGGGCCAATGTGCTGTTTGTGAGCTTAACTCCTCCAGGAGTTATCCCAGAATTGTTTCAGCTTGTCTTACATGTCTCGGATTCTTCAATCTAAGACCACCGTGGCTGCTCAGGTAGCTGCATGGCCGGTTTTTACGTGCAAACCCCAGGCGAGCAAGTATTTTAATTAGTGAGTGGGTTTCCCTGTGGGGCCACTGCATGGAAGGAGGACTAAGAAAAAGTGTCAGATTGGTCTCTTACTTAAACACTCAGCCAAGACCCTTCAGTCCCCTGAAACAGAGTGACCTTGGCTTCATTCAGCCGAGCCCCAGGTGTCCCTCGAATTTTTTCCCAAATAAGCCCTCCCTGCCAGTACCTTTCCACTAGGTGGGCTATTCCCCTGGCATCTTTCAGCCATCCCCCTCCCCCGCCCACCCAGTATCTTTTGACTGGGTGGTCGGTATCTTTCAACTGAGCCCCCTCAGGGTCCAGACCATGAGTGGGTATGCCCTGGATGCTCCACTCTCTCCCCCCGCCCCCAGTATCTTTCCTACTGGGAGGGGTTAGGTGAACTGCTCCACCGCCAGATAAAACTCAGAATCTCAACCAATCCAGGAGATTCAAGAACCAGGAGAGACTTACCCAAATTTGTCTACACTCCCCGAGGAGGCAGATGGGTGCAAGGCACCACTGCTGGTTACCAAAGCTCTGATTCCTCATGAAGTCCAGTCGAAGGAAGGAAGTCCACTCTGGGTCACTTCATCGGTTGCCATAACTGTTGACTAAAAAGTTGTACAACTTCAGAGTTGCAAGTTAAGCTTAATTTGGGGCAAAATGAGGACCACAGACTTGGAGGCAGCATCTCACATAGCTCTGAGAGACTGCTATTTTAAGGCAGTTACTAAGGTTTAATTAGTCAGGTGTATAGTTTGCTTTGGGGGGCAGGAGGAGAAGGAGACGACAGAGGATGAGATGGCTGGATGGCATCACCGACTCGATGGACGTGAGTCTGAGTGAACTCCAGGAGTCGGTGATGGACAGGCAGGCCTGGCATGCTGCGATTCATGGGGTTGCAAAGAGTCGGACACGACTGGGCGACTGAGCTGAGCTGAACTGAACTGATAGTTTGCTTTTCCTAGTGCTGCTGAGGTTTCCAGGGTTCGCTGGCTGCTATCACATGATTATTTGCTTTAGGCAAGGGAGGGACATGAACTCAAGCTGTCTTGAATAATGGGGACCTCTCTGTGTGGTAGGGGGATAGTGGGAATATTATAAAAGGGCAAGTACTGCTCTATCTTTATTGTGACCAGCTATGACTTGGGCTTCCCTGGTGGCTCAAGGGTGAAGCGTCTACCTGCAGTGCAGAAGACACCGGTTCAGTGTCTGGGTCAGGAAGATCCCCTGGAGAAGGAAATGGCAACCCACTCTAGTATTCTTGCCTGGAAAATCCCATGGACAGAGGAGCTGGGCAGGCTGCAATCCATGGGGTCACGGAGTCGGACACAACTTAGCGACTAAAGCACTACAGCTGTGCTTTGGACACTGGTGCTGGCTGACGTGTTCAGTGTGTGGCCTCTGGTTCCTCATGGCTCCTGTTTTCTCGTCGTTTCTGCTTCCCTTACCTGTATGCTGCGGTGCCTCTTGTGGTACTGACTCAGCGTGGTACGGCCCTTCTCTCTGCTTTTACTGCTTTGGTTCTCACTGAGGCATCTCTTATTCACTCAGTGTATTCAGGCTCGTCTTTTTGTGAGAGGGAATCTCATTGGCTCAGCTCAAGTTTGGAGGCTAGACAAGACTGTTGGACTCTGACCAGTCCGTGGACTGGCTGTCAGTCAGCAGGAGCTGTGGATTAAGGGAGTTTCATGAAAAGCTTGGTGGATGTCAGAGACATTATTATTAACATGTCTAGTGTATTCATCAAGCTAGTAAATAAATATTATTTTCACTAACTAATATGTATACATTGTAAGCCACCTTCTCTTCCTTCAGTAGCAATTTTACATCCTCACCTTATCAATAAGATCTTTCCCATAAAACGGTGTCTGTCCTCTGGTCCTGATTGGCCTTCTGTGTTGCTAAGGATTCATGTTCATAACTTCTCTTTACTTTTTAATACTTTAATAGTAAACGTTGTTTGAATGTTGTTCTTTTAACAGTAAATTACAGTATAAACCTGTTTTCAGGGTATAGCATACGTATAGACAAGTGCACAGATCACAAGTGTGCTGCTTCCTGAATGTTCACAGAGTGATCATATTTTTGTAAGCAGCACCCAGATCAAGTCATTGACATGTTTAGCTCTCCAGAAACTAACCCGTTTCTGTTCCTCTTCAGTGCTCCTACCCATGGGTAGCCACCATCCTTACTTCTAACATCATGGATTCCTTTTGCCAGTTTTTGAACTTCATCATAGACTCATGCAGTAAGGACTCTTCTGTGTCAGGCTTCTTTCCCTCAACATCATATCTGTGAGTTTTGGATGACACTTCGGATGCTGTGGTTCATTCCTTTTCATTTCTTTGTCGTATTCCATCGGCTTGAGTATACAGTGGTTGATTGGTCTATTCTTTGTCTACTGTTGGTGAAACATTTGGATTGTTTCCAGATTGAGGCTATTACAAATAATATGGCGATGGAAATTCTTGTACAGAACACAAAATTCATGTATATGCCCAGGAGTTAACTTTTTGGTTCATAGGACTTAGTTATATTCAACTTCAATAATTACTGCTAAACAGTTTTCTGAAATAGTTATATCAATTTGTGTTACTGCTAGCAATGTATAAGAATTACAATTGCTCTGCATCCTTGCTAATAGTTGGTATTATCAATCTTTTTAGTTTTAAGCCTTCTAGTAGACATGTAGTAGTATCTCATGTTGGTTTTCATTTTTATTTCTCTGATATTTAGCTTGAACATTTTCCCAAGTATTTCTTGACCATTTGAACATTCTCTGTTTTGAAGTGCTTATTCAATCTTTTGCCCATTTTTTCAGTTGAGTTGTCTTATCTTGTTGATCTGTGTGTGCATGCTAAGTCACTTCAGCGGTGTCAGACTCTTTGCAGCCCTATGCACTGTAGCCCTTCAGGCTCCTCTGTCCAGGGAATTCTCCAGGCAAGAATATTGGAGTGGGTTGCCATGCCCTTCTCCAGGAGATCTTCCCGACCTAGGGATTAAACCCTTGTCTCTTACATCTCCTGCACTGGCAGGTGGGTTCTTTACCAAAAGAAGCCCTTATTGATCTGTAGGAGTTTTTAAATATTAAGTTAAACTATATGAATTGCCATTTTTGAATGTCAAAATAACTGAACATCATTTTGTTCATCCTAGTATGTATGAAGACACGAGTCCTTTGTCAGTTACATGCATTGGAAATATTTTCTCTACTCTGGTTTGCCTTTATACTTTCTTAAAGGTGTCGTTTGATGATGAGAAGTTTAAAATTTTATTGTAGTATAAAATATATGCATTTTTCTTTGTGGCATTTGTCTGCCCATGAAATGAGTGCAGTGTGGATGGGGACAGCATCTGGAGGTGCTTTGTATGGAAGGTGCAGGAGCTGGGGTCTCCCTTGTTGCTCTGTGGTCAAAGCAATCAAGTGGATCACAGAAGATGCAGCCGTAGGTAAAACAGAATGCCCTTGCAGCAGCTTCAGATTGCCACACCAGGATGTTTCCCCTTTGAGAAAAGCTCCAGGGGCAATCTACAGGACAAAAATATCTTAATGTTCTTTCCTCTCTCATACCTCCTGAAGCCTGAGGTGTTCCCTCCCTACATGGTAGGTTGTTCTTTCTCTAGAGATGTGATACATGTATATGCACCAGAGACTTGTACAAGGATTTTGACAGCGGTGTTATTCACAAAAGAGGGTGTTCTTTTCCAGTACTTCTAACTTCACTTTTTCAGTCATCCCCAGTTCACACCTGCCTTTCATCTCAAAGGGTCAGATGCGAGAGGAAAAAGGTACTTTTACTAACTTAACCAGAGCTAAGCTTGAATTCCTGACAGCTACCTTTCAGCTATACTGCCACCTGGAGGATGTATCATCCAGGCTGACCTGGGGCTGCTGTTAGTGAAAGAAAAATGCATTATGCCCAATACTGGTCAAAACTGAATCCTCAGTTTTCAAAATACACTGAGTAATGCTCTGTAATCCTTCCCCCTTTGTCCTGATCCGTACCCAGGAAATGATTGAGAAGGGATGAGCCCTTTCTTGGAATACCTGTATTCAGTAATCAAACTGCCTTGCTGAAACATATGGACCGGGAGGGAATGAGAGAGAAAGAGGTGGACGGTCAGTCCACTGTTGAGTGCACAGGTTATTTCCAGGGCCACAGTGGGGTGAACAGTGGAAACTGTTAACCCCTAACCCAAAAGAGCACCAACAGTGGTGAGGCGGTGCTGGGGGTCCTGCGAGGGCTTCAGGTGTCTGGTGGAGGCAAGCTGCCAAGAGTGGGAGGGGTGATGCCCCTCATGACGTGGCCTCTCCCACTGTGAGACAAATGGGTCAACTTTGGACCTGAGTCACAAGCCTGTCCTGCAGCGGAAGCCCTCTGTATTAGAGTCAGCCTCCATCAGCGGCTTGATTCCAGCTGGCGCACAGCCCTTCCTGTGGCACCTGCGTGCCTGATCCAGAGAGTTCAGTCGGCTCCCCACCCTCATTCATGTTTCCAGAGAAGGATCTTTGAATCTTACCGTCTGTGGTTTTCCAAGTGCTAGAGCAGACAGCTGTGCCATTGCCAATAGCCATGAAGTCTGAGCCCTGCCCTCTGGCTGGAGCAACTGCATCTGCTCTTTCTTCTGCATTGCTGACACCGAGACTGACCAGCCACAGCGCACCGAGGATACTGCTGGGTTTCAGCTTAGCCAAACCATCAGTGAATCAGGCCCGGATATTTAGGGAGTTTCTGTGAATCAAGGATCCTATTGAGTCAGTGGCTTTGCCTCAGGTAGCTGAGCAGATAAAGTTTCCTACAGAGAGAGAAAGATGCTGCTCTTTAAAATGTAAAACTGAGATGCTTCTGGGGCCACACCAACTACATTCTTAAACATACCTTTTCTATTAAACAAACAAGATCTGAGCCCTGCCTACCTTGTCAGTTCTTGAGTCTGAGTTAACTCATCCAAAAATGGGAATTTCAGATTGCAAAGTTATAAGTCCTCTATGGGTCAGTTTCAACAAGGACTCAGCTGTAAACTAATGGTCACCTGCATGCCTTGTAATTTTGTTTGGATGCTGGACATTGTTTATGAAAAACCCAAAGAGGTAATTTCAGTTTCTGCGTGACATTATTTTCCTTCAGAGAGGATTTACTTTTGGTTTCTTGCTGGCATTACTGTGGGGTAGTTTATACTAATCCATTCTGAGGATGAGCTGGTGAAAGTTGGGTTTCAGGTTTGTGAGAGCAGAGTTTCCACTATGTCCTGATTTCTGAAGTATAGCCTTTCCAAGATCTTATCAGGAATTCTGAGTGTTTACATAACCCCGTCCTCCTTGGTCTCTTCACAGCCCCATGGGACTGCCAAAAACTCAGTGCTGATTTCCAGCCTCTTAGCTGCTGCTTTCTGCCTGGCCTCTTAGCCTCTTGGTTCTGTACTACTTCAGTTCAGTTCAGTGCAGTTCAGTCACTCAGTCGTGTCTGACTCTTTGTGACCCCCATGAATCACAGCACGCCAGGCCTCCCTGTCTATCACCAGCACCCGGAGTTCATTCAAACTCATGTCCACTGAGTCAGCGATGCCATCCAGCCATCTCATCCTCTGTTGTCCCCTTCTCCTCCTGCCCCCAATCCCTCCCAGCATCAAAGTCTTTTCCAGTGAGTCAATTCCTCGCATGAGGTGGCCAAAATACTGGAGTTTCAGCTTCAGCATCAGTCCTTCCAAAGAACACCCAGGACTGATCTCCTTTAGAATGGACTGGTTGGATCTCCTTGCAGTCCAAGGGACTCTTAAGAGTCTTCTCCAACACCACAGTTCAAAAGCATCAATTCTTCAGCGCTCAGCTTTCTTCACACTCCAACTCTCACATCCACACATGACTACTGGAAAAACCAAAGCCTTGACTAGACGGACCTTTGCTGACAAAGTAATGTCTCTGCTTTTCAATATGCTATCTAGGTTGGTCATAACTTTCCTTCCAAGGAGTAAGCGTCTTTTAATTTCATGGCTGCAGTCATCATCTGCAGTGATTTTGGAGCCCCCAAAAATAAAGTCTGACACTGTTTCCACTGTTTCCCCATCTATTTCTCATGAAGTGATGGGACCAGATGCCATGATCTTTATTTTCTGGATGTTGAGCTTTAAGCCAACTTTTTCACTCTCCTCTTTCACTTTCATCAAGAGGCTTTTTAGTTCCTCTTCACTTTCTGCCATAAGGATGGTGTCATCTGCATATCTGAGGTTATTGATATTTCTCCTGGCAATCTTGATTCCAGCTTGTGCTTCTTCCAGTCCAGCGTTTCTCATGATGTACTCTGCATAGAAGTTAAATAAGCAGGGTGACAATATACAGCCTTGAATTACTCCTTTTCTTATTTGGAACCAGTCCCTTGTTCCATGTCCAGTTCTAACTGTTGCTTCCTGACCTGTATATAGGTTTCTCAAGAGGCAGTTCAGGTGGTCTGGTATTCCCATCTCTTGAAGAATTTTCCACATTTTATTGTGATCCACACACCCAAAGGCTTTGGCATAGTCAAGAAAGCAGAAATAGATGTTTTTCTGGAACTGTCTTGCTTTTTCAATGATCCAGCAGATGTTGGCAATTGATCGCTGGTTCCTTCGCCTTTTCTAAAACCAGCTTGAACATCTGGAAGTTCACGGTTCACATACTGCTGAAGCCTGGCTTGGAGAATTTTGAGCATTACTTTACTTGCGTGTGAGATTAGTGCAGTTGTGCAGTAGTTTGAGCAGTTTTTGGCATTGCCTTTCTTTGGGATTGGAATGAAAACTGATCTTTTCCAGTCCTGTGGCCATGGCTGAGTTTTCCAAATTTGCTGGCATGTTGAGTGCAGCACTTTCACAGCATCATCTTTCAGGATTTGAAATAGCTCAACTGGAATTCCATCACTTTCACTAGTTTTGTTCGTAGTGATGTTTTCTAAGGCCCACTTGACTTCACATTCCAGGATGTCTGGCTCTAGGTGAGTGATCACACCATCGTGATTATCTGGGTCGTGAAGATCTTTTTTGTTCAGTTCTTCTGTGTATTCTTGCCACCTCTTCTTAATATCTTCTGCTTCTGTTAGGTCCATACCATTTCCGTCCTTTATCGAGCCCATCTTTGCAATTGGCAAGTTCATTGAGAGGAACAACTTCAAAGACTGTTAGACTCACTAGTTTACTTCCCTTCTCTATGGTCTTTACTTCTTAGGTCCTGGCTATCTTGTTAGCTCACTGATGCTTTCAAATGGATTTGTGTGAGTGTGTGTGTGTATGTGTGTATGTATATGTGTGTTATGTCCAGCTTTTCTAATTGTCCCTAGTGTGTGCATGTTAGAGTGGTTGGGGAGGGTCTATGACAAGTTACCTGGCTGTTACCACTTAGAAATGACTTTTAATAGTGAGTCTAAAAGTGAGTCAGACTCCTTTCAAAACAGTGGAAGAATTATCTTGTTTCCTTTTTCCAGAAATGTATCTGTTAATTACTTGTAATTCAGTAATAATAAAATACTAAGAAGTCAAATCACAACTAATCCTTATTTTATCAATTTAATTCTGAACATCTTTGAATATGTATATTCTGAGATGTAATATTTCCTCATCTTGAAAATGGGCATAGTTCCTACTTTGTAAAGAAAATGGTAGTATTAAATTGACATAAAAGTTTATAAAACACTTTTCACATAGTGACAGTTTTTATATTTTTTAAATTCAAGAATGTCCCTTTAAATTCTTCACAGTTACATTTTTTTCCTTTAAGTGAGGGCCATTTAAACAGGAGGTCAGTTGAGAGTTTGCTTACTGTAGGGGTGTGTTCTGTTCATTTTATGGTCCATTTTGAGAACCAGATAGCTCTCTGCCTAGTTTGTTGGCATCTTTTTGAGCCCAAGGTTTTTAAGGTCTGTGGAAAATATTTAGTGGATGACAGATTCCTCAAGAAATAGTTGGAAGATTACTTTTACTAAGTGCAGGAGAATATCACCTAAATAGGTTAGTGAGAAATTTTTGTCATTTAGATGTTTTCTGTTGCATAGATCCTTCTAATGGTGATACATTTAAATATATTAATGAGATTAATAGGTAATTTTTCAGAAGAAAAATATAGCTAAATTAATATTTGTACTTTAAGGGTTGAGCCTTTTATAGAGGGTATTTAAAATGTATACTAAAAAATAAATCCACAGCTTACTCATTTTTCTCCCTTTTGGTACAAATTGCCATGTTGACAGAATATTTTTATTTTTATAATTATTGCTTTTTCTTGGTTGTCCTGACTTTAACAAAAGTCTTTATTGGAGATTTATCAATACAATGTAGTGTTAGTTTTAGGTGTATAGCAAAATACACACACACACATATTGTTGTTCAGTCACTAAGTTGTGTCCAAATCTATGACCCCATGGGCTGTAGCCTGCCAGGCTTCTCTGTCCATGGGATTTCCTAAGCAAGAATACTGTAGTGAGTAGCTATTTCCCTCTCCAGGGGATCTTCCTGACCCAGGCATTGAACCTGAATCTCTTTCTTGGTAGGCAGATCCTTTAACACTGTGCCACCTGGAAAGCCTATATATACACACCCTGTATACCCCATATCTCCCTAGTAACTCAGCTGATAAAGAATTCGTCTGTAATGCAGGAGACCCCTGTTCGATTCCTGGGTCGGGAAGATCCCCTGGAGAAGGTTTGGCTACCCACTCCAGTATTCTTGGGCTTCCCTGATGGCTCAGATGATAAAGAATCTGCCTGCAATGTGGGAGACCTAGATTCCATCCTGAGTTGGGAAGATTCACCTGGAGGAGGGCATGGCAACCCACTCCAGTATTCTTGCCTGGAGAATCCCCATGGACAGAGGGACCTGGCAGGCTACAGTCCATGGGGTTGCAGAGTCAGACACCACTGAGTGACCAAACAAGCAAGCAAGCAAGTATATATCCATATGTATGTATAATTGAATATATGTATATTCTTTTAAAAATTCTTTTCCTGTAAAGTTTAGTACAGAATTTTGAGAATTCCCGGTGCTATACACTAAGCCCTTGTTTAGTTGTCTTCTTTACATATAGTAGTGTGTATATGTTAATCCCAATCTCCTAATTTAACAGAACATTTTTAAAGCAACTTTTTATTTATAAAAATAATCTTCTGAAGGAATTGGAAACTGCTTGGTTTAATTGGGCAAGCAGTGAGTTCTAACTGAAAACCAGGGCAAATAAGCCTAAAGAGCTAATGTATAGGCGTGGTGGCCTCTCCTGGTCACTCAGATGGTAAAGAACCTGCTTGTGATGCAGGAGACCCAGGTTCGATCCCTGAGTCAGGAAGATCCCCTGCAAAAGGGAACTGCAACCCACTCTAGTATTGTATCAAAACTGAAAATATGCTAAGAGAATAGATAGCAGATGCACTTATTGGACAAAATGCTAACTATGTGAGGAGATGATACGTTAACTAGATTGACTGTAGTAATTATTTCACCAAGTTTATAAAATCATCATTATGTACACCTTAAATATATATATATAATTTTTATTTTAAAATAAATAAATCTATTCATTAAAAAAGTAATGTTTCTGGGGATCCAAAGGATATCTTGGTTACTATGCAATACAGTATTGTATTGAAATTAATTACCAGAGTAGATCTAAAATGTTCTCACCACACAAACACACAGGTACACGAGGTTACACTGTAAAGTGATGGATTTGTTAGCTGACCTTATCCTGGTAATTATTTCACAACATATAGTATATCAAATCATCAGGTACACTTTAAACTTACACTGTGTTATTTTTCAGTTATATCTCAATGAAACCAGGGAAAGAAATCAGTGAATGGATACCAATAGTATATATTTTCTGATTCCATGAATTATATATAGAAGTGATTGGTTGTTTTTGCAACACTGTAGCCCAAGTGGATACCAGTCAAAATGCCTGCATTCTTATCCCAGTTCTTTGAGAGAATAATTAAGGCACTATCTAATTTCTTGAACATTTGGTCAGGGATGAAAAACAGAGCTTGTTTGTTTGTAAATAATTGAGTGTAAACGATTGATGTTTGTGATCTTGAAACTATCTTGGTATCTCAGACACTGCCCATGAACCCAAATAGACCTCACCTTAGCTAGTGTCTAGTCTTCTATTTTTATGCAGTTGCAATAGAAATTCAAACTATTATTATTATTTAAAAATTAAATAATGATATATAATTCTATTTAACTTTCAAAATACATTCACATATTTTAACCATTTGATTTCTTAATAACTCTGTATTACTTGTGTTTCCTTTATAATTTCTAACTTTTTAGGCACATGGTTAAACTTATTAGTGAATTATAAAATTAATTCTCTCAAAAAGGAATGTTTTTCTTGTGTATAATTTGAAGTCAGAGAACTATAAGAAAATTAATATTTCCTGAAATCCCATTCCTCAGAAAAAAACATATATTGAATTGTCGGAGGATTTCTTTCAGGAATTTTTTTCGTGGATGTGAATATAATAAACAGACATTTTAAAAGTAAAACATAATCAATATCATATTTTATATGTAGAGTTTTAGATCTTGAGTTTTTAATTGAACATTGTATTGTGAGTATTTTGTTTGTCAGTAACTATCTTTCAAAACATTATTTTAAATTACCATACAACATTCTTGCTATCACACAGATGTACAGTAAACATTCTGCTGTCTGATGTTTAGATTGTTTTAATGTTATAAAGCTGTGCTTTGGTGTAGTAAGTAATGCTGCAGTGAACCTCAGGATGACATTTGTGAAAAAATTGTCAGGGCAGGTGGAGCCGCAAGCATTTAAATTAATAAACAAAGAAGCAGGAAGTGATAGGCAGCTTTTAGCTATGACCATAAGGGTATTTCCCTCAACTTCTCCACCTTAATTAAAAGCTATTTTCTCTAATAAATGTCCCACTTTCATTTCAAGGTAGTATTGTAACTGGTTGAAAACCCAACAGGAAATGTTAATTCCTAGAATGGAGGTACAATCTCACCTGTGAGTAAAATACAGGGACAAATATGGCCCAATACAGTAGTCTAATTTGGGGAAATAAAACTATAGACCTATAAATGCATTTTGGCGGGATTTACTCTTCTTAGGGGAGAAGGCAATGGCACCCCACTCCAGTACTCTTGCCTGGAAAATCCCATGGGCGGAGGAGCCTGATAGGCTGCAGTCCATGGGGTCGCTAAGAGTCGGACACGACTGAGCGACTTCACTTTCACTTTTCACTTTCATGCACTGGAGAAGGAAATGGCAACCCACTCCAGTGTTCTTGCCTGGAAAATCCCAGGGACAGGGGAGCCTGGTAGGCTGCCGTCTATGGGGTCGCACAGAGTCGGACATGACTGAAGCGACTTAGCAGCAGCAGCAGCAGCACTCTTCTTAGGAGGTGTTTGTTTTGATTAGTTCGAGTGCCTAGGACCATGATAAATGAGCTCTGTTTGAATGAATAAAGAAGAAATGCCTGAAATTACCACATTCCATCGATTTTAAGTATACTTGGATTGCAATGTTTTACATTTTGTGAAATTAGAATATGTTTCAATCAATGTGCACATTTGGTTGATGTGACAATACTTTTCCTATACACCTTTACTAATTTAGGTGCATTTAATGATACCATGGGCTTCCCAGGTGGCTCATGGTAAGGAATCCACCTGCCAATTCAGGAGACACAGGAGATGCAGGTTTGATCCTTGGGTCAGGAAGATCCCCTGGAGGAGGAAATGGCAACCCACTCCAGTATTCTTGCCTAAAAAATTCCATGGACAGAGGAGCTTGGCAGGCTACAGTCCATGGGGTCTGAAAGAGTTGGACATGACAGTATGAACACACTTAATGATACCATGATAGACACAGAGTGGGAGTTTTCAGACTAAGATACTTGACAGTTGTGTTTGCAGTGCTGTTTGCTCTGTGTATTTGAGCCTGACATTGACATTGACACTGAAGTCACTCAGTCATGTCTGACTCTTTGTGACCCCATGGAGCCTACCAGGCTCCTCCGTCCATGGAATTTTCCAGGCAAGAGTTCTGGAGTGGGTTGCCATTTCCTTTTCCAGGAGATCTTCCCGACCCAGGGATCGAACCCAGGTCTCCTGCATTGTAGGCAAATGTTTTACTGTCTAAGCCACCAGGGAAGTCCAAAAAAAAAAAAAAATATGGAACGCTTCACGAATTTGCGTGTCATTTGAGCCTAGAGGTATATAAATATCTTTATTATATCATAGGCTTCCCCGGTGGCTCAGATGATAAAGAATCCGCCTGCAATGCGGGAGACCTGGGTTCGATCCCTGGTTTGGGAAGATCCCCCGAATGAGAGCCTGTCTAACCGCTCTAGTATTCTTGCCTGGAGAATCCCCATGGACAGAGGTGCCTGGTGGGCTACAGTCATGGGGTCGCAGAAAGTCAGACATGACTGAGCAACTAAGCACAGCACATATTGTATCATATGCAGTGGGCTTTTGACCTTTTGATAATAATTAAATACAAGGATGAGGAGTGTCCTGACCACATGAGAAAGAAGAAAATTCAGTGCTTGGTTTTTAAGGTGTTTACTCTCCTTTTATCGAGGTTGTTATCTCTTCCTGCAGCCCCTTTAAATCACATGATCGTTGGTCACTAAAACTCAAGATGTTGCTTCTCCATAAAACATTATCAACTTTTTTGGCAGTGGGTCTTTATTTTTCAAATTCTTCCATTGTGGTTAGAGAATGACAAATTTGACAGTTCTAGCCTGTCCTTTGGAGAAGGCAATGGCAACCCACTCCAGTACTCTTGCCTGGAGAGCCTGGTGAGCTGCCGTCTATGGGGTCGCACAGAGTCGGACACGACTAAAGTGACGCAGCAGCAGCAGCAGCAGCAGCAGCAGCAGCAGCAGCAGCAGCAGCAGCAGCAGCAGCAGCAGCAGCAGCAGCAGCCTGTCCTTAAATTGAATTGTGTTAACCTTTTGTGATTTAACGAAACCAGAGCAAAACAATTAAACCCTCCTGGGATACTCATTCTTTCCTACCTTTGATGTTGTTAACGGCTGACTTGCCTCTTGGGATTTCTGATCCTTTCCACTGAGAACATCTCTCCTGTTCCTGGTGTTCCACCAGCCCTCCCCCTCACACCTCTCCCTGTGGCTTTTGATACTAAGAATGATTTTGGCCCCAAGCAGAACTTCTGAAAGAATGTCACTGAACCTCTTCCGTCCTCTTATTTTAAAACTTATATGTTGCTGTGAATTTAAATAAATGGGCTTTCTAGTTTTGTTGTTTAGACAAAACATTTATGTATTGTTATTGATGTATAGTTAATTTACAACGTCGTGCTTATTTCTAGTATACAGCAAAGTGATTCATATATACATATATATGTGTATTTTCTATGTCTGTGAGTCTATTTCTGTTTTGTAAATAAGTTCATTGCTGTCTTTTTTTTATATAATACAAATCTTTCTCTCTCTGACTTACCTCACTTAATACAATAACCTCTAGGTCCATCCATGGTGCTGCAGACGGCACTATTTCAGTCTTTTTTATAGCTGAGTAATAATCCATTGTATATATGTATCACATCTTCTTAATGCATTCATCTGTCAGTGGAAATTTAGATTGCTCGACAAAGCATTTCATTTGAAGATTATTTTAGCATCCTGGAAGGCAGGTTTGTTTGGAGACTCTGTCACTTTCCATAAAGGAGGAAAGCCCTATGCCTTTTCACCTGGCAGTCTTGTTGGCTAGAGTTCTCACAGACCACACCTCCTGCGTACCCACTTCCCAGATTCCTCAGGATTGCTGCTCATGACATCACAGTAAAACCCACTTGAGTGTCTTCCAGATACTTCTGATCTCTTTTGCACATTTGTATAAAAGTTACTAAAAGTTTTGGAGCTGAGTTTTTATGTATGACATGTTACTGTAGTTGCAATACACCAACACTAGTTACTTATCTAATCACTGTTATGAAATGAAAACCTTCCATGTCAGGTTTTATTAAGACTTGTTTTTGTTCATACTGTTTGGCTTAATTGATATCACAGCAGGATTCCAGGTTTTCCAGGACAATCTTGATTTAAAATATTCTATCTCTACAGTCCCATAATAGCACTTGGGCTTTCAGGTCATGAGGTCATGATTTGCTTTGAAAATTATGGTACCTGTACTTCCTGGTAGCTTTGAAAAAATTTGTGAAATTCTGGTTAGACTCCTAAATGGCATTCTCAGCAGTCCATGTGGTACAACTGGGATGAGAGAGACTTTCTTACAACAAGGGTGGTGTTTTTTTTATTCAAGTTTGTAAGTGCACACGTGTGTGTATGTTGTGATGCTTTAGTAACTAACATCCTCTTTAAGAGATATTCCAGACAGTTCCTTTCTCATGCTTAAAAAGTGCTTTTTAGAAGGAAAGCTTCTAGTTTCAGTGGGAAAATTGCAATATATTAAATTTGTCTTTGGAGAATAATGATATAAAGGATATAAAGTGTGTCATAAAGGGAAAAAGAAATTTGACCTTGAATTAATTCACTAGCAGTATGTGGCTCATGCCTTAAAACGATAAATCAGGACAAGAGTTAGATTATTGGCTTTTCTGCTGTGAAGGCTAGCAGGTATATCCTCACCTCATGTGTCTTTTAGGAAACCTGAATGTGCTCACAAGCCAGATCCCCCTGCATCAGAACCCAGGCACTTCATTCCTTCCTTTATTGATTAAGCAGACTTTGAGCATTTGCTACAAAGCATTATACCGAGGCCTCTGAACAAAGTTTCAGGTCTAGCCTCTGATCCTGAAAGTGCCTGTCTAGAGGGGAGGTGAGGTGGTGTATTGAAGGAGTTCACTAAGGATATGTGAGGCTTTGTAAAGGCCGTACATGTTTGGGGGATGAGGAGGACCTTTCTGGCCTTGTGGTCAGAGTGGGTTGCAGGCACATCTGTGGTCCTCGGTCCTTGACAGAGGAACCAAGTTTAACTCCTAGGAAGAAGGAAGAGCTAAGTTCATTTTGACTTCAGCTGGGACATTTAGGTTCAAGTTGGGAGTAACATTTGGGAAAAATCAGGAAGGCGCTTGGAGCAGACCACAATCACTAGCTTGTGCGTCATGAAGAGCTTGGAGGCAACTAGTGTGCAGACGGGAGAGCTGAAGAGCTAATCTAGTACCGTGTTCTGGGAAAATGGAACAAGGAAAGACGGGAGCCCGAGAAGGAACCTGGGAATTTGGTTCTATTATTAATAAGATTGACTGTGAGGAATTTTTCCTGATGTCAAACAGGGCTTTACAAAATTAGATCAGAGCAGTATCTCTCTCTCTGTGTTATGAGAAATTTCAACTTGTGTGCCTTGGTGTTTATTGATCGTTAAAATGGGTTCATACCAAAAAAGTTAAGAAAGCAGAAAAAGCGGAGTTATCCAGAGTGAAGCAGGTTTCTTCACGACAGGATTTCTCAGAATCCTCACCGTGCAAGGGGCTTTGTTAAATCTCCCTTACTTGATAGCCTATTCCAGAACCAGGGTGGGCTGGTACAGTGAGCTGCAGGGACCAAGCTGTGGCACACCCGTGGGCCTGTGCTCTCCCTCTGGCCCACTTCGATTGCCCACACGTTGGGGTCTTCCCTCTGGCAGATGCAGGGCCCTGGATGGAGTTGTCTCTGTCTGGGAATCTCGACTGCTCAGCCTGCTCTGTCCTGGCCACCCGTCCCACTGGCAGTGTGACCTGGGTTCTCAGGAAGAGAAGGGATCTCACTGAAATCCAGGTTAAGTGTCAGCAGTGTCCCTGTCCACCTTTAAGCCACTGTCTTCATCTCAAAAGTATCTCCCATTGAGGGCACTCGGGTGCAAAGCTGCTCACCACCTTGGATGGGCCACCCAGGTAAAACATGCTATTTAAGTACCTACACGATATCCTCAGTTTTGCCTGTTGGCCTGCCAAGCCATAAATATTTATTATCTGATCCTTTACAGAAGAAAGCTTGCCTATCCATATAGTAGCCACTAGGCCTATGTGGCTTTTGAAACCTAGAATGTAGCTAGACAGAATTGAGATGTGTTATAAATATTTACACTTACACGTGCTCAAATTTGAAGACTTGGTACCAAAAAAAAAAAAAAGAGCATAGAATATCTCAATAATTCTTCTTTTTAACTTGATAAGATGGTGAAAGAATAGTTTAAATACACTGGGTCAAACTAAATGTATTATTAAAATTAATATCACCGGTTTTTCTGTCCTTTTTCCCCTGCAGCCTCTAGCAAATTTAAAATTACATGTGTGGCTTACATTTGACATGCACATTATGTTTCTATTGTGTAGTACTGACTATAGCGTAGCACCCAAGTTTATTGCCCTATGTATACTCTTGCTTCCCTGGTGGCTCAGATGGTAAAGAATCTGCCTGTGATGCAGGAGACCCTGGTTTGATCCCTGGATGGGGAAGATCCCCTGGAGAAGGGAATGACTGCCTACTCTAGTATTCTTGCCTGGAGAATTCTGTGGACAGAGGAGCTGGCAGCCTATTCTAGTTTGAGAATTTGTGCTTTGTAGACAGCTAAGCTATAACTTAGTAGATGTAAACTCTTACTCTTAAATAAAAATATATACTTTCCTTTATGTTTTTCAAATACAGCTATATTTACATTATAGTTTATTTTTATATGCATGTTTTAAACAACCTATGAGCTATATATTTCCTATGCTATAAAAATCATGACTCTATCATGTCTACTCTGATTCAGCAACTCCACTTCTAGCCTTCTGTCCTAAGGAAACCATTGGATGAGTATTTAAGTACTATGCTCATTATTGCCTTTAATGAAGAAAAATTGGAAACAATTTTTGATGCCCCACCCTGAAGATTGATTAGCTAAATTATGAAATATGTACATAATTATATTGCCAATATAAGTTATGGCAATAAATTATTAAAAAGTATTTATAGAGAAGCAGTATTTTAAAGAGAAATTGTACTTTAAAAATTCTGAAAGGAAGAAAATAGGTTCTAACTGTTTATACTGATTCTCTTTGGGTTATTTTAATTTTCCTCATGCCTACCTATATGGTCTAATTTTCTATAATCTGTATATCTTTTATAATTAATTAAATTAATTATTTAATAACTTTGTAACTAATATATGAAATAGCTCCTTGGAAAAAGTTCAGAATTCAAACTGAACATATTTATGAGGCATAGGAATTCATAAAAATAGATTTTGTTGTCACTTAATGAAGGATATTAAATAAAAAGCTCTTTCCTTCAGATTCCTCACATATTGCAAACAAATTGTCTTGATATTAAGGTAAGTAGTCATTGGTAGGGAATAAAGAAGTTTGTACGACCTAAAAAGTAAAGTTCTTATTTGAAATCCTTCTGAGATCTACCTGGAGTCTTCAGTTCACCACAACTGTGATAGCCAGTGATTTTTCCTCTAAAATAATTTCCTGAAATTTTAAATTGTTTCATGGCTAGTTATTTTTAAGTGACCTAGCACAGGAAGGATGTGGAGGGGGTGGAGTACCATGGGAACTCCTGCCAGTTACTGGAAAAGTTGTCTGAAAGTGGACTAGGGCCACCAAAAGTAGTCTGAAGAGACTGCTGTTACAAAGCGAAGGTTTTTTTTCTCTTCAAATCCGGATAGGCAATACAGAGTGTGTGCTTGACCCCAACAGGTCTGAATAGGTTTTTACCATTTTGTTTATTTCTGTGATGAAATTCAATGCTGAGAATTAGTTGGAAACATAAGAAAATGACTCTCATTATACTAGTTAATGGGTGAGCCCCGGCTAGCAAGCAAAGCTCTGCAAATGGGATTTGCCTTTAACATTCACAAGATTGAAGTTTAATAGAATCTATGTTCTTCTTATGTATTTTAAATAATTCATCCATTGCTTTGGCTAAGTTAATGGGGAGTGAATCACTGGCAATGTGTTTATCATTAAAAACTTGCTGATAGATTCTTTAAATTATTAAGGCATAAATGGAGTCAAGTGTTACCTGCAAGATCACATAACTAAACCCAATTATCTCTGTAATTAAAAGTAAACTGACTAAACATTTCAATTGGCATATACACACTACTATATATATAATAGATAACTAATAAGGACCTGCTGCATAGCACAGGCGGAGAAGGTGATGGCACCCCACTCCAGTACTCTTGCCTGGAAAATCCCATGGACAAAGGAGCCTGGTAGGCTGCGGTCCATGGGGTCTCAAAGAGTCAGACACGACTGAGCGACTTCACTTTCACTTTTCACTTTCATGCATTGGAAAAGGAAATGGCAACCCACTCCAGTGTTCTTGCCTGGAGAATCCCAGGGACAGGAGAGCCTGGTGGGCTGCCGTCTGTGGGGTCACACAGGGTCGGACACGACTGAAGTGACTTAGCAGCAGCAGCAGCATAGCACAGGTAACTCTACTCAATACTTGTAATGGCCTATATGGGAAAATAATTGAAAAATGAGTGTATATATGTATATGTATAACTGATTCATTTTGCTGTACACCTGAAATTAACACAACTTTGTAAATCAACTATACTCCAATAAAAACCTTTTAAAAAGACACAGACAAAAAAGTTACCTGCTCTGCACAGTCAGATAGCTTGTAAGTCTCTGCGCACTTGCCAGCTCTCATACGCTTCATACAGCATTGGGATTATTGAGGTTGTTATCTCTGCATCCATTTGTCTTCTACTAAACTCGGAGCTCCTCGACCACCACATCTGTGTCTTACTTTTGTATCCCTAGCTACCAGTATAGCATATGTAGTTAGTGTCTTGCTGATGTTTATTGAAAGAAGGAAAGCAGGAGAGGAATGTTCTGGAATGTAGAATTATTAATTAATCCCTCTTTCAAAAGGCATTAATCCGAATGGCCTCCTGCCTGATGCTTTGCAGACATGAGAAAATCCAGCAGTCTCTAACTTGAGAGCTTAAGCTACATATTTTGCAGATAGAAATCTCTTAGTACTGATATTTGTTAAAATTCTTCCTTTTATCTCATTCATCACCACTTGAATTCAGACCCTCCTCTTCCCTCAGTGGCACTACCTTGATGACCTCCAGGCCTCCTTTCCTGTCCATCCTCCACATTGCCATCACACCTCTCTCTTTAAATTAGTATGATCAGATTAATTTCCTGCTTAATATCTGTTCCTGGCTCCTTGTGACTGCTCGATAATCCTGCCTTCTTTGCAGGGCACTGCAGCCCTCAGTGGGTTGACCTAGTTTCTCCCACTCTCCCCATGTCTGGGCCCCAGTCATACCACACAGAGGTGGCTATCATTCTTTAACAGGTCGGATTCTTTGCTGTGTTACTGCTCAAAATGCTCTCCAGCTTCCTATTTCTGCCAGGTGCCCTCCTCTTCCGTGAAAGAGCAGCTCTCTGACCCCTTTGGGGAGTTTGCCACACCCTTCTGGTGGTCCCTGTCCAGTGCTTCTCAGCTCTCTGATTTACCTTCTGTATTTGTCTTTTGCTTCTTGACTTCTACGTCAGTTCCCTTGGCTCAGCTACAGTACTCAAGAAACAGGCACTCCCATTTACTGAATGCCAATGTATGCCAGTGGATCACCAAGTCCTTGGGGGCTAGAACCTTTGGGGGCTAACCACTTACTCTGGGCTGAACACCTAGTTGGGCAGGAGCTCTCTAAATAAAACATAATGGTTGACTGAAGACCTTTCCATCATCTTTTAAAAGAAGCAGACAAGTAACCTGAGTCATGTAAATTCAACCCTCATTTTATTTTGGCTTCAGGCAGAGACAGTTTTTGCAAATATGTCAGTGGTGGGTGATTGCATAGTGACATCACTCGTTTACCCTGCTAGTTTGTTTTTGAGCAAATCATTCTACACTAGTGGGAAGCAGACCAGGAAGGGAACACAGGAAATATGGTTTCCACTTAATAGTCCAGAGTGTTGCCCAGGAACACTGAGACGAAAGGAGAATAAAGCCAGATTAGTGGTGGCGATTAGTGTAATGTAGATTCTTGGGTAAAGGAAAACCACTGTGAAGTAGCTCGGCATAGTTTCATATGACTTGAAATACTAATACTTTGTGACATACATTCTGTTCCCCAGCTCCCACCTGCATCCTCCTGTTACTTTTTGCCTCTGTATTTGATCATGATGTGAAGTTCCCTTCTCCCATCACTGCCAATCCAGGCACTGGTTCCTTAGAAAGATACATTAGGGATCACCTTGGCAACACTTCCTGTTATATCTGTCATCTTTCTCTATATTTCATTTAAATCATTATCATTTCCACTTAGATGTAGCTTTGAAATAAATGTACCTTATGTGTATGTTTTTATTTTGTATTAGCCTGCAAAGTACTTGTAGCCATGGACAATATCTTTTTTCTTTTTAATTATCTGGATATCTTAGTACTATTCTCTGAAGGTTGTTATTAAATGTTGAAGTCTTGCTGAATTAAATCATTGTCAAGTGTTTAGAATCTTGGTTGATGTATGTATAGTTCAGGCCTTGATGGATACTGTTTGCATTTATTCGATAGTAACTGAGAGAGAAACACACTTCCTGGCTTCAGATACTGACTTTTCTATGTATTAGCAGTCTAACATTTCTGTGCTTCACTTTTTCATCTCTTATTGAGGCTAAAAGTCACATCTATTGTACCTCCATAAGGTCGATGCAAAGATAATGGTGTTGAGACAAGACATGTGCAAAATCCTTAACAATGTGTGATATATAATAGGTGCATGATACATACTGACCACTATCTATGGTTTGACATACAAGCACAGAAAAATGAATTCTAACACAATAAATGTAGTTTGCATATATAAATGTTTATTCCAGTGATTATAAAATTGACTTGTTGCAGGCATGAAAAAAATTAATGTGACATTGTGACTCAGTTGAACACTATTACTATTATTTTTTAGAAGAAAGAACTCCTTTACTGTGTGTTGATACCTAAAATCAAATTAAGTCAACTATAGAAACTCTGGCCTGAAGATACCAGATGTTAAAAGAATTGAGTAAAAACATACTTATGGAAGTGTTTTTCATGAGTTCACTTCTGGGCAGCCATTTTTAGTTTAGACATTCCACTGTAGTGGGGGCTCCTATAAAGATTCCTCAGTGTGAAATTTTGGAACAACCAATAATGTTGTTGCAGTTTGGAGCTATTAGTGTGAGAGTGGTGGAAAAATGTTTTCATAAAGTGCCCCATCGTGTTAGCAAATGAGAACTGGAGGACGGCGGTGGCCCCTGAGCGGAGCAGTTACCCCCCTCCCTGTGCGTGCTGAAATAAACAACTCCACTTTGGCCGCCTGGGCTTTATTATATTCCTGGATTCTGAAATGTATTCCATTACTGCCGACACGATACAGTATAGTTATGCTGCAGTTAATCATGCCATCGGTCAATTTATAAAACTCAATATAATCGTATTGTGTAAAATGCAATTACGACACGAGTCATAATGAGATGTGAGGACGGATGAGTCCTCTGGGAACTATTCCCTGCTTCTAGAGTACTGTTCTTTGTCTGGGTTATTTATTGGATTCTGGGGTGCCTGTGCTTATGTAGTCTATGTTCCTTTCTCTTCCAGCCTAACTTTAGAGGCTGCCAGGGTGGGGAGGGCAGGTGGCTTTGTCTGTAAACATTGCATACGTGTTTGTTCTAGGGACTGAGCTGGAGCTGCGTTCCCTGGGGGAAGGAGGGCCATTTTCTTAGCACACAGGTGCCTTCTGTCTGCTAAGCCCTATGTTCCCAACACCCAAAGGAATGTCCCTTACTGAGTTTTTTTTCTTCTTCTTTTTTTTTCTGTCTAGCACAAAGGCTCACTATATGGTCCAATAGTGGCTTGATTTCCAGGATCTGTAGGAAGGAGGTGAGCTCCTTCACACCTGTAATTTCATGGCCAACTCAGAGCCTGCTTTCAGAGTCCTGAGGATCCTCCTGACCACTCCTGTAGTCTCATTGCCTCTGGAAGGAGTGGGGTGGGAACTGTAGCCACAAGCAGTTCGGACCCTTGTTGCCAGGCCAAAGAGTTCTGAGGCTGGGGCTCAGGTCTGCTGGGGCACTTGCCTTCCCTGGGAGGCTTGCTCTTGCAGTGGCCCTGTTGCAATGAGCAGGGCTGTCGGTCCAGGTGAAAGCCTGGTGCAGGCTGGGGTCGGGGCTTGTCAGGGTGCTGCTCTGTTGCCCAGGCCAGCCCTGTTGCAGGTCGTATAGCCAGTCCCAGGGCTTGCGCCAGCCTGAGCTCCGAGCTCCCAGCACGCTGGGCTCCTCTCTGCTGGCTTTTCCTACTTCCCAGCTAAGTTTTCCCATCCCATGGGGTGGCTCGCTGGCTGGCTGGCTGGTTGGCTGGCATGCCCCTTATCCCGGTGGCTTCTCACCTCTATTCTGTGGACATCCCTTGGTATGACTCTGGGAAAGAGTGGAGTTCAAATTGTCATCCTACATTGTAAGTGCTGATTTCTTACTATACGAAGGTTCACACGGTTGAGTTATATAAGCTCAGGTAGGTGATGGCACTATTGTAGTGGAGGAGTTTGTGAATCAGACTAGAGAAGGTACTCACCTCCAGGAATGTCAAAACCTCATTTTAATTTAGTTTTACTATAGATTTCTACCACCCCTTGTTTCTGTCAGTACCTCCTAATTTTATATGTTCACTGATAGAGAATATGAACTCCTGGGATCTTAGAGCAAGGCTTCTGGAGCCTTAAAGAGGTCTCCACATCACCTGAGGGCTTTTAAAAATGCAGACTGTGATCCAGCATGTCAGGGCCTAGACTGTGCATTTTTAACAAGCTCAGGAAGATCTCATCAGGGGTTCTCGCACTCAATAGGATCTCTTCCACCTTTTTCCAGTTTTACCTCAAAGTCCCGCCTTACACACCATTTTATTTTATTAATAGAGTTATTTCTGATGTGTCTGTTTGCTTTGCTATCACTGAGATGTGTACTGATACACATTTGAAGTAACTTTTCAACTATCAAACGTGTTCCTAAGATATTATCTATGAAAACAAATAGTTGCATTTTTTTCTGCTTTTACTTTTTTTTTAATTAAAAATTTTTTTTGACCCGTACATGCTGCTATATTTATTTATTTATTTTTGACAGCACTGGGTCTTTGTTGCTGCACGCAGTCTTTCTCTAGTTGTGGAGAGTGGTGTCCTGTCTTGTGGAGAACGGGCTCTAGAGCATGTGGGCTTAGTGGTTGCAGCTCCCTGGCTCTAGAGCACGGGCTCAGTGGTTGGGGTGCATGGGCTTAGTTGCTCTGTGGCATGTGGGATCTTCTCAGACCAGAGATCTAACCTTTGTCCCCTGCATTAGTCTGCTAAGTTGCTTCAGTCATGTTTGACTCTTTGCGACCCTATGGACTCTAGACCACCAGGCTCCTCTGTCCATGGGATTTCCCAGGCAAGAATACTGGAGTGGGTTGCCATATCTTCCTCCAGCAGATCTTCCCGACCCAGGGATCAAACCTGAGTCTCCAGCGTTGGCAGGCAGGAGCCCAGGTAACCATTAGCACCGCCTGGGAAGCCCTAAAAGACTAATACCTACTCATTACTCCAGGGAAGCTTCCCAACCCAGGGATTGAACCCACGTCTCTTGGATCTTCTGCATTGCAGGTGGATTCATCAGCAAGTGGATTCTTATCCACTGTACCACCAAGGAAGTCTGAGTTGCATTAATTTCTAAATATTTTCATTTTTAAATTCCATAAACATATTTAAATTTTACAGAGATATTTTGAGCATCAGCAGTTTATACATCAGCTTTACCAGGGAAGGTGCCTTTTAACCTGTGTAACAACTTCATTGTGAATTCTGGAAGCAGAAGGCCTTTAGATAAGTAAGTGCTGCCGTGGGTAAATTTAGTCTCATGGACCTTATAGACAAGGATGGGATGTCAAAGGAGAAAATTCCCACGAGGATGTTCATAATGCAGACAGTCCTCCATATGAGTACCTGCCATATCCTAACCTCCATCACATGCTCCTCCCCCAAGCCCCATCCTGGACCAGAGAAGACCCATTCTCTTTAACAGAGAGAAGAGAACTCTTTGCATGCATACATGTGCTGTACACACACACACACACACATACACACTCACACTGTCATTCACACACACAGACACGTACACACACATAGAAACAGAGACTGAGAGAGACATATGGAAGCACCAAGACCCTCAGGGAAGCCAGTACTGTTCTTGGAAGGACCTGCTTTTTAGGTCTGAACGTTCCCTTTGGTGTTGAGGCTGCGCTGCAGGAGGGGTGTCTCCCGGGCCCCGCCTGGGAGCACCAGTGACCTTCATGCCTGTGAGAGACATGTCACAGGGCTTCTGCAAGTTCATCCAGTGTAGTCTAGTATCTGTTCCACTTTTTTTCTGGCTAATAAAGCCAAGATTAGTGGTGTCATTTGCAGAAGAGAATAAGAGGGAGATACAGCCCAGAGGCTTCCTTTGAAAGCGAGAAGAAACTCTTCAACAAAATGGAAAGGAATGGGTTCCAGGATAAGCTTCAGGATAAGTTATAAAGATTATCATCACGTTTCAGGCTTCTTGACAGTTTTAGGGGCATTTTAAAATATAGATCAAGCTTTATGGGGAAAGATACATGTCACTATTTTCAGCCTTTTTTGAAAGTTTGTTCTAAATTATCTTTCATCTCTGTCTCATTTCAAAAAGAATTTGATAAGCCTGTCTTAGTCTGTTTGAATTTCTGTATCAAAATTATACCACTGGGCAGTTTATGAACAACAGAAATTTACTTTTCACGGTTCCAGAGGCTAAGAAGTCCAAGATCAACAGATCAGCAGTTTCGGTGTCCAGAGAGATCCACTTCCTGGTTCATAGATGGTCATCTTCTCACTTGCTGTGTCCTCATGCAGTAAAAGGGGTGAGGGAGGGATTTGGGGTGTCTTTTATAAGACACCCATGCCATTCATGAGGCTTTACCTTCATGACCTAATCACTTCCCAAAGACCCCATCTCTCAGTACTGTGACATTGGGGATTAGGTTTTGACATGGATTTTGGGGGGATATAGGCATTCAGTTTGTTGCATAGCCCACAAAGGTGCACCCACAAAGATTAAAAATAAAGTATATAAGGATATGGAAAGAAAAGAAGCTAGGAGTAGGGTCAGCATGCAAAACATTTTCTAGAAGATGTCATTCACTAATTAGAAGTGAGCTATGGGTTTGGCTGAGAGCATCCAGAGTCAGTGATACAATGCATCATGGCCCTAAGATTAAGGCAAAACAGCGTTCCCTGTGTTTAGATTGGAGCGAAACACCTCATAAAGGGAACACTGTATATGTTGTGAACTATGCTTTCAGGAGCATTTCTCAAATAAATGGTAGAATGTTTTGTGGGACTATTTTTCAAAAGGTCTTTCCGTATAGACTGATGGCATATGTATGCATAATTTAGTGAAGACCTTTTTACAAGGGCCCAAAATGATGAAGTCCAAGTGTACAGCTCTCTGACTGCCTCCAGGGATAAATGATCATTTCTGGAGAATGGATGGACCCATATCCATTATGCAGTCTTCCATGAGTGTTATTTTGCTCAACTGAGCTATATTTTGGAAAATATTAAGTTGAATTGCTTAAAAAGGGAAGAAAATTTGAGACTAAAGCTTTCGCTAGCAGAAAGTCATCAACTTTAATTTCAGGGAAAGTCTGTACAAAATGGATTAAATCCAGTGGCTGCTACTGATCCCTCAGTTTCCTAATTTGTATAGTGAGAGGGTTTAAAAATGTATCCCCAAGGTTCCTTTTGTCTCCAGAGTTTTCTGTATTAGCCAAGGTCTTGACAAGTAAGAGCTGATATTCTCAAACTGGGTAATTGAGGGGCTGTCAATAAAGAGACCATTTACCAGCAGGCCAGAGGATGTCACCCAGGGGTAGCTGGAGCAGGGAGTCCTTGGCACTTCCTGAAGACATGAGGGGAGAAACTGGTTATAGATATTGAAGAGATTAGCTTTCAGGAACTACGTAACAAAAACTACAACCAGTCATGGTAGAGAGGTGAGCTGGAGGGATGGCTACCTCAGCTTGAGTCCATTTCCCTTCTATCCCTGGATGGTGGCTGCCATGGGCCAAGCCCTGTCAAAAGCTGGAGGATTTCTATACACCTCCACCTCCAGGGGCACAGAGCAAGATGAGGAAGAGTGGGGTTGGAAAGGAGCAAATGGAAGAGATGCAGCTGTTTTCCTAACTTCATGTTCCTAAACAAATGCTTTTGATTTTCCTCATAGTAAAGAAAATTGACCTTTACCAGTCCTGTGGCCACGGCTGAGCTTTCCAAATTTTCTGGCATATTGAATGTAGCACATTTTCTTTCTTGGACTCCAGAATCACTGTGGACTATGACTGCAGCCATGGAATTAAAAGACACTTGCCCCTTGGGAGAAAAGCTGTGACAAACCTAGACAGCAGATTAAAAAGTAGAGATACCACTTTGCCGGCAAAGGTCCATTTAGACAAAGCTATGGTTTTTCCAGTAGTCATGTAGGGATATGAGAGTTGGACCATGAAGAGCACTGAAGAATTGTTGCTTTTGAACTGTGGTGTTGGAGAAGACTCTCGAGAGTCCCTGGGATTGCAAGGAGATCAAACCAGTCAATCCTGAGGAAATTAACCCTAAATATTCATTGGAAGGACTGATGCTAAAGCTGAAGCTCCAATACTTTGGTCATCTGATGTGGAAATCCAACTCACTGGAAAAGACCCTGATGCTGGGAAAGACTGAGGGCAAAAGGAGCAGGGACAACATAGGATGAGATGGTTGGATGGCATCACTGACGCAGTGGACATGATTTTGAGCAAACTGCGGGAGATGGTGAAGGACAGGGAAGCCTGGAGTGCTACAGTCTATGGGGTTGCAAAGAATTGGACACAACTTGGTGACTAACCAACGAACAACAGCAAAGAAGTTCTATCTTTGTGTTGTCTCCACTAGGGACCTTATCTCTGGTTTACTGCTGTAGCTCCAGTGCTTAGACCATGACCTGGTCTGTGATAGAGTTCAGTGAATAAAGGGCCACTGGGCAGTGAAGGGACCTTAAGTAAGTGGCAACAATCAAACAGCAGAGCCAAGGAAGCAAAACAGACATGTGAGCTGACAGCTTTGTCGGGTTTCTGAGAGTCTTTGTTGTCAAGTCCTAATGAATCCTATGAGAACAATTTTCAGACTGCAGGACAAAAATAAAGCCTACATAAAATTTCGTTTGCTGCTTTCACCTCTATGGTGTTGGAGAAAATTCATTTTCTGATCCATAAATCTCACAGATTTGACAAGATGGCACCGTGGCCTTGCCTCTGTGATAGTCTGTATTGTGAAAAACCACTCTCTTAGCTTTTATTCCATTCACTGACGTGATAGCTTGAAGCAAAACCAGCTGTGCCACAAAAATGCTGTGATTCGAAGTCAAGTATGGGCATATACTCTTCTGAGGGAATTATAGTGGATTTTCCCCCAGCCTCTCAACCAAAAGTACATTTTACTATACATATATAGAGACTATACATACAATCAATTTCATCCATTTTAAGTATATATTTCCATGAGTTTGGGCACATGTATACAATTGTGTGGGCTTCCCAGATGGCAATAGGGGTAAAGAACCCACCTGCCAACACAGGAGACATAAGAGATGTGGGTTCTATCCCTGGGTTGGGAAGATCCCCTGGAGGAGGGCATGATAGCCCACACTAGGATTCTTGCCTTGAGAATCCCGTGGACAGAGGAGCTCAGTGCTACATAGAGTCCATAGGGTCACAAAGGGTCGGACATGACTGAAGTGACTTAGCATGCATACATGTGTACAACTGTTTAGTCACTATCACAATCAAAATATGGAATATTTTATCCCACAATCAATATACGCAATATTTCCCATAAACACCCTAGGAAGTTTACTTGGGTGCTTTTGTGGTAAGTCCTGGCCCTGGGCGGTTTCTAATCTGGTTTTTGTTACTGTAGCTTTGCTTATTATAAAATTCTATATGAATGGAATCATATATAGAGTATAACATTTGAACTTTAGAACCAGTCTTTCAAATTTTACAAATAAATCTCCTGGGGGTTTATTGTATATTTGTGCTTACATGTTTATACAAGTTAATATTTATCCAAGTAGATACACATGGTTAAAATGATCTGAGTAGTATAAAAAGATTTAAAATGAAAAGACAAGTCTACCACCCACTCTCATTTCTAATCCCATTTCAAGAGCCAGCAGCATTTAATTGTGTCTGCCTTTCCTTCTTCTGGAGGTTTTAATTAATATACAAGCCACTGTTTCTTAACAGTACTTTTGAGGAGGAAGGAATTTTCCTCTACCCTTTTAGGTTCTTCTGGCTGGCCTAAGAATTAAATTGACATGAGACAGATGAACAGGAGAAAATCACACAAAAGTTTGATAACATGTGTACATGGCAGAGACCCAGGAGAATTGAGTGATTCACCAAACTGGTCGAAATCCTCACCTGAAATCCCATCTTCAGCTAAAGACAAAAAAGGTTGCTGGGGGCAGTGCTTTGGAACTTGAGAGGAAGGCAGTTCACATGGAGATAGAAAAGCAAACGTTTGGTAAACCAGTGTTTGCTGGACTGTCCAGAAACCGTGGGACACAGAGTAGACGCTGGCCTCCAGGCCCTGCTGAGATTTCCTGGTCCATATTCTTCACAGATATCTCTGGTCACCTCTATTCTGGAAAGAAGTGAAAGTGAAGTCGCTCAGTCATGTCCCACTCTTTGTGACCCTATGGACTGTAGCCTGCCAGGCTCCTCTGTCCATGGGATTTCCCAGGCAAGAATACTGGAGTGGGTTGCCATGTTCCCCTCCAGGGGATCTTCCCATGCCTTGAACTAGCACATTGAAGATGAAAGTGTTAATAATTACAATTCCTGGACTCAGTAGACTGACCTTTATGCAAAATACCTGCATAAATTACAAATTTCAGGGAAAGGGATCAGGCATGACCAGTTAAGTTACTTTGCCATATGTGTGTGTGTGTTTGCGCATGTGTTTTGATATGGTTCACTTTTGTTTCAGTCATATATTACAAAATAGCTAAATTAGACATTTAGGAGATGTGAGTTCAATCCCTGGGTTAGGAAGATCCCCTGGAGAGGGAAATGGCAGCCCATTCCAGGATTCTTGCCTGGGAAATCCCATGGACTGAGGAGCCTGGTGAGCTATGTAGTCCAGAGGGTCGCAGAGTTGGCCTCGACTTAGTGACTGAGCAGCAGCACCTACATTCTGAAATTTAAATCATCATCTGCTTTACGTATAGGTTGGTTTTTGAAAGACAAAAGATGAAAGTAGGTTTTACGGCAGTATACAGAGCTACACTATGATTAGATTTCTTTCTCTCTGGTACCAGGACCACAACTTCTTCGTCTTCAAGAAATGTTAAATTCTCTTTCCAATATACTCAGCACAGTCGGCCACATTTTAGTGGGTTTTCCTTTTTGCACCGTGACTTTCTTTTGCATGTTCCCTTCCGTAGAGTTCTGTATTGCTTTTTGTTTTTATGCATTAAGAGATGCACAGAGTGCCTTCTACTATTCCCCTTGTACACCCACTCTCCACTCATTTTTACCCTGTGCTCTCTGCCTATATGTATTGAGTCAACAGAGTACCATGCTTGGTGGCTTCTAGTTGGGTTCAGTCAGTATGGAGCCCAGCAGGAGATGAGCATATGAATAAAGAGCATTGCATGCCATCTCAATAAACAATGATTGTTGACCACCATCAAACCTTCAGCCACTGCAGTTGCCCCGATGGTGACCCTGAGAGGAATTCAGGGTGGTGAAAACCAGGATACTGGTCCTACATAGTTAAGATGCATGTAAAAGGAATAATTTTTATAAACCTAGGCTCTTGCATCTTCCTGTGTATAGAAAAGCACTAAAATCATGAGTTGGGATATCTGGTTTTTTGTGATTAGCTGTAATCTTTTGATGTTTGCCCACTTTTTTTCAGCAAAAACTTATATATATCCTGGTTCCTCCCTTACCTCTTTGGAAGAGTTCCTTAGAACTGTCTGAGAGGCTGTCTCTCAGGCTCTTGTCCTCAGTAAGTTCCCTGAATAAAGCATGCATGCCAAGTCACTTCAGTCGTGTCTCATTCTTTGTGATGCTACGGACTGTACCCCATCAACTCCTCTGTGCATGGGGTTTCCCAGGCACAGATACTGGAGTGGGTTACCGTTTCATCTTCTTCTGACCTAGAGATGGTACCTGTGTCTCTTATGTCTCCTGCGTTGGCAGGTGGGTTATTTACCACTAGTGCCACCTGGGACATCTTGAATAAAGCATAACTCTCAACTTTTAGGTTGTGCGTTGTTTATTTTCAGTCAACAGGCAGGAGAGGGGAGAATTAAGTCAGTATAGTCATTCTGTGGGCTCCCTGTCTGTGAGCTTGCCTCAGTCTACTAAAGGTCACTTTTCCATTTAAGGTTGGCATCCTTGCAGCCTCCCTAGCTTTTTGATTTGGGTGAATACTAACTCCTTCTGTCCCTTTGAGCTTGGAGAGGGGTGAATAGCATGCTAGCACCCCAGTTATTGCACTCTTTTCCTCAGTTTTGTAAATGTACCCCAAGTGTCCTAACCTGAGGGTGCCACTGGTTTCCTGTTGGGATCTTAACTGGTGCAGTGAACTCTTCCTAGTAAAAGCTGAAGTGTCAAGGGCATATCTGACTTTCCCCAAGGCTGTTTTGTCAAAGCCATGCAGACAGCTCTGACGGCATGAGCTGGAGTGTGAATACAGCAGATTTCATATAGTACATTGTCCTGGTGATGTTCGGTGCTCATCTGCTTGCTATGACTGAGCAAAGAAAGGTTTTGTTCATTTTGTGTTTCCTCAACACGGTACACAAAACACAAATAACTACAACCAGGGGTGTTGTTGGCCAGCTGAATTCAAACAGAGCTGTACCCCTGACACCCTATCACCTTGGCCAAGACCAAGAAGACCATAGATGAAGCCAGGGCAACATGCCTAACTGGACGTGAGCTGCTTGCTGATGCACCTTGCAGCACATGTAACTGTGGAGCTAGAAGCTTCAAAAATGAGAGCAACACATTCACGCTGCTATATAGAATGTCTCCTACATACAGATGAGTTCTGTCCTGAGAGTGTGTTTGTAAGCTCAGTTTGTTTCTAAGTCCAACAAAGTTAGGCTAGGTACCCAGCTAACACAATTGGCTATGTACTGTAATATATTTGTCACACTTTTCACACAAATAGTACATGAAAACAAACATAAAGATAAAACATTTTTTAATCTTACAGCACCTTGAAAAAATACAGTAATACGGTACGACAGGTAGCGCTTCTTAGCAGTACTGGCTGCATCACTGCTGCCTTTATGTCTGCTTCGGGACATCCTAGGTTTGCAATAACGATACCGGGTTGCACTGAAAGACACTGTTGTGCTCTATACAATACGTATGCTTCAGTCAGTTAAGTCGCGTCTGACTCTCTTGTGACCCCATGGACTGTAACGCACCAGGCTGCTCTGTCCATGAGTTTTCCCAGGCAAGAGTACTGGAGTGGGTTGCCATTTACTTCTCCAGGAGATCTTCCTGATCCAGGGATCAAACCTGAGTCTCTTACATCTCCTGCACTGGCAGGTGGATTCTTTACCATTGAGCCACCAGGAAAGCACTCTGCACACTACTGTAAAATAAAGTACACAGAAGCACAACCCCTTGTAGAGGAAGCACACACATAACAACATACACCAGACATGTGAACTGAAGCACATGATTAGACATGTGATCACATGTTTATGTCTTTGAAAGTTTGCAATTTGAAAGGTTTGTATGTAGAGGACCTACTATATAGTACAGGGAACTATACTCAAAATTTTGTAATAACCTAAAAGTGAAAAGAATGTACTTGAATCACTGTGCTATACACCTGAAACTAAGATGACTTTGTAAGTCAGCTACTATCTAATCACAGAAAATGAGAACCTACAAGTGGGGAGGGAGGGGACTTGTTGCATGGCTGAGTTATGCACCAGTGAGTGCTATCACAGTTATTTTGAATTTTTCTTATTTCCTATTTAAATAGATGGGGCATATTACCAAACTCAACGCTGCATGCAGCCTTAATTAAGAAGCACTGTTCTGAAAAGGCTGAGATGATATACTTGATCCAACAAGCTGTTTTTCTTTCTCTGTTCTTACGTCTTCACTCCTGGGAAATACAATTGTTAACCCAGTCAATAGCCTTCCGGCAGCAGTCTTTTCTATTAAGTTTGTGAATGAAACTGGTCTTTGTTACACAGGTCTTCTCCAGGATACTAGTAATCAAGGGTAAGATGCTCGGAGCTAATGATGGACTTGGTGGGGACTTACTGGCCTTCGCTGGGCCTCTCTGCTCTGTCAGTTTGGATTCACTGGAGGAGCCCACCGATTTCAGGTGTGCCACTTGGTACCCCTGCAGAATGTGTCCCTGCAGTCTTGTAGGTTTTATTCTTTTGACACGTGAACATCTCAGTTTTCACTGCCTCTTTAGGGCCCTCTGACTTGGTCTGTATGGGCCACTATATCAAAACACCACAGACTGGGTGGCTTGTAATCAACGGAAATTTATTTCTCACAGTTCTGGAGGAACTGGAAAGTCCAAGATCAAGGCCCCGGCAGACTGGGTGTCTGGTGAGAGCCTGCTTCCTGGTTTATAGAAGGCCATCTTCCTGCTGTCCTCACATGCTGGAAAGAGTGAAGGACTTCTCTGTGGTCTCTTTTTATAAGAGCACTGATGCCATTCACAAGGACTCCACTCCATGACCTAATCACCTCCCAAAGGCCCTGCTTCCTAATTCCTTCTCATTGGCCATTAGGACTCAACATATGAATTTTGGGGGAACACAAACGTCCAGTCTGTTTTCATCCTCCAGCCTCATTCCTCTGTGACCATGAAGATGCTCTCTGGTACTCTGAGAGTCAAGGATTCCCTGCTTCTCAAGCACAGGTACTTCTCGGCAATTAAAGAATATGATGTGGATGTTTGATGACCAAAGGGCTTTGACAGACATACACATGAACTGTTTTCCCCTTTTGAAAACCCTGAGCAGCTACCTCACGAAACCTAATTCTACCCTGATTTGTATTTATTTGTTTTATTGCATCTGTTTTGCTGTAGGATTGTAACTTCCTTGAGGGCTGAGAAAAAGAGTTTCTCATCTTGATAGTGTCCAGCATGGTTTTGGCCACATGATGGACACTTAGAAACTTGTGTTAGATTGAATGGAAATCTGGGTTTCCCCTCATCTGCTGGTTTGAGCAAGGTCTTGTCTTCTGTGTCCTCTTGAATTGTGACAGAATTGGTGGTCTCTAAGGAATGGGAGAAAAGTGTCCAGTCATTTCGGTTGACTGGGTTCATCTGTTCAGTCAGTCTTATCTATAAAGACACATCTCTATGTGGAATTCGAGGAGGGCATGGCAACAACTCCAGTATTCTTTCCTGGAGAATCCCCATGGACAGAGGAGCCAGGCAGGTTGCAAAGAGTTGGACATGACTGAGCAACTAAGCACATATGTGGAATTAGGTAATTCGTTACCTCTGTGAAAGTGAAAGTGAAGTCGCTTAGTCGTGTCCGACTCTTTGTGACCCCATGGAGTGTAGCCTACCAGGCTCCTTGGTCCATGGGATTTTCCAGGCAAGAATACTGGAGTGGGTCGCCATTTCCTTCTCCAGGGGATATTTCCGACCCAGGGATCGAACCCAGGTCTCCCGTATTGTAGGCAGACGCTTTACTGTCTGAGCTACCAGCGGTTACCTCTGTAGTTTTCAGCAAATGGCTTTGCATCTGTAGTCCAGTTGCAAACTATTATATATATCCAGTGGATTTTTCCAAAAAGAGTATCAACCAATTTTTCCTTCTAGTTTGGCTTTGTTGCAGGAAGTAAAAGTGGTATATTTAGCATTTAACAACTATTCCTATTTATAGAGGGAGTAGTTATCAAATTTGTCAGCTTTATTTGTAGGGCTTTGTTTTTCTCTGCAATACATCTAATTATTTATTTGCTTTTCTTTCCTGCATTTATATTCTGGATACTGGATTTAGTATTATGTTTTGAGCCAAGTATTTACTAACACAGCTAGATGGCTATTGAAATGCCATTCATTTACTACCTGTTTTAAATGATCAATTATGGGGAAAAAGATATAATGGAGCACTATTTAAGGAGCATCTGGACAGTATTTTATAGTGCCCTATCCGTTCAGCCCAAGAGGTAAGGAGTCTGCTTGTAACACAGGAGACATAAGAGACGCAGGTTCGATCCCTAGGTCGGGAAGATCCTCTGGAGAAGGAAATGGCAATCCACTCTAATATTCTTGCCTGGAAAATCCTGGGACAGAGGAGCCTGATAGGCTACAGTCTACACGGTTGCAAAGAGTTGGACATAACTGAGCACGCATATGCACAACATCTATTCTTAATTTTTCCTGTGACTCAGAGGATGCAGTTTTGTCATTGTAAACAAGTGATTATATGATATTAACATAAAGGGACTACAATTAGTACTGGATAAATTTGCATCTTTGGAAGAGGTAAAAAATTTAAAAAAATCTTAGTGTACCTTTACGTAGTAACAGCCTAGATTTTTAAATGTATTAGTTCTTGTAGAATATCAAGATCATGTAAATAAGAGTATTTATTATGTAGACCTGGAAATTTTGTAATTAAGCTATCTTTTTCCAGGATTTTGCAAGATGTTATCTCACTAGATAGTGAAATGGAATATTTGATAGTAGAATCATCATTTTCCCCAACAATAAATTATCAGCATTATATTACATTTATTGTGACAGGTTTGGCAAGCAGCATGGCAGACCTGCCTCTGGCCATTGGACCACTTACGGAAAAAATCTGTACTGGATGTCTTCAAACCAGTTGGAAACTGTCAACGAGAGTCCCTTGAACTCTGTCCAGTGGGTGTGAATTGGTCAAAGTTATTGATTTCCTGCCAGAGGAAAGTAGCTATCTCAGTTTTTTAATATAACAAAGAGTCAGGTTTTTTTCATAAAGAAAAAATAAATTGGTTTTTGTTTTAAGGTTTATTTATGAAAACAATTTTTCAGCTGTATTAAGATATAATTGGCAAATAAAATTGTATAATATCAGTGTTTTGATTTCAGGCATCAAAACAGAAATCTGTGTAAGGTAGAGTCAGTGCCGAGGCTGTACTGTGGACCTAAAGAAATGGAATATCTACTTTTTCTCAATTATTTTAGGAAAAAGGGGCCTATATTTTGCTCCCTAAGTGATGGAGAGCTGAGACTTCTACCTGTTTACCATTGCCCTACATCTCTGAAGAGAGTCCTGGAGGTAACAGTTAGGGGCTTTGCCTAGAAAAGGGCTCACGTAACTTTAGACAGCCATGCAAACAGGGTATCCATCCCTTGTATGCATCCCGACCCTTCTGTTTAAAAATTCCTGCTTGGAAGCAGAGTCCCTGCTGCAGGGCTGATGGTGAAATGAAAGCTGGGAGTTGACATGTGTGCTTGTGTTTGTGTTAATGTTGGCAGGCAGGTTGGTCAGAGCCTCAGAGCATTTAAGGTTCTCTGCGATGATCTGAGGCCAGAATAAAGCTCTCATTTGCTGCTGAACTCTAAACACAATGAGCAGTTTCCTGTCATTGAACAGGGGAGAAAAAATAACGCTCAGCTACTGAGTTTTGGACGTACTTGGATCTGAGGTCTCCTCCTTGATTTGAAGCCAGATAGGGTTTGGCACATTACTTCTCGCACACCCTTTTGTTTCCAGGCAGTGACTGACCCACTGATCACAGAGTGGGGTCCATTTCCCAGTGTGTTCCTGGACTTTCTGTGAGTGAGAAGTAGGGCAAACAGCTAAGAGGCTGTTTTGGGTGTGGTGGGAAGCCGTGAAGCTGAATGTCCAGTCCAATAGCAACATTCCATCAGCTGGCTTGTGAATGAGAGCCACCCCACACCTAACTACTTGGTTAAACCATTTGAAGCAGATTTATTTCTTGCAGCTTAATAATGTGCTGTTCTTTAAAGCAGGTGGCTCTTGACTAAGCCTGGCTTCTTCCACAGGATAGTGTACACATCTATTTAATTTGGGTTATTTCATCAGCTGAAATGTCTCTGGAGACTTTACCATCTTAACAGAGACAGAGTTCCAGAGCTTGGGTAGCATAATCAAAGGGAGCACAGCAAAAATGGAAGAGGTATAAATGTGCTACACATTTATACATAATCTACATATACACATAATCACATACACATATACACATACACATAATCTACACAAATGATTGTTTTTTCCCCATATGACATCATCAGTATTATTCTTTACTTGGAACAGAAGTGCTGATAAATCTTTAGTATTTGTTTGCAGTTGCACTCATTCCTATAGTGAATTTAAAACAACTCAGTTTTCCCCAGTTTCCCACCGCTTGTCCCCCACAGCTCTGTTGCTGTTGTTTTAGTCACTAAGTCATGTCTGATGTGACCCCATGGACTGTAGCCCGGCAGGCTCTTCTGTCCATGGGATTTCCCAGGAAAGAATACTGGAGTGAGCTTCCATTTCTTTCTCCAGGGGGTATTCCTGACCCAGGGATCCACCTGTGTTGTCTGCTTAGCAGGTGGATTCTTTACCACTGAACCACCAGGGAAGCCCCACCAGCCCTGGGCAACCACTGATTTACTTTCTGACTTTATGGGTTTGCCTTTCTGGACATTTTATACAAATGGAATCCTGTATATGTAGTCCTTTATGACTGGGTTTTTCACTGAACATAGGAGTTTCAAGGCTCATCTATGTATGTATTATTATATAGCATGTATCAATACTTCAGTCCTTTTTACAAGTGAATAATATTCCATTTCATGGATATACCACATCGTTTATCCATTCATCAGTTAACAAGATATTTGAGTTGTTTCCACTTTTTGGCTATTATGAATAATGCTGCTGTGGATATTCATATACAAGTTTTTGTGTGAACATTGGTTTTCATTTCTCTTGGGTATATACCCAGGTGTGGAGAGATACAATTTTTTGCAATGCCTTTTTTTTTTTTTTCCTATTTGGAAAGGGCACTTTCCTTGGTGATGTACTCAGAGTTGGAGAGAACATTGGTTAGGAGGCAGGAAATGTGGGTCAGAGTTCTAGGTCTGCTCCTGACAGGCCATTTGTTAGGAAATTCACTGTTTCCTCAGTTGTACAATGAGGTACTTTTTTTTATCATACAATCTTTAAGGTCCCTTCCAAGTTAAAAAAAATTTCCTGAGTGATAATAAAAAATTTTCAAGATGTGAAGGAAGCTATTTCCAGTGAGGTCTAAATAGCACACCACACCCCACTAAGTTCCCTAGATGCTATTTTATGTCTCTTGAGTTTGAAGAAAGCTTGGACTTTAATATTCAGTTAGCTAGTTAAATGTTTGTGTGCTTTTCCAATAAGAGCAAATAAATGCTCTTTAAAATACTAGATGACTATGGAACCAAAATTACTTAAATTTGTATTAGCCAAAAACATCTGCTTTAACATTTGGGGTTATTTCCTGTCAGTGTTTTCCACTTTAGGTTGTTTTGCTGTTTATTGAGCTGTAATCATATTCAGTTCACAGTTCTCTGTCGGGATCCTGTTTTGATGGCTCTTTGGGCTCTTCTTGATTTTAGTTTGATGCTTCTTACTCTGATTGAAGGGCCTTTGAAAGAGGCAGTCTCTTGATTTAAATAGCTTTCTGAAAGCCTCAACAGTTCTGAGAGCGGCAAGATGTTCCCCAAAGCGTGTTCCAGTCAGAATAGTCAGTAGAAAGATACGTACATGGTAGACAGAGATGAGGATGTAAATGAGTTAAAATGAGTAGTTTCAACCCTGGAGCAGCAAATCCATTTCCTCTTCTTGTATTTTGACTGATTTAGATGCCATCAAATCATGTGCTTTTTTTTTTTTTCCCCCAGAATGTAATTTGTTCAAAACTTTTCTGATTGTGGTTTCAAGTAGACCGATTCTTCCCAGAAAACACGCTCCCAAGATTTTTTTCCCTTGTTGGAAGGAAGGGTGAACTTGGATTTCCTTTTGCTTACTTGCTGGTTTTCAAGCTCAACAACTTGAGAATTTACACTGACCTTTTCTGTCTCCTGAGAGATGTTCTGTACAGTGAAGCAGGCCCTTCTTCCCTGGGGTGTAGCAGTCCATTCCTTCCCAGGACCTCTCAAGCTGGGCCCTGAGGCCGGGGAGGCCCCTCCCCTGTGACACCACACACCTTCAGGGCACTCGAGTGTGTGTTCCCTAGAATGCTCCTGCTGGTCACTGCAGTGGAAGTTAGCTGCAGACACTCCCTCACTTTTTCTCTTTTCCTTTTTTTTTTATCTCATGCCATCAAGTTCAGCTTTCTTATTGTATCCTTTCAGTTATAGCAAATAGTGTCTTATATTTATGCAGTCATCATTGTGGAGCCCTTACTCTATGTCAGGCATGGGGTTTAAGAACTTAAGGTCATGACTCTTGCTTTGTTGAATATAGTATTGTATACAGAGTCCTTAAAAACCTAGCTAAAAAAATCTGGGTAAAGAAAGAGAAGTCGCTCAGTCATGTCCAACTCTTTGCAACCCCATGGACTGTACCCTACCAGGCTCCTCTGTCCATGGGATTTTCCAGGCAAGAGTGCTGGAGTGGGTTGCCATTTCCTCCTCCAGGGGATCTTCCTGACCCAGGGATCGAACCTGGGTCTCCTGCATTGCAGGCAGATGCTTTACCTTCTGAGCCACCAGGGAAGCCCCAAAAAAATCTGGGTAGGAAAATAAAAGTTGTAGGTGCTGGAAATTCTTTTACCTTCAAAAACCCTGGTTTGAATGAATGCAGGGACTTTCTGCCGAAGGCTCTGTATGAGTGCCAGTTAACTCTTATAAAAGACAGCTTTTATTATCTCATGATTCCAGCCCAAGAAAATATATAGTTGCAATTGCCTATGGAATAAAATTTATTTTCTATAGTTTCTGTGGCTCTTTAAAATCTAATGAATGAATTGCTGCAACCTTACATCCCTTCTTTTATGGAGCTATGTTCCTTTCCTCCTCTGATTCTCACTAGTGGGCCATGTGTTGAAGAATATCCAGTCAAATGAGAAACAAAGGCTGATTTATTATCCTGGGCAGACCTCACCCGCTGACTATGTAGGACAGTGTGGCCTGAGCTTGATGTTGAAATAGGAGCTTCCTATTTCCCATAAGTCTGGACCTGTGTATGCAGGCCCTGCAAATAAAGAGCAAGACAAACCCAAATTTGTTAGTGAAAATAGTTGTATTTGCATAAATTCTTTACTTGTAAGAATTCATATAATTTTCACAGTAACTCTGTGAGATAGTTATAACAATCACCTACATTTTTATATGCAAAAATTGAAGCACAGAGATATTAAGCAACTTGCCCAAGGATATGTAAGTTCCTAAGGGACATCAATGGGACTGGAACCCACGGAGGCTGGCATCACAACCAACAAAGTCAACCATTAGGATCACCTGCTTTTCCATGATGACCGCTAACCTTACTCCCCTAATTGTGTACACAACTGAGAGAGAAGGCAATTGCATGTTGTTCTTTAGAGCAGCAACCCCACCTACAGAGGAGACCAGCCCGCTGAATGTGAAATGCTGAGCAGGCAGATCAGATAGGGCATCCTTGTTGGGAGGGGGTGAGTAGGATGTGGAGACGTGAGTGGAAAGAGCAATGGAAGTGTACACATCCCTTGGCAGTGGCAGTAATGGAGAAGACCTAAAGGCCCTGGGCTTCCCCAGGAAGATCCAGCAGGAGACCTCGGCCTTGTTTCTGCCCGTCTCTTCACACTACTACTGTTGCTGTTTAGTTGCTAAGTCGTGCCCAACTCTTTGCGACCCCATGAACTGTAGCCCACGAGGCTGCTCTGTCCATGCAATTTCTCAGGTAAGCATACTGGAGTGGGTTGCCATTTCCTTCTCCAGGGGATCTTCCCAACCCAGGGATCAAACCCAAGTCAGCTGCTTGGCAGGTGGATTCTTTAGCAGTGAGCCATCTTGAACGCCCCCTTTCCACATTTCCTCTTCCCATATTCAGTACCATCCTTCTTTCTGAATGCTTAGGGACTAGTCCTCAGGGACTTAGCCTTGGGGAGTGACTCATTAGTATCTTGATGTTTGTTCAGTGATCTCCTATAGCATTTACTGTCTTCATCTGTAGTAAGTATTTTCTCATAGGCCAAAATCAGGATGAGTAGTCTGATATACAGGAGGAACTGTCTCAAATGTCTAGTAATCTGAAAAAAAATGTTGATGTTTGCCATTTCATACAGCTTATGACATACCTTACACTGTTATTTGGGCTTCCCAGGTGGCTCAGTGGTAAAGAATCTGTCAGCCAATCCAGGAGACACAGGTTCAATCCCTGGGTCAGGAAGATCCCCTGGAGGAGGAAATGGCAACCCACTCCAGCATTCTTGCCTGGAAAATCCCATGGATGGAGGAGCCTGGCATGGTGCAGTCCATGGGGCCACAAAGAGTCGGACACAAATGAGTGACTGAACACACACACACACACACACACACACACACACATTTAATCTTACATTGTTATTCAGTTGTTGTATGAGTGTGTAATTTAGCTCTATAGCTAAATAATAATGTCCTCATGGCCAGAAAGTGTTATGTATGTCTGTGTAACACACCAGCATGATCCTTTCTAAAATAAGATGGTTGATAAATATTTAATAGATATCTTCCTCCCTCCTTCTCTGTCTTTTCCCCTCTCTCTTTTCCTTTCCTTTTTGTAGCACTTGCTGTCTCTCGGGCTATTGATATAAACATTAGAAATGAAGATACAAATAGTTAGGGCAGCAGATAGGAATATTATAAAGTTCAGGGGTAAAACTGTGTAGACTTGATGATTTGGGGAAATTTATTTTCTGGACACACACATTCTCTTTTGAGATTCCAGCCCATCTATTTCTCCTTCCCATGTGGTCCATCCTTCAGTGGTGAGTTGGCTCAGCAGAATAGACCTCTGTGTCCAAGTCCAGGGTTTTGGACTCGTATGACCCAGCTAGCTTTGCCATGTGTACAGCTTTCACAACAGAGAATAGGAAGTAGTGTGTGTGGTTGAATGTGGGTTCATTACTACCCCTGGGCCTCCAGGGTAGGGCACATGCCCAGGTGGATTGGGAATGATTGGTCATGCTTCTTTAAGCCTATTTCCTTATCTGTAAAAGGGGAATAAATCACAGTGGTATTATGAGAATTAAATGAGAAAATACAGAAGGAATCTTAGTACAATGCCTGGTATATGTTAAGCACTGAATAGATGTTGGCTATTCTTATGCCCACATATGCAGACATGAACATCATATGCTGCTCAGGTTAAAGAAGCTCCCCTGAGAGCGTAAGGTCCCAGAGGGGAGGAATATCCAGCTGCTTATAATTTCCAGTTATAGTATCACAATTGGGGCTGCTTAATTGCTGTAACTGTGGTGCAAGGATTGTTTCAGTAGCTGATTATCACGCCTGTCAGATGCAACCTGGTGTCAACCTTGGCCAACGCGGAACAAAGATCCCTAAAGAAAAATCTAAAAACAAGTTAAAAAATCCCCAAAGTGTTCATATCTGTTGTCCACACTTGAGAGTCTTAACTCAAAATTCAAATAAAAAATTTTATGTACCATAAATAGTATGAGGAATGGCAGAAAACCTTCTAAGTGTTTCAAAAATATGCAAATATGTTTACATAAACTGTAGTGTGTCCTCTCTGTGCAGTGCTATACAGGCTTTCATAAATGTTTACCATATTGTGAGTAACATGGAAACATATTTAGGTTATCATATAACTTGAAAAAAACTGGAGTAACTTTGCATATGTAGCAGGAGGTCAACTATATTAAACTGGTTTTAGAAAATAGAATGGCTTGAAATGCATCTAAATTTAACAGTGGTTGTCTTTGGGTGATGTTGGGATTTTTGATAAATTTCCCCCTCTAATTTTGCTTCTTTGTGTTTTCTATATTTATATGATTTATGTGATTATTTTCATAGGGCAAAAGTACATTTTACAAGAGATAAATAATTTACATAGGTGGTAGACAAAAGCCATGGAATTTTCTTGTGTTTTCACAATGAAAAAAAAAAAATCAAATGCAGAAGGCACAGACCTGAATTGTTTGTTATGTCTTCCTTAAAGAGAAATAAGAGTGTGGCATAAACTAAATTAAAGACACTGTGATTTGGAGAATTTGAGAGGGGTTTAGCTTTTTGAGGATTTTTGGAGACGCAAAAAAAAAAAAAAAAAGCCCTAGCTTATGCACACCTGCATGTGTGAATTTTCTTTTCCAGGACTGAAGTTTGATATTCTTAGCCATTCTGATTGTGGAGATTTGAGACTGTCATTTTCTTTTAAATGTCTGACAGCTATAAGCTTTCAGCTATCAGCAAATGAGGTGAAAATGTATTTTTAATATTAAAAGTCTTTTTTGGGGGCAAAGCAGCCCAGAACCATCATTAATAGTTCATATTCAGACAAGATTTTAAGCTCCTTTCCTAATCCTGCTTCTTTGGTATTTAATAGCCAGGCATATCCACCAGATGTACTCCAAGTCCTTTTATTTACATAAATGTTTCCAGCAATTCGTGATACATTTTTCTACTTAAAAATAAGTGCCTACCATATAGCCCTCTTTCTCACATTGTGATGCTTTGGCATTATTTGTTTTGTTTTAGAGCAGGAAAATGTCTAATTGACCCAGGTATTTTTCAAATTTTACCATTCATAGGACTTTTTATATTTATGTCTTTAAAATGTATATGCCATTATGACTAATTTGAAAAATGCATTAAGTGTGTGAATTAGAAGATAATAGTTACTAAGAACTAACTACCGTTAACATTTTGGTTTTTTTCCTTCCATTTATTCTCATTAATGTATGTGTGTATGCTCAGTTACTAAGTCATGTCCGACTCTTTGCAACCCCATGGACTGTGGCCCACATGCACCTGGACTGGAGTGGGTTGCCATTTCCTCTTCCAGGGATCTTTCCAACCCAGGGATCAAACATCTCCTGCATGGGCAGGCAGATTCCCGTGTCTCCTGTATGAGTAGGCAGATTCTTCACCACTGAGTCACCTGGGAAGCCCATTTTCATTAATACTGTTTAGTAAATGCTAATTCTGTATTATCTAGCTTGCTTTGATTGGTTTTCCTATAAATGTTGATCTATGTAGAACTCATTCTATTAAACTGCTTATTCTTGGTTTACTACTATGTATGTAACTATCCTTTTATTGATAGACATTTAGATTGTTGTCTTTTCTGGCTCTTGAAATGGCATTGCAATGAACATCTTTGTATGTGCTTTTTGAGTGTTTCTCTAGGAAGCAGAATTATTGGATGATGATTTGCTCTTACGTTTTTTCATATAGTGTGAATGGCACCCCACTCCAGCACTCTTGCCTGGAAAATCCCATGGACGGAGGAGCCTGGTAGGCTGCAGTCCATATGGTCGCTAAGAGTCGGACATGACTGGGCGACTTCCCTTTCAGTTTTCACTTTCATGCATTGGAGAAGGAAATGGCAACCCACTCCAGTGTTCTTGCCTGGAGAATCCCAGGGACGGGGGAGCCTGGTGGGCTGCCGTCTATGGGGTCACACAGAGTCGGACACGACTGAAGCGACTTAGCAGCAGCAGCAGGCATTTTCAGTGTATTTCTTTATCCATTTACAGACATAAATATTATAAATAAATATATATTACATATACTTTTTCTTTTAGGGCAAATAGTTGCATTCCACCAGTCTAAATCTTGCTTTTTTAACTTATTGACTTCCTCTCCCCAATCAATGGAAATGTTACAGTGTCACTGAACTTCTATAATAGATCCTCAGATACCTGGAGATATGACCATGAATTTGCCTTCTAGCAACATTTTGTGAAAGTGTTAGTTGCTCAGTTGTATCTGACTCTTTGTGGCCCCATGGACTGTAGCCTGCCAGACTCCTCTGTCCATGGAATTCTCCAGACAAGAATACTGGAGTGGCAGCTGGCTCCTTGCAAAGTCTGGATCATGTATGTCATGTGGTCTCAGAAAGTGGGAACTAACAATTCTAGTAACTGGAGCTTATCTCATTCACCCTTGTCCTGCTCTTTGCAATTGCCCAGCCCCTGGAAACCTGCTTAATCATGCCTGTCCATGTAAAGTTCAGGCAACCCCTTCCCCATCTTGACTGCTTTTCCCGCATGAGTGAAACCCCTTAGTTTAAACCAGCCTATTAGCAGCTAGTGTTGCCTTCTATAGACTGTCTATAAAAACTCTGTAAGCCCTTTATTTGGGGCTCAGAGCTTAGAGTGTTAACTCCTCCGGGCCACCGGCATAATAAACCTGAGTTTTCCAACTCAAAAAAAAAGACTAGAGTGGGTGCCATTCCCTTCTCCAGGGGATCTTCCCAACCCAGGGATTAAACCCGGGTCTTCTGCATTGCAGGCAGATTCTTTACCGTATGAACCACCAGGGAAGCCCGGCAACATTTTCAGTTCAGTTCAGTTAGGTCGCTCAGTCGTGTCCGACTCTTTGCGATCCCATGAACCGCAACACACCAGGCCTCCCTGTCCATCACCAGCTCCCCAAATTCACCCAAACTCATGTCCATCCAAGTCAGTGATGCCATCCAGCCATCTCATCCTCTGTCGTCCCCTTCTCCTCCTGCCCCCAATCCTTCTCAGCATCAGGGTCTTTATCAATGAGTCAACTTTTCACATCCGGTGGCCAAAGTATTGGAGTTTCAGCTTTAGCATCAGTCCTTCCAAAGAACACCCAGGACTGATCTCCTTTAGAATGGACTGGTTGGATCTCCTTGCAGTCCAAGGGACTCTCAGGAGTCTTCTCCAACACCACAGTTCAAAAGTATCAATTCTTTGGCGCTCAGCTTTCTTTATTGTCCAACTCTCACATCCATACATGACCACTGGATAAACCATAGCCTTGACTAAATGGACCTTTGTTGGCAAAGTAATGTCTCTGCTTTTCAATATGCTATCTAGGTTGGTCATAACTTTGCTTCCAAGGAGTAAGCATCTTTTAATTTCATGGCTGCAATCACCATCTGCAGTGACTTTGGAGCCCCCCAAAATAAAGTCAGGCACTGTTTCCACTGTTTCCCCATCTATTTGCCATGAAGTGATGTGACTGGATGCCATGATCTTAGTTTTCTGAATGTTGAGCTTTAAGCCAACTTTTTCACTCTCCTCTTTCACTGCAACATTTTAAAAAAACTTCAAAAAAAGTTCAGTCACTCAGTCATGTCTGACTCTTTGTGACCCCTTGGACTGCAAGCATGCCAGGCTTCCCTGTCCATCTCCAACACCTGGAGCTTGCTCAAACTCATGTCCATTGAGTCGGTGATGCCATCCAGCCATCTCATCCTCTGTTGTCCCCTTCTCCTCCTACCTTCAATCTTTCCCAGCATCAGGGTCTTTTCCAATGAGTCGGTTCTTCAAAGTTTTGTTATTATTTCAAACTTTAGTAAAATTCCAAAAGTAGTACAATGACGTCCTATATGTCTTCTACCCAGATTCACTGCTGCTGCTGCTGCTAAGTCGCTTCAGTCGTGTCCAACTCTGTGCGACCCCATAGACGGCAGCCCACCAGGCTCCCCTGTCCCTGGGATTCTCCAGGCAAGAACACTGGAGTGGGTTGCCATTTCCTTCTCCAGTGCATGAAAGTGAAAACTGAAAGGGAAGTCGCTCAGCCATGTCCGACTCTTCGTGACCCCATGGACTGTAGCCTACCAGGCTCCTCTGCCCATGGGATTTTCCAGGCAAGAGTACTGGAGTGGGGTGCCACTGCCTTTTCTGACCCAGATTCACTAGGCATGCATATTTTGCCCTATTTACTTTTTTTCTCTCTCTCTTTCCATACATAGGAATTCAGAATTTTTCTTTATCTTGTTCATTTAGTTGTCATGGTGTCTGCCAGATTTCTCCACCTGAAAATTACCTTTTCCTGTGTAATTATTAATAGTTTATGGGGAGATTCACCCAGTTTATTTAAGTATCAGCAGTTGCTTATTCCTTGCTGAATAGTTTTCAGTTGTATTAGTGTACCTGCTGCTAAGTCACTTCAGTCGTGTCTGACTCTTTGTGACCCCATAGATGGCAGCCCACCAGGCTCCCCTGTCCCTGGGATTCTCCAGGCAAGAACACTGAAGTGGGTTGCCATTTCCTTCTCCAGCGCATGAAAGTGAAAAGTGAAAGTGAAGTCACTCAGTCGTGTCCGACTTTTCAAGATCCCATGGACTGCAGCCTTCCAGCCTCCTCCGTCCATGGGATTTTCCAGGCAAGAATACTGGAGTGGGGTGCCATTGCCTTCGCCACATATTGTTTATTCACCTGTTGAAGGACACTGGGGATTTTCCTTGGCATGGCGGGGCACCAACCAGATCCCCCTTCAGAGAAAGTTGCTGCCTTGCTGCAGGGGGTCAGTCAGCAGACAGCCTCTAGCTGTCAGCTCCTTCAGAGTCTGCTGCAGCTGCAGAGATCTGCCTTGTCCAAGAGGGTACCTTTCCTGAAGCAGCCCACATTGAGTGACTGAGTGAGGCAGCGGTATAAAGATCTAGCCATTTCAGCCTGGGTTGAGACAACTCTGACACACAATTTTAACTTTTTTACCTCCAGGCATCCACCACAGTTGCCCCAGCAGCCCTCTGTCAGCCTCTGTCGATGGCTGTATGGGGGATTCTGTACAGCCCAGTGAAGGAAAAAGGGACAAACCCAAGCTTGGCCTGGGGATGGGTCACTTCAAAATGGCCTTGAAAGACTGTGATAAGGAGAAATTCCCCCAGTGGGTGGACTAGCAGATCATGCCCCTGGCCACCCATTTTGTGTTGGAAGAGAAGTGGTCTGAGGCTCAAATGCACATAGGCTTATAGGAGATGGTGAATGTTCTGGCTGGCATCAAAGACCTGGAAGGAAAAAGATTAGAAGTTTGGGGGTAGCAAAGCCTGAGTAGAAGCATGTAGATGAACAAAATAGGAATGGGCCCCAAATGGGATCATCTCTGCAGCATTCACTAGAGAGATTTAAAGACTAGATTCTATTATTTTCCTCTGGAGAGTGTTCATTTCTTATTCTAGCAGGCAGTTTACTTGGCACTAAATGATCAGATTGACAGACCGACCAGGTCACTTTATTTCAGATAATCCCTGTCATTGATTACCCCAGTGCTGATACAATGAGCATATGAACAAAATGACAGTTGGGGCAAAAAAAAGGTGGCTACTCATGGGCCCAGGAGCATAGGTTTATTCTTACAAAGGCTGATATAACTAATGTGCTAAATGCTCAAACTGACAGCAACAGAGACAACACTGAGCCTTCATATGGAACCAGTTTTCAAAGCGACTCGCTGTCTTCTGTGTGCAGGTATACTACATTTACTCTTTCTTGGAAACAGCGGTCTACAATCTGCAATTAGGTTTACCTATTTACTTTTTTCTTTTCAATCGTTATGCTTTTCATTTCTAAAATTTCCACTTGGTCCTTTTTTGGAATTACATTTCTCTCCTGAGATTCCCCATCTGTGTTCTCATTATGCTTCTCTTTTCCTTTGTATACTCTTTCTAATAGCTGCTTTGAAGTTCTGTCTGCTAATTCTAACATCTGTGTTCTATTTTCTCATGATTATGGCCCTAGTTTTTCTGTTGTTTCTTTTCTGCTAGCCTTTTAGCATATACCAGACATTTGGATAATACATTTTAAAGATTCTGGATTATGTTGTTGTCCTTTGAAGAGTGTTCATTTTTGTTCTAACGTAGTTTACTGGGCAGACTCAGTTTCTAAACTCTGTCTTCCTGTGACAGGTAGTAGCTGAAATCCTTGTTCAGTCCTTTCAGTCTCCTAGCTGTTATTTTTCAGAAGATTGCTTGAAATTTTTCCTGTTGTGCAAAGTTCAGAGGCTAGCTTGAAAATATTCTTACAGAGCATTATTAATTGCTCAGAGCATTTCAATTTAAATACCAAATTAAATTTTTCCCCTATTGTTGCATATTTTTATGGTTATTGCTGATGCTTTAAACATTCTTGGACATAAGTCTTTGAAAGTATTTTTAATGATGTCATTAGTATCAGTTCAATTCAGTCGCTCAGTCGTGTCCGACTCTTTGCAACCCCATGAATCGCAGCATGCCAGGCCTCCCTGTCCATCACCAACTGCCGGCGTTCACTCAGGCTCATGTCCATCGAGTCAGTGATGCCATCCAGCCATCTCATCCTCTGTTGTCCCCTTCTCCTCCTGCCCCCAATCCCTGCCAGTATCAGAGTCTTTCCAATGAGTCAACTCTTCGCATGAGGTGGCCAAAGTATTGGAGTTTCAGCTCTAGTGTCATAGATTCCTATATAAAAACAGAGGCTTAAAGTCTGTGGTACAAATTGCCAACTAACTCCACCATTTTAATATTAATCAACACATTATACTTCCTAACTCTGGATTTTATTATTAACAAAGTTACAATGTGAAAGGAACATATTAATGTACTAATATGCATTTTTTCATATTTTTACCTATTTGTATCATTTTATTGTTTTTTGTTTGTGGACAAGTGAATAGTTTGTTTCTTCTCCCACATTCCTACTAGGCTATTTGGCTTTTCCTTATCAATTTAGAAAACTTCTTTACTTATTAAATACATTCATTAATCTTTTACTATTATCCAGTTTTTGATTCATGAGCTATGCATTTGATCACTATTATTTGATTATTATTATTATTAGGGCTTCCATCTTTGAGGTTTGCTCAATGAATTAAGTGCTAGCAATTATTGTCAGTAGTTGGCACTTAAAAAGTCAAAGATAAAACATTTTTGTCAGTTTTGTTATGAACCCAGTGCTTCTGATTTAAAAACATTGATGCAGCAGTGGTTGCTTTTAGTTAATTTGGTAAGTGTAACTGGTGATTATCAATATACACCAGGCATAATGTCATAAAGGACTTCTTCAGTTCAGTCACTCAGTCGTGTCTGACTTCTTAAAAGGCACTAATTGTTTCTTTATTTAGACTTGTATTTTCTTTTACTCCCATTTGGTAAATTGCCATGCAATAAAAACTGAGATATTGAACAGCACAGTATGTCATACCTTAATGGTAGAATTCTAGAGTATGTTATAGCTACTAAAGGATTTTGATAATGTGGGATCTTAGAGGCCACCTTATTCTGTTTTCAGAGGACAGGAATCCCTTCTAAATACCACTGAGTGATGGCCAACTGGCATCAGCATCCCATCTCATTTTTAGAAAGATCTTTCAAATCTCTTTCTTGAACCATTGTTTCTATTTGTGCCTTATGGAGCTACACAGGATACACCTAAAATTGATCTCATTTATGTATATTTCCCCTGCCCATTTGTTTGGCATAACCATGGTCCCTCTTTGACAGAGCACCTCAGAAAATTTCCTTGTAGCAGCAGGGGAACTCTGACACTCAAGTCTGTGTGTTGAAGTATTCTCTGCTGCTGCTGCTGCTGCTAAGTCGCTTCAGTCGTGTCCAACTCTGTGCGACCCCATAGACGGCAGCCCACCAGACTCCCCCGTCCCTGGGATTCTCCAGGCAAGAACACTGGAGTGGGTTGCCATTTCCTTCTCCAATGCATGAAAGTGAAAAGTGAAAGTGAAGTCACTCAGTCTTGTCCGACTCTTAGCAACCCCATGGACGGCAGCCCACCAGGCTCCTCCGTCCATGGGATTCTCCAGGCAAGAGTACTGGAGTGGGTTGCCAACTCGGTGTTAGCAGCATGCATTTTCATTGTACATACATTTTACACAAATGAGAATGCGGTTGGCAAATGAGGAATAACTCAAACCAATGATTGTAATGAGAAAGTGATGAAGATGACATGAAGTAAAAAGGTTTTTTGGAGGTTTCGTATGAATTTAGAGATTCTAGATTAGTTCAGGAGAGGCTGGGATAGAATGGACATTGCAATGGTGATAAAGTTTAGTTGGCTTGCTGTAAGAGAAGGCTGTAACGATGGTTACGGTGGCTCTAGACAGACAGGAGTTAGATATCTCTCTCCAAAGATAAGATGGTAAGTAAACAGGAGGACTGGGGATGAGGTGAAACCAGTCAGAAAGATGGAATGTTATCAATAGCACATGTTGCTGTCTGGAGTGGTAGTACAAGAGAAAGACAGCACTATGTGAAAATGTAATAATAATGGAGAAGAATTGTTGCCTTTTTCTGTGAGTCAAGGATGATGACTTAAGCCACCATGTGTCTTGCATGCTTTCCTCTTCATAAATTTCAGTGTATCTGGTGATTTATGGGAGCTCAGGTCCCTTGGTTCATGAAAGTTTCTCTGTTGCAGTTTTATATGATAACCTTTCAAAGATTTGAAGCACAACCAAATATATCAACTTGGTTTAGCCATTCATAAAATGACAGATTTTCTGACCCCTTGGCACAATTAATTTGATGCACTTCTCTATGAAATTTGGAAGCCAGACATAATATATTTTCTTGTTGTGGTAGGAAACCACAGGTAGAAGGCAGTTAAACACTCACTCCTTGAGCTGCATCCAACGTTAAATTCTTGTCCATTAAAATATGTTTAATAAAAGGGTATATTCTGAGGCAATTCTTAAATGGTGATACTGGATTTTATGCATGTTAATACTCTGCTTTACTCACAGTTTCAAATGTATAGTCTACGTGTTGGCTTCTGTTGGGACAAATCATTCAGCAAACTCTTGCATGTCATTGAAACTGCAAAATACAACTCTTATCTAAGCCTTTGGGGAAATTAGAAATCTTTTCATCATGAGTATCAACCAACTACAAAAATATCCATAAGAACAAAACAAACAATAAACAACCACCATAATAAAAACAGCATGACCTCTTCTTAATTACCAAGTACCAACTATGCTGGTTCATAATTTTAATACATCCTTTTTTTCTCCCCCCACCCACGTGCTTTTATCTGAGGAAAGCAGTGAGGGGAAACCTGAGGAGCACTCAAATTACCCAGTTTTGCAGAGCTGGAACAAGTCCAGTGTCCAAGGCAGACTCTAGGTGACTGGCTTCCAGTGAGAGCTGGCAGTTCTACCGCTATAGTAACGACAAGACGTATTTCATGCTTTTCAAGACACTTTGATGTGTGTTACTGCATTTGATCTTCACCTTCGTGAAGATCTTCACCTTCACCATTTGATCTTCAGGGTTGGTGGGAGAGGTGGCCTTGTCCTCACTTGGCCCAGGAACAAACTGAGCTTGATAGGAGCTTGCTAGAGTTCACACTGAGTCATCCGAGACGGACAGAATCCCAGTGTCCTGCTTTCCAGCCTGGGGAGCCTGCTGCTAGACCACACTGCTGGTTCAGATGCACAGAAGTCTGTGAAGTTGCCTGTGCTGAAGCGAAAATGCCGATGGCAAGACCTCTGAATCTCAAAGTTGAAAAGAAAGTGAACCAATAGGGAGGGAAAGGCTTCAGCATCTTGGATCTTTGTTCTTAAGAAGACTTGGTAGTAGCTGGGAGATTTGACTTGTGTTTTAACAACAAAAAATGAGCTTCAGCCTATAACCATGATACGAAAAGATGGTGTCTATGAAGTAGTTGGAAAATTCAGTCTCCTTTAATATACACAAGTCTTCTTTGAAGCTGAAAGTATGAGATCGAACTGTGGTTAAGAAATGATCACACTATATGAACACCGTCCCTGAGGCAGGAGAGAGAAATGTTTTCTATTCTAGATACCAGTAGGGCTGGGTCCCAGATACAATGCTTTAGACGTTTCTTCAGGGTGTACCCCATTGGCTGGCACGATGGTGAGCAGATGCAGTGGGCAGAGAAGTCTCTTGCAAGTAACATTTCAGATGAGATTGGGCATGTTCAGGTATGGCCATAGATGCAAGTAACATTTCAATGGCAGGAAATACAAAAGAGTAGGCATGCTAGGAGGAGGAGGGAAGGGAATGGTATCAAAAACATGAAGTAGCTCCCGTTTTTAAATGCTCACCTGTTATTCTCAGTCTGTCTTCTCTCATCTCCCTCTCACACGCTGCCAGGGCAGTGGCAGTAAACCTGATTTAGAGCAATCTGTGCCTCTAGGGCTCAGGGATAGGATTCCTTTCTCTTATGGAGGGCCAATCATGTTCTGGGGACATTAATTGAAATTCCTGTGAATGTTAAAGATAGCAGTTTGGGTGAAGTTAAACCCCTGATGCAAAGAGCCAACTCATTGGAAGAGACTCTGATGCTAAGAAAGATTGAGGGCAGGAGGAGAAGGGGACGACAGAGGATGCAATGGTTGGATGGCACCACTGACTCAATTGACATGCTTTGAGCAAACTCTGGGAGATGGTGAGGGAAAGGGAAGCCTGGCGTGCTGCAGTCCATGGGGTCCCAAAGAGTTGGACTTGACTCAGCGACTGAACAGCAACAATAAACCCCTGGGAGTGAAAATTAGTATAGGGGGCACAGCAAGCTCAGTTTTGTCAATGTATCCAGTGTTTAAAATGTGTTTCATTCCCACTCTACAAGCAGTTACAGAAGGGAGAAAAGAGGGGAAAAGGGAGAAAGAAGAAGATGTAATGAAGCATAGCAAGATTAACATGAGCTCAGGCTTTATTATTGCTTGGGAAATGCACCCAGATTGGAGAATTGCTGTCCATGGTGTCCATCCATCTCCACATCCAGGAATGCTTGGAGTCTCCCTGCTGACAGGGGTGGATGGTCATAGCAACATGTAGGGCTGCTGTGGGAGGAATATGCTCTGGGCTGCGGAGGGCCACTCAGCAGTATTATTCACGTTCCTGGAGACTAGGAAGGCCAGACCCCAAGGCCCAGGTTGGGGTGGAGAGCTCTGCCTGGCTTTAGAGCCATGCTGTGGTCCCAGAGGCACTGCCATGCCAGACTGCTGTATTCTCATGATCACCATCCCCAGGTGTGCGAGTCACCAAGTTGGGAACTTTGGAATGCACCCATTTTATCCCATCCATTGTCTGACTCGCAAGGTCAGAAATGTGGTTCTGGAGAGGGGACCATAGCTAGTTCCTGTATGTCCTCCCACCCCTCCTAGACAGGGGCCGAGTGTAGGAAGAGGATTTGAGGAGAATCTTCTTCCTCAGAGGCTCCAGAGAGGGTTGGTTTTAGTTCTTTTACTCTATAACTGAAAAATTTCACTAATATATGTGATAATTTAAAACCCTTAAGTGCCATGAAAATAATAATACATATGGTACTACAGTTTGTTTAAAAGAGGTTATTTTTCTAACTGGTACTTTAAAGAACACCAATGGTGGTTTTTAATCTTTTTTGAACATCCCTGATTTGACTAACATCATTTACTTTTCTTGGGGGTATAAGTAGTATTATAAAGACCCGGTGGTGGTTTAGTTGCTAAGTCATGTCTGATTCATGCGATCCCATGGGTTGTAGCTCACCAGGCTCCTCTGTCCATGGGATTCTCCAGGCAAGAATACTGGAGTTGGTTGCCATTTCCTCCTCCAGGGGATCTTCCTGACCCAAGGACCTAATGCAAATATCCTGCATTGCAGGCAGATTCTTTCCTGCTGAGCCAGCAGGGATAGTTTTGAAAATGGATAATATCTTTACTGTTGATTATATAGCTATATATGTTTACTGTTAATGACTCAGTTTGAAAATGGAATGAGCATATTTTTGTTGGCTATATAGCTATAAGTGTTTATGTAAATGATCCAACCAATACAGAAATGTAGGAAGTGGAAGTGGCCCTATAATATTATTCCCCTGCAGTTGCCACGGTCATAGCCATAAACTTGTTTCTAACTTACAGAAGTCTAAAGACCAGAGTTTTAAATGAACTTGTATTCTCATATTGGGTTACATTTGTTCTTTCTGCAAAAACACACAGTATAAACAGCAGCAAACCAATTATAATAAAAACCAAACAAATGGAAAATGAAAAGTCATATAAAGCTACAATATATACCAATAAAACCCTGAATATTTAAATTTCCTAGACCTGTTCATCATGTTATCATTCTGGCATTTTGTAGTTACTATGGGTAAGTGGTAAGACCCTTTAGTGAATCTGCCAACCTGCAGTATCTGTACTTACTGCTTTTCTATTATGAAGAACATCATAATATTCTGTTTTCCTTTTTTTAATAAAAATATGTATTTAGTAGCTTTAGCGGTGTTTCTAAATCTTTTCTCTGGATGTCTACCTAGAGGTGATTATACAGTCATAAAATTGTCATATGTGGCTGTTTGAAGCAAATTTATTAGGTTGATTATACCTTATGTTTTCTTTATGATGATCATTTATTCACCAAACATTATTGAGGGATTTGGGTACAAAGGGACAAGTCCTACAGGGAAGAGAGACACATGTGTGGACAACTCTCCGACTGTGTGACAAGAGTGTGCACGAGGTTACTGAAACACAGGGGAGTGTGTGCATGCATGCACACTCAGTCGCCTGTGACTCTGCGACCCCATGGACTCACCAGGTTCCATGGGATTTTCCAGGCAAGAATACTGGAATGCATTGCCATTTTCTTCTCCAGGGGATTTTCCTGACCCAGGGGTTAAACCCACGTCTCTTGCATTGGCAGGTGGATTCTTTTACCACTGAGCCACAACTGACCCCACAGAGGAGAGAGGGACTCCTTTTGGCCAGAAGGTACCTGGGAAAGATTTAGTGCAATTGACGGTTCATGACATGAGTCTTGAAAGTTCAATAAGAATTTTAGGTAGCAGAGGGACTGGAGAGGAAGAACATTAGGACAGTGGTTTGCACTGAGAGAGAAGGGAATTAACATTTGTTAAGTACCTGCTGGGCTCCAGGCATTATATGTCAGCTAGTCCGTCCTGTAAACCTGTCTTTGGCCTCATTGACTAGAGGAGACTTAGTCTCAGAAAGGTTAGTCTCCTGCTCCAAGGTCTCATAGGTTGTTACCACTTGAAGGAGTCAGGACTCACACCCAGGTCTGGTGATCCCAGAGACGTACTCTATCAGTAGCATGAGGCCGAGGAAAGAGTTTGTCTTCTTGGGGGAGTGGTGGGTTGATTGGCTGGAGTGTGGCATACTTAGGAGGAAAGAAGCAGAAATTAATTTCAAAATGGAGACTAAGGCCAGTTGGTAGGGTGTTAAGTTTGAGAATATGAATGAAGGTTTTTGTAAGTAGATGTGAAAGCTCAGGTTTATCTTTAAGGAAGAGAATTCCGGTCATCTTGTTTGGCCAGGAGGGAGCTGGGTAAGACTGTCAACAGCGTTGTATTAATAGATTTATCCTCACTACACTTAGCAGCACTACACTTAGATGTGCAAACATTTTTTTTTTCCAAAATTTGAGCCAACTTTTTCATTAAGACCCCTCCATACTTAATAAGTGGAGAAAAAAGAAGCTGCTGAGAGTAGTAAATTTAGTTTGCTCCAATCATGTAAAAAGTTCAGTTCAGTTCAGTCACTCAGTCCTGTCCGACTCTTTGCAACTCCATGGACTGCAGCACACCAGGCCTCCCTGCTCATCACTAACTCCCGGAGTTTACTCAAACTCATGCCCATTGAGTCAGTGATGCCATCCAATGATCTCATCCTCTGTCGTCCTATACTCCTCCTGCCTTCAATCTTTCCCAGCATCAGGGTCTTTACTAATGAGTTAGCTCTTTGCATCAGGTGGCCAAAGTACTGGAGTTTCAGCTTCAACATCAGTCCTTCCAATGAATATTCAGGACTGATTTCCTTTAGGATGGACTGGTTGGATCTCCTTGCTGTCCAAGGGACTCTCAAGAGTCTTCTCCAACAACACAGTTTGAAAGCATCAGTTCTTCAGTGCTCAGGTTTCTTTCTAGTTCAACTCTCACATCCATACATGACCACTGGAAAAACCATAGCCTTGACTAGATAGACCTTTGTTGGCAAAGTAATGTCTCTGCTTTTGAATATGCTTTCTAGGTTGGCCATAACTTTTCTTCCAAGGTGTAAGCGTCTTTTAATTTTATGGCTGCAGTCACCATCTGCAGTGATTTTTGAGCCCCCCAAAATAAACTCTCTCACTGTTTCCATTGTTTCCCCATCTATTTGCCTTGAAGTGATGGGACTGGATGCCATGGTCTTAGTTTTCTGAATGTTGAGCTTCAAGCCAACTTTTTCACTCTCCTCTTTCACTTTCAAGAGGCTTAGTTCTTCACTTTCTGCATATCTGAGGTTATTGATATGGCATATCTGATAATACAACCTCAGATAAACACTTTCTGTGTCATCTGTGTATCTGAGGTTACTGATATTTCTCCTGGGAATCTTGATTCCAGCTTGTGCTTCATCCAGTGCAGCATTTCACATGATGTAGTCTGCATAGAAGTTAAATAAGCAGGGTGACAATATACAGCCTTGACGTCCTCCTTTTTCTATTTGGAACCAGTCTGTTGTTCCATGTCCAGTTCTAACTGTTGCTTCCTGACCTGCATACAGCCTTCTTAAGAGGCAGGTCAGGTGGTCTGGTATTTCCATCTCTTTCAGAATTTTCCACAGTTTATTGTGATCCACACAGTCAAAGGCTTTGGCTTAGTCAATAATGCAGAAATAGATGTTTTTCTGGAACTCTCTTGCTTTTCTGATGATCCAGCGGATGTTGGCAATTTGATCTCTGGTTCCTCTGCCTTTTCTAAAACCAGCTTGAACATATGGAAGTTCACAGTTCACTTATTGAAGCTGGGCTTGGAGAATTTTGAGCATTACTTTACTAACATGTGAGATGAGTGCAATTGTGTGGTAGTTTGAGCATTCTTTGGCATTGCCTTTCTTTGAGATTGGAATGAAAACTGACTTTTTCTGGTCCTGTGGCCACTGCTGAGTTTTCCAAATTTGCTGGCATATTAAGTGCAGCTCTTTCATAGCATCGTCTTCCAGGATTTGAAATAGCTCAACTGGAATTCCATCACCTCCGCTAGCTTTGTTTGTAGTGATGCTTCCTAAGGCCCACTTGACTTCACATTGCAGGATGTCTGGCTGTAGATGAGTGATCACACCATCGTGATTATCTGGGTCATGAAGATCTTTTTTGTATAGTTCTTCTGTGTATTCTTGCCACCTCTTCTTAATATCCTCTGCTTCTGTTAGGTCCATACCATTTCTGTCCTTTATTGTGGCCATCTTTGCATGAAATGTTCCCTTGGATCTCTAATTTTCTCTGAAGAGCTTTCTAGTCTTTCCCATTCTCTTGTTTTCCTCTATTTCTTTGCACTGATCACTGAGGAAGGCTTTTTTATCTCTCCCTGCTATTCTTTGGATCTCTGCATTCAAATGGGTATATCTTTCCTTTTCTTCTTTGCTTTTTCACTTTTCTTCTTTTCACAGCTATTTGTAAGGCCTCCCCAGACAGCCATTTTGCTGTTTTGCATTTCTTTTTCTTGGGGATGGTCTTGCTCCCTGTCTCCTATACAATGTCATGAACCTCCGTCCATAGTTCATCAGGCACTTTGTTTATCAGATCTGGTCCCTTAAATATATTTCTCACTTCCACTGTATAATCATTAGGGATTTGATTTAGGTCATACCTGAAAGATCTAGTGGTTTTTCCTACTTTCTTCAATTTAAGGAAAAAGTGGTTCATTCTTTCTTCTGTGCCTCCCTGAGACAGTATCTCAGTTAGCGGGGCTCCCAGTCCTTGGAATTGCATGCATGTTTATCAGCCATTATGGGGTGGTCCTTGCTGGTGCTGACGGGGGTCTGGCATTTATTCTAGCTCTCTCTTTGGTCATCAGATGCTGAAGTGTGTGGCTGCTGCCTCCTGTGGTCCATGCTCTCTTGGGTCAGCTGGGCTCAGGTGTCTGTTTTGTCCATGAGAAACTGAATTCATATCGGAGCGAGACCAGAACACACAAAGAAGGCTTTTTGATGAATAGCTTAGCCTGAATAATTTGCAGGTACATGCAGAGACAGTGTTTTGATTATTTGTGGTCAAGCTGAATTTGTTAAGTGAACTCCTGGAAATGCAATCTGTACTCTCGAAACTCCATCGTCGGCATGCCTGAGACACGGTCTAACCTTTGGATGTAGTTCTGCTGATATAATTAACTTGCTGTCTTTTAAAGCTGGCTTTTAATTGGGTTCCCAAGCAGCAGCTGCTGTTGAGGTGCTAGTTGCAGCCTTTCAATAACAGGTTCATTAAGTGTTTCCTCTTCCCGGACTGGGCATCTGGCCTTGGATGGTAGCCAGCTGTTGCTGAAATGCCATCACTTATAGGATTGCCCTTCAAACCACTGATTTGTTATTTTGTTGACTTGCAACTCCTATCCTCTTAAGTTTAACTGGAGCTTTATTGAATACAGTGCTAAACTCAATTCTTCCCCTTCTCAGTGGCCTTTTCATCAGGTTATTTCCCCCTAGCTCATAGCATTTAGTTCTCTGGCTGGACAAGAGGTTTAAGAATTAAAGACAGCTTGTCATTTATGGGCTCAGGCCTGTCCGTAGGGTAGTGCAGTGGATTCTCTCACAGGCAAGTCTTCTGATGATTTATGCCCAGGTAACACGAGAAGTCTCTTGGCCAGTTTTGCCTTTTTTGTAAAATTGTGCTGAAAATTCTAGGGTTTTTAAGAATTTATCTCTAAGATTGTTGTCCTGAAGGATTTTTAAATTATAATATAAATGATTTATAATATTATATTGGTTTCAAGTGTAAAAAATAGTGAATCAGCATTATTATAGATTAAAAGCTTTTGTCCTGAGTATTTTTGATTTGTTTGAAGAAAATGATCATATAATGATCATACTGAATAAAGAGAAGTTTGCAGGGGCTGGTAAGGTGGGACAACAGAAAGAACTTGGGTTTTTATCTTTGGTTTTTAATCTCAGAGCAGCTGTGTGGGACTGGTCATTTTCAGGCCCCAGGGGGAAACTGTGGGCAGGCCCACTGTATTTTCTGATCATTCTCATATAATAAAAAGTTTTCCAGTCATATTTCCTTCCCAGACCGTCTCAGCTTGGTAATTAAAACATCTAGCCTCAAACAGACTGATTCAAAGTGACATCTTCCCCGTCCTTGGCTCAGATTCTAGGTTCACTTTGTCAAATTCCACCCAAAGAAAACCTATTGGTAATTTTATTAGAATATATTGAAATTACAGATTAATTTGCTCTTTAGAGGTGATAAACTTATTTTCTTAGGTCCTTCACCTGTTTATATTTCTTTGCTATTGCAAATGCTGTGTTTTCAAAATTAAGTTACTTATTTGTTGATATTGTACCAAAGTGCAATACATTTTGTATATTGATTTTGCATCTAATAATTTTGAGGGATGCTCTTATTTTAATAGTGTTTCAATGGATTTTTAGTATAGACACTTAAATCATCTGTGCAAAATGATTTCCTCTCTTGCTTTCCATTTCTTTTTTCCTTTATTTTTCTATGTTGCCCTCCAGACAGAACTGATAATTAGAAGTGGTGATAATTGCCATTTTTCTTATTCTTGATTTTAGAAGGGCTGCTTATAATAACTTACCATTAGGTGAAATGTTTGTGGTAAGTTTTCGGTAGAAATCCCTTATTAGGTTCAGAAATTTCACTTTCGAGTTTGCAAAGAATTTTAATCATGTGTTTGTATAGAATTTTACCAAATACCTTTTCTGTATGTGAGGTATTGTAAGTTGAATCTTATTGAAGGGTATTAAGATGCAATGTATGGTATCTTCCAGGTGCAAAGTCATTGCCAAGTGGACTGGGAATGTTATTTAATTTTGAAATATGATTTACATAATGCTGATGCATTTTATAAGCATATACTCTTTGTAGGGAAGTATTGTCTTTTTATGTTATTACGCCTCAAAAATAAAACACAACTTTGTTTGTTTTTCTTTCCAGTATTACTTTACTGTTCTTTTTGGCCATGAAGGTCAGAAGCCACTAGAGCTGCGCTGTGAGGAGGAGCAGGATGGTAAAGAGTGGATGGAGGCCATTCACCAAGCCAGGTATGGGAGCCACTGGATTGTCTGGGTTTTGCATTGAGGTTTCACCATTGGTGCTAGTTTTGGGCGAACTTGCAATTCCAAGTTGGATTTCCCCTTAGTACCTCCTCCTCAGTCATGTGTGAGATGATTCTTTATGCTTTCTGTGGCTATATTCTAGCTGAAGATTAAAGGTAATAGATAAAGCAATAGTAATGATGATTACTGAACACAGGGTTTGGGCCTATGTGCCAGGCCCTGTTACAAGTGCCTCTCAATTAAGGAATCTGTTAAATGCTTGGATTCACTTATCCCCTCAACAATTTGTGAGACGCATGTCATGGTTAACCCCTCTTTTACAAATAAGGAAACCAAGACCTGGAAAGTTAGTTTGCTTGCCTGAGGCCTCACAGCTAGTGAGTGGCAGAGCTGGGATACAGACCCAGCCGAGCCTCCACTTGGAAACCCTGCCCTGTGCAGCCTGGTTATTGGGAAAGGCAACACCAACTGCCATCTGGGGAGACAGAAGAGTGTGCTTTTGCTTCCTCCTAAAAAATACCAGCAAGGTAGACATGAGCACACTTGGCCTCAAATGGGAATGGGAAATCCAAAAGAGACCCAGGCAGACCTGTCTCTTTTATTTTTCACATTCAGTTCCAAAGTCCTGTCCCTTTTTGCTTTGAATGGCCCTTGTGCTCACTGCTTTTTGCCTGTCCCCACTGTGACTCCCTGCTTGAAGTTTCAGGGCGAAACTCAGTCTGGGACACATGACTTTCTTTGCCGGACCTGACCCCCCTCCTTCACCTATAAGTCCATTCACGTCTGTGTCTGTCTCTACCACTCACTCCTGGACCCTTTTGCCCCAAGCCAGCGCTCACTGGCCCCTTTCTACAAATGACCGCAGTGCTTGCTTTTATTACATGTGGAATATTAAACAACTTAGTACAATGTGGGTTATTTTCCATATATTTCACACGTGTGATTTCTGTTTCCTGAGCTGGACTTGTAGATAGCATGAGAGGAGGAAGATGGGGACACATTTGTTTCTGAATGAAGCACAGTGCTGATTATGTAGTAGGTCATCAGGAAATATTTTCACATTGATTATAAAGAATTTAAGGTGCTGTCCTGAGTGCTTATACGCTGTTCTTTGAACCCTGAAGGCTTTTTGCCCCCCTCCTCCCTTCTGTTCCCTTCCCTTTCCCTCCTGTCATCCCCTTCCCCTCTTCTTTCTTCAGCTGCTGTATAATGTTGACTACTTGCCCTGTGGCAGGCAGCATGCTAAGAGCTCTTCATACTCATCTTGAAAAAAAAAGTCCTCCCAGCTACCAGTAGGGTATTATTAACTCTGTTTTACAGATGAGAAGACAAAGGTTCGTGATGATTAAGCATATTGGCCAAGATGTGAAAAGCTGGTTAAATGGAAGAGGGAAGGGCTGGGACTCAAACTCAGGTCTCTTTGACTCCGCTACCTTTAACCAATGTTCTATATTGTGTTACTCTTCGTTATTGTCTCTTTTTCTCTTCCTCTAATTCAAAGATGAAAGTGGCTTAATGTCAGGTCAGGGTTGAGAGTAGATGTTATTTGCAAAAGATTTCAGTTCCTTTTTTTCCCTTCCCTCCAAAATATTTCTCTGAAATGCGCATGGTTGGTGACCAAATGCTGCCCTCCAAGGGGGACCGTGAGGCAGCTTGCTAACATCAGGATCCAGGCACACTGTTCAGCTGTCTTCACTCTCAGGGTCTCTATCTGACGGTTTTGCTCCAGACTTAAGGCTAATGCACACTGACTCGCTGTAGAAAGAAAGTCAGGTTTTCAAAGGTGGAAGAACTATCAAGTTGGCAAGGTAGAACCCTTGGGTCATTTCCAGACACAGTCTTTGTGACCACTTCTGTTCCTTTCTACCTGGGAATTAAAGTAAATAATTTAAAACACGTGTATTTGCCCATTTTTTTTTTCTTTCCAGAAGAACCAAGTACCATTAGCAGCTTAAATTCCTTTGTAGTTGCCAAGCAAACATTGTGGTGAACCAAATAGAGAATGAATTACTTTAAAATGGTAAAATTTCAAGTAAGAGGTTTTTTTGGTACACCAAGAAAACTTTGTCATATATGTAGAAGTAGGTCAGTAGCCATTTGACACTGACTGCCATATGATCAATCCAGGGCTTACATGATTTTGTCAGGAAGCCTAGATTTTAGAAACCGCTTTAATGGTTTAGTTAATCCAATGGTAAAATTTTTCTTCTCTTTTAGATGTGAAGATATGGTTATTAATTGACCATTTTTCTTGGTGTTCTGACTTTTGGTCCATTAGATTTGCTGCTTCTTTGATTTGAGGTCCAGGACTCCACTATTTGATGACTTCCTTTTAATTTGACTGCTTTACACCTGAGATCTTGTATTTGACTTTTTTGCACTGAGATGCTTCTTAAATTTTTGCTTTCTAAATCACAGAAGATAATAACTTTTTCATTTACATTTCATTAAGTCAAGTTTTTGGTGTAAACTTGGGTCTGTGAAATTCATCCTGACTTTGTTTGTAAATGAGTAGAGACAGAAAGTTAATGAGGCTGGTTCAGAGGAAGAATTTGTCAGCCCTTTTTGCTTGGAATCGTGCTAATTAAACAACTGGTTGCTAACTAAACATTTCACCTTTAGAGGACAGCCTGATGGCATTACTTTGGTATTACTGCCTTTTTAATAGCAGATGCTCCATAATTATGGTTTTATTGATCCCTCTTTTTAAGTATGAGCTTTTGATGAACTGATGAGTATTTTATCCTGAGACTAGTTCTTTTCTGAGCTACAGATCCTTCTGTAGGTACTACACAGAAACAGGGACTGCTCAGAATCCTTCTCTTGATCACTGCTCCTCTTTTCCTGGGGTGTTTATCAGTACTGGCCTGGGTGTTCTATCTTTGGGTGTCATGAGAATCACATTCTTGAGGCTGGCTTTTGTACCTCCGAGCTGCATCGACTTGATTTGCTGTCAGAGGATCTTTAGGTCATTTCCTGGTAGGTTCAGTTGCTTATTTTCTTCCTTAGATCCAGCCCAGGAAGACATCTTTTTGGAAACTGATATTCTCATTTTGAAGCTTTGACCTTGTCCAGGAAGCTTGTTTTATAGTTTTGCTCAAAGTTTGTTGCTATTACATTTCTAGAAATTGGCACATTTAAAATATCATTTCATTATGTATTACTGGCTTTGGTTCACGGGAGGGTGATATCAAGGCTTAGTTTTGTTTTTGTTGAGATGAGGTGAAGCCAGAGTATTTTAATAGTAATGAAGTCTGTGCTTGTTCTAGAAATGGTTTGCTATTTAGATATGGAGCTTTGGACATTTCCAGTAACTTGATATTTCTTTGTTCTCTTGGCCCTATCTGTCCACCATGGTTGATTCGGTTGTAGACATTGTTGTGGTTGTTGTTCAGTTGCTCAGTTGTATCCAACTCTTTGCAAGTGCATGGACTGCCACACGCCAGGCTTCCCTGTCCTTCACCAGCTCCTGGACCTTGCTCAAACTCATGTCCATTGAGTCAGTGATGCCATCCAACCAACTCACCCTCTGTTGTCCCCTTCTTCTCCTGCCTTCAATTTTTCCCGGCATCAGGGTCTTTTCTAGAGTCAACTCTTCACATCAGGTGGCCAAAGTATTAGAGTTTCAGCTTCGGCATCAGTCCTTCCAATGAATATTCAGGATTGATTTCCTTTAGGATTGACTGCTTTGATCTCCTTGCAGTCCCAGGGACTCTCAAGAGTCTTCTCCAACACCACAGTTCAAAAGCATCAATTCTTTAGCACTCAGTCCTCATTATGGTAGCCATTATGAGAATCAAAAGCATTGATCCAGTTTGTGGGTCTTTAAGGACTCATTGGCTGACATGACAGTGTCTACAGCTCTTTTTCTCCGAGTGTCACCTGCTGGAGCCCTGAGCAAATGGAACCTCGGAAGTTAGAAGGTAGTCATGTCCTGGAAGAGGATCCAGTTGAACCAGAGGTACCAGGGCTTTTCCCATTCTTATCTAAGCATAAGACCTGAAGGACTTGGTTGATGGCAGCTGGGGAAAGAGGTAGGTGGAAAGTATTTCAGAGTTGTAGGGGGTTGACTTCAAAGAATCTTTTGCCCGCCTGGAAATGGACAGTGTTGGACCAGGGTGGCATCTAACATCTCTCTTGGATCCCTAGCTTGGATGGTGTCACTTCCTGAGAGGGGATATGATGACTGAGAGGAGGACTGTGGGGCAGGATGACAAGTGCTGGCCAGGAGGGGCTTCTGCAGGGAACTGTGGTGTATGAATGCCTGGAAGAGGCAGTAGGGAACCGGGCAATACTGATGGGTCTCCTTGCCCACTGGTATGCCAGGTATGTGAGAATGAGCATCAGGGGCTCCTAGAGAAGTCAGGTGTGTCCTGAGGGGAGAGCTGGCTCTGGGTTTCTACCAAGTCTGAGGTCAGGGGAGGGCTTGTGAAACATCAGAGCCATGGAAAATGTGGTGCCTGATGTCACACACCATGGGGTGTGTGTGGCTTTGCTTGCCTGCAGAGCTCTTGCTTATATGCTCTCAGTGTTTGAGACGGTCCTGCTCTCGTTTGCCCGCTTTGCCTCCAACTTCTTCAGCTAAAACTCAACACCTTCGGTGCTCTTTTCTCCCTTTTGTGTGTGCCTGTGGCAGGTGGCTCTTAGGTTTTCCTTCATGGGGAAGGTATTTGCAAGAGAAAAAGGAACTGGCCATGTGACTCCATCCCATAAAGCTCACGTCGGGTTATGTTTGGCTAGGGCTTGCCACAGCCCTTTCCTTCACCCTGAAGTCAGTTCTGAACTTGATGAGTGGAGAAACTTAATCCTCCAGTTAAGATTTTCAGTTAAACCTTGTCTTCTTGTCCACTAAAGAAAGCTCTAATCCAGCTTCTTGGGTCTGTGCCTGAGGCAGCTTTGTTCATATTCTCTATCTCTTCACCTCTCCCTCTAAAACACACACACACACACACACACACACACCCGCCCCCCGCCCCCCACCATGGTAGTTGCACCAAACACCTAATGCTTGTAACCTCATTTTTTTTACCTGGCTAGAGGCTTACTTTTGGAGAAGGAAATGGCAGCCCACTCCAGTGTTCTTGCCTGGAGAATCCCAGGGACGGGGGAGCCTGGTGGACTGCTGTCTATGGGGTCACACAGAGTCAGTCGGACACGACTGAAGTGACTTAGCAGCAGCAGCAGAGGCTTACTTTGGAGCCAAGTGTATAATACAAAATCTGTCCAACACTGAAGGCCACTGTGTGTATTCTGTCATCCCCATAAAATTAGCACTTTGTAGATTGCGCATGGGGCAGTCCCTCACAAGTCAGAAGAGTGATTACACAGAAAAGCTGAAAATGTTTTATGTGTCACTGCAAAGCCGCAGGGCTAGGAAATCAGACACGCATGGTAATGTTATACAGCCTAGAGCGATCCGAAGGCCATATTTTGTATTCTTCTTGTAACAGTGAGACTGCCACTATTAAAAAGCTGAAGATGTGGAGTTTTGTGTGTTTGAGATATTGTCTTTCTTTACCAAGAACGCCTGTCAGACCTTTGCCTCCACACCTGCCACAATGAAAGAGACTTCCGCACTTTTTCCCTTAGAGCCCGAAGAGCACGACACAAAAGAAAAGGAACAGCGTTTGTGGACGGAAAGACTCGCCTGGTTGGATAGTAGAAATTGTTTTCTGTGGAGAAACATGGGGCTTGGATTGTCTTATTTGCAGCCCTTTGTTAATCCTTCTGCCCGTCAGTTCCTCACAGGGTTGTCTGCCTCAGACGCTGGTCTCTTCTCCTTCCTTAAGCGTCAGCTGACACCGCAGTGCGACCTTGTGTCTCCACTCGCAGAGCGGGCCCTCATGTGCACGTGGGCTCACCCCCTGCAGGGGGCCGCCTCCAGAGAACATCTCTGGTTCAAGGAAGGTCTCTACCATTGGCTTCTTCCCTCTGATTTTCTTGCTGGATAATTGATTCATTTCTCTCTTATAGTTCCAGTAGGTTTCCCTGAACCTCCTATCTCCCTTTATCCTGCTCCCCTTGACTTTTCTCTTGTGTACTTTGGTTTTTCTTAAATATTTGTCTCCCACCTAAAAACCAGAAACCCTTTGCCTTGGCCCTAAATCCTCCTCCAGCTGCTGACCACTCTTGAAAGTGCAGCCAGGTTTCTTGGAGAAATGATTTGTTTGTTCTTTCTTTGTGTACACCTCTGCTCTTTCCAGCCTCTGGGGGTGGGTTTCTGTCTCTGCCCCACTGAAGCTGTGTCACCTGGGTCAACATGACTTTCCAGAGCTTTTCGCTCCTTATGTAACTTCAGCTTGCCATTTTGTATTTAGTACTTATTTTTGAATTACACAAATAATACCTATAAATGCAAGTTCTCCAAAAAGAAAATGAAAATTTAAACAATGCACAAGTGCAGAGGGTAAAAAATTCTAGTTTCCACTCATATCCTTCCCCTCTCCCCCAACATTCCTCAAGCCTACTTATTTCCTCAGAGGACTTACTGGTCACAATTTGTTATGGTTTTTTTTTTTTTTCCCCTACGTATTTGCATGTGTGTATATAGATAGACTGATACTCAGTAAGCCCAAAACTAAACTCATAGTTTTCTGCAAGAGGTCTCCCTTCCAAATGTGTATCATTCTGATCTGTCCTCCACATGATTACAGAATACCCTTTCTGAAGAAAACATCTGATCTTCTAGAAGAATTCCAGGGTGCCCTTGAGTAATTTTAGTTATTAGAGTCTATTTTCTTATGATATAAAAATTTAAACAGATACAGGGGTTGGGAGAATAGTATGGTGGTCCCTTTTAAGGAAAAAAAATTCATTCATTCAACTGATATTTATTCCCTCCCTAGCAAGTTCTGGGATGCAGTGAGCCAGTCAAGCAAGGACCCTCTGAGCTGACCTTTGTGAGCTTCTCACGCCGTTCCCCCATCCACACACCACCCCCCACCGTGTCCTGAGCTCAGGAATTCAGATGTGCTGGGGTGTCCCTCCAGCTTGAGTAGCTCTGGCTCATCTTTCAGGCTCAGCTCTCAGTCATCTGCACCATCTTCCTGGATCCTCTTTCTCCAGCTCTAGGAAGTGCTGACCATTCCCTTCTTTGAGCCCCCTTGTAACCTCTTATTTATCTCTGAGCCTCTATGAGATTATTGCATTGATTTGTTTCTCTGCTTCTCCCTGTCAGCTTGAATTCCTTCAACACAAATGTGTCCTGCTCATCTCTTATCCCTGCTCTTGGCACAGGGCCAAGTTGCTTTTCAGAAATGCGGGTACCAATTTAATCTCCCTCTGCTAGGGCATGAGAAAGCTGGAATCATTTTAAAAAATCTTTATTATATTGATGGGTAGAGAATGGTATCTTGTGTAATAAGTATTTCCTTGATTATTGGTGAGACTATTTTTTGCTATTGTTAATATTTGTCTCTACTACCTATATGAATTACTATCTCATATCCATTCCCCGTTTTTCCAATTGGTGTTTTTCTTATCAGTTTGTTTGTGAGCTCTTTGTGTGACAGAGATATTTTCTATTTTTCATATTTGTTATAAGCCCATGTCATTTTTTGTCTTGTACTTAAATCTATGGCATTTTTTGACATAAAAATTTTTGACTTATCATGCAGTGAGTGAAAATACTGCTTTTGGGGAGAAGTCATTTCATTGCTTTTTTAAAAGTATTATTATTATTATTAAAATTGAGGTGTAATTCACATACCATAAAAATGCACCGTTTTAAAGTTTGTGATTTAATGATTTCTGGTATATTCACAAAGTTATGCAACCATCACCACTACCTAATTCCAGAACATTTTCAACACTCAAGAAAAAAAACCCATCCATTAACAGTTATTCCCTATTCCCTGATTTCCCTAACCCTAGCCAACCACTGATCTACTTGCTGTCTCTATGGATTTGTGAATTCTGGACATTTCATGTACATGCATTTGCCTTTGGTTTCTTTCACTTAACATAATGTTATCAAGGTTCATTCATGCTGTAGCGTAATCAGCCCTCCACCCTTTTCATGGCTGAATACTATTCCATTGTGTGACTATGCCCCTTTTTGTTCATTCATTCATTGATGGACATTTGGGCTGTTTCCTCTTTTTGCGGTTATGAGCAGTGCCACTGTGAATATTTATATACTAGTTTTTGTGTGGATTTATGTTTTCAGTTCTCAGATGGCACTAGTGGTAAAGAACCCACCTGCCAGCACAGGAGATATGAGAGACACGGGTTTGACACACATTCAGTCCCTGGGTTGGGAAGATTCCCCGGAGGAGGACATGGTAACCCATTCTAGTATTCTTGCCTGGAGAATCCCATGGACAGAGAAGCCTGGAGGGCCACAGTTTATAGGGTCACAAAGAGTTGGACATGACTGAAGCAACTTAGCACAAGGCAAGAATTTTTGGGTCATGTAGCACCTCTATGTTTAGCTTTTCAAGGAACTGCCAGACTGTTTCCCCCATGGATACACTACTTTCCATTCCCACTGGCAATGTATGAGGGTTCCAGTTTCTCCACAGTCCCACCAGCACCTATTTCCATTACTATTTTGTTTAGAGTCCTCATAATAGAAATTAAACAAACAAAATTTGTTTTATAAATTTATAAACACCTTTAATTCATTTGTGTTTAATGAATACAGTTAGATATATACTTTGGCTCAAGAATTTTTGGTGATCATAAAGAGAATTCTACTGATATGTATTTATGCATATTTGTAAAGAAAGAAAAGTCTCAGTAAGGGTCATCAGTATCAATTGTGATATGAAACATGTTCCTCACTTTTTAAATATAGTACTATACTATAAAATGTATTTAGTTTTAGAAGCATTCCTTAAAATTTCTTTCTATCAAAGTAATAACTTTACCATTATTGGCTTTCTGTTATACTTCCTTATAACAATGTTTTGCTCATTTTTTATATTTAATTGTGCTTTAGAAAAGATTAGTGACAACTTTTCACATGTCCCAAAGTTAATCAGATTTTGTAAGTAATGAACTATAACTGTGAACTGAAAAGAAAGCAGTGTTTAAAAGAGGGAGCTTTCAGTTCAGTCGCTCAGTCATGTACGACTCTTTGTGACCCCATGAACTACAGCATACCGGGCTTCCCTGTCCATCACCAACTCCCGGAGCTTACTCAAACTCATGTCCATTGAGTCAGTGATGCCATCCAACCATCTCATCCTCTGTCGTCCCCTTCTCCTCCTGCCTTTAATCTTTCCCAGCATCAGGGTCTTTTCTAGTGAGTCAGTTCTTTGCATTAGGTAGCCAAAGTATTGGAATTTCAGCTTTAGCATCAGTCCCTTCCAGTGAATATTCAGGACTGGTCTCCTTTAGGATGGACTGGTTGGATCTCCTTACAGTCCAAGGGACTCTCAAGAGTTTTCTCCAATACCACAGTTCTAAAGCATCAATTCTTCGGCACTCAGCTTCTTTATAGTCCAACTCTGACATCCTTAGTCCTTAAATTTTATTCCTCTTTTTGATCTCTCCTAACAGAGATGCTTGAGCTTCCACTTATTGTAAAGGGGACAATGTAGGAAAGAAGAGCCTGTTTGTAGAAAAAAAGAGGTTAGTGGGAATAAATTAGTGTTAGAACTTCTAACACTGATGTGATACCTGGAAAATATTGATAAGCCAGTGGAGTGGACCTATTGATATAAGAGCATTTGAGAGCCAGAAAAATGGAGGGTAGCAATGTTAAGGTGGTTATAATGATGCCTGAAGGCCTGGTCTTATTCAGATAAGGGTGCTGCTGCCTGTGCTCAAACATTGTTTAGCTGGGAACCACAATGCTGTCATCCTGAACTGGCTCTCTCCAGTTCCCAAAGATTCCAGGATGCCTCTGAAAGCTGATTCCAAAGTTTTCTCAATAAAATTGAGCATAATCCTGGGAATGTTTCTTCAGTTACCCATTATACAGCTTTTCAGTTTAGGTTTTACTATAGTTCTTTCCCTTTCTCTGATATGTTAGATATATATGCTAATTGTAATTATAATTGTCTAGCGTGTTAGACACATATCTCTCTCTCATTAGCAAATATATCTTCAATCAAAATAGCTAGGATAAAGGACTTCCCTCGTGGTCCAGGGGCTAAGACTCTGCGCTCCCAGTGCAGGGGGGCCAAGGTTCAATCCCTGGTCAGGAAACTAGATCCCACATGCCTCAACTTAAAGATCCTGCATGCCACAACTAAGACCTGGAGCAGCTGAAGGAAAAAAAAAAAAAAGACATGGCAGAATAACTAGGATAATGTTCTGGCCCAAGTAAAATTCCTTCCTGATAATTTTATGGCCTGTGATTTTATACTGTGCCTTATCTCTGGACTCTTCGGGATTCTACTGGAATATTTCTTCTCTCTTGCATGGAGTAGTGGTTTTGATTATAAATATCACCCAAGAATATTTTACTCCCATATATATTCCTCAGACTTGCCATCTGTTGGTACTCAACAGCTTAGTTTGGTTTTCATCATGTTCATTTATATGGCTTAATTTTATTATTTCCCTTGGCAATGATGAACCATTTTTTCTCAAGGAACCTTAAACTGAATAACAAAAACTAATAAATGAATAAATTGCAAAACAGAAGTAATGAGTAGTTTAGACTGAAACACTTAAACCTGAGCATTATCTAGTAACCAGAAAATGTAATCAGACAAAACATGTAAAGGTAATATAATAGAATAGAAATAACAGTGCTCTGAAAACTCTTACACTAAAGGGAAGCCATGCATGTGTCTTCACTGATTTGATCCAGTCTGTAGTACATTTTTTATTTTACTAGTGGGGTACATTAAAAAAAGAAACCTATGATTTTTAAGGTGGGACAATATCCCCATAAGAGTAAACTAGGGAGACTCAATGAAATACTTCAAATGACTTGAAACTTATGAGAAAAGAAAATTATTTTGTAAAGAAGAATAAACTGTGCAAAACAAGTCATGTGAAGTGACATTTTCTTTGATTTGACAGTGATTTCATTTGAATGACTGTTTTGTGCCAGGTCCCATAGTTGATGATCGTCTAGATGACCATCCAGCATGGACTAGTCTTTAACACTTTTCCTGGATTATTGTGGAAATTCCACAGGTTTCCCTTTCTTCTTTATACTCCACCCCTCAAGCTGTATCCTTTCATATCACAGCATCCAGTGTGATCCTGTAAAGAAGTCAGATCTTGCCATGCCTCTGATTAAAGTTCTGCATCTCATAAAGGGTGAAAACCAAGACTTTAGATTGGTCTCTAGAACCCTACCTGCATAAAATCCTGTCCCCTCTTCTGCCTCTCGTGTATGCCCCCTAGTAAATGGGCCACTGTGCCATTCCCATATAGGCCAGATCCTCTCCCACCACAGGGCTTTTGCACTTGCTATTTCCTCTGCCTATTTCCCTGAGCTGGCCACAAGGCTCTCTTCTCAGATCATTCATTACTCCAGTGCTGGGTTTTCAGTAAAGACCCTCTCTCATACCCTGGTTAAAATTCTAACCCTGTCTCCCGCATTTCCTTTCCTGCTGCTGCTGCTAAGTCGCTTGAGTCATGTCCTACTCTGTGCGACATAGACTCATACCCCATAGATGGCAGCCCACCAGGCTCCCCCGTCCCTGGGATTCTCCAGGCAAGAATACTGGAGTGGGTTGCCATTTCCTTCTCCAATGCATGAAAGTGAAAAGTGAAAGTGAAGTCACTCAGTCGTGTCTGACTCTTAGCGACCTCATGGACTGCAGCCTACCAGGCTCCTCTGTCCATGGGATTTTCCAGGCAAGAGTACTGGAGTGGGGTGCCATTGCCTTTTCGTACTCCTCCGTTTTTTTCCTTTAAGGTAATGATCACCAGTAGCATACTGCTTGGGCTTCCCAGGTGCCTTAGTGATAAAGAATCCACCTGCCAATGCAGGAGACATGGATTTGATCCCTAGGTTGTGAACATCCCCTGGAGAAGGACGAAACAGCAACAGCACACTACAGATTTTTCTTATGTTAATGTCTTTTGCTGTGTTCTTGTTGTTTAGTCACTAAGTTATGCTTGACTCTTTGCGACCCCATGGACTGCAGCACACCAGGCTCCCCCGTCCTTCACTGTCTCATGGCATTTGCTCAGATTAATGTCCACTGAGTCAGTGATGCTATCTAACCATCTCTTCCTCTGCCACTCCCTTCTCCTTTTTCCTTCAATTTTTCCCAGCATCAGGATCTTTTCCAGGGAATTGGCTCCTTGCGTCAGGTGGCCAAAGTATTAGAGCTTCAGCTTCAGCATCAGTCCTTCCAATGACTATTCAGGGTGGAGTTCCTTTAAGACTGACTAATTTGATCTCCTTGCAGTCCAAGGGACTCTCAAGAATCTTCTCCAACACCACAATTCGAAGGCATCAATTCTTTGGTGCTCAACCTTCTTTATGCTCCAATTCTCATATCCATACATGACTATTGGAAGGACCATAACATTGACTATATGGGCCATTGTCAGCAAAGTGATAGCTCTGCTTTTTAATATACTGTCTAGGTTTGTCATTAGTTTCTTTCCAAGGATCAAGCCTCTTCTAATTTCATGGCTGCAGTCACAATCCACAATGATTTTGGAGCCACAGAAAATGAAATCTGTTACTGCTTCCACTTTTCCCCCTTCTATTTGCCATAAAGTGATGGACTGGATGCCATGATCTTAGGTTTTTGAATGTTGAGTTTTAAGCCAGCTTTTTCACTCTCCTCTTTCACCCTCATCAAGAGGCTTCATAGTTCCTCTTTGCTTTTTTGCATGATGTACTCTACATATAAGTTAAATAAGCAGAGTGAAAATATACAGCTTTGATGCAGTTCTTTCCCAATTTTGAACCAGTCATTGTTCCATGTCCGGTTCTAACTGTTGCTTCTTGACCCATATATACAGGTTTCTCAGGAGACAGATAAGGTGGTGTGGTATTCCCACCTTTTTAAGAATTTTCCATAGTTTGTTGTGATCCATACTGTCAAAGGCTTTAATATAGTCGATGAAGCAGCAGTAGATGTTTTTCTGGAATTCCTTTGCTTATCCAGAGAATGTTGGCAATTTGATCTCTGGTTCCTCTGTCTTTTCTAAATCCAGCTTGTTCATGTGGAAGTTCTAGGTTCACATACTGCTGAAGTCTAGCTTGAAGAATTTTGAGAAAAACCTTACTGGCATGGGCACACTTATATGGCAGTTTGAACATTCTTTGGCATTGCCCTTCTTTGGGATTGGAATGAAAACTGACTCTTTCCAGTCCTGTGGACACTGCTGAGTTTTCCAAATTTGCTGACATGTTGAGTGCAGCACTTTCACAGCATCATTGTTTAGGATTTGAAAGAGCTCAGCTAGAATTCCATCACCTCCAATAGCTTTGTTTATAGTGATGTTTCTAAGACCCACCTGACTTCACACTCCAGGATGTCTGGCTGTAAGTAAGTGACCACATTATCGTGGTTATCTGGGTCATTAAGACCTTTTTTTCCGCTCTGTACTACAGTGTAAACTTCACAAGAGCCCAGGTTTTTTTTTTTCTGTTTTGTTTACTCCTGTATCCAGTGCTTTGAACAGTTTCTGGGTACGTACCAGTCAATAAACATTGAATGAAAGAATGAATTTGAAGTCATAGGGACATATTAAGAAGGAAATAAACATTACAGTGCTCGTTTCGGCAGCACATATACTAAAATTGGAACAATACAGAGAAGATTAGCATGGCCCCTGCGCAAGGATGACACGCAAATTCGTGAAGTGTTCCACTGTTGGTGGGAATGCAAACTAGTACAGCCACTATGGAGAACAGTGTGGAGATTCCTTTAAAAATTGCAAATAGAACTGCCTTATGACCCAGCAATCCCACTGCTGGGCATACACACTGAGGAAACCAGAATTGAAAGAGACCCGTGTACCCCAGTGTTCATTGCAGCACTGTTTATAATAGCCAGGACATGGAAACAACCTAGATGTCCATCAGCAGATGAATGGATAAGAAAGCTGTGGTACATATGCACGATGGAGTATTACTCAGCCATTAAAAAGAATACATTTGAATCAGTTCTAATGAGATGGATGAAGCTGGAGCCGGTTATACAGAGTGAAGTAAGCCAGAAAGAAAAACACCAATACAGTATACTAACACATATATATGGAATTTAGAAAGATGGTAATGATAACCCTGTATGTGAGATAGCAAAAGAGACACAGATGTATAGAATGGACTTTTGGACTCTGAGGGAGAGGGAGAGGGTGGGATGATGTGGGAGAATGGCATTGAAACATGTATACTATCAGGTAAGAAACGAATCGCCAGTCTATGTTCGATACAGGATACAGGATGCTTGGGACTGGTGCACAGGGATGATCCAGAGAGATGATATGGGGTGGGAGGTGGGAGGGGGGTTCAGGACTGGGAACTCATGTACACCTGTGGCAGATTCATGTCAATGTATGGCAAAACCAATACAGTATTGTAAAGTAAAATAAAGTAAAAATAAAAATTAAAAAAAAAAGAAAGTGAAAAAAAAACAACAACATTACATAATCCTGTCTCACAGAGTAAATATCTGTCATTAGGACTGGTGTATGTGGGGCTTCCACTTAAAATTATAGAGGTGCTGGAAAAATGCAGAAAAACACAAAAGAATTTAATTAAAAATTACCCATAATTGTGCTAGTGAAAGAACACTGCTGTTTCTATTTGGAGTGCCTATCATTCCCTCTTGGTCACCCCTCCTTCCCAACCCCTATATCTGTGATATACGTAATTTTCTCTCTCTGCAATTGAGCTTATGTGCATACACAAAACATGCTTATTTTTACCTCCTGGAGTTTTTGCTATTGTTGTTGTTCACTTATTAGTAAGTCTTGGCTATGTCTTTATTATGTTACAGTTCTTTCAAAATATGATTGCAAATGGCATGTATCGTTCCACTGTGTGGATCGACTATTGCTTGTTTAATCATTACCATATTATATACATGTACATTTAGACTGTTTGCACTTTCTTATATTCATTAAAATAATTAATGCACATCTTGTTTCTTTGTGCATCTTTGTGCAGATCTCTGTTTATTTTCCTTGGGTTAGATTATTAGAAGTGTAATTACTATGACCAAGGATGTGTATGACCTTTTTAATGTATCTTGATGCATATTGTGACATAGTTCACTCCAGTAGTATAGCCGTTTTAACATATCCTTGCTGTTTTGCTGAGGAGCATTATTTACTGAAACTCTTGATAAATTTGATAAACAATTTGTGAAAAATGAAAGTTGTGCAGTCGTGTCTGACTCTTTGTGACCCTGTGGACTATATGATGCTAAGTCGCTTCAGTTGTGTCCGACTCTGTGCGACCCCATAGACGGCAGCCCACCAGGCTCCCCCGTTCCTGGGATTCCCCAGGTAAGAACACTGGAGTGGGTTGCCATTTCCTTCTCCAATGCATGAAAGCAAAACGTGAATGAAGTCGCTCAGTCATGTCCGCCTCTTAGCGACCCCATGGACTGCAGCCCACCAAGCTCCTCCGTCCATGGGATTTTCCAGGCAAGAGTACTGGAGTGGGGTGCCACTGCCTTCTCCGTGGACTATATAGTCCATGGAATTCTCCAGGCCAGGTAGCCTTTCCCTTCTCCAAGGGATCTTCCCAATCCAGGGTTCGAACCCAGGTCTCCCTCATTGCAGGCAGATTCTCTACCAGCTGAGCCACAAGGGAAGCCCTTGTGAAAGGAACAATTTTTACTTATAGGATTAAGTAGCACCTTTTTTCTGTATTTATTATTCATTCATATACTATTTTCTATGAAGCCCTTTTATCTATTTCTTGACTCAATAATTTTAAGCAATATTGTTGGCTCCCTGTTATAAAGATGAAGACTTTAACACTCTTACAAATCTCTTAGCTCTCCTTCCTCTGTTCCCCCTGTGTTACTTACAGTGGTTGACTTTATATCTTAAAATCATATCATTAAGCCTCTGTTAATTTACCAACTTTGGACGGTATGTATTGGCTCTCTGCTATGCAAGATACATAATTTGAGACTTAATATGTTTTTATTGTTCTTTTCTCTCTTCTAACCCTGAGGTTTTATTACTTTCTCTATTATTTATTCTCTGTTTATAAGCTTTTTTAAACATTTACCTTCTGTTCTATAAGTTTAATTAAGCCACTGTTGGTTCTGAAAATTAAAAAACAGTGACGGGCATTTGCATCATGGTTATACAGATGTTACATACCAACTGTCAAGGCTGGTGTTCAATTCTCTATTGTGATCTAACTCCCTGGGTTACTGAGGAGGAGCGCATCTGCTTGATACTCACTTTCTTTAGCTAACCTACAGTTTCTCTTTGGAAGATTTCATGATTTTTCTCTATCCTTCAGTTCAGTTCAGTCACTCAGTTGTGTCTGACTCTTTGAGACCCCATGAATCACAGTACGCCAGGCGTCCCTGTCCATCACCATCTCCTGGAGTTCACTCAGACTCACGTCCATCGAGTCCGTGATGCCATCCAGCCATCTCATCCTCTGTCGTCCCCTTCTCCTCTTGCCCCTAATCCCTCCCAGCATCAGAGTCTTTTCCAATGAGTCAACTCTTCGCATGAGGTGGCCAAAGTACTGGAGTTTCAGCTTTAGCATCATTCCTTCCAAAGAAATCCCAGGGCTGATCTCCTTCAGAATGGACTGGTTGGATCTCCTTGCAATCCAAGGGACTCTCAAGAGTCTTCTCCAACACCACAGTTCAAAAGCATCGATTCTTCGGCACTCAGCCTTCTTCACAGTCCAACTCTCACATCCATACATGATCACAGGAAAAACCGTAGCCTTGACTAGACGGACCTTAGTCGGCAAAGTAATGTCTCTGCTTTTGAATATGCTATCTAGGTTGGTCATAACTTTTCTTCCAAGGAGTAAGCATCTTTTAATTTCGTGGCTGCAGTCACCATCTCTGTCCTTAGAGCTCTGACATTTTACCAGGGTGTGACCGGGTATGACATTTTTAAAATTTGTCCTCTCGGCATTTGGATCTGCCTTTCTATTTGAACTGTACTGTGTTCAGTTCAAGGAAGGCTTCTTGAATTTCTTGATTATTTCCTCTCCATCACAGTGTCTGTGTGTGTGTGTTTTTTTTTTTTTCCTTCTGAAACTCCCATAAGATAGTTTTTAGACTTCTTGGATCTGTACTCCAGGCTGCTCAAATTTTCTCTCCTATTTTTAATCTCTTTGTATTTTTGTTCAGTGTTCTTTATCTCTGCCACCACCCAGCTTAGATTTTAGCCATGTCTGGTTTATTGGTTGGCACATTCATTGACCTGAAATTTTTCAATAATTGTTTTTGTTTCCAAGAACTCTTCCTTTTATCTGATCACTTCTTTTCCAGCCACTGTTTGCTTTAGGGCTTTACTATCCTTCCATATCTCTCTGAAGATAATAAATCTCTGTTGCCTGATTAGCCTCGTTTCCCTAGTGTCTCTTCTGTTTGCTCATTTGAGGCTTTACTTATTAACTCTTGCCGCTTGTTTACTCTCCAGTGCTTAAAACAATAAACAACTTGCCGTCCCCCACAGTGTTTGTGGCTTGGGAATCTAGGTATGGTTTTGCTGGATGCCTCTGCCCCGAGGACGCAAGGCAGCAATCCTGGTGTCAGCCAGGTCTGCAGCCACACCTGCAGGTTCGAAAGGTGCTCACTCACATGATTGTTGGCTGGATTCACTTCCTTGCCAGTTGCTGGACAGAAGCCCCGGTTTCTCATCAGCTGTTGGCTGAGGCCTCTCTCAGTTTCTGTCTGTGTGGGCCTCTCCATGTAGCAGCTCATGACATGGCAGTGGCCAGCACAAACCGGCAAGGTAAGAGAAGGCCAATAATAAGGTGGAAGCCAGAGTCTCCTTGTACACTGATCTTGGAAGGGCCGTCCCATCACTTTTGCTGTGATCTGTTCCATCACTAGGGGTCATCTTGCGTGCCGCCTACTACCTTTCTTAGGGATTAATTTTCTCAAGTGTCTAGTGATCTTTGTTTCTAAATGAAGGATCTTGAGGGTTACTATAGGTAGCTGGCCTGGGCTTAACACTGTGGCTGTGAACAAGGGTCTCTGTGTGCCTTTTGTGGTTGTGCAGGCTTCCTTTTCAGAAGGGTGGGCAGATGGCAGCAGGTTGGCTGGGACTCTCCCTTGTCAGGCTCCACCCCTGTTAGTGTGCTTGGGTGGAACCTGTGACTTGCTACCAGCAACTAGTATATAGCAAACACGAGTGAATAGTGGCTTCTAGGTTACATTCTATGGCAAAGGAAAAGGGATTTTGCAGGTTAATTAAGGTCCTAAATCAGTTGATTTTGAGTTAATTAAAAAGGAGCTTTTCCTCAGTGGGCCTGACTTAATCAAATGAGAGGGGGGTGGAAGCCCACCCCTGAGGTCAGAGATGCTCTCCTGCTGGTCTTGAAGAAGCAAACTGCCTGAGTTCTGTAGCTGCAAGAAAATCCCTTTTTCCAACAGCCTGATTGAACTTGAGTGTGGGTTCTCTCTCATTCACTCCTCTAGAACAGAATGTACCTGGGCTGACACCTTGATAACAACCTTGGGAGACTCTGAGTTGAGGATCCAGCTGAACTGACCCATAGAATCTATGAGATAATATGTATGTGCTGTTTAAACCTCTATGTTTGCGGTAATTTGTTACCCAATAGAAAAGTCATGCAGTGTACTTCACTCCTAGTCCCTCCCCAGTGCCTTTCCCTTTTGCTCTCTGTCTTGTGTGTGCAGTGGATGTGATGTAAAGCCAAGCTCTGTTCTGAGTCTAACCCCCTCATGAGGAGCCTTCTTCGGGAAGGCGGCCTGCTTTCTACAGAGAGTAGATCTTCGGCTGACTTGAGGACATGTCATTCTTGCCTGTTGGACCTTTTCTTTCTTTATCTTGTAAAATGAGAAGAGGAGGAACCTAACTTCCAGATGTTCTGAAGGCTCTTGTTTAATGAAAGACCCTAATGATCCTTCCCTTGCCGTCTCCTGTCCTTTGTGTTTGTTGGTTCTAGACCTGGAGCTTCTCTGACCACGCTTGGTGGGAACCATGCCTGTGCAAGGGGTCTGCCTGTGTGGTTTCCTTGCTCTGATTTTCCCACCATTCTGATTCTTCTTGGTTTTTCTCTTCATGGAATTTCATAAAACTTCTGGTCTGTTGATGACATATTTTCCTGTTTTATAATGCTATTATGGTTTCCTTCTTTAAACAAAAACCAGTTTTCCTAGCATTTCAGCAGGACCTTGGAAGTGAAGGGAGGCAGATATATCAATGATGAGTCTGCATGAATTCAGCTCTACATACTGGTCTGGACTTTTTCTTTTTATAGAAGAAAATAAAATATTCTTTTGCTACCTAACACTGGTCTAACATGTTTGTAATAAATTTGGCATATTTCTAAAAAAACTGGTGAGAAAGGGTGGAGTTTTTATTATAATAAGTAACTTTCTCATGCTCTGTTATCACATCCTCCTTTTAAAGTACCCTAAAGCATATTTCTTTGAGGACCGTGCCTTTTTTTCCCTCCTTTCCCCCTCTTCCCATTTACACTTACACAGCCTTTCTTTCTTCTCTTAGGGTAATTTCTTAGAACGAGTGACTTAAAATATTGCTGACACTATGCTTTTTTTTTTTTTTCTAACACTGATGGCACACATGATGTAAGTGCTGAGAAGGTTGAGATAACTGAACTAAAATTGTGATTTTTAGAATTGTCTTAAGACTTTTTTAGTTCCAAGTAACAAAAATCTATTTCAAACTAGTGTAGGTTAGAGAGAGAATTTATTACATGGAAACTGCAATAGGATCTCACCAAACCCAAGGGTAAAATTATATTCAGATATCATGAGGGTCAAAGGTAATTACAGGAAGTATTTACCTTTCTGTCTCAGACTTTTTCTCTCTCATCTATTTTTCTGAACATCTACTTATTCTTTTCTATCTTTGTTTTGGTATGGGTGTGGCCAAATGTGGCTGATCAATAATAGTGATCTGAGTTTCCAAGTTTATATCATCTCAGTTCAAGCAAATAAGTCAGAGGCACAGTCCCAGATTCCAAAGAGAAATAATCCAGCTTGGTTTAGCTTGGGCCAGTCATCTCTTTTTAGACCAGGGCAATGTGATCATGAGAGCAGATTTTGTGGTGTAAACAGGACTGCCACAGCCCAGGTTCTCAAAGAAGAGGTAGGGGGGTAGAAGATATATCAAGGGGGCAGATATCTCAACTTATCTGTATGATATTCTTGTTTATATCCAGTTTGCTGTTTCTCATTAGAGAGACAGTTTATCTTGTGGTTAAGAACATGAGCTTGGGGTCAGATAGACCTTGATTTGAATCCCAGCCCTGCCACCTATTAGCTGTGAGGATCAGATTCTTTCTCTGTACAATTGAAGTGATAAAGTCTGTCTCTTGGGGTTGCTTGGAGGAAGAGAATATATGTGATGCACCCCACATGCTCAGTAAATAGTTATTATTTATTACTGTTATCACATCATATGGAAAAGATTATGGGAATGGACAAATAAACATTTTACCACCCTAAATAGCACAAGAAGCTCTGGAAGCAAAAATCTGGGTGCCATAGAGATCAATAAAAAAATCTAAGAGAGAATGTCTTGCTTTTCACACTTGGCCAAAGTAGTGGAAATAAGTTAGGCTGATGATGTCAGGGCCCAAGAATCTACACTTGTTTTTAGAATGAAGTTTTTGCCTCTGATGGTTTAGGGAAGCGTGAATCCAGAGGTCCCATAATCCTGAAGAGAGCCAGGCTGGTGGTGCAGTCATCGTTGTTCTCTCCAGCCAGGGCCTCTCCTGATGGCTCCTGCGTTCAATCTGCTTGGCAGTTGGTCTGTTCTGATTGGCTAGTGCTTTACTCCGGGAAACACTTTAAATATGTGCCATCAATTCAAAGACTTCAGTTTTATTAAATAAGTTCCACTATTTTCTTTATAAAATAATAGATTTGCTTTGCATCTTTCTCATTTATATGACAAAGTTGTGAGTTGCTGCCATCGTAAAATAAACTCTTCTAAAGGTTATGTAAAAATGTGATGATTCAAAGCCTACATAGTTAATATGAAATGTAAGCCAAACGTTAATGTTTACATAGAGTTAGTTAAACTCTATGGCTTCTTTTTAAATAAACATGCTGTTCTATATGAAACTGTATAGAATACTATCTCAATGACTAACTGTAATTTTCTCTTAAGTTATGCAGACATTTTGATTGAGAGGGAAGTATTAATGCAGAAGTACATTCATCTAGTTCAGATCGTAGAGACAGAAAAAATTGCAGCTAACCAACTCCGGCATCAACTTGAAGATCAAGATACAGAAATCGAAAGGCTTAAATCAGAGGTATTTCCTAGTTGATAGACGCCTCATTGTTTCATGTTTATTGTCATCTCCTTATGGTTACTTAAAGCCTATAGGGGCAGAATTTTGATCCCAAACTTAGTTCCTCCACCATCACAGGTACATGAGGAATGAATATATTTTCTAAGTTAGGGTTAGGTAAATATGTACAATAAAATATCAGAATAATATGCAGCTTTACATTATTTGTGCGCCTGATGTCCTTCCTTTGCTCGAATATTTAAGAATTGACTATAGTATTTATCTGTTTTCAGATGGATTCATAGTAATGATTATTGTGAACCTGTCATAGATTCAGTGTAAAAGTCTGAATGACAGATAAAGAAGGTCCAAAGATGAAGTCAGAAAGTCTTTGCTTTTTTTCTCAGTCCAAAGAGTCCAACCTTCTCTATAGAATTTTGAAAAACTCATTTGGGTTAAAGTACGTGACATATGCTAGGATGCGTTTGTTTCCTGAAGCTGGGATTCCTGCCTCCCTCCCTGCCCCACCCTGACTGCGAACCTCTCAGGCTCTGCACCCCCAGAGAGTGAGACTGACTCAGGTGGTCGTGGAGACGGCAGCCGTTGCAGTGTCTGTGGGTCCTCCCTTCTCCTCAAGGTGCCTCCACGTGTATACAGAAACCTGAGTGTACCTTCCCGTGTTGTCCTGTCATCCCTTGTGGGAAGTGATCAATACCTGAAGAATTGCAGAGGAATGTAGAAAGTGAAGTTTTTCTACTCTTTCTGACCAGTGGTGCAATAGTGTCCTCTTAGCTTCAAAGAAAAGAACAGGACAGAATGAAACCTACCGCTGATTGTAACTGTTGATAGAAACAAACCGCAGGCTCCTCAATCTGGGTAATTTCTTGTTCCTCTGTCATTTAACATTTTCTTCTCTGTTTCCTCACATCTTCTTTTGAGACTTACTCTGCAAATTCTGAGAGGGTTTTCACCTCCTGCTGCCCCTGTACCTCACCTTCAGCAGACAGAGCAGGGCTTAAGCTGATGTTCCCGTTGGGATCCGATTGCCTCTCTGAGGATGAAAAGTTGCAGACTGTTCACCATATCATTAGTGTTGTTAACTTCCCGATCCAACCCTGAAATCTGAGATAGTGAAAACAACAACAGAAAACATAACAAACCTGCATTTTAAAAGACTATATCAGGCACTGTAATTTAAAGCAAAATTATTGTGTTCTGTCTTCGCCACAGTTAGCCAGAGCAGATGCTTGTCTGCTAAGTGAAAGAGGTTGGCATTTACTCCATGAGAGAAACTCAGCACCGAGCAGTGTTCCCCAGTATTTATTTGTGTGTGCTTATCTGCCTTCACTATGTTCTTTTTCAGTCTGAATATATATTGCAGCCACAGACTGTCAGTAGCAGGTCTGACTTGTGTGGTCATCGACAGGAGCCGTAATTTATTTCCTACTCCTTTTATTTGCCCACTTCCCTGCCAGGAAAATGACAGAGGAGAGAGTTTGGTAATGGGGACAGAATGTAAAGACAGGTCTGAGTGGGCAATTATGATCTCAGCGTGTTTAGTGTTTGCTTGTTGGTAAAATCTGGATCAGTCCTTAAGTTTGCAGGAGCCTGCAGTTGAGTGATGGAGATTCTCTGTCCAAGGAATTTCACTGCTAAGTGTGGTTCTGAGGCTACCTGGTTTTGAGTCATAAAAATGAGCTGAGGCTATAAAGAGATCCCCCAGGTGGTTTCAATCTTTTTGTCTTTTTGTGTTTTCTTGACTGGCTTGGCCGAGCCCCAGGGCTCTGGAGTTCTTTGCAGTTCCCGTTTTCCCTAGGAGATCTGTGACTCTGCTGTACTCTGTGTGCTTGGAAGGCTGCAGGCTGATTTTAGAAAGCATGAGCGCTTGGAACTGAGTGTCACTGCATTTGGAGATCAGAGGGCTTTACAGGAAGCTGCCATTGATGAGATGCTTGACATATCCCTGTGATGCTGAGAAGGCCTTGGTCTGGTCATCGCTGGCAGTCAGGGTCTAGTTTTGGACTCACATTTCTGTAACCCAGGCCCCCGTTCACACTCTCCACAGTCACTTCTTATAAGCACTTTTGTTAGCAGCATAATAAGACAAGTTTGGGGTAAAGTTCAGGCTTCCCCTGCTTAGCATCAAACGAAGATAATGTGCCTGAAAAGCGAATGTTTCCTGAGGATCTTATAAGTTACCTTGTAAGCATAACTTCCTGTGATATATGGCTTTAGCCTAGTGTTTCCCAAATCATGAAATGGACCAATTTTGTGTTACAGATCATCGCTCTTAATAAAACAAAGGAACGAATGAGACCTTACCAAAGCAATCAAGAAGATGAGGATCCAGACATCAAGAAGATAAAAAAGGTAGGGTTTCCAGCTTGGGTGAGTGTAGTGGGGACCAGTTGTCTTTCTGTAGTGATGTCTTTGCCACCCTGACTCTGAGCTAAGAACAGTCTTGGTGTTTCTCTCCCAATGGCTTCCTGACTTCTGCTTCAGAATTATCACACATGATTACTTCCCTGGAAAAGCTTTGGCTTGAGATTTCTTTCTGGTTCTGGCAATCCATGTGTGGATTCTGTGAGACGGATGCTAAAGGTGGACATGAAGACAGTGGTATTCTCCATGTGGGTTATTTAAGTGCTGCTGAACTTTCTGGTGTTTGTGCCACTTTTATATTTTAGGGAATAATTTTTAAATTACACTTCAAAAATGTTTCTTTTAGCTTTAGGCTTCAGTGTTTATTTAGAGAAGTTTATTTTTTTGAGCATGTGAGAAAACTGAGTGAATCAATACATCTGCTCAGGTTTCTGTTTTATTGTTGTTTCTTTCTTGTTTAACATCCACATAATCAGCAACTCCTTCCATCTTACTGTCACTTACAACTATACAACTTCTGCAATTAACCAGACCCTGGCACTCTCTGTAGTCTACTGTGTTTGATTTAAGTCATCTTGGTTTTGAGTTCCACAGTCTTAGTTGTCCTGTGTAAAAGCACTGATTCAGCTGTGTTAATATTATGTTAAAAGGTGCACAGTGACAGAATTTTATTTCTTCTTCACTTTTTTCTTATTCCTATTTTCCTATGCTAGGTAATTAATTATTCTCTTTCAGTTGCAATAAAGCTTTAAATATTGCTCAGAATTTGAAATAGAAAAGCTGCTCAGGACTAAGTTGCACTGTTTTCAGTTTTCAAGAAATAACAAAGTAAAATAAAAACATTCCTCTCTTAGAATTAGAAAATCTTTAAATTAAATTTGGTTTATGTTATTGTTACAAGATGAATGCTGTTGCCATTCTTTTAATAACATGCAGCTCCATATAAACAAAGATATCAGTAAAATACAATTGTAGTACTGTCCTGTTGTAGAAAATGTTAGCAAGTAAACAAGCCAGCTTTTGCACAGAAGGCAATATTGCTTAAGTAAATAGATTTTGTTTGTGTTAATCACTCAAGTCATGCCCAACTCTATGCAATCCCATGGACTGTAGCTAGCTCACCAGTCTCCACTGTCCGTGGAATTCTCCAGGCAAGAATACTGGAGTGGGGTGCGATTTCCTTCTCTAGAGGATCTTTCTGACTCAGAGATCGAGCCCAGATCTCCTGCATTGCAGGCAGATTCTTTTATTTAACACAAATTCAGTTGATTTTTGAAAACACTTCTGTTAAATGGAGGAATAATGATAAAATACATTTTATAGTTTCCTGTCTTCCTCTTTCATAATGGAAATAATTTTTAAAAAACCTTACTTTTAAATTTGTTAACAGGTTTTGAATTTAACTCTATTGCCCTTTATGTCCCCAATCAGACTGACGTCTCTGTGGAAAGGGATGTTTACCAATGAATTGTGCGTGTGTGTGTTAGTTGCTCAGTTGTGTCTGACTCTTTGCGACCTGTTGGACTATAGCCTACCAGGCTTCTCTGCCCATGGGGTTTTCCAGGCAGGAGTACTGGAGGGGGTTGCCATTTCCTTCTCCAGAGGATCTTCCCGACCCAGGGATCGAACCTGGGTCTCCTGCATTGTAGGCAGAGGCTTCACCATCGAAGCCACCAGGGAAGTCCCACAAATGAGTTAGATACTCTATGCTGATCTTTACAAATAGCAACATAATTTTTTAACTTCAGGAGACCAAAAATTGCAATTGGCTCACGGAACTTTCCTGTATGATTTCTCCAAATAATATGTATATAATTTTCTCCACATAATTCTACTAAAATGTGTTTTTAATTTTTATTGCTTGAGGTATGACAACTGTGTGAATGCCTATTATGAAAATTGATAGTGTGCTGACATCAGTTGGTAAATGAGACAGTTTTAAATATTGCAAAAGAAGAATAGTTGTTTAAATGCATGATAATTGAGACCATATGGGTGAAATAGTATGAAAAAAAGGAAAATAATCTGTTAAGAAGAAAACAATGATACTAAAAATGATTTGATAGTAATTTATTGCTTTCAATTATATATGACTTTGCAACCTGCTTTGTTGCTTAATCTACTGCTTAGATATAACAAATACTAATAAATTATCATATAATTTTTCTTATATTTAGAAAGGACCTCACATTTTTGGGTCAGTTATTTTGTAGATAAGGAAATGGAGCCCAGAGTTTAAGGTCACCCAGTAGGTTAAGTGGCAGAGCCTTTGGGTTTAGGATATGACATATACCTCTCTGTTTAGCACTCAGCATTTACCTGGGCATTTAAAAGATGCTCAGTAAATATTTGTTGGCTGAAATGCAAAGGCTAGCATACTTTGTCCAGTTGGCCTGTTATTTTTCAAATCATATCTTGGGGATTCATATCAGTTGTAGGGGCTTCTATCTTCCTACAACATTGATTTTAATTTTTATTTATTTTTTCCCCACAAGATAACACCATTGTGAATTTTTAGTGTGTGGTTTTGCCCATGTGGCTGAGAAAGAAAGTCCTTATAGTTAACAAAAAGCAGGTAAAAGAAGGGCAAGCCTGGTTGCAGATTTCCTGTGTGACTTAACCAAGAAATTTAGTTTACTCATCTGTAAAAAGAAGAGGTCAGATGAGCTGATGTCTAACACTTTTTTTTTAAGCTTAAAAAAAAAAGACTCAAATAGCCATTACAAAAGATCAAACCCGATTTTAAAATAGGCAAAGGACTTGAGTAGACATTTCTCCAAAGATGATACACATTTCTTTCAAAGACGATTCTTTAGAGAAATCCCTAACACTTGAAAAGATGATCAACATCACTAAGCATCAGGGAAGTACAATCAAAACTGCAGTATAATATTATCACACACCCATTAGGATGACTACTATAAAAAAAAAACCAAAACACCCAAATAACAAGTATTGTTGATGATATGAAGAAATTGGAACCCTTGTGCTCTGTTGGTGAGATTGTAAAATGGCTCAACTGCTATGGAAGACAGTATGGTGGTTCCTCAAAAATTTAAAAATAAAACTACCAGCAACCCCACTTCTGCATATTTATCCAAAATAATTGAAAGTAGAATTTTGAAGAGATACTTGCACTCCTGTATCCATTGCGGCATTATATGTAGTAGCCAAGAGGTGAAAGCACCCCAAATGTTCATCAACAGATAAATGGATAAACAAAATGTTATCTATCTATATATACATACATATACAGAGTGGAATATTATTCAGCCTTAAAAAGAAAGGAAATCCTGACACATGCTACAACACAGATGAAGCTTGAGGCCATTATACTAAGTGAAATAAACCTGTTACAAAAAGACAGATATTGAATGATGCCCCTTATGTAAGTTATCCAAAGTAGTTAAATTCATAAAAACAGGGAGTAGAATGGGAATTACAAGGGGCTGAGGGAGGGGGGAAATGGAGAGTTGTTTAACAATTATAGAGTTTGAGTTTCACAAGATGAAAATGTTCTGGAGATCTGTATGTGCAACAATGTGATTATACTTAACACTTCTGAACTATACACTTAAAAATGGTTAAGACAGTAAGTTTTATGTTATGCGTGTGTTTTTTGTACCACAATTAAAAAATGTTAATACCTGACTTTATGTTGTTAAAGAATAAACCTTCAATTTATTCCTTTCTTGAAATGTTAACAACTAAATATGTAATATTATTATATTCTGATGTCCTTCTGCTGCTGCTGCTGCTGCTAAGTCGCTTCAGTCATATCCGACTCTGTGTGACCCCATAGACAGCAGCCCTCTAGGCTCCTCTGTCCCTGGGATTCTCCAGGCAAGAATACTGGAGTGGGTTGCCATTTCCTTCTCCAGTGCATGAAAAGTGAAAAGTGAAAGGGAAGTCGCTCAGTCGTGTCCGACTCTTAGCGACCCCATGGACTGCAGCCCACCAGGCTCCTCTGTCCATGGGATTTGCCAGGCAAGAGCACTGGAGTGGGGTGCCATTGCCTTCTCCACTGATGTCCTTCTAGGGAGGCCTAAACAGCTTAAGCTATTGGAGAAACTAGTAAAGCTGAAGGAAAATATTGTTTTAAAAATCATCTTTTTTTTTTTTTTGCTGCTATCTGGCCCAAACCTGACACTCTTTATTCTGTGGTGGGCCCACCAGTGCTCCAGTGAAGGAGCACGATATACACGGCGCAGGATGGACACCCTGCCGACCAGCTTAAGAAGCCTGCCCCGCCCCTCCCTGAGATTCACTTCTGTTTCGCTGCCGCTGTTCTGTAGGTTCAGAGCTTCATGCGAGGGTGGTTATGTAGAAGGAAATGGAAGACCATCGTGCAGGACTACATTTGTTCTCCTCACGCCGAAAGCATGAGGAAGAGAAACCAGATCGTGTTCACCATGGTCGAGGCTGAGTCGGAGTACGTCCACCAGCTCTACATCCTCGTCAACGGTTTCCTGCGGCCCCTGCGCATGGCGGCCAGCTCCAAGAAGCCCCCCATCAGCCACGACGACGTCAGCAGTATTTTTCTCAACAGGTTTGTCTTGGATAAGTAAAAGTTGTGTGAAAAATCTATCCATAGTTTTTAAAGGAAGTTTTACTTCACTCGTAAAAGAAGTATAAATTCACCTGTATGAGCTTATGATATTGAAAATAAGAAAGCTGTCATTGGTGTTTCATTGTTGGCCCATGTTTTCTTATTTTTATCTTGGATATTGGCATCTAGTTATTTCTGTCTTTTTTTTTCTATTTGACATGGCGTTACCTACTGTTACCCCTCTTGACATCTTATCATTGTGTGTGTGTTGGGGAAAATTATCTCCTTCATACCCTGAGGGAAATGGGAGTGATTAATAGGTCTTCACATGTAACTTACACAGAAGTACTTTAGGAAGAACAAAAATTAACAGAGGGCCTGAGGATCTCTAGTAAATTTATTTTCTCAATAAATATTTGTAGTGCGTTTACTGCTGAGGATTCATCAGTGAACAAAGCAGAAGGTCCCTGCCTTCATAGAACTTAAATTCTGATGTGGGAATATAGACGACAAATAGTGAATAAGTGAAAGATGCAGTATTTTATATTGTGATTAGTGCTGTGGAAGAAATAAAGAAACAAAGGGGAGAAGGGAGAAAGGGGACTGCTAGGGTACTTTACTTAACATTTTAGTTATTTATTTGTTTCTGAGTGCTGCTTCGGCTTCCCAGGTGGTACTAGTTGTAAAGAACCCACCTACTAATGCAGGAGACATACGAGACCCGTGTTCAATCCCTGGGTTGGAAAGATTCCCTGGAGGAGGGTGTGGCGGCCCACTCCAGTATTCTATTTTACTTACCATTTTAGTTATTTATTTGCTTTTTAAGTAGACAAAAACCTGCATTTAACCATGCATTTACATGGTTAAAAAAATTAAAACAACGTGAGAACATCAAACAGCTTTGAACTCTGTCTCTCCCCACCGCATTTTCCTCACTTGCTATCTGTAACTGTTTTCATTAGTTTTCTATATATCCTTACAGTATTTCTTGATGTAGGTCAATCAAATTTGAATATAATCTCATTTCCCCCTTTCTAACACAAAAGGCAAGTACTTTAACACGTGCCTGCTGTTTACAGGTACGTATTAAACTTAACAGTATATCCTGGACATCTTTCCATATTTGATATATAAAAACAGTATTCTGTTTTTTAAAAGATTGCTACATGGTATTACATTTTGAAAACGTCCCATCGTTTTTCTATAGCCAGTTTTTAGAAAGACCTGAGTGATACGTTAACATTTGAGCAGAGACTGCAGTTGAGGAGAAGGCAAGCCGTGTGGCTGCCTGAAGGGAGAGAGATGCACACAGGGGAGATGCCCTGTGCAGAGGCCCGAGGCTGGAGCGTGCCGGTTTTGCTTGTTTGAGGACTGCCAGAGTCAGTGCAGATGAAGGGAGATGTCAGAGTGGTAACAGTTAAGGCGTTGTAAAGATGTTTTCTTTTACTCTAAATGAGATGGGGAGAGATTGGTGGGGTTTTAAGGAGAAGCATACCGTGACGTGATTAGGTTTTAAAAGTTCACCCTGGTTTTCTCTTTTGAGTATAGACTGTGGGCAGATCAGTTTTGTGGCTATTTCAATAAACCAGGTGAGAGATGACTGTAGCAGGGAGGCCTATTAGGTGGGGCTAGTGCAGTAATCTAGGCAAGAGATGATGGAGGTAGTGATAAGTGATTAAATTCTGGGTGTATTTTTAACGTAGAGCCAATAAGATTTGCTGATGAGTTTGAAGTGGATTTTGAAGTCCAGGGTTTTGGGCCTCAATAACTAGACAGATGGAGCTGCTATTTATTAAATGGGGAAGAGTGACATAAGAACAAGTTTATGAGAAAAGACCAAGAGTTTTTATCTCGAACTTCTCGCGACTGAGATGCTGTTAGCCAGATCAAGTGAGCAGGGTTGGATGTTAGTCTGGAGTTCAGGGCTGGAGGTATAAATTTTGGAGTCTAATAGCATATGAATAGTGTTTAAAGTTGTTTGTCTGAATGTGATTACCAAGGGAGTGAGTACAAATGAATGAGAGAAGAGGACCAAGGACTGAGCCCTGGGATATTTCAGCATTTAGAGGTTAGGAGTATGAAGAGCCACAGCAGGGCGGGGAAGGCAGGATGAACTGGAAGATTAGGACTGACATGTGTGCACTGCCCTGTGTAAAGCAGAAAGCTAGTAGGAGCCTATTGCACAGAGCAGGGAGCTCAGCTTAGTGCTCTGTGTTGACCTAGATGGATGGGATTGGGGTAGTGGGATGGAAGTTCAAGAGGAAGCGGATGTATGTATACATATAGCTGATTCACTTGTGTGCAGCAGAAATTAACACCACATTTTAAAGCAGCTGTACCCCTTCAAAAAATTATAATGAAGAGGATCTGCTAGGGTTGTAGGATATAAAACAGGAGATGGGTTGTCCTGGAAACAAGTGCAGGCAGGAACAAGCAACTATGTCAAAAGGTCAAATAAAACAATAACTGGGAGCTGACTGGGGGTTTAATGACTTGGAGCTTATTGGCAATTTTGATGAGGGACCAAAACCTGATTTGGTGAGAAGGGGAATTGGAATTAGAAAGAGTTGGTGTAGAAAACTATTTCAAGGAGGGTTGCTATAAAGAGGATCAGAGAAACAGAGTGGTACCTGGAGGTAAATAAAGAAATATAAAGTTGTGTGTGTGTGCATGTGTTTAGATGGGATATGGGAAAGAGAGGGGAGAATTGCTGGAGCAGGGTACTTGCGCAGGCAGAAATGGATAGAATGTGGTGAACAAGTCAAGAGCTTGACTTTAAGTGGGAGCATGGACAGGGAAGGAATAATACCTGGACACATCATGTGGTTAGGAATCAAGGATAGCAAGTGACAGTGCTGATGAGAGGGAAGTGCTGGAGTCAGGGAAGAGAGGAAAAGGTGTGAAATGATAATCAAGGTGAACAGGGCAGTGAATGGATGCTGCTGCTGCTGCTGCTGCTAAGTCACTTCAGTCGTGTCCGACTCCGTGCGACCCCATAGACGGCAGCCCACCAGGCTCCCCCATCCCTGGGATTCTCAAGGCAATAACACTGGAGTGGGTTGCCATTGCCTTCTCCAATGCATGAAAGGATGAGGGAAGTGTAATAGAACTGCTAGATATCAGGCTTGTGGTTATGACTTTACAATGAGACTATTCAGGATGATTTTATGTTATTCTTAATGGTGGTGTTGGAGAAGACTCTTGAGAGTCCCTTGGACTTCAAGGAGATCCAACCAGTCCATTCTAAAGGAGATCAGCCCTGGGATTTCTTTGGAAGGAATGATGCTAAAGCTGAAACTCCAGTACTTTGGCCACCTCATGCGAAGAGTTGACTCATTGGAAAAGACTCTGATGCTGGGAGGGATTGGGGGCAGGAGGAGAAGGGGACCACAGAGGATGAGATGGCTGGATGGCATCACTGACTCGATGGACATGAGTTTGGGTAAACTCCAGGAGTTGGTGATGGACAGGGAGGCCTGGCATGGTGCGATTCATGGGGTTGCAAAGAGTCAGACACGACTGAGCGACTGATCTGATCTGAACCACCTTCAGCTGCATAAGTGCAGGTATAGAGTTGGCAAAGGGTTGAGTTTAACTGGTATTAGTGTGTATGAGGCTAATATGATGAACTGAAAAAAGATAGGAGTTGAAGGTGTGTGCAAGGAAGGGGTTATAACTGAACCATGAGATCTAAACTGTGGAGAATGGGAAATGATGTTGTGAGGGGATTTTGGTCAGTAATAAGGCAGTGGGATCAATGGTCTCAGGTCCTGATGGTGGGAAGGGATCTGGGGAGTCAGGTTTCTAAAGATAATGAACTCGGAGGTAAGGGGATGGTCACAGAGCAGTGGCCCTGAAACTGAGGTAAGGGAGAGGATGCGGTTATGGACAACGAGACGGTCTAGAGTACGATTAAAAGAGTGTTGTCTGAGGTCAGTGGAAGACAAGACCTCTGGAGAAAGAAGTTCAAAGACCCGAGAAAGGCCAGGTCATTGGAGTGTTGTTTGTGTGCATATTGGAGTCACCAAGAATTGTTTCACCTGTTTTCTATTTAAATACCAAAATATGAAGGTAGATGTGTCAGTTAGTTTTCAGTGTAGGAAAGAGGAACCTCCTCTGTGATTGGAAGGAATTCACTGCTTATAGGATCCTTAGGAAGGGCTGGAGCACAAGTCAGACAGCAGGCCTGGACCACTGAATTCAAGGGCACAGTACCACAGATATAACCCAGAGGTTAGAAAACTACTGCTTCGGCCATTGCCACCGCAGCTGCCTCTCAGCTGTATCATACTGGTGCCTAGAAACTAGACCACTGAGGCTAGGCACTGAAATTGCCCCCGAGACACATGTGCATGACTGACTTTCAGTAACAGGAAGGTGGCCTCTGCTCCTGCCTTTCATGTCTTACCATGTGCATCTATGGGTGGGACTGAATTTACATCTAGAACCCTCTCTGCAAGGGACTCTGGAAAATGTAGTTTTAGCTCTCCATCATCTCTACCTAGAAGGACAATGGAATGGAGATTGAAGGACTGATCTACAATACCTACCAAAGTAGATTTGGTTGAAATCCTAAAACAACAAACACCGCTTAGTTAAAATTTCTATGAAAGAAAACAAATCACAGTCTACAAGGAGCATCTATCATGTTTCATGGGCCATTCACAGATAGTAAGGATTTCTCATTGATGTTTCTTGTTGTGGACTTTGACTTATAACAAACCCAAGTATGTCACTGACATGAATAATCCTGTTTTTGGTTGTGTCGATGTGTTAGTTCAGAAAAACCTTCAAAGGTTTGTTCCAGTAGATTGATTCTAGTGAGGAGAAAGCAAATGTTACTTTGATAACTCGCCTTCTTAAACCTTCTAGAAATCTGGATCTTTAATTGATGCAGTCTTCATTCTAATATATTTATGTAGGCTACATCCTTTACAGAAGATTCCTTTCCCTTTCTGGCATGAGGGTTTTAGGAGTGGTTATGGTAGAGGTCTGCCAAGTCTTCCTCTCTGTCAAAACTCATTTTAGTGAAAGAGAGAGAACAATGGCTGAATTATCATTTAGAATTAAATCTGAAGAGAAGGATCTTAACTAATTTTCTGATTATCAGCTGAAGTGCTACATCCTAACAGTAGAAAGCTGTTTTTATCAGTATTATAAGTTGATGAAGAGGGTTATATGACACTGATTTGGTGCTTACTGTCTTCCAGTATTTGAGGCTTAGCTCAGAATTTTCATTGAGGTTTTCAGGTTGTTGAAAGATAAACTGCTTTCTGGGGGCTGATATAATCCATGTCTTTATTGATTGTATGGTTCCAAGGCCCTCAGAGACATGTATATCATGTACTTAAGGTTTTAAGGATTCAGTGAACTTCTTTAACAAACTAGATACTTTATAGTGATTTAATTATATTATTTTTTCCATTTTTTTATAGTGAAACAATCATGTTTCTTCACGAAATATTTCATCAAGGACTGAAGGCAAGAATAGCCAACTGGCCTACTTTAATTTTAGGTAAGTGCATGCTTTAGAGAGAGAAAATTTTTTCTTAATGTGGTTGCAATAAAGAGTAAAATAGTTTCAATCTTATTCATCCTAAGTTATTTGAACTTCCCTGATGACCTGGGAGGAGAAGGCACTGGGAAGCCACTCCAGTACTCTTGCCTGGAAACTCCCATGGACGGAAGAGCCTGGTGGGCTGCAGTCCGTGGGGTCGCTAAGAGTCGGGCACGACTAAGCGACTTCCCTTTCACTTTAAACTTTCATGCATTGGAGAAGGAAACGGCAACCCACTCCAGTGTTCTTGCCTGGAGAATCCCAGGGACGGGGGAGCCTGGTGGGCTGCCATCTATGGGGTCGCACAGAGTCGGACACGACTGAAGTGACTTAGCAGCAGCAGCAGCATCAGATGACCTGGGAGCTTCTGTGGGCACAGGGACTCTGCCCTTTTGACCCTTCCCCAATGGCCCATCAAGGTTCTTTGGGGACTAGAGTGGGGCTCTGCCTCGGGGTGCATTCCACCAGGTCAGTCATTCTGGCATCTGCACTGGGCCGTGTAGCCTGATGCCTAGTGCCGGGAGCTGCTCTCTGCCATTCCTGCAGAGTGAGCAGTTTCTCCCTGTCCCATGGATAATTTACTGAGCACCAAGAGAGACGGCCATGTTTGCTTCTTCTTTCCAGCTGATCTGTTTGATATCTTGCTCCCCATGCTGAACATTTATCAAGAATTTGTGCGTAATCACCAGTACAGCCTCCAAGTGCTTGCCAACTGTAAGCAAAACAGAGACTTTGACAAACTCTTAAAACAGTATGAAGCCAACCCTGCCTGTGAGGGGAGGATGCTGGAGACGTTCTTGACATATCCAATGTTTCAGGTAAGTCACCCAGGATGTGTCTTATAAGTCATTGATTCCAGCTCGATGTGACTGACACCCAGTGTGACCAGTATGAGATGTGCAGGTGTTCCCTGTGGGAGGTTGTGACACCTCCTCTGTCATCTTGAGCTTGACCCTGAGATAAACAAATCTATGCCACACATTCTCTCCAGTCTGTCTAGTATTTGTAAGAAAACCAGGCATTTTTGAGACAATTAAATCAGTGATTTTTTTCTTTTTTTGAAAAGCAGAAAGATTCCTCACAGACCTCTTCCATGGAGTCTCCTCCTCCAGCGTGTTTAAAAATATTATTGGGTTTACAGAAATAGGCTGCTGTGCAAATGTTCCAGTGCGGGCTGGTTGCATAAAAGGTTCTGGGGCCGGGGGGTGGGGTGGGGGGTAGGAAGGACTGCTGGAAGGTGTCTGTTTTCCTGCCCTGTTCTCGTTGCTGCCGAGTCGCCCTTGGCTGGAGCTCTGCAGAGCACAAGGAGGACCTTCCCCATCACAGAGGCTGTGGGGAGACGAAGGAGCCAGAGCCCCTGGCCAAGCCTGGGGACTCCTGGCCCCTAGTCAGGTTGCTCCAGTGAACCTAGGGCTTGTCCCAACCTTCACTTTTGGGGGTTAGAGCAACCCCAAGGATCAAGTACACTTGCGTCCTTTCCTGTATCTAGGACTTCACCACTCTTTAGTGAGAGCTGCAGAGGCCAAAATGTGAATTGAATCTCCTGTCCTTTTAAAAAGTGTTGATTTTGTTCTTTTGGAAAAGCATCGAGTGTTCCCGTTGTGGAATTTGTGGGGCTTCAGTCCAGCCCTCCAGATTGTTATGTGGCAAACCGACTCTTCTAATCATGTGTGTTATGGTTTCTGTGGAGGGCTTTGTCCCTCTGAATGGGTATCTCTGACCTCAGCTGATCGTTCCGTAGCCTCCGAGAGAGATGCTCCTCTGGTTCGTGATTGCTTGTCTTAAAGTTTGTCACTCCCGCTTGAAATCCTGGAAGTCACTGTAGAAGTTTAGTAAGATTTTAAAAAACCAAAAGGATGCATGTGTAACAACTTAAGTATAGTGAAACTTTGTAATGCCCTTGTGTTTTTTCTTCACCATGGAACTGAATTGTTTAACTCTTTGCCTCTCTGAACAAATATTCCATAAGAGAAACTACAAAGAAAAAAATGCTTTTTAAAAACCTTATACAAAATTATAATTTGAGATTTTGTTTACAGTGAAACAAAATTTTATTCAATGTTCTGAGATTCTATTTGAATCTTTGGCAATTAGCTTTAGGTTATGATTAAATTCTCTAAACCCTGTCTGCCTAGCAACCCTCAACTCAGGTGGATAAACAAAGGTAGGGTTGTGAAAGATGCATGAAACATTCAGAGAGGAACCTCATTCCCTTCCTGAAAGCCCACGAATGCCTTTTCAAGTATTATTTCCCTTGCTGTGAGTCTCTCTGGTTTAAAATGCAAGAACTGTACTTGAATTTTAGGTCAGGTGTCCAAACAGTTGAATGTAGGGCCTTGGAAAGGCCTTTGGATTTCTTAAAAATGCTGAGATAGTCTTCTTCTAACCTTCTTTTCTCCTCCTGGAGTTTAAGCCCAATAACAACAAGTTGGCATTTTGATTGATCCCAGGGATTGAATTCCCATAATGTCCAAAAGGGACCATTGGATTGGGAGTATTTAGCAGACCTGCATGTCCTGCGGGAGAAGGCAATGGCACCCCACTCCAGTACTCCTGCCTGGAAAATCCCATGGACAGAGGAGCCTGGTGGGCTGTAGTCCATGGGGTCGCTGAGGGTTGGACATGACTGAGCGACTTCACTTTGACTTTTCACTGTCATGCATTGGAGAAGGAAATGGCAACCCACTCCAGTATTCTTGCCTGGAGAATCCCAGGGACGGGGGAGCCTGGTGGGGTCGCACAGAGTCGGACACGACTGAAGTGACTTAGCAGTTGCAGTAGCAGCATGTCCTGCTCTTCCTTCAGTCGTAGCATTGGGAAACTTAACTGAACCAATCTGAATTTCTGTTTACGTTTGAAATTGGGACAGTTGAGCTCTAAATATCTCCCAGAGCCTTGGCTCTCTGGGGGACCAGACTAGAAATTTGAGCTGGGTAACTAACTAACCTTCTAAGAGTCTCAGATCCCTCCCTCCAGATCCTAGAATTAAGCTGAAGGGTCAGATGTTGAGATTGTCTGTTTCTTTAAGACTAGGGTAACCAGCGGGTACTGGGAGAAGCCTCAAACTTAAAAGAATTTAGCCAGAATTGGTGCAACTGCAAGAAATGTGCAAATTGAAAGAGCGCTGAATTCTGCTCTTATTTGCTTCTCCAAAACTGTTTTCCTTCTCTGTAGCTATTTTGAACAGACCAAGAGCAGAAAACACTGGAATTGCTGCCCAAATGCCTTGTTCTCCCTCCTGCCTTCTTCCTAGGAGAGACCATGTAGAAACACTTGGGAGAAAACTGCCCTTTCTAGAAACTTGAAGGTTTTTCTTGCTAGGTTCATTCTATACTTCTTGTTCCCTTTTGGTTCTTTCCCTGAGGAGCCCTGAAGCGTTTGCTCCCTCAGATGGTCTCCTTCCCTCTGCATAAATTGTATTAGCAGTGGTACTTCTGCACATCCACCTTGCTCCAGCATAAGCTGGACACCTTGGGATAAAACTGGGGTGTGATGCTTTTTTCCTTAGATCTAGAGTGGAAGAGGTGACCTTAGCTCGTACTGCCAAGAGGCCACTGCTGAGTCTAGATAAGGAGGCAAAAGTTGATATGGGGGCCAAAGGAGGAAGAGAAGTAAATGGAAACTTTTAGCCTGTGTATATTTAGAGAAGTGTTATATTCCACCTCTTCTGGGCTGTTTGTTGAGTAAGTCAGTTGTTACTGTGAGTGAATTATGCTGAGCTATGGAAACATGGAGGAATTATAGTGAATTTATCCTTAATTGATGGTGCAGTGAATTTATCCTCAATTGGACTATTAATATCAGACAAGAAAGTTTGTGTTATCAAGATATTTGTTATAGACAATACGGTAGTCATTAACTTAATTTTTATTTAGCAAAAACAGTGGTTTGGCTAGTACTATTTGAATTGTCTTCAGCTGCTCATACGTCCATAGATGAGCAAATCATGAAATCTGCTTCTGACAAGGACAGTGCTATTAGAGGTCCTCCAGGAAGTAGCCACTTGCTGCTTTACTTACCTATTTACTGTAACTAAAGAGCAACCTAATTAGTGTCTAAAGGTGACAAGTATTATTTCATAATTGAAAGAATTATGATTCATCTAGACAATCCTTACTGTGATCCTTGGGTTTTGGGGTGTGTGTGTGTGTGCACTCAGTCGTATCTGACTTTTTGTGACCCCGTGGGGTGTGTGTGTGTGTGTGTGTGTGTGTGCACACACATGCACGCTTAGTCTTATCTGACTCTTTGCAACCCCATGGACTGTGGCCCACCAGGTTCCTCTGTCCATGGAATTTTCCAGGAAAGAATACTGGAGTGGGTTGCCATTTCCTACTCCAGGGGATTTTTCCGGCCCAACCCACGTATAAAACCCTTGTCTTTTAAATCTCCCATGTCTCCAAATTTGCATGTGGATTTTTTTTTTTTTGCTTTACCACCTGGGAAGCTCCAAGGTCTTTTGAGGGGAGAGATTTATAATCAGTTCTTGACTATGTCAGATGAGCTCTTTGGAGCACTGTCCATTTCTCTCTGCAGAAGTCCTTCGCCTGCTTTTTGGTAGTTTCAGGCTTATTTGTTTCTCCACTAGAAAATGAGACGGGCCAGTTACTTTCAAATCCATCCACTTGACACTTAGCCAAAGAGCTTCCTAAAGTAGATTTAATGATTGGGGGAGGATCATGAAGCTATTGACTGAGCTTAGTTTTGTGGATTTTCAGAACATTATAAGCAGTCAGGCTCTCCCACTCCTGCCCTCCACTTGTTATGAAAAATTGAGTACCTTAGCTATTGATTGCCTTGATTTTCTTATAGAACTACTAACTTAGAGGCAAACTTTTATCAGTCATGGCATTGTACAAAAGGGATATTTGAAAGCATACTTATCCCAGCAGCCTTTACCAAGAGGAATGGCCCAACCAGCTGTCTTAGTGAGAAGTTTATGGGGTAGAGAGGCACAAAGCCTCCTCACATGAGCTTCAGAGGAAGGGTTCTCTTGTGACCCATCCTCCTATAACTGAGGATACTGCACTTCCAAAACCCTGACTTGATGACAGTCTCTAGGACATGATCCTAGAGTATGAACAGCTGATAGATGTCTACGCTTAGGGCACTGCCCTCTGTACCCATGGGTAATCTGGGTATGCAGTAAATATTAGCAAATGACCCAGTGAAGGCAAGAGAGGAAAAGCAGATTTGTAGACAGAGCTGCCAATGCCTCAGGTCAGCATGAAAGGAGCTACCCACAGAGTCTTGGGAAGCTGCTTTACTTTCTTCATTCTTAGAGGTCCTTTCAAAGTCTGAGTAAGACCCTAGTCCCTGCAGAGACACCCACTAGACTGGTGTACTGGTCAGAACTGGGCTCACGGTTGGCTCTGCCATTGACTGTGAGGCCACTTTGGGCAAGTTATGGAACCTCTTCATGCCTTGTGTCCTTGTCCATAAAGTGGGGAAATGATCCTTATGTTTTGCTGGAGGATTGGATGCAAACCTCAAACTCCCAACCTGACCCATATTGGGCAGCATTATGGTAGGTATTGTTTATGCAGGTTTTTATTAAAATTAAACCCAATGCCCCTGCTTTCTAACAAGTTTTTGTTTATAAGCTAGTAAAAAACATGTCGAGTTAAATCAACATATTTAACTTGAGTTAATTCTTCATTGTATTGTATTAAATCCTCCACAGGGTTGGTAGTGTTTCTGCTTTTTTTTTTTTTTTGCTAGTAAGTCAACTTTTAAATGCTTTAATTTGCTTTAGAGTTAAACCCAAGACACACTGTAGAAATCCACTGAGAAATGTCTTTTTAGGCTGAACACCTGTTTCCCCTTAGTCTTCAACAGCGTGTACATGTGAGTTTCATTTTACAAAACTGCAGTCCCCCCACTGCACCAAGATCACCTAAACTCTGTGTGTGGTAGTGCAAACGTTCTTAGTTCTACCTTAATTTACAAGAGGCAATCCTGAAGGAACTCATTCTAAGCGATCGACCATTTTGCCTGTGTGTGTGTGTGTAAGGCACAAGTAGACTGATTCAGCGCAGGCTAGTGGGTCCCAATTGCCTCTTTCCAGGAGACAGTGCAAAGGCCCAGTAAAGAGCACCCACAAAGTGCTGGGGGCATTTATATTCAGACGCCCTCTGAAGTCAAACATACAGGTTCGGGGAATCCCCTGGTGGGTCCAATGGTTAGGACTCGGCGCTCTCACTGCCAAGGGCCAGGGTTGATGTGCAGCAGAGTGCCACAGCCGGCACACATCTTCCATTGCCGTCTGTCTCAAAGAGCGCGTTCATTTTCTTGAAATATGTGACAAGCACTCTTTCATTCCAGTTAAAAGCATAAGTCAGATCTGGGCCACTTGCCCATTACTGCCACCTCTTATAGCCTGTGCCCTCAGAGCCAGAGGGTGACAGGGCAGCCCACCACTGGTTTTCAAGTGGCAGAGGGATGGGGCCCCAGGACTGGGGTCTCAGCAGGGTACATAAGCACAACTCCCTTTGGAGTGCGTTCTGTCTGATCCCTTATAAAGCCTGAACTGCTTTTAAGAGCCCAGAGCCAGCCCCTTAAGCCTCAGAACAGACTGTTTTCCCTCAGTCGAGATGTTCAGACAGGGATAACTAACCATCATAGGCAGTGTTTCTGCTTTTGAGAGAATTCAGATAGATAGGCTGTTCATTAATAAAAGTATAAACAAATGATCTAATTAAACAATACTGCTTACTGCTAGAAGGATGAGTTGAGGTAAAGCAGGATCAGAATGTAATAAGGGTAAACATATCTTTTCCCACGTTTTGATTCTTAAAGAGAACATTGCAATAGAGTCAATTAAAAAATTGTAGACAAACAAATCTAAAATACAGACTCAAGTGACTTGCTGATAACTGTATCTTTTCCCCTATGAACCAGTTTTCAAAAATTATGATTGAGAAATATATGGTTATATTAAAAATCTAAAAAAACAGTTGTTTCTTTGTACCTTATTATCTTCATGTGTTCTTGGTGAAGTTTTCGTGTGTGTGAGCTTCGAAACATAGTTCATTTTAAATGTATTTTTAAAAAATATTTGTTTGTGGGGCTTCAAACATTGGTTTGAAGCCTAATATTCAAACTGAGTGGTCCAGTGGCTAAGACTCTGCACTCCCAATTCAGGGGGCCTGGGTTTGATCTCTGGTTAGGGAACTAGATCCCAAATGTGCAACTAGGACCCAGTACAGCCAAATAAATAACTATTTTTAAAAATATATTTGTAGAAGAGTCAGACATGTCAGAGTAGAGATGAGCTCTTCAGAAGTGGAGATGGCACAGTAGAGAAGGTCTCGTGTTACTCACCCGGCCCTCCTGCTCACGCTGGCCTTGGTTTGCTTCTAGATCCCCAGGTATATCATCACGCTTCATGAACTCCTGGCTCATACACCCCATGAGCATGTGGAGAGGAAAAGTCTGGAGTTTGCAAAATCCAAACTAGAGGAACTATCCAGGTATGTGAAGAATTTATAATAAAGGCTTGATATGGCAAAGCAGCATGTTAGTCTTTTGTGAAGACCTGATGTAGACTCTGGGAGTTGGTGATGGATAGGGTGGCCTGGCGTGCTGCGGTCCATGGGATCGTGAAGAGTTGGATGCGACTGAACTGAACTGAACTGAACGTGTATGTCCACGGGAACAAGAAGCAAGACGTAAGCGGCTTCTCAGATTCCCCTGAACATTAAATGCTAGCTTCTGAGATGGTCCTCAATCAGCACGCACATTAATTTTAACAAAAAAAAAGTATGTATATATATATAACATTTATATAATAAGTATAATTGTATATATATAAAATCTTTGAAAATGATTTTATGTCATTCAAGTTTATATAATTGAGATTAGACACATTTTGGTTTAAGTTTGAAAAGATTCACATTTCTTTCATTATAATAGGAGGTGGTTAGTTGCATTTTTATATTCATATTTGGTAAGAAGTTGGAGAATGTATATTTTTGATTGATCAGTGACTTTTCAGTGTTTCAGGCATTTCTTTACAGCTATGTTCCTTTAACTTAGAAGGAACAAATATAAATAGTATATATAGTATAAAGGTCTCTAGTTTGCTCCACCTCTAAGAAAAGGCATCCTAATTTCAATGAAAGAAGCAGTTCATAAAATAATGTGTTGCTTTCCTGTTGCATTTATAAGCAACAGTCCCAGAATACTCCACTTGCTTTGCTTTGAGTCATGACTTGATGAAGGTTAGAAGTCCAGTGTGACTTACCCTACATCTCCAGTTAAACTGATATAAGGTCAAACCCTTGCTTCCCAGATGGAGCTCTGTTGCTTACCTACTGGGTAATAGAAGATCTCTCTTTGTGGTCCTGTATTGTATTTGACAGGGTCATGCATGATGAAGTGAGCGACACCGAAAACATAAGGAAGAACCTTGCCATAGAAAGAATGATCGTTGAGGGCTGTGATATTTTGCTGGACACCAGCCAGACTTTCATCCGCCAAGGTAAGTCCTTGTTCAGCGGACTCACCAGCTAAGTGGTCTCTGTACCTGTCACGTTATCACAGGCAGATCCAGGAAAGCATTGTGGAGCAGGCTTGATTTAGCTGTCTGATTGATGCTGTTCGTGCAGGACGTCCCCATGGCCTTGACCGAGGCTGTGGTTGAGGCCCACCTTTGTGCTGTTTCTTTTCAGGGGCCATGAAAAACAGCAACACAATAATAGTAAAGCACGAGTGGGACAGTAAATTGCATTCTGACTGGACCCTCCTCCTCAGTGGACCGGACATTCTCTGCAGCTCCAAGGAGGACAGATTGGTCTGGCCGATTGGAGTGGCAGTGCCAGGTGGTGACGACATCCAGGCAAAGGCCCGAGAGAAACTTGCCTCACTCAAAGCCCTTTCCCATAGGAGAGCGGACAATGTCCGCAGTGAAAACAGCTGCCTCTTGTTCCCATTTTTCATCAGCACTTCCGGATCGGCCCCACATGATATGACTTGATTCAGTTGGTAACTCCAGTTGCTAGATGAAATGTCTCAACTTGCCCTGCCATATTTTGGCGATGGCCAAGGTATCACGTTTGAGGGGTGTGCTTTGGGGGCATCACCCAGTAAATTAAGCCTTTGAAGAGTGGAAGATACTTATGCTGGAAACTGTAGAGAAGCTATGCTATGACAGTGCATATTCCTCCGTGATATTACAAACTACACAAAGTAAACCACACCCGAAATTCTTTGCAAGTGTGTAGGTGTCCTGGGGGAGGGGAACATGCCCTCACAGAGTCGATTTCAGGCAGTATGTTGCACACAGTCATAATTTTGAACTTGGGGAGGAGTGGCATATACATTTGGAACTAGAATTAACCTTTAATGTGGTTTCTGTTTCTAACGTGCCAATATTAATTGAAGATATTTGCATTTCTAGTGCCTACCAAAATGTGCTGCCTGAAACATTTTTTTTTACCTCATCAAACAAGACATTATTTGTGCTGCACACATTAATTTTTGCACACAACACTTAAAAAATTTAACGCACGCTGTTCTATTTTCCATTATTTATTTACAAGGAGAGAAGTCACACATATGTTAAAGTATGGAAGTATATTTCAGGATATGATACCTTTCGCATTTTTGACTTGAAGTATTAATTTTTCTTTAAGTAATAGTGGACTATAACGCTGACAACAGCAGGCCTTCCTAACTCCCCCTCCATTCCTCTTCACAGACTGTGTCCCCGTATTGGCTTCCTGCCTTTCTGGTATCGTCTGCCTCTGTGCCTTTACGTGTGTAGGCCCCTGGGGACCAGGGATTCCCTCATTCATGTTTCTTGTGCCTGTGGAAGGTCCTTTTGTCCTGCTAGGCTCAGATCAGAGCCTTTTAAATTTCCTTATCTTCCCTTCCTCTCCCCTCCAGTGTGAATGAATGTACCTTCCTCCTCATTTCCAAGCGCCTTTGCTCCTGGTGTGTGCATCTCGTCTTCTTCAACATGTTTACAATTACTCTAACTCTGAAGGGCACTATTTATGAATTCTCTCTTGCCTAGTTCAATGCTTTTCCATTATAGATACCTGGAAAACGGACAATGGGTTAAATTGAATTGCTTGTTGAACTGCAGCTTTGAATGTCAGCTGTCTTGTTTTGTATTTTTCTTATGTTTGGAGTCCACCAAAAAATACTTACTATAGGACTTGAGCTTTGTAATATGTGAAAATGGAAACAAAAGTTTCTATAGCTGGTATTCAATTTCTGAAAGGACTTTGGATTGATGAGTATTATTATTACCCATAAACGTTTAATATATTTCTAAGTTGGAAAAAGCATCTATGATGAAAAATGCTGGAAGGTTGAATACAGTGAAGAAATCGTATTTTTTTTTTCCTTGCATCAGAAAAACCAATCATGAGCCACCTCTCTCTTTGATTCATGTCTAGGTTTTATTTATTGCTTGTTCTGTACCACATGTTTGAGGAGCTTTTGTCAGCTATTAATATATCTGATGTTATTGCTGTATTGACACTGATATTAATGATTTGCCTTTCAGCAGTATTTTTCTGTGTTGTTTGGTTTGGTTAGTCTGTTTGGGAATTATTCAATAAAGGTGGTTTAAAAAGAAATCAGGCCTCAATCTGAAAGTAGAAAGTAATCCAATTACAGTCAATTTGGAACATTTGTGTTGTTTTGCTTTGGTTGCTACAATTATTACTTTTACTAGATACTTTCAATGCGTGAGTGCAAACCTATATGCATATATATGTGTGTTTTCAATCTCAAAATGAATTTTAATTCTGAGGACTAGAAAAAATAAGGTCGTCTGAAAGCTCCCCTCTGAATAGGGGTGATAGCCAATCTTGAATGTCAATCCGTGGGAATTTATTGACTGAAATAGCTTATTTTATCATAAACTGATTCCAATTACTAGATAGTTGATGAGTATGATGCAAAGGACTGTGTTATAGCAGCGGTCTGACATTGTCATTCATTTTCAAAATCTTTTCAAAGTTTCTTGAGCAAATGTTGTACATGTTTGAGGCAATAATAGTATGGCAAGCTACATCATGGAGACCAAATCCTGTCTCCTCCCTTTCCTTGCTGTGTGATATTGGGCAATTTACTTAACTTCTTTTAGCCCCAGTTTCCTTTCTTTGTTGTTTAGTCAGTATGTCGTGTCTCTTTTGTGACCCCATGGCCTGGGGCCCACTAGGCTTCTCTGTCCATGGGGTTTTCTAGGCAAGAATACTGGAGTGGGTTGCCATTTTCTTTTCCAGGGGATTTTCCTGATCCAAGGATCGAACCTGCACCTCCTGCATTGGCAGGCAGATTCTTTACCACTGAGCCACCAGGGAAGCTCCTTCCTCTTTTTAAGTGGGGTTAATAGTAGTACCTGTCTTTTAGGGTTGTTGTGAAAATTAAATGTTCATAAGAACGACTGGAGTCAGTGAGATTATGACATAAACTTCAAAAACCAAAATCTAAATTTTGGAATAAGTTTCTATTTTCAGTAACATGAAATATATATGAATATTTATTAGAAGATAAAGGCACTGTAAGTTGACATTTTGTGCAAAATCCATTATACATAGTCATCGTTGTCTGGTAGAAAGGAGAATCAGGAAAAGTAAATAGAGTGACCAAATTTAAAGCTAAATGCATTGAGAATGAAACATGAAACTTTCTGGTACTTTAATCATTCCCAGACTCAAAATCATGTACTTTCAATGTATCAGTGTTCTTTGAAATTGTAACATGGGGTCTGGAAATAGTTATACCTATTCGAATGCCTAATCCAATAACCTAGAAATTGCTCTTCAGTCTTTTTAACTACTTAATGGAATAAGAATAAGGGCATTAGCCAGTCTTGAATGCCACACCATGGGAATTTAGTGACTGAAAAACAAGTTTTTGTATAAGTTGAACCCAGTTATTAGATAGACTGATGATGATGGTAATGCAAAGGATCATTAAGACTAATGATTTCACTTATTTGTAATAACTAGAAAGGAATCTTCAAGTCTCATAGTTGTGTTGAAACATCATGTCAAACATAAGATGAAATGTGAAAAAAACCCACTTAACATCTTTTTCAATATTATTGTATAAACCAGTGTTGAAATTGTTCACTTCTAATTCAGATGTACAGATTTCTATGCATACCTAATGCATATAGTCTCCTATTTGGATCCAAGATGAGCAGTTATAGATTAGGCATATTAGTGTATAGTTGCCAAGGAAACATTTGGTTTTTTACTTCAAAGCTAAAATTCACAATAATGACTAATACATGAGTTAACAGTGTATTTTAAAATTTCCAGCTTACAAAATCATTAAATAGTAGAAGCATTTACCCACGAGCACATTATTATTCAGTTTTCTTAGCCTCCGTTATATCCTTTCTGAAAACGACCCTTAAGCCCACTTGTCCACCTGTCTCTGCTGCAGTCTTCCGCTCGGCCCTAACCCATCTGTCTGGATGACTCATGACCGCCCATGGCAAAGCTAGAACTTTCTGTCTTTTCCCATCCATTCCCTTTCTGACTTTCAGTCTTTATGCTGCTGAATCCACCGGCGTCTCCTGGCCAGCATAACCCAAGTCCTCTGAAAGATCTCTGGCTTTGATTCCACCAGTGGTTCTCACGAGTACAATCCTTCTGTGGCTTTTACTTGCTCATTTACTCCTCTAAGCATTCTGCCTGCTGCTTTTTCACCTTTCCTGTATTCCTCGTATTTGATCACTTGCTCCCTGTGCTCTCTGCCAGTTTGCTCCCACCTACCTCTCTTCCTTGTTGCCCGTTCCTATTACTGGAACCAAGCCCTTTCCCACCCCCGTTCCCCAGTCCCATGCCCTCCCCCAGGACTACCTCTGTGTTATTCTTTAGGCACCAAATAGATGATGACTGTGCCTTTGTCAGGCAGCCCACTTAAACACTCACCTGAATGGGTGGCATTCAGGGACCCATAGAAATTTGTTTTGTTTTGTTTTTTTACCTCCTGCACATCCTTAGATCTCTGTAAAGGTAGGTACTGTTTGGAATAGTCGTATGTTAATGTAAGTGTTTTGTGACCCACAATCATAGATTTATATTCCAAAAACACAATTTAAAAAAACCAATCAGGAAACCTAGGAAATGAAGAGGAAAATAAAGTTGCCTACAGTCTCATCTCGTAGTGATGACTACTGTTCATAATTAAGTGATGAATATTCATTTAATAATTCTTATGAGGCTGATAGGAGCCTTTGTAAAGCTACATTTGGGGTAGGTGGTGAATTACAGAAATAGTAGAAATAGTAAAATCAAATATAAAAAAAAGAAATAGTACTGGCTCAGAGCATTTCAGAAGTCAGAGGCAATGTATTTGCAAGCATCTTTCTTAGTGTTTTTTGGTCGATATTTAAATTAGAATTTCCTTTTGAGGAGAGCAGGAGGTCATAATTAGAGGGAAGTGATATAAAATCTGTCCTTAGCTTCTTGAATGGAGGATAGTTTCCCTCACAGGAGTGTTCTGCATATAGAATTTATGTGGTTTCTTTTCCATGTAGATTTCACAAAGAATTTTTATCACATATAATTTAAATGTAACCTGAAATAACTGCCCTTTAAAAACAGCCCTTCACTAAATTGTGTTGAATTGTATAATCTGTGTATTTTTATAATGTACATTTAAAAATGTACATTATAATTGTGCATCATGTTTTTAAATACAAAGTAGGCTATATTAATGCTATTTATCTACCTTCATTGCTTTAGGAAAAACAAATTTGACTTGCTTTTTATTATGTTGTTTTATTACTATATGTAATTATATAATATGTACCCTATTCTTATGTAAATAAATTGGTAAAGATCAGGTTATGAAGGACAGAAGGCAGAAATGTCTCGTTCTTTGAATTCAGCATGGCTTTGTTTTAGACTTATTTTCCAGCTTATATATAAATAATCAAATCTAAAGTGTTCTACAAAAATAGTAAGAATTGGTGTGACTCTTAAAGCATAGCAACGCATTGCTTCTTCTGATCAAAGTGCAGGGGATTTGCTTGTTCCAATGGTGCATCAAAATAATTCCTTGATATCTTGGGAAACAGGTCCTAGTGTTTTTGCATCAGGAACTGCTCTCACTTGACAGAATTTTAATTACTGTGTGTTCTTCACTTTTGTGATCACCAGGTTCTCTTATTCAAGTACCTTCCGTTGAGAGAGGGAAACTTAGTAAAGTTCGCCTGGGTTCATTGTCTTTGAAAAAGGAAGGAGAAAGACAGTGCTTCTTGTTTACAAAACACTTTTTAATTTGTACAAGAAGTTCAGGAGGAAAGCTGCATCTGCTCAAGGTACTGGTTTTACATATTCCATTTATGTTCTGTGCACTTAAGAGGCATTGAGGTTAATTTAATTATGACTTTCCCATGCCTGCTGTCATAAAATAGATTATTACAATATCATGGTGAGGTAATATACAGTTGCCAACCTTGACATTTACTTTGTTGTCAGTTAAATCCAAAGTAATAGAAATTTAAGTGCAATTGCCATGAAGTAGGGCAATTAAAATCATGACCTGGACAAAATTACTAGTTGTTGACTGAGCTCAAAAATCTTGTCAAATGACTGCATTGTACTGATTGTGTAATATTCACTAAATGTGATTTTATCTTACTCAGTACCAAGAGTGAGAAAACTACGGCCCACAGCTTGCTGCCTCTTTTTAATAATAAAGTTTTATTGGAACACAGCCACAACTCTTGTCCTTCCTATTGTACCTGGCTGTTTTCATGCTTTTTAAAATGGCAAATTTAAGCAGTGGTGATAGAGATCATATGGCTTGCAAAGGCAAAACCATTTACTAGCCGGCCCTTTACAGGAAAAGTTTGCCTATCTGTACCTTCTGTTATTAATGCCTGAAAATGTTATCCAGCATCACAACAGCAGAGTTCACTGCTTAAGTCACTTACTGGTTGTAGAGTTCTACCCTTTGCTGTGCTGCATTCACTCTGTGGGGCCTCTGAGGTGCCATATAATCTCCCATAGACCGACCCGTTAAATTTTACAGATTTTGGGAGTGAGAGTCAGATGGTGGGGAAGAATCATGAACTCAATGAGTTCAATTACTTTTACACATTTAATTTAATTTTGGGCTCTATGAAAAATTAGTTTCAAGACTGACTTGCTGTTTCTTCTGTGGCAATTTGAATATAAGGTTTACAAATCACAGCTTCCCAACCTATGCAAGACTCTTAGCCTCTTAATGAAAAATTGGTCTGTTTCCAGACAGGTGGAGTTCTGTCTCTAATAGAATGTACCTTGGTCGAGGAGCCTGATGCGAGCGATGATGACTGTAAGTCACATTCTGTCACTTAGAATTATATTAGCATTAAATAGTCCTATGGTTTTTATTTGTTGATAGCTAAGAAGAGCTGCTTCAGGAGACAGGAAAGATATTAAGAATAAATTCCCTGAATTCATTTATATATGAAAAATTCTGTTGAACCATTTAACCTGTGACCCCAGTTAAGCCATCTTTGGAAATTTACATTTTACTGAATTTGTCTCTTGATAGTGACTTTGCAGCAGCAGAGAAGAAAGTAATTGAATTAGAATGTTGGAATTCTGTAATTTAAATTTTTAAAAAGCCATGAATTGATAAGAAGAGCTGGACCCTAGTCTTGAGTAACCCACTGATCTCAGCTTTTTCATCTGCTTATGAGTTTAACAAAGCCGTCCCCATGCTTGAGAAGTACTGAATCATTAAAAGGAGATTCTGGACTTAAATGCACATTGGTTGTATTACTAGGGCCTTGAGAAAGCAGTTAGCACTCATATTTTTGTATTCACATCTGATTGTTTGGTTTACGTGTGTTGAAGCCAAAGGTTCTGGCCAAGTGTTTGGACACTTGGACTTCAAAATAGTGGTGGAGCCTCCTGATGCTGCCCCTTTCACTGTGGTCTTGTTAGCACCTTCCCGCCAGGAAAAAGCTGCCTGGACAAGTGACATCAGTCAGGTAAGCAAGTGACTTTGGCCCCAAGTTGGTTTTTGTTTGTGTTTTAAATTTCACAGCATAAACTTTTGGGACGCAGTTTTAAGTCAATATATTTTTGTTAGAAAATTATATCTGGCTGCTGTGGTCATTGTCTTCATGCATTGAATCATTTGTTGTTGTTTGTTTGTTTTTTTAAAATTTACCTAAATGTTGTCATTGTATTTTTCGTCCTGGGCATTTTTGTACAAGCCAGTATACACTTGTGTTGGACAGTGATTTTGTTTGTTTGTTTGGAGAGTGTTAAAATTGCCCCGTGAGTAGTAAATTCTCCAGTGACCTCATTAGATTTTTTTTTTTTGCTTATTTGTTGCTGAGATAGGAAAATGGTGAGAGATGTAAAAATAGCTAACGAGGACTGTGGAATCAAATAAAAAAGAGAGATACTGCTTGTAGTATGAAGCCTGAAAATGAGTTCCTATATTTTATATAGAAAAAGTTAGGGAACAGATTTGCTTACCTTTCCTTGACAGCACTGCCTGGTTAGGGAATTGCTACATTTGTTCAGGATTTGAAAAAAATGTCAAAACTAGTGATGATTGGACTTGGGCATTCTTCAAGCCAAGCTCCACATTAATTCTGGCTCCATTAACCAATCTAGGTGAAAAGGGAAGCTGTGAAGGAAAATGTTAAAGCTTAATCATCTTTAGAGTTGTTGATTAAAGGATGATTGGGGCAAACAGGAAAGGCATATGTTATAGATCCCATTGTCTTCCTTTTCTGAAGAGCTGTTAGTAATTTATATATGCCTTAGATATAAGTATGAACTATAAATATATCATAGTTTTTCAGATAGTTATTTTTTTCTTTTTTAAAAAACAATTTTTAAATTTTTTTTTTTGGCCTTGCCATAAGCCATGCAGGATCTTAGGTCCCCGACCAAGGACTGAACCTGTGCCCTCTACATTGGGAGGGCAGAGTCTTAACCACTGGACCCCAGGAAAACCCCTTAATTTTTTTCTAAGTGACTGAAAAGCAAAAATAGAACGTGAATGTGCAAGTTAATTATTTTTATATGTCAAAGAAGTTTTACCAGACTTAATCTCATTTGTCCTTAACAATAATATTCTGAAGGTAAACAGAAACAGTAGTCCCATTTCACAGGTACGAAAACTGAGGTTCAGAAAGTTAATAAGCATTTGTCCAAAGTTACACAACTGTGCTGGCTCATGACTCAAACCTAATCCAGGTCTTTTATTACCACTCTAAATGTCCTCTACTGGAATTCCGGATTTTTACTGCTTTTCTTCCAGGACTGTTTTGATGATGAATAAACAGCTGAAGTCAAGGTGCTTCTTTTCTGGTTAACAAAGAAACAAAAATATGGGATCATGTATATTTGCATAATTACACACTTATGGTGATTTACTAATACTTTCATTAGCTCTAAGCTGTATGAATTAATACTGTAATTAAGTCTGTGGAATGCATCTTTTACCTTAAGAAACTCTGAGTCAGTCATTGATTCTGTGAACGTTAACTGAGCAATCACCCTGTGCTGCCAGGCACTGTGTAGGTACCAGGGGTTTGGCAACGATCCCTGCTCTCAAGGAGACAGACAGATTAGTAGAGAAGAAAGGGAAGTAGACAACTTAATGCAACAAAATTGTGTATGTGTTGTGAAGCCAAGATAAGTAGGAAGAATGGGAGGAATTAGAGTTGTAGACAAAGATGTTTTTCCAGCTTCTTATCGTTTCTACCTTATGATATATATAACTGGGGTGCCTAAGATTCAGAGCTGATAAAAACTTTAAGCGATCTTACTTAGGGGGCCCGGTGAGGCATCGCTAAGAGAGAAAAGACACTTGAGGTGTATGAATGATTCTATGCCAAGTCCTTTAAAGAAAGGATCTAATACTTTGCCTCCCAGAAGCAGTGATTCTCTCTATTTAGACTACATTTTAGCAGGAAATGGCAACCCACTCCAATATTCTTACCTGAAAAATTCCATGGTCAGAGTAACGTGGCAGACTATAGTCCATGGGGTAGCTAAGAGTTGGATGCAACTGAGTACACACGTAGACTACATCTTGAGTTAGGTGTGCAGTTTCTTCCTATTTCTCCAAGTTTCTATGGCTAATATACTAGTGTACTAGATTATATGTACAATTGAATTGGAGAAGGAAACAACCGGAAACTGTGCCTTTCTGAGTGATGGTGATATCATGATATGAAATTACTGTGTTCAGTAGAAGCTTAAGTGGTTTTGATACTTAAAATTTCAGCCACTCAACAAATATATTTATGCAGTGATAACATATGCCAGGCATTATCTTGGTGCTTGTGATATATCGTGGACAGGAGAGAACAACAACAATTCCCTGACCTTGTGTAGCTTACAGTCTAGTGTGGGGAAACTGAAAACAAGGTAAAGATAATAAATATACAGTATTTTATGTTAGAAGGTGATAGGGAAGGTTGAGAAGGATTGGGCTACTGGAGGTAGCTGTGGGTCAGTACAATTTTGAAAAGGTGATCATCTTGTTTTGAAGACAACATGTAAACAAAGACTGTGGCGAGTGATGGAAATACCATGTAGATATGTAACAAAGGGAAAGTCATTCCAGGTGGAGGGAACAGCTACTGCAAGCACTCTAGAGTAGGAGGCAATATATTTTGAGCAATAGCATGAAGGTGGAGAAGGCAATGGCAACCCACTCCAGTACTCTTGCCTGGAAAATCCCATGGGTGGAGGAGCCTGGTAGGCTGCAGTCCATGGGGTCACTAAGTCAGACACGACTGAGCGACTTCACTTCACTTTCACTAGATGTGGCTGGAGGGAAATGTTGAGAGGGCAAGTGGAAAAGGGGGAAGTAATTTCAATGGAGCTGTTAAGTAAGCAGTGGGGTATGGACACTCAGTGCTTGGAGGGAGGTCCATGTGTGAGACCCTGCCATTTAGATGATATTTAAGGCCACAGACTGTTGAGATCACCCAGGGAATCAGTATAGATAGAAATGAGGAGAAGCCTGTGGAGCGAGTGAGGAGTCACGGAGAACAGCAAAGAAGAAAAGGAACCGGTAGTGTGATTGGAGGCTAGCCGAGAGGGTGTGGTGTCTTGCAAGTTAAATGAGGGAAATGTATCGAAGAGGAGGGAGTGGCTATGAGTCAACTGCTTCTAAAAGAAGTTATGGTACACATATAAACTGGAATATCACTCATAACAAGGAATGAAATTGGGTCATTTATAGAGATATGGAGGGACCTAGAGTCTATCAAACAGAGTGAAGTAAGTCAGGAAGAGAAAAACAAACATCATATATTAGTGCACATGTGTGGAATCTAGAAAAATGGTACAGATGAACCTAGTTCCAGGGCAGGAATAGAAATGTAAACATGGAGGCCAGACAGGTGGACACGGTGAGGGGAGGGTGAGATGAATTGGGAGATTAAGTGTGACTTAGGTGCACTACTGTGTGTAAGATAGCTCGCTACTGGGAACCTGCTGTATAGAATAGGGAACTCAGCTCCGTGCTCTGTGATGACCTAGGGCCTAGGATGTGGGGGAGGGACAGAGGCTCAGCGGGGAGGAAACATGTATGCATATAGCCGATTCACTTCACTGGACAGCAGAAACCAGTACGACATTTTAAAGCAATTACACTCGAATTTAAGAAAAAAAGTGTTGAGCCAGGTAGTGAGTGTTCTGAGACTCTTAGTGATTTTCCTGACGCAGGGTTTGAATGGTGGGTGGTGGGGACAGAGTGCTCCACTATCAATTGAGCCTAGTTTACTGCCCAGCAGCCTGCATCTCAACTGGATTTTGTTCTCCACTTAAAACATTTTCATTTTATGGGGGAATCTGTGTGCTATACATACATCGACGAAATTTGTTAGTCTCCCAAACATGCCTCTGGGCATATTCATTATTGATAAGATGAGCCTACAGGATGCTTGAAATGTACCTTTTAATATTTTATCATGTATATGTAAAAATATGGATACAAAAAGGAATCAGAAATACTCCCAACACCCAGATCACTAAATAAATGTTTATCAAAGTGTCTTTCACAGATAATTACCTGAAGGTTTTTTATTTTAATGCAGATTCCTGAACCCACATTCCAGACACCCCCCCTCCTCAGGTTTAACAGGCTCCACTGATCACTTTTGCACATTACGTTTGAGAAACTCTGTTCTGAAATCAAATATTTTCATCTCTGAGACTTTCACCATCCTGCCATACAAAAATAATTCAACTGTTTGCCTCTAGGTGCATATATGCATCATTTTTGCCTTTTTCATCTTCCTATATTCCTATGAGTTCTTTGTATTGGTGTCTCCTAATGGTAATATATGTTTATCCTACAGTGTTAGCTTAGACTTCCCTGATGACTCAGCGGGTAAAGAATCTGCTTACCAATGTGGAAAATGTGGGTTTGGTCCCTGGGTCAGGAAGATCCCCTGCAGAAGGAAATAGCAATCCACTCCAGTATTCTTGGCTAGGAAATCCCATGGACAGAACCTGGTGGGCTGCAGTCCATGGGGTCCCAAAGAGTTCAACATGACTGTGTAACTAAGCATGCATCATGTTAACTTACCACTTTTCTAGCTCTTTCGGAATAATTAGGCATACAGGCAATTTCCAAGTTTCAGCACTAATGTATGTTGGGGTGGTGCTAGCCATCTTTGCACTAAGAGTTACTCCTCCTTTCAAGGCCCCTTGTTAGTGTATCTTACCCACAGGTATAGGGCTGGTGAAGGGGGCCTGATCACTTTCATGATTTCATGATTCGTGACTCGACAGACTGCCAGAACACCCCAAGAAACGTGTAACTCATCTCTTCTAAGTCCTGCCAGGGCTGAATTCTGTCATGTTTATCGCATTTCCTCATTTAATGGAAAAGTGGAATTCCTTCCTAGTGGTTTTAATTACTTCTGCAATTATCAGTGAGACTAACATTTTCCACCATGTCTATTTCTTGTCTGTTTATACCAGATGGACATTTATTTGTTGGGGCTATGTTTGTAGATATCCTTCCCTGTCCTAGGGAAATGAACATTTCTTTCAATCTAAATTATGAATATATTCTCCATGATTTTGTCCTTCTTTTTGTCATTTTTTTGTTTTGCATAATTTTAATCTTTTCTGGCTTAATTTGACTCCGCCTTGCTAAACCATTGTACCATGTTATACTAATCACATGTAGCTCTTACTTGAAATAATAGTAGTGCCTAAGTATTGACACAATCCCACTTTCACATAGAGAACTGTGTATGAAAATTAAGACTTTTAGCTTTGTCAGGCCTCTTTCTTTGAAGCTGTAATTTTTAGAAGTAACAATTGCTTGAATGATTAATTATACTTTTAGCTCCACCAGCAAGGTCATAATTAACCGTTGGTGCCTCCAACAAAATGTGCAAGTGGTTAATGGTCTTGACCAATAATTCTTCCCTTTTTCATCTATTTATAGGGAAAAATTTGAGGCTGAAGATTTGACCGTTCATTTCAATATAGTGCATTCATCTGTGCCTGTCTTACTGTGATACATAATGGAGTATTAAACAGATTTTTCTGTAATTATGGGTATTAACTAAAATGCAGAATTAAAATTCACTTCTGAGCTTCTTGGTTTGGGCAGATGTGTCAAAATATAGACAAATTTGTAGCACACTGACATGCTTCCTCCCTTAAAATAGCTTCTCTGGAATCAATAGGGAATTTTTTTACTTTAATATAAAAAGGTGATTTAAGAGAAAAATTGAGTTTACTTTTCTTCCCACTCTTTAGACGTATTAGGAAGATAGAAAGTTACGGTGATGCAGTAGGTTACTGACCTTTGACCAGATACTTCCTTAAGCAGGAGCTGCAGAAAAGCCTACTAGAGGGAATTCTCTGGTAGTCCAGTGGGTAGGACTCCGCATTTCCACTGCAGAGGGCACAGGTTCCATCCCCGGTCAGGGAACTAAGGTCCCACAATCTGTGTGGTATAGTTAAAAAAAAAACAAAACAGAAAACAAAGCAAAACAAAAAAGCCCAAACAAACAAACAAACAAAAACGCTGCTGCAAAAGGCATTGTCAGCCTTCCTTCAAGGACCAAATGCTTCAAAATTACCTGGGTCTAACAATCCCTCTACTGGGCATGTGCCTAGTCACTCAGTCGTGTCCGACTCTTTGTGACCCCATGGACTGTAGCCTGCCAGGCTCCTCTGTCCATGGGATTTTCCTGGCAGGAATACTGGCGTGGGTTACCATGCCCTCCTCCAGGGGATCTTCCCAACCTAGGGATCGAACCCACATCTCCTGTGTCTCCTGCATTGCAGGCAGATTTTTTTCCACTGAGCCACCATACCCTGAGAGAACCTAATTGAAAGAGATGCGTGTACCCCAGTGTTTATTGCAGCACTCTTTACAATAGCTAGGACATGGAAGCAACCTAGATGTCCGACAGAAAACTGGATACAGAAATTGTGATGTATGTATATATAGACACAAAGGAATATTCAACTCAATTCAGTTGCTCAGCCGTGTCCGACCCTTTGTGACCCCAAGGACTGCAGCACACCAGGCCTCCCTGTCCATCATCAAGTCCCAGAGTCTACCCAATCTCATGTCCATTGAGTTGATGATGCCACCCAACCATTTCATCCTCTGTCCTCCCCTTCTTCTCCCACCTTCAATTTTTCCCAGCATCAGGGTATTTTCAAATGAGTCAGCTCTTTGCATCAGGTGGCCAAAGTATTGGAGTTTCAGCTTCAACATCAGTCCTTCCAATGAACACCCAGGACTGATCTCCTTTAGGATGGACTGGTTGGATCTCCTTACAGTCCAAGGGATTCTCAAGAGTCTTCTCCAACACCACAGTTCAAAAGTGTCAGTTCTTCGGTGCTCAGCTTTCTTTATAATCCAACTCTCACATCCGTACATGACTGCTGGAAAAACCATAGCCTTGACTAGATGGACCTTTACTCTGCTATTAAAAAAAGAACACATATGAGTTAGTCCTAATGAGTTGGATGAACCTAGAGCCTTTTGTACAGAGTGAAGTAAGTCAGAAAGAGAAAGACAAATATTTTATTTCCGGTTGGGTTAGTGGTGAAGAACCTGCCTGCCAGTGCAGGAGAAATAAGAGATAAGGGTTCAGTCCCTGGGTTGGGAAGATCCCCTGGAGGATGGCATGGCAACCCACTCCAGTGTCCTTACCTGGAGAACTCCATGGACAGAGGAGCCTGGCAGGCTACAATCCTCAGGGTCACAAAGAGTTGGACAGGACCGAAGTGACTTAGCACTAGCAGCAGCAACGCATATGTGTGGACTCTAGAAAGATGGTGCTGATGAATCTATTTGTAGGGTGGGGGCGTCAGTGGAGACACAGAGAAGAGACTTGCGCACCGTGTGGGAAGGAGATAGTAGGGGAATTGAGAGAGCAGCATGGAAGCATACACATTACCATGCGTGTAATAGCTAGCTAGTAGGAATCTGCTGTGTGACGCAGGGAGCTCAGCCCAGTGCTCTGTGACAATTTAGAGGAGTAGGATGGGGGAGGGGGGGAGATGGGACAGAGATTCAAGAGGGACGGGGTATATGTGTACCTGTGGCTGACTCATGTTGATGTATGGCAGAAACCAGCACAATATTGTAAAGCAATTATCCTCCAATAAAAAAATTTTTTAATTACCTGGGGCTTTTATAAATATGCATATTCCCAATCCTCTATCCCCTGGTCATAGTCATCACAAACTGAACTAGAATAGCCATGATCTAGGAATCTGCTTTTGTTATCTTACTGATTTTAAGGTGTACAGTAATTCACATAAATTGTGTCCTTAAAGTTATATGACACCCTGGCTATTTCCATGTCTTTCTCTTTTAACTGAGTGAATTGGATTCATTTTCCCAGGGCTCAATCTCTTCTCCCCAACACAAGATATGTGCTTATATGATTATGAATATATACCTTCCATATAAATATTAATATATTCATACACACATTCATAAATAAAAGTTCTATTGCAGTTTAACTTTCTTTCTGGAAGAGAACTCTTTTCTTCAGTGCAGCAGTACTGAAAATACCAAATGGAAGTGAGATAAAAGCAAAATATTCTGGTTGAAGTAGAATTGGTAAACCCAGAGCCCCTAGGAATCTTGTTTGTTCAAAATCATGTTGTCACTGAACCCTGTCTGTGGAACCTCTAATAGATAAAGAGTCCATTTCAAAACCACTTCTCTGTTATAAATATACCGTAATATATTTTATATACACGTGTATGTATATGTGAGTATGGGCTTCCCTGGTGGCTCAGTGGTAAAGAATTCACCTGCTAATGTAGGAGATGCGGGTTCACTCCTTGGGTTGGGAAGATCCCTTAGAAAAGGAAATGGCAACCCAGTCCAATATTATTGCTTGGGGAATCCTAGGGACAGAGGAGCCTGGCCAGCTACAGTCCATGGGGTCGCAAAACTTAACTACTAATCAACAGCAACATATGTGTATATGTGTGTGTGTATGTCTATATATGCATATATATTCATCCATCCCACAGATAGATGTGTCAGTTATCAAAGACCTTTTTGTACAATTAAATGTGATTTTTTCATTACATGGTCTTTTGATCTCTGGTTCAGATTGCATGTATATTTCCTTCTGAGACTTGAGTGTAAGTAAAAATTTCTTTTTCTTCCAATTGAAAATAATTTAATGCTTGACACAATGAATCAAATAGATTTATGAAATGAGATCTGACACTGGATAATAAGATGTTCAAAAGTGGTCACATAAATCTTATTCAGATCTAAAACATTTATCTCAAGTTTCAATTCTGGCAGTGTGGAGGACTGTACCAATTTAGATCCCCTCTGGCTACAAAATCAGAAATATTCAAGTCAATGTATGGCAAAAACAATGCAATTTTGTAAAGTAAAATAAATAAATTAATAATTTTTTTAAAAAAAGAAATATTTAATATATAAAATCAGTATAATAAAAATTTAATTCATTGATGATATTTATAAATATAAAAGGAAATCTCTAGTTGCCAGAAATAACAGGGAAATTTAAAGTCAGAGCAAACAGCATGTAAACTGAAGACACAGAGACTTAAGAATGATTTAAGTCTGGTTATCGGTCCCATGCCTGAGGGGTATTAACTAAAGGAGCGAGGGTTAGCCTTGGGCCCCTTAAAGGAACAGAGATTTCTGTTTAAAGCCTGATTGGAAGGCAGTCGCGTGCATGAAATAAGAACTAAAAAAAAAATACCCATTTGGCCTGGGAAATCATAAAGAAGTCTGTCTTTGTCTTGGGTTCTGAATTTTTTAAAATCTCCTTTGAGAAAAACAAATGCATTTCTGGCCTATGGATTTGAAATTCAGATTCACAATATTCACATGGTGTGAAAATTCCAAACTGAGAAATTAATGCAGAAACAATTTTTGGACTGGTGCTAACCCAAGAAAGCTTGGTAAAAGCAAAGACAAAGTCACTGGATTAGCAACACTTCAGCAGTTCAGGGCTCATGACAATGTGCTCAAAATCAAAAATTACAAATCTTTTGAGTAACTGATCTATTATGAATGAGAGTCAGAAGACTCAGTTAAGCAGTATAATTAGCACTGCTGGAACTTCATCTAATAGAGTGATAACATAGAGAAGACAGGTTTAAAAGAAGATTTAAAATAAAGTATGAAAGGAAAGGAGGGAAGAAAGAAGAAAGGAAAGAAAAGATCGCTATGTAAAAAGGATCCCGATTTAACTTTCAAAGAACCAAATAGAATATCTAAACATAAAATCTATAGCCCTGAGACATCCTAAGGCTGTTGTCTGATAACTATGCTGTTGCTTAGACTGTTAAAGGAAATTGAAGGAACACTGTTTACTTTCCACAATTCTCACCAAACACCATCTCTGTCCTCCCACTTTCTGTGTTGGTTACCCAGGTAACATCTTCATTCTGCTCAGAAAAACCGAGAGTGAAAAGTCTAAGGAATAGCTAGAAATGTCACTGGGGTGAAGGATCACTTAACCCCTCCTTCCTCTCCCTGTCTGTATGCAACATCTGTCTCCATGCCCCAAAATCTCACTCATAGTTTCATAAGAATGGGGATAGTGCTAAACTATTTTCCCATTGGAATTAGGAAAATGAATTTAAAGTGGTTTACCTTACTCATCTTTGAAACTCTTATATATTCTTTCTCTGCTCCCTGCCCTCATCTCCCAGCATTTAGCCCAGTATCTATCACATAGGTACATACGTAGTAAATGCAGACATGAGACCCTCATTTAATAAAATCCCTGCTGCTGCTGCTAAGTTGCTTCAGTCATGTCCGACTCTTAGCCACCCCATGGACTGCAGCCTACCAGGCTCCTCCGCCCATGGGATTTTCCAGGCAAAAGTACTGGAGTGGGGTGCTATTGCTTTCTCTAATGCCATATAATCCATGCATCTTCTTGCTGCTCGTGAGAATCCAAAAAGGTAGACTGGTTTGGGTAAGCTTTGTGTCACTCAAAAGACAGTTGGCCATGTTTATTGCTTTTAAATATATTTGCATTTTCCAATTTAAAATGGCCTAATAGTGATAGTCATCTTTGAGTTTTACCCTGCTTTTTTTCCTCTTGGTTTTATTCAGTAACTCATCAATTTCTATTATTGCTTTCTTCAAAATATTTATCTCCATCTGTTCCTGTTCATTCCCATGGTCTGCCTCAGCGGAGGCATGAATCATTTCATTTGTGACTCAGAATATCATCCTGATGATCTTGCCATTCAGTGAATTCCCCCAGCTGTAGATCTTTTAACTTGAAGACCACTTAGAAACTTGTAGTGACTTCCCATCTGCCTGCTGGATATAATCCAGATTCGAGACGGCTGACTCCAGCTGACTTCCTCTTTCTTACTGTCTCCTCCGTTATAGATGCTCACACCAGCCAGACTCATCTCCTCACATACTTAGAAATGAATGGAGTCATAAGCATCTCTTTTCACCTGGCCCTGACTGAGAGCTCTCCCTTTGAGGTCGTGTGGCCATTTTGAGGCCCAAGAGGATACCCCTCCTACTGGTAGCTTGGCTCACTGGTGGAAGCACTGACTCCATACAACTGGGTACTAATTTAGGACAGTGCAGTTTCAGAACTTTGGGAAGAATACCATGTCTAACTTCCTGCTACTCAAAACTGATGGGAGAAGCAGCATTTATTTATGCCTAAAGAAGAGACTTTAATTTTTGGGGCTCCAAAATCACTGCAGATGGTGACTGTAGCCATGAAATTAAAAGACGCTTACTCATTGGAAGAAAAGTTATGACCAACCTAGATAGCATATTGAAAAGCAGAGACATTACTTTGCCAACAAAGGTCTGTCTAGTCAAGGCTATACTTTTTCCAGTGGTCATGTGTAGATGTGAGAGTTGGACTGTGAAGAAGGCTGAGCTCCGAAGAATTGATGCTTTTGAACTGTGGTGTTGGAGAAGACTCTTGAGACTCCTTTGGACTGCAAGGAGATCCAACCAGTCCATTCTAAAGGAGATCAGCCCTGGGATTTCTTTGGAAGGAATGATGCTAAAGCTGAAACTCCAGTACTTTGGCCACCTCATGCGAAGAGTTGACTCATTGGAAAAGACTCTGATGCTCGGAGGGATTGGGGGCAAGAGGAGAAGGGGACGACAGAGGATGAGATGGCTGAATGGCATCACCAACTCAATGGATGTGAGTCTGAGTGAACTCTGGGAGTTGGTGATGGACAGGGAGGCCTGGCATGATGTGTTCATGGGGTCGCAAAGAGTCGAACATGACTGAGCGACTGAACTAAACTGAACTGAAAGGAGAGCAGCTCATACATACCCTTTTCTGCAGAGTATGAAATTAGTGCTTGAAATCAGATAAGCAAAGGCAGGACCCATCCTTTGGGACTCACCACAGAGTGTTTAGTTTGAAATTATACTCTTCAACCAATGTTGAGGAAGTTTATAAGACATGATTTGATAAAAAACAAAACTGTAATTACTTTAAAACAAGCTTGTTGAGGACAGTAATGTTCACGACATTATTCAATGTTTTCTTTATAAGACCCATGAGATAATTTTCCTTTGGACAGAGAATAGGATGAATTGAGGCTCTGTTAAGCCATGAATTTTGTAGTTGATCATATGGCTTCCTTTGAGTTGGCTGCCCCATGGCTCAGCTAATTTTGAGGACCATGTAGAGCAAGTGTTTGGAACTTCTCAACATAAAGTATATGTGGTCAATTGGTTCCAGGCTTCATCTTATTATTTTTCACCCTTTATCCAAATCCTCTCTGATTTTCTTACTTACCTTGACTTTATCTTACTATATGTATTTTTGTAATCCACCTAGGGGAGTAAGATATAGTATAAACTCATGTATAAGCACATATCATCTAATTTGTAGTTAGGGCCACCTCATGTGCAGAGTTAACTCATTAGAAAGGACCCTGATCCTGGGAGGGATTGGAGGCAGGAGGAGACAGAGGATGAGATGGCTGGATGGCATCACCGACTCGATGGACATGCGTTTGAGTGAACTCCGGGAGTTGGTGATGGACAGGGAGGTCTGGCGTGCTGTGATTCATGGGGTCGCAAAGAGTCGGACATGACTGAGCGACTGAACTGAACCACAATTATTCATATAAGAAGATAATTCAAAATTTCAGATGTTTGAAGAAATGAAGAGGAACTTTAAAATATTCTGCTTTATTCCCAGAAGTTGAGATCCACTATACCTCGTCATTGAAATAATGGCATAAGACTTGAGGAAACAAAGGTTTAAGGAACATTAAGTATGAAAATGGCTGATATGCTAAGTGGGGGAATCAACAGTCAGGGGATGCTGGTAATCCAAAGTTTTTTATATGCATATTCATTCTTTCATTAGACATTGGGGTTTAGGATAAACCCTGAGTTCAGGAGCCGTATGAAATCACTTGGCAATCAATTTCCTACACCATTTAATTATAATCATTAAGTAGTACATGGTATCCTAGTAACTAAAAGTAACTTCTGATTTTAAAAACTGTTTAGATTTTTTTTTCATTTTCTGTTTTGTTTAAAAGGAATATGTATAATTCAAAATACTTCTCTAACCCAAAGTAATTGCAAAGGGAAATTTTGAATTGATAAGGCATAGATGTAAATAAAGAAGGCAGAGAAAATTAGCAAAGTTCTGAGTTTTCTTCTTAGAAAGAAAAGAGAGGAGATGAACAGGGCTTTATGTATGTCAGAAACAGGAGAAATCATACAGTTCATCCTCACCAAACCAACAGATTGCCAATAGAAGCTTCTTGAGAAAGTAGTAAAATGCGGGGATTTATTGCCAAAAACACGCAAAAAAGCACGCACAGAGCTTACTAGTGAGAGAGAAGATGAATCCCATCCAAGGAAGCCACCATTTCTTCTCTGCCTGCCCCATACCACACCCAGTGGTAGAGAAGGAATATTGCAGAGGCGGTCACTAGGGGTATAAACCCCTCAAGTAGAGTTGTGACTGCCAGAGGATTGTGCCGATGTGACATTGTGCTCAGAATCCTTGGGGAACACATTCCAGGAAAATGTGGCCCTTATATCTATCCTTGGGCATTTGCTAGGTGCACAGTTTTGGTATTTGGGTATTGAATCTGTTCTTCAATGTGTAATGTTTCCCTCTGTGTGTGTGCATGTGTGTGTGTGTGTGTGTACACATGTGTGCATACCCGTGCTTGCGTGCTTATGTGCCCAGATGAGAAACTGAATTGTTTTAATGACTGTAAATAATTCTAGGAATACGTACTCTGCCTAGGTTTTCATGTGGGTTGTAACTGTCTATTTTTTAATTTCACAGTGTGTGGACAACATACGGTGTAATGGTTTAATGACTATAGTGTTTGAAGAAAATTCCAAAGTTACTGTGCCACATATGATTAAGTAAGTGTGATAATCCTTTCTCTGACATTTTAATCAGGATCAAATTGGTGGAGAATGTAAAACCCTGAATAAAATATTACTTCACTGGGATTCAGCTTCATACTGTGAATACATTCAGCAGTAATGTGATAATTCATAATATGCCATTATAAATAATAAGACTATTGTAATGGTTTTTCAGATTCATAGTTTCTTGACTCACAGCATATAAATATAGCTTTTCATACTATTCAGAATGCCTTCCTCAGTACAAAAAGCCTATCAGAATTTTTAAGTTCAGTATATAAAGTTGTGATAGCAGATGTATCAGAGGATGGACAAAAGTTTGGCATATTCTTTTGCAGTCTTCTCAGTGAGTATGAATTGTATTAGTTAGATTTGGTTGTAGAGATGCATTGAGATTTTGAAGACACTCAACATAAATTAACTGGCTTCTCTATGGTACCATCTACCCACAGCCTGTGTATGGATTTGCCCCAGAGGCTATTGCTGGGGGCTTCCATCCTGCTGTATATGAGTTTTGTTAAGAAAGCAAATCTGATAATTTAGTGTTATCACTAAGGAAATTGTAGTTTTATTTGAAGTGAGAAGTTATATCAATAACTATGTGCCATAACTCTCTACATTAGAACTTTTGTCTCTATATACTTTCTTGTTTCCAAATTCAAAAATTGTTTTGGAAGGATTTTCAAGCTGACCAAATTGTTCCCTACTCTCATTTTCTTGGTTATTTGCAGTCCAAATTCTAAGAATAAAATGTATTTTTAAAAGTAGTCCTGTTATATCTTTCCAAAAAGTTACATGAAGCTAAGAAAATGTTTGTCTTCCATGCCTTTTATGTGGATTATTTTTTAAGTCTGAGCTAAGACAAAAAGCAGCATCAACTTTTCTCTTCGTTGCAGGTATTGATGGGTACAATGATAGGTACAATTGATAGGTACCTTCATTGTAGGTACAATGATAGGTATTTATTGTAATTAGCATCATCCCATGGTACAAACTTTAAAACTTGTTAATTATTGTATCAGATGAAGGCAGAGTACATTATACTAGTGCCACAATTACTGCCGAAAATATGTAAAAGGATGATACTATTTTAAATTGCTAGTCAAGTTTTAAAATATTTTGAACAGGGTCATTTTTTCCTTTCTTTTTATGGAAGAAAAGCTATGACAAACCTAGACAGTATATTAAAACGCGGAGACATTACTTTTCTGACAAAGGTCTGTATAGTCAAAGCTATGGTTTTTCCAGTAGTCATTTATGGATGTGAGAGTTGGACCATAAAGAAAGCTGAGAGCTGAAGAATTGATGCTTTTGAACTGTGGTGTTGGAGAAGACTCTTGAGAGTCCCTTGGACTGCAAGGAAATTCCTAAAGGAAATCAACATTGAGTATTCATTAGAAAGACTGATGCTGGAGCTCCAATACTTTGGCTACCCGATGTGAAGAGTCGACTCATTAGAAAATACCCTGATGCTGGGGAAGACTGAGAGTAGGAGGAGAAGGGGGCAACAGGATGAGATGGTAAGATGGCATCACTGACTCAATGGACATGAGTTTGAGCAAGCCCCAGGAGATGGTGAAGGACAGGGAGGCCTGGCTTGCTGTAGTCCATGGTGTCACAAACAGTCGGACACGACTGAGTGACTGAACAACAACAGGGGTCATTTTAAGACTCTCATGCAGAGATTTCTTTAGCCTTACGTTTCCTGGGTTTTTAAGTATAGTTTAAAAAAAAACAGATCAGGGGACTTAGAAGCCATTTTCCAGTTCAGGGGACTCAGGTTCGATCCCTGGTCAGGGATCTAAGATACCACATGCTATGGGGCAGCTAATTCCACACACCACAACTAGAAAGCACCTGTGTGCTGCAATGAAGATTTTATGTGTTGTAACCAAGACGCAATGAAGCCAACAATGAATAAATAAATGTGTATTTTTTTAAGTAGGTAAAAAGAAAAGATCAGTTAAAAACATATGATAATAAAATTAAAACCAAGTGTGGAATATTAAGTCAAAAGTTTCAAATTATGACTTAATTTTTAAGTTCACATCACCAGGCTAGTTTTCTTATTAGTTTTCTACCAGAGTTCAGTTCGTTTCAGTTCAGTCATTCAGTCGTGTCCTACTCTTTGGGGCCCCATGGACTGCAGCACACCAGACCTCCCTGTCCATTACCAGCTTCCAGAGCTTGCTCAGACTCATGTCCATCAAGTCAGTGATGCCATCCAACCATCTCATCCTCTGTTGCCCCCTTCTCCTCCTACCTTCAATCTTTCCCAAAATCAGGGTCTTTTCCAAAGAGTCAGTTCTTTGCATGAGGTGGCCAAAGTATTGGAGTTTCGGCTTCAGCACCAGTCCTTCCAGTGAATATTCAGGATTGATTTTCTTTAGGATTGACCAGTTTGATCTCCTTGCGGTCCAAGGGACTCTCAAGAGTCTTCTTCAAAACCACAGTTCAAAAGCATCAGTTTTTTGGCACTCAGCTTTCTTTATGGTCCAACCCTCACATCCATACATGACTCCTGGAAAAACCATAGCTTTGACTATATGGACCTTTGGCGGCAAAGTAATGTCTCTGCTTTTTGATATGCTGTCTGGGTTGGTCATAGCTTTTTTACCAAGGAGCAAGCGTGTTTTAATTTTATGCCTGCAGTCACCATCTGCAGTGATTTTGGAGCCCAGAAAAATAAAGTCTCTTACTGTTTCCATTGTTTCCCCATCTATTTGCCATGAAGTGATGGGACTTATTTTAATATTTCACAAAATAATGTATATTATTTTCATTCATTTCTTAAAGTACTTTCTTGAAGGTTAGACAGCCTTGAAATTCCAGTCTGCTTTAGAATGAGAACATTGGGGGGGGGTTGCCGGTGGTGGGCAGAGGGATGACATGGGAGGGGGGACCTCTGCATGCCTGGCTGGCCGAATGCCCCTGGTGCCTGCCTCCCTGGGGGTTTCCCCTCCTCAGATGGGGACAACTTATAAGCCAACTTATAAGCTTCTGAACCTTAGGGCAGCTGCACACCTACTCTACATACACTTTGTTCACTTTAAAAATTAATGCAGATAAAAACTCTAGTTTTCTGCCCGTCTCAGTTATGACTGGCACCTCAATGCATCTTCTATCCTGTGTGCTGGGAGTTTGACTAATGCCCATTTCCAGTTTCATTTGTAACTGCCTCTTGTATAGACCAAGACTTCCCTGCATTTGCAGGGACAGAGAGGTCACTGTTATGAGTTGGAACCACTCACTAGAGAATAGAAACCTGTATCTGAGGCTATAAGGACTTCCTATGGAAGTCGCGCATATTTGGATGCCCATCTGTTCTCTACGAGGTGTATTCCCAAGGCAGAATTTCATATATTTTGTATCTTTCTTCCTTCTATTTTTCCCCTGGCTCATTGAGCCTGGTTCTCTTCAATCAGAGAAAAAGATTTTGCAATCTCTGTTCCTTCTGATAGTCTCCTCCGTGGTCCTGTTCTTCCCTGAATTCTGTATTCTTGCCTCCCTGCACATCTCTCTGGCTACATGCGATAAAAAAAAAAAAAGATATTTTGCAGAGTTAAAAGAAAAAAAATGTATCCTATCTTAATGGCATTATTTTGCAGGGACTCACTTTTAAAACTTACTAATTACAATAAGTGATTTGGGTTTGATGTTTCAAGATTGTTTTTTTTTTTAAATGTTTACCAAAAAGGAGTTGTTATTATCATAGGAGGGCTTAAGTAATGCATTATATCTTCTTGAGGGCCCCTTAGGAAATAAAGTAAAATCTCTTTCAGTGTAATAAAAGAAAATTAAATAATTTCATAGTATTTATTTTTTTCTTTAGTTAAAATGAAACTGTAATCATAATTTTGAGAGGCAGTGGTGTAATTAGTTTTAATTTCATGTTGGCTACAATATATTTTTTTTCCTCCTAGTATTTGATTAAAGTAATTATAGTCAAAAAATCCCAAGTGCAAAACTACCATTAGAATGCAAAATTGTGATATTTATTAGGTGGTTATATTCCTTTAAGTGATGTTTTATACTTTACGTATTTAGGCTGAGGCTTGCTTTCTTTTCATAATAGTTGACTTCAACTTAGAGGTTAAAACAATTTTTTTCCTAGCTTAATGACATTATTTAGAAATGCCATTGCTAAGAAAATGGAGATTTTCTATGGGAAAATGGTGGGAGAAAAAGTGATCACCTTGATTATCCATCCTCTAGACTGATTGAATTAAAGAAGTTTCTGAGGTCTTTTAACAAGGGAGGAAGATTAAGAACCAGAAAAGTAAAGTTGGTGGATGGTCACATATGAAGGATGAGAAAGAGCCATTCTATTTTCACGAACCTCACCCGATGCTCTTCTGGACTTTTGAGATCAGTGATGTGACTAGAATGAACAGGCTGCCCTTAGTTCCTCATCAGAAGTAAGCTACTCATTTAAAATGCTCTTTCAGGCCCTCAAATGAAGTCTTCCACCCTGCACTGAGCTTACTTTAGGGTAGAATGTTTCCAAGAGCAAGCTAAAGAAGCTACTGATTTCTTTTTATCCCAAAGAAAATAAATATATAATTTAAAATCCCTCCCAAGTACTGCAAGAGCTAATTAGGGACACTCACAACAAGCCAGCTGATTCTTAGCAAGCAACTGTCTCACTGAACCTCACTGGCCCATAGTATACCCTTTAATCAAGTGGTGAAATCCAGCACTTCATTGATCGACTGTTTCTGAGATGCTGCCGTGAAGGTAGGCACCGAGTCTCAGATGGAAATGTGAAGGTTACGGGCAGTCCTCGCAAAGGTGTGCGTTCCTTTGAGCCTCACTTGGATTCAGCCTCAGCTTCCACGCTTTTCATCTTATGAACTTAGCCCCGGTGCTGTCTTCTTGACCTTTCTAACGAAGGTGCACCACAGGCTGAGAGCTCTGAGCACACCCAGGGATCCCAAGAGCTGCTGGGTGAACCTTCCCCCGAGTTTGCTGTCCACCTGGAAAGGCTGCTGCAGGCTTCCAGGAGAAGGCCTTCAGGTGACAGGTTGAGGAGCAGCCAGATGGTGGTTTTACAGAATGAGAGAAACCCAGCATTGCAGATGCAGGCGGGGACTGTGCAAGGGGACTCTTTAGAAGAGTTCACTGACTATATTACATCCATTATTTTTTTAGGAAGACATTTGTTAACACTGTAGAGTATTGAAAACATAAAGAAAACACAACATTTTATACAATTGATGGTTTAAAGTGTACGCAGAATAATGGACGGCTTTCAATGCATTAATTGGCCAGAAAGAATGAAATGGATTGAGGAGCTAGAAAAAGAGTGACAAAAATCAACTGTAGGAAAATGTAGGAATAGAATAACTAAGAATGGAAATTAATACCTTAAAATGTAGAAAAACAGTAGAGCTGATCAAAGAGCTGTTTCCAGAGGAAAAAATACCTAAGAATATAATATCTATTAGTTTAGTCAAGAAAAAATTGGGGGGGGGGAGGAGCACAGATGTACAAAATTACAAGTGAGAGAAAGAAATAACCACAGATAATAGCAGTGCTGTCTGGGTCTTGCCCTCTTCCCCACTCTTCTGTGGGGAGAATGTCACCCTTACTTTTTAATCACACTTCTGACATTCTGATTTGAGGGTATAAGCCCTGCTCCTCCTAAATCGGACTTTGGCTTTAATTTCCTAATGAAATAGGATTGAACCAGAGAAAGAAGTGAAAGTGGAGAATGCTACCCTAACATAGGCCACTTTGGCATATTCATTACACTGAGCTACAGACACTTGAAAAACAGCAAATGGAGAGAGGAATTTTCTGAACTCTTCTTATCTGCCTAAAGACAGATCCTCAAAAAGGAACTCAATTGTCATAAATCTCCCCAGGAGTTTCACCAACCATGGAAAATTGACAGCTGTCACAGGAGAGACGAGATGTCAACATCACACCCAGGCTAACTGTCACAAACCTTCCATCTATTCTGATACCTTCCATCTATTCTAAGGGTCCATTCATCTTTCCTAAAAATCATTTACTCTTCCCTGAGAGGCCTATACATACCCCTCACCTCCCTTTCCCTATTAAGATGGCATTTAAGTCTGAGTTCTAAGCCACCTTTTTGAGTTTCTCATTTTCTCCTGGTTATCTCCCAGAGATACATGAGGTATACATGTTAATAAGGTTCTTTATTTTTCTCTTGTTTATCTTTTATCACAGAGACTCAATTAAGATCTCAGGAGTGTAAAGGGAAAATTATTTCTCCTCCCCTGGAGAGGAAATCCACAAAGTGGAATGAATGATTCCTGTCTGCACAATTAATTCTGACCTTCCTAAATTATAATGGCATGGTTGATGGTTTTGTGGCCCTGCTTTGTATATGTCCTAGCACATCTTTTATCAAATGCCAGGGGAAGCCTGGACACGAGTGTGTATTTACAGACCCTGAAATACTCAGGGGCTGAGGGGCAGCTGTGCTCTGGTTTTGTCCTCACGTTCCTGCCTTGTGCATAGGTCTGACGCCCGGCTTCACAAGGACGACACTGACATTTGCTTCAGTAAAACCCTCAACTCCTGCAAAGTGCCGCAGATTCGGTACGCCAGCGTGGAGCGTCTCTTGGAGAGGCTGACCGACCTGCGGTTTCTTAGCATCGATTTCCTCAACACCTTTCTGCACACCTATCGGATTTTCACGACGGCAGCTGTGGTGCTGGGGAAGCTTTCTGACATATATAAGAGGCCTTTCACCTCCATCCCCGTCAGGTAGGCCTGGGATTAGCCTGAGGTGAAAGTATGCCCTACCTGGTCCCTGGGTCTCTGTGCTGATGGACAGCCCACTCTGCAGGGTCCTGGCTGGCCTTTGAGCTTACCAGACCCCCCAACCCCGAATAGAAGAGGATGAGGGGAGGTCACAGTTCCCAAGGGAAGCCGTTTAAGTTTCCAAGTGGCCTTTGCCAAGGTAAAGCTATTGTTTGGAGCTTTTCTTTCTACTTTTCTTTTTTCTTTTTTTTTAAAGCAACTGTGCTTTTCACATTTTAATATGCAGAAGCATCACCTGCGGGCCTTGTTAAATTGCAGGCTCTGATTCAGTAAATCTGGAGTGGAGCCCAATGCCAGTGTTCCTTGTCTTTGGACACAGTTTAGTAGCAAGGGGTTAGACAAAGCCTAAAAAGTGTGTTCTTTTGGCAAGTGTATGCTATATACCCAACATTTAAATAAAGGAATCCAGCCACAGAAGTTCTATGATAGCATGCCCTTTTAATGTAGGGAGCATGTCTTGAACGACATTGGGAGACTAATTTTTCACTTGGCCACAATCTCTTAATAGCTTTTGCTCTTTCTTTTAGGTCATTGGAACTGTTTTTTGCTACCAGCCAGAACAACAGAGGTGAACACTTGGTGGAGGGCAAATCTCCACGCCTGTGTCGCAAATTCTCTTCCCCACCTCCACTGGCAGTGTCCAGGACATCCTCCCCAGTGAGGGCCAGAAAGCTGTCCTTGACTTCTCCCTTGAACTCAAGGATAGGTGCGCTGGATCTGACCACCTCCTCAGCGTCCAGCAGCCCCACTACCACCCACAGCCCAGCTGCGTCCCCACCGCCTCACACTGGTAAAGTGCCGTTGGATCTGAGCAGAGGCCTTTCTTCTCCAGAACAAAGCCCAGGATCTGTAGAGGAGTCTGTTGATAACCCCCGCGTGGATCTGTGTAACAAGCTAAAACGAAGTATTCAGAGAGGTATTATCCTGCTACCACACCCTGTGTTTGCAGACCCCACCATTCCTTCTGGAACCCTAGTTCCCTTTCTTTACAACTTTCCTACTTTTGCATAGAAAGTAGAGTGAGTGCAATGGCTAGTTAGAAAGTCCTGAAAGTCTCCAGCTCTTGTGGAAGGAGGGCAGGGTGAGCCGCCTTCTGTAGTAAAAGGCCAATTGTAGTCAGTTGTCTATGGAAGGATGGTGTCTTCTAGATGATTATCACCAGAAGATTCTTAGCACCCTCATCCATGACCTTGAGCCCCAGAGCCTTCTCCTCCTCCAGTGTCCATCTTAAGCACCTGTACTGCTTCCGGCCTTTCCTTGCTTAGGATGACAACCTAGCCTGGAAGCATTAAGATGCCTTCTTGAGTTTAGTTTCCAAGGCAACACTCCATATTACGACAGAGATATAGGGAAAAAATAAAGTCTGAGACAGTGTTCATTGTCCATGACACAACCAAAGCGGTTTTTAGAAATGTGAATTAGATCATCTGGTTTCCTGATTATATTCTCTAAAGACTTCCCATCATACTTAGAATAAAGTACAATCTTCTTTCAAGGCCTTCAGATCCTATGAGATTTGGATGCTGTCTCTCTAATCCCTGCTCCTGCCATGCTTCTTCATCTTCTTGGCTACAGTCACACTGATTTCCTTTTTGTGTCTCAAAAACTCCTGGGTCATTACTGCCTCGGGACCTTTGCACTTGTTTATGCCCCTGCCTGGGCAGTCTTTTTCTGCCTGGGCAGTCTTTTCCTGCAGAAGCTCATGAGATCAGCAATCTTGTCTGTCTTGTTCACGTCTGTACTGTCAGGGCGTTGGCCAGTGCCTCACAGATTGTAAATTTTTGTTAAATGAATAAATCAAGCAAAACACTCAGGGGACTAATTAGGGGTTGCCGTGACACATCTCCATACCCTTCTCAGCTTGGGACAGCGTAAGGTTTGGAGGAAATGAGCCTAGCCTTGTTCTTTTACAACCCAGTGTTTCTGTGATAAACAGAATTTAACAGCCAAATTAGCAAACAGCTTCTTTGTAAACTACACAGTGACTGATTTGTTTGCTGATAACATAATAAAAAATTGGGCAATAAGTCAGGCAAATTGTCCAAATTTTAAGGAGGATTACTGAGATGGAAGCATAGACTCCTGCTTTCTACCTGCTTGAAGCTTCTATGCAGTTTCTAGCTCAGGATCATTTAAATCAGCTTTCTGAGTGAAGTGCTTGGTGGAATTTTAACTGGAATGGTTATCAAGATCAAAAGTAGCACCCTTTTAAACAAGGAATTCTTTAAGTTGACATATTAGCAACTAAGGAGGATGAAGGGGAAAGATAATTAAAAAGTCATTAGAAAAACAAGCTGCAGCAGAATCATGATGGATTTTTCTTGGGAATAGTGAGGCAGTGCACAGGTTGACAAGTGCATCCGGGGTTTGATCCAGACCAGTGCTTGGGAGTCTCTGTGGAGGGAGTGACTTTGGGAGGCTTAGTTCAAATCTCCTCTCTGGGTCAGAGCAGCCTGGGAAGTACTGGAACTTCCCCGAATATAGAAAGTTCTTTCTCCCCCGTTATTGGATTGTATTAAATGAGAGAGGAAGAATCTGGAGGTTAGTCTGGATTCTCATGTCATTTTGAGTTAGGGGAGCTTTAGGAATAGCATTTCAGCGTCAGACATTGGTGGCTCCAAGACTTTGTTTGGAATGCCCCTGAGGCTGGGATCAGAACAGGGTAAGGTTGTTCAGGAGTCACTGTGACCTTCTTCTCTGCACGTTGCTGTGCTACAGGATCCACAGTGGTAAATAAGATGGTGCCCTGGCCCCTTATATGTAGTTCTCTGGAGAAGGTAAGCAAACACAGGTGGTTCAAGATGTTTAGATGGAGTGCTCAGGAAAGTGAAAAGCAGGGTAGATCATGTTTGGTTGAGCAGAACCTGCAGGTGTCATTGACATCAGCCAAGAAGAATGGACAAGTGGGCTGCACGGAAGAAACAGGCAAACTCATGGCCAAAGAGCACCTATGAGCAAAGGGCTGGTGGTAACCCCCAGTGCTGAAAGCCATTTCTGAGAGCAGGAGTGGTCACAGCTTGTGAAGTGACAGCTTTTGTCCAGTTTGGACACCATGTGAAGCTCTGCAGAGTAGACCCTGTTACTAATCTTCCTGCTTTCTAGTATCTAGCAACTATTTAAAACTCTCCTAAAAAGTTCTTCTTTCTCTCCTCCTTCTTCTTTTTGGCCATCTTAGCCATTAAGTGTACAGATCAGTAGTGTTAAGCATCAATATATTCCCCTTATTGTACAATACACAAAACCTTTTCATCTTGCAAAACTGGAACTATAGACCCACTGAACAACTCCCCATTTCTCCCTCCCCCCAGCCCTTGGCAGCCACTGTCTTGTTTTTGTTTCTATGAGTTTGGTTACTTTTTGTATTGTATATAAGTAAAGCCGCACAGTATTTGCCTTTTTGTGACTGGCTTTTTCATATAGTGTAATGTCCCAGGGTTCATCTTTGTTGTAACACGTGCCAGGGTTTTCTCCTTTTTCAGAGCTGAATAGTGTTCCTTTGCATGTGTATTCCATATTTTCTTTATGCATTCTTCTCTTGATGGACTTTTGGGTTGTTTCCCTCTCTTGGCTCTTGTGAGTAATACTGCAATATACATATGTATGCAGATTCTCTTCAAGACCCTGCTTTCAGTTCTTTTGCATATATACCCAGAAGTGAGATTGCTAGATCATATGGTAATTCTGTTTCTAATTTTTTGAGGGAATTTTTGTTTTTGATAGTGCTGACACCATTTACCATTCCCATCAACAGAGTATGGGGTTCCAGTTTCTCTGTGTCCTTGCCAACACTTAGTATTTTCTGTTCTTTTGATAGTGGCCTTCTAATGGGAGCGCGGTAAGAATCTTTCTCCTTTTTTGCAATTTTCTAGAGATTGCATTTTAACTTGGCTAGGGACTGATAGTATAGATAGTAACTTTTTTCTTTAATAGAGGAATGAAAGAAAAATCTGTTCCTTTCTGCATTATATACTAAGTATGTGTTATAGTTCTAAAGGCCCTCAGTCAAGTTGTTCCTTACCCATAATAGTTAATTCTTAGACTTTTACTTACACATGAATTGTCCCACAGTGATCACCAAGTTCCCTGGTTCTGGTCTTCCAGGCTGAAGCCCAGAGTGCATGTGATGGTCCAATGCCACATCATAACATCTGTTTGGCCTAGTGTCTCACATAGAGGTGTGATCACTGGCAGGAATCAGTGGCTTTTCCCCAAGAGTATTGAGGTGGAAAAAGTTTAGAACTGGGGAGCCAAGATAAACGAGAAAGGACCAAATCAAGCTCCCAGGGCAAGACGCTAACAGACTGCCAGAGGTGGGAATGTTGTGGGCACAGCTAGTGGCGCCTGGAGACCTCGTTATGTGGCAGCTCAGTTTATTTCTAACCAGGGCCCAGCAGATGGCGAGGGCCCATGGGTAAAGGCGAGGCAGAATATTAGGATCTTTCTCACATTAGAGAAAAACCAAAGTTGAGGGCTTAATGCTTCTGTATCTCCACTGGATTTCCCCCCAACAAATGATTTGCAGTTAGAGTTTCAGGGGTCAGTTTATTCACATGGCTTATGGGTTAGAGATAGGATTTTGTGGTTCTCGAGTCAAGGTTAAATGCAAAGCTCATCTCGCTGAGGAGGTGGGGTTGTTCAGGATTGTGTCCATGCATGGCCATGGCACTTGTTAGCCCGTGAAAAGCTACCTCAGCTCCAGAGATGTCCAGTCCTCTGCCCAGTGTCCAGCGTGCCGTAGTCACGACTACCCGCTGACACATCCCCCCTTATCCCTTATCTATAATTGCACCCCAACAACCCTTCCCTTGCATGTGTGCTAAGTCACTTCAGTTGTGTCTGACTCTTTGTGACTCCATGTATTACAGCCCACCAGGCTCCTCTGTCCATGGGGTTCTCCAGGCAAGAAAACTGGAGTGGGCTTCTGTGCCCTCCTCCAGGGGATCTTCCCCACTCAGTGATCGAACCTGTGTCTCTTACGTTTCCTGCATTGGCAGGCAGGTTCTTTACCACTAGCGCCACCTGGGAAGGCCCATCATCCCCTTAAATACTTTGTTTCTGGCCACTTCTTTGCATCTTGATTTCTTTTCCCTTTTGGGTAGCTGTCTTCTGATGACTTTTAATGTATTTACTTCCCATATTGTTCTTCAAAGTATTAAAGATGTAATACTTTCAGAGTGGCGCATGGTACGCTGGATTAAAAATCAAGTAGATAAAGAAAAAAGCAATGAAGAAAAATTGTTGAACAAACAAATACTGTGTGGTTCTCTCCAGTTCCTGGAATCATTCTGATTTTGGTTTTGAGTGTAATCAATTACATGATTCATACAGACAACTAAGAATAGACTGGTCTGCAGGCACATCTTTTCTTGCTCCTGAGACTTGAGAATAATTTATCCTGTGGATCCTCATATAGGAAACACTGTGAATAGAAAGCTTAGAAATAATCCTGAGGTCTAGGGAGCTCTCGGGCATTTTTCTGAAGGGTGAAACGAAGGAATTATAGATTTAGTTTTTCCTTTTATTTTGCATTGGTATATAGGTAGTACCGATCATGAGTAGTTCCAGAAAAGTCATAGATGAAACACTTTACTTCAGCATCAGCCTGAAAAGATCAGTTTGTCTGTGTGTGCGCGCGTGCGTGTGTGCAATGTCTGTAGAAGCCAAGAGTGCTGCTGTGTTAACTCTGCTGTCTAATCTTGAAAATTCCAGTTGGCAGAGTAAATGGAGACAATGATCTCTCTTTAATTTGAAAGATGTTTGTGTGTGCTTTGCATAATGTTGACACGTTAAACAGTTGGCAAACTTGAATAAGAAGTCTGTGCCCGGAGTTTATACATTTTCTGCTGTTCACCTCAGGATGCAACTTTCCAAACCTCGTTGCACAAGATCAGCTGCACTGTTGGGTCTGTAGTGAGGCCATGGGTCCTCTCACTGCTGTCCAGCTAGACAGTTGCAGGGGGCCCTCTTTGAAAAATGCTAGCAACCTTTGTCCGATTTTATTGTCATTGCAGTTATAATGCCAGCCTTGCCATCTTTCCTGGCAAGAGAACTTCAAATGACATGAAGGGACAAAAGAGAAACAGGAGCTTTCCCTCATCTGAGTGAGGCTCTGAGCTTGTAAGGGAAGAGTAATGCAGTTGGTTTCACCTCTACTAATCCCCAAATGTGTTCTAGGCTCACCCAACATCCATTAGTGGTCTTCTTTTTACCTTCCAGAAAGGCCCCACCTTCTGCTATCTTGAATTCTGCTAAAAAGCACAAATCTCAGCCCAACACACATTCAGATTCAACCCAGTGGTGGGATATCAGCAGAGTATAACCCACAGCAGAGAAGAGAGGAGAACCACGGGGGCCTGCTCACGGTGTTTAGGTCTCTTAGTCCATCAGCATTCTCTCAGGCCTTGGCTGTGCAACACAGTCTAAGCATTGCCTCTTGACCCACATCACCAGTGTCTGTTTCTTTGTTCTTAGTTTGAAAATTGCCTGCCTGTGGGTTGAAAGTGCTCCCAATTTTAGCATTTGTTTTGAGCCCACATCTGCCCACTCGTTCTGCAGGCAAAGCTGTTTGCAGGGATTGATTGAAAGTGAACCTGCCAGAAGGAAACGCTTCTTTTCCCGACACCATGCCAGCGTGATTTTTCCTCTCTGGAGGTGCCCGTTTGCTTGCAGTGTTACTCTGTGCTTTTCTGTTCTTTCAGTGGACTTTCCGAGCCCTGTCCAGCTCTCGCACTGGGAAGTTTTTTGGTTCGGTGTACTTGCTGACTAGATGATTTGCTCATTTGCCTCAGAGGAATGAATGGTTGAATCAGACCGAGGACACATGTTTGATATTCTGCTTGCTCTTGCAGAGCAGATGCCTTCTATTACTGAATTTTGAGGGAGTTATTTAGAAAATAATAAAACTAACAGCTAAGCACTGATTTTTTTTTTTTGTCTCCATCCTGCATCATTGCCAGCTTGACTGTAATTATGTCATTCAAGGAAAGATTCTAACCATTTCCCTTCCCTGGCCCCTTTGTGTTTCAGAAGAGCTGAATTTGGGCCATATTTCTAAAGGAGTGAATCACATACAAGTGTAAAAATGGCTTTATGTGAAGTCATTAGGAATTTTGTCGAGTTTGTCGAGTGAAATCTTGAATGGAATGGTAAAAGGAGTTGAGAATAATTCTGCTGACAGAGATAATGGAAAATTAGTGGAGGTGATGCAGTTTTTATCAGTTGATGCAAAGCCCTCGGAAAAAGAAATCAAAGAGTTGTTAGAAGTTCATGAAATTCTTTTAGTGCTTTTCCTTAAAATAACACACGTGAAGTTGTAGTTTTACCTGGTTAACAAGTTAGTGCAAGGGATGTGCTAATAGCTTGAATGTGACCCTGAAATAATGTTTCTTTTACTCATGGGATGTTACCTGCAGTGAAGAGACTCAAATTATCTTAAAACCTCTCAATTTTCATTGTAAAAATTTCCACTGGCCTGCTGCTTATCTGTAGCTCTAGGGCGTTAGAACTTTCTGGAATAATGGAAAAATGTTGTTCAGTGCTGTAGCCACTAACCACATGTTGTGTGTCATCAGCATTCTGCCAGGAGGAGTGGCTCGATATCATGGTCAGTTCAGTTCAGTCTCTCAGTCGTGTCCGACTCTTTGCGACCCCATGGACTGCAGCACACCAGGCTTCCCTGTCCATCAACAACTCCTGGATCCTACTCAAACTCATGTCCATCACTTCAGTGATGCCATCCAACTATTTCATCCTCTGTTGTCCCCTTCTCCTCCCATCTTCAATCTTTCCCAGCATCAGGATCTTTTCCGATGAGTCGGTTCTTCGATATCATGATAAAGTCCTTTAAAAATACAGACTAGTATGAAATACTTATTATCCATAAGGAACTTTTATGTTTCCATGCATGATACTAACAAGACGCTCTTGAATTCATAACCTGGTTGTTAAAATGTGTGATGTTCCAAAGCAGCAGTCCTCGAGTCTGCGCCAGTGGACCGGGCAGGTGTGGATAGCTCCCCCGCAGCCGATGCCGCAGAACTCTCACCTTGCAGGTCGCCCTCAACTCCTCGGCACCTCCGCTATCGCCAGCCTGGAGGTGAGCACTCAGAAAGGGACTAAGAAATATGCAAGTGAGAGATGATTCTAGCTCCTGAATCTTTTGTTTACCTTACCATTTCAGTTCCCAAATATTTTTCAGTCTCAGGTATGAAAATTAATTAGAAGCAAATGTTACCATGGGAGCAAGTAGTAAAACATAAATGATTAGAGAAAATGTCACTAATATAACCAGTATTTACTTGACCACCATCATTGCATGGTATTTTGTGTGGAGTAACCTGAAACTCAGGTTAATCTCTAAGCCTGTTCTTGATTGCCAGTTGATTGAATGTCAGTGCTGGTTTTGCCAAAGTGTTCCCAGACTCTGATGACCTTGCAATGAATCCCAGTGTAGTCTGTATTAAATAGGTTCATCTGGGACACAAAACTGTGGGGTGACCTTATTAAGAACAATATTTCAGCTAAAGTAATGTCCAGTTGCCTGGGACTCCAGTCTTCATTGTTGTTAGTGGCAGAATCTGGTATATTTTCTATTATGAAAATTATAAAATATTATCCCATAATTTGTTTTAAAATGTACCATTTCTAATTGAAGGGAAAACCATCAGAGCAAAAGATAGAAAACTTTTATCTCCCCATCGCTCAAATAAGTATAACTCCAAATAACAGTTGTTTTTGAAATGTCTCCTTTTTTCTCAAGACAGTTATTTCAAGTTGGAAGGGAAAATTATCCACTTGTGAAAGCAGATTCACCCCAAGTAACCTAAGTAAATGTAGATGTTTTCTGACTTTCATACTCCTACTTCAAGTAAGGCAGTTTAGCAAAAGACAGAGTGCATGGCTCCAAATGGTTGTTTCGTTTGTAGCCTCAGAAACAGTGGAAGCTGTCATTGCCATCACCTCCAAGAGAAGCTAGCCTGGGTGGACCATTGTCAGCAGAATTGCCCTGATGGATATTAGCCCTTGGGGAGTGGGACTGATTTTGGGCTCCTGATCAGTCATGGGTCACCCTGACATTTGGGTACTTCTGGAAAACCGATGTGACAAGTTAGACTTCTCTGCCTTGTTATAAGACTACTATGGGATTGGCCAAATCTCTTTACTGTTCTTAGAGCCTTGATCAGTGGCAACTTGATGACCTTGGCAACTTCCGTGACCATTGCCATGTCAGACAGACTGCCTTGAGTTCATTATTAACCTGGAAGAGTTTAGGGTCAAACTGTATGGAAGCAAAATTTTACCAAGGCAAGAGTTAGTTAAGTGTTATCCACTTGGATACTGTCATTAGAGCTCTGTTTTATGGTTTGTTTTCATATGTTTAAATTCATTTAAAATTCTTAAAATTTATATAGGCATTATTTGAAAATCCTCATCCTGTTTGTGGATTAACTAAGTCCTTTGTTTCTTTCCTGATCCAACCAAATCCCAGAGATGCAGGAAGGAACGTATGGAGGGAATGCATGGAAGGAATGATATGGAGGATCCCAATAGTGACAGCAGCCCGCGTTTTCTCACTGTGTAGCTGGAATTTTGCCTGTTCATCTGTCTCCTTGCCCACCTTGTTCCACAAATGTTTTCAGGCTATAGCTGAAGGAGAGGGTAGAGTTGTTTTGTGCTTTAGTGCTTAGGCACATTAAGCAGCACTTTGCTTCCCCTTTTATTTATTTTAAGCATGACTATATGACATTAGAAGCAAACTAATAAAGCCACAGAATCACAGAACTATCTTCACTAAAAGCCTGAATGAGAAACACAGTGAGGTTGGCATCAACATTATCAAGTGCTGCGTGTAAATATCTGAGAAGTGAGAGGGGGTACAAAAAGGTGCTCAGTGCATCCTTCAATATGGGAGCCCATCCCCCTTTCTAAGGGTGATTTGAGAAGAAAATTCTATCTATAACATGTAGGATATTTAAAAAAATATTTTTTTATATTGAGATAAAATTCACATACCATAAGATTCACCCTTTTAAAGTGTGCACTTCAGTGGTTTTATATATTCACAAGGCTGAGCTACCATAACCACTATCTCAATCCAGATATTTTCATCACCCCTGCTAGTGAAATCCTGTACACATCAGTGGTCAATTCCCATTCTCATCCCCCCACACACCTGGAAACCACTAATTTACTTTTGTCTCTATGTATTTACCTATTATGGACATTTTATATAAATGGGACCATATAATACGTGACTTTTTGTGACCAGCTTTCACTTAGTATGATGCTTTCAAGGTACATTCATGTTGTGGTATGTATTACTACCTCATGCCTTTTGTGGCTAAATCATATTCCCTCACATGGGAATTTTTGATTTGGTGTATCATTTCGTCATTTGGGGGAGATTTGGCTGTTTTCACTTTTTGGCTATTATGGATAATACTGCTGAGAATGTTTGTGTAAAAGTTTTTGTATAGATGTATGTTTTCATTTCTCTTGGGTCTATAACTAGAATGAACTTGTTGATATAGAATCTGGTTATTTGCCTGTTAATAAGGACAACACAGGGTATTTGACCCAACCCTTCATTCAGTGCAGGAATGAAAATGAGAATTTTGTTATGTAATATTATGCATCTGCCTCACCATGCCGTTTCCATTCTTTTTAAATAACCAGGACAGACGGCTGACAGCTCCCACTGCTCTGTTTCGCCAGCCTCTGCTTTTGCAATTGCTACGGCTGCAGCAGGACACGGGAGTCCACCCGGTGAGTAGGGGTGAGCTGTTGAGCGCTTGGCAATTAATTGCCCAGACCTCTGGCAATTTATGGTAACTCAGTGGTCCTTGCCTGCCAGCATCTCGATAATACACTGGGCAGCTTCTTAAAATTGCAGATTCCCAGCTTCCTAGTCTAAGTCAGTGTGTCTTGGTGTAAGACTGTCTTTTAAATAAACACCTACAGGTAAGTCTCATACAGATAGCCTATGCTTAACACTTTCAAGAACTTCCATATCAGAAAAGGATGCGTTATTTCTCTTATGTTGTATTAGCAGAGTTCTCTAACCTTTTAAGCCAAACTGTTGAGAATACGTTTCCCTTTTAATTGAGTACAATGCTAAAAGCATATGCATGGTGGGAGGGAAGGCTTGTGGAGGGGTGGGAGAGGAGAGAGGCATCTATTGCTTTACTGGTCTCATAATTCATTTCCAGTAGCTCTGTGGTGCTGAATTGTTGTCAGTTAATTTTCAAGGTAAAGAAGTACCTAGAATAAAAAGCACAGTATTTTAAATAGATGAAAAATTATATTTATTATCTCTGTCCTCTTTTCTCATATGCAAGAAGGACATTATGTTAAAATAAATCTGTATGTGGTTTAAACAATCCTCTTGCTGTGAGTTCCTTCACGTAAACTACATGAGTTCCGGAAGTGATGATATATTTTATTCATTAGCAATTGCTCATTAACAATGGACAAAAAAGGATATTACCAAAGCCTGTGAACCTGTATTAAACAGTTGTAACTGGTAGGTACTGTCTGGGTGAAATCTTTCTAAACTGATGTCAGAACAGAGAGATATTCTATAATGAACACGAATTACCATGGTAATTATATATATATATATATATCCCATCTGAATGGAAAATCTTTGCACATTGGTGACATTCTACATCTTAAATATTTTACCACACACACTTCACTGGATGTGGGCAGGCAAACTGGGGATGTTCTTTGCCCCAAATATTCCCTAAACCTTCCCCTCAATTCCCATCAGCATGGCACAGTACAGTCTGTAACGGTGATAATATGGATGTCTTCTCAATCCAGTCAGCTTCTGCTGTTGACTGCATGTTATAATAATGGACATTTATTTGATGACGTAATAGGAGTCTTCTTTGCCCTTTCGGCAGAGTGAGTTATCAACTTTGATTCCTTGAGACCTTCTCCTGTCTTTTCTTCTCACGATCTAGGCCATCTTTGGAAAAGGTGAAGTACAGAGCTTCGTCACAGGTTTCTTAATTTAAATATGGTTTGTGAGGGAAGATAGCTTTTCAGTCAATTTGGAATGAACCCATCTCCCCATTAGCTGGAGGCTGGGTCAGGGAAGGTACCTTTATTCACCCGTGGCTGAAGCAGACTTCTAATGGAGAATTGCTTTCAGACTCGGGCTTATCCATCCATGATGAGCCAGAGGTGAAGTAGCCATAAGAGCCATCTCCCTCACTGTCTGAATCCTGCTGCTGTTCTGCCGCCTGTCTTCCTGCTTCTCTCCTGCTGCTGGAAGAGCCGCAGCAAGAAAGCTTTCCTCGGTGAGCCGGCCGAGGCGGGCAGACTGCTGGCTGACCTGGATGCAGGGTAGCCTGGTTCTTCTCTCATCACACTGCTGCTGCTGTCTCCTGTAGTATGGCCTGGAGCCTCATGATCCAATTGTTTTGTTTATTTGTTTTTTATGGAGGAGAAAGAGTGGCTATATTACTTTGCCAGGCAAAGGGGGCACACAGTAGGCTAGCACCTCAAGAACGTGATCCAGTTCTAGACATACATGAAAGGAAAGAGGGATTTGGCAGTGTCTGAGGCCCTGCTGGGGATACAGGGGTCAGTCTCCGTGGCCCATGGTACTAAGAAAGGGGATCAGTTTTGGAATAGGGATCAGTACTTCCCTGGGGCTCAACTGCTCCATGGAGCTGGCCCCACAGGAGAGTCCACCTGCCTGGGAGAACTTGGCAGAAGGGCCAAGTTCACAGGTCAAGAGAGCAGGTGGACATGGAGCAGAAAGAAAGGAAGTACTAAGAAGATGATCTGGACTTCTTGGCTGGTCAGGGAGAGCCTGGTGCTGTCCAAAGAAGTTCTAGACCCAGAAGGACAAATGTCCGAAGGGAAGGAGTGCTAGATAATGGTTAGGATCCGATATCAGACTTTCCATCCACTCCCTGAATCAGGAATTACTGACCCACATGTGCCCCCAGAACGTGGAGGGCTGCCAAAGTGAGCAGGAGAGAAGGTTGCAGACACCCCATGCTCACGTCTGTCTTTCCTGGTCTCTCTGCTTGTTTGACTGCAACATAAGCCCAGCTGGTGGTTGTGGCTGATAGCCTGTTACAAGGTGCTGCCTGGCCAAGCCATGCAGTCTGCAGAGTGGGCTTCCATATTTCAGGCTCCTCTTCAGGTTCCCTCCCGCTTTAATCCTCTCCCATCTATCTCTGCGTCCCCCACCTCTACCTCCATCAAAATACACAGCAGTCTGGGAACTCTGGGTTAGAACCATCAATTAGTCGTTATGCTTTCAAATGTTCACTCCAGACATTTGCATGAGAGCCATTTCTCATTAATATTTGCTTAGAAGGTAACTTTACTACATGAGAATGAATTTTAATTTAGCAAGAGGATGAACAGAAAATTTCTTCACAAAAAGGCCAAACAAGATGTACATGCCTAGCTGTAAAGGCAGAGAAAGCTGATTTTTATCTATGGCAGGTGGCCTGGGATCTGCTCAGGATTGCCAGTCCTGCCCCTTGGGTCCAAGCCTACCTGATTTCTACACACACTGGAAAAGCCTAGATTTTTCCCCTCTGGTTTTTTTTTTTTTTTTAGGACCTAGAGCCTGTCCTTTCCAATGATGGGTTTCTTTTCCTGCCATGCCATGCCCTCTTTCCTCGTAGACCAACTGGAGTCCCTCTGCTGGAGAGGAAGAAAAGACTGACCAGTTGACATGGTTGTAACACAGCTAATTCTTGTTGACTTCGCATTATGAAGATTTCACAGCTTATTTTAGTGCTTGCCTTCCAAATGGCAGCCAAGTTACATTAGGCCCATTATGAATGGATCCAGGGTTTGTGGGGTATAACACACAATTTGCCTAAAGCAAAAGCGTATCAGATTACAAGTACAAACCTTCAGAGCCCTGGAAGAGGCCCAGACACATCGAGAGGCCCTCAGGCTTAAGCTTCATTGGCTTCCTGGTAAATCTGCTTATGAGTTCAGTCCTGATCATTCCTGGAATGAGAGCAGCTTTAGGAAATTCTGATCATCTAGGGGAGCAGGTGAGGGTGGAGATGGCAGTGGGACCAATGATCATCAATCAGTCAAATAAGTCCTCTTTTGGTGGCGGGGTTTTAACTCTATGCAACACTGAGACAAAAAAAAAATCAGTGAGTCTTATGAGCCACCACACTGGTTGAAATGTAGTTTCAAGCATCTGCTCAAATTAAGGAGCTCTGCATTAAAGTCAGATTAAAATGTGTGCCTTTCAGATGGCTGCTGATACAGGGAATCTGCAGGTGCAGTTTGGATATAGTTATGATTTGAATAGAAATGCAAATCCAGTGAATACACATATCAGAGCATATCATGGTGCTTACTATACACCTGAAGCTCTGGGATTAATGATAGAGTTTATGAAATGATCTAAAATGAAATATGAAAGTGTGAGGTGGGTTATTTTTATGAGAGTAGAAATAATGGCAGCGGAGGTACTACAAGCAGCTCTTGATTATCTGGGAGAAGATTGTAGGTTTGCCATTCTGTGCAAGTTGAACTAAGTTAACAAAGTAGAGGAATGGTTGACTGCATTTATAGGAAAATTAATGGCACAGTTACAATTGCTTGGGGGAATAGTGAGTTCTTTATTCGTGGTGACTTGGTAATTGTAAAATAGATAATTCATAATCTGTTTTACACCCTGTCAAACCACTCAGGTTTGTGTAGCCAGTAGTAGATCTGAGCTTGGTGTGAACTGGTCTTGGACCTGCTATTTGTTTTTTATTGGAGTATAATTGATTTACAGTGTTGTGTTACTGTCTGTTGTACAGTGAAGTGAATCAGATAATATGTGTGTGTGTGTCTGTGTGCACATCCCCTTCCTCTTGAACCTCCGTCCCTCTCACATCCCTATCCCGCCCCTCCAGGTTACTGCAGAGCACTGAGCTGAGCTCCCTGCGCTATACAGCAGCTTCCCATTAAGCGTCTGTTTCACACATGGCAGGGCTTATATGTCAGTGCCACTCTCCCAATTCTGGACCCACTTTTTAAAATACCGATAACGGGTCCCATCTCCGCAGACTCTGACTTGATTGGTCTGGGTGCATCCTGGGCATCGGGATTTTTAAAGTTCCCCAGGTGATATTTGGCGCTAGGTGGAACCAAGATGGAGAACCACTAAACTAGCTGGAGAAGGTATATTTATTCCCTCTCTGGTTGTAGCATGCCTACTGAAAGTATCCTAGTCTGAGACAGATTTTCTATTTTTTTTCCAGCATAATATAAAATCCATTTTTTAAAATGTCTTAATACAGCTAGTTGAAGTTTGGAAGACAGCCTGTATCTGATTTATATTTTTAATGAAAACGCTATTATCACTATTATTAGTGAAAAATAAAGAGCTTTGGCAAACCAGATGTAACTGAAAATGACTCCAAGTCTTATTTTAAATTATTTGTTCTCAAGTTTCATGTGTACAACATTGTATAATACTTCAACTTCCGTATTCATTACTGTGTGCTCACCACAGAAAGTTTCCATCCATCACTATGCAGCTGACCCCCTTTAACCATTGCACCATCCCCAATGTCCCTTTCCCCTTGATAACCATTGCTCTGTTTCTATGCTCATTTCTATTATGTTTGGTTTAGTTATTTTATTTTTTATATTCTTCATATGAGTAAAACCATATGGCATTTGTCTTTTTCCATCTGACTTATTTCACTTAGCATAATACCCTCAAGGTCTATCCATGCTGTTTCATCTTTTTTTTTTTTTATGGTTGAATAGTATTGTGTTGTACACATATACTGCATCACTATCCATTCATCCATTGATGAGCACTTAGGTTGTGTCCATATCTTGGCTATTACAAATAATGCTACACTGAATATAGGGGTGCATATGTCTTTTTGAATTAGTATCTTCGTTTTCTTTGGATAAATACTCAGAAATGGAATAACTGGCTTATATGGTGATTCTAGTCTTCATTTTTTGAGGAATCTCCATACTGCTTTCCATAGTAGCTGTGCCAATTTACAGTCCCACCACGAGTATTTGTGTTCCCTTTCTCATCATTCTTACCGACACTTGTTATTTCCTGTCTTTTTGATCATAGTCATTTTAACAAATGTGAGGCGATATGCCACTGTGATTTTGATTAGCATTTCCCTAATAATTAGTGATGTTGAACATTATTTCATGTGCCTACTGGCCACTGTATGTCTTTGGAAAAATGTCTACTTAGATCCTGTGCCCACTTTTTAATAGAGGTGTTTGTTTAATTGTTGTTGAGTTGTGTGAGTTAAAAAAAATTTTTTTTCCTCTAATTTTCAGCTCTGCTTCTATCATAGATTCTTTTCTTTATTTTCTTTGACTGCACTGTCCAGCTTGTGGGATCTTGGATTTCCCAACCTGGGATCAAACTCAGGCCCCCAGCAGGGAAAATGTAGAGTCCTAACCACTGGATCACCAGAGAATTCCCTGCATGAGTTTCTTTATATATATATTGAATATTAAACCTTTATTGCATATGAAAGTGAAAATAAAGTGAAGTTGCTCAGTCATGTCTGACTCTTTGCGACCCCATGGACTGTAGTCCACCAGGCTCCTCCATCCATGGGATTCTCCAGGCAAGAATACTGGAGTGGGTTGCCATTTCCTTCTCCATTATTGCATATATGATTTGCAAATATCTTCTCCCATTCAGTAGGTTGTTTTTTTTTGTTTTGCTGATGGTTTCCTTTGCTGTGCAGTTTTGTAGCTTGATGTAGTTTTTGTTTATTTTTGCTTTTGTTTCCTTTACCTCAGGAGACATATCCAGAAAGATATTGCTAAGACCAATGTTAAAGAGTGTACTGCATATGTTTTTTTCTAGGGGGTCTGTGATGTTAAGTCTTATATTCAAGTCTTTAATCCATTTTGAGTTGATTTTTGTGTATGGAGTAGAAGAGTGATCTAGTTTCATTGTTTTGCATATGGCTGTCCAGCTTTCCCAATACCACTTAAAGAAGAGACTGCCTTTTCTCCCATTGTATGTTCTTTGCTTCTTTGTCATAAATTAATTGTTCATATATATATAGGTTTATCCTGGACTCTCAATTCTGTGTCATTAATCTGTGTCTATTTTTCTGCCAATGTCATGCTGTTTTGATTACTATCAGTTCAGTTCAGTTCAGTCGCTCTGTCGTGTCCGACTCTTTGTGACCCCATGAATCACAGCACGCCAGGCCTCCCTGTCCATCACCAACTCCCGGAGTTCACTCAGACTCACGTCCATCGAGTCAGTGATGCCATCCAGCCATCTCATCCTCTGTTGTTCCCTTCTCCTCCTGCCCCCAATCCCTCCCAGCATCAGAGTCTTTTCCCGTGAGTCAACTCTTCGCATGAAGTGGCCAAAGTACTGGAGCTTCAGCTTTAGCATCATTCCTTCCAAAGAATACCCAGGGCTGATCTCCTTCAGAATGGACTGGTTGGATCTCCTTGCAGTCCAAGGGACTCTCAAGAGTCTTCTCCAACACCACAGTTCAAAAGCATCAATTCTTCGGCACTCAGCCTTCTTCACAATCCAACTCTCACATCCATACATGACCACTGGAAAAAGTATAGCCTTGACTAGACAGACCTTAGTCGGCAAAGTGGTGTTTCTGCTTTTGAATATACTGTCTAGGTTGGTAATAACTTTTCTTCCAAGGAGTAAGTGTCTTTTAATTTCATGGCTGCAGTCACCATCTGCAGTGATTTTGGAGCCCCCAAAAATAAAGTCTGACACTGTTTCCACTGTTTCCCCATCTATTTCCGATGAAGTGATGGGACCTGATGCCATGGTCTTCGTTTTCTGAATGTTGAGCTTTAAGCCAATTTTTACAGATATACTTCACTTTACTACACTTTGCTTTATTGTGCTTCACAAATTCTATACTTTTTACAAGTTGAAGATTTTTGGCAACCATGTGTCAAGAAAGTCTATCAGTGCCATCTTTCTAATAACATTTGCTCACTTCATGCCTCTGTGTCATGTTTTGGTAATCCTTGCAATATTTTTAACTCTTTATCATTATATTTGTTATGGTGATCTATGATCAGTAACTTTTGATGTTACTATTTAATTTGGGGGTGGTCCATGAACCATACCAATATAAAGATGGTGAACTTTATCAATAAATGCTTGTATTCTGGCTGCTCTATACCTGCCATTCCTGTGTCTCTCACTTTCCTCAGGCCTCCGTGTTCCCTGAGATACAAGAGTATTGACATTAGGCCAATTAATAATCCTGCAGTGGCCTCTTAAGTGTTCAAGTGAAAGGAAGAGTCACACGTCTCTTGCTTTAAATCAAAAGCTAGAAATGATTAAATTTATTAAGGAAGACATGTCAAAAACCAAGATATGCTGAAAGCTAGGCCTCTTGCACCAGTTAACCAACTTGCGAATGCAAAGGAAAAGTTCTTAAAGGAAATTAAAAGTGCTACTCCAGTGAACACATGAATGATAAGAAAGCAAAACAACCTTATTGCTGATATGGAGAAAGTTTTAGTGGTCTGGATAGAAGATCAAACCAGCTGCTGCTGCTAAGTCACTTCAGTAGTGTCTGACTCTGTGCGACCCCATAGACAGCAGCCCACCAGCCCACTAGACTCCATCTCTAGGATTCTCCAGGCAAGCACACTGGAGTGGGTTGCCATTTCCTTCTCCAATGCATGCGTGCATGCTAAGTTGCTTCAGTAGTGTCCGACTCTGTGTGACCCCGTGGACAGCAGCGTCCCAGGCTCCTCTGTCCACGGGATTCTCTAGGCAAGAATACTGGAGTGGGTTGCCATTTCCTTCTCCATAAACCAGCTGCTGCATGCATGCTAAGTCGTTTCAATCATGTCCAACTCCATGTGACCCTGTGGACTGTAGCTTTGCCAGGCTCCTTTGTCCATGGGATTCTCTAGGCAAGAATATTGGAGTTGGTTGCCATGCCCTCCTCTAGGGAATTGTCCTGACTCAGGAATTAAACCTGCCTCTCTTGTGTCTCCTGCATTGGCAGGTAGATTCTTAACGACTAGCACCACCTGGGAAGCCCCAAACCAGCTGCAACATTCCCAAAGCCTTATCTAGAACAAGGCCCTAACTCTCTTCAGTTCTTTGAAGAGTGAGAGAGGTGAGGAAGCTGTAGAAGAAAAATCTGAAGCTAGCAAATGTTGGTTCCTGAAGTTGAAAAAAAAGAAATTGACTCCATAACATAAAAGTGCAAGGTGAAGCAGCAAGTGCTGATAATAGAAGCCACAGCAAGTTACCCAGAAGACCTAGCTAAGATCATTAATGAAGGTGGAAACCCTGAACAACAGATTTTCAGTGCAAGTGAAACAGCCTTCTATTAGAAGATGATGCCATCTAGGATTTTCACAGCCATAGAGAAGTTAGTGCCTGGCTTCAAAGCTTCCAAGGACAAGCTGACTCTCGTTAGGCACCAGTGCAGCTGGTGACTTGAAGTTGTAGCCAGTGCTCATGTACCATTCCGAAAATCCTAGGGCTCTTAAGAATTATGCTCTTATCTACTCTGCCTGTGATCTGTAAATGGAACAACAGAGCCTGGATGACAGCACGTATATTTATACCATGATTTACTGAATATTTTAAGCCCATTGCTTAGAAAAAAAGATTCATCTCTAAATAATGCTGCTCATTGATAATGCACCTTGTCACTCAAAAGCTCTGATAAAGACCTACAACGAGGTTCCTGTTGTCTTCATGCCTGCTAACACAACATCCATTCTGCAGCCTGTAGAGGAAGGAGTCATTTTGACTTTCAAGTCCTGTTATTTAAGAATTACATTTTGTGAGGCTATAGCTGCCATACATAGTGATTCTTCTGATGGATCTGGGGAGGGTAAGTTGAAAACTTTCTGTAAAGTGTTCACCTTTCTAGATGTGATTAAGAACATTCATGAGTCATGGGCAAAGCTCAAGATTATCAGGAATTTGGAAGAAGTTGATTCTAACCTTCATGGATGACGGTGAGGGATTCGAGACTTCAGTGGAGGAAATCACTGCAGGTGTGGTTGGAAGTAGCAAGAGAACTAGAATTGGAAGTGGAGTCTGAAGATGCGACTGACTTAGCTGCAATTTCATGATAAAACTTGAACAGATGAGGGGATACTGGTTATCGAGGAGCAAAGAAAGTGTTTCCTGAGATAGAATCTACACTTTTTGAAGATGACTTACACTTTTGGTTGAATGTCTTGACAACAAAGGATTTAGAATATGACATAAATTTAGTTGATGAAGCAGCAGCAGGGTTTGAGAGAACTGACTCCAGTTTTGAAAGAAGCTCTGCTAGGAGTAAAATGCTATCAAACAGCATTGCATACTACAGAGAAATCATTGGTGAAACGAAGAGCCAGTTGATGTGGCAAACTTCATGTTTGTCTTATTTTTTAAAATTGCCACAGCCTTCAGCAACTGGTCAGTCAGCAGCCATCAATACTGAGGCAAGACCCTCCACCAGCAAAAGAATTATCAATTGCTGAAGGCTCAGATGATGATTAACACTTTTTAGCAATAAAGTATTTTCAATTAAGGTATGTACATTATTTTTTTAGACCTAATGCACATTTAATAGACTATAGTATAATGTCAATGTAACTTTTGTATTCACTGGGAAACTGAAAAGATTGCATGACTTACTTTATTGCAATATCCAATTTTTTGCCATGGTCTGAAACTGAACTTGCAATATCTCCAAGGTATACCTGAAGTATAATTTTTGTATTTGTTTATTTTGGGGTGTGTTTAGTCTTCATTGCTGCGCATGGGCTTTCTCTAGGTGCGATGAGCAAGGGCTTCTCATTGCGGCGGCTTCTCTTATTGCAGACCACAAGCTCTAGGTATATGGTCTCCAGTAGCTGTAATGGTTTCAGTTGTTCCAAGGCATGTGGGATCTTCCTGGACCAGGGATGGAAGCCGTGTCCCCTGTATTGGCAGGTGAATTCCTAACCACTGGACCACCAGGGTAGTCCTGAAGTATAATTTGAAATCAGAGTGTATGATACCTCCAGATTTGTTCTTTTTTCTCAGGATTGCTTTGGTTTTGGGGTCTTTTGTGGTTTTGTATAAGGGTTCCTAGGTGATGCTCGTGGTAAAGAACCCACCTGCCAATGGAGGAGACATAAGAGACGTAGGTTTGATCCCTGTGTCAGGAAGATGCCCTGAAGGAGGAAATGGCAACCCACTCCAGTATCTTTGCCTGGAGAATCCCATGGACAGAGGAGCCTAGCGGGCTTCAGTCCATGGAGTCCCAAAGATAAGACTAAAGCAACGCAGCATGCACAGCACGCATGTGGTTCTGTACAAATTTTGAGGTTCTCATCCTGTTTTTGTGAAAAAGAGTGTTGAGATTTTGATAGGAATTGCATGGAATCATAGATTGCTTTAGGTAATATGGACATTTTAACAATGTTAAACCATAAGACATTATTGAATTTGAAGGAGACACAAAGAAATGGAAAGATATTCTGTGCTCATGGATTCCAGTCTTATTTTTAGATGCATGCACATAGAGACTGGAATTAAAATTTTGTAACTGAGAAGTTACATCTGTGTTAAAATTTTTAGTTTGTTATTGAAGTATAGTTGGTTTACAATGCTGTGCTAGTTTCTAGTGTATAGCAACGTGAATATACATATTCTTTTTCATTATAGGCAAGATATTGAATATAGTCCCTTGTGCTGTATAGTAGGACCTTGCTGTTTATTTTATACATAGTAATTCATGTCTGCTAATCCCAGACTCCTAATTTATTCCCGTTAACTAGTATGAGCCTGCAGAACAGCTAGGGATGCTCATGTCAGGAGGCCATTGAGTTCTCTTCCTGGCAGGATGCCCGCAGCAAGTCAGATCACATGGAGCGCCTCCTCTGCCCGTCATGTGTTTTTGATAAGCCTTTCAAGCAGACCCAGATCCTTGTTCCAGCTGGCCTGAGCACCCTCTTTCCTGACCATGTTGTGTTGCCAAATTCTCCTTCTTTGTGCTGCCCTTTCCTGAACTCTGCGAAGATCATTCTCCTCTCTGACTGTCTCTCCTCAGCCAAGATACAATGCAGTTGATTATGCCTTTTCACTTTTTGATGTGCTCACATTGCTTAATTGCTGCTTGACTGCAGTACAGTTTCATCTACTTCGGGGCCAGGCAGGTAACCGAAAGATGGGGTTGAAGAGCTGATACCATGTGAAAAAGGGGCAGCTACTGCTCAGCTCATTCTGATTTTGGCCAAAATAGATTGGGGCTGTCACATCTGTTTTCTTTCATTCTTTTCTTTTTTAAGGAAAACCCAGAAATCTGGATGTTTATATGAAAAATCCTATTTGTAAGTGGGAAGTGAATTCATACTCTTTAAAAACTACTATCCAGGCCAAGCAGAATCCTTCTGTGGACCACGTATGGCTGTGAGCCGCCAGTATGTGACCTCAGATGTACTGTAATCATTTACAGCCGGAGTTGTGGGTTGATGCAAATGAGAGCTCCTGAGACATACCTGAATAGTACCAATGGACTCCCGAACCTCCCCAGTCCTCCTTCCCTAAAACTATTTCTTATTCCTTTGGTCGGGCTATTTTATAGGAAGTCCGTCTCTTCTTGCCCACTGTGGCTTGACGACTTTTGCTTCCACAGCGTAATATTATCTCATTGTCACCCTTTCATCACGGAGGGGATTTGGGGATTGTCTTTCTTATTTTATAGTTTTGAAGTAAGTGTGAGACTTGAGAGTGATGGAGGGCTTGGCTCACGTTCTCACGGTGCCTGAGAATGAGGCTCAGATCTGTTCCTACCACGCTGCTGCCCTATTACTGCCTCTGATTTCACATTTACTTCAAAAGAACAAGATCTTGGGAAACTTGAGTGACGCAATATTCTTGATCCTGTCTTCGTCTGCAGCATGCCCACTTCTTTCCATCTTCTTTCCACCTCTGTGTCCACCTGGCATTCGCCTGACAGATACAGCAGCCTGATAACTCCAGAGAGATAAGCATGGATAAAATTAGTCATCTGTGGGTAGAGTCTTACTTGGCTAGCAACATTGAGGGACCTGTGATTTCTTTCAAGGGATTGCAGAAACCGAGTCTTAATACAATGATATAACCTGGTCAGATGAGGTATTTATCTTGGTATTGAGAATTGGATTAAGTTTGCAGTAAGATACTGATTGGGCTTCCCAGGTATCTCAGTGGTAAAGAATCCACCTGCAACTCAGGAGATGAGGTTTCAATCCCTGGGTCAATCCCTGGGTCAACCCCTGGAGAAGGAAATGGCAACCCACACCAGTATTCTTGCCTGGGAAATCTCATGAACAGAGGGACCTGGCGGGCTATAGTCCATGGGGTTGCAAAGAGTTGAGTCAGACATGACTTCTTGAGTAAACAACAAGATATTAGTTACCATGAATTATTCAATACATTAATGTTACATGTGTACCCCACTGTCTGTTTTTTCTTTTCAAGATTTGTGAGAACACGCAGCTCTGAATTGTTTAGTTGTTTAGTGAGTGAACTTACAAGAAATGCACAGAATGTAGGCTTTTGCCAATATTGTTTGTCTTACTGGCATTTATGTGGCTTGTGGCTTCACAAGTGCTAGGAAGACCTGAAGAGGCAACTTCAGTTCAGTTCAGTTCAGTTCAGTCACTCAGTCGTGTCCGACTCTTTGCGACCCCATGAATCGCAGCACGCCAGGCCTCCCTGTCCATCACCAACTCCCGGAGTTCACTCAGATTCACGTCCATCGAGTCAGTGATGCCATCTAGCCATCTCATCCTCTGTCGTCCCCTTCTCCTCCTGCCCCCAATCCCTCCCAGCATCAGAGTCTTTTCCAATGAGTCAACTCTTCACATGAGGTGGCCAAAGTACTGGAATTTCAGCTTTAGCATCATTCCTTCCAAAGAAATCCCAGGGTTGATCTCCTTCAGAATGGACTGATTGGATCTCCTTGCAGTCCAAGGGACTCTCAAGAGTCTTCTCCAACACCACAGGTCAAAAGTATCAATTCTTTGGCGATCAGCCTTCTTCACAGTCCAACTCTCACATCCATACATGACTACTGGAAAAACCATAGCCTTGACTAGATGGACCTTAGTCGGCAAAGTAATGTCTCTGCTTTTCAATATACTATCTAGGTTGGTCATAACTTTTCTTCCAAGGAGTAAGCGTCTTTTAATTTCATGGTTGCAATCACCATCTGCAGTGATTTTGGAGCCCAAAAAAATAAAGTCTGACACTGTTTCCACTGTTTCCCCATCTATTTCCCATGGAGTGATGGGACTGGATGCCATGATCTTCGTTTTCTGAATGTTGAGCTTGAAGCCAACTTTTTCACTCTCCTCTTTCACTTTCATCAAGAGGCTTTTTAGTTCCTCTTCACTTTCTGCCATGAGGGTGGTGTCAGCTGCATATCTGAGGTTATTGATATTTCTCCCGGCAATCTTGACTCCAGCTTGTAATTAACCTGTTTTATCTTGTGAATACATCATAATTGTGGATAATTTTTATAGAAGATCTCTCAAAGTTGCACCCACATCTTCCACACCTCTGTCCTTTGCTGCCCTGTTGGGCATTTCTGTGTGCAAATCGAGTGGAATGTATGTATTGTCAACATTAGGATCACAACAACAATCAAATTACATAATTCGTAGGATATACTGTATACCAAGCACTGTCCTAAGCTTTACGTATGTTAACTGGTATGTGAAGTAGTTACTATTATTATACTACTTTTCCAGTAGAGGAAATTAAGATACAGAGAGTTAAGTAAGTTACCTAAGGTCACGTAGGTAGTAGGTGGCAGATTTGGATCATATCATCTGGCTAATGAAAAGAGGACCCACAGTTCCATTACCAATCCCCGCCATGTTGTTTGGAGAAGGATTTCTGGTGGGTGGTCTGGTGGTTTTAAAAATACGTCCACAAATTCATACTCCTTCAAAAAACAAAGCTTAATTTCTCTTTATTTTTGTGGGAACAGGACTTCGTAACTTGTTTCTAGCAAATAAAATTAAGCAGAAATAATTGTGTGACTTGGAGCCTAGGTCATCAGAAGGCATAATGGCCTCTGTCTTAATCAGTCTCTTGGATCACTTGTTTTGGGGGAAACAAGCTTCCATATCATGAGGACTGGCCAGTGAAACCAATAGGAAACTAGAAAGTAGGTCCCCTGCCCAGAGCCTCGTGCATGAGCTTGGATGTGAAGCCTCCAGCCCCAGCTGACTGAGACTTTGGATGACTGCAGCCCTGGCGGACATCTGGCTCGCAACCTCATGAGATACCCTAAGCCTAAGCCACTTCCAAAATCTCATTCTAACGATACTGTATAATAATAAATGTTTGCTATTTTCAGTCCATAAATTTTAGGGTGTTTTGTTGTGTAGCAATAGATAGCCACTACAGGTGGTATTTTGGTAGCCAGTAAACCTTAGCAAAAATATTCATAATCCAATTGAGTTTAGGGAGAATATTTTCATATTAGAAAGAGAAGCATGCCTGGGCCATTCCTATAGGACAGAAAACCCTGCACCTATTCCCTAAAAATATTTTGAAATGGAGAGAATGTATCTAGAATTAACATGTAGCTTAAATCTACTCTGTATTTCATGGTCTCTAAACAGTCTTTCTCTACTCCCCTCACCTCTAGTGCTCTGAATTGAATAGACTGATTTTTCTTTTTGGGAGCAGTTTGATTTGAACACAACTGTTGCTTAGCAATAGGAAGGAACTTAATGGCTCTACTGTCTTCTGCAAACTGAGAGGAGCCTCCCTGTGTAGCTATTGTCTGTCTGGAATGCCGAATGTAAAACTGTAATTATCATTTTACGATGAAATTGAAGCTGGCCTGTGTGACACATTATACTTACCTTAGCATCTCAGCTACCCAGGGGGTTGGAATTTAAGGCCCTTATGCAGAGAAGATGGTCTCTTGGAACTATGGGGCATTTAGAAGTCTAAGACAAAGCTCTAAAGAAGCTAGTGAATTCCTTATTGGTAGGTGGTTTGTATTCTCTAAACACTGACTTTGTGGTTCTGGGAATGAAAACTTGGCTCTTGAAGTGTTGTGACTAGAAACTGGGCCAGTGACATTAGGGGAGGGGCTAGAGTGGCATAGGGATTCCAGAGAAATTTGGGAGAGTAGGAGGGGGTGGGAAGTTTAGCTGCCACTGACCTTACTACCTACCCGGCTCTGTTGGAAAGAGTCCTAGAAATAGCTGCTTTGGATTTTTAAGGTCTAAGTCCAATCATTCATCAGAGAGGTTGGTATGGAAATTCAGAAGTCTCTGCCAGGATTAAAAACATTATTCTTTTCCACTCTTTGGATTAAAAGATGAACAAGTTTATTTGATTTTGTTTAATCTTCAATTAGTTATATCAGTCTTTCCATGTGCACACTATGCCATACCAGGTATTATGGAAAGGTAAAAATGGAATAACAGGCATTGCCTCTGCTCTCTAAGAACTGATACATCCAGTGAAGAGATTAGATGAAGAGGCATACAGTAAATTTCAAATGATCAAGATGTAAACTCCAGGATACTGATAATCAGTGTAATTATTGGCCATGTTGTTAAATTCTGGACTTGAAAACCAAGAGAAATATCACATTAGCAAAATAACAAGCCTTCAGTGCATAACCCTGAAAGAAAAGGTTACTATGGTTTCAAAGCATTTCACACACTCTTCCAGTTAGTTTTTTGAAAATAGTGGAGCTTTTTTGAGCTTTTTTTGGGTGTATTTTTAACTTTGAGACATTTCCCTCTGGATCTTCATGTTATTTGTGTGGCCCCACACTTTCTGATGTGTGTTATAGTCTTAGGAGTTTAGTTGTTTTTACATTAAGTGGAGGCAGTGTCTGTCACACTGAAGTAAATTAATATTACCAGGATTTCCACATGTGCATCAGAATGAGAAGTGATGAAAGTCTTATACAAAGTTTATTTCAGTGTCTTCGAAAATCAGCAGCCCTAAACCTACAGAAAACCGGAAATAGACTTGTTGAAGTAGAGTTAAATAGTAGTATCCAGATATGTTTTTGTGTGCGTGTCTGGTTTTTTTTTTTTTTTCAATAAATGTAACAAATAGTCATGGGGGGGCGGTGAGTGGCAAACAGCTTCTTTTTCAGATGCTATTGAATCCCCAGATGTGAAGACTCTTGAGTGTTATTATTGTTGTTTAGTTGCTAAGTCATGTCAGACTCTTTGCGACCCTGTGGACCGTAGTCTGCCAGGCTCCTCTGTCCATTAAGTTCAGTGTTTAATCATGTGTTGCACTTGAATGGCAGCAATGCAGATGTTACCTGTCTATAATCCTCCTCCTCTTTACAGACTTTTCTTTGGGATTGCTTCTAATTTTCAAGATCTTGTACATAATTCAGAATTAATTCAAAACAGTAGAGCATCTTAGTTAGGATAAAGCTCCATCTGGCAAATAATGTTACACTACCAGAGTTAGTTCTCTTGATCCATGTGGATTATGCGGAAAATGAGCCAGACCCCTTTAGAGGCAGGCACTAAAGCTAACAGTCTTACAAAAGCTAGAGTTTCTTGCCTCCATCCTACTTACCCTGCTCACTGCAGTGTTACAGATCCATAAGTGATGTTCTCAATCCTTTTTTTCCATCCTAGAAGTATGGGTTTGTGAACACCTAATCCTACACCTCACATTTCTGTACTGCCTTACAATTTCAAAGCCCTTTTATAAGTAACAGCATGGGTGTCCATCACAACAAGATTGGAAAGTGGATATTATCTTCCTCTTCTAATATGTAAAGAACCAGGCTTAGAGAGGTGAAGCAACTTACAGGCAGTTACAAATTGCAGAATGGGCCCTGAGTCCAAGTCTCTGGACTCCTGGTCCAGTGCTCATTCCATTAAACTAGGTTACTTTTGTAAAGTGGCATTTTGAGCCACCTCTGAAATGTCAAGGGATGATTGAACCATTAGCTCTGCTTGGTCACTTAGTCATATCTGACTTTTTGCGACCCTATGGACTGTAACCCACCAGGCTCCTCTTTCCGTGGGGATTCTCCAGGCAAGAATATTGGAGTGGTTCTCATGCCCTCCTCCAGGGGATCTTTCCAACCTAGGGATCGAACCCAGGTCTTCTCCTGCATTGCAGGCAGATTCTTTACCAACTGAGCCACTAGGGAAGCCGGTTAGTTGGTATCCACTTAATTAATTGGTCTTTAATGAGTTTATTTTTTAAAATAAGTATTTGGTTGCATGGGGCCTTAGTTGTGATGCATGGGCTTAGCTGCTCTGCAGTATGTGGAATCCTAGTTTCCCGACCAGGGACCATAACCACGTCCCCTGCATTGCAAGGCAGATGCTTAACCACCAGACCACCAGGAAAGTCCCCTAACAATTTTAATTGTTGTGTGCATGTGTGCTCAGTTGCTTCAGTTGTGTCCGGCTCTTTGCAACCCTATGGACTGTAGCCCGCCAAGCTCCTCCGTCCATGGGATTCTCCAGGCAAGAATACTGGAGTGGGTTGCCGTGCCCTGCTACAGGGGATCTTCTCGGCCCAGGATTGAACCCAAGTCTCCTGCATTGGCAGCGGGGTTCTTTACCACTAGCACCACCTGGGAAGCCCTTTTAATTATTAACCATCTTCAGATATGAGTCTCAGCTTCCTTCCATCTCAGATTCAGTCACTTCCTATACATAAGGAAGTTTCAAGGATTGCCTTTTCTTTTTAAGGGTTGCCTTTTATTCCTCATTTAATAGTTTGTGTCTAATTTCTCAGCAGGGCTCAGGGTCTGCCACCAAAACATTCCTGAGGAGGGTTCTCGTATACTGATTGACACGCAGAAAGTCAGTTTTTAGGGCTTTGAATGTATTTCTTTGCTTTCCTAAACATTTCTTCAAATAGATATCATGCCAAGTAGAAGAAAACCCGAACTCACAACCAGATTTTACTTATTTACTTTATCATTTTAAAATCCACTCACCACCCATTTCCTTGAAATATTTTTCCATTCAACGACCTTTGATGGTGACTCAGGAGCCTTTCATTTTCAAAGATGGGCTGCCCTGTCATTTTCAAATTTTTTAATAGCTTCATGGAGATACATTTTATATACTATAAACTCACCCATTTAAGGCATACCATTTAATGGCTTTTAGTATTGCCCTGGCATCTTTAATGGAATTCCAATCTGGGTTTTTAAAGCACTCAGGCTGTTTACTGTGGGAAACAGTTCAGTTGGGATCAATGCTGGACTCAGGGAGTCTGGTCTCACTTGGAACTGTCGGGTGGGTGGAGGATGCAGTGAAGAGAACCTCTTGCCCTCTTGGTGGGAGTTCACACTCAGGCCTGAGGATTTCACACTTCTGTACTTACTACATCAAGGGTAGGGGAAGGCTGCGTGCCCTGTCCTGAGAACAACACTTGCTGGAGAAGCCGTCTCTGAGTGCTGGTGCCTGGTGATCTGGCCGTGGGAAAAGAAGTTATTCAGTGAACAGGGACCATGAGGGCCTTGGTGCAAATGCAGTGTTGGTGAGAGCAGTGTGAATGACTCTCCAAGGAGTCAGCATTGAAAGTGGTTAAGAGAGTGGATTTTGGTGTCAAATAAGCCTCTTGTATCTGAGTTCTGCCCCTTGCCTAAGCTGTGTGATCTCAGGCAGAATCTCTTGTCTGAGTTTTCTCATCTTTGAGAAAAGTGAGAGCAATGATTGTACCTCCCTCATAGAGTTGTCACAGGGTTAGATGATTCCCATGCAGTTCTTAGCTTCTGGAACCAGCTAAGCACTCACTGACTATTTCCTGCTGTTATTATTGGCAGTTTCTTCTACATAATTTATAAGCTTCTTGAGAACAGGCACTGTTATGTTTACCATTAGATCTCCAGCCCCTGTCATCATGACAAGCAGAATTGCATTGAAATGAATGCATTCTTCTGTTGCCCATTCATTCTCTCTTCCTGCTTCACTTACGTGTGTGCATGTATGAGCATACATACACACACGAACATATATATACCATGCCCCCTACTGACTACTTTTACATGGGCAAGAATTAGTAAAATAACTGCAAAAGAGTATTAATTGTGTGTCCTCCCATAGTCATCTGATAGAAGGAGTGTAGTTTCTGGGCACAATCAAGAGGCTTGAAGATAAGTTTGTAAAGTCAATCTATGCTATATAATGGTATTCACTCAGCTGACTCTTGTGTATTGTGACAGATAACTGGGGAGAGAAGAGGTGAGCAACTCACCAGAATGTTTTTCTAGTAGTAATAGTAGATGGTGCTTAGAATTTGCACTGGATGGTTCCAGAAGAGGGAGGAGTCTGAGAAATATTAGTGTAGACATTTTTGATACATAGTACCCAGTGAAAAAGAGAGAAGCCATGCAAATGGTTAAGTTGCAAGTCCAAGGCCTGAAAAATGGAGTTAACAATATAATGATCTCAGTTCACAATTAGCTAAGTGTTAGGTGTCAGCAAGAAATCTAAGTGGGGAGAACCAAGGAGAAGGGAATAACACACTTCCCAGATGAGTTTGTCTGGCCCCTAGCAACCCTAGAGAGGTGTCCCCTGAGCTTATTTATTTATGCCTCCTGTCTTTTAGGAAAGGACTTGAGCAGGTGTCCCCACCCCCTGGGCTGTGGACCAGTTAGGAACAGGGCCGCATAGCTGGAGATGAGCAGCAGGCGAGTGTGTGAGTGAAGCTTTATCTGCCACCCCACATCACTCCCCATTGCTCACATTGCTCCCTGAACCACACACCCCATTCCCTCATCCATGGAAAAATTGTCTTCCACGAAACCGGTCCCTGGTGCCAAAAAGGTTGGGGACCACTGGGCTTGAGGCTAATCCCTGGCTGCACAGCGAGTCTGAAGATGTTGTCCAGGCTCCATTCTGGATAGAGTCCAAGGGAAATTGGGTTTCGGTCCCTAGGGAACTGGTATCTTAATAATGGAAATTACATTTGCAACCTTCTATCCTGAAAGTGTCACACATCCTAGCAAACAAATCTTGAGCAGTGTTGCCATTATTAAAGGCAAGGTCATCTGACATGGTGTTTGCTTCTGTGCACTGTCTGTACTTTTCAGGGTCTCAAGGGGCTGGTGCACAGATTGCCTGTTAGCCTCAAACTCCGGGTTATGTTACTTACTAGCTCCTTGGGGTGTCAGTTTCCTCACCATTAAAAAAAAGAATAATTGTGTTTAATTTACTGGAACTTTGAAAATTAACTCATTTTTTCTCCAACACAGTGATAATCAGAAAGAAAGGGCCTCCATGAAGTCAAATTTGAGGTACGGGTTGCAGGATGGCAAGTGAATGAAGCCTGCATTTCCTGGTGCTTCAAGCTTATTGGCACCTTCCTTCTGCTTGGTTGTCCTGTACTAGAAAGAGATGATTCTGTAAGATAGAGAGAATCTGAGAGCAGAAAGACAGGAAGTCTGGGCTCAAGAGGAATATCTCCAATATGACTGAATAGCTTTATTTCACCTACTGTGGTCAGTTCTGGATTTCCTTAAGTAAGGGCTCCTTGAGACTTCCCCTGACATTGCCCCAGCCATGCCAATCACAGGTCCAGCTGCTGAAACTGACATTCTCATGGATGATTTTCATAGGTACTGCTGGGATCATATCCAGGGTTGGACTCAGCCATGCTGGTGCTGTGATCATGTACATGCTCCAGAACAGTTTCCATTGTGGTTCAGTTCAGTTTATGATAGCTTTCAGTCCTGTTAATTTTCATGCGTAATAACTATAACACTAGATTCATTTATGCTGAAATATTGGGAACACTGGATTTTTTTGCAGTTAGAAGGATCTTGAGAAGCAGTGCTAAATCTATGAAATGAAGAGGTATTTTGTTCAAATTCAAATAAAGATCATAGGTACTAAACTCAGCCTTAGGACAATTATTGCTAACAATTTGAAAGTGAAAAGTGAAAGTGAATTCGCTTAGTTGTGTCCTACTCTTTGTGATCCCATGGACTGTAGCCTACTCGGCTCCTCCGTCTGTGGGATTTTCCAGGCAAGAATGCTAGAGTGGGTTTCTATTTCCTTCTCCAGGGGATTTTCCCGATCCAGGGATCAAACCCATGTCTCCCACATTGTAGGCAAACACTTTACCATCTGAGCCACCAGGGAAGTCACCAGTAATTTGAAGCTGTCACTAAAATTCTCTTTTTGGCAATGTATGAAATGGCTTATCATACCTGAAAAAGAGGAAAGGATATCCATATTAAGTTATTCTTTTTCTGTTCAACTATAGGTAGGTAGGCTTTTTGGTGGTATATGATTTCCTTCCAACCACAGAGTTGTCAGATTCAGAAATAAGCTGGCTTTATCTACTACAGATGAAAAAATTGAATTATTAATTTAAAATATTCCTCAAAAGAAAGTCCCAGACCTAGATAGATGGGTTCTGAGGTGATTTCTACCAAACATTTAAAGAATAAATAATGTCAGTGCATCACAGAATCTTCTAAGAAATAGAGGAGAAACACTTTTCAACTCATTTTATGAAGCCAGTATTACCATGATACTAAAACCAGAGAAAGACACAAGAAGAAAAGAAAACTGTAGAGAAATAGCCTTTATGAACATAAAATGCAAAACTTCTCTGTAGAATGTTAGCAAACCAAATCCAACAGCTTATGAAAAGTATTAAACATCATGCATAAATACATTTTATCTTAGGAATGGGAAATTGGCTTATCAGAAAATCAATTATATAATACATCATATAAATATAATAAAGGGTAAAAATCATTTGATTATCTTTACAGAAACAAAAAACATTTCATATGATCCAACCAAGAAAGGCAATTCCTTAGTCTGATAAAAGTCATCTATGGAAAATGTACAGCTCACATCTTACTTAATGGTGAAAGACTGAATGCTTTCCTGCTAATATCAAGAACAATTTGAAGGATATCTGGCCACTTTTATTCAGCTCTGCACTGGAGTATTTTTCCTGAGGTTGGTGGAGGGGGGCAGGGGGAGATAATATAAAGGCATCCTGATTGGAAGAAAGGAAGGAGGTAAAACTGTCATTATTCATAGATGACATGATCTTATATGTAGAAAACTATATGAAATTCTCAGAGAAAATCTACCAGAACTGATAAACAAGCTAAGCAAGGTTGCAGAATATAAGACCAATATGTAAAAGTCAATTGTACTAACAATGAACTTAATGAAATTAAGAAAACAATTCTATTCACAAAGCATGAAAAGGAATTATATACTTAGGAATAAATTTAATAAAAGAAGTGAAAGACTTATGTACTATAATGTCCAGAACAATACTGAGAGAAATTGATGTAGAGGTTCGAAGCTCACTGACTAGAAGGTTGTTTTCCCAAAACTTGATCTATAATATATTAAGCACAATTCATATCAAAACCAACAGGTTTGTTTCCAGAACTTGACAAGCTGATCCTAAATTCATAGCTTTAAATGTGTATTTATTTTTGCTTTCATTTTTATTTTGTTTTTATAGGGTGCTAAAATTTATATGGAAATGCAAAGGACTCAGAATAGCAAAGACAATTTTGAAAAATAAGAACTCAATTGGAAAGCTTCTATTTCCTGATTTCAACAGGAAATAGAAAACTGCAATTGTATAGAAAACTACAATTTGCAAGAAACTAGGGTAATGGCATAAGAATAGTCATATACTTCAGTGAAATGGAAATAGGAGTCTAGAATTAAGCCCTCAAATTTATGGTCCAATGATTCTTTTTTTAAATAAAAGTACCAAAGCAATTCAGTGGGAGAAAAGATAGTCATCTTCACCAAATGGTGTTGGAGCAATGGCTGGCTACAAGCAAAAAGATTAACTTAATCCTAACCGTGAAGGCTAAAATTATGAACTTTAGTAAGAAGTATAGGAAAAAATCTTAGTGCTTTGGGTTGGGCAAAGAGTTTTCAGGTACAGCATCAAATATAAGATTGATAAGCGAAAAAATTAATAAATTAGACTTCATAAAAATTGAAAGCTTCATACTTCAGAGGACACCATCAAGAAAGCAAAAAAGACAACTTGTAGAGAAATGGGAAGAAATATTTGCAAATCATATATTTGATAAGGGACCTCTATCCAGAATATATAAAGAACTCAAGAAGAAGAAGACAAACTGCTTAAGTAAAAGTGAGTAGAAGATTTGAATAGATAGCTCATCAAAGAAAATCAAGAAATGGCTAAAAAGCACATGAAAAGATGCTCATTAGTCATTAGGGAAAATACAAATTAAGATCGCAATGAGATACTACTTAATACCCATCAGAATATCTGTAATAAAATTGACCAAAAAAAAAAAAAAAAGAAAAGCAGCAGTGAGAATGTGAAGAACTATTGCTGATGGAAAAGTAAAATAGACCAACTACTTTGGAAAACAGTTTGCCAGTCTCTTAAAATGTTTAATGTATTAAGTTTATCTTACGATCCAGCAATTTGGGTTGGAGATCCTGGAGGAGAAAATGGCAACTCACTCTAGTGTCCTTGCTTAGATAATCCCATGGACAGAGGAGTCTGGAGGGACAGTCCATAGTGTTGCAAAGAGTCAGACACAACTGAGTGACTGAGCATTTATGCATGCATGCACTAGGCATCTACACAAGAGAAATGAAGCCATATATTCACACAAAGACTTGTACAGGAATGTTTATAGCAGCATTATTCATAATAGCCCCAAATTAGAAACAGACCAAATGTCCATACAAGTGAATGGATAAACAAATGTGATATTTTCGTACAATAGAATATTATTCCACAAGAAAAAAGAATGTTGATTGATACATGTTACAAGAGGTATGCATACATGTTGAGTCACTTCGGTCGTGTCCGACTCTTTCCAACCCTATGGACTGTAGCACGCCAGGCTCCTCTGTCCATGGGATTCTCCAGGCAAGAATGCTGGAGTGGGTTGCCATGCCCTCCCCCGGGAATCTTCCCAATCCAGGGATCAAACCCGCATCTCTTACTTCAGCAGACAGCTTCTATACTGCTGGTGCCACCTGGAAAGCCTGTTACAGCATGGATCAGTTCAGTTCAGTAGCTCAGACCTTTAGTCAGTTCAGTCACTCAGTCGTGGCCAACTCTTTGCTACCCCATAGACTGCAGCACGCCATCCCTTCCTGTACATCACCAGCTCCCAGAGTTTACTCAAACTCATGTCCATTGAGTTGGTAATGCCATCCAACCATCTCATCCACTGTGTCCCCTTCTCCTGCCTTCAATCCTTCCCAGTGTCAGGGTCTTTTCAAATGAGTCAGTTCTTCACATCAGGTGGCCAAAGTATTGGAGTTTCAGCTTCAGCATCAGTCCTTCCAATGAATATTCAAGCCTGATTTCCTTTAGGATGGACTGGTTGGATCTCCTTGCAGTCCAAGGGACTCTCAAGAGTCTTCTCCAACACCACAGTTCAAAAGCATCAATTCTTCGGTGTTCAGCTTTCTTTATAGTCCAACTCTCACATCTATAAATGACCACTGGAAAAACCATAGCCTTGACTACACAGAGCTTTGTTGGCAAAGTAATGTCTCTGTTTTTGAATATGCTGTCTAGGTTGGTTATAACTTTTCTTCCAAGGAGTAAGCATCTTTTAATTTCATGGCTGAAGTTACCATCTGCAGTGATTTTGGAGCCTAAAAAAGTAAAGCCTGCCACTGTTTCCACTGATTCCCCCATCTATTTGCCATGAAGTGATGGGACCAGATGCCATGATCTTTGTTTTCTGAATGTTGAGTTTTAAGGCAACTTTTTCACTCCCCTATTTCACTTTCATCAAGAGGCTCTTTAGTTCCTCTTCACTTTCTGCCATAAGGGTGGTGTCATCTGCATATCTGAGGTTATTGATATTTCTCCCAGCAATCTTGATTCCAGTTTGTACTTCATCCAATCCAGCATTTCTCATGATGTACTCTGCATAGAAGTTAAATAAGCAGGATGACAACACACAGCCTTGACGTACTCCTTTTCCTATTTGGAACCAGTCTGTTGTTCCATGTCCAGTTCTAACTGTTGCTTCTTGACCTGCATACAGGTTTCTCAAGAGGCAGTTCAGGTGGTCTGGTATTCCCATCTCTTTCAGAATTTTCCACAGTTTGTTGTGATCCACACAGTCAAAGGCTTTGGCATAGTCAATGAAGCAGAAGTAGAGGTTTTTCTGGAACTCCCTTGCTTTTTTGATGATCCAATGGATGTTGGCATTTGGTCTCTGGTTCCTCTGCCTTTTCTAAATCCAACTTGAACATCTGGAAGTTCATGGTTCACATACTGTTGAAGCCTGGCTTGAACAATTTTGAGCATTACTTTGCTAGCTGTGAGTGATGAGTGCAATTATGTGGTAGTTTGAGCATTCTTTGGCATTTCCTTTCTTTGGGATTGGAATGAAAACTGACCTTTTCAGTCCTATGGCCACTGCTGAGTTTTCCAAATTTGCCGGCATATTGAGTGCAGCACTTTCACAGCGTCATCTTTCAGGATTTGAAATAGCGCCACTGGAATTCCATCGCCTGTTAGCTTTGTTCATAGTGATGCTTCCTAGGGCCCACTTGACTTTGCATTCCAGGATGTCTGGTTCTAGGTGAGTGATCACACCATTGTGATTATCTGGGTCGTGAAGATCTTTTTTGTACAGTTCTTCCATGTATTCTTGCCACCTCTTCTTAATATCTTCTGCTTCTGTTAGGTCCATACTGTTTCTGTCCTTTATTGTGCCCATCTTTGCATGAAAAGCTCCCTTGGTGTCTCTAATTTTCTTGAAGAGGTCTCTAGTTTTTCCCATTCTATTGTTTTCCTCTATTTCTTTGCATTGGTCAGTGAGGAAGGCTTTCTTATCTCTCCTTGCTACTTTTTTGAACTCTGCATTGAAATGGGTATATTTTTCCTCTTCTCCTTTGCCCTTCGCTTCTCTTCATAGCTGTTTGTAAGACCTCCTCAGACAACCATTTTGCCTTTTCGCATTTCTTTTCCTTGGAGATTGTTTTGATCACTGCCTCCTGTACAGTGTCATGAATCTCCATCCATAGTTCTTCAAGCACTCTGTCTATCAGATCTAATCCCTAGAGTGTATTTGTCACTTGCACTATATAGTCGTAAGGGATTTGATTTAGGTCATACCTGAATGGTCTAGTGGTTTTCTGTACTTTCTTCAGTTTAAGTCTGAATTTGGCAATAAGGAGTTCATGATCTGAGCCACAGTCAACTCCTGGTCTTGTTTTTGCTGACTGTATAGAGCTTCTCCATCTTCCACTGCAAAGAATATAATCAATTTAATTTCATTATTGACTATCTGGTGATGTCCGTGTATACTGTCTTCTCTTGTGATATTGGATGAGGGTGTTTGCTATGACCAGTGCGTTCTCTGGAAAAACTCTGTTAGCCTTTGCCCTGCTTCATTCTGTATTTCAAGGCCAAATTTGCCTGTTACTCCAGGTATTTCTTGACTTCCCACTTTTGTATTCCAGTCCCCTGTAATGAAAAGGACATCTTTTTTGAGTGTTAGTTCTAGAAGGTTTTGTAGGTCTTCATAGAACCATTCAACTTCAGCTTCTTCAGCATTATTGGTTGGGGCATAGACTTGGATTACTCTGATATCGAATATCAAAATTCAGTATCACAACATGGATAGACCTCAGAAATGTCACGTTAAGTCAGGGTCAGCAATGTTTCTTTAAAGGTCAAATAGTGACTATTTTAGGCTTGTGGACCATATAGTCTCTGTGGCATTGTCCCAACTCTGCTTTTGTAGTACTAAGCAGCAACAGACAATATGTAAATGATTAAATATGACTGTGTTCTAATAAAGGTTTATTTACAAAAACAGACAGCAGGTACTTTGCTGACTCCTGTGCTAAGTGAAAGAAGCCAGATGCAAATAACTGCACACAGGATAATTCCATTTATGTGAATGTTCAAAAAGTAAACCTGTGGTGAAAGAAAGCAGATTCATGCTTGCCTGGCGTGGGGGCAGGAACAAGGAATGACTACAGATCAGCAATAGGGATATTTTGGGGGTGATGGGAATATTCTATAATTGGCTTGTGATCATGGTTGCACAACCTTATAAATTTACTACCTATTAGCGAATTATACACTGAAAGGGAATAAACTTCATGGCCTGTAAATTATCTCAGTAAACCTGTTAAAAATTATATGTGCTTTCATTTGTTCTTTTCTTTACTGGCTTAACTATTTTATCCTCATTTTATCTCCAGTGAAAATTTTATTTTACTACTGACTCTACTATTCCAACTAAAAGCAGAGCAGAGTTTTATAAGCACCTTGTACCTTTGAACTCTTCCCTCTAGAGCAAAAGTTGATATGCGTTCAGTTCAGTTCAGTTCAGTCGCTTAGTCGTGTCCAACTCTTTGCGACCCCATGAACTGCAGCACACCAGGCCTCCCTGTCCATCACCAACTCCGGGAGTTCACTCAGACCCACGTCCATGGAGTCTGTGATGCCATCCAGCCATCTCATCCTCGGTCATCCCCTTCTCCTCCTGCCCCCAATCCTTCCCAGCATCAGAGTCTTTTCCAATGACTCAACTCTTTGCATGAGGTGGCCAAAGTACTGGAGTTTCAGCTTCAGCATCATTCCCTCCAAAGAAATCCCAGGGCTGATCTCCTTCAGAATGGACTGGTTGGATCTCCTTGCAGTCCAAGGGACTCTCAAGAGTTAGGTGAGGTCTTTTTGGATTCTCTCCCAGGGATCTTACTGTAAGGAAAACCCTATTGAGAATTCTGAAGGAAGCTTTATAGCACCATCAGTACTGGAGTATCTGAAACCAAATGTTAGGCACTGTGATTTCAGAGGTAGGTAAGCAAGGAGCTTTTAATTGTGTGTATTTGTTTCCTGCCTTCTTTAAAAGTTCTAATAATATGAGGCTAGGGTAGGTTAATTCATTTGAAGCTTAAAGAATCGCCCATGCCTTTTGAAGATTTTTATATGCTAAAAAGAGGGTATTTGTGTGTGCGAGTTGTCTGCTGTGATCATTGCATTCCCATCATGAGATCTGAAGCTCAGATGGGTCAAGGACTCAATTTAAATTCATCTTGGGATCACTGCATAATTGCCCACAGCATGTTACTGGGAGTAAGTGAGTAAAATGTAGAACCATTGGCATTCCTGATACACAAACATACTTTCATGAAACTGAAAATTATCTTGCTGGTGACAGAATTAGTTGTACTGAGAGAAAGAGGGCCATGTGATGGCCAGTACCATGATCTGCTGATTTGCTTTCATTTCTCTCATCAGAGAGCATTTCCGAAGTGTGATCTTGAAAGAGAACAGCCTACTCTCTGGGCTGATGGTGGGGAATAAGCTCTAATGAGTGACTACACTGTATGATTGAGATGCTATAAAATCACCTTTGGAATCGAGTATAAGAGCTGGCTCTTAGCGTCTCCAGGAGCCAGAAGTGAAAAGTATGCCCCTGAGAGGATGTGTTATTTACCAGTCATAGGTTGTTCTAACTTGCTGAGCTTCCTGAACATTATAGAGCTGGAGAGGACCTCTTGGACAAAATATTTTATATATATTGTTTTGTCCCTACTGTACTCTCTTTCCATCTTGTTTACAAAGATTTCTGTATATAAATTGTGTGCAAAAGATTAGCTGCTTTATTTAAATCCTTGTAATGAAGATTGCTAATTACTATGTGCATTCTTGGCACCAGTGAGCTCATTGCCTGTGTTTTAGTCAGATATGCAGAATCGTCTATTTAAATTCATTTCTTTTGTCACTCAGCCTTTTTCTGAATCTGTAGAACAGTCCTTTGCAATGGTTTGGTTTTCATTTAAAGGAATGGTCAGGTTCTGCCATCAAACACAGACAGAGACAGGTTTTTAAAAAACTCTTGCCGGCTGTCTTCTAAAGATTGGCTCAAAGAGTATGTAATTCACCCAGAATTGTCCCCAGGGGAAGAGAGCAGCTTCTGTATGAAGTCTCCTTACTTCTGCTGGGACCTCTCTCCCTCCCTCCCTCCTTCTCTCCTTCTTTATTTCCTTCACATGTGGAAAGCAGTTTTGATCAGTGAATAATTACCTAGAAATTATGGCACTCTGTTAAAAGACAAGCTGCAGCATAATGAAACTAAAGAGCCTCCAGTTACCTCTGAATGTGAAAAATGCTGTTTTAATTGAACGTTTAAAAATAAATAAATTTAAGAGGAAAAAAACAGGAAAAAAAATGCCAGAGTGGGTTTCCATGCTCTCACCTGGAGATCCTCCTGACCGAGGGATTGGACCTGCAGTTCCTGCTCTGCAGGCAGATCCTTTGCCATGGAACCACCAGGGAAACCACAGATAGTGAGTGTTGTGGGCTAATTCCTAGATCTTTGGCTTTGGATGCTTGCTGTCTGTTATCTGTGAAAGCTTGGTTGTAGAGAACAAATGAGCTGTTTTCCTTGGGAAGAGATTTACTGCAGGGAATTGGGTTCAGAAGAAAGGACAGGCTTAAGTCTGGGCTTCAGGAAATCACTTCTAAGGTACAGCATAGAACTGACCCACCAAGGTCTGCTTCTTCTGGTCCTTAGGGTGGTGGGCACACAGGAGGTCTCGTTGGAAACTGCTGACCCCAAAAGACAGTAACTTCACCACTTCAGTGATCAGAAGATTGCTGCCTATCTCGGCGAAGCATGCGCCTATGGGCTGGGACGCTGCTGGCCTATGTGGCCATGCCTGCTGGCAGAAATGGCTGCTGCAGCGGATAATGGCCTCAGTGTCCTTTCCACCTGCCAGACCCTGAGCAGTTGCTCTAACTTGCATTCAGAACCTGAATGGCAGGAGAACCTGGGAAATACAATTTTTAGCTTTTGAGCATTCCAGCACCAGAAGGCATGAAGGAACCCCCTCTCCACCTTAGGCTTTTACACATAGTCACTTATATTTACCAAAAGGTGTTTATTTTTAACCATAATAATTCAAGTATAGATGTGAATACATGTATTGGCAGAATATGCAAAAATGAAGTAGTCCATAGGCACAAATTTAAATGCACCTCTCTTGACCACCAGACTCACTAGTTTAAAATGTCTTCAAGTCAAGCAATGTTTGTGCAATATGTGGTCTCACTACAAAAGATACATGCAATTAGAGTGTCCCTGTGGGACCCCAGTATGTGTATATGTCTGCCTGTCAAGTCCTGTGCTGAGAATAAACAGCCCTTTTTTTCTGACCCAGGGAAGTACAGACCCAACGTGTGTCCCAGCATGAGATGCTGTGTAATCAGAGAGCTGGACTTGGCTGAGGGCATCAGGCATGTTTGCTCACTGGGGGACTCTGAGTTGGAGAGATTAGATCCTGTGAGTGCTGCCGTCACGTCTGTAGTTGATGTGAATGGCAGCCAATGACATTGTGCGTGCAAAAACTCTGGTGCCTCGTGAGGTTAGTGTGCGGGTTAGATACGTGTGAAGTGTTAGTACAGTGCCTGGCCTGTAATGAACCCTATATAAATAATTGCCACCACCACTACTACCATTATTATTTAATCGTTATTATTTTCCATGAAGTAAGGGTAACTGACAAAGGATTATTGGAAAGCTTAAATGAGTTTAGTCCTTGGCATAAGTGAGCACTGAGTAAATGTTAGCTATAAAATAATATAGTCATAATGTTTTAACTCTTAGAATGATGGCTTCACTGTAATGTATTTCCCTAGACCTTCCCTAACCCAGAGACCTCCTACCTCTGAAGAGTAAGAGTCATTGGCTTGAGTTTGAGAGATGAGCACAAGGGCCATATTTTCTTCTTCAGGATAGGGTAACTTCTCAGCAATTCGCACATTTACTTCACAGCTTTAGTAACCTTTACAGTTTTTCAATAGAACCTCAAGTCCAAGAAGTTAGTTTACTTTTGGAAAATTATTTTTCTAACCAAAACAACTCTGTACCACACTTATTCACTGTGTGAATTAAGGTCTCTACCCTTAAAATTTGGACAAATTTAATGAAAAAAAAAAAAAAAAACAGGTCCTACCTTCATGAAGTTTAGGAATCAGTATGGTTTGTTAATTTTATTTATATTAATCAAATACTTTGACCTGATTCAGTAGAAAATATTTTTGCACGAGTATCTGCTAGACTGTTGAATCATTTTTAGACTGTTGAATCATTTCTTGGGAAGTTAAAAAGAACATACTTTCAGAATTTGCGGTTTTAAAGATTTTCTCTAGCCTGATGAATAGTGACAGTAACACAGATTTAGCGAATGAAATTCTTGGGAAGCTTCTAATACCTTCTGGCAGTTGCATACCAGTTAGCCATTGACTTGATCAGCAAAGTATGGATTCTGGAGGGAATAAGTTCCCTATGAAGTTCCTGTATGTGAGTTAAAGTCCTCCATAGATGAGGTGAAGGTGTCTGGGTAGGGCAACAAGAAATTCTGAAGCTTTCAAACACATTTTAAGAATCGTTAGAGCTCTGTTTGAAAATTTTCAATGCTGAGCATTGAGCAGCCGTCTTCCACTGAAAGTATATTATACAAATTGATTTTGTCTGAAACACTTTCTGAGACAAGAATCCTCAGCCAGGGTGGAGCGGGCCCCAAGGATGGGCCAGGGTTCAACCCCGCCTGCATGTGGAGGGTGTTTCCTGGGGTTGAAGGTTTCACAGCTGTGGACAAGCCTCTCTTCTGAGTCCTCAGTTGCTGAACTGAAAGTACTTAATGGCACCTCAAGTCTTGTGGTTACAGACCCCGGGGAGCATGGGATGGGAGGAGAAGTGTGGTAAATTCCAAGGCAGGGAGGTTCAGGAACGTCCAGACTCAGGAAATAGCAACGTCTTAGAACAAATGGAACCAGTCTGTGTTGGTATATTTATCCACGGTGATAGAGTACATTTAAAAATATTGGAATTGTCCATGGAATTCTACAGGCATGAATACTGGAGTGGGTTGCCATTCCGTTCTTCAGGAGATCTTCCTGACCCAGGAATCGAGTCACATTATGGGCTAATTCTTTCCCGTCTGAGCGAAATTACATTACTGAATGAAGGGAGATGTAACCCTAACCCAATGCCCCAGGCTTCCAGCATGGAACCTCAAAGTGAGGCCTGATTTCTTCTTGTGAACTGAAAGTCACTCAGTTGTGTCTGACTCTTTGCATCCATGGAATTCTCCAGGCCAGAATCCTGGAGAGGGTTGCCGTTCCCTTCTCCAGGGTATTTTCCCAACCCAGGGATCGAAGCCAGGTCTCCTGCATTACAGGTGGATTCTTTACCAGCTAAGCAACCAGAGAATAACTTGAGTTAAATCAGTTTAAGAACTGCCTCCTCCACCTCGCATCCAGTATGGATTAATATTGGAATATCCATCTTTCATAGGCTTCCTTGGGAGTATTTCTAAGAATTGCAGGTGCTGTACTTCCCTGTCTTCACTTGCCTGCTGGTGCTTCTCTAGGTCAAATGTCAAGTCCTAACTGCCTAAGGCCCCACTTGCTGGGCCTCTTCAGTGCCTCTGCTGCTACTGTGGGAGCTTTGGCCAATCCACAGAGATGCCCCTGTAAATCCTACTCAATACGGCCACCCCTGGGGCTGCTGCAGATCTCTGCTGATGCGCCCAGACCACATGGTTTACACTTTTCCTAAGCTCCAGGACTTACTCTGGGTATCAGTTCAGATTTCTCCTTTCTTCTGGTGACTTGACTCTTAGGAGCCCCATCACCCTTTCCTACAGTGACTTGGTTCTGTCTCTGCCACATGGGGTGCAGCTCAGTGTCACAGAACCTCAAAGAAAAGAGATGGGGTTGTGGTCATAAGGGGACCTTATGTAAAATCACAGATGCAGTCAGATGTATGGAATTGGTGTTGCCCAGATTTACCAAAGGTGGATTACTGGGGCAAAGCGGCTCTTTATTACTCTTGCTGAAAGCCCATGCCTGCTTACAATTCTAGGAATAAGCAAGATAGATAGACAGTGTTCACTGTCATGTGAGGAGTGGCAGCGCTGAGGAGAGGCCTTTGTAAGCCAAGGGGAGGATCTGTGGAGATTGAGATGCTGGAGAAAAGGGGTGGGGAGGGGAGGAGGCAGGTAATTGATGCTGCCAAGGAAGAGGGTGTAGGACACCTGGTGGGAGACCTGAGCTTTGTCCAGGGAGACCCTGAGAGGGACCTTCAGTTCAGTTCAGTTCAGTTCAGTTCAGTTCAGTTCAGTCCCTCAGTAATGTCTGACTCTCTGCAACCCCATGAATCACAGCACACCAGGCCTCCCTATCTATCATCAACTCCTAGAGTTCACTCAGATTCATGTTCATCGAGTCAGTGATGCCTTCCAGCCATCTCATCCTCTGTCGTCCCCTTCTCCTCCTGCCTCCAATCCCTCCCAGCATCAAAGTCTTTTCCAGTGAGTCAACTTTTCACATGAGGTGGCCAAAGTACTGGAGTTTCAGCTTTAGCATCATTCCTTCCAAAGAAATCCCAGGGTTGATCTCCTTCAAAATGGACTGGTTGGATCTCCTTGCAGTCCAAGGGACTCTCAAGAGTCTTCTCCAACACCACAGTTCAAAAGCATCAATTCTTCAGCATTCAGCTTTCTTCACAGTCCCACTCTCACATCCATACATGACCACAGGAAAAACCATAGCCTTGACTAGACAGACCTTAGTCAGCAAAGTAATGTCTCTGCTTTTGAATATGCTGTCTAGGTTGGTAATAACTTTTCTTCCAAGAAGTAAGCGTCTTTTAATTTCATGGCTACAGTCACCATCTGCAGTGATTTTGAAGTCCCCAAAAATAAAGTCTGACACTGTTTCCCCATCTATTTCCCATGAAGTGATGGGACCGGATGCCATGATCTTCGTTTTCTGAATGTTTAGCTTTAAGCCAACTTTTTCACTCTCCTCTTTCACTTTCATCAAGAGGCTTTTTAGTTCCTCTTCACTTTCTGCCATAAGAGTGGTGTCATCTGCATATCTGAGGTTATTGATATTTCTCCTGGCAATCATGATTCCAGCTTGTGTTTCTTCTAGTCCAGCGTTTCTCATGATGTACTCTGTGTAGAAGTTAAATAAGCAGGGTAACAATATACAGCCTTGGCGTACTCCTTTTCCTATTTGGAACCAGTCTGTTGTTCCATGTCCAGTTCTAACTGTTGCTTCCTGACCTGCATACAGATTTCTCAAGAGGCAGGTCAAGTGGTCTGGTATTCCCATCTCTTTCAGAATTTTCCACAGTTTATTGTGATCCACACAGTCAAAGGCTTTGGCATAGTCAATAAAGCAGAAATAGATGTTTTTCTGGAATTCTCTTGCTTTTTCCATGATCCAGCGGATGTTGGCAATTTGATCTCTGGTTCCTCTGCCTTTTCTAAAACCAGCTTGAACATCAGGAAGTTCACGGTTCATGTATTGCTGAAGCCTGGCTTGGAGAATTTTGAGCATTACTTTACTAGCATGTGAGATGAGTGCAATTGTGCGGTAGTTTGAGCATTCTTTGGCATTATCTTTGTTTGGGATTGGAATGAAAACTGACCTTTTCCAGTGGTCATTGCTGAGTTTTCCAAATTTGCTGGCGTATTGAGTGCAGCACTTTCACAGCATCATCTTTCAGGATTTGAAATAGCTCCACTGGAATTCCATCACCTCCACTAGCTTTGTTCGTAGTGATGCTTTCTAAGGCCCACTTGACTTCACATTCCAGGTTGTCTGGCTCTAGATTAGTGATCACACCATCGTGATTATCCGGGTCATGAAGATCTTTTTTATACAATTCTTCTGTGTATTCTTGCCACCTCTTCTTAATATCTTCTGCTTCTGTTCGGTCCATACCATTTCTGTCCTTTATTGAGCCCATCTTTGCATGAAATGTTCCCTTGGTATCTCTAATTTTCTTGAAGAGATCTCTAGTCTTTCCCATTCTGTTCTTTTCCTCTATTTCTTTGCATTGATCGCTGAAGAAGGCTTTCTTATCCCTTCTTGCTATTCTTTGGAACTCTGCATTCAGATGCTTATCTTTCCTTTTCTCCTTTGCTTTTTGCTTCTCTTCTTTTCACAGCTTTTGTAAGGCCTCCCCAGACAGCCATTTTGCTTTGTTGCATTTCTTTTCCATGGGACCTTAGGAGCATCTAAATAAGCACTCAGTCAGTTCAGTCCAGTCGCGCAGTCGTGTCCGACTCTGCAACCCCATGGACTGCAGCACGCCAGACTTCCCTGTCCATCACTCCCAGAGCCTGCTCAAACTCATGTCCATCGAGTTGGTGATGCCATCCAACCATCTCATCCTCTGTTGTCCCCTTCTCCTGCCTTCAATCTTTCCCAGCATCAGGTCTTTTCAAAGGAGTCAGCTCTTCGCATCAGATGGCCAAAGTATTGGAGTTTCAGCTTCTGCATCAGTCCTTCCAATGAACACCCAGGACTGATCTCCTTTAGGATGGACTGGTTGGATCTCCTTGCAGTCCAAGGGACTCTCAAGAGTCTTCTCCAAAACCACAATTCAAAAGCATCAGTTCTTTGGTGCTCAGCTTTCTTTATAGTCCAACTCTCACATCCATACATGACTACTGGTAAAACTGTAGCTTTGACTAGATGGACCTTTGCTGGCAAAGCCATGCTTTGTGTGATACCAAAGAGGAAACTGAGACCCTGAGAGGCGAAGGCACTTTTCCTAAGCAACTCAGTAAGATAAGTCCGTTAAAACATCTCCAATCTGCTAGTTCTTATATCACATTTGCTGCTTTCTCCATGGGGAAGGAAAAGAGTGGGGATGGAGGGGCAGGGAAATTTTGAAGAGGGGCGCTAAGGTGTCTCAGACTGCAACTGCAGTCTTCAAGCCACAGGTGGCAAGGTGTGCTGAGGGTGAAGGAACCAGACCATCCCTGCGTCGTGTGTCTCAGTACACTTAACAATGCCGTACTGCACCGTTATCAGCATTGTGAGTTGTTTGACATTGCCCTCTGCGACTAGGTGATGGATCCGAAGTCATTGGCATAAGGGACCAGGGCTGAATCATCCATCCGTCAGGGCTGTTAAACTAATCCACTGGAGTAGAACAGTGTGGCAAGCTGCTCAGAATCTGTCTGAACTCCTGGGAGATGTCTTTAAACTGCACACTTCAGTACACAGTGGGATGGTGGTGATTTTCTCCTCCCTGAGCTTCCTGTAAGTTTCAAAGCAGGCACAGAATTTTAAATGAAAGGGCACAGAGCCCCTGCAGGCTTGAAAGCCTGCATTCTGACCCTCCGCCCCATTCTGCGGCCGCCTCCAGGGCATGTGAGGAAAAGCAGAAGCCTGCTTGGCATGTTCTGCTGGTGTGATCAAAGGCACGGAGCCTGGAGCTACCAGGACCTTTACTAAACACGACAGGATCAGATGGACTTGGTATTCACAGAGAGGAGCTGCTCTCTGGAGAGGCCGGCAGAGCGGGGCTGCCCGGACTCACCCTCTGTTTTCAGATCTCACATGGGCGCTCTGTGCCGCCTGGTCATCCTGTAAAGTCACTGCCTCACACACCAGGATTTCTCATCCTCTCCTCTCTTCAGATCTCCACCTCCCTTTCTAACTTCACTGGTGAGCGTCTCTCCTCCTTCACAGTGAAAACAGAAAGGATGACCTCTTTGCTACACTAACTTCACCAGCCCACTGCCCCTGGACTCATCCTCTGCCTTCTCCCCGTGGGTCTGGAAGAATCACCCTTGCCTTGCTGTTGGGTCCACCCCTCCCCTTCCACATACTCGAGAACTGTTCTCATGCAGTTACTTCCTTTCCTCCTGTCATCCTCAGCTCTCCCTAAGCCAGCCATCCCCCTTGGCGTGCCAGTATGTCCTTATATCATCAGTTTTACCGGCTCCTGTTCCATTTCGCAGCTTGTTTTCAATGCAGAATATCTCACAAGAGCTAGCCTGCCTGATGTCTCCCCTCCATCACCTCCATTTCCTCTCCACCTATTCTCTTGGACTTTCACTCTGAAATGACTCTTATCTTGTCACCTAGGACCTACATCTTGCTGAAGTCAAAGCCCTCATCTTAGTCTGTCTCTCAGCAGCATATGGCGGAGCTGATGGCATCCTCCACGTCGAAACGCTTGTCCTCTTTGTCTCCGTGACACCACGTGGGCCAGATTTTCCTTTCACCTTGCTCTCCTTCCCTTTTTGATCTCCTTTGCTGTCTCCTCTTCTACAGCATCTCTACGGGTCTTGGGATCACAAGGCTCTCCTGGCCTTTTGCCCTGTCCACAGTCTCTACTCATGTAGCCTTATGATTCTAAGTACTTTGTAAATGCTTGAGACTCTCCAATTTACATTTCCAGTCTGAAACATTCTACTTGAGCTGCAGGCTGTTATGTCTAAGAGCCTTCTCGACATAGACACTTAGATGTCTAAAAGAGGCATCTTTCAGTTTAAAACCAAACTCTGGATTTTCTCCCTAAAACCCAGTTTCAGGAAATGACATCATCATCTAACCCAGATGCTCAGCCCCCAAACCGTGGGACTCTTCCTGATTCCTCCCTTTCCTTTAAACCTCACATTGGCTTCGTAGTGCTGCTGTAATAGATGACTTCAAATGGTTGACTAAAAACAGCAGAAATTTGTTCTTTCATGAAACAAATCTGAAATCTGAATTTTACTCTCTTCTGTCCACGCTATTCTTAAAGAGATGGGAATACCAAACCACCTACTTACCTGCCTCCTGAGAAACCTGTATAGAGATCAAGCAGCAACTATTAGAACTGGACTTGGAACAATGGGCTTGTTCCACATTGGGAAAGGAGTACGATAAGGCTAGAAATCTGAAATCAAGGTGGCGGCCCGGCCATGCTCTCCGAGGGCGTTAGAGAAGGAGTCTGCCTTGCCTCTTTCAGCCTCTGCTGACTGCTTGCAGTCCCTGCTGTTCCCTGCCTTGTAGCAGCAGAACTCTCTTCTCTGCCTCTGTTGTCATGGGGCCTTCTTCCTTCTGGGTGTGTCCGTGTCCAAATTTCCTTCTTATAACCATATCAGTCACTGGATTTAGGACTCTCCCTAATCCAGTTTGACATCTTACCTTGATTACACCTGCAAAGAACCTGTTTCAAATAAGCTAACACTGACAGGTTCTGAGTGAACGTGAATTCGGGGGAGCACTATTCAGATCAGTGCAGACCTCCACATCCAGTCTGTCCACAAGTCTTACTCCTCCATCTCCAACAGTTCTTACCATTCCCGCCCCAGCCTTTGTCCAAGACTTTGTCCCCTGGTTTACTGCCTCATTCCTGGCCTTTCCCACTCCACTTTTGCCCACTCCTGTGCATACTACCTAAGGGAGCCAGAGTGACCTGTTCAGAGTGTCAACGAGGTCACGATTCCCTTGCACAGGGCCCTCTGGTGGCTTCCCGGTACCCAAGAAGACAATCCAGCTCTTTCACTTGACTTGGGAGATGCTCAGTGGTCTTACCTGCTCTCCAACTTCGTCTCCTTTCTTTGGATCCCATATTCACCAGGGCCCAGCCACACTGGGCCGCTTTCTGGCCCTCCATCGAGCTGAACTGTCTCATGGCTTCCTATTCACTGTTCTGCTTGAAATGCTCTTTCCCTGGATCTTCATATGACTGTTTCCTTTTCATTGTTTATGTCCCAGCTCGCCTGTCCCAGTCCCCTACTTACAGAGGCCTTCCCAACCCAGCCTAACAAATGTTCTCTCTCTTCCTGTGTGTGTGTGTCTCTGTTGCTTTCTCTTTCTCTATCTCTGCCTCTCTCTTTGTTTGTCTCTCTGTCACACACACACACACACACACACACACACACACACACACGCCTGTTTACTTCCCACATAGCTCTTCTTTTCAATATCTGAATTTACCTTATTCATTTGTTTATAGATAATATCACTGACATGATTTATTACTCGTTATTTCTGTCTCCCTCGGTAGAGCATAAATTCCTGTAAACAGCTAATTAGCTTCCTGTTGTCCACCGCTGTACCCCAGTTCCTATGAAAGAGATTGGCATAAAGACTCTCAGCCAGTGTTTTGTGTCTGATAAAATGGGCTCTCTTTTGTATTCTGTGGCTTCCACCCTCTCTCCCAAGGTATGTTTCACTTTCTACTGGCAGAATCTATCGTTTTAATACACTGAAACTTTTTGTGGACAGTCTAATGTTAACATTTGAGGGGGAGAAAAGGGCCAGTTTTTATGCCCCCTCCCCAGCCATCCCTAAAAATTCTCTGCAGTGCCTTCTTCAGAACAGCTCAGCTCATTCTGTGGCTGCCCCCTCTCCTTGCCTGCACCACACAGGTGACTGCTCCTTCACCACTGTATACGCATTTGATACACTTCCCAGAATCGGGAGCTGTCACTCCTTGCCTCACCCTCTGCCTCCGTGGAAAAGCTTTTCTAAACGTGTGTATAGGCTCTGTAGAAAGAAACGTAGAAGGATTTGGAAAATTACAATTGTTTGGGTTTGTGGGGAGATGTCGCCTAATGCAAGGACAGGAATGTTGTTCCACATCACGCTGCTGAGCTGCCTGTTATCCGGAAGGGGTAGCAGACAGCCATCAGAGAATTCAGACTAACATACTGAAGAACCATCCTCCTTGTTTTTCAGATAGTTGGTTATGAAGTTGGGCCAAAAAGGAAATAATCGGGAAATTTAAAGTTTTGTTCTTGTTGTTTTTTGTTGTTCCTTATGTTAACCGTTTCTAGAGCATCTACTGTATTTTCCAAGGCCTGGGTAATACTGGTTTTGCTATCAAGAAACTCTGACCATGAGTGTTAGATTTCTTGATTTCCTTTAATAGATTGCCATATTTTGATTTTCAGAGTGGTTGATGTTATTGGCTCCCACAAATCATTATCACCTCTCAGTTTCTAGACTATTTCTCTTCTTCTTGTCTCAGCAGTTTTCTTGACAACTCATTTAAATTTGCTTACTTTCTGGCTTTACGTCTTACCTGCACCTCAAAGGACCCCATTCTGCCTTGGCAGAAGTCACCGTCTCCCTCTGTACTGGCTCTGTGTCCTTGTTGTATCTCTACATCAGCACAGAAACTGACGGCAGCCGCAATGGGAGGCCTGGAGCTTAAACAGCAATAAACACAGGCAGCCAGCACGTCTCTTGTCTCAGTGGGAAGAGGCTGGGTTTTAGAATCCAATGACCTCACCATAAATCCTGGCTTTGCTCTTACTGTCTGTGACCTTAGGTAACTGTCGGGCTTCTTTGAGCCTCAGTTTCCTCATCTGTAAAGACAAAGAATCTGTTTTATACAATTGTGAGAATTAAAAGAAGTAACACCCAATGGTTCTCAATAAGTTTTGTTTTAAATTTAGTATATAACCATTTCTTCAAGAATCTAAGCAGCACATATTTTTTTAAAAATCCATGAGAACAGTTCAGCTGACAATCTTAGTCAAGAAAATCTTACTGATTTTCTTGAAAGGTGAAAGCAAAGGGAAGATATTGATTTTGCCATTCTTCATGTATTTTTCATCACGAATGTTGATAGATCTGCTGAACTTCTTTTCCTCATTCTATTATTCAAGGATGTGTTTATTGCAATTAATTGCACTTAGAAAAAAAATCTCAGGTTAAATGGAGTAAAGAGAAGAACTTAACAACTCGAAAGATAAGGACACACTTATAGACAAATTTTTAGAAAACTCTCACTATGCAGAATTTGTTCATCAATGTCTTGCCCTATAACACCTTTGAGAAACAGCCCTTTCACATTTCTGGCCATGTGCTTTGAGTGGGAGCTACCTCCTCCAGACACACACACACGCTCATGCACACACGCATCTCCCTGCCATCTCTGACACCTCCCCACTATTGCCATAGGGATCAGTTTGAGGAAGGCATATGATGTAGTCAATGAAATGCAAAGATATTTTAGAGGATTTCTAGGTTACACATTTCTTTATCTTTAGTGGAAGCTACCAGAAAGAATGCCTTGTCATCCTCTGGATGCTGTTTAATATGATGGTATGATTAGCAAGGCCTTACCCATTTTTGCTACCTGGAAATGAGAGTAGAATAAAATCACTAAAGAGAAATAGACATGGACCAGACTAACAAGTACCTCTGAATCAAACAGGATCTAAGTCTAGAACCATCCCCAGATGTATAAAATAGCAATTCCCTTTTTACTCTAAGCCAGTTTTGTTGCTGGTGAATTTAAGGTTCTCGCTTTGTTGTGAAAGAATTCAGAGATGAAATGATAGGTAAGTAGATTTGTTTAAAGAGAAACACACTCTACAGACAGTGTGGGCCTCCTCAAAAGGCAAGAGCGGCCCTGAAATATGGTGTGGTTAGTTTTTATGGGCTGGGTAATTTCATGGGTTAATGAGTGGGAGGATTATTCCAATTATTTGGGGGGAAGCGGCAGGAAGTTCCAGGAATTGGGCTATCACCCACTTTTTGACCTTTTTTGGTTAGCCTCAGAACTGGTAGGCGTGTCATTTAGCATACTAATGTATCACAGTATCACGATAAGTGTCTAATGAGGCTCAAGGTCTAGTGGAAGTGAGATCTTCTGCCATCTGGGACCCAGTTCGTCCTACCAGTCTTTGCCATGTCCTTAGGCTATGTCAGTCTTTTAAGGTTGTGCCCTGCCCCCGTCCCTCCTGTTTCAGTTTGAATTGGGTGTTCTGTCCCTTTGCAAACAAAAGATTGCCAGAGAAGAGACCATTAAAATGGGAGTAACTGAATGTACTGGTATATTACTACAGCAAACATCCTACCATGTACGAACTAAGGTTCAATTCCTGGAATTGTAGCTATTATTCTAGATTATCTCTCAAAAATGAGTCTGTCAGTTTATAGACTGAGTGAATGCTGTTATCATGATGTTCAGCACAGTGTATGTACAAATCTGCTTGTCTGCATCAGGGGTTTTTTTTTTTTTTTAGTTTATTAGCTCATAAAGCCCCTTCATAACTAGGAAAATATTCTAGACTTGGTTCAGTGGGCAATAGGGAGACATTAGAAGTACTTGGTGCTGGAGCAGTAACAAATTAGAGGGATATTTGCAGTTATTGTTGAAGAGACAGTGCCTTGCTCATTTGCAGGGTTTCAAATTACACATCTTTGGTGTTTTTCTTGTTTGAAGGCTGTCTTCTCCCCATTTAAAAAACCATGAGAGCAGGGGCCACATCTCTTGTTCACCAGGTGAACATAGATATTACTCATAGGACAATGGACCTATGAACACAGATATTCAGGACAAGACTGTCTGTATTTCTACACAGGACCTGGAACATAGATATTGATGGGATAACTGAATTATGGATGAGGATGAAGAGAAGGCAGAGAGAATGGGGAAACAGGAACATGTAAGAGATAAGAAGCTACAACCCATGTGTGAGGTGCCTAGATGCAGGGTCATAGCAGGAGACTAGAGAAGAAAGGCATCAGTCTGACAGATGCCACCAAAAAGTCAACAGTGTTTGTTGACTGGGAAAAACCAAGGAAATACAGGGAGGAGTGAGGTTTCCCACCTGAGAAGCAGAAACCGTGGCTGTTTCATTAACTCAAAGGCAAGTTGGGATGGGGAGGAGCATGAGAGAAAAAAATTTTTTTTTATTTTTGGATATTTTTTTAACGAGAGAAGAATGTGTCATTCATATGGAAATGTAAGAAGGATTTCTTTCAAGGAATGAAGAATTTGGGGAAATGATGGAACTCGAGGTGTCAGGTTGGAATATGTAGAAAAACCGTGGGAGAGAATTATGTTCCCGAAGGAGTGAGAACTGGTTGGAGTCAGCTTGAGAACAGACCAGAAACGGAGGAGGAGGGTCCTCTGCTTGTTCCTTCAGATTTGTTTCAGAGTAAAGAACAGACTTAGTTTTCTAGAATTTCTGGGAAGTTAATGCAGATAGTTTAAACATAATACTCATAATCAGATTGTCCATATTAGATTGTCCAAAAGTCACTTTCAGACTTTTATTGCAACCCACTCTTAAGAAATACAGTTTACATTTTGACCCACACATGCACACACACAATTGGTACAAAATTTTCTCTGACGAATACACACTCTCACTATATACAGTCTACTCAGTTTTCATCTATTTCATTGTTTAAAGCTGGTAACAACCCACTAAATTGATCTCACTCCCCATTAATAGATCATGTCTGGAAGTTTTAAAAGCCCTGGTCTATGTGAAGGCCACATAAGAAATGTAGTGAATTTGATGAAAGTATACATTTTGAGAAAAATTAAATTCTGATTAGATAAAAGTTTTTGTTTAAAATCCATTATCATAATAAAACTCTATAATGGTGCTATGTTCTTATAGCTCTTCAAAATTTAGAAAGAATTAAAAGGAAAGCACTTACTTTTCCAAAACTTTCAAAAGGCTTCTTATCTTGGAGCTTTCATAGTATTTACCAACTTGTAAATAAAATTTAAAGTCTGAACTTTGGATGCAGGCTATGAGGTGCAGTTAAAAGCACTCTGGCTTTGGAAATGGACAGACCTGGGCTCAAGTCCTGGATCGGCCGCTTATTTTGTTGTTTTTTTATTTCTGTATTTTTGGCTGCTCTGCATCTTCGTTGCTGTGCACGGGTGCTCTCTAGTTTCGGTGTGCGGGCCTCTCCTTGCAGTGATTTTTCTTGTTGCAGGACATAGGCTCCTCCAGGACATGCAGGCTTCACTAGTTGCAGCTCACAGGCTCCAGAGGTCAGGCTTAGTAGTTGGGCCAGTGGGCTTATTGGCTCCACAACTTGTGGGGTCTTCCCAGACCGGGGATCAAACTGGCATCCTCTGCATTTCGAGGTGGACCGACCACCAGGGAAGCCCCTGCACTTATTAACTCTGTGACCTTTGCCAAGTTTCTTAACCTCTCTGAATTCCTGTTTCTTTGTCTGTAAGTGGGAAAAGCAATATTTACTCTACTCAGTTGCTATTGTTGTGTTGCTGAAGAATTCTTGTTGACCACATTTCTTATAGAGCTTCCCTTGTGGCTCAACTGGTAAAGAATCCTCCTACAATGCGGGAGACTTGGGTTTGATCTCTGGGTCGGGAAGATCCCCTGGAGAAGAGGCTACCCATTCCAGTGTTCTGGCCTGGAGAATTCCATGGATTGTGTAGGCAATGGGGTTGCAAAGAGTTGGACATGACTGAGTGACTTTCACACACATAGTACTTATGGCCTGATACTTGTTACTTGGCATAAGTAACATGCAGTAAATGGCAATTGTTATTATTACAAGGGCTAAAGTACAGACAACTTGTAAAGCTGCTAGCACAGTGCCTGGCATAAGTAACATGCAATAAATGGCAATTGTTATTATTACAAGGGCTAAAGTACAGACAACTTGTAAAGCTGCTAGCACAGTGCCTGGCATAAGGCAGCAATAAATATGGATGATTTTTCTATGCCAACAACCAAAAAGCAGGAATATAGTTGTAAGCCAAGTATGTAGAAATGTACAAACCAATTATATGATTTTATATTACATACAATTTTTAAAGAAAGATATTTACTGGATAAAGTAAAGCGCATGGATAACACTGATGTTATTGGAGAGATTGAGTCTCATTTGTATAACGTGAGAAATTATTCTCCACTGTTGTGGCATTTTTCTTAATTCCCCCACCGATGTAATCATTAAAGTGATCTCAATGCATTCATTCAATAAACCTAAGTTTATTAAGACCTACAGTGCCAGGTACTGGGGATAAAAACACAATAAGAAACAGTTTCTAGAAGTGTGGTTAAAATAAACAATAGTTAGCATTTACTTTCACTCCCAGGCACCCCATCCCCATGGACCACTGACATCAACACTCTCTCTGTGCTGTTTGGGGCTTCCTGATTGACATTCCACACCACATCAGAGGATGGCCCAAAGATGCTCTGTTGGTCTTCACAACAGCTCCACAGTCCACTTCTTGATGATCTACTTTCCAGGTTAAAATACCTCACCATGTTCAAGAATTCCTTGTTGGTTTTTTTTGGTCAATTTGCCCTCAGGCAACGTCAGGGTAGCTCTAACTGAACAAGCCCATAATCCACCTATGTGTCATCTTACTTCCATCTCACTGTTGTTTTACTTGCCTCTTCCAAAGTAGGCAGTGAAGTTAACTATCACATCATTTGAAGAAAAAAAATGAAAGTTTTCCTGCTTTCCTATATTTTAAAATGTCCTTGCATCCCTCCTCACCATTTTTTCTGTCTGCCTGCTTGTGATAGATTTCATATCCATAGTCATCATAGTAATATGGTGGGAAAATGCCCTTAATTCAGATACATAGGATCTGTAGATACTTTCTGATAGTTTTCATTGGGAGGGATGCAGTTTTGTTAAGAAAAATAACTGCTGAGTGCCTGTGTGCAAAACTGAAGGGCCTACAAAGATGCTTGAGATAAAATCCCTTCACCAGGGAATGTATAGTTTAATGAGAGAGATGTCACATGTACCACCGGCTGTAAGGGACAGAATGACTTACGAGGTATCTGGGGGAAGGACCATAAAGGTGAATCTCATTCTTAACTTCACATACGCAGTGATTTGCTTCTTACCACTTTTCTAGATGACTTTTGTTGCCCAAATTAGCCCATCTGACCAGTGCCTACAACTAAAAAACAGCCCAAGCGTGAATTGGAAAGACAGGAATCTCGTGGTGGCAGTATTTCACATGCGTGATGTTAGTAAAATAAAACTTCCTGGCATCTGTAGAGTTTGGTTGGGCTGTCACACTTGACAAGGGAAAGATTTGTAAAACTCCACAAAGAATTTCTGTTTGGTTTTACAAAAAGTGGCTTAACCCCCCGGGGGTGGATCCATGACTGTAGGACAGATTGGCTTCTACATGGGTATCGCCACCAATTGGCTGTGTGGTTCATGTTTCAATTTGGAAATAAATATTGCTCAAGCAGCCCCCAGCTTGTACGGTGGCTTACAATAAGGAGGAAGTCTGGCAACTTGCAAAAAATGGTTGCTCTGATCAAAGAGCTTTAAAGTCTGTGAAAAATGGGCATCTTTCATTGCTTGATCAACAGATGGACATCTTTGATCTTAGAAGTACTCTTATCAATTCTGTTTAAACTGCCAATTTAGAAATTCCCGACACCAGATATATAAACCATCTCTCTGAGGGGATATCTCTAGTCAATCCTGAAGGTCAAGTTTTATTAGTGGAGTTACAGCTTACTCATGAACTGAAATTGCCTTAACAGGACTGTTATGTGCTAAGCTGATACATGGGATCTTGATGTAATTTTGCACATGGGTTCATGCTCCTGATCAGAGCACCTATCTCCCCTTTTTCCTGTTTTCTACCTCTTTAGCTCTTTGTATTGCAGCTGGTTAGGGCTTTCCTGATGGCTTAGCGGGTAAAGAATCCGCCTGCAATGCAGGAGATACAGGTTCGATTCCTGGGTTGGGAAGACTCCCTGGAGGAGGAAATGGCTAACCCACTCCAATATTCTTTGCCTGAAAAATTCCATGGGCAGATGAACCTGGTGGGCTACTACCCATGAGGTTGCAAATTTTCAGATCTCTTTACAGTTTGCTCCTTTCTGTATTTAACTGGGTCTAGCTCGTGTTTATTTATATTTTTCTATCCATGTTTTGGGCTTCCCTTGTAGTTCAGACAGGTAAAGAATCCACCCGCAGTGCAGGAGACCCAGGTTTGATCCCTGGGTCAGGAAGAATCCCCTGGAGAAGAGAATGGCTACCCATTCCTGTATTCTTGCCTGAAGAATTCCATGGACAGAGAAGCCTGGCGGGCTATAGTCCATAGGGTGGCAAAGAGTCGGACACGACTGAGTGACTAACAAATCCATGTTTTAAATTTCAACTTGTCTATTTTTCAGCAATAATTGAAAGAATAATTCTGTTAATTTGAAGACATTTTATGATCTTATAAAACTTAAAATATTTTAAATTTTTTTCACATGTTTTTAGTTCACACTTTTATATCTTTAGTCTCAAGCATCCTACTTTAGGATATTTGAAATTTTTGGTGGTGGTGGAGGGGTGGGATGAGGTGGGGAGTTCCTGATCCCTGTGTCTATGGACCCTTGTTTATGGTGGATGGCTTATTTGTTTTGTGCTTTGGGACTGTGAGTTTTTCCTACGGGTCTTTCTTGTTGGTCATCCAGTACAGGCTGAGGGTAAGCTCATGTCCCTCTGGAGAGGTTTTGTGTATGCTTTTGTCAGGGCGCCAGAGTTATCGCTGGCCATGGCCCCCCGGTAATGGTTCATTCTGGGCTTCAAACCCACATGAGGTGGGCCTGCAGTTATCTGTTCTCGGCAGGGGGGAGTTCACTCCCCTGAGATCCAGGCTAAAATAGTCAAGTTTCTTAACTACCTCCTTGTGCAGGCTGGAGAATTTCTTTTCTGAGTCCTCCCTCTCGGGCAGAGGGGGTGGTCTGATGAGAATTCCAGCACCCACACTTCCTGAAGGCCCTGGGGCTTCTTCTCTTGAGTCACGTGGATTCACAATCCACATCTCCTGTTACCAAGGCTGGTAACCTACTCTCCTCTCAGAGCAGTAGTTCAGAGACTTAGTTCTTTTTTTCATTTGACTCTGGAAAACTCCTTATCTTCTTGAGAACTGAGCTATGCATTTAAAAAGATATTATATTTTCCCCAGAATTTCTAAGATTTTAACATCAAAAAGTTTTTTTTTTTTTCAATATCTATTTTACCAAGAGCACATCAGCATCCTCTGACAGTGTCTTGTAGTGGGTGGAAGACACCTGTCCACATCCAAAGAGGAGTGTGGGGAAAGGACCTCTGCCTTTTAGAAGTGTATGCCCTTTTTGGTCTAACTCATCTGTAGGCTCTGAGGACTGTTCATTCAGTCTTTCATTCAGTCACTCTTACCTTTACAGCACATTCAGTAATTACTGATTTCCTACTATACAAGCTTGCATTCATTTATTCAGCAAACATATATTGTGTCTAGTTTCTGCTACATGCCACGTATGTGCTCACGCTCAGCAAAAACTTACCTGATCCCTGTCTTCATGGAGGACACAAATACTGATCAGAAAATCATACAGATAAAATGTGTAAAATTGCAAATATGGCCAGTGTCCGGAAATAAATGTGCATGTTGTTGTGAGATGTGCAGTGAGAGAGTTACCTGGTTCGGGCCCTTAAAGGCTTTTTGGGGGACGTGGAGTAACTAAGAGTGGCTTTCACTGAGTGAAAAGCAAAGTGATAATTGTGCCAGATACGGAGCAGTATATACAAAGACCTTGGGGTGAGGATGAGGGACTGAAAGAAGGGTGGTTAATTGGAAGAGGAGATTGTGAAAAGAATAAGGTCTCAGAAAAGGCTGAAAGGGAGCTAAGAGCCGAACCATGGAAGACATTGAAGGCTGTGTTAAGGAGTTTTGTGTCATTAAGAGCTTTAAACAGGGGAATGGCACATCTAATTTGCCCTTTGGAAGATCGTTCTGATTTCAGAAAAGAGAACAAATTTGAGGAGCCAGGAGTGACAGTGAGGCTAGTTAGGAGGCTGTTGTCAGTAGACTAGATAAGAATTGGTAGAGCTCAGTGCCAGTTTTGGCTTTGTAAATACAAAGACATGGACAGATCTGAGATTTATTTAGCAGGTAAAACTATCGAGGAGAAGCAGAGAGTCGGGCCAAGAACTATTCCAAAGTTCCAGGCTTACATAACTGGATGGCTGGTGGTGGTCCTTTACTGAGATGGGGAACACCAGAAGAGAATAAGGTTTGATGGAAAGGCCAGGGGGTTTCCTTTTGCATGTATTGAGTTTGAGGTTTTTGAAAAATCTAAGAGGCATTTGGATTCATGGATCCAGAGTCCAGAGAAGAAAACTAAGGATGTAATTATGAGAGTAATTTTCATAGGTGATCATTAAATGAGATTTCCTATGGAGACATGATAAGTTGTTGTTGTTCAGTTGCCAAGTCGTGTCTGACTCTTTTTGACTCCATGGACTGCAGCATGCCAGGCCTCCCGGTCCCTCACCATCTCCTGGAGGTTGCCTAAGTTCATGTCCATTGAATAAGTTATAGAAACATAGAGGTTACTGGTAGTTTAGTGGGGGCTGTTTTGGTGGTAAGAAGGGGTCAGAAGCTAGGAGTAGGATGTGAATGTGGACAGTTTTTAAGAACTTTCCCAATGAAGTTATGTGTGATTTGAATTAATTTTTTAAACAATAATGGCAGTTATTTATTTCTTTACTTTTTTGGCCATACCACACGGCATGTTGGATCCCGGTTCCCTGACCAGGAATCAAACTCAGGCTCACTGCAGTAGAAACGCAGATTTTCTTAATCACTGGAACCACCAGGGAAGTCTCCTTGAATTCATTTTTAAAGGAAACAAGGCACTTAGTTATGATTGGAAAGCAAAATCTTTTAAAATAGAGAATAAGTAGAAAATATTAAAATAGTTTCTTGATAGTGAAGAGGTGGCCAAGATAGAAACATAGGCTGGCAGAGATGAAGACTCTGACCCAAGATTGAGTTGTAATAATAGCTAACATTTATTGTACTCTCACTGTTTTCCCAAGTGCCACTCTAAATGCTTAACTAACTTAATCTCCAAAAAGTCTCTGCAGTTGATACACTTATTCCGTTCAGGACATGAGGAAGCTGATCACCAGAGAGGAGCTGTAACTTACACCGTAGGAGGACAGGGATTTCAACCCAGTCTGGCTGTGGAGTTCATGTTCTTAGGTGCTTGTGTGCTAAGTTGCTTCAGTCGTGTCCAACTCTGCACAACCCTATAGACTATAGCCCGCCAGGCTCCTTTGTCCATGGGATTCTCCAGGCAAGAATACTGGAGTGGGTTGCCATGCCCTCCTCCAAGGGATTTTCCTGACTCAGGGATCGAACCCAAGTTTCTTACGTCCTCATGTATTGGCAGGTGGATTCTTTACCACTAGCGTCACCTGGGAAGCTCCTTCTGCTTCTCAATATGAGTGCACAGCAAAGTATTTATATCATCTGTGAGCCAAGGTATGAGCTTATCCATCTACAAATATTGAAAATATCTGTGGTTACATGACTCTGGAGCAAAAGTATAAACTAATGTTAGCTCAAATACTTTGTTAAAACTCCTTCTTGGCTTTATGTTATACAACAGGACAGGCATAAGTGGAAATGTCACTAGACCATCTGTAGCTTTAATCAGTGACCGTTAATAAATATGTGCACATTATTCATTTAATTGTACCTATAACTATGTGGTGGCCTCTGAGGGCATCACAGGTAAGTAAGCAGAATCCACGACCAGCTGAAGCCACTTACTCCTCTGCCAAGATGTGTCATTTGTGAGTGGCATTAAGCAGTGTCCCAAAATAAGTGACCTTTTCCAGGTCCCCAGGGATTGGCTTTAACTACAACATGTGTGTTTCTTTTCCTCCCAAGGATTTAACAACTCCGAGAGAACATGCGACAAAGAGTTTATTATACGTAGGACAGCCACCAATCGAGTACTGAACGTTCTCCGTCACTGGGTCTCAAAGCACGCACAGGTAATTCAGTAGCCTCGGTAATTACTTTCAAGGATTTTTTTTTAAACACCAGCTTTAAAAATCATTAACAGCACCTCATGATGCTTTCAAGTAGAGTTTGAAACCTTGGAAATAGAGCATGCTGAAGGGAAAAAACTTAAAAGGTGGGCCTACAGGTCAAAGCAAGCAAATGTATACCACCAGCATCCAGTGGTCCAGTTCTTCCAAGGGCAGGACACAGGAGGTGGAGCAGGACTACCCCTTCTCTCATCTCTGCAGAACAGCACCCACTGTGGGTGCCAGCTGTCCTCTGCCACCTGGGAGCACTGTTCACAGGGCCCTCTCTATGAGCAGAGGTGGGTCAGTTGGGGTGGCACCTCATGGAGGTAAACAGCAGGTGTCCCTGAAAGCAAGCAGCATTCTGGTACCAGACACGGGGGTGTTTCCTCAGCCTGATTCAGAAGACACTTTTGCCTTCACCTCCTTTTATGTTTTGTTTCGAGTACAGTTGACTCTTAGTTGAGGCATGTGGGATCCTGTTCCCGGACCAGGGACTGAACCTGGGCCCCCTACACTTGGAGTGTGAAGTCTTAGCCACCGGACCCCCAGGGAAGTCCCAACTCTTGAGCAATGTGGTGGTTAGGCGCGCCAGCCCTCTGTGCAGTGGAACACTTGTGTATAGCTTACATCTGGCCCTCTGTACCTGTGGTCCTGTGATGTATGTGGTTCCTCCACATCCACAGATTCAACCAACCTCAGACTGTGCAGTGTGGTAGTGCTTACAATTGAAAACAGTCTGCATACAAGTGGACCCACACAGTTCGAATCTGTTTCCCAAGAGTCTACTGTATTCTGTTTTTAAATTGCATCACGCTGACAGGACACTTGCTTGTTTTCTATTTGTGCATATTCAGTGCAAGTTTATAGACTTTGTATCCGTTTCACCATTTCACAAAATAAAGCAAGGGCCCCCTTTGCCTCATTGACTCAGGGCATGAATTGTGCCAAACAATGTCTCCACTGTCAAATAAGTGGTGGGCCTTCCTGACGCAGGCTGGCTAGCACCCTGCAAGGGAGTTGTGGAGAGAGAAGGGGGCCCTTCATGGCTCAGATCAGCACATGGGAAACATACAAAGTGCAAGTTAGCTAGTGAGTAGAGGGAAAAAATGCAAGGAATTCCCATGTTTCACTTCATTATATTTTCAGAGGCCGTCCTACTGAGGTTCTACTGCCTGGTCCTTGGTAATGACCGTTCATCAGAGAGAGTCTCGCGAGGGCCAGGCTCCTGAAAACCCTGTGGCAGGACAGTTCACTAATTGGAACAAGGGGGATGTGGACCTCACCACTAGCTGGCCCATGACAGCTCCTAAACAGTAATTAAAATAAAAACAAGTACAGCACATCAATAAAGACTGTAAGCACTTCATCTTGTACATCTTAGATAAATAACAATGGATCCTATATGACTCAAATTCAGAGAACCATCCTTAGCTCGTTGGAAATGTCTAGTCTCTCTTTTCCACAATCTCAGTGAGCTGCTTTGAATCCCTTTTGCTTCACTGCAGATAAAACATGATAATGATGTTTCTCTGCCACCTGACCGTCCATCCTGTCATCTCTGATTTTTGACCCAGAGTCTTGGCTTCTGATTCCTGGGTCTGACAGTGGCTTGGAGATGCGGAGTAGTTTTGATAGACAAAGTGGAGCAGATGCTGTGTGGTTCTTTTCCCCAGTCAGAGCTTCGGCCCTGCAAGTTCATGCCAAGACTTGCAGTCACAGCACCGGTCACAGCCCAGGTTTCCCTGGTCCCAGCTCCTTCCTCTCCTCCACATCTTCCCTCAAAAACTCTAACCCCACCTCCCTGTTAGCCTTAGTTTCCTTTTATCCCTTTTATCAATTCCCAGCGCCCTCTTCCTCTAATGATCTCAAACAAGGGTCCCTCACAATTCACAGATAATACTTACAGTAGCTAGAAAAGTACCTCAATTCAAGTTACAGTAGACTGGGGTTATTTTACTTTTGGTAAAGACAGTTCATAGATAGGAAGAGATTGGTGTACTAAATCCATCACTTATAATTAAGAGATTCATAGTAAAGTGTTATCATCTGATTTAACAGCTACATTGTACATTTAGGTATACATGTGTGCATACAGGCAATATCAGGCTGAATAGCACCAAGCCATTAGCTACTGAAATAGAAAATGGATTGATATGAAAGCAAGAGTCTCTTAATTCAGATTGTGTCCAAATGGCCTTTAGTTCTAATCCAAAAGCACCCTAGATAGATAGAAGGAGATGATTGATAAATAAATGTTGTTGTTTAGTCACTGAGTCTTGCCCGACTCCTGGGACCCCATGGACTGCAGCCCATCAGGCTCCTCTGTCCATGAGATTCTCCAGGCAAGAATACTGGAGTGGGTTGCCATTTTCTTCCCCCAGGGGATCTTCCTGACTCAGGGACTGAAGCCACGTCTGCTGCATTGGCAGGCAGATTCTTTACCACTGAGCCAACAGGGAGGCCTAGATAGATGGGTGGCCACACAGATGACTAAATGCAGCAGGTGCAAAGTTTCATGTGGTGCAGCCGAATCCTGGGAGGAAGATTTTGTAAATGGAAAGGAGAGGGTACGAAACTGTACTGGACACCTACTCCACAGGTCAACTTGAACTTGCTGTTTTATTTTATTGTCTGTATCTTACAGTTGAATCCCAGACATGAAGTACCAAAAGTCACAGGACTTCTAAGTGGTAGAACCTGGACTTGAACCAAGAACTGTTGAACTCCAGAGCTCAAGTCCTAGTCCCAGAGAGTTGAGTCTGCCAGTTTGGAGTGAACTTGGCTGGAAAGGCAGCCACAAACCTGAATCCTTGGTTAGAAAAGCAAAGGCAGGATAAGAAATGATGCTTGGTTAACTTCCTAGGAAACCCTTTTCCCCTTCCAAGTGTGGGTGAAATGGACTAAAATGAAGCTGTAATCTTGGAAATAAAATCTTCTATGTGCAACAAAAAGCACCCTAGGTTTTAGCTTTTACTTGGACAGTTCACATACTTTGCAGCCTGTCACTTCAGATGTGCTTATACATGGGAAAGCACTTTGCAATCAATTTTAGCATCCCAGACCCTCTCTCCATCAAAGTGGCACATCTCTACATGTGTGGAGAGTACAGCTGCTCGGGTATCCAGTCTTTTCTCCTGTCAGGATTACTGTAGAAAATTTAGACCCTGATGTGCCACAGGCAGTTCTTACCACTCACTCACTTGTCTTTTCTTACTTTGCCTGCTCATGTGAGTAGATTGTCGTGATGTGTGGTTGGTGTTGGATTATCCTGTTATAACTTCATCATGTGCACAGCCTGTCACCTTCCTCATTCAAGTGAGTTCTCCATCACCATCTCCCAGTCAGCGCGTGAGGTGCAGGCGTTTCTGTAGCATTTCTGCTTATTGGAAAACAGCTTTAGGACATTTTTTTGCTGGCTTCAGTGTCCAGGTCTCCCTTCTTCGCTTTACTGACTTGCTTTTGGTGGGACTTGAGCCCAGGCCTATCCATTTCTAAAGCCAGAGTGCTTCTAATTACACCTCATGGCCTGGATCCTAAGCTTAGACTTTAAGTTTTAATTACAAGTTGGTCACAACACTTCAAGCTACAAGAGAAGTTGTTATTTTAATATTTTGAGAACGTAAGTACTTTCGTTTTAATTCTCTTTTCTGAATTTTGAAGAGCATGATAAGAACTTAAAGCACTGTTTTAGAGTTTCATATGGTAATGGATTTTAAACAAAACTCTCTATTTATCCAACTGGAATTACAATTAAAATGTCATTAAACTCAATTAGTTTTAATTAAAATGTCATTAAAATTAAAGTATATTCTTTCCCCCAAATTCATTCTATTTCCTATGTGATCACTGCACAGACCAGAGCTTTTTAAAGCATTCAGTCATGACCACTTAATGGAGAGTAGAATCAATTAATGGGTTGTTATGAAGAGCAGGTCAAGGCAGGCTCTTGATAATGGGTGGGTAAACAGTTCCAATAGAAGCCAGACAGACCTGGTTTCCGCTCATGGTCCTGGAGGCCACATTGCGTACCCACCACCTCCTGTCACCACTGCAGTACCACCTGAGCCAGCTGAGTTAGAGGAGGTGGGTGCATGGCCCCCGACTTGATAGACCCCCAAGCAAGGTGACCACCATGGTGCTTGAAGAAGGATTAACAGCTCCAAGCCTTTATTCAGGTTTCAGTTCAGTTCAGTTCAGTCACTCAGTCGTGTCCGACTCTTTGCGACCCCATGAATCGCAGCACGCCAGGCCTCCCTGTCCATCACCAACTCCCGGAGTTCACTCAAACTCATGTCCATCAAGTCGGTGATCTCATCCAGCCATCTCATCCTCTGTCGTCCCCTTCTCCTCCTGCCCCCAATCCTTCCCAGCATCAGAGTCTTTTCCAATGAGTCAACTCTTTGCATGAGGTGGCTAAAGTATTGGAGTTTCAACTTCAGCATCAGTCCTTCCAAAGAACACCCAGGACTGATTTCCTTTAGGATGGACTGGTTGGATCTCCTTGCAGTCCAAGGGACTCTCAAGAGTCTTCTCCAACACCACAGTTCAAAAGCAAAGCATCAATTCTTCAGCGCTCAGCTTTCTTCACAGTCCAACTCTTACATCCATACGTGACAAGTGGAAAAACCATAGCCTTGACTATCCAGGTTTATTTAAAGGTATTTACTCTCACAGAGGTAATAGGACTTGAGACTGCTGGTCAGAAAACTTGAGCTCTAATCTAACTCTGTCAATTAACCCGCATATTTGAGGGTTTTTTAAAATTAATTAATTAATTTGGCTGCATCAGGTCTTAGTTGTGGCACACGTGATCTTCGTTGCATCACGTGATATATCTTCCATTGTGATGAACAGGCTCTCTCTAGTTGCAGCCCACGGGCTTATTTGCTCCACGTCATGTGGGACATTAGCTTCCCTGACTAGGAATTGAACCCATGTCCCCTGCATTGCAAGGCAAATTCTTAATCACTGAAGTGAAGTGGGGAGTCCCGCCAGAGAAATCCCACCGTCATCTTTGTTGTCTCTGGTTTTCACATCACAAATGAAGGGCTTGGACAAGAGATTGTTTTTCTTACCTGATTCATTCAGTACCAGTTGAGCCCATTTAAGGAAGAATGCAGCGTTATTGTGACAACTTGACTGTTTTGAAGTAGTAGCTTTGTGAGAAAATTAGTAAGGAGTTGAATGCATTTCAAAAAGCAGCACAGCATGCTCACAATTGCATTTTTCCTCACATGGTAGACTAACTAGGGGGCACCATTGCAATTTGTAGAAAACAACCACAGTGAAACAGCAGGATGCAAATTTGTCTACAAATAATCTAGAAAATTGAGTCTTCTATAAAGTATTAGAGATCATGCATTTATTTCTCAGTTCTCATCAAAGCTAACTCATGTTGGCAGATACTGTCCTGAACTTATTTCAGGAGAAATAAAGAAAGAACTACAGAATTACGGGTATGGGTCTCCAGAGAAATAGAAACTCCCTAGGATGTCACCTTCAGCTCTCCCTATCCCCTTAAATGTAGTGCTAGGGTGCCACTTCCTCTCCTAGCCTTTTCTTTAGTATTTGGTAAGGCTAAAATGTTTCATTTTTTTCCTGATTTTAAAATTTCTCTCCTGTGAATGTACTCTCCCCTAACTTCTCCTCATCTTGTCATGCTTTTTCACTCATTTTTCTCCTTCCATGTTGAAAGTGAAGCCACAAGGCGAGCTGAGTTTCTCACATATGCACTTGTCTATGGATCAGCAGCCTAGAGTTGGAGTGGGGCTGTGTTCTTCCAGCTCTGCCATTTATCTTCTCTGGGGCCCTGAACTGGTTACTCAGACTCTCTAGGGAGGCTGATTTCTTCTTCTAAAAAGGAGAACAACTATCCATGTTTTCCCTTACCTAAGACTGTAGAGAGAATTAAAGGTGATGTTGAATTAAGAAACGTGAAGGACATAAGGTACAACATAGGTACAGCCCCTTCCAGCTAAGGACAGGAGAGATGTACATTTCCTCTCCCTCCAGCCAGCCTGGAAGCACCCTCCACACAGGGGGCCGTGCCTCATTCATCTTTGTATCTCCTTTCGCTGGCTCTGCAATGTTGACTACATGGTAATTGCCCAGGGATAGCTGTTGAGTTTACACTTTAATGTTGCTGTTGTTCATTCTCTCCAGAAAGTAATTTTCTAGCCTTCAAGTTTCCCAAGTCAGCCAAGGCAGAGACTACAACCACTAAAGGAAATCAAGGCTGTGTGTGTAAAAAGTCTTGAGTAGAGAAAGTGTTTTCAACTGGGTGTCCACACCCTCCTGGGGGTGTCATGCTGGGCAGCCTTATGTGTCATTCTCACAGTTCCTGATTGCAAGGTGTCTGCAGGTTCCTGGACTGCAGAGCTTTAAAAAAATTGTTTTAATTAAAGTATAGTTGATGTACAATATTTTATAACTTACAGGTGTACAATAGAGTGATTCACAATGTTTTAAGGTTAAACTCTAAGGTTATCATAAAATATTGGCTATATTCCCCACGTTGTACAATATATCTTTGTAGCATATTTTATACATAATAGTTTGCACCTCTTAGCCCCTCACTCCTATATTGCCCCTCCCTCCTTCCCTCTCCCCACTGCTAACTAACAGTTTGTTCTCTGTATCTGTGAGTCTGTTCCACTGTGTTGTAGATCTAGGGTTGTATTACTAGTTTGTTGCATTTTTTAGATTCCGCATATAAGTGATATCATACAGTATTTGTCTTTCTCTGTCTGTATTTCATTTAACATAATACCCTCCAAGTCCATCCATCTTGCTGCAGATGGCAAAATTTCGTTCTTTTTAACGGCTGAGTAGTATTCCATTGTCCATATAATATACACCACGCCTTCTGTATGCATTCATCTGTTGCTGTAGGTTGCTTCCATGTCTTGGCAATCGTGAATAGTGCTGCTGTGGACACTGGGGTGCATGTATCTTTTCGAATTAGTGTTTCTCCCTGTGCCCTTTGTGCACAGCCAGGTTGGGGAGGGACTTTGAGGCTGGCTATAAACAACTCAGATCTGTGTTCTAGTATCTATGGAAGGTCTCGTATGTACAATTTACAGCAATTTTGATTTTCCTGAGTTGTCTTATTGATCAACTAATTCTGAAAAAATACTCTGTCCACTTGTTCGTGGGTTATTACAAACCATGGAATAGCACTGAGAAAAGAGCCTGCAGCTGTGTCCACAGGTTGCAGCTCACTTCATCAGACTATGGGCACCATCGGAACAATAAGTACCTGAGAATGAAACAGTCATTTATTTTCTTAATTGTAAGCTAAAGGGAATTAGCCTACATGTTTTAAAAGTGTTAGGTCAGACACAAATGACCTAATTATGTTAAAATCTTCCCAAAAGAGTTTGTGGAGGGAACACTGCTACTCCCTTTTCTGTTTTCTTACCTCCTTCACTCATTCACTAATAAGAACTGAGTACCAGAGTGTGCCCGACACTGGGGTATATGTGAGCATGAGCCTGAGTTGGGTAGCGGGCCTTAAGTCTCTGGCAGAGAGGTCTCCAGAAACCCCACAAGTGCCGCAAAAGGAGGAACTTGGCACTGTCCCATCTGCCACGTCCAGAGGGAACCAGGGCCAGGCTCCACCTGCCGCAGTATGCCAGGCTAAACCTTCTTCCCCTGGAAGGTCAGAAGTGATAGCAAGAAAGCAGAGAGGAAGTAGGGAGAGAGAAGGGGCCTCCCAGGTGGATTCCCAGGCTCGAGGCCAGCCAGGCAGGGCCAGGAGGGAACTGGTGTATTCTGGACAGAAATGGAACTTCAATTCATGTATTGGATTGGACATTTTGACTGAAGAGATTGTTCTTATAACTAAAGCTTCTGGAAACTCTGGTGCCCATCCTAAAAGGTGGGGAAGGATGGCCTGTAGAGAATCTAATGAGGTCACTGAGAAACAGTACTGCTGCCCAATTATTTCATTATTGTTCATGGTACAGGAAGTGTAGGTCACCTTGGCAGAGCAAGTTTCACGGAATTTGTCAAGATAACTCACTTGCTATGTTTCTAACTCACTTCTGTCCTCTTATATTCATTGTATGATGGACAAAGCACTTTAGCTGCTGATGAAGAATACCTTGGTTTAAATGCATTTTTACATTGTGTTGAGATAGTATATGCTTCGTATGAAGGGTATTGAACATGGGTAGAACTCCGTGACGTTTTACCCACGTACACACCTGTGCATCTCCCACCCTGATTAAGAAATGGAATATTTCTGGCAACAGAGAGGCCCCTTCCAGTCAATGTCCCACTTCCTGGGCATTGCTCAGTTTTTCTTTTTTTTTTCCCTTAGTTTCAACATTGTTCTTATTGATTTTTGTACTTTTTATACATTCAGAATAAAACCCTTTATCTGCCAATTACATTCATTTACCCCAGGTTGTTCTTTGGTATAACATGTTTATGTAATTTTCTATTGAATATACTTGATTTAAAATATTGTGTTAATTTCTGCCATACAGCAAAGTGATTCAGTTATATATATGTGTGTGTGTGTATATATATATGCATTCCATTTTATATTCTTTTCCATTGTATTAATATTAACAGTTTATCACAGGATACTGAATGTAGTTCCCTGTGCTGTACAGTAGAACCTTGTTGTTTTGTTGTTGTTCCAGTCTATATATAATAATTTGCATCTGCTAACCCCAAACTCCCAGTCCATCCCTCTCGCGCCTCCCCTCCCTTTGGCAACCAGAAATCTATCCTCTATGTTTGTGAGTCTGTTTCTGTTTTGTGGACAGGTTCATTTGTGTCATATTTTAGATTCATAGATAAGTGATACCAGTGGTATTTGTCCTTCTTTTTCTGACTTACTTCACTTAGTAGGATAATCTCTAGTTGCATCCATGTTGCTGCAGATGGCATTATTTCATTTTTTTATGGCCGAGTAGTGTTTCATTGTAACTCAACATTAAAAAACTAAGATAGTGACATGTGGTCCCATCACTTCATGGCAAATAGAAGGGGAAAAACTAGAAGCAGTGACAGCTTTTATTTTCTTGAGCTCCAAAATCATGATGCATGGTGACTGCAGCCATGAAATTAGAAGATGCTTGCTCCTTGGAAGGAAAGCTATGACAAACCTAGACCACATATTAAAAAGCAAAGATATCACTTTGCCAACAAAGGGCCATATAGTCAAAGCTATGGTTTTTCCAGTAGCATATACAGATGTGAGAGTTGGACCCTAAAGAAGCCTGAGCACTGAAGAATTGATGCTTTCAAATGGTGGTGCTGGAGAAGACTCTTGAGAGTCCCTTGGACTGCAAGGAGATCAAACCAGTTAGTCCTAAAGGAAATCAACCCGGAATATTCATTGGAAGGACTGATGCTGAAGCTGAAGCTCCAGTACTCTGGCCACCTTATGCAAAGAGTCAACTCATTGGAAAAGACCCTGATGGTGGGAAAGATTGAGGGCAGGAGGAAAAGGGGATGACAGAGGATGAGATGGTTGGAATGCATCACCAACTCAATGGACATGCATTTGAACAAACTCTGGGAGATAGTGGAGGACAGAGGAGCATGGTCTGCTGCAGTCCATGGGGTTGCAAATAGTTGGACATGACTGAGTGACTGAACAACAATTCCTGTTAGAGTAACCATTCTAGATGGATGCTCAGAACTTTGTGTACGGCTGTTCTTGGGAGAGCCCTGTGAAGGTGGAATCTGGGCTGAATCCAGGCCTTCGGACAAAATGCCACTACCCCTATTTGACCAGTGAAGCCATTAGGTCTCAGGGAGATTCAATCAGTACTGCCCAGGGAATTTTCTATAGTGATGGAAAGGTTCTATGTCCGTGGTATCCATAACAGTAGCCTCTGGCCATGTGTGATTAGTGCCTACAGTGTAACAGGCCACTCAAGAGTTCAGCACTAAGTAGACCCAGCTCTGATGTCCTGTCCTTCCACTGCCCTGCAGGGCCCCGTTCTTCTGAAGCAGGAACCTGGGTGGGTGGTCTCCACCAGGGCCCCAGTGAGCCTGCTGAAGAAGGAAGTACCCAGACTGGGTTTACTGAAGCAAAAGCAAAATCTTTTTGGAACATTGGTATTACAGTTATAAATCGCACAGAGAAGATGATGGCTTTTTCTCAGTAAGGAAGGACAACGAACACCCTTATGTTTTGGCTTTGGACCTGTGACCCCAGACCAGCGGTACAGTGGAAACATGCCCTATTGACTAATTGAGGCAGAAAAGTAGGTGCCGCTGTGACGGCCTGTACGTAGTGTGTTCAAAGACCTCAGGGATCAGGACGTCCTAAAATGAGAGCTTATCAGTTCATCCCTTCTTTTTCTTATTTTGACAGGTGACAGAGAGCCCTTTTAAAACTGGATTTTATGAACGTATACTGTGTTTACTGGGGCTTCCAGTACACCTGCCAGTACAGGAGATGCAGAAGACATGGGTTTGATCCCTGGGCTGGGATGATCCCCTGGAGAAAGAAATGGCAACCCACACCAATATTCTTGCCTGGAAAGTTCCATGGCAGAGGGGCCTGGTTGGCTACAGTCCACGGGGCAGCAGAGAGTCAGACACAACTGAGCATGCACGCACTGTATTTATTAGGTTATTATTTATTTATTGTTGTTGCTTAGTTGCTGAGAAATGTCCAGCTCTTTTGTGATTCCCATGGACTGAAGCCCACCAGGCTCCTCCGTCCATGGGATTCTCCAGGCAAGAATACTGGAGTGGGTTGCCATTTCCTTCTCCAGGGGATCTTCCCGATCCAGGGATCAAACCCACCTCTCCTGCATTGCAGGTGGATTCTTTACTGCTGAACTGCTGGGGAAGCCCCAGGAGGCCCCTTTAAATTTTTAAAATTTTTAGCCTTGCTTAGGGAAACATAAAATCCAGTGTCAATGTAAAGCACTAAGTTCAGATTTATTCTGTGCTCCAGATCTGAAATGGAGGTTGGCCAGGACAAGCACGTGGCAGACTTTTGTTGTGGGTGGAAGAATGAGATGGATAAGAGAGGACCCGCTCCTGACCAGGCAGCTCCTGCTGCCTGGACTGACGGCTCTCAGCCTGCGTCCAGCCCTGTCCTGTCCTTGGGTCCACCCCATCCTTGTCTATACTGCTCCTGCCAGTCTGCGTGGGAGACTCTCCCCGGCTATACGGGCCACCCAGACTCTGCTCCTGAGTCGTGGATTTTCTTTCCACTCATGAGACAGCCTTCAGAGTAGGGATGCCTGATCTTGGAGCTTTCTCAGGAGAAAGAGTCCCTCCCTGGACCACAGTACTCTCTGCCACACTTGGGTGCTTCCTGACCTCATTCTCCTAAAGGTGACCAGGACCTTACAAATGTCCCTCCCCCGCATCCTCACCACAGCTGAATGTGAGTTCCCAGCATCCACTTCCTGGGAAGATGTGTCCCTGACACTGACCTGGGAGAAGGAGCTCTGGGATTCCAGGGGAATGATCTCTGTGCCAACCTGAGGTTTGAGATGGTCTTAGTTATGGAGTGGGACACTCGGTCTTTCGTGGGCGACTTGAAAACCTAACCTCCCCACCCCTGCCACCCCCAGAAGGCAGTCTGCTCTCTGACGTTGCATTCTGAGTGACAGGCTCCCAGAGTGTTCAAAGGGTTCTTTAACAATACTGTATTAATGTCAGGTGCCGTTCTAAGTGTTTTCAAATACTCACTCATTCACTCCTCACTCCAGCCTTTTGCGGGAGGGAAGGTATAGTCTCTGTTTCACAGATGGTGAAATTGAAGCCTGGGGACGAAATATTAATAATTTGCCTGAGATGTTGCAGGTGGCCAGTGGCAGAACCAGGTTTCACACCTGGGCTGCTGGCTGCCCAGCTCAGGTTCTCAACCACCCATCTCACGGCCCCTGCATCTCGCCAGCTAACACTCAGGATGCAGAGCACTCCAAACGAATAGGAAAAAGCCACTTGTGACCTCAGACAGTGAGCATGTCATATGTTAGCACTGACAACACTTCCGTTCTCTATTTCTTAGTCTTCTCTGAGACTTTGGCCCTAGACTCTGTGTCCCTTAGACAAAGGATTTGGGATTGCTAAAGGTTGGGCAGAGTCCTGCCCCCTTCCAGCAGCCACTGCTGTGCCTCCTGCATTCAGACAGTGATTAGCCATCTCCCTTACCAGTCTCCCCCAGGCACTGCCAGGGCAGGAGTTGGGGGTGCTGTCCAAGGTCACAGACCAGAAAAACCCCTGCTGTTTTCAAGGCCTCAGGACCCCAGACATCCCACCAGTATCCCAGGTGGATTAGGATGTGGCCTCATTGCTCAGGTAGTACAGGGATGCTCCTAGGCCTTCCCCTGCCTGTGGGTTCTGATGGGGATGCCGGGAATAAGAGAGAATTCAGTCACGTTGTGAGATGCTGGAAGCTATGAAATATTTAAAAATATGTATGTATTTTGGCTGCACTAGGTCTTAGGTGCAGCAGTCAGGCTCAGTAATTGCAGGCTTGGCAAGCCCGCACATGCGCTGAGGCATGTGGGATCTTAATGTTCCAGTGAGGGATAGAACCCACGTCCCCTGCATTGGAAGGTGGATTTTTAAACACTGGACCACAAGGGAAGTCTCTGAAATATTTATTTTTAATGGTAAATTAGTGTGTATTACCTCAACCTTGCAAATGCTTTTATAAAAACCACCAAATGGAAAGATAATCCATGGACATAGTTTTTATGTTAGTCTCATCCTTATTAATTGGTCCCAATTTGCTTCTAGCTGTCCACACTACCACCGTTGGCCTCTAAATGTCGAAGCTAAGAAATCGCAAACATCCACCAGGTGCAAACGAGGACAAGCCCAGACTTGGCCATTTGCTGCTGTTGTTTAGTTGCTCAATCCTGTCTGACTCTTTGAGACCGCATGGACTGTAGCCCGTCGGGCTCCTCTGTCCATGGGAGTTTTCAGGAAAGAATAGGCGAATGGATTGCCATTTCTTTCTCCAGGGGATCTTCCTGACCCAGGGATTGAACCCGTGTCTCCTGCACTGGCAGGCAGATTCTCTACTGCTGAGCCACCAAGGAAGCCCAAGACTTCCCATAAAGGCAGCCCAATAGAGAAAGCTGTATCTAATTTAATTAGGATAGCAACGTCCTTTTCACTCCTTCTGATTTCCTGAACCTGTAGGCTGGTACTTATTTTCATCAGTGGGTGTTTGATCCTGCTGAATTTTGTGGTGGTTATTGACATTGTCCTCTCCTCCCCTCAGAATAGACTGCCTTGGGCATTGCATTTCACTTTAGTTTCTGGGTCAAAAAAAGACTCACATGAGGAACAAAATCCAGAAACCTGAATTCTGGTCTGGATTCCAGTGTGCGTTTGCTGTAAGTCTGTAAACTTGACCAAATGATCTGTATGGGGTTCTTCTACAGAAAGGAATTATTTGTCAGACTGCTCTAGAAAATATGTAAGAAACTATTAGCTGATAGATATGGGTTCTCTCTTTTTTTCTTTTAAGCTTGAGGATAGATCTTAACTCTTTCTGTGGTCCAGGCAAACAAGATTCTTGTTTCTTGAACTGCTTACCAGAGCTTTCTCTTATCTTTTATGCCTCCATATTGTTTCCTTTAAACTCTCCTTAAGCTTTCCATGCTTGTCTTTTAAAAATGCTTGGCAAGACATTTTCATCAGGATTTATTTAAGTCAGTGTGAAATAGAATTAAGAGTTAAAGAAGATGTCTTAAATGGAACTTCTTTTCAGTTTCCATTAGTTGCCGAGACAGAAATGTAGTTTTCCCTGTAGAACTAGTGGGATTCTTTAACCTTTTGCAGATGGATTGCATCGACAGAGAAAATTCAGAGAAGCACACAAGGGATTGTATGTACTTTGATAGGTTCTTATCTCTGCTATAAGAGTTTTCTGATTAAAGGTGCTGTGGGGATCCTCCTTTTTCCCAGTTTGCGTTCCGCATGCTCTTGGGTCATTGGAAGTGTTTCTGGAGACCATGGCGTGCCATCAAGTCCTCAGGACCAGTGACCTCTGTTACTTTCAGTCACCCTCGGACTTGGAGGAGCCCGCTTAACACTGGTGCATCAGACGGTTCATTCGGGTCCAAGATGTTGTCTCACCTGCTGACTTTTGCTTTGTGTTTCTTTCCTCCCAACTCTGCTCCCCAGAGTCACCCACCTATATCGTCTCATCTGCTCGGGTAAAGTTTCTCTCTGGAGGGACATTGAAGGTTCTAATTCTACCAGATTCCTATGTTTCTGAGTCTGTCTTCTCTGTGGGGAAAACTTACCAGCTTTCTTTATCGTCTTTTCCCCTCTCATGAATCCGGGGAGGGAGGACAAAGCATAGCTTAGAGAATACATCCTAGCATTTTGGTAAGGTTTTTATTCAAGTTAAGTTTTCCTGGCATGTGGCCTTCTTTAACTAAGAAAGTTACAAAATCAGGATTAAAACCAGGCTCTTCCACACTTTTCTTTCTCCCTCTGATCCTTGCCATTTTCTTGAAAGAGACAATTCCATATCAGTTCACACCTATCCAGAAACCAACGGAAAACACAGCATGTGGAAAAATTCTCTTTTTTTCCTGAGAAATGCCTTTAAACTGGCTGATTCTCTCTTGAAACTTAGAGATGTAAGCTCAGGAGCTATCGTATTTCAAGGTTGTAGGGCAGTATTTAAAATTCTAAGCACAGCTGTTCAGGTCTAGAGGCTGCATTTTAGCAAGTCATTCCCATGCAGAGTCATTTGTTAAGAAATGATGGAATAAATGATTTTCTGCATAGCTTTTTCCTTCGCGCTGAGCTGGTGTCATTCATCGCCATTTGCCTCTCCCCAGTTATTTTTGTTCTAACATATCTTCCACATTTCGCATTGTGCCTTCTCCTCGTAGCCTCCCACTTCACATCTGCTAAACTAATTTCCCAAACTGCCAGTTTAAGAAGAATTAGGTAGCTCATTATCACTTGTCTCAAAGTTAAGAACGCTCCCAAGCACGTTTATCCATTCATCCAACAAATATTTGAGGGCCCACCAGGCGCACGCATGCTTACCAAATCTGGGGGTTAATGATAACTGGAATTTACTACCTTTTCCTGGTTCATAAACTCCTACATGATGGTCAGGCATACATTTCTTATATATTCTGTTCCTCTTTGAAGATTCTCAACCTTATGAGTAATTAATACCTAGTAAGTGTTGAACAGGTACTACAAAGTGTTTAGTGTTACTATGGTATTTTTTAGGGTTCTCTTCCAAACTTAATGCCCTTTCTTTAAAATTTCAACTAGGCTGTTCTTTTTGTGGCGTGAACAAAGAGGTGGTTAAAATATTCTTGCAGTTTGTTGATGAGAAATGCTGGAAAACTCTATACCTTTCACTTTTCCAGGGAGAAACCCCAATTCAGAGTCATGGTTGCCCAGAGGTGGTGAGAAGGCAGGCAGACAAGGGTGGTGGCAAGTAGACAAGACAACCCAGGTACCATGCAGGGTCCCTTATCCAGCACAGTCTCCCCTAGGACCGGGTGGCAATACTGAAGTTCTAAATAAAGGTTCCCCTCAGAAGGGCTGAAATCCGCAGGGGTTGACAGGCTTATTATCTTTGGTTCACTAGCATTCATGGCATTCACCCTAGACTCCAGGGTGATTTGCACAGATTGGGAAGATCAGTCAGCATCTTTGGCTCAGTTTCCCGTTTGACACAATGGCCTGGATCTAACCTAAATCTACATCACAATTTCAAGTAAAAAAAAATCATCTTCTGTAGTCAAAGACAACAGGAAACAATAGCTTTGCAGTGAAAATCGTGAAGTCAAACTTTAGGCTCTTATTTTTGAGCCTAGCACACCCAAGGCCCCTTCTTTATGAGCCCTTCCATCCATTAAAATTGTCTATGTGATTTTACTCCACTCTGCAGCATTTCCACTTTCTTTTTAAAAACTCTGGCCACTGTTAAGAATACACTGTATTGATTACAATGAGAAAATTACTCTCATAATTCTCTTTACTCCCAAACTGTGCTTATTGAATCAGACTTTCCCAGTGTCCTAGAGTTCCCTTGGCCGTATGTGGTATATTATAATTATTACTCTATTCTGCAAGAATGAATGTCATTCCAAAATGCCTAAACTATCAACAGGGGTTAGTTGTAAAGTGCCAGAGAAACTGATTTTTCTCTTCTATGACTTAGTCTTACTCATACAAACCTGAGTCTCAAGATCCATGGCTCAAATCATTGTCACTGTGGATGGAAGGTGGTTCGGGATCAGCATGGTAATGCTGTTGAGATGTGTCTTTCAGGCCAAGACACCTTCACTGATAACTGCTTCTTTGAAGAGTATAGCAGTTAAAAACTCAGGTTTTAGCCAGCATTACCTGTGTTTGAGTCCTGGGTCTGCCACTTGCCGCCTGTGTGACTTGGGACAAGATACTTAGTACTTCAGCTCCCTCATACATGACATGGGAATAATGATTGTAACTTGTTGTTGTTGAGGGTTGAAGCAGATAATAGAGTGATTGAAATATCATCTAGCCTGTGGCAAACTCTTAAGTCTTGGTTGCGATAATTACCTCAGGAGTTGCTCAGTAAACTGGAGAAGGTATTGGCTCTCCCAGAAATGCTTAGTATGTTTGAGTTGAGGCTGTAAGGTCTCGGTAAAATGTCCCTAAGTCCTAATAGTCCTGAATAGAATCCTGGAGGATTCTAGCATCATCTGTTGGTAACTTTTTGCTCCTAAGCATGTGTTGTGTGTTACACTCCACTCTTTGACACTCTGCTTAAGCTGTCACCTCTTTACAGGGGGCTCCCAGACCCACACTTCCAGACGCTGCCCCTCTCCTAAGACTCAGTGGGCACCTGCTTTTAGATGCCCCTTGTTAAGCCCCTCTCCCTGGATTTTATTGGTTAATATCTGCTCTGTGCGCCCACTTCTGTTGGCTGTCTGTCTTCCCTAAAGCCCTAGATGCTAAGATGCTCAGTGCCTGTTGAAAGAACAAGAGCTGTAGTCTCCTTTTTAAAGACTGAAGTGTTAAAAGTCACGTTTTCTGGGCTCTCCGCCTTTGAAAGCAGACTGGTTTCTTTTTTCCAGCCTTCAGTCTCCTCAACCCTGCTTCGTGATTTGGAAAACGAACACTAACCTAAGTAAGCGGTTGTTGCAATGACTGCAGGCCCTCTTGGGTGCTGCGCTGTTTGCTCATCTTCCCTGAAAGTTCCCAGGCTCAGGCCTGGCTCAGTCGACACCCGCCTGCGGGTCTGGGAAAGGCGCTGCAGATTCCTGAGGAGCCAGGCGGCCCAGGAGCGCCACCTTGTGGGCGTCATTATTGCTGCCTTTGAGAAGGAGCCCAGTGTCCCTCCAACACTCCCAGTGTTCTGGTTTCCCATCTCAGGTCCTGGAGAAATGTAGCCAAAAATGAGATTCTAGATAAATTACAAAAAGACTGTTAGGCAAACTTACTGTCCATTACCTACTTCCTGTTTAAATAATCTACCTCCTGTTTACTGCATGTGCCTTATATGTTTCAGATTTCTTTTCTTTTCTTTTTTTAAAATATTTATTTGGCTGTGTCGGGCCTTAGTTGCACGTGCTGGATCCTCACTATGTGGAATCTAGCTCCCTGACCAGGGATTGAACCCAGGCCCCCTGCATTGGGAGTGCAAAGTCTTAGCCACTGGACCACCAGGGAAGTCCCCAGACTTCTTTTGAGTAGTAGGTAGTGTTTTTAACAGGGATTTTTGAATGGCCAATTCTGCATTTTACATGCTCTGGTTAAAAAAAGAAAAATTTACATTCTAAGTTGTACATCAGAAGATTCCGATTTTTTTCTCTTAAGGTTTTGAGGAGCTGCTTTTTGCATGATATTTTTTAAGTGGCCAAGTCTTGCTACTCAGAGTGTGAGCAGCAAAACCCAGGAGGTCCTTCAGTTCAGTTCAGTTCAGTCGCTCAGTCGTGTCCGACTCTTTGCGACCCCATGAATCGCAGCACGCCAGGCCTCCCTGTCCATGACCAACTCCCGGAGTTCACTCAGACTCGCGTCCATCTAGTCTGTGATGCCATCCAGCCATCTCATCCTCTGTCGTCCCCTTCTTCTCTTGCCCCCAATCCCTCCCAGTATCAAAGTCTTTTCCAATGAGTCAACTCAGAGTGTGAGCAGCAAAGCCCAGGAGGTCCTTAGAAAAGTAGAATCTGAGTCCCCATTCCAGACCTTCTGCACCAGAATCTGCGGTGATTCGTGGGCACTGGACAGTTTGAGAAGCACAGGTGGAAATAAGATGGAAGATCTGTGCTGTCCCCACGCGGCCATGTCCTTAAGGGCCTCATTTCACCCCATGTGATCACATCCCATCAGCCTCAGTGGCCTGGTGTGAACCGGGTTTATGGTTCCCGCCTTGCCTGCCTCTGGGTCGGCTGAGGAAGGGCTGAAATCATATACAGGAGGTCACTCTGAACATGATAAAAGCCTGTTCAAGTGTAAAGGAAGATTCTGAGTGAAAATTCTTATGTTTTGTACTTAGCCATCATTAGCTAACCTGCTTTATATTAGCTACATGAGCAAAGTGAGAATTCACCCGTAACCATTCCTCTCACTTCAGATAGTGTCTAGGCAGATTTCACCAAGTTTGCAAAGGTCGCTCTTAGGCTAGTCTTCCTAGAGCTCAGAATAATCAGATTACATTCTGTTTTCCTTAACAAGACCTTTCACACAACTTGCCTTCCTGGGGTCTCAGAAGTGTTCCCACTGTTGAGCCCAGAGTGGGGCACAGTAGGCACTGGAGAATGCTTGTTGATTAAGCCACTAATTAGCCCCCAGCGAGGTCCAAACACCAGCTTGATGTCCTTCACACTAACTCATTTATGATAATCATATTATTTGCATCATTGAGAGATTCAACATAGCTCCAGGACTCAGTCATCACAATAATAAGTATCAAACATTCATTAAGCAAAGATGCTGGATGGCTGAGAAATCCTTTGGTAGTGCATGAAGACGGGGGTAGGTGAGATCATTAGCTGTTGACAAACGTCACTCCCATTACATTTGAAATGGTGGGAGGAGGAGGACAAAGGACAAAAACAGCAGCAAATATTACTCTCTTCTCCTTGCAAACATTTTAAAAATAAAATCAGTAGTCAAGAAGTTGTTGGGCAAAAAGTAGGTGAAATTTTAGGAAAACATATCATCTGAAGGTGTTGCTTGGACCCTAGTGGCTCCTGCTTCTGAAGAAGGGATTGTCAAACAGTGAAAGGGAAATACTGAGAAAAATTAATGACACTGTTTTTCACCAAACTGAGGTTCACAAATATTCAATTCAGGTTTAATTAGACTTTTGTATTGTCTATAATTTGTGAAATTATGGACTTTATGCCCCCAATTTACTAAATATGGGCTTCCCAGGTGGTGTTCGTGTACGTCTGCCAATGCAGGATACATAAGAGACGCCAGTTCAATCCCTGGGCCAAGAAGATCCCTGGAGGAGGGCATGGCAACCCACTCCAGGGTTCTTGCCTGGAGAATCCCATGGACAGAGAAGCCTGGTGGGCTACAGCCCACAGGGTTGCAAAGAGTCAGACACTACCAAAGGAACTTAGTATAGTGAAAGCATGCTTTTTTATTGGATCCATTGCAATGAGCAATATTTTCTCTAATCATTTAAAAGAAGTCAGAATGTAGTGCTTCAAAATTACTTTCTCTAAAGTGAAAATGTACTCATAATGAGTAACTTTGTGTAGTAGGGAAAGTAAACCGCATGCTGCACAGTCTGTCGGAGTCAGATCTGAAAGCAAGGTGTGGCAGCGTTCAGTTTATCTCTGAGTACCTGATGATCCCGGGATGCTGCCAGTATGCTGTCCATGTTTTACAAGAATACATATAATAAAAGAGTGTGAAAAAATGACAACTTGACCTTTTTATTAATTTTTAACTTTTAAAAATTTTCAAATCTAGAGAAAATGCTGGAATAAAATAAAAGGTGTGGCCACACATCTGGAGTCACTAATGGTTCACATGGTTACCACATGTGTATCTCTCCCCCTTCCTTTCTCACGTTTTCTCTCGCTCCTCCCCTCTCCCCTAGGGACCTGCTCTGACATAGCCCCAGCAAAATGATCAAATTCAGGACAATTTAACATGGATAGGATACTCTCGACTGGTACATAATTCTAAGTTGTTGCGGTAATGCCCTGTGTAGCATTTTCCCCTCGATCCTGGATCTAATCCAGGCTCACCTCTTGCATTATCTGTGGTGCTTTTGGTGTCCTTTAAACTGGAACAATTTCTTAGTTTCTTTGTCTTTGATGACATTAGCATTTTTGGAACATGCAAGCCTGTTCCTGCATCTTCCTCACAATGCAAGTGTGAGATTATGCATTTGAGGCAAAAATACTAAATGATGATTCTTCACAGAACATTACATTTGTGGACCCATGATGTTGGTTTGCTCCATTCCTGTGACAGTAACTGATCACTGGGTTCAGGTGACATCTGTCAGATTCTCCCTTTGTATTTAATCATTTCTAATGGTGGTGTTGCAGGGGAGAGGGTACCCTGACACTATTAATTCTGTTTCCCTGTAAATTGTGGCATCTATTCATGATCCTTACCTGATAAGTTCCCACTGCTTTGGTCAAAAAAGGTGATTTTCTAACTCATATTCCTTTATATTTATTGGAAGTCCACTGTAAAGAATAATTCTCTTCTGCCTTCTTCATGTATGTATCTATTTATGTGTTTGTGGGCATTAGTAGGGGCTTGCAAGTTGTTTTGATTCAGCTGGTTATTACTTACTACTCTCATTCATTTTGGTGTGCATGTGATCCTACTCACCTTTGCCATGTGGGTACCCTTTCATTATCACTCCTATGTTTGTTTGACACGGCCTCATGGGTGTGTATCATTTATTCTTTAGCATACCTGTATTGAAGTTAATTGCAGAATTTATACTTTGAAAAAGCTTTTTCTTTTTTAAAGCTATTGCTGTGCCCCAGCTACTGACTCATGGACCAATGGGAAAACAGACAATTAAATCAGCCCTTACGGTACAGTGAGTTATGATAGAGTGCGTCATGGGAACACTGAGAACAAGCTCTCCGTGGCTTTGGGTCAACTCAGGAAGGCTCCTAGGATAAAGTACATCACCTCCTCATGCTGCAAGATGAACAGAAATAAACCTGGGGAGAAGGCAGTGCTCCAGGATAAGGGAAGCACACATCCCTTTGAGGAATGCCTACCTCTCAGGGCTTCCCTGGTGGCTCAGACAGTAAAGAATCTGCCTGCAGTGCAGGAGACCCAAGTTCAATCCCTGGGTGGGAAAGATCCCCTGGAGAAGGAAATGGCTACCCAGTCCAGTATTCTTGCCTGGAGAATCCCATGGACAGGGGAGCCTGATGGGCTACAGTCCATGGGGTCGCAAAGGGTTGGACAGGACTGAGCACAGCACAGCCCAGGAAACCTGTCAGCAGGGCCCCACCCCAAACCAATTAAGTCAGGATCTCAGGAGGGGAAGCGTCTCGTTTCCATACATAGCTTCTAGAGAATTTGTTACGAGGAATGGTGTCTTGTGTCATGGAGCTAAACCCTTTGGAACTAAAATCTTAAAAATCCACTTCATTTTTTAGGACTTTGAACTCAACAATGAACTAAAGATGAACGTCTTAAATTTGCTAGAAGAAGTTTTACGAGACCCAGATCTTCTTCCTCAAGAACGGAAAGCCACAGCGAATATCCTAAGGTAAAAGCACTTGCAGGTACCTGGTAATTACCCTGGTTGATTTGTGCTGTGTTCACAGATGATAGGATCCTATCAGACCAGAAAGATGTGTATTAGACTTCTGAAGTGCACAATTCTGTCCTCACTGGTAAAGCTTCCTTGGGAAGGCTTTAGTCTGGGCGACATAACCTGTGAGCAGTACTGTTGCTCCTGTCTGTGTGGCGGATAGTAGTTTACTGTAGAACCAAAAGCCTGGAGGATGGTCTCCTGAGGGTCTGGCGGGTGTTGCAGAGGTGCTTTTCCCTTGTGTGGGTTCCGTTTATCACAAGCTCACAGTTATGGGGAGCGGTGGTTGGTAGCATTTCTATAGGAGTCTCATGTAGCTGGCTTGTGGCTGTGCCACCATAGAGCAGCTACACATTTTCTTCAGCTTATTTCACTGGTCCCGAACCAATTTTACCATCAGTGTTTCCGTTTTTAATATTACTTATTTTTTATGTGACTGCAGCGCGTCTTAGTTGCGGCACTCAGGGATATTCACTGCAGCGCACATGCTCTCTAGTTGTGAAGCGTGGGCTCAGTAGTTACGTCGCCCAGGCTTAGTTGCCCAGAGGCATGTGCGATCCTAGTTCCCCGACCAGGGATCTAACCTGCATCTCCTGTGTTGGAAGCTGGATTCTTAATCACTGGACCACAAGGGAAGTCCCTACCACTGGCTTCTTAGGTGGACATTTCCACATCCTGTAGGTTGTATGAATTCAGACCCTGCAGTTCTGTGTGACAGTTTTAAACTTTGGGTTTCGCGCTAGAGGCTGCTTGTGTCTCATTACACCCAGCAGCCAGGCAGGTAACGACTTTCTCGTGCCTCCTTGAACTGATGAGTGAGTTTTTTCCAGTCCATTCTACGTGAAGAGGGCAGCCATTAGTGTCTCTGTGTGGACACTTCAGTTACAGTTTCCACCGTACTTGTGGCTATGCGTCTGTCCCTGCGTGGGGTAGGAAGCCTGGCGCCTCATCTGCAATGAAAAGAACCCTTCCTTTCTTCTGTGCTTGGCTTTATTGTTTCTTCATTATCCTGAATGCTTGTGTGTAGAGGAGAATCCAGTTTAACTGAATCCATCATGCTTTTGGAAGCCTCTCCAAAAGAAAAAAGGAGTGTGGAGACGGAGCAGAGCTTGGAGTGATGCAGCTGCAACCAGAGAGTGCCAACGATTGCTAGAAAACTTCCAAAAGCTGGGGAAAAGCAAGGAAGCTGCAGTCCCCAACCTTTTTGCTACCAGAGACTGGTTTTTGTGAAGACAGTTTTTCCATAGACTGAGGGTGGGGTGGGGATGGTTTCAGGATGATTCAAGGGTATTACATTGATTGTGCACTTTATTGCTATTATTATTACATCACCTGCACCTCAGGTCAGCAAGCATTAGATTCTGGAGGTTGGGGACCCCTGCAAGGAGGGATTCCTCTGCAGGTTTCAGAGGGAGCATGGCTCTGCCGACACCTTGTGTTTGGACTTCGAGCCTCTAGCACACTAAGACAATGAATTTCTGTTGTTTCCAGTCACTTTGTTTGTTGTACTTGTTTAGGGCAGCCCCAGGCGTGCTGCCGTCCATGGGGTCGCAAAGAGTTGGACATGACTGAGTGACTGAACTGAGCTGAGGAAACCGTTAAGGTTCTTCAATTTTTCCATTCTATGAAAATGTCTCAGTAAACTTTGAGACTCTGTTACTATGCTATCTTCAGATTTTAAAATTCTAAATACATCTTCAGATAAAGCCTGGTGTCGGTGGATGAGTGGTTATGTCTGTGACTGACTGCTGTTCTTCTTCTCTTTGTATAAACTGTTGACTATGCTCTTTGTATTTAAAGCATGGATGATTGAACACTAGGTTCTGGAAGGGTGGACCCCTAGTGACATTTGACCAAATAGCTGGCAGGAAAATGGAGGTGATCAGACTGGAAAGGCTGTCAGGACTGGGCAATTTGAGGCCTTCGTGTTGCTTGTCCCCTCATAGCCCGCATACCAGGCATCACTGATCAATCCTGAGCACACTCTGCCTGTGCCCGCAGGTGAGCCCAGAACTCAGCTGACTGGCACTTCTACTTCAGACGAACCTTATTTACCATCCCAGGTCTTTATTAGTCATCAGGCTTAAGATGTACAATTTTTTTGTCCTGAATAAGTGACCTAAGAATCAGAGGTGTAAAACCGATAATGAATAGAAATTTTAGTAGATGGTGCAGCCTGGGATTGTAACATCTAGCCATCTGAGTCTAGCTTTTGCAGGGGGGTCACAGGTTTAAATCTTGGCTCAACCACTAATAACTGTCGAGTTTCTTAGTCAATCCTAACCTAATTTTTCTCATTTATAAAGTGGGGCTCTAAATACCTACCTCATGGGGTTGTTGTGAAAATCACATGATGTAATATGTATAAAGAGGTTATACCTGAAACATATTTAGCACTCACATTACTGCTACAGGCATTGTTATTATTAGAAAGCACAGACAGTAGCCCTTAGGAAAAATAGTTTCTGATGTCAGGGCTCTATAGCCCAAGTGAAACCAGGCTAGATCTTTAGCCAAACTCAGTTTGCCCTGGGCTTCATTATCTTGTCTATAGAAAAGACATCATAGTAATTTTGAAAACCTATAATAGAATATAATCTGCAAAAGTATTAAATCCTTATACTGTAGTATACCTGAAACTAACAGGATATTATAGATCAACTATACTTCAATTAAAAAACTAATTTACTATTTTACAATAGTAAATAAATCAACAAGTGAATGTAATTTAAAAATCATTAAATATATACTTTAAATGGGTGGATTGTTTGGTATCTGAATTATATCTCAAAGTTCTTACCAAAGCAACCTCCACAACCTACTTACTGCTATTCTGTAAAAGAAAAAACAAGTTAAAAAAAAAAAAAAGGCAATTCCACCAATGGGGTGCCCCCTAGCTGCCCACGCAGAATTCTAGTTTCTTATAGAGTCTTTCCAGGTATTCTGAAAGTCCCAAGAAATGTGCTCAGGAATGAACCCAGTTATTTTTCTGCCTCAGCACCTTTGTTCAAGCTCACGGCTCCCAGGCCATTTGAGGGAGACCCCTTCCAGCACCGCCACAGTTTCTGTGGGGATGCTGCCTGCAGTCTTGTGACGTCACCATTTCCCTATTGAAAAGCTGAGAAAGATGCCGCCTGCCCCGTCCCTGTGCCCCCTGGGCCCTGGAGCAGCCTGCCTCAACCCAGAGTCTCTGTCTTTTGTGAAAACAGCTCTTCCCACATCTTTCCTGGTTCTTCATCTTTCACTGTAAGAATTCAAAAGTCACTCATGGAGCCTAGCAGGGAATAGATGTTACACTCCCTTGTCCATTCTCCCACTTCTGACCATTTTTCTTCTCATGAAGCCAAAACAAAAGCCTTTGTTTAGCCCTTAACATAGGGACGTATCAACTGAAGCCAGCAGATACAGATACTGGTCGGTCACCAGCCCATCAGCTGGGCCAGCAGCCAGATCCTGAGTCCTAGTTTGGGTCAACTGAGCTCTGGGGCACTAACTTATCTTCCCAACAAGCTAGTGAATAGATTTGTGCAGTAAACCCTGCTCCAAGAAAACAACTGGTATTTGACTGAATTTCTCCTGCCAAGTAATTCATTCCACTTGCATCATATTTGAGGGTCCCTGCCCCAGCATGGGTGGAGGAGCCTGGTAGGCTGCAGTCCATGGGGTCAGTAGGAGTCAGACATGACTGAGTGACTTCACTTTCACTTTTCACTTTCATGCATTGGAGAGGGAAATGGCAACCCACTCCAGTGTTCTTGCCTGGAGAATCCCAGGGATGGGGGATGCCGTCTCTGGGGTCGCACAGAGTCGGACATGACTGAAGCGACTTAGCAGCAGCCCCAGCACATGAGATTGTGATTATAGGAGGACTAAATCATAGATTCGTTTTTAGGGTTTTTGATAATTTTCCATATTAAATACTTATGTGTGTGAAATTTATGTTTTTAAAAATCATATCAGAATGATTAGAAAGCACAGTAGGAGGACCTAGATAGAACCATCAACTGAAGGAATGTTATCGTTCATGAAATCTCTTTATTAAAAAAAAAAGAAAGCAAAAGGATTATTTAACAACTCTGAAAATTGTGATGATTTTCCTGTTAGTTCATTTCTTAATTTAAAAATAAACAGGGAATTACTTTCAGCTGAAACCAGGAGAATTTGGTAGTAAACATTTCCATGCATTTATGGACAGCTGTCTTTAAAAAATGTGTCAGAGCATGGGTAGCAATGGGCTCAAGGAAGCCTGACAGGAAGGAAAGTCATGCCTGAGAAAGCATGGGAAGGAAGAGGTGGTCTGGTAGGTCCCAGTGGCAACATGAGATTAAACCATTCACAAGGTGGGGAGGAGCAATCTGAGGCAGGCCAGGCCATGGACCCAGGCATCCAGTCACAGCAGCAAGCAAGCAGCCCAGAGGGTGTGGAACAGTTCGAGGGCAGAGGCCGGTTGCTCTTGACTCTGTTTTTAAGACTACATGATTTCATGATTTCTGCATGTGAAGGGGAAATTTTCTAGCTGTAGAACTAGCATAATCCCACTTCCTCTTAAGTTTTTTTTTTTCTGGTATTGCATTATAGGTGCAAAAATATTAAAATGATCATACTGCATGATAGACAGAAACCCAGGATCCCAGAGTACTCATCAAACTCCAAAGCAGTCAGAAGACTAAGCAAATCCATTCTCTATTGGAACTGGACAGAGTTAGGGAGGCCTTCACATCTGACAGGAACTTTTCTGAACATACCTCCCAGTGAATATAAGTTAGGATTGGGAGAGGTTAAAAAAAAAAAAAAAGTCCTGATATTAAAGATTTAGATGCATTCAAGTCGTATAACAGTGAGTCATGACACATGTATTTAAACACAGAATACAGTAATACAGATGGTTCTGTGACGAACCATCCCCACCTCACACAGTGTCACGGGGGTTACTTTATGATGAAGAAGCTTGATTGGCATCAGTAGTGTATGGCCCTGACTGTGAATAAAAACCTCTACTGAAGACTTTCATATTCCTCCAATGTTGTCTGACGAGCTGGCTTCTGAATCTATGTAGTATAGTGTTTTTGTAGACAACTAACATGCCACTGAATGAAAAGAAACAATGACTGACTTCTTGAATGGGTTCAGTCACGACAAGGGGACCCACAGACCTCACACAGACTCTAGCAGCATTAGACTTTTTTGAAGAAGAGCTACTTTATTCAAATTGTTTCATGCAGTAAACCAGATATTCAAATGAACAGGCCAGGATAAATGTTTTCCCTTGGTTTCATTGAATCAGTTTACCAGAATCAAAGGAATTCAGGAGATTGTGTTACTGTGCAACTCCTACATCAAGCTAAGGTACTCACATGTGGAGGTTTACGTGTTTCAGAGCAAGACATTTTACATGTGGGTGTTTATGTATAGCATTTATTTTGTTCAGACCCATTAGAACTTTTACACCAAAATGACATCTTGCCCCTATTCCAAATGGTTGTCAGGGGCTACCTCTCTTACTAGAGTCTGTTCACCTCCTGTCTTGAGAATGTCTTCAAGGATAATCATCCATTAAGTTTTTTACTTTATAGTCACTTCTAATTTTGGTGTAAAGTGTTTTTTGACAGCTGGATCATCCTCACTTATTAAACACATCTCCATATTGTTTTGAGCTATTTCCTTGGTTCACATCTACCTTAAGAATTCAAAACTTGCCATCACTGATGGATTCATGGGTGGGCATCAGATTCTGGGGCTGGTTCCTTAATGATAACACGAAAATCTTTTGTAAAACAGCAACGTCACATGCCATTTTATGGCAGAGTATACATTTCTATGGTTATCTTTAATCTTGTTGGGGATCACAGATTCCCCAAAAGAATATAATGGAAGCCATATCCTCCCCCCAAAAAGAAATGCATGAATATATGCGCACATTTGTATGTCATTTCAAAAAGGTTTATGGACCCTTAGAGGTCATTTAGTGATCCTCTAGGATTAAGAGCTTTTGTTCTAAGGGGCCTTTTCGAAAGAGATAGCATTTATTTTGATCTATAGAGCAGAGATTCTTTTGACGAGAGAAATATTAGGTAACCTAATGGGACCAGACCTAGCTTGGAACATTAGGGTAAGATCACTGAAGAAAGGAACATTTGAAAGAAGTGAAATAACTTCTGGACCATTTCTTTCCAAGTAAAGAATATTGCCCAACCTCATAAAAAAGATCTTTTCCACAGCGACACATAGTTATATGGCCACTGATCTCTCTCCAGGAACCTAGGCTACAGTAGAAAGAATGACATGCACTTTGGGAAAGAGCCACTTTCCCCCTGTGTCTAACCCTTAAGTGTGATGTAACAGTCTTTGGAAAAGGAGTTATGTTTACTTATTTTTTCCTCACCTTATCTGCCCCTTAGCATATGGTGACTTTTTCTTCTCACAAATGATATGGCTAATTGCAGACAAGAGGATTGCCACTCCTATGAGCTAGAAGGATTCTGCTCCCTGGTAAACAGCCTAGAGCTTTTGTTAGAGAGAAGGGAGACAGAGGAAAGGGAACTGACCTTCTTTGGTGTGTGTTCTATGCTGGACTCTGGAAGCAGTGCCTGTCATAAGCCTGCTCATGACAAGCAAGAGCAACAGGGAAGCAAACTGGACCAAACCCTGAGCCAGTTAGTCCATTTCATTAAGCTTTTATTTCCTCATCTATAAAATGGATATCATAAAGCTTTATTTAAAGCGATTTTTTGTGATACAGGAAAGAGTGTGTGTCAGATGGTTAGCAGGTTCCTAGCATATAATGGACATACAGTTACCCACCTCAGTTGATTTTGTATTTTTAAGGTGATAGTTTTGTTTTAATCCATTCAGAACACAACAGAATATCATATCGTTGTTGCTTTTTAAAACTAGCATCCTCCAACAGACAGGCTACACAGTTGGGCAGTGTTTAAGTTTTTTTTTAATACTTTTAAGACAGGATTGTGCCTTCATTTTAGGACACCTAAAATGTTTGGTCCAGATAAAAGTTAGATAATCAGGATCTCTGATATATAATCAGGATCATATAACCCTGGACTCTGAACTCCTGTCGGACATGAAGTGTCACTCTCACTCTGAAACCAGCACCTGCCTTAACTTAGGAATTCTTTGAATTCATTTGTCACTGATCAAAAATATATTGGCTGACAGCTGAATAACACCGAGTTTGGGGATGGATACAAGACCAAATGTGTCTTGGGAAAGCCCAACTGGGAAGCAACAGGGAAGAGTTTACCTGCTGGTCTCTGCCTGGCATTGTTCAAACTCTTGATGCTTGGAAACTCTCCTGAGCTTCTGGTCTGCCTGTGCCTGGGGAGGGGCCAGCTCTGCCTCTTCTGCCTCAGCACCAGCGGTGCCGGGGGGGGGGGGGGTGTGGGCAGGGCAGGGGCTGGAGGAGTGTGGACGGAGCACTCAGCCTGTTAGAAACCCTGACTGCCAGCGGTGCAGGGCGCCCGGATTCCTGGCACAGATCCTCGCAGTAAGGCAAAGCGCCAGGTCACCCGCTGCTTCGCTCTCACGGTGGGTGTTTTACTTACAACCTTGGCCTTCCCTCATGGCTCGGGTGGTAAAGAATCTGCCTTTAGTACAAGAGACCTGGATTCAGTCCCTGGATTGGGAAGATCCTCTGGAGAAGGGAATGGCTACCCACTCCAGTATTCTAGCCTGGAGAATTTCATGGACAGAGGAGCCTGGCGCCATCTATGGGGTCCCATAGTCGAACACGACTGAGTGATTAACACAACACTTTTGTGTACAACGGGTTTACTCCTTCTTATAAGTTAGCGCTCTTGATGATCTTCTTCTGCCTTTAACAAGTGCATTTTCCTGTTTTCTGGAGCCCATGTCTTCAACTCAAGTCCCCACAGTCTCGTAGACCCAAACCCTCTGACTTTCCACCCTGGGGGAAACTGAACTGCATTTTTGTCGTTTCATTCCTGGCCTGTCTATGTTCTTTTCATGGAGGATATTTTGACTTTTTTTAGGGCCCTTTCACAAGATGATCAAGATGACATCCACCTAAAACTAGAGGATATAATTCAGCTGGTAAGTTGAGCCATAGTCTTATCCTGCACAATTAATTATGTGTGAGATTTAACCTCGCAAAGGCAGGCACTGTCCCCACAGCTGGTAACTGGGGTCCGGACTATATGTTCTATCCCTGAAACTGTGTGAAAGGGACCAGATTTGGCTCGGCGTTTAACATCATGATCCATGATGTTAATTTTGCTGCCTGATATCTCTGAGCTCTCCACCATTTTCTTCAGAGCTGGAATCCGGGGTGGACTTTGTACTCCAGCAACTGCAGTGAGCTGACGGGCACCTGGCTTCTAGGTGTGTGTCATTCCCTGCCCTTATCTCTTGCAGACGGACTGTCCGAAGGCCGAGTGCTTCGAGACCTTGTCGGCCATGGAGCTGGCTGAGCAGATAACCCTCCTGGACCACGTCGTTTTCAGAAGCATTCCCTACGAGTGAGTGTGCACCCGCGGCCGCAGCGCCCCCCACCCCCACCCCGCCACAACCCCATGTGTGTGCCCAGAGCTGTGGCTTTTCATCTTATGATGGTTTGGACCCACTTGAATGTCTTTGGGTTCCAGTTTATGTTGAAAATACCGATACAGAAATATTGGAGACTCTCAAGATGGTCACTCTTATGTTGCTATATGCACTGTAGTTAAACAAAGAGTGTGAGTTTCTCTGACCACTCACATCCGAATGTCATAGAAACTTTCATGCAGCTGTAACGGTGGTTCTCAGACTTCACTGCCTAAAATCATTTGGGAGACTTGTTAAAAAATGTACATTCCTAGGTGCCTCCCTCAGAGATTCTGATTCTGGTAGGTCCGAGGCCCAAGAAACTTCATTTTCAATGAGAATTCCAGGTAATTCTGTGTGGTCCAGGACTATACTTTGAGAAACACGGATGTTGGGTCCATGCTGTAAATTCCACGGCAGTTCTTCAGCCACATCCGTAAATCTTCAAGTACTGCTGACCGTGGAAACTCCGCAGCAAGGTAGATTCCCAGGACAGTGCTTGGCACAGAGCGTGTGTGGAGTGTGTATGTGCCGAGTGGACGCTGTCACATAACAAGCATCATTGCCTCATGTATAGAGGATGGTGGCTCTTTCAGCCGCCCGCCTCCAGCAGGTCCACACACAAAGCCTCTGTTTGGACAAATAACAACTGTTGGCCCAGATCCTCTGTGAAATCATAGCTAAGTGGAAGGCAAGGGAGGGGCCGAGCAAGAGGTCTAAGTGTGGTCCATGTCGTATGTAGAGAAGAAGGCACCCGTGATGATGGAAGCTCTGGCGTAGCAGGATGGGGGATCAGAGCTACAGCTCGGTCAGAGCGGCATAAATAGCAGGGCTAGGCATGCTCCTGCAGACTTTTCTGTTATGCGTTTGTCTTAATCCTCGCCTCCTCTTTCAGCACTTGTAGACCTATCCATGACAGGGTGAAGTAAGTCAGGAAGAGAAAGACAGATATCATATATTAATGCATATATGTGGAATCTAGGAAAATGGTACAAATGAACTTATTTGGAGGGGAGAGATAGAGACGCAGGTGCAGAGAACAGATGTGGACCCAGAGGGGAGGGGGATGAGTTGGGAGATTGGGATTGACATATGTTCTGCCATGTGTGTAACAGAGAACCAGGGGAACGTGCGCTATAGCACCGGGAGCTCAGTTCAGTGCTCGGTGATGACCTAGAGGGCTGGGTGGGTGGGGAGGGGGTCCTGGAGGGCGGGCTTGTATGTATACATATAGCTGAATATACATATTCACTTACATTGTACAGCAGAAACTAACACAACATCGTGAAGCAACTATACCCCAATAAAAAAAAAAGTTAAATATATCGCATCTGTCATTTAAAAAAGGAATGTGGCCCCATGGCCGAACAAATGAACCCGTTAACTATTTGATGACTTGAGTTAGGAGCCTCTTCGCCTTCCTCCTGACGACCCTCCTGTGTAATGAGGATTCAGGAGGGAGGGGGCATGACCTCTATGGAGGAGGAGAAAGAGCAAAGCCTGGACCCTTGTGGTTGAGGGTGTTGTGGTCTCTTCCTGGGACGCGTCTCACCTCTCCTCCTTGTCCCCTCTGTGCCACTGTGAACACATACCAGTTATTTTCCTCCATGGAGTTAGCACATCTTGTATACAACGGCCTCGCAGGATGGGAACAGTAGTACCATCCACATCACGGGACAAAGGTCCTTGCCCAGGAACTCAGTCAACATTTCTGGATTGAGAATTTGTCAGAGTAATTTCATTTTAAGTTATTTTTGGTAGTGCCTTGACAAAATAATTCCAGTATGCCCTAGCTTGATTGTCCCTTGCTTGCTGTGATTTGATGATCTGCTCATGAGTGAAATGAAGGAGCAGGAATGTTATTTAGAAGACAGACTTTCCACCAGGCTGAGCTCCCTCTGCCATAACTGCCTTCCTCAAATGACCAGACTGCAAAGTGCTAACACTAGTGTTTGTTCTTTTAGCCCTTACCACGTGTACTGTTCTGGGCTCTGGGGAGAGCAAAGGAAAGTCCCTGCCTGTGGAATTGACATTCTCCTGGAGAATGTCAGAACAAAGTGGAGGAAAACATGCTGTTGCTGATTAATATTTTTGGTAGTGATGAATTTTTTGAGCCTTCTGCTAAGCCTTAAGATTTTTTAAGCTGATCCAGGGGAAATGGTCCTGGTTTCTGAGTTAGTACTTAACCGCTTTATTCCTCTTGTCATTGTTTTCCAATTTCGGGAAAGCCTTTATTATGATCCTAATAGGGACCCAGTTCCAAACATTTATCCCCTGGAGAAGGAAATGGCAACCCACTCCAGTATTCTTGCCTGGAGAATCCCATGGACAGAGGAGCCTGGCGGGCTACAGTCCATGAAGTCACAAAGAGTTGAACACGACTGAGTGACTATCAGTCACTCCCTCCCAACATTTAAAAGAGAAAGCTAAAAACCGAAAAATCTCTTTTTGGCATCCAGTGGTGAAACTGTAGAATTGGGCTAAAATTCATTCGAGATGAAGCAGCAGCAGTTGAGCAGTGTCAAGTTTAATTTATATAATATTCATAATAGTTATTCAGGACCATAGATACCCTTAAAAAACTTAATTGATTTTGTGTTTTGCTTTGAACTTTCAGAGAATTTCTTGGGCAGGGGTGGATGAAGCTGGATAAAAATGAAAGAACACCTTACATTATGAAAACCAGCCAACACTTCAACGATGTGAGTAACCATAACAATGAAACCTTGGGCGGGAGTGTTATAGGAAGATGAGTAACAGGGTCTTCAGACTCCTTCTCTGATGGAATGTTAAAAAATAAGCTTAAATCTCTTCTATGAGCTCACAGTGATGTGATAACTTCCAGTTACCTTTCAGTGCTAAGAGGTTCACTTTGATGGTACACACATCCCATGAATGCTTAGTGATGCATAGGTGTTGTTGTTCAGTTGCTGAGTTGTGTCCAACTCTTCGTGACCTCATGAACTATACCCCTCTAGGCTCCTCTGTCCTCCACTATCTCCCAGAATTTGCTCAAATTCATGTCCACTGAGTCAGCGATGCCATCCAGCCATCACCTCCTCTCTCACCCTCTTCTCTTCCTGCCCTCAATCTTTCCCAGCATCAGGGTCCTTTCCGATGAATCAGCTCTTTACATCAAGTGGCCAAAGTACTGGAGCTTCAGCTTCAGCATCAGTCTTTCCAATGAATATTTAGGGTTGATTTCCTTTAGGATTGACTGGTTTCATCTCTTTGCAGCCCAAGGGGCTCTCAAGCATAGGTTGTTGCTATTATTTTTATGATGGTCATCATTGCTTCATGGTCGTAGATCGACTAATTCTGACTGTACTTTGTCACAGGCCCCTGGTGGTGCTGGTGATAGTAAGGCTGGTTTGGTACAGCTCTTCTTCATTATTACTGAACATTCAGTCCCAGTACATTCCAGGGTGGGAAGGGACCTCTTTGAGCATAATTACAGCGCTTCTGAGGCTGTGTGCAGTGATAACCAGCTGTCGGTTCGTCTCCTCTACTCTTCCGCGGCAGTAAGATGGAGTTGCTTTTATACCTTCCAACTACCTGTTGGTGCTATTCTAATGGTCTTAGTCCTGTGGAAGAACCACAGATGCTGGAGTATCTTCAGGCCTATGCAGGCAAAGGGAAGGCTACCGTTTCAATTCTACTGCACTATAGTAAAAGGGATAATGGTAATTTTAAAAAAAAGACTGCCAGGGACCCTGTAGGTAAATTAGTAAATGATTCAGAATCAAAATACAAAACAGTGCAAATTCTCAGTACAGTTTTTCTGTTTTCTGAGGGTACATGCATATTAGATGTTATCACGTAATAAGCATCAATGCAGCTGCTTCCTAAAGGATAGGACACATGACCCGTTTGGATCACTCTCGGAGAAACAGAGGCCCTGCTGTGGACCATAAGCCTTTTTTGTTGTTGTTGTTGTCTGTGTTGTACATACACTTGGGATATAATGCCTCTCAAATCAGAGGTTCAGACTGTGGGTCCCAGATTGTGGGTCCCAGGCTCCAGACCCACAAGTCTCTACTTGAAGCCTCTTGATTGGCCGCTGTGTCCAGATTGTAGGTGGAACTCATCACCAGCCCTTCCCAGACCTGCCAAGCCCGCCTTTTCATCTTACTCTCTGTTCTTGGTCATGGGTAATGGCCCTGCCAGCCGCTCACTCACTCAGCCTTCAGGTGTTCCTCACCCTGTTCACCCCTCAGGATACCAGTGAGCCCTAAGTCTACCCATGTCTCAGACCCTTCTTTCCCCTCCTTTCCCATGGCCATAACCTTGATTTGGCCTTTCATTCTCTTCTCCATGAGCTCCTAACTCACCAGTCCCCACCCCCACGCCATCTCGCTGCCACCCAACCCTTTCTTCACACAGTGTCACAGAAATAACTTCTCTCTAAAGCCCATCAAATTATAATCCTGTCTGTGATGACATTTTGTCCATGGCCTTTCCTCTTGTCTTCTTGCTACGGCTGCAGCCTCTCAGCCTGGCCTGCAGGAGCCCGCCCACCTGTCCTTGTCTCTCATGGTCCCCCGAGCTCCTCACACAGCTGTCCGGCCAGTCGCCCACGCTGCCACACCTTCCCTCTCTGTCCCTTCGCAGATGCTTGGATGGGAGGCTGTGGCTCCTCCCACTCCTTCAGGGTTCAGGGCGGGAGTGACCTGTTGCCAGAAGCCAGCATCTGCCCTGCGCTGCCTCCAATTCTCAGGCTCCCCGCACCCCTACCCTTAGCTTTGCATCTCACTGTGTGATATTTACTTGATTCTGTCTGACTTCTGCTCACCCTCCCATCTACAGGCCTAACCAGGCTCACCACCCTAACGTCAGGGAGACTGATTTATTTGTTTTTCCTGTTCCCACAACCTAAAAGAATAATTTATCTAATGAATATGCGCCTGTGGAGGCCCTGTGACCTAAGATGCTCATGTGTGTGCTCAGTCATGTCTCTGACTCTGCAACCCCAAGGACTGTAGCCCACCAGGCTCCTCTGTCCATGGGATCTCTCAGGCAAGAGTACTGGAGTGGGGTGCCATTCCCCTCTCCAGGGGATTCTCCCAACCCAGGATTAAACCAGCATCTTCTGCTTTGGCAGATGGATTTTTTTTTTTTTTTAATTTCACTGAGCCACCTGGGAAGCCCATGACCTAAAATACCTATGGAATTATCAAAGAATGGGTGTACTCATCAGATTTAGTGTATGGATAGGAGATTATGGATCTTATATTCCCTTTGTTAGTTATCAATCTTATTCTATCCTTTTCCTTTCCATTTTCTAAGTCTTAAGCTTCTTAAGCTGCCTCTTTTTTCTCTTGACTTTAACTTATAGGTGATTCCCTAATTGCTCAGTTGGTAAAGAATCCGCCTGCAATGCAGGAGACCCTGGTTTGATTCCTGGGTTGGGAAGATCCACTGGAGAAGGGATAGGCTTTCTTGGGCTTCCCTTGTGGCTCAGCTGGTAAAGAATCTACCTGTAATGCGGGAGACCTGGGTTCGATCCCTGGGGTGGGAAAATCCCCTGGAGAAGGGAAAGGCTACCCACTTCAGTATTCTGGCCTGGAGAATTCCATGGACTTTATAGTCCATGGGGTCGCAAAGAGTCAGACACAACTGAGCGACTTGCACTTAACTAATAGAGTTATAGCACTTAGCTTTGAAACTGTAGGTCCCTTTCACTGGTGGTGGGAAAAAAAATCAGCAAGAAGGTGAAAATGTTCTCTTCCCCTGCACAAAGCGTTTCTGGTTTGAGAGTTGGTAGGTTGGAATTTTATTTGATTGGAGGGAAATGTGTTTTCTTTCTCTGTGATGGCTGAGGCTTTCTAGGGTGACTATCCCTACGTTGTTGGGACCCAGGGAACATGGGGAGAGGCTCCAAGAAGTGAAACCTCTGATCTGCAAAGGCTGCCATTCCTCAGGGGAATAGCTCATCCTGTGCCTTTCTTTCAATAATTTTTGGAAATGACTTCATCAAAATTACTGATTAACAAAATCACCTCTTCCCCCATCAAGATGATCCCAAACAACTCCTTTCTTCACTCTCAGAATGAGCATGATTATTGTTAATAATGTTATTATTACAGACTCTAGTCTCTTCAGAATCTGGTTGATATCTACAACGGACCATGTCCCGAAGGAGAAATTGCAAATATGTACTTGTCAGTTCACTGAGGGCAAATTCTGTTGTACCTCCTCCTGAGGAAAATATGCATTAATAAGCACTCATACATTAATACATTTCATTGAATAAGACTCCGTTAAGCCACTCAGAAAAAAAGACAGACCATGATCTCGCATCCCTTGACACTCACTTTCCCGACGTTTCTGTAGGTGATTCAGGTATTGTGCCTGCATGAACGGCTTTGGCTCTTAGCTGGCCTTTCTTGGCTTTTCCATTGTCTCAGATGAGTAACCTGGTGGCCTCCCAGATCATGAATTACGCGGATGTCACCTCCCGAGCCAACACAATCGAGAAGTGGGTGGCGGTGGCGGACATCTGCCGGTGCCTGCACAACTACAACGGCGTGCTGGAAATCACCTCAGCCTTAAACAGAAGTGCCATCTACCGGCTGAAGAAGACCTGGGCCAAGGTGTCCAAGCAGGTGAGCGCCAGCGGGCGACACCTCCCGCTGCCGCGAGGAGGAGAGTCTGGGAGACCAGAGCCAAGATAAATATTACTGATTAGGAAATAATTAGCTGACATGAGCAGCTCCTTTGGCAAAGAAAGGTGCCAACATGGGTGATTACTGTGTTCTTACCACTTAATTGATACCTCTCATGCGTGTTTCCAAATGGTTAATTTAGCGGGACAAACACAAACCAAAATATTCATTATAACATATTTGGGGACATCTTCAGACACTGTGGTTGACAATTAGGAGCTGTTCACTGAATTATTTAGGGAGGGCACATTGACTCCGGGTGAGCACAGTGATGTCTCTGCATCCATTGTTTGTCCCTCAAAGTAACGGTACAAGTACCTTAGAACCAAAGACCGGGGACCAAGGGCCTCTGTGTTCACCTTTTTATCTGTCATTCTTGTAGTCAAGTTGTTACATAATGACATGGATGTGAAGGGATATAACTTTCTTAATTTTCTTTTAATTGGACTCAGCTTGTTCATGCTTTTTGCTTTCATTCAGATAACTTGAAGATTCAAGTGACATCACCATTTTCCTCCTGGTCTTTGCCATGGTGTCTGTGGATGTTGGGTGTTGGGGAGGGCTTCTCTGGGCTCATGGGAGGCTGTGTGCCCCCACTGGTTTCCTGTTGGGTACAAGCCACTGTGAATTGCCTGTGCCTGGTGTTCAGATGGCAAGCCTACCCCGTCAGGAACACGGCCTGGTTACTGTACCCAGGGAGCTTGGCTGATCTCACCTCCGCTCTCACTGGCACTGCTGATTCTCTGAGATGGGGTGTGTATCACCTCTACTACAGGCTGCCCTTCCCCTTGCTGATCCCTGAAGGGCAGGCTAACTCTTCTTTACTATTAATAAATAACTCGTTTGACCCTCTCAAAGGGTGTTGGGGGAATTTTCTAGGCCCCTCTGTGTTCTGTGGGTACCAGTGGCTAGGAGTGTCTTGCCAGGGCCTCTCTGCATATCCTTCTTCCACAGACCACTATGCCCGCCTCATTGTGGTCGCCTAGCATTGGTGAGGGGCGTCTGCAGGGCGCCCACCTCCAGGGTTTCAGGCAGGAAGTAGAGCATATATTCTGTGACATTTCCTCAAAACTAACTGGTTTCTGTTGCTCCTGAGAGTTCAAGCCCCTCTTAGAGACACTTACTTCTTACTCTATTCTATCTTCTTTTCTCTCTCCAAGCCTTTTAAATTCCTCCCTGTGTAGCAAGAAACCAAGCCTAAGCCAAATCTTTTATTCCTTTCCCCACCATTCCTTAGTAAAAATGGAGTGTTTTGAGAATCCCAAATTGGGCCCCTAGAACTAGCGGACGCTTCTATGAAAAAAGCCTTGCAAATAGTATCCACAGCTTTTATAAAAACTTAAAAAAAATTTTTAATGTTGAGATCTTTGTAGGTTCATATGCAGTTGTAAGAAATGGTAGAAATCCCCTCCACCCTCCACCCAGTGTCCCCCAGTGGTTACATCTTGTGTAACTACAGACAGTATCACAAGCGCAAAATTAACCATTGGTACCATCCACCAGCCTTATTCAGACTTCGTCTGTTCCACCTGTACTCGCGTGTATGTGTACATGTGTGTGTTAAGTTTTATGTACCTTTATTACAGGGGTAGATTCACTACAGTCAAGAGATTGAACAGTTCTATCACCAGGATACCTCCTGTCACCCTTTTATAGCCACAGCCACCTTCCTCCCTCTCGCTCCCTAACTCCTGGCAACCACAGATCTGTTTTCCATCTCTATAATTTTGTCATTTCAAAAATGTTATATAAATGAATCATATAGTATATGACGTTTTGAGATTGCCTTTTTTTTTTTTCAGTGTAACTCCTTTGCGATCTGTTCAAGTTGTTACACGTATCAGTACTTAGTTCCTTATTTGGTTTAACCTTTCACTCCTTAAAGAACATCTGGGTTGTTTTTAGTTTTAGCTATTACAAATGAAGCTGCTGTGAATATTCATGTATAGGTTTTGTGTGACTATAATGTTTCATTTCTCTAGGATAAATGCCATAGGGTGCAGTCGCTAGATCATACGGTAATTGTGCATTAAATTTCTCAAGAAACTGCCAGACTCTTTTCTAGAGAGGTTGTACCATTTTACATTCCTCTCAAAAACGTATGAATGAACCAGTTTCTCTATATTCTTGTCAGCACTTGGTGGTGTCACTATTTTTAATGTTAGCCATTTTGATATTTCATCATTGTTTTAATTTGCATTTCCTAACAGCTAATAATGGTAAACATCTTTTCACGTGCTTGTTTGCATCTTCAGCAAAATGTCCGTTCATGTCTTCAGGTCAGTTTTTAATTAGGTTCTTTTCATCAGTCCTTCCATTAAATCAGTCAATTTGAGGAGAATTGACATTTTTACTATTTTGACTCTTCCATTCCATAAACACAGTATTTCTTACTACTCTTTAGATTTTCTTTGAATTCTTAAATCAACATTTTAAAATCTTCAACATATAAGTCCCGTATATGTTTCATTAGATTTATGCCTAAATATTTCATTTTCATTGGAGATATTTTAAATGTAATTGTGGTTTTAACTTGGGTTTCCATTGGAGAAGATTCTTGAAAGTCCCTTGGACTGCAAGGAGATCCAACCAGTCCATTCTGAAGGAGATCAACCCTGGGATTTCTTTGGAAGGAATGATACTAAGGCTGAAACTACAGTACTTTGGCCACCTCATGCGAAGAGTTGACTCGTTGGAAAAGATTTTGATGCTGGGAGGGATTGGGGGCAGGAGGAAAAGGGGACGACGGAGGATGAGATGGCTGGATGGCATCACTGACTCAATGGACGCGACTCTGAGTGAACTCCGAGAGTTGGTGATGGACAGGGAGGCCTGGTATGCTGTGATTCATGGGGTCACAAAGAGTCGGACACGACTGAGCGACTGAACTGAACTGAACTGAGTATATACAAATGTAATTTATTTTCCTCTGTTCTTATATCTGTAATGTTGCTGAACTCACTGTTAGTCCTTGGGACTTTTCTATAGATTCCGTGGGATTTTCTATATAGGCAGTTATGTCAGTTGTTTATTTCCAATTTATATGCCTTTTATTTCCTTTTCTTGCCTTCTTGCTCTGGCTAGACTTTCCAATGCTATGTTGAATATGATAGTAAGAAAGAACATTCTTTCCTGTTCTTGACCTTGGGGTGAAAGCTTTCAGTTTTTCACCATTAAGGACAACGTTAACTATATGTTTTTTGTAAATGCTTTTTTATAAAGTTGAGGAAGCTACCCTCTCTTCCTAGTTTTTGAGAGATTTTATGATAAATGGGTATTGGAATACTATTTTTAAAATAGACTTCAAATAGCTATATCAGAATCCAAAACCTGGACATTGATGCCTTTGTCATGGCTGGGTCACCTCATGCGAAGAGTTGACTCATTGGAAAAGACTCTGATGCTGGGAGGGATTGAGGGCAGGAGGAGAAGGGGACAACCGAGGATGAGATGGCTGGATGGCATCACTGACTCGATGGACGTGAATCTGAGTGAACTCTGGGAGTTGGTGATGGACAGGGAGGCCTGGTGTGCTGCGATTCATGGGGTCACAAAGAGTTGGACACGACTGAGTGACTGAACTGAACTGAACTGAACTGAAGGCAGCAGTTGCCTCAGCCATTGGGCACTGGATGCAAAGAGCCTATTCCCTTGTCATACATGCCACACTTCATCAGGGTCAGCAGGTCACTCCTCTGCCTATTCTTTTCTGCATTCTGTTTCTTTTTCCCTCTGAAGTTGGCGCCTTGTTAAATCTTCTTTAGGCCTTCAATGTGGTTAACTTAAGCAATCTTCATGTCTTTGGCAGGATGCAAGATTAGGAATAACTGAACTGACTATGGAATAGAGGTGATAAGGCTAATGTTAAAATTATTTTTTAAAATTAGAATACTACTGCAGCCTACCAGGCTCCTCCATCCATGGGATTTTCCAGGAAGAGTACTGGAGTGGGGTGCCATCGCCTTCTCTGATATTACCCGTAGAGACATTAAATAGAATTTACCGTTTCAGTCACATATATAGATCACGCAAAGCAGCTTTCTTGTGATTAATGGGCTGTCCTCGAGGACCCAGTGCTTCAGACCTGCCATAAGCAGGGCCTTATTGCAGAAATGCCCTGCTTCGGACACTTTTGTTAATATCACCAGCTGTGTAGCTGTCTTTTCTGCAGAACTGAGTCTAGTCTGGGAGACATCCAAAAGGCCCAGTAGAATGTGTTCTTTGAGGCCCACCAAATTTGGTCTGTGGCTGTAGAACAGTTATTTCTGCAGCTTCTTTGAGGGAAGGTCAGCCAGGGACCAGGCAGGAGGCCTGCCCAACCTCCGCCACCCTCCACCCCTGTTCAAGCCATGCTGGCTGTCTTTTCCCAGAGCCCTCGGGAACCAGGATGGGAAGGTAGCCCTTGGAGTCACACTGGAAGCTCTCATGGTGCCTTGAAACTCCTCTCTAGACTGAGACAGAGTTGTCTGAGGAGCCTCACCATCAGCTTCATTCCAAATGCTTCTCCCAGCCAAGCTGCCTGGATGTGGGTAATACCGGGAGTGAGTCTTTAACTCCAAGGGTTACCCTACCATTCTCCATTACTCTAGAAGAAAGTCTAGACCAAGGTCATCAGCAACTTTATTTCTTGGTAAATATTAATTATTATTTTCTAATAAATTGATGAAGATGAACACAAAGGATTTGGACTAGAGGGTATTGACCAGTCCGCAGCCAAGCAGTATAATATGTGCTTGGATGACTTAGAAATTAACAGTCAGAAAGATTCATCAGGAAAATCCCCTGACACAGGACCTCTCTTTAAGACCCCTATTTGGTATGTTCTTTTCAGGTCTTTAAGTTCCTGTGTTTCCTGTGCATTACGATTTTTCTTTTCTATACATTTTCTCTCTTGTAAATGTATATAAAAAATGAGTTAGTATTGTCACATGTTCTTTTTTAACAAATGAAATTTAAGTACATCTCCATGCTTTGAAAATCATATCATGTCATCGTACCTGCCACTGTAGAAGAGAATTGAGCAACTTTCAGTAACTCACCACCTTATCAAACCATAGGGGTATTTTCATGACATACTAAGTTATTTGTTTCCTTCTAGACAAAAGCTCTAATGGACAAGCTTCAGAAGACTGTTTCGTCTGAAGGAAGATTTAAAAACCTCAGAGAAACCCTTAAAAAGTATGTCTATTTTGTTAAATTATTCATAATTCAGAAGTATATTTATATACTTTTTATAGTATACAAATAATGGCCTACCTCATACTTTGCTTTGAAAAGAAAATCAAATGGGACACAGCTTCCATCAGCAGGTGTTTTTCTGATTTTCCTTTGCATTTGGAATACCACGCATATAGTAAGTGTCTTATGGATATATTCATGGTGTGCAGAGCATTCCAAATAAGAAGAAAATGTCACCACAGTAAATCTTACTATATTTTACTATAAAAAGTTTCTTTATTTGGTATTTCCTAATCTAAATACAGTGATTTCCTGCGATTCTTTATTTGAATATTCCAGTCCCTATTGCTTTTGTTTTTTATTTTGGCTTTTTATTGCTGGATCATTTTCTTATTCTTCAGACACACAGAGAGCGGGAGGGAGAACAGAGTATATCCTCCTGCAATTTGTTTTCTTATGACCTGCCACATGGACTTCACTTACTCTGGAAAATTTTGTCCTGTGATGCCATGACTGAAATAAAGACTTAAAGTAACAACGATAGTATAAGAACTATTTACTGAAGACTGAATAAATGATAGCCTCTATCCTAAGTGCTTGATGTGTTTTATTTAAGCCTCATGGAAAACTAGAGATAAAAGTTTCATTGTCTCCATTTTACAGACAGGAAACTGCAGTTCAGAGAGTTTGCCCACCACCACTTAGGAAGTAGGCAAGTGGGGACTCAAACTCAGTTCCCCCTGGATTAAAAGGCCGTATTCTCAACCTCTAGACTCTGAGAATGCACCTGCCAAACAAAGAAGGTCGCAGGTGTGATATTAAGTCTCTACCTTCTAAAACATTTAAATACTAACTAAAACAGAAAACAAGTTTTACAAGCTCTAATCACATTGATTTTTCCACCCACTTCTTCAAGGTTGAACGTTTGCACTTTAATGAGATGAGGGCATGGGGTTTTCCTACATGCTTTTACATCTCTAACGGTGTGGCCATTTGACAAGCACTGCAGGCAAATGCCACAAGCAAGCCCCATTAGCAAATGTTTTGTATTTGTCTCTAAGACATCCTGTTGTTTGAGCTGTAAGTTTGTATCATGCTCTATTGTAAGACGAAATTAAACCTCTGCATATCATGAGCATGTTTCTGAATGTGGAATTAACAGACTTTTATTTTTCAGGAGGGGAGCACAGAGCTACTTCCTGTTGAAATGGGGGAGGTGGGTGGACACCTGTGTGAATGAGCTTCCGAACAGTGCCTCTTGGTCTTTCAGCTGTAATCCCCCTGCTGTTCCTTATCTGGGGATGTACCTGACAGACCTGGCGTTTATTGAAGAAGGAACACCAAACTTTACTGAGGAAGGCCTCGTCAATTTCTCCAAGATGAGAATGGTGGGTTTGAGTTTCATGTAAGCAGCCTGTCTTGGAGACCTCAGTGGCTTATAGAGAAGGGGCGATGTCATGGAAGAGTGACCATTGGCTTTTTCATCTTGACCTTTTTAGCCAACACTGGGTCTGATACCTGATGTTGGGTGATTCAGGAGATTTTCGCAGTCCTCTTTCAGCTGGAAGTCTAGACAAAGAGGGTGAGGAATAAAGCGCCAGGGATGACTTTCTGAGATTGAACAGTGACAGACAGATGCTGAAGGCTTCTTGTTGGACAGCTGGGTTCTGAGCACGTAGAAGCGAGGAGCCCATGGATACTAGTGCCCCATGCTTGCCACCTGAGGATGCCCCGTGCCAGCTGTTTTCCTGATTGGGAATTCAGTATCTTCTTGCTGTTAGGGTTTCCTGTGGCTCATTGAAGGCAAAAAAGCCCTAAGGCTAGGTCATGATGGAGCTGGGGTCCAGATACCTCGTTGGATGGAGTAAGGGACTAACTGCTCTGGGACAGGCTCCCAGAACACTGCTGCAACCTAGGGCAGTGCTCATGCTTTGCTTCTGTTGTTCCTCCATCAGATATCACACATCATCAGAGAGATACGCCAGTTCCAGCAGACTTCCTATCGAATCGATCATCAGCCAAAGGTAATCTTGTATGGTTGTCAGGGAACGTAAAGAAGAAAAAAGTGGAAGTTAGTTAATTGGAAACAGCAGTAGAGTAGACCAATAATACCAAAAGCTAACTCAAAGAAAAGACCAAAAAGACAGACAAACCTTTGGTAACTCTGATTAAGAAAAACAAGAAGGAGAGCAAAAAGAATATCAATTCATGATCAAATTCTATTTTATATCCAGCATTTCTTGTGAAGCTGTCCACACCACCACTACCACCCCTGGTCTAAGCTACCAGTATCTGGTACCTGGTATACTGAATGCAAATCCATTCTACAAATTTATAGCCAAATAGGACTCTCTGAAACACACAGTGGGAGTTATTTGCCCCTTGCATAAAATATTTTATTGGCTTATCTTTGCTCTTAGGCTAAGGAAAGGAAAAAATTTTGATATATCCTAGAAATCTTGCATTATGAGTGGTCCCTACTCATCTTTCAAGATTCATCTCATGTCTTTATCCCCTTCTTCTCTCCATCCCAACAATAACTGATGTTTATTACCTTTTTCTTTCTTCCTTTTCTTCCTTTCCTTTTTTCATTTTGTAATAGATTTTATTTTTTAGAATCATTTTAGCTTTACAGAAAAATTGAAATGGTAAGAGAGAAGATTTCCATTTAACACACAGCTCATCATCCCTCTTATTTCATGGAACTTGACATACTTATTATGAAACTCATAAGAAAGTTTTGATAGGCAAAAAAAAAAGATAAGAATTTTTTGAAAAATGAGGAGTAAGGGGGAGTCTTCCCTACTAGATACAGACACTAACACTGCAGTGGATTGAAGACTATCTTGGCAGAGGAACACGAACTCAGTGGAGTAGGGTAAAGTCCAGATGCAGATTTTGTCTATGTGAAAATTTAATATGGGGTAAAGGAGACATTTAAAGAAAGTGACAGAAAAAAAACTGATCATTATGTCAATGAAATAGGGATTTTGGTTCTCCATCTTATACTATTCAAAAAATAAATTCCAGATGAATTCACTACCTTATTATAAAAAGAAACATTATGTTATTTTAATGAAATAATATAGGACGAAATATTCATGATCTTTGGATTTGAAAGACTTTCTTAAACACAGAATGCGAAAGCTATAGAAGATGAGACTGATAAAGTTTGCTGAATCAAAATCTAAAACTTTATTTGACAAAGGGCAATTGTCTAAAAAGTCAGAGTACAAGCAGTAGACTGGGAGACAATGTTTGTAACATAAAAAACAAAGATACAGAATAAAATTATTCCTATAAATTAAAAAAAGTATTTCTATAAATCTACAAGAAAAATCATAAACAACACAATATTGACAAAGCTATAAACAGGTGATTCACAGAAGAAGAAAGAAAAATGTCCAATACATATTTGGAGAATGCTCAACTTCATTAATAAGAAAAATACAAATTACAAAGCATCATTATCAGCTATCAGATAGACAAATTTTTAAAATATTGTTAACAGCAAACATTGGTTAGGATATGGGATAACAGATACTCTCATGTACTATAGGCACAACAGTTGTAAAAATTAATATACCAAGTAACCAGAATGCTTATCCATTGCTGGTGAGAGTAACATGGTACAACCTCTTTGGAAAAGTGCATCCTTTGGAGGTTTCTGAAAATGTTAAATATGCATATTTAACTTAAATACCTTATGACCCAGGTATTTATCCAAGGGGGAAGTGAAAACATGCTCACAAAAAGTCTCACATAAAATGTTTATAGCATTTCTTAATAATAGCCAAAAATTGGAAACAGCCCAGGTGTCCATAAATAGATGAATGGATAAACAAATTGTGGTATATCTATACAGTGGACCCACTACTCAGTAGTAGAAGATGGCAACCAGTGAGACACACCACAACACAGATGAATCTCAGCACATTACGCAGAGTAAAAGAAATCAGACTCAAGAGTACCTACTGTGTGATCCACTTACATGAAGTTCTAGAGCAGACAGAACTAACACATGGCGATAGAAATCAGAGCAGCGATTGCTTCTGGCAGTAGGTTGATGGGGAAGCTGCATGAGGGAACTTTCTGGGTGATGAAATTATTCTCTAGCATGCTACATATGTAGCCTGATTGTTATTGTTTATTCACTAAGTCATGTCCAACTCTTTGCAACCTCGTGGACTATAGCCCTCCAGGTTCCTCCATCCATGGGATTTCCCAAGGAAAAATACTGGAGTGGGTTGCTATTTCCTTCTCCAGATATATAAGTTACATGGGTATTTACTTTTGTCAAAACTAATCAAAGTATTTAATTTTACTTATATCTGCTATATCTCAGTAAAAATAAAGAGATATTTTTATGGAGCTAACCCCTGTTCTAACCTGTTTATTTCCGTGTCCTTTCCTTTCATTTCTGGTGTGGAACCATTCACGTGTGAGGACTAGGGAGTATGCTAACAAGGACTTCAGTGTAACTCTGTGTCGTAGTGAAATGTTGATGGCAACCCATCAGTGTGAGATCATTAAATAAACTCTGATATGTCACACTCGTAATACAGCACAGCAGTGAGAGCTTTTTGCATGACATGAGCCCTCCACAACCTCTAGCCTGATGAAAGCAGAATAAAATATACCCTTGTGATACCACGTATTAGAGGAAAAATGATTTCTGTAAGTACCTGGTCATGTCTGGAAAGATACTGAAAAATATCTGGGAGAATACAAGCCAACTGATAACAGTGGTGCTTCTTGAGGGCAGTGCCTAGGGTAGGGAGTTAAGAGGGGAACAGAGATTTTTTATATATAGTCAGAATATATTCCTAATGTTTTTTTGTTACATAAAGTATTTCAGAGCTTGGGAGCAAATATTGAACTGTGTCAGGCTCCATTCAGAAAATGTACATCTGGTGTTGTGAAGGAACTCAAAGCATGGATATCCCTTTCTTCTCCAGGTCACTCAGTACTTGCTTGACAAGGCCCTCATCATAGACGAAGATACGCTGTATGAGCTGTCACTAAAAATTGAACCTCGGCTCCCTGCTTGACGATCCGACCTTGCCCCGCGTCCGTGGAATGTTCATGGAAAGCAGAGCGGACAGAACTGTGCATGCCATGCCTCCCGCAGTGCTGAGAGGGCAGGGGGATGGAGGCAAAGCCTGTCTCCTCTGTTCCCCAAAGATGACGGAGCCAAACCAGAATTCTGTCTCCAGCCAGGGAAGCCCAGCTGGTTGGGATCAAGGACAGATGCTTCAGACTTGGGTGGGAAGCTGAAGAGAGTGGTGTTTGGTAAAGCTGAGGGCACATTTGCATGAGGGAGTACAAACTGGGAGGTGCTGGTAGCCGTTTGAATGGAGCAGGTAACAAGGGGAATTTCAAATTCGGCCCGTGTTCTGCCAAGAACTCAGGGACAAAGGTCCATGGAAAAGGCTTGTGATGTTTCACTGGCACTTAACTGGCCTGGGCCACCTCCCAGTTTTCTCCTAGGATTTAACTGCTTCTCTTACATTTCCTTTGTTACAGGCTTCCAGAGCCGAGGCTGTCTCTGTAGGGATGGGCCGACACATAAGCAATCTCAGTCCTCAGCATGTGCATGGTCCTCAGTGCATCGTAAATATTTATATTGGAGGAATGGCATGTTCTGAAACTGCTCTTTCAGTCTTTAGGCAACAGGACAGGAAAGACGTGTCGAAAGTCAAATGGATTTGTATGTAACATTTCCAGACGTGTCGAAAGTCAAATGGATTTGTATGTAACATTTCCAGAATTTCAAACTCAATCGCTGTGCCCCCAAAGAGTCCAGCCACGTGGGGGACTTCTTCCTGAGGCTGTGCAGTTCAGGAAGTCGATGCCATTGGAGAGGCGGGTGCAGGCTTTGCGAAAAGATGCCCATGCGCCTCCCGAACAGAACTGTGGAATACAACAGAAGGCCACTGAGGGGAAGAGTGGGTTTCAGTGCTAAGTGAAAAGATATACTTAAAAACCATCTCTGCGCCTTGCTGTGCTTGTTTTCATTCCCCCCACCCCCTTGGTTAGGTGGGAATCTGTTCTGATTTACACAGACCGTGTTTAGGCTCACTATGAACATTACTTGTATTTTTTTTAAGTTGTCTAGCGCAGTGGGCCCCAACCTTTTTGGCACCAGGGACCGGTTTCATGGAAGACAATTTTTCCACAGTCTGGGGTGGGCGGAGGGGAGTTGGTTTCAGAATGATTACGTGCATTACATTTATTGTGCACTCTATTTCACTTGTCATTACATCGGCCCCACCAAAGATCACCAGGCATTAGACCTTGGAGTCTGGGGACCCCTGATTTAGTGGGATTTTCTTTTTAAAACCCACCCTTCCATGTGCTATTAGTAGACAGTTCTTCTCCAGTCATCTTTGTTTTTAAATTTTGAGACATTTCTGAGTGAAAATATTGTTAAGTATATGGGAAATGGGCCCAAGCACTCATGAGCTCTTGTGTCAGAAAACCAAATGCAGGGGTTAGTCCTCCTACCCTAGGCTGGGAAAGCGACTGTGATTTCCCCAGGATTGTTAGTTGTTAAAGAAATAGGGCTAGCTCATGTTCTCATGTTTACCTCCCTCTTCTCTTCTCAGGGAGACCTCTGCTTTCAAAGAAGAGAAAAGATATAGTTATTGTTACCTGAGCCTATTGCATCTGGCATTATTTCTTAGAGGCATGAAGCATATTAATGCTGACATTGGAAAAAAATTGATCTGTTTGGCTGCCTTCTCTCTTTGCACTTTAATTATATTGTTAGAGCTGACAGCTGACTAATAAACTCAACTTGCTGGCTCATAAGACCCAGTGGAATTGATAATGTCCCACAGAGGTGAGAATGTACATTTTTCCTGCATGGTAAGGGCCATTTCTGTACATAACTATATAGTGAAATATCAAGTAAGTAAAAGAAAATATTTATAATATTTGAAGATCATTCCAAAAATATTTTCAGTAGCTCATATTAGCTAACAGGATAGCACTAACTCAAGGAGGGTGACTTATGGATGCTTAATTTTTCTTTCTTTTCTTTTTTTTCAAGTTGCTTGTTTTTTCTCTTTAGTTTCAAATAAAAAGTTGATGCATCTTGGTGCATGATAAGAAGCATGAGTTCTTTGGATCCTAACAATGCAAAACTTATCATTTATTCCTCAGTGTTCAGAAACAAAGTTTGAACTAATATATGTCAGTTGCACCAAGCACCTCAAAGTCTTGCAAAAGAATAAGAAAGTAAAGGTTAACTTTCTTGGTGCAAAGACACAGTTTTGAAAGTGAACTAAAACCAGGACAGGTCAGTGAAAAGACCACACAGACAGCAGTTTCAGGCAGAACAATACGTGAAAATGTTGATATATCAGACTCTGGCCTTAGAAACTCCAGAGTCTTCCAGAAGGGAGGGTGTGGTTCTGTGGGCACTGTCCCTGGAAGTTTGGACCCTTAATTCTCTGACCCAGTGGTTCCAGAGGCACTGCAGCCATTCTTATTAGAGAAAAATTGAAACTAGAGGAATTTCCAAGTGCTCTTTCCCTTTTGGCATACAGGTTTTCCTCAGCTAGTGACAAAGCCGGCAGGCCTATTTCCTGCAGAATGTTGGAAGAGCACCCCCTGGCGGTAAACTGTGGGCACTGTCCGTCGTCTCTGGTGACCTTTAATATTTTTTTTGCTAGTTACACACCTCTCCTGCTTCCTAGAGTCTGAAGCCTTTCCACCTCCAAGGGAGTTGCTTTTGATGACCTGCACCATTTCTGGGCCAGCTGGGAGAGGAAAGCGCATTTTTAAAAAGCTCAATTTGGTCACATTTAAAAGCCCCAAGAGCAATTTGTGGTTTCCTTTTGATTCTTTAAAGCGCCCATCCTCTTCTGCCTTGCAAGCTCTGTGTGACGGTTGGAATGAGCGCTCCTGGCTGGGTCTGCTTGTATTCTATTACACGAGACCCATTTCTATGAGTAGATGGGAGGTCAGCCTCTAACAGCCACATAGGGTACAGTTGTATTCTTGCAAAATTAACCTAGAAAATCAGAAGTAAAATCCAATTTCATGCTTTCAGATGAATACTCACATTTTTTACAGTCAATGAAATTATCTTGGGGATTTTAGAGGATGCCTTTGGTGATTAACTCAGACATCCAGTTTTGCTACAAGGACAAGTCTCTTATTTAAGGGACTTAATAAGAGACTGATTCAGGCATGAAGTAGAATGTTGTCAATTTTCCTTAGTGTTTCTTTGAAGGAATTTAAAGAGGGAAATTCAAACCTACTGTTGCAGTATTTTCAACTGACTCTCATACCAAGTCCCTATTACTGTTTGTTAAGTTTCAGTACAGATGTTGAGTAACTTGGCAGAGAAAAATCCATGACGTTCCAGTTTGGATTATGTGATAATGGACCCACACCTCTTTTTTTCTCACAGTGTTGTAACAGACAGGACCTTGGGTCAGCAATGATTGAACCGTTTTCAAATTCTTAACTAAAAAGAGTAATCCAATAGGGGGGTTGTTCCCAATAGAATTAAGTTTTATTTTAAAGGATTTCATTTAGCTTTTTTTTTCAAAGGTTGATCTTATTCCCCCTGGAAGGGGGCTGGGGAAACAAACTTTCCCTTCATTTTAAACCATAAGATTTTTTAAAACCAGCCTGTGAAGTTTTTTTTTTTTCCTGCTATTGAAATGGTATAAAAGATAATATTTATGGCTAAACAATAGAGCTATGCTAATGTCCACAGCCAGAAGGAATAAGTGAATAAGATTCATTTTCACTTCAGAAAGACAACAGATTGTAGCTTTAAATAATGACTTGATTACTGACACCACTATGTGAATCCTGGTAATAAGACTTGAATCAATGAAATCTAATCAAAGTGTCTTTTCTTGGTATCTGTTAGTGACTTAAAATTAAGGCAGGGAGGAACTAAAGTAGAAAACAACCATCTTGTTGTAGGTATAAATACATGAAAGATCAGAAAATTATTCATCTTGGCTACCATATACCACATGATGTTAACATCAGGGTTGATTTGATTGTACTTGATTGCATTTGCTCAAGAAAAATAATAGTTCTACTAAATGATGTTGAACCACTGTCTTGTTACACCACCATTAATTTTTCTCTGGAAAGGCAGTTGTGAAAGAGCACTGGACTAGGCATCGTAGCCCTAGACTCAGATCTACCCAGCTAAAGCTGGGAAGCCTTAGGCCAGTGCCGAAACCTCTCTGATCCTCAGTTTCCTCATCTGTGAAATGGAGTTAATAGTGATGCCTGTGCTGCCTACCTCACAGGACTGTCATGAGGACAAAGTGGATCCGACTGTAAAGTGCTGTCCAAATGTGAGGTAATTTGATTACCATCCTCATCTCTCTTGTGCAGAGGATTTAAGTGTATTTGTTTGTCATTTGTGTGTGTGATGGACAAACCCATGTATTACTTGGAGAACTGTATTGTTCGTGTCCAGTTACTTCGCACATCTGCTGACATCTGTGACTCTGACAGAGGGGTTTGTGCTGTGGCCTAACACTTGCCAGGCAAGGTGTGGGTTATGCCTGTACGCAAATTAAACTTTGCCTTTCTCAAATTCTCCAAAATCTCCTTAGTCTCTTCATTTGATTGTTTCAGCATTTTTCTATATTGTCTTCTTCATAGCTGTGGGCTCCTTCAGATATTCTTTTACTTCTAAAGTTCAGGGAGGAAAAGGTTTAGAAGAAACCATGTTGCAGGTACTAAAATATCAGAGAATTTGAAGGACCTCGGGCTGCTTAGGTGGCACTAATGGTGAAGAATTTGCCTGCCCATGGAGGAGACTCAAGAGACACAGCTTCGATCCCTGCGTCGGGAAGATCCCCTGGAGGAGGAAATGGCAACTGACTCCAGGATTCTTGCTTGAAAAATTCCATGGACAGAGGAGCTTGAGCTAAAGCTTGGACAGTGGGCCAAAGTCCATGAGGTCTCAAAGAGTCGGACAGAACTGAGTATGCGTGCAAAGATGGCATTAAAGGTCTTCTAACCCCACTGTCTTTCCAGGGTTTACAGCTTTCCCATGCCATCACCAGCCCAGGTTTGATTACCTCCAGGCACACAGAACTCATTATTCTCCAATCAGCTCTGTTTGCCCAATGGCAGCTCATGAACAGGCTGTGGAGAGAAGAGCTACTAAAGTTAGAGGTGGAAGTCTGAGGCTGTGTTCCTCATCTAAAATGAAAGCCTCATATCTGCCCCTAGAATTACTGCAGTGGCTCCATGGAATAATATATATAAAAATACTTCACTTTTGTCCAGTAGATGAAGCTAATGTTTAGAGCTGAAGGAAACATGCTGCTGTTGAGTCCAAGAGAAAACAGAAAAGGGAGAATGTGGGTCCCTTCTGTCTCACTGGCTTCCTTTTCCACTTCTGAAATGAGCGATCAGCCTGGTAGGGATTTGAGAACCCAGGTTCCTTTCATTTTGTTACTTGGCCGTTCCTCATGGCGTTGACCTTGCCTGCTGGTCAAATCTGGGTCCTGTTATTAATACATCCAGGCTCTAGCCAGATTAAGGAACAGAAAAGAGAATAAGCCCACAACAGGAGATTTCCTTTATAGCAAGTGATAGGGCACTTACATGCTTCACTTCTGTTCCCATCCCTATGACATGAACTAGTAATGTGAACACCTGGCCACCAGATACGGAAAGAGCCCCTGAACTTTGAAGGGAATTGGTGAAGATGAGAAAGGAGTATGTGGCCTATGACAGAGATCATAGAATTTTCAGAAATCTGGGATTTCTGTTGAGTCGTCTATGGAGGTGGTCACTTCATCACCCCATCTTTATCATAAGTATAAGGCTAACTAGGCCCTCAAAAAAAAGGGTGCAACATATTTTTTCTCAAAAATAGCCTAACTTCTCTTCTGACCTTACTAATGTACAATTACACTGTAAAAGATGAGGAGTTGAGGTAAGGCAAGGGGTGGGTACATGCATGCATGCTAAGCTGCTTCAGTTGTGCCCGACTCTTTGTGACCCCGTGGACTGCAGCCCATCAGGCTCCTCTGTCCATGGGATTCTCCAGGCAAGAATACTGGAGTGGGTTGCCACACCCTCCTCCAGGGGATCTTCCCAACATAGGGATTGAACCCACATCTCCTGTGTCTCCCGTATTGGAGGTGGTTTCTGTACTGCTGAGCCACCTTGGAAGCCCATGGGGTGGGGAGGTGGAGGCTAAATGTCTACTAATAAGGAACTGGAAAAAAAAAAAAAAAGAGCAGTTTCTCATCATAACCACCATCTTTTAAATTCTGTGTCTCCATGCTCTTCAAAAGCCTCACCATTCTCTGCGTCTGGGATCCGGGCTATTTCAGGCTCACTGGATTTATTTCATCTGGTGCCTGAACTGCTATGAAACAGTTTTGTCAGCCCCACAGACCTCTAACTTGCTGCCTGTTCTGCCAGGGGAGCAGGAGGGACTATGGTCTGTTAGGACAAAGTGTGCAAACTGGGAGCTCTAACTCTTTACAGGATCATGCAACTAGTTTGGTGGGTCCCAATCTGCAAATGTTCAATGAGATAACATAGGAGAACCTAGAAAATATCTGAGTATATCATATCATGTGCAAAAAGGGTAAGTATCACTTGTACGCTAAGTTATAATGATAGCATATATGTTAACTGAGACCAATACACAGTAAAGTGCTTGAATCTTAAGTGTACAGCTTGAAGAATTTTAACACGTGTGTACACTCATACAACTACCCCTAAATCAAGAACCCTTCCAGCCCCAGAAGGCCCTCTGAGGCACTCTCCCAGTCAGTACCCCCATGCAAAGGTAAAATATTTGTTTTTGCTTTGGGTCATATTTAAAAGAGGTGGAGGCTCTGAAAGAGAACCACTCTAGGTGGGAGGTTATTCCTGGGCTCCATGCCCTGCTCCATCATCCCCTCCTCGCATGGCTTGGGTCTTGAGAAGGAAGGGAAAGGAATCAGCTGGTGATGTGCACCTGGACATAGAAGCTGGGTACGTGACCGTCACCAGAGGCCTGGGCAGCTCCCTCTGAAATGCAGGCTGTGCTCCAAAGTCCTGGTGGGTCAATGCTATTTACAGTCAACCTTTCCGGTTTGCAGTGGATGTTCCAAGGAGGGCTATTTTTAAGCAGGTTGATGGCCTGCAGGACCTTCTGGTAGTAAACTAAGCTGTTGCGGATACAAAGCGTATGGTCTAGTAATCTACTTCAGACGACCTGATCTAGAAGAGAAGGGTGATTGCCCCTGAATCCAGCCTCCAGATAACTAGTTGGAAGGAGATGCCCTGGTTTCTGGTTCAGAATGTGATTAGAAACTGAGGGAGTTTTAGATGTCGTTCTCAGCTTGGAGGAGAAAGTGGAGGGTCTCTGAGAGAAGGGACCATTCTCCACAGCTAACCAGGGACCCAGGGATGGGCTCCTGAGGGAAGATAGGAACAAATTCCCAAATAGGTGCAGCAGTTTTCCCGCGGTCCTCCCACTCCCAACGCAGGAGCCTGCAGGTCTGGGCAGCCAGTCAGCGGGCTGCGGGCCCAGGAAGCCCTCGCAGAGCCCTGGGAGAGACAGCCTACAGGACTGGACTTGGAGCAGGGAAACATTTCAGAGAAAAGACAGGCGCTAGAAAGAGGACAGAGACCACCCCCTGCCACCGGCGGAAGAATCAGAGGCCGGTGCTACCAGGGCAAGGCTGGGGAGCAAGTGTATCTTTAGACCTGATCGGGATTGGCCCAGGCGGGCCCCGCCCCGCCCTCCCGGCCCCGCCCCGCCCTCCCGGCCCCGCCCCGCCCTCCCGGCCCCGCCCCGCCCTCCCGGCCCCGCCCCGCCCTCCCGGCCCCGCCCCGCCCTCCCGGCCCCGCCCCGCCCAGGAGCCCTTTCAAGGCCGGCTCTGCCCCGCCCTCCCGGTCCCGCCCTCCCCAGGATCGCTTTCAAAGCCGGCCCCGCCCCGCCCCTCCGGCCCCGCCCCGCCCCTCTCAGGAGCCCTTTCAAGGCCGGCCCCGCCCCCATCTTACAGTCCTTGGCTGTTCGCGAGCGCGGGACGCAGGCGGCTTCGGCTCCAAGGTCAGTGTGGCTGTGAAACCCGGCTTTATTCCTGCAAAACTGGGGTCATTGCTAGAGCCAGGGTAGGGGCCTTGTGAGCGGTGGACCCAGGGCTGTGGGCCGGGGTCTGGGCGATGCTCCTGTGTGAGGAATTCGTGGTAACTCTTGAGAAGAGCCGGCAGCGGGTCTGTCCTTGATTGAGCCGCTCCGCACGCAGGCGCAGGTGACCATTCCGTGGGCAGTTGCGCGCGGGGGGCTGGCACCCTGTCAGCACCCTGCTTGCGGTGCCTGTGTTTGGTAGTGAATCAGGACTTTTTCTTGATGGAAAAACTAAATGCCACAGAGTTGGGGACTGTTAACTTTCAACTTTCTTTCCCTTGTAATCTGTAGAAACTCATTAGTTTGAGGGATGGCTTCCTCAGCAGCATCGGAAGAGATGCAGACCAGTGACTTGAGAAAAACTAACTGAAAAATGGACACCTTGAAGCCCTGGAAAGGAGCTAATTACAGATTGGCCCCGGAGCTAGACCTGATTTAAACTAGTTAATATTATTGCTAGAGAACTATTTTTAAAATCTCTACCCCATTAATAAATTAATAGTTATATAACATTTAAAATGAGAGTCCCATGGAGGGAGAGGCCTGGTAGGCTGCAGCCCATGGGGTCGCAAAGAGTTGGGCACGACTGAGTGACTTTACTCTTACTCTAAAATAATTAAATAATTTAAATATTTAAATAAAGCAATTAAAATTTTTTTAATATTTTAAATTTTATTTAAAATCATTTAAATAAAATAAAATTTAAACAGAATAGTTAAAATAACTTACAGTAATTAAAACAATTAAAATGAATAAGTAATTAAAACCCAAGTAACTATTTGCACCACCCCAACCCCTCCACTGGAGGTAAAAATGCTACAGAGTTGGCCTACATGTGTTTCATCTCCGGCAAAGGACTGTTGTTTGCTTGCTTGGTTGGGTTACTGTCAGCCCTGTTTTTGTCCCTTGGGTAGGTGACATCTCTGCTGGGTGTGGAGAGTGACATTCACCAGAATGAGGCAAAGCCCTCTGGCCCTGCTCAGCGCTGCCCCGCTGCCCCGAGACCTTCCCTCCGAGACCTTCCCTTGAGCGTTGCCCTGACTCTGAGACACCCTGCCCCACAGGGTCAGGTGGAATCAGGAGAGGTGGCAGGCAGTGGCCTCATGGCCGGCTTCGTGCGTTCACCCGGTGTGTTGTTTCCAGAAGTGCCGAGTTTCCTGTCGGCAGCCATCCCGCTGCCTCTGTGTCAGAGGTTGTGTCCTTGGTCAGTTCCCCTGTGCTCAGATAGAAGAACACGGCCGCCAGCAGAACTTGGCAAGGGGCTTCCTGAGCCTCCCAAGCTGGCTCTGGGGATTATTAGGCTGTATGAGCTCTCCCCTTCCTCTTCTACTTTTGTGGGCACCTTTTCCAGCCACCTCCCTCAAACCTTCTGTGGGTTAAGGCACTGTTCCAGCAAAGGGCCCTAGCACCGTATGCACCCACAAACTCTGCCAGCTTCCTGAGCAAATCTACCCTTACAGCATGGACCAGGGGCCAGGTCAGTTTTCCTAAAGGGGAGGCTGAGGAAGGTCCGGGAAACTTGGGGTAGGGAGACAGGAGAAGGAATGGAGCGTCCTGCATGTTCCAAGGCAGGAGGAGGACTGGTTCTGAGACAGACTTTGCCCCTGGCTCAGAGGCTCTGGGACTCCATTTTTGCCACAGCCTAGAACAGGAGCCATTTGCCTTCCCAGAGGGGCCCACATGGACCTTGCGTCAGCATTCTGGGAGTCCCTGCTCACTGAGCCAGGAATCCCACAGGGAGCCCATCTGAAGGTGACCGCTGGAAGTCACACCCACTGCTGCCTGGGAGGCCACAGGCCTCCTTCCCTTGGGCAGGGAAGGAGGCTTCCATTCCTGTACAGCATTTCAAAGAACTAGATGGTTGCTAGCTTCCTATTTTCTTGAAAGCAACTTACCCTTGAGAGATGAGCTTGTGATAGTTGTATGTCTTCATCAACAGGAGGCCTAGGAAAGGCCTCTATTTTACAGGGAAGGACCATAGATTTCTCTGCTTATGACTTTCTACTTGTTAAATAGAATGGAGATGCCCAAGCATGCCTCTTAGGGTGCCAGTACATCCGGGGGTGGAAGAGTAACTTGAACCCTTTGCTCCCTTAGAGCTGGGAAGGGTCAGCCACTCTCTGCTGGCCATGAGTGACATCAGGAGAATTTGTTCAGAGTGTTCTGTGGCGCTAGTCCAGCTTCAAGGACGCCCTCTGTTTTGGGGTCATTCTCTCTGGAGGGAACGCTGACACGTGGTCCGACCCCTGGCCTTCCACTGCCCTCCAAGGAGCTCGAAACGCAGGCGCCCTGTACAGCTGGACCAGAAATAACTCTGAGTCAGCAGAATGGCACCCATGGCGTCTCCCTCCAGTTACTCAGGACAACCAGGAGGTCAGAACTGAGGCAGTAACAGAACTCAAGCCTGGGTTCCATCCATAGCCTAGGATGTGACAGAACCAGAAAAAACCAGACCCAGACTCCCAGTACGCCTGCCTGAGACAGACGTGGGGGGGCTCTTGGGCATGATGACAGAAGAGCTTAATGTCGTGGCTCTTGTTTTTTTAGTGGAGAGGGCAAGAATATAACCACAGCACCATTGATTTTTGGCTGTGATCTTGTACCCATTTAGAAATCTCACTGGCTTGCAGCCCAGCAGTTTGGCCAGAGTGTAGCCCTGATGGTAAAAATCAACTCAGGAGTCATGAAGTGTTCCAAGTTAGGGAAACTGAGGCGGGTGACCTCTGTGGGGTGAGAGCTGGAGACCGCCTCTCTCCTCGTCCCTGCAGTCCCTACTTCTGTAGGAGAGAGGGGAGGAGAGAGGAGGAGAGAGAAGAAAACCCCATGCCCTGTCTCCTTGGAGAAAGGCAGGCTGGCCCAGCATCCCCGGCATGCCTGGCAGGCACTTTGGGCACCTGGCGTCAGAGTGGGGTGGGTGAAGTGGCACCTGGCATCTCAGCTACTTCAGCAGAAGCCTGAGGACAGGAGAGAGGACAGGCTTATAATATTCTGGGACACTGGGGGAGTCACATGCTCTCAGGTGACAATCCTATGTCTAGAAGCTTCTGTGGTAAGTGCATTTCTACCGTCTTGGAGGCCTGAGTGAAGTGATCTGTGGCTCCCAGGTCCTGAACCACAGAGGTGGTTTCTCTCCAGTTGCTGATCAGTGCAGGGCTGCCTGTGAGGTGCTGCAGTTTGCAAGGAGCCTGGATCCAGGGCCAGAGACAAGCCTGTTTCAAATCCCAGCCTTATCAAGTGTTGGTCCCTTAACCTCTCTTTGTTTTCTCCATCTGCAAAATAATGCCTACTTGCCAGGATTGTTTTAAAGACTGAGGACAATATTTGTATGGGCCTCTTGCATGATGCATGGCTCATGGTGGGAGTTTGGTAAATGGTAGTTAAAAAGAAAAAAAGACAGTAAGGTGTGGCCACGCAGAGATTGAAAGGACGTTCCAGGTGGAAGGAAAGGTCTGGGTAAAGGGTCAGAGTCTGGAAGAAGAACTTGGGAACCCAACTGAGGAAATCGATGTTGTGAACCCTGACATTGGTTTTCAAAGGATGATCCGTGGATCTGAACATACACAATGAGCTCCATCTGGAATCAAGGCTTGTCCTCAGAGAGATTATAGAATAAAGCAATTAGGTGAAACACTTTGAATGGTAAAACTGAAGTCAACAAACATTCAGAGAAGGGGCAGACCAGTGCTGGCTAGGAAAATCAGTGGTGGTTGTGGGAAGAGAGTAATAACTGTCCCTAGCCTTTAGGTCACTAGAGGGGAGAGACTCGCATTTACTCAGTGCCTACTGTAGCCTGTCACTTAGTCCTCACAGCAGCTCGGGGAGGGGTCTCATCGTATATAAAGGAGGAGTCCGTTATATAGAGGGGGTTGCTGAAGCTCAGGTAGGCAACTTGCAGGCTCCATAGACCCAGCAGGGCCTGAGAATTGCCTGCTTTAACATAATAGACATGTTGACAGTGCCATTCTTGCTACTCGTTCAAAAGATGGGGTCTGAAAATGTGACTTTTTAACACACTTCACAGCTGACTTTTCTTTTAGTTTTAAATTTAATTTTTGATCATAAAGGCAATCTATGCTGGTTTTTACAAGTGATGCAATAATACAGAATTCTATTAAGAGAAGATAATCTGCCTACTTCAAGTCTGTGGCTCTGAAGTAATGCTTTTTGCAGTTTGATGAGTAACCTTTAATACTTTTCTTTATGTTCATACTAATATATGCAAATACATACATAGATACATCATTGTTATAAAATTGGAGCCATTCATATTCATTACTTTGAGATTTTTTTTTTCTCTTTTAACCTAAGAATAGAGCATAGACATGCATCTAGGTAAAGTGGAGGCACTTTTAACTGATTCTTTAATAGCCATGGAATATTCCATTGTCTCTTTTTATCACATTTCATACCATCCTTCTTCCTCTGACAGACGGGTTCTTCTAGGTTTTTATGCTGCTACACATAGTGCTTCACTAAATTTCGTTGTGCCTCTCTCCTTCTGTGGGGCTTCCCTGGTTTTTCGGATGGTAAATACTCTGGGGTTCAATCCCTGAGTTGGGAAGATCCACCTGGAGAAGGGAATGGCAACCCACCCCAAATGTTCTCAAACATTCTGAGGGCAGCACCTAGAGGTGACCTCTCAAGTGAAGCAAAGTGATAGTTACAGATGTGTGCATATATTCAGCCCTTCATAAGTGCCAGGCCTCATTCAGATTTGTTGCTAGTAGCTGCAAATGTTCTGGAATCTGGAATCCATCAAGGTTGTTCCCAGTCATGGCTTTTCTCTGGGCCTTTGGGGACAGGCAGCCACTATACATCCTGGGCAGACTCAGTCCCACTGGCCTTCAACTCTCCACATTTCAGGGAATTATCTTCTATAGATTCTCTCCAGAGCCAGATTTGGATGAGTCAAGGAGTCTGTGTCCTCATCCGGAAGATCCTATACCAAGGCATAGAACAGGGGCTCTAGCCAGCCCTTCTCGCTCTTTTCTTTCTGCTGTATTCCAAAGTAGATTGAATGTGGTGTGGGCTGAGTGCAGTGGCGGTCCTCCCACCTGGAGGATGGCTGGAAGGCAGCTGGCCAGAGAGAGGCGATGCAGCCGGCCTCCGTGGTCATCTGTTTATGCACACGGGTGTGTGGTGTCAGGGCATCGTGGCTGCTCTCATCTTTGGTAGCTTGTGTCCTGGTGCCAGTCCGAGAGCAGCTGGAGGTGAACAATAGCTCAGACTGATTAAGACCAGACCAGCTCCCTGAAACAGTATAGCTGAATGAACTGAGCCAGTTCCAGTTCCTCCCAGGGGCTCCCACAGGGCTCTGGTTCCCCTGGAAGAACACAGACGCTATGACTTGTAGTTGCCCAGGTGGGGTGCTGGTTAAGAGCAAGGACTGTGAAAACAGACCACTCGTCCTGAATCCCCACATTGCCACTCACACACTGTGTGCTTTTGGACAAGTGATTTTACCTTTCTTCACCTCCATTTGCTTATCTATAACATGGGGATAATAAGAACGTCCTCTGTTGTGAGGATTTAATGGGGGAATAACCATAAAGCTAATGGAACCATGTGCCCCCGCATGTAGCAAGTGCTGCCTGAGAATTTTCCCCTAAGACTATGAGCTCTGTAAAAGCTGCCACATACTAGATATCTAAATATTAACATTTACCAAACAAATAAGTAGAAAGATGCCTGTCCTTACCCTTTCATCACCAAGTCTTGCCTCTCCGTCCCTTGCTGCCTCCTGTGACTCCTCCCTCCATGAGGCAAGTTAATATCATTCACGGTGGCCGTGACCTACTGCCTGATGACCTCTTGAAGTCTGTGGTCAGTGGTGTTCCTGGAGGGTGGCCAAAGCCCTGAGGGCCCACCCTCTGATTGCACTGCCCTTCAGAGCTGCCCAAAATGATGCCTGTGTGGCTGGATGGCAATTTGGCCCCATAATTATCTTCTGTCAAGCCTTTGGTGGAAACCCTGATTGAGAAGAACCATCCAGGATCCCTGAGAGACCATGAGGAATCAGAGGCAGCAAGAACTGTCTGGCAGCTCCATTCCTTGGAGAGGAGAGGTTGACTCCATCCAAACATACTATAATATTGTTACTAAACCTTATAAGTAAAAACAGGATTTTCATTTAAACTCAGTACTTGTGATTTCCCTTAACTGACCATTGGCTGTCTGTTAACTTCTCTGTTTTTGAGTTCCCTCATCTTTTTTTTTAAACTTTTTATTTTATATTAGAGGATAGCTGATTAGGTGGCTCAGTGGTAAAGGTCACCTGCCGATGCAGGAGATACAGGAGAAGTGGATTTGATCCCTGGGTTGGGAAGATACCCTGGAGGAGGAAATGGCAGCCACACCAATATTCTTGTCTGGAAAATTCCATGGACAGAGGAATCTGATGGGCTACATTCAATGGAGTTGCAAAGAGTCAGACACAACTTATTGACTGAGCATGCACACACAGAAACTAAAATATGGATATGATAACATTTGAAACATTAGTATTTTGAATCAGACACCCACCCGCAGATCACCTTCACATGGAGAAGACCTTTAAAGACCACCAGTGGACTTACACGTGGACACCACCCCCTCCACTTCCTCCTGACTCTGCCTCTTTGGATTTATCTCCTCAAACACGCTGATGTGAACACGTATCAGTGCTAAAGCCAACTAAGGAAAGAAAAATAAAAATCAACTATCTGAGCTAAACTCAGAAACAAATGCACTTCTTGTTTACTTGGGGAGTATGTCTTGGCCCATATATAATCTGGAAAGAGCTTGGACATTGCTTCCCTTACTTTGGAGAGTTCTATGGTTAAATCAGAGAAGAAAAGTATTGCCTCTCTGCTTAGGAAGCAGATTGGAGGGTGTGGAAGCAGTTACAACAGATTTCAAAGATGTAATCTGCTGTGTACAAAAGCCAGGAAGAATGGGTGTGGCTCCTTGGGGAACACTGACCTACCCTTGGAAGGAGATGGACAACAGCCCAAAGTCTAGGAGGGAGCAAAGAAGTACATGTGTTCAGATGAATGTTGGGTCATTACAAGTCCCTGGAACAACTCCAAGAAATGGCCCATTTATTTTGCCTGCTGATTACTAAAGTAATTCCTGTTGTCTTTAGGATTGAGGGGATTCTTTTTAGACATGGCACAAGGGAGAGGCTGCCTGATAATTTGATTTCCTGGGCGAACATAGGAAAATAACTCCCTAATTTTTTTTCAAGGACTTTGATGCTTTAGGTGAGATGTTCAAATTTCTCCCAAGAGCTGCTCAAAAAGGTATTAAGTAAAAAAAAAAAAAAAAAAAAAAAAGGTATTAAGTAAAGACTTCTAGGTGGCGATCATGGAAGAATAACTAGGAATAACTAACCGATCCCAGTTCCCAAAATGCAGTCAGATAAGAAAGTGAACTGCAGAAGGCTACTGTTAGAATTTATGTAAAGCCATGCTGACCTCACCCTATTAGAGAGTTTATTGTCTTCAGGGTAGCCTAGGTTTTCATCTCGTAACCATACTCTCAAGAGCCTCCTTGCAGCCATCCAACGCACCTATTCTTGGAGAATCCTGTAGCAGAGTCCTGATAATCTAAACACGAGGGGAAAAAATTCCACCCTGCGTTTGGGCATCACAGAGACCAATATAATGACAGGGTACTAAGAATTGCCTGCTGTATTGTTTTCCACTCATCAACCCATGGTAAATAGCTCCCCCATCCTGGATGATGCTGTGAATTAATCCATGCTGATCTCTGGGGGGTGGAAGACAGGGAATCTGATTTTCATCCCTGATGACATTATATATTTATCTCGATTTATACATGTTCTCTATCTGCATCTCCGCCTGTCCATCTGTTGTCTATTTCCTACTTTCTAAAGCATATATTTTACTAGTTCCTTTGTTACTGATCTGCTCTTTACCTTAAATTGTCTTTTTCATTGTCAGATTTGAAAGATACTTTGACTGTATTCCCAAATCTGGTTGATAATCTCCTAGCCCCTTAAAGACACTGTTTCTCTGTCTTCCATTATTCACTGTTGAAAAATCAGCTGATGTTTTTTGTTTATAGATGAACTGTCTTTTCTCTTTAACTTCTTTGGATATCTTTGTTGCTGGTAATCTGCAGTTAACTATTGTTCAGGTATGTGTGGATTATTTTAATTTTGCTTGGTTTATGTCATACCTCTTGAATCGTGGATTTTTGTTTTTCATCAGTCCTGGAAAAGTCTCAGTCATTTCTCTTCAAATATGGCTTCTCTGTTTTCTCTATTCTCCCTTCTGAGGTCTCCATTAGGTGTGTCTTTGATCTTGTCATTCTATCCTTATATCTCTTATGTCTCATATTTTCCATTTTCTTATTTTCCTGCACAACATTCTGGATAATTTATTGTGATATATCTTCCAATTCATTTATTCTGTCTTCAACTGTATTATTATCCATAGTTCATTCTGGTTCTCTTTCAGATCAGGTTGATCATTCTTAGTAGTTTCCTGTTGATTGCTCATCACTGTGATTCCTTGCTTGTTCATCATTTCTTTAAACATTTTATATAGAGATAATCTATATTCTTATCTAAAAATTACAGTATCTTCAGTCATTGGACTGAATTCCAGTCACTGGAGGTCTAAATCTGTGGCCCTTTATTCTGTTGATTCCCATTCATAGTACCTCCTTGTGTGCTTAGTGATCTTTGAGAGCTTGTTATGGCTTGATCTTCATCTATAGGAAGTAGGGCCTAAACTGAAAATACCTTCCTCGGAGAGCATTTGTTTGCTTTTGCTGGGAGAACTCCTGATCTTGGACCACTTTAGCCCCTCTCAAGGGTCCTAGTTCAGCTGGAGAGTCTTAGACTCAGCTTGCCCTTTCCCTGCTGATAGCCTGCTGTTCATGTGCAAATGGACATCCACACTCAGGATAACCCAGATCTCCTGGCTTGTTACCCTGAGCTCTAGCACCAACTACTTGGGGTGAGTGAAGTAGGAGAGTGGTCCTCAGAGACTTTGAAACTGTTCATAATAATTAGTGAAATTGATTTCACCTGCCTTCACCGATAGGAACTGGCAACCCACTCCATTGTTCTTGCCTGGAGAATCCCAGGGACGGCGGAGCCTGGTGGGCTGCTGTCTATGGGGTCGCACAGAGTTGGACACGACTGAAGCGACTTAGCAGCAGCAGCAGCCGCCTTCACCAGTCAAGGTCGATTTAAGGCTTGTGTGTCCACCATGCACTTTCTGGCCTAAACAATAAGGTGTTTGCCCAAGTTATTTTCCAGGAACATGTACTCAGCTGTATCTAGTTCGAGCTGAGCTGGTTAAGACTGTAAGGACCACTGACCTCACAACTGGGCATGCATGAGTGTCCAAGCTCAAGGACCTTTTGACAGCACAGGGCTGGAAACTCCACCCTCAGACCCTACAGAGGTAGCCTAATTATACCTGTGCTAAATGACAATAACCGCACCTTTTCCCAATCACCTTTCTGCGCACTCCCCACGCACTCTATGCTTCAGAGTGCCATGCTTCTTTGTTATCCCACAAATACTCCACACCCTTTACCTTCCAGGAGGTAAATTTGTGAGTTTTTTCTCCCGTCTTCTTCCGTGGCTGCCTTGTGAATAAACCCTCCTAAGGGTTGCTGCAAACCTTAGTGTCTCAGCACTTTGGATTCCTGTGTGTTGGGCAAAATGAGCCTTGTTCAGTAATAGCTTCCTCTATCTCTCATAAGCCCAGCATGCCACTCTGTTCAGGGTCTAGTTGTGTAGCGGCAGAGCCCAAAGAGCACATGGTCTGTCAAGCTGCCAGATGTGGAAAGCCTCCATTTTTCCCCTTGATAGTATATTGGTGGAGAAAATGACATGGACTTCAAGCAGTTTGACATTCTCTACATCTAAAACTAACCAGATTTTTCCAAGCAGTGTGAGGAGGGTGGGGAAAAGAGGGAGAAAGAAAAAAATAGAACAAAACAGAGGCTAAGTCTCCTGCAGCTTTTTCTCTCCCCTGTTGATCTCTATACTATGGTTCAGGGCCATCCTGTGAGGCTGTCTGGTCTTTAGCTTCTCAGGAGTTCCCTGGAGGTCCAATGGTTAAGATTTGGTGCTTTCACTGTGGAGGCCCAGGTTTGATCCCTGGTCAGGGAACTAAGATCCTGCAAGCAATATAACACAGCCAAAAAATTCTTTTAAATATATATATATAAAATAATCCTCAGCTTCTCTGCTTTCCAGACACTCATCCAAGAGGAAAGATGGCCAGTACCTTCTCAAAGTTGCTGACTGGCCGCAATGCCTCTCTGTTATTTGCTACCTTGGGCACTGGTGCCCTGACCACGGGGTACCTGCTGAATAAGCAGAACGTGTGTGCTGCGGCCCGGGAGCAACACAGACTATTCCCACCAAGGTAAGTCCTCTTGGCTTTAAAATGATGCCAAATGCCAGCCAGAAATACGCTTTCCCCTGCTGAAACTGTCAGCAAGGGCCCCTCTTTTGGTCTCTGAGGATGAGTAAATCAGTTTGACTTGTGATGCACAGTGACCTGTGGTGAACTCAAGGAAGTGTAGTGTCGTCATCCCTGCCCAGAGCGTGAGGTCTAGTGGAACGGTAATAACAAGACCGAACCTTTGTTGAACGTGTCTAGGTGTGATGAGAACTTTACACAGAGTGTTTTATCCCTCCTAACATCTCTCTGTGATGAAACGGAGGCTTCGGAAAAGTAAGTAGTGCCTGAGTTCACGCAGCTGGTATAGCCAGATATGAATCTAGGGTCCTTGATTCCAGGCCTGTGCCTCACACGTGCTGCACTGCCTTCTGGAAAATGTGATGTGATAGCAGGGATTTGAAGTACCAGCTTTAAAGGGACTTGCAGGGGAATTAGAGAAGTGGCATAGAGACGGAGTGTCTTCTCCACCCTGGGGACCTTGCCCTGGCCGAGAGGTCTCACGCTGGGTAGAGTTGGAGCGCTGACTTGAAGGGATTCCGTATAGGCAGGTGTGCACGAAGACCTGAGGAAAACCTGAGGTGTTTCTCAGAAATACTTACTTGGCTTTTGTGGGAATCCGGATCTCTGAGGAAATTGCTGGCACCTGCCAGGTACCTCAGGAATTCCTGAGGTCAGAATGCTTGTGGTGGTCCTGAATTCCCTATTCCTCAGTCGGTGCATATCCCGGGGTAAGATTGCACCTCCATTTGATTTTTTCCTATGTATTAGTTTAACAGATATTCACTGAATGCCTGTGTCTATAGGCAAGCACTGAGCTCAGCGTAGCAGATAGCCGTAGAGTTTGCATCATAGAGGAGAGATAAATAAATGAATTTCTATGCAGTTACGCCTGCAGGGATTTTAGCTTCTCTATCACAGACCTAAGGGGTCAAAAAGTAACTGTTATAATTTACCAAAACTTATGGGTTTAAAAAAAAAAAAAGCCTGCATATGATTTTAGTTTCTTTCTTAATTATCTTCATTCTATTTCCTCTTTATATAAACATAGGTTACAGTCTATGGGCTCCCACAGCCAGCATCATAAACCTCTTTAGGCGGGGCTAGGTCCATTTCTTTGGCAGTTCAGGAACGTATGTTTTTAAACTCTGGCTTTCTTGAATCACGACCTAGCCAGTTTCCCTCTGCCTTCTGGCTGAAGAGAGCCTGGTCAGAAGCAAAGCTCTTGTATAGGCCCCGTGCCTGCCGGGGCTGCTCACTGAACTCTCTCCTCCGCGGACAGTGCAGACTACCCTGACCTGCGCAAACACAACAACTGCATGGCCGAGTGCCTCACGCCGGCCATCTACGCCAAGCTCCGCAACAAGGTGACGCCCAACGGCTATACCCTGGACCAGTGTATCCAGACCGGAGTGGACAACCCTGGCCACCCCTTCATAAAGACCGTGGGCATGGTGGCTGGTGACGAGGAGTCCTATGAGGTAAACTTGCAGCTGCCGGTTCCACAGTGTGTGTGTTGGGTGGGTGCTTTGGGTTCCTTCTGTGGGGCTGCGTTCTCAGAACAGGTTCCCATAAAGGGGAACCAACTTCAGCAGAACACCTGCAGTGCTTTCTGGAACAACGAGGTCTATTCTTCCCAGGCACAAGGCTTCCTTTGCGACTGACCTAGTATCCTCCCCATAGAGGAATGAGTTGCATGACTCAGTTCTCTGAGCTTGTCAAGGGGGTGAACTGGTACAGAAAAAAGAAAATGTTTTAATTTTTTGTTGTTTCATTGTATTGGTGATGTGTATTCACCAGTGAGGCTTTAGGAGGTGATATGTTTGTGGCTGAATTTTATTGAGGGGAGAGGATGGTTCCATGGGTGTTCAGTTTGGGAACTACTGATGACACAGTCCACTGTAGTCTTAGTGAATCATTAAGTCTCTTGGGGTTTCCCAGGTGGTGCTAGTGGTAAAGAACCTGTCTGCCAGTACTGGAGACGAAGGAGACAGGGGTTAGATCCCTGGATCAGGAAGGTCCCCTGGAGGAGGCTATGGCAACCCACTCCAGTATTCTTGCCTGGAGAATCCCATGGACAGAGGAGCATGGCGGGCTACAGTCCATGGGGTCACGAAGAGTCAGACGTGACTGAAGAGACTTAGCACGCACACACCAAGTCTCCTGAAGAAATCCCATGATCCACATCCTCATTCTAGGGGCAGAAGCCCAGGATATGGTACCCTGTTCTGGAGCTCAGCCACTACTGCAACTTCTATGTCATGGCAAATACCTCCAGCCCATCTCCCTCAGGTCTGCCTCCTTTGCACCTTCTGTTGCAGGGAGCGGAAGGCGGTTCCTTGGGAAGGCAGCCGTCAAGGGGGGTGAGGGGGCTGTCTTGAATAGACTAGATGGGCAGCTGACTCAAGAGCAGCAGCCCAGCTCTGAGCTCCCAGAGTCCGAGACTGGTGCTGACTCCTGGATGTCCTACAGCTCCCAGAGGCTGCAGGCTGCTCTGTTTGACTTCTCTTATCCTTATTTTACCTAAAGGATGTTCCCAGAAATTTATGGTTTTTTTAAAAAGTAGATTCTGCTCGAGTTAGTTTGGGCGGAAAGGTCCTCAAAGCATAAGGGGTCCCTGCTTCGCCTTAACTGCTGCTGTGCACTTTTCTTTCTATGCAGCTACTTTTCTACAAATGTATTGTGTTACTTAAACTCTAGAACCAGTTTGACCACAAAACTGCTTAGCTTCTGATCTAGCAGCTTGCTTTATCCTTCAAATTCTTGAACACAAAATCTTCTTGCTTCATCTGATGGTAGCAAACTTGGCAGAATCACTAGGGAAGAGATTACCATGACAGAGATCTGTATCTCTGCCCTCACCCAAGGGGCAGTGTGCCTCACAGAGGTTTCCTCTGGCATTTGCCTACTACTATTATTGGACTACCTGGGTGGCTCAGTGATAAAGAATCCACCTGCCAATGCAAGAGACACAGGTTCGATCCCTGATCTGGGAAGATCCCCCAAAAGAGATCATGGCAACCCACTCAGTATTCTTGCTGGAAATCCCTATGGACAGGAGAGCCTGGCAGGAAACAGCCCATGGGTTCCAAAGAGTCAAACATGGCTTAGTGGCTGAATAACAAGTGCTACTACTACTATTATGATTAGCCATCAATCCAGTCTCACACCTATTTCCTGCATGGTTGCACTGAGAATTTCAGAGAAGGAGGGCATCACCTTTGGCTTGGCGCTTAAGATAAAAAGGAGCAAATGATGAACCAATTAAAGTAGATGAACCTCCTTGGTCCTTTCCAAAGGAAACAAGAGCCTTTTCCCTCCTGCAGGTGTTTGCCGACCTTTTTGACCCTGTCATCAAGCTGAGGCACAATGGCTATGACCCCAGGGTGATGAAGCACCCCACGGATTTGGATGCATCCAAGGTAGGCTCCAGCCACCTCTGTACCCTCCCATGAAGGTGGCACTCCAGAACCCAAGACTAGGAGCAGGAGAGAGAAGGGTCCCTGGGTCCAGCTGCCCTTGAAAGCTCTGTGACGGCCTTCCCACGCCATGCTCCCTGGAGGGCCACTGAGACCTTCAGGAAATAGCCAAAGTCAGTTTTCCTTGCCTCCTACCACCAGGTTAGTGGTGATCACTGAAAACCTTCAGCCTTTCCTGAAACAATTCCTTTTTTCACCCCAAGTCTAGCCAGGGTAAAGGACTGCAGAGGGCGCCCTGTGAAGTAGCTCCTCCGTTGACTTCTAAGACCCCTGCCCCCAGAGTAGCAGGATGGCTCCAGTGTGCACACGTGCTCTGTGCCCAGGGGTCCCCTGGTCGGCGGGGTGGAGGCCACTGTGGCCGCAGCCCCTCAGTGACCCCGCGCTCTGCTCGGCAGATCACCCAGGGGCAGTTCGACGAGCGCTACGTGCTGTCGTCTCGGGTCCGCACAGGCCGCAGCATCCGCGGGCTGAGCCTGCCGCCAGCCTGCAGCCGGGCCGAGCGGAGGGAGGTGGAGAACGTGGCTATCACGGCACTGGAGGGCCTCAAGGGGGACCTGGCCGGGCGCTACTACAAGCTGTCCGAGATGACGGAGCAGGACCAGCAGCGGCTCATCGATGTGAGTGGCCCCTGAACCACCCCGGCTTCCAGGGGCGGGGCGATGCCGAGAGGGCCCTGAGTGGCCGCTGTGTGGCCTCTCTGGAGCCCAGGACCCGCCCCTGGTTGGGAGCTTGCTGGGGTTTCAACCCGGTCAGTCTAAGGCAGAAAGAGCAGGCCTTAAAAGTTTAGGTCAAAAGTGGAGATGGTCTCTGAATGCAGTCTGCAGAGGAAACCATAGGGTGGGCTGGGATTGGTGGGTGGGAGTGGATGGAGGATCCCCTGGCTTGCTGATAAATCGGAACAATTGGGCTTGGAAAATCCTGCCTGTGTCCCCATGGCCACACTCAAATCCAGAAAGCCCAGAACATCTGGAAGGGGAATCATCCAGGTTGAAGGCCTGACCCCAAACCTGCCTCACACCAGAGCCCGCCTCTGAGATTCCTGCTGCCTCCCCAGGCTCTCCATGGCTTTGGTCTCACACTAGGGGAGACAAACCCAAGTCCCTTTTTTTGGCCTAGCATTTTCACAAGTAACTTTAAACTCCAAGGAAAAGGAGAAACACATTTTCTGTCATTTCAGAATCTGCAGTACCAGAAAAGATGCCCTATTTCCAAACGAGACGGGCCAACTGATGGTCTAGAGGCCTCTAGAGGCCTCAGTCTCCTGGTTCTCTCCATTTGCCCTGTTACAGAACAACTCCTCCTTGGTCTCAAGTAGCTGCTTCTGGTTTCCAGAAGCCACAGCCAATAACAAGAATCTCTGAGAGATGGAAACTGGGCATTAGAATTTTTTAAGCCCTCTGATTATTATAGTGAGCAGCCAACACTGAGAAGCACTGCCTGAGAGACCTCAGCCATTATTAGTGAGTTGGAAATTGACCACCTGGCACTTGCCATCGTGTCTGATCTCATTAGTGTCGTCTTTTTGCTTTGTCCCTTTTGGCCTACAGGACCACTTTCTATTTGATAAGCCAGTATCCCCTTTACTAACTTGTGCTGGGATGGCCCGTGACTGGCCAGACGCCCGGGGAATCTGGTATGGACTGAGCATTTTCACAGTGGCAGTGTGTGCAGTGTTCTCCTTCAGATCACTGTTTGTCCTAACCTGAAGTTGCTGTGACCTGCTCTTGACAGCATGCCTGGCTTGAGAAGATAGAGTACTTAGAAATGGAGGAGATAGAGTACTTAGAAATTGGTGTGTGTGTGTGTGTTTAATATATAAGTATAGTAATATTTCCAAGATGTGCAGGAATGCTAGCTGGTTTGCATGAATTATGCATGAACAAAATTGTAAGAAAAAGCTTCATATTATTTGACTTTAGAGAATCTCTGTTTCATGCCATTAAAACAGAAAAGCAGAAAAAGAAAAATAAATGTTGAGGATTTAAGCAAAATCCTACGAGGAAGAGTGGCTATGAGTGTACACATATTTTATCTCGGCCAACAGTCCTCAGGCAACTTTGATTCTTGTTCCTTGGTAGTTACTACGGCACTACCAGCAGGAGCCCAGATCAAAGTGTTGGGGAGCAGCTGTTCAGTGCGGGTGCATAGGCAGGAGCTATACAGCAAACATATGTGAAATCTGTATCCCAAACGTGTTGAGCTGCAGGTAAAATCTTTTATTAAGTGCCATATGATTTTGGTTGAATCTATTAGGAGACAGAACACTCTTGTTAGCAACAAAGCTGAAAGTTATCATGGCTGAATTATTGTCCTCCTAGTCTGAGGAATGAGAGAGATTATGTTCTTGTTTGGCGAAAACATGACAGGACGGTTGGAGTTGGTGTTACTCTTCATTCTGTCAGGGTAACATTATTTTGCAGTACTTGTACGGGCACAGTGAAGAAATTAGGACCATCTAAGGCAATGAGTAAGGTGAAATGAAGCAATCAAGCTACAGAGGTAATAGGAATTTTCATGTGTTGAAACAAATGTAATTAACACTCAACACCATATTTCTCACTTCATTAGGCATAATTATGACAAGACATTTCTCATCTGGATTAATGAGGAAGACCACACCAGAGTAATCTCTATGGAGAAAGGAGGCAATATGAAAAGAGTATTTGAGCGATTCTGTCGTGGACTTAAAGAGGTAAGATGTCGTCAGAGAACTCTGAATATTCACTAAAATAAAATCTCTATATTTTTCATTCTTGAAAAAAAGTACTGTGGTGACTTCTAAGACAGGGCTAATTTTTTTTTTAGGGATTGTGGCACTCTTTTGGGGTGTGGCTTCCAGCAAGCGCCCATGCTTCTTGGTTTAGAGAAGTCTGTGGATCATTAGCTATTTTCTGATTTCTTTAACAGAGCTCTTGGCTGTTCTAAGCATAGAAACAGTATAGAATGCATCTATGTTCATATGTAACCAGGCGATCCTAAAGGAAATCAACCCTGAACAGTCATTGGAAGGACTGATGCTGAAGCTGAAGCTCCAGTACTTTAACTACCTGATGCAAAGAGCCCACTCATTGGAAAAGACCCTGATGCTGGGAATGATTGAGGGCAGGAGGAGAAGGGGGTGACAGAAAATGAGATGGATGGATGGCATCATCAACACAAAGAACATGAGTTTGAGCAAGCTCCAGGAGATAGTGAAGGACAGGGAAGCCTGGAGTGCTGCAGTACATGGAATCGCAAAGAGTCAGACATGACTTAGTGATTAAACAACAAAAACAACATGACCACAGCCTTACTTGCTGAGAATTACTATATTCTCCTACAATGCTCATATGAAAAAATAATAGCAACTGACATTTATTGTTTAGTAAACCTATATGCAGGTCAGGAAGCAACAGTTAGAACAGGACATGGAACAACAGACTGGTTCCAAATAGGAAAAGGAGTACGCCAAGGCTGTATATTGTCACCCTGCTTATTTAACTTATATGCAGAGTACATCATGAGAAACGCTGGGCTGGAAGAAGCGCAAGCTGGAATCAAGATTGCCGGGAGAAATATCAATAACCTCAGATATGCAGATGATACCACCCTTATGGCAGAAAGTGAAGAGGAACTAAAAAGCCTCTTGATGAAAGTGAAAGAGGAGAGTGAAAAAGTTGGCTTAAAGCTCAACATTCAGAAAACTAAGACCATGGCATCTGGTCCCATCACTTCATGGGAAATAGATGGGGAAACAGTAGAAACAGTGTCAGACTTTATTTTCTGGGGCTCCAAATCACTGCAGATGGTGACTGCAGCCATGAAATTAAAAGACGCTTACTCTTTGGAAGAAAAGTTATGACCAACCTAGATAGCATATTCAAAAGCAGAGATATTACTTTGCCAACAAAGGTCCATCTAGTCAAGGCTATGGTTTTTCCAGTGGTCATGTATGGATGTGAGAGTTGGACTGTGAAGAAAGCTGAGCACTGAAGAATTGATGCTTTTGAACTGTGGTGTTGGAGAAGACTCTTGAGAGTCCCTTAGACTGCAAGGAGATCCAACCAGTCCATTCTAAAGGCGATCAGTCCTGGGTGTTCATTGGAAGGACTGATGCTAAAGCTGAAACTGCAATACTTAGGCCACCTCATGCAAAGAGTTGACTCATTGGAAAAGACTCTGATGCTGGGAGGGATTGTGGGCAGGAGGAGAAGGGGATGACAGAGGGTGAGATGGCTGGATGGCATCACCGACTTGATGGACGTGAGTTTGAGTGAACTCCGGGAGTTGGTGATGGACAGAGAGGCCTGGCGTGCTGTGATTCATGGGGTCGCAAAGAGTTGGAACCAACTGAGCGAATGAACTGAACTGATGTCCTAGGTACTGTGTTCAGTGCTTTACATGGTTCATCTAATTTAATTGGACGATTTTGATATGGTGATAGAAGAGGTTTAATTTTCTATTAATGAAGTGCTATAGAATAAAGGATTGAAATGTTACCATTTGCAGCAACATGGACAGACTTGGATGGCATTATACTAAGTGAAATATCAGACAGAGAAAGACAAATACTGTTATGATCTCACTTATATATGGAATCTAAAAAGTACAACTAACTAATGAATAAAACAAAAAAAGAAGACTTACTGCTATAGGGAACAAACTAGTGGTTACCAGTGGGCAGAGGGGATGGGGGAGGGGTAATAGAAGGGTAGGAGGAAAAAAAGGTTATTCTGAGAATATATGAAATCACATGTGCGAAACTTTTGAAAATTGTAAAGCATGATAGAATTTAAAGAATCTTTCATTCAATAAAAAAAGATTGGGCTTCCCTGGCAGCTCAGTGGTAAAGAATCCGCCTGCCAGTGCAGGAGACATGAGTTTGATCCCTGATCCAGGAAGATCCCACATGCCGAGGAGCAACAAAGTCCACGTGCCACAACTATTGAGCCAGTGCCCCAGAGCCTGGGAGCTGCAAGTAGTGAACCCACATGCAACTGTGGAAGCCCAAGTACCCTAGAGCCTATGCTCTGCCACAAGAGAAGCTGCTGCAATGAGAAGGCCACATGCCGCAACTAGAGCATGGCCCCCACTTAGCACAACTGGAGAAAAGCCCTTGCAGCAATGAAGACCCACGAAAAAATAAATAAAATTATTAAAATAAAAGGATTAGAAATAACTTCAAAAAAAGAACTGCAGTTTTACTTTTTCCTTTCCAAATATAGAAGTAGTACTATAATTTACTTTAGTTTTATTCATCACAAACTTACAGTATACACACCTCACCCTGGTGCTGGGGGCGTGCTGGGTGAATGGCTCTCTGAGAACTTCATCATTTGCTCCCTGTTGCAGGTGGAACGCTTAATCCAAGAGCGAGGCTGGGAGTTCATGTGGAATGAGCGCCTGGGGTACATTCTGACCTGCCCTTCGAACCTCGGCACGGGATTGCGAGCTGGTGTCCACGTCAGGATCCCAAAGCTCAGCAAGGTACTGTCAGGTAGCCTGTGGTCCTGTTGGGTTCCACCAGGATGAGCTCACCTGGGGCTGCTTTGTGGAGGGGGAAATGTCCCAGTGCATTCCTTAACCTTCACTTTCTGACCGATGAAAGAAAATGACAAGAAAAGGTTGTTTGCTTGAAACAACATTTGTGTCCATAGGATAAGAGGTTAAGGGGCTGTAAGAATGGGACGTGACTTTAGGAAGTTTAAATCCTCCATCATATCACAAGGAGAGATGGACAGGCAGGCTTCTCTGCTGCCTGGCCAGCCTTCCATCTCCTTCTCTCTTCTAGCTCAGAGGTTCTCAGGCTTGAACCTGCAGCAGAATCACCTGGAGGGTTGTGAAAACCCAGAATATAGAATTTGCATTTCTCACAAGTCTCTAGGTGATGCCGATGCTATTGGTCAGGGAACTACACTTACAGCACCACTGCCTTAAGGCGTGGTCAAAGTCAGACCTCGTGTTCAGTTTGTGGGAAGGCGAGAGAGCATGCCAGTGTGTCCGTGTGAAGATCTAAGGTCTAGGCCTGCCAGTGGCACTTGTCACTTCTGCTTGTTCCGTTAGCAAGAACCTAGACAGTGGTTACTTCCTCAGCTCACCTGTTAAGATAGGAAAATGGATTCTGATGGGCACCTGGGGGTTTCTCTGTCATAGCACACCAAGTGAATCAAATACTTTAAAACAAGTTTAGAAAATGTGATTTTTGCCCCCTCCCAAAGCGTGATAAGATTATTCAAAATTCTAATTCTAAGAAAATTATTTGATGTGACTTAACGTCTTGATTTTAATTATATCAATAACAGCTGTTATAAAGATGAACAATAAAGTCACCAACAGATATCTAGATACCAAGATAGGGGTGTAGAAGTTAATAACAGCTCTGCTACCTTCTAGCTGTGTTCTACTTTTAGGCAAGTTAATTTCTCTGAGGCTTAGTTTCCTCATCTGTGAAATAGGGGTAAAAATAATACCTTCTTCATGGGATTATTATAAGTTTTAAAAGTTCCAGCACAGGGCCCTGGTACATAGTAAGTATATGTTTGTGTTTGTGCATGCGTGCTTGGTTGCTTCAGTCATGTCTTACTCTGAAACCCTATAGACTGTAGCCTGCCAGGCTCCTCTTGTCCTTTGGATTCTCCAGGCAAGAATACTGGTGTGGGTTGCAATGCTCTCCTCCAGGGGATTGTGTTGACCCAGGGATCAAACCCGCATCTCCTGCAGTCCAGGAGGATTATTTACCTATTGAGCCACCTGGGAAGCCCAAATATATGCCTACTAAATATGAACTGTTATTACTTCTCATTTTGCATCTTTTCTACATGTGCCAAGGATGATGAATCAGTTTTGCCTCTTATGACACCAAGTATTCTCCTTCGTCCCAGGATCCACGGTTTTCTAAGATCCTGGAGAACCTGAGACTCCAGAAGCGGGGCACCGGTGGTGTGGACACTGCAGCGGTAGCAGATGTGTATGACATTTCCAACATAGATCGAATTGGCCGATCGGAGGTAACATTTCTCTCACTTTCCAAAAATGAGCTAACAAAATCAGCCTAAGAGGACAAGAAGTAACCTCAACAGCCCTTCCTTATTCACAAAATTCAAGACCTCCTCTAGGCCCATTGAGGCCTGGCTTATGTTAGCATTTCATTCTGTAGCGCTTGTCCTCCATGGGAAAGCACTGCATAAAGGTAAGAACCATGGGATCTGAGAATGTATAGACAAGCGAAGGAATTCACAGTGGGACTGCTGTCACCAGCCTGCCCCCAGAGCTGTTCCAGCAATCGTGAGTGGTGGGAGCTCTGTTTTGCTAAAGGACAGCAATCTTATCACTGTGAAGTCAGAGAACACGTGTGCTCTCTCTGAGTGGAGTGAAATAGTGGATTTTTCTCTTGATTCTGAATTTCCTTTGATGAAGGTCACATGCTATCATCTTCACTTGGGCATTTTTAGCTACTTGATAGTTTGTAAAATTTTGTATTTAGGGCTCAAGATGGCAAATAAGGTATGCACCAGATATGTGTAAGATTGTGCTCAGCAGATGGCTCTTAGGATTCTGTGAATATAAAGGATGAATGAGATTCCTAAACTATAGGTAGGCCTGGAGTGACGCGTGAGAAAAAGCACAAAGAGCACACCTGATGAACATGCAGCAGAATCCTAAGCAAATCCCGATCTCAGTAATTCCTCCCAGTTTGTCTCATTGAACATATTGTGTGTGCTTGCTAAGTCACTCCAGTCGTGTCCAACTCTTTGTGACCCACAGTCTTCTCTGTCCATGGGATTCTCCAGGCAAGAATACTGCAGTGGGTTGCCATTTCCTTCTCCAGAGGATCTTCCCGACCCAGGGATAGAACCCACATCTCTTCCATCTCCTTCTCTGGCAGGCGGGTTCTTTACCACTAGTGCCACCTGGGAAGCCCTGAACACACTGTGCCCATCATTGATTAAAAGGCTCTTACACAACTCAGTGGCATCACTGACTCAATGGACATAAGTTTAAGCAAACTCTGGAAGATAGTCAGGGGCAGGGAAGCCTGGTGTGCTGCAGCCTGTGGGATTGCAAAAAATCAGACATGACTTAACAACTCAACAACAATATACAACTCAATAACTCAGTGGCTGGTTGTTAAACCCATGGATCATTGGTGCTCTTCTTTCTTGCCGTCTTCTGTGTATTTCATTGCTAGTTGGTATTCCTACCAGCAAACTGAGGGAAGGAAGGGAGAAAACAAAACGATGAAATAAGCCTGCATGCTACCAGCTCTGGTAAAGTACTTGAGGAAGAAGCAGCTATAAATACCACACCTTCTGAAATTAGTTAAATAACATATGATGTAGTGAATAATAATGGAGAAGGCAATGGCACCCCACTCCAGTACTCTTGCCTGGAAAATCTCATGGATGGAGGAGCCTGGTAGGCTGCAGTCCATGGGGTCGCTAAGAGTTGAACACTACTGAACGACTTCACTTTCACTTTTCACTTTCATGCATTGGAGAAGGAAATGGCAACCCACTCCAATGTTCTTGCTTGGAGAATCCCAGGGATGGGGGAGCCTGGTGGGCTGCTGTCTCTGGGGTCACACAGAGTCAGACATGACTGAAGCAACTTAGCAGCGGCAGCAGTGAATAATAAAGAAAATCTAGGCCCTAGCCCTGTTTGCCTCTAATATTAAAACTTAATTTTAATTACTGGAAAGCTAGGTGGTCATCATTAAAAAACACCTATGATTTAGTAAGTGATCTTTTATAGGAACTAGAAATATTCCCAAAAGTGTTTGTTTTTTTTTAAATCCACTTATTTAACCTAACAACCCTGTTAACCATTGTGAACATTATTCTAAATTGCCTTCCATTCTTACAATTATTCAAAAAAATTTTTTTACTAAATTTAGTATTATTACATATGTTGGATATAAAACAGCTTTTCCCTAATGTAATTTTCAACATGAGCATTTTTCTACAGTATTAAGTAGTCTTCAAAACATATCTATTTAATGTCTCCCTGGTTATTTGATATTATGTTTGACCATCTCTATGTATAACTCTGATCACAACTATGATTATTTAGTTAGGATATATTTCTAGAAAGGGGATTCTTGGGTTAAATATGAGAGTCCCTTACTTATGACCAAGTTTCCTACCAGAAGATTTATACCAAGAGAGTTCCACTGGCAGTGAATGACCCCTCACCACATCCTCATCAACAATGGAATGGGTCAGTTGGATAAGTGGAAAAAATAAGTGTTGTTTTTTTTTTATTAGTAATGACTAATTTTTTGACCCAACCCTTTCTTAGAGCTTCCATTTCCCTCTGCATGAAAAGAAGTGGGGAGGACACTAGACTCCATCATGCCTAAAATATGTTCAGTTGAAACACTTAACCATCTCCTCCATTATTGCTGGGCATTCTTGAGTTATATCATGTATTTTAGTGATGTCTGGAACTAAATAGTAATTACTTACTACCTCAGTTGGGTTTTTTTAGGAGCTGTGTAAGAAATTTGTTTGAGAGCTGATTCCCAGGGGAAAAATCATAGGTAAATGTACCCTAGTTTAAGAAAACCAGTTATTTGTAAATGAAAATTCTAAGTTATTTTAAGCAAGGATTTTTAAAAAAGTATATCTTAATGTAATTCACATAGTTTCCTTAAGTAACAAACTAGCCTGGTACAGTGCAAACATTCTTTAATTGCCAAACATTTGAGTTGAAATATTGTTCAGAAAGCTGTTCACTGTGTAAATGATAATATCTGAACTATAGCATGTTTAGTGCTCAGGTAGCTTAGTGGCAAGTGAGAATTTAGATCTGGGTCAGAGAATATCATGACGGTGTCACTGTGTAGATATACTTTAAGACAAACTGTCATTTTTTAGCAGAGATTGATTGGACTTCCCTCGTGGCTCAGACGGTAAAGCATCTGTCTACAATGTGGGAGACTCGGGTTCCATCTCTGGGTCAGGAAGATCCGCTGGAGAAGGAAATGGCAATCCACTCCAGTACTATTGCCTGGAAAATCCCATGGACAGAGGAGCCTGGTTGGCTACAGTCCATGGGGTCGCGAAGAGTCGGACACGACTGAGTGACGTTCCTGTTCCTGTCATTTTTTAGCAGAGATTGATGGGGAAGAAATGTCTGAAATGCAAACTAATGGTTTTCATATTTTTTAAAAAGTTCTCACAAACAAAGTAGTAACCTTATCTTAATGACAGAAAGATCTAGAGTAACCCTGTAATATCCCTGCTAGCTATCAGGTACCTCTCTTCCCACAAAACTTTAGGGAAACAATGAGAAGAAATTGTTATACAGTCCATCTAACAGGGAAGGTTCTAATGTGTCCCAGTGTTGTTCCTTTTGATCAAAGCCTTGCTGTGTCTTCTGTACAAATTAATCTTTCATCTCTTTCATTGTCAAAGGTCGAGCTTGTTCAGATAGTCATCGATGGAGTCAATTACCTGGTGGATTGTGAGAAGAAGCTGGAGAGAGGCCAGGATATTAAGGTGCCACCTCCTCTACCTCAGTTTGCCAGGAAGTGAACTTTCGTTTCCCTGATTTATAAATAATCTGTCTGCTGGTATGACAGACATAAAGAAATTTCTACTCTGAGAGTTTTTGTAGACTTGGAAAAATATAAGAATTATAGGTCCTGTCTATCTTTACAATAAAACTCTCCTTATTATCTTTGGTGTGTTTTCCTGATTTTTTTTTTTTTGATGCTATTAAGATGGGTAAACACATCCAATTACAAGTGGCAGGCAGTAAAAATATTTTAGGACAATGATAAATCTCATATTTGTAAGACCGCTTTGCACAAATCTAAGAAACCTCCAACCATCTAGATGCTAAACTTTCAGCAAATCCCTACAGATACCATTGGAAAATGAGGAACTAATGTAATCAGTTTTCTGGTAAGTAGAGTGAGAGGAGATTCATTTCTCTTGAAATAAAGACTATATTGATGAGGACAAATAGAGGCTATTTATGCAGGGCTTGCTGTAGCAAGGGAGTCAGCCACCTTCGCCTACTTAAATTTGGCAAAAACTCAAAGGCAGGCATAGGAAAGCTTTCTGGTGAAAAAGAAGGGTGTGCTCAGGTGTGCTCTGAGTGGTAGGCCTGGGGAGATCGGAGGCAGACTAACTAGAAGCGGGATATCCTAAGTAAATGGTTTGGAAAGTATTATTTGGCTTTCTCTGGCTGGTCCTGAATTGGAAGCAGGGGCAAAAATAAGGGGAACTGGGAATCACTGACCAAGCCCAGTCTCAAAGCTGATGGCTTCAGAGATTGCAGTCTGGCTTCTTGAATTGGTTGCTGCAAAGATTGTGAGTCAGAGTTCTGTTTGCATAGATAGTCTGGCCATTGTCTATTTGTACATTTGGTCTCTCAAAAGCGATCCAAAATCTGATGTCTCAAATACTGAAAACATATTTAGTATAATTCGATAGCTGAATTCTTCCGTCAGCATGCAGATACTTATCTCTCAAATCTTGTTATTCTTTTCCATCCATCCTGTGATGTCTGTAACCTGACGAGCACAATAGAAGAGGTGGGAGCAACTAACTCTATAACTCTAAAACTGCTCCACATGAATAGAAAAATACCTTGAATAACAGGAATGAGATCACATTCTGCATTTTGTGAGTACTGTAGATGCTACAGTGAAGATACATCATTGCTATAATATAAGCATTGTTGTCCCTCCTTTTTATAAAGTGTGAAAATAATCCACTTGTGCTGATGCTAAAAGGCACCATACTAACTTTTGAGAGACAGACTGATATGTGGTCAAAATTTAGAAGAGGAAGGCACACCCAGTATAGTTCAGGATATTGTGATATTCCCCTGAACATCCTCTGAATGGGATGGGGGCGAATGGCCATTCTACCCACCAATGCCCGTAGACATAAGAGGGAGCATAACCTCGACAGTGACTGGCATGCTGGGGATGAGGGATGGAGGGCTGAGAGGACTGGCATCATGGCTGAGCATGTTGACTCTACAGCATGTTTCTTGAATACAAGTCCCAACTCTTCCATTATATGGCGTTAAGTAATTGACTTAGTCTCTAAGTTCTTCAAGTTCTTTTGTGTAAAATGAGAACGATGATGCTTCTTTCCTAGGGTCGTTGGGAGGACAAAATATTTGTAAAGTTCACTTAGGAGTGCTCAACACATTTTAAGTACCATGTAAAAGTTTGCTTGTTAAATAATGAAAAAGAAATCATTCCTAGGGTCGTTGGGAGGACAAAATATTTGTAAAGTTCACTTAGGAGTGCTCAACACATTTTAAGTACCATGTAAAAGTTTGCTTGTTAAATAATGAAAAAGAAATCATTATTATGATAATAATCTATCTCTGAATATACCTTAAAACCATTCTGTAGGGCAAACAAACCAATAGATCTGATGATCGCTTCTCTGAAAGGTCTGATGAGATAAGTGGTAAATGAAGGCCAGTTCATACATCTGAAGAACATAAGCATAAATGAGCTTGAAGAGATTAGATAAAAGTATATACCAATTTTTTTTTGTTTTTGTTTTTTCATAGAAGAACTAAAAAATAAGCAATGGTATAAAATTATATGCTATATATTAAAAAGAAAGCAAGCCTTGTCATCTATGACATGCAAAGCAACGTTATTAACAAGAATTAACTGAGTAAGCTAACATCTCTCTCCTTTTTTGTTGCATTTTTACCTAATTCATTGCTCATCTTTAGTTCTACTCATCAATAACCACACTAACGTTTGCATTTAATATTGGCGTGACCATAGACTTCTTAAGGTTTAAATTGTCTTGTTTACATTTGAAACTCTTGATTTGTGGGTCAATACCCTTTATTGTATTACCAGGAATGTACTTACATGTGACTTGACTCTTTCAGAGCAGGATATTCATAACTAAAGGCAGTCATTTAAACAGAGTCTACAACGGATTCCTAAATATTCAATCTAGCACCTCAGTTTTTGTTGACATCTTCCATATTCATCAAATATCCTCCTCTGACAGCTCTTCAGACAGTTTTCAGAGCATGTAATAGCACTTAAATTGGATACAAGAATATCCTTTCTCCTCAAATATTGCCAACTGTTTGAGTGATATGATCCTCTTTGCAGAAGTTGTGGTCTCTTTTGCTATTCAAGAAAGAAGCACATTGGCAGTGTTACAGTGAAAATAAGAGATTTTATGTAAAAGATGAGTCAATTGAAAAAGATAAAAAGACAACTATTAATTAAAATTCTAATTGAATGCCATATCTTTCAGCTGAAGGTGTCAGATCATGCAAATACTTTCCGTTTACTAAGTCTCCTTTAATCAATATTCATCAAGCAATGATGTGAACAGAGTGTGGTTTTGTGTCACGGAGCTTTTAAAATTTATGATGTTCCGTGTATCTGCGGCAGAATGCAGCTGGAGAAGGCTTTGATGCCTGGGAAACCATTCTGGCTCTCTTCTTTGGGTCCTTATTTTTGACTTGTGTGCTGCCACAATATGTCTGCTTATGCAGAAATGGCTATTCTTCTTCAGGCCCAAGGTTTAAAAGAGCATGTTGTGAAAGCATCTGGAAGAAGTTGTTTTGAGGTCAAATGATTTGCCTTGAATTCAGCCTCAGCCACTATAGCTGTTTGACCAAGGGCAAATAATCTAACTCAATAGAGTCTTGGTTTCATTTGTAAATGAAGATAATTTGCCTTACAAAGTTTTTATGATGATTAAATAATAAACAGGGACTTACATTTTTTTTCTTTCACTGGAACCTCTAGGAAGAAATATATTTTTACCTTAGAATCCATTATATTATTGATATTTTTCATATATGAGTAAGATAGTGAGTGTGTATGTGTATGTATGTAAAACCCAAATAAAAGTTTCAGGTACTACTTACCCTTACTATGTGAGATGCACTCTGATATTTTTCTATTCTGTATTATTCTCTTTCAGTTAAAAAAAAATGCTGATTGTAGTACTCTAAATTGATCTCACAACACATTAATGGGATGAAATTCATATTCTTGAAGACACAGACCTAATTACCTGACTCGATAAACATTAAATTCTCTACTTTTACCCCCTTCCTTCACGTCTAAATAGTTTGTTCCACTGTCTTCTGACTTCTGTGGTTTTTGGTGGTTACCGCTTTCACAATGGGGACTCTTGTCACCTGCTGGTCCCCAGACATAAAAAGTCTTTTATTCCTTTTTGAATGCCAAAAATGTTTCATAACAACTTTTAATAATTTGACATTTAGGGACTTCCCTCGTGATCCAGTGGTTAAGACTCAGTGCTTCCACTGCAGAGGGCATGGGATTGATCCCTGGTCAGAGAACTAAGAAGCTTGTATGCTACATGGCCAAAAAATTAGAAAATTTGACATTAAAGCAAGGCTAATTTTTTTAATGTGAAAGGATATATAGTTGCTACTAATTTTAATGGAGGAAAATTTTGGTACAAATTATGCAGTATCTACTGTATTTAATCTAATAATCAAGGTAGAAATGAAATAAGTACAATCTCTCTATGGTAGAAATACTCTTTTTCTCATGTGTAGGGCACTATACAAGGATTTACAATTTTATTGAGGAATACAACATATCGGAGGGAGCCTCAAAACCCTCAAAAAAAGAGAAAGTAAATAAAACTGCCCTCTGAGAATTAAACTAGAAAAATCTGCACATAATGGAGGTTAGCCTTCTGGAAGACTAAAAGACCTGCCTGGGATCTGAGACAAAACCAAAGAATCCCTATCCCCTACATTGAGAGTATGGAGTCTTAACCACTGAACTGCCAGGGAAGTCCCAAGAAGAGATTTTTCTAAAAAGAATATTTTGAAACAGAGTTATGGTGGAAATGCAGAACTGATTCATTTACTTTTTAACATAGACATCAGACTCCCAATTTTTCAAAAATGCATTTGCCTCATATCTATATTCTATATCTGTATTCAGTCTGAAGATTTGGAGAAGAAATGTTATATTTTGGCATCTCCACAAAATCTTTTTTGTTGTTGTTTACACAAAACTCAGTTTTTAGTATAAAGGCAGCTCTGAAAATAAAAATCTCTACTGTAAGAGAGATCAGAAAAGAAGCCCCTGGGCTCCTGGAATGTAAAAGCTGTGCTGCTGAAGACATGGGCAAACAGGCCTAGAGTAGATGTAAACAGAGACACATAATTTGTGATCACTCTGCAGACCTGGCTTGAATTACTTGGAGCTCATCAGAACTGATGAGGCACTAACTGCATTCAGGTGCACTTCAATCAGAACTAGATTATACTATTAAAATTAATGAAGCACTAGAAGACTTTAATGAGTAAAAGAGCCTTGGTTTTAAAGTCTTTAATGCATTTTACTCACATGACAACAATTTGGTTGACAGTGCAATCACATCTCTTTCTGCTAGGCAGGTAAAAAGTTTTGGCTCTTGAAGGTTTAAGGTTTAATACATCGTGTTCAACATATTCCTTGGCACATCTCTTCAACCTTAACTTAAATGGCCTATGGGTTTGGCTTAATGAAAACAGAGGTTGATTTATCTGTCTTTTGCTATCCTGTTTTATTTTTTGTAATAGAAACTAAATAATTGTTCTCTCTCAGATTCCAAATTTTCTTATTATACTACTGAGATGGCATTTTCCCCTGTTTTATGCTGCTAGCACTTTTATAAGCCAATGAGGCCCCTGTTTTTTTAAATCTTTTCTAGAAATGTATTCATCATGTTGGGTAGGGGGAGTTCCACCACCTCCAAATAGGACTTTACTATGAGATTCAGCAGAATTTGAAACTGAGAAGGAAAGATGAATGTTTGCTGAGTATCAATGCTTATTTTAATGTTAGCCTGGCAAATATGAAATATTAGGCAACTATAGGAGGATCATGTCTCTGAGTGAAGGAGAGGGAACAGATGTTTTAAAGCCTGGATACAGTTTTGACAAATTTAATGTTAGTTAAGCTGTCTTAAAATATTAGTTTTTGTATCTTAGTTTCCCCCCAGATGTCAATGAGTATTACTGTGTATGAGCATTAGTATTATATATTATGAATATTCATGACTATTTGGAAAGTTTTCAAGCATAAGATGCTTACTAATAATGGCTATATTTATTTCAAAAATGCTTTGTGCTCCACAACAGAACTTTCTAAATTTAAGTTGATGGCTGACTTTATGATTAGAAAGGAAAATTATACATGGCTAACAACTTGCTTCCTACATTTAAGAACAGTTTCTTAAGTAGTAAATAAAGACGTAAAAAAGTAAACTTCGAGAGAATCAAGATGAAAATACTACTCATAAAAAGGTCAAACAGCAGTTTTTCTGTTTTTTTCAAATTGTGATAAAAATACATAAAATTTACCACTGTGAAGTGTACAGTTCAGTGGAACTAAGCACATTTACACTGCTGTGTAGTCATCGCCACTCTCCTAAATATAATTTTAAAATGAATACCCAGTACAGGAAAAGCAGAAACACCTATAGGTTGAAGACTGGTGAGTGGAAGAGCAATTTTGCTCTCCTTCCCTCTTAGTTCTTTTGGCTGGTGTCAACTTAAAAACGCACAAAGTAAGAGTTATATATTTGTTTTATCCAGGGATTTTTACTGAGAACTACAGCCTGAGACAGCCTCTCTGTAGCTCTGAAGAATTGCTCCAAAGACATATGGGAAGAAATCAGTCCAGATATTGATGCATAATTTTTGGAGAAGGAATCTGTCAAGCATATATGCTGGTAAAAGAGTAATGCTAGTCACAAAGAACAGGTATCACAAGTTAATGGTTTTAGTGTATTTCTATGTATGTGGAGATGCAAGACTTGAGATGTACATCTAACTCTCCATGGGGCCTCCTTGTCCAAAGCATAGAGCGTCCTGTTATCATCTTAATTCCCTCTGTCTGAGGCACAGAGTGCATCATCCTGTTATCAGCTTCATTTCCTCTCAGAGTACAGAGTTGGTCAGTGATTGCAGCAGATTACAGCTTAATCCTTGCAGAATCGGGTGATGAATAGAAACACTCTTTGTTCTTCTCTGTTTACACTGCTAATTAAAGGCAGATGTGGGCAGATTAATAGGAGAAAATCAAATGTATTGCATATGCATGGGAAAATCCTCATAAATATGAAAAACTCCAAAGATGGCAAGGCAAGATGGGGTAACACCGTTATTCTGGACTAAAGAGAAGTAGGTAGGGGTCAGGGACTTTAAAGGGAAGTAAGATAATTTGCAGGATGATAAAGAGACTTAATGTTGGGTATACAAATGTTTGCTGGGCCATCCAAAGACAGGGGACACAGGACTTTGATCAAATGGGCCTTGCTAGGTTTCTTCCTGTCTACCTCTCTTGTTTTACAGGTCAGGGAAGTTAAGTGATTGTCACAGGACACACTGCTAGTGTATACACCATACTTACGATAGTTGTTATTTATGGTGATAACTCCTCCTTCCCGGGACAGGCTGCGTGTCTTAAATTCTTTTGGACACTATCAGGAATGTTCAGAAAATCTTCTCAAGTCTTCTGGGCCTTGCCTGTTTTTAGCTGAAAATAATCAGCAGGCCAGAGTGGAACATCTTGGGGCAACCTTCCCTGAACCCCATGACTGTACATTTGGATCAGATCTTGAAAGAAATCCCTTTGTTGGTTTGCTCTCCTGCTCCAAGACACTTTTTAGATATCTAAAGCAACATACACGCTATGGCCAATTTCCATTTGAAAACTGGCTAATAATTTCCATATTGCGCTACCTTGGGCACACCTGGTACAGTTCCACATTTGCCCTCTTTCATCTACTCCTTGGGGTACTGTTGGCACACCTTCCTATCTCTTCCACTAGATTACAGATTCCTCTGGGAATATAGGCGGTGCCCAATTCATCTTCATAGAGCTCACCATCATATACTCACATCTTCCAGAATAAGTATAAATATGATGGTACATTTTCCTGGCCCATATATGTTTCTTAAAATATTTATGGAACCTCTTTTCCCATGATTGTTTATTTGCCATGCCATACTTTTTGGAGGACTATTTCCCAACTATGTGGTCCTCTTAAATTAATTATTTTTTACTCGCTGATTTATAGGTAGATTACTTATAGTAGTTACTAAATCTGTTCTAAATATCTCGATCATTTTATGGTGTGCACTTTGGTCCTGTATCAAGTATTAGCTTAAGTCTGTGCATATGAGTGTGTGTGTGTGATCATGCCGTATTTACACAAAGCATTTCAGCTTATTGAAGAAGATGGGTAGATTTTTTCTTTTATATCGACTCCTCCCCATCACTTCCCTAATCCCTCTTTCCAGCTGTCTGCAACACACTCTATTGTGAGAGTTTCCAAAAATCTCCCAGGAAAAATGACCTTATCTGTAGTCTGTACTCCCAGTGTAATTCATTCACTTATCACCTTGCTAGTGATTTACAGGTCTTCATGTCTTACCCTTATAGGTTGCTGGCTGCTTAAAGCCGAGGGCTGTCATTTTTATATATCTAGTCTTTAACAAGGTATTGGCAAACAGTAGATATAAAAAAGGCTTCCAAAGTGGCACAGTGGTAATGAATCTGTCTGCCAGAGCAGGTGATGCAAGAGACACAGGTTTGATCCCTGGGTCAGGAAGATCCCCTGGAGAAGGAAATGGCAACCCACTCCAGTATTCTTGCCTGGGAAATCCCATGGACAGAGGAGCCTGGCAGGCTACAGTCCATGGGCTTGCAGAGTTGAACACAAATGAGCACAGCACACACACACACACACAGATCAAAAAATGTTTCTTCCTAACTATCCATTTATAGAATTCCCTTTGTAACTACTAAGGGAACTACCACTGTTCCCTTAGACCGTAGGGCCGTACCTGGTAGCATTTCCTCAGGCTTTAGGAGAAGGGGAGGAAGTACTTCAGAGAGAAGAGCTTATAAATCTTACCACTTACTTATAATTTAGGTTTAAGTATTCATTTGAAGCACTTGACACTCTAACCACTAAAATGCTTGATTAGGAACTCAAGCTTGAGAGACACACGAGAAGAGCGTCAGAAGACCACATCATTTTTGTGATTAGTTTCCAGTGCCACTCTTTTTTCATGTTTAAACAAAGAGTACGAAAAGATTCAAGCTTTTTCAGGGAAGAATACACACTTCATATTATTTCTCTTCCTTATTGCTTAGCAATCTCAAGCAACTTCCACTAATGGGTTTCTGCTGTTAGGCACTTCAGGTCCTGCTTGTAATTTTGTTATTTAGTGAGAAAACCAACAATCAAATGAAAAACTAAAAATATAGGGCCATCTCCATGTGCATGTTAGGTAATAAAACTGTGTCACCAGCAGGGTGTTCTATGGAAATCACTTAACTTCTCTGACCCATAAAACAAGATTTTTAAAGGTATGTATTCTATGAATCTATATATAATTGGAAATTCTCAGGGCTTGTCTCAAAACTTCCATGGATTAAAAAAAGCTTTTTCAGTTCAGTTCAGTTGCTCAGTCGTGTCCGACTCTTTGCGACCCCATGAATCGCAGCACGCCAGGCCTCCCTGTCCATCACCAACTCCCAGAGTTCACTCAGACTCACGTCCATCGAGTCAGTGATGCCATCCAGCCATCTCATCCTCTGTCGTCCCCTTCTCCTCCTGCCCCCAATCCCTCCCAGCATCAAAGTCTTTTCCAATGAGTCAACTCTTCACATGAGGTGGCCAAAGTACTGGAGTTTCAGCTTTAGCATCATTCCTTCCAAAGAAATCCCAGGGCTGATCTCCTTCAGAATGGACTGGTTGGATCTCCTTACAGTCCAAGGGACTCTCAAGAGTCTTCTCCAACACCACAGGTCAAAAGCATCAATTCTTTGGCGTTCAGCTTTCTTCACAGTCCAACTCTCACATCCATGCATGACCACTGGAAAAACCATAGCCTTGACTAGATGGACCTTAGTTGGCAAAGTAATGTCTCTGCTTTTGAATGTGCTATCTAGGTTGATCATAACTTTTCTTCCAAGGAGTAAGCATCTTTTAATTTCATGGCTGCAGTCACCATCTGCAGTGATTTTGGAGCCCCCAAAAAAGCTTTTTAGTAATAATATTCAAGGTAATGCAAACGGCAACCCACTCCAGTACTCTTGCCTAGAAAATCCCATGGACGGAGGAGCCTGGTGTCCACGGGGTCACAAAGAGTTGGACACGACTGAGCAACTTCACTTTGTTCATTAAACAGTAGTCGTAAAATAATAATTATCGAAGGAAAAAGGAACTCAGTTCTGTTACCCATTGGCCTTACTATAAGGGCCTTCAGTCAGTTCAGTTCAGTTGCTCAGTCATGTCAGACTCTTTGTGTCCCCAAGGACTGCAGCACACCAGGCTGTCATCAAGCATGTCCTTGTCCATCACCAATTCCCAAGGCTTACTCAAACTCATATCCATAGAGTCCGTGATGCCATCCAACCATCTCATCCTCTGTCTTCCCCTTCTCCTCCTGCCTTCAATCTTTCCCAGCATCAGGGTCTTTTCAAATAGTCAGTTCTTTGGATCAGGTGGTCAAAGTATTGGAGTTTCGGCTTCAGCATCAGTCCTTCCAATGAATATTCAAGACTGATTTCCTTTAGGATGGACTGGTTGGATCTCTTGTAGTCCAAGGGACTCTCAAGAGTCTTCTCCAACACCACAGTTCAAAAGCATCAATTCTTGGCACTCAGCTTTCTTTACAGTCCAACTCTCACATCCATACGCGACCACTGGAAAAACCACAGCTTTGACTAGACAGATGTTTGTTGTCAAAGTAATGTCTCTGCTTGTTAATATGCTGTCTAGGTTGGTCATAGCTTTTCTTCCAAGGAGCAAGCATCTTTTAATATCATGGCTGTAGTCACCATCTGCAGTGGTTTTAGAGCCCAGAAAACAAACTTTCTCACTATTTACATTGTTTCCCCTTCTATTTGCCATGAAGTGATGGGACCAGATGCCATGATCTTAGTTTTCTGAATGTTGAGTTTTAAGCCAACTTTTTCACTCTCCTCTTTCACTTTCATCAAGAGGCTCTTTAGTTCTTCTTCACTTTCTGCCATAAGGGTGGTGTCATCTGCATATCTGAGGTTATTGATATTTCTCCCAGCAGTCTTGAGTCCAGCTTGTGCTTCATCCAGCCCAGCGTTTCTCATGATGTACTCTGCATAGAAGTTAAATAAACAGGGTGACAATGTACAGCCTTGATGTACTCCTTTCCCAATTTGGAACCAGTTTATTGTTCCACATACAGTTCTACCTGTTGCTTCTTGACCTGCACACAGATTTCTCAGGAGGCAGGTCAGGTGGTCTGGTATTCCTATCTCTTTAAGAATTTTCCACAGTTTGTTGTGATCCACCCAGTCAAAGGCTTTGGCATAGTCAATAAAGCTGAAGTAGAGGTTCTTTTGGAACTCTCTTGCTTTTTCGATGATCCAGTGGATGTTGGCAGTGTGATCTTGAGCATTACTTTGCTAGTTTGTGAGATTAGTGCTGAAACTCCAGTACTTTGGCCACCTCATGTGAAGAGTTGACTCATTGGAAAAGACTCTGATGCTGGGAGGGATTGGGGACAGGAGGAGAAGGGGATGACAGAGGTTGAGATGGCTGGATGACATCACTGACTCAATGGACGTGAGTCTGAGTGAACTCCGGGAGTTGGTGATGGACAGGGAGGTCTGGCGTGCTGCAATTCATGGGGTCGCAAAGAGTCGGACACGACTTAGCAACTGAACTGAACTGAACTGAACTGAGATGAGTGCAATTGTGCGGTAGTTTGAACATTCTTTGGCATTGTCTTTCTTTGAGATTGGAATGAAAATTGACCTTTTACAGTCCTGTGGCTACTGCTGGATTTTCCAAATTTGCTGGCATATTGAGTGCAGCACTTTCACAGCATCATCTTTTAGGGTTTGAAATAACTCAACTGGAATTCCATCACCTCCACTAGTTTTGTTCATGTGATGCTTCCTAAGACCCACTTGACTTCGCATTGTAGGATGTCTGACTCTAGGTGAGTGATCACACCATTGGGGTTATCTGGATTGTGAAGATCTTTTTTGTACAGTTCTTCTGTGCATTCTTGCCACCTCTTCTTAATATCTTCTGCTTCTGTTAGGTCCATACCATTTCTGTCCTTTATCGAGCCCATCTTTGCATGAAATGTTCCCTTTTATATCTAATTGTCTTGAAGAGATCTCTAGTCTTTACCAGTCTATTGTTTTCCTCTATTTCTTTGCATTGATCACTGAGGAAGGCTTTCGTATCTCTCCTTGCTATTCTTTGGATTTCTGCATTCAAATGGGTATATCTTTCCTTTTCTCCTTCCCTTTTGCATCTTTTCTTGTAAAAGCCTTAAAGCAGCTTAAAAAATCATGACAGAATTTTAAGAAGGAATCCGTTAGAATGTCACTGGTCTGGATCTCATTTTTTTTTATTATCAACAGTAGAATCATTATTTTTTTTCCTCTCCTGTGCTGTATGTCTGTTTAGTATAGTATATATTCTGTATGTATATTTGTCAGTAAGTATATTGTCCAGTGCTGGAGAAGACTCTTGAGAGTCCCTTGGACATCAGGAGCTCAAACCAGTCAATCCTAAAGGTGACCAACCCTGAATATTCATTGGAAGGACTGGTGCTAAAGTTGAAGCTCCAGTACTTTGGCCACTTGATGCCAAGAGCTGATTCACTGGAGAAGACCCTGATGCTGGGAAAAATTGAAGACAAGCAGAGAAAGGGATGACAGAAGATGAGATGATTGGATGGAATCACCGACTCAATGGACATGAGTTTGAGTAAACTCTGGGAGTTGGTGATGGACAGGGAGTTCATGGGGTCGCAAAGAGTTGGACATGACTGAGAGACTGAACTGAACTGGACATTGTCCAGAGTCTCCTGAGCACTGCATAAGATATTAAAACATTTTTCTACATCCAACCCTCTTCTCTTGACCTATTTTATGGGATCTACTGTATAATCTAAAAGACTATGTGAAGGTCTTCATTGTTTAAGGTCTAAAGGATAAACACATTGATTTGGCATTAAAAAAAAAATCCTTTAACTTAGTAAAATCTGATCCCAGCCATTCTTTTTAGATTCTCTAACCTTCATTCCAAATTACTCTACAGCTAAATAGCTGCTCATGCTATTGTGAGACTCAGCTTGAGGGGTGGCTTATCCTGTGTGGTCCTTGGACACTCCCAGCCCTAAAGCACCTACAGGTGACTTTTTCAGGCTGACAAGACTTCTTATTCTGAGAGAATCCAGGCAAGAATGAAGATTTAAAATTCTAATTGTAGTTGTTCCAATTCCAGGTAAGATGGAATGAGTACACTCTCCCCTGTCTCCCCATGAATGCAGCTGTAAAACACAATGCAGACATCAGCTATTTGAGGACTCTGAAAAATAGTAGCAGGCAAATTAGGGAAGATCAGAATTCAAAGTACCGCTAAACCAGTGCTAAATTTACATTCTGGATTTTATCTTGGACATTATGGATGTGATTATATATATATTCTGAGCTCTGTTTTATTCCTTAGGAAGAAATATTTTAAGTGGGCAGTTAATGTATTTAGACTATGTTACAGGCTTTGCCTCAGTTTCTGTCAGTGAAAACTCAAATTTCAGTTCATTCTTTTAGCCTCTTAAGTTCGTCCTGTGCATGTGGGTTCAGGGGCCAGCCTGAGACTTGTAAGGGATTCATAGACATATAGTGGGTTGGCCATAAAGTTTGTTCAGGTTTTCCATAAGAATGAATGAACTTTTTGGACAACCCAATACAAAATACATACACATACAAAGAGAGCTTCAAGAGCACTCTTTCTTCAGATTTTTCTCTCCTTGTTCTCCAGGAATGGCTGTTGCATGCTTCTTTCCCCTGGTTCCTCATGCCATAAAGTGATGGTAGGGTTTCTACTGCAGTTTTAGCTGCTCATGTACTTTGTGACTGTGGCTCTCTCTTATGGCAAAGACACAAACACACAAAGGGGCACACAATCATGTGCTAATTGCTTCTTCAGATTTCTACTCCCCTCCACAAATGTCTGCTTTTATTTACTCTTCAGAATCCTCAGGTAGTTGTTTTATACATTTTGTCCAGAATTTATTGTTATCAGGATGAGAGATGGTTTATAGAAAGCTTATATTAATATCATAATAAACAATTTTTGTTTGAAACATTAAAAGGTACTGCCTCTGCAAAAATATTTACATTAATATGATTTCAAACAATATCTGGCAATTGTCTGCTTCTTAAACTTGGCAGTGTTTATATGAACATGTATTTTATAATTACTTCATATGTTTTATAACCTTTTCTGTATGCACTATATACATCACAATTTTCTAAAAATGAAGTACTTCAGTCCTTCATAACCAGAACTTCAGTTTCTCACTTAACATTTACCCTTTGGATCATATTGTTTTGAAAATAACATATTTAAACAGTGTATTAATGATAGCTGAATGAAAATTTTTAATTAAAAAATCTCTTGAACTGTAAAAGTGAACACATTAAAAAAAAAAGTCTCACATGGCAAGGGTGAGTAAAGTCTGTTTTAACCCACATTAAGGGTTCAAGCCAGCAAACAATCCTCTGTAGTATTAATATTTCAACATACTAATGGAGCTCACACCTTTGAATTGAGATCTTGATATTTAAATACTGACTCTTCTTACCAAATATGTGACCTTGGATAAGTTACTTTAGTTCTCTGAACTTGTTTTTCATTGTAAAATGGAGAACATAATATTTTCTACCTCTCAGGATACTGGATGGATTAATCAGGTGATGAATGTAAAGCATTAAACACAGTTCTAGGTACCTGAAAATGTTCAATAGAAGTTAGCTACTATTAATACTAATACTTTCTTCTGAATCTGAAAGGATATCTATGGCTGACTTACTCAATTTCTAATTTTTATTTGATGCATTTCCACAAAAACAAATTGAGATTATTTTCCTTCACTTCCAGGAATATACAACCTTCTACAGATTAAAATTCAGTACAATACTAAAGACAGTTTTAGTTGAATGCACCCTCTAGTGGTATATACTATATGCAAGAACCTGGTGTCTACAAAAGAAAACCTCTTTATGAAATGTCAGGTTTTAAGTTGACATTTCCTGGTGGCTCAGCAGGTAAAGAATTTCCCTGCAGTGAAGGAGACACAGGTTCAATTCCTGGGTCAGGAAGATCCCCCAGAGAAGGAAATGGCAACCTGCTCCAGTGTTCTTGCCTGGAGAATCCCATGGACAGAGGAGCCTGGAGGGCTACAGTCCATGGGGTTGTAAAGAGTCAGACATGACTAAGCACACAGGCATGGCAGGTTGACATTTAGAGCCTGAAGACAGGTAGTTAAGAAAATGATGGTGTAAACAGCACTCTCACCAGGCTTCCCTGGTGGCTCAGACAGTAAAGAATATGCCTGCAATGCAGGAGACCTGGATTTGACCTTTAGGTTGGGAAGAGTCCTTGGAGAAGGGAATGGCTACCCACTCCAGTATTCTTGCCTGGAGAGTCCCATGGACAGAGGAGGCTGGTGACAGGCCATGGGGTCACAAAGACTCAGACACAGCTGAGCAACTAAGCATGAATGCTTTCATCTTTTAGGAGGCTTCTTCTCTTCCAGAGCTGGAGGAATTAAAAAAAAATTTTTTTTAACTTTTACTCCCATAAGACTTAGGATATTTGTGATATTTACCATATCAAATTCCAATATTCCTGTAGCATCGACTTTAATCTTTCCTCTTAAAATAGAGGAAATTTTCTAGCATACTTTACCAAGCATTGCAAAATACTTAGTCTTAATTTGGTTAACAAACCATACTGAGCATCAACTATCTACCAGGCAAAGGGGATACAGCAAACAACTTATTACACAATTCAGTATGCATTACAAATTTGAAAAGCACCATAAGGAAGTATATACAGACTGCTGTGAGTATGTATTAGGAATTGATCTAGGTTGGAGACAGGGGCTTTGGAAGCCTTGCATGCGTGCTCAGTCACTTCAGTCAGGTATGACTCTTTTCGATCCAGTGGACTGTATCCTCCCAGGCTCCTCTTCCATGGGTTTCGCCATGCAAGAATACTGGAAAGGGTTGCCACGCCCTCCTCCAAGGAATTGTCCCAACCCAGGGATCTTCCTGACCCAGGGAATTATGTTTCCTGCACTGGCAGGGGGGTTCTTTATCACTAGTGCCACCTGGAAAGCCCTTGGATGGCTTAGTTGAGAATAAAACATTAAAAGTCTTGAAGGGTGAATGGAAATTAATTGTAAGAATAAGAGGAGGAGTACCATACAAAGAGAACAGAATATATATAAAGACTTGGAGATAACAAGGTGCATGTGAGACTCCTGTCATAGAGCTCAAAGAAGAGAGGGAACTTGTGAGGCTAGAGGAGGCAGGAACTTAACACCTCTTTGAAGTGAAGTGAAGTGAAAGTCGCTCAGTTGTGTTTGGCTCTTTGCAATCCCATGGACTATACAGTTCATGGAATTCTCCAGGCCAGAATACTGGAGTGGGTAAGATGTTTCCTCCTCCAGGGGATCTTCCCAACCCAAGGATCAAACCCAGGTCTCCCGCATTGCAGGTGGATTCTTTATCAGCTGAGCCACATAGGAAGCCCAAGAATATGGAGTGGGTAGCCTATCCTATCTCCAGGGGATCTTCCTGACCCAGGAATCAAACCGGGATCTCCTGCATTGCAGGTGGATTCTTCACCAACTGAGCTATCAGGGAAGCATCTCCTTAATAAGTTTGAATTTCATCTTAAGAACAGTGGGAAAATACAGAAGGTTTAAAGCAGGAGAGCAACCATCTGATTTACATTTCAAAAGTTTGCTTTGCTAAAGCATGGAAAATGGATTTGAGGGAGTGGAGCCAGAACAGATGCCCAGATCAGCTGCCACTGATTCATGATGAAAGCTAGAACAAAGCAGGTAACAGCAGTGATAAAAAGAATAGCTATTTAAGAGTTTAAGAGGTGAAATGGATTGAGTGTGAAGATGGGGATGGGCTCGGTTGTCCTGGTGAGCTGAGCGGATTCCCAATTTTCCCACCAAGTACAAACACTGGTGGTAGCCATTTGTTTTTTTTGCAGGGAAGGGAAGGGGGTTGTGGAGATAGTTGCTCAGGAGACTAAGGTTTCTCTCTTGAAGACAGACCTTCTTTGACTCTACATGGGTGGTATTTCAATCGAATGCTTACATAGCATTGTTTAGGACTATGGGGCGCCACCTCCACCCAGTAAAAAGTGAGTTAGTCACTCTGTCATGTCCAACTCCTTTCAACCCCATGAACTGTGGCCACCAGGCTCCTCTGTCCATGGAATTCTCCAGGCAAGAATACTGGAGTGGGTAGACATCCCCTTCTCCAGGGGATATTCCCAAACCAGGGATGGAATCCAGGTCTCCTGCACTGCAGGAAACTTCCTTACTCTGAGCCGCCTCCACCTAATAGGGCCCCAAATGTCCTTTATATTTCTATTACAATGATCCATTCCCACCGTGCTAATAGCTTTATTTTACTGCTGCTTAGGAAAATGTAATGTCCTGCAACTGCATGTCCTGATTTCAGGCACAAGTCTCAGATTGGACCTCTTTTGATCACAGGTGCCTGGTCCTGGCCCAATCAGCTGTGAAGAGTTAGTCACATGATATAAACATGGCTGCCAAGGGCCCACTCCTGGAGGTTGGGAATACTCAAGGTGTGGGAGAGGCCCGACATGCCAAAGGTCATGTACTTCTCTATCACCCTGCTTATTTCATTTATATGCAGAGTACCTCATCCAAGATACCTGGCTAGATGAAGCACAAGCTGGAGTCAAGATTGCCAGGAGAAATATTAATAACCTCAGACATGCAGATGATACCACCCTTATGGCAGAAAGCAAAGAGTAATTAAAGAGCCTCTTGATGAAGGTGAAGCAGGAGAGTGAAAAAGCTGGCTTAAAATTCAACATTCAAAAAACGAAGATCACAGCATCTGGTCCCATCAGTTCAGTTCAGTTCAGTTCAGCCGCTCAGTCGTGTCCGACTCTTTGCGACCCCACGAATCTCAGCACGCCAGGCCTCCCTGTCCATCACCAACTCCCAGAGTTCACTCAGACTCACGTCCTTCGAGTCAGTGATGCCATCCAGCCATCTCATCCTCTGTTGTCCCCTTCTCCTCCTGCCCCCAATCCCTCCCAGCATCAGAGTATTTTCCAGTGAGTCAACTCTTCGCATGAGGTGTCCAAAGTACTGGAGTTTCAGCTTTAGCATCATTCCTTCCAAAGAAATCCCAGGGCTGATCTCCTTCAGAATGGACTGGTTGGGTCCCATCACTTCATGGCAAATTGATGGAGAAACAATGGAAACAGTGACATTTTATTTTCTTGGGCTCCAAAATCACTGCAGATGGTGACTGAAGCCATGAAATGACAAGACGTTTGCTCCTTGGACAAACCTAGACGGCATATTAACAAGCAGAGACAATACTTTGCCTACAAAGGTCTGTATAATCAAAGCTATGATTTTTCCAGTAGTCATGTACTTATGTGAGAACTGGACAATAAAAAAGGCTTGAGCACTGAGGAACTGATGCTTTTGTACTGTTGTGTTGGAGAAGCCTCATGAGAGTCCCTTGGACAGCAAGGAGCTCAAACCACTCAATCCTAAAGGGAATCAACCCTGAATATTCACTGGAAGGACTAGTGCTAAAGCTGAAGCTCCAATACATTGGCCACCTGATGCCAGGAGCTGACTCACTGGAAAAGACCCTGATGCTGGGAAAGACTGAAGGCAGGAGGAGAAAGGGACGACAGAGGATGAGATGGTTGGATGGCATCACCTACTCAGTGGTCATGAGTTTGAGCAAACTCCCGGAGATAGCGAAGGACAGGGACGCCTGGCGTGCTGTAGTACACGGGGTAGCAAAGAGTCAGACACGACTAAGCGATTGAACAACAACAACAAAGGAAAACGTAAGTCCCTCCAGCCACCGACTCCAAGAAATGTTTGCCTAATTTTACGATGAAGTCCAGTACAAAGAGCATTTCTTAGGGAAGCCTTTTGGGCCTCTCCCATCGCCACGGATCCCCTCCCCACTTTATGCCTTGCGTTCTGCACAGCACAGATCGTACACTCTTCATCTTTGCGTCTCCGGCGCCCAGCGCGTGCCCTTCAAATACTGCGCGCTCCACATTTACTAATTAGCCACCTTTCCCAGAGCTGAGGTAACACCGCAGCGCCCGACAGGGACAGCTCTCCTAGTGAGCCAATTGCTCGCAGGAAGTGACGCACTGCAGGGACGACGTGCTTCCGGTCCCGGGTGTCGCCGCCTCCGCTGCAGGGGGACGGGTTTTTCTGGCCTGCTTAACTCCGCTGCTCTGGAGGATTATTTCCTGGTAAGAAGCTGCGCGTTGGGGAGTAAGGCCCGTTCCCTGGGGCTGGGAGGGCGCAGGAACTGGCGGCTAGGTCCCCGGGGGCCCCCAGCGCCAGGTGAGGCTGAAGCACCGCGCTTCGCGGCGGGCCCAGGCGGAGCGCGGGGATCCGTCTCAGCTGTAGTGGGGTAGCCGCTTGGGCCGGCGCGTCCAGCCTCACTGGGGCCGGTCGGGCGGAATGGACGCGACCGACTGGATACTCAGAGCTCCCCCAGTTCTTTGTTCTCAGGAGAAGGATCATCCATCTCCCCCTGAACGCCCCATTCCCCACTGTGACAGCCGCAGGATCTGCGGCGACGAGTGTGCGCGCGTGGTGTAAAGTGGCGTGCAGAGTCCCACGCCTGTTTATTGGCTCCTCCCCACCGCTTGTGTTGAAGGGATGTTGTGGCCGAAGCTGAGGTTTTAACACTGGTTAGTGCAGGGGAGAAGGCAGTGGCACCCCACTCCAGTACTCTTGCCTGGAAAATCCCATGGATGGAGGAGCCTGGTGGGCCGCAGTTCATGGGGTCGCTAAGAATCGGACACGACTGAGAGACTTCGCGTTCACTTTTCACTTTCAAGCATTGGAGAAGGAAATGGCAAGCCACTCCAGTGTTCTTGCCTGGAGAATCCCAGGGACGGGGGAGCCTGGTGGGCTGCTGTCTATGGGGTCGCACAGAGTCGGACACGACTGAAGCGACTTAGCAGCAGCAGCAGTGCAGGGGATGCTGCCCTAGAAGGCAGCGTGCTAATAGTCGGAAACGATGTGAAACAGCTGGGTTGGAAGTAGCTTATACTCTGATTACAGGAGACACAGACGTAAGGAACAGACTTTTGGACACAGTAGGGGAAGAAGAAGGTGGGATGATTTGAGAGAATAGCATTTAAACATATACTTTACCGTATGTAAAATAAATAACCAGTGAAACCTTGCTGTATGAAGCAGGGAACCCAAAGCGGGTACTCTGTGACAACCTAGAGGGGAGGGCGGGGGTGGGAATGGGGTTCAAGAGGGAAGGGACATATGTATACCTATGGCCCATTCATTTTGATGTATGGCAAAAACCATCACAACATTGTAATTATCCTCTAATTAAAATAAAATTAAAACAAGAGGTAGACTCGGTATTATCACGTGACACTAAACGAATATATTTTGCTTATCAATCTTCCGGAAGGAGTTGTAATGACAACTTCATGCTTCAGGACAGGATTTGTGTATACTTAACTAATTTGCTGTATAAACTGTTTGTGATGAAATGGCAGATGGTGCAAAAAGATTGGTGCAAATAAACTAAGAAAACTGCAAAATTTGGGAAAAGTAACTTAATTTACTATTACCATGTAATTTCATTTTGGAAATAATTTGTTGTTTTTTTTTTTGCTGAATTGTTTTCCAGTTTGAAGCAAGTATTTATATGTGGTGTTTTTTTTTTTTTAATTGTTGCTTTTTTTTTTTTTTTTTTAAACTGGAGTGGTAGCTTCTCTGGCAAGGGCTAGATTTACATTGCAGGTATGTCTATGCAGCATGTTATAGAATTAAATATATAGATCTCTAAGTTTTTAAGTTAAAAAGTCTTTAATAATTAACACTCAACATATGGGTATCCTTGATATAGTGATATAGCATATATCTTTAGTTTAATTTTTTTCTTTGAAATGATGACAAACTGGCCGTGCTTGTCTTAAAGATTGATACCCCTCTGATGAAGCTATGACCAGGTGGGCACGAGTCACTACCACACAGAACAAACGACCCTTTCCTGCAACATCATGGGAGGATATGAAGAAGGGGTCCTCTGAGGGACAAAGCCAAAATCTTCCAAAGAGTAAACAACTTGAAGCCAACAGGCTGTCCCTTAAAAATGATGCCCCCCAAGCAAAACACAAAAAGAATAAAAAGAAAAAGGAGTATTCAAATGAAGATGTGAATGGATTCATGGAATATTTAAGACAAAACTCACAGATGCTTCACAATGGTGAGGTGATAGCAACAGACAGTCAGAAAGTAAGGGAAGAAATTGAAGTTGCTTTAAAGAAAGACAGTCGTCGGGAAGGAAGACGATTAAAAAGACAAGCAGCAAAGAAAAATGCAATGGTAAGATTATCCCTTCTATCACATTATGTTGTATGGTTGGAAACTTATTCATACGCTCATATACATATTTTAGCAGAGTGTGATTGTGGCTGTATGCTAGACTTAGATGGCATCTTTTTGAGGGATAGTAGTAACTCTAGGATTTTTGTTTATATGCTCTTATATGCTACACACTTGATGTACTGATGAATTATCACAACATACAAAGATGGTGGCATTATCTCCATTTTTTGGGTAGAAAACATGAGTGTGAATTTTTTTTTTTTTAATTTCTGCATTCCCAAGACTAGATTTTCAGCTGTTTCAGACACAGGAAGTGAAATACTGGTATAATTCTTTCCCTTCTCTAGGGAGAGATTCTTCTAGCAGGGTAATACATAAGAATCAAGATTTGTTGCTATTTTACATTTTTATTTTTTAATAGACTTACTAAATGTAGAACATTGTTTGCAACAGTGTAGACTTGAAATGTTGCAGCTTCCATAAATGTGGTTTCTATTTGCAGGGTTATTTTTATGCAGTATCATATTTGGAGTGTCTTTTGTAAGATTCTTTTATAAGCTAATACTGATAAAATATTCTTATGAATAAATTGGATAGAAAAGAGAATCATTTCTGTTTGGATCAAGATAGTCTTGTTTAAATTGTGGAGTTATTTTAAAATATTTTAAAGTCAAGTTAACATGAAGATAATTTTAAGATAATTTTAAGACTTTTCTGGTGGTCCAGTGGTTAAGATTCCATGCATCATTGCAGGGGGCCCCAGGTTCAAGGTTTGATCCCTGGTCAGGGAACTGCATCCCACATGCCCCCACTAAAGATTCTGCAGGCTGCAAGGCAATCGAAGATCTCGACAGTTGCAGTTAAGACCCAGCGCAACCAAATAAATTTTTTTTTAAATTTAAAGATAATTTCTTTGACATAGGTGGTGTGATGAATTGCATACTTTTTGAAAAAGTTTAGTATTATGACTTGAAGGGAAAATTTATGTTTTTAATTAAGGGGAAAGACATTGTTTTTCAAAATAGGAAAGGAATTCTTTGTAGCAAAGCATATGCTTTAATACCATAAGGCTTGTTGAGACCTTTCAATTCATTTTTTAACTTTTCTTAGTAGCTCAGACTAAGTATCGGTTCTTAATTGTTAGTTAAAAAATGATGAGCTATTTTATCCAAAAACTTTTCCCAGTTTAAATAAAATGTCTTAAATATCTACCGTCTTTGATTATGACTGATACACTTATTCGTTGCAGCAAAAAATATCCTCCAAATTGCTAGGTAGTATGTAAAACAATGAAACCATTGCTCAATGTTATGCTGGAAGCAAATAATTAATCTTAGAATTATACATTTAAAATGTGCATATATTTTAAGATGAAACTTCTGTTTATAAATATTAAGGAATATGTATAAAAGATATAAAAATTATAAAGTATAATTTTGGGTATGAAATATATCTTATGATTTGAATCACAACTTAAATGGAATCACTTGACCCAAATTCATTCTATGATGTGAACTTTAAAAAGTGAAGGTATTAATTTTGAGTGATAATTTTTATGCTCATTGCCTGTCTCCTCCAGAAAACTCAGTTTAAGATACAGACATCTCCATTAATGAAATGAAATGTAATGAGTCCATATTTGCTTAATTCTTTTAAGCAATTACCTCCTGCAAAGATTTATAACTTTGTCTCCTAGACTGATAGATTTCAATTGAGGGTTTTCAAAAGCACTGAAACCCTTTGATGAAAATGACGTTTCTTACGGATTAAGAGGGTGTGAGAAACACTTTTTTCTACAGATGAAATACTGAGAGTTCAAAAAACAGAACTAGACAACTTTAAAATGGGATTGTTTTTTTGATGCCTAGAATTAATAGCGCCAGTATAGTGTTGCAGTGTGGAAACTCACTTTTTGTTTTCTCAGGTATGTTTCCATTGTAGACAACCTGGCCATGGGATTGCAGATTGCCCTGCTGCCCTTGAGAATCAAGAAATGGGCACTGGAATATGTTACAGGTGTGGATCCACAGAGCACGAAATAACCAAGTGCAAGGCTAAAGTAGACCCAGCTCTTGGTATGTTGTTGTTGGTTTTTCCTATCAATTTTTTTTCATTTGGTTAATGAGCACACTGGCCAGTAAGTAACCAACTAGTTTTTTCATTGTTGACAGGGTTTGTTATGAGTGTGCCACTTAATAGTTTGAAATCAAATGTGATTAAACTTTAAATTATGTAACAACAATATGTTTTCTTCTCAGAGTGTTTTAAAGTAATATGAATTACACTATATACATAGATATAGATAGGTATCTGTATCTATGTTGATACATATACACTCACATCCATACATGTATATAACTAAACAAGAACTGTTGATCATTACAGGTGAATTTCCTTTTGCAAAATGTTTTGTTTGTGGGGAAATGGGGCATCTGTCCAGATCTTGTCCTGATAATCCCAAAGGACTCTATGCTGATGGTGAGTACTGTTACTCTTATATGTTGAGAATGGTGATGAGTTATCATGCAGTTGTGATTTAATTTACACTTAAACAGTTTTTAAATTCCTGAATAAGTGGCAAAATCTCTAGAATTTCATTATTTGTATAAAGCATTATCCTATGGTGGCTTAGAGGTAAATCCGCCTGCAGTAAAGGAGACGTGGGAAACGGGGTTCGATCCTTGGGCTGGGAAGATCCCCTGGAGAAGGAAATTACAACCCACTCCAGTATTCTTGCGTGGAGAATCCCTATGAACAGAGGAGCCTGGCAGGCTACAGTCCACAGGGTCTCAAAGAGACACAACTGAGCAACTGAGCACACATTCTATGTACTAGACTTTGTGTAATTTAAGTTGATACATCAAATCAGAAAAAGCTGACCTCTATATTTCAAACTATTTGTACTTACTTCAATATCATTTGTGAGAACATGTTATAAATAGCTACTTTTAAACCTAACAAGCAAAAAGAGTATTTCTCAAACTAATATAAGATTTAAAAAATAGTGTGGTGAATTTAATCTCAGTATAGCGTAATACTTTGGGTAGAAGGGTTTCTACTCACTATTCTGGGTTTTTTTTTTCTGAATGTTTTCCTTAGTTTATTGTCTGGCATGGACCATGTAACATTCTTACTTTTGGCTCGGCTAATGTCTTAAGGTGCCCACAATAAAGTCTGTAATGTTTAAAGCTTTAAGGAGGAGGTTGGCATATGTTAATGTGAGTCATTTATTAATGTGATGTTGGTACCGTTAGGTTCTAGACACTTCTAGTGTCATGTCCTGGCTTCCCTTGCAGAAGTCCAGTGAAAAAGCATAGCTTTGGAGTTAACACTAGTTATAGTCTCAGCACTACCACTCACTCACGGTGGGTCTTTGGCCAAGTTATTTAACTTTTCTCATCTCAGTTTCCTCACCTGTGAAATTGAGATGAGAAAATTTTATTTCATTGATTCTAAGATGCATGTTTTTTTACACATTTTAATATGTCTGAACTCAATGTATCTTACTATTGGTGCGTCTTATGTAATAGGCAGTTTTTTTTTCCCCAGAAAGGAATGTAAAATAATGATATATCTTATAATCAGTGGTGTCTTAGATTTGATGAATTATGATATTTTACCGTAAAGAGTTATGAGGATTAATTATTAAAGTGCATCCTCTGTTTCACTGTGGCATCTACAACAGTAAAGAGTCTTGGATCTGAAAGATACTCAAAAGTGTCTTTCAGTTTTGAACTTAATAAACAGGCCATATAATATGACTAGTGAGCAAAGATGCCTTTGTATGGTGAACCAAAATGACTAGATATAAAAAGTGTGGCAAAGGGAGTAAGTCACAGAAAAGCGTGAGTTCATCCAAGTTTATACCCTGTTAGGGTCATTTTTCTGAGTAAGTCATTTAATATTATGAGCATGATCATGATAATGCTTGACCATTAAGCATTAGTGTTTGACTGTTCAGTGAAAGACTCATTTTAGAAAAACTCATTTTAGGACTGTGTTGTAATTCACAGTCCTGGAATGTTGCTTAAAGTAGGCAAATAGGCATTTTTACTAGAGTTAGGATGCCTGGCAGATAAAGGCACTGATAGAAAAGTTAACTTCATTCCTTTTGTGACTGCTCATGCCTATCTGACCTATACAGCGGGGCAGTGGTTTGTATCCTTTTTTAGGGGGAGCGGGCATTGATCACTAAAGAATCTGATTAAAAACTGTGGGCATTCTTCTCAAAAAATGCATGTGCACACAGATTTTTCAGAGTTCACGAGCCCATGCCTTTCTAACTGTGGTTAAGACCCAGGCTTCCATGCGGTGGCTCCTGGACACTCCAGAGAACAAGTACCTTTCATCATATCTCACTTCTCTTTCCCACATCTCCTTTGAAGGTCAGGGGCAAGAAATGGTGGGTTACAGTTTAGTGCTCTATGAAGTTAAAAGGAATGGAGAATAGACTTACTAATAAGTCGTTCTTGGCTTCAGCTACCTTTGCAGCTAACAAGGTTATGAGGACCAGACAAGCTATGAAAGTGCTTTGAGACATTACATGCCCTGTGTAAGTATCAGAGGTTTTCAGTGACTTTGTTCTTTTTATAGGTGGTGGCTGCAGACTTTGTGGCTCTGTGGAACATATGAAGAAAGATTGTCCCGAAAGTCAGAACTCAGGTGAGATCTCTGGGCCTCCTTTAGAAGGGGTGAGATTGAATATTCCTCTGTGTTTTTGTTGAATTTTGTAATTAACAACTCCCTGAAGTACAACTGGTTTTAAGGCTGTCTGGTTTCCTGTTACAGTGATGACTTCATCATTTCTTTATCAGCAGTACTAAGTAAGCATTAGCAGCTGTTCTCAGGTGGGGAAAAAAATGATCAGTAAGCCCCAGAGGACCCTGATTTTATAAAGCATCTTATTCATAAATATTTATATTTGCTAACTTGTGTGTTTAATAATAACAGTCAATTATGTTACTTAAAGAAAAATATTAATTTACTAAGAAAATGAATAGAATAAGTTGCAGTATTGTTATGATTGAGAATCCTCATGTATGTTCTGAAGTCAGAAGGATTCCAAGTTGTTTGCAAAAACTTCCAGAAATATTTAAATTGTGTAATCCACATAGTATCTGGACAGTTTATATATTTTTCCTAACAAATACTACCATATTTGTTACTTGGTCATCTAAAACTTCATAAATGTTCAACAGACCTAAGACAGATATTGGGGTATGTGGAGACCATTGTTACATTAGTTTGCCTAGATTAGAATGGTGACAATCTGTGTGAAAGGAGGCAAGACAGTAGGGTAGCCCAGTAGTGCTTCTTGGAGAAAAAGTACATTTCTTTCTATATCAAATGGTCATAGTACTATACAAATAAGTCTGCCCATTCTTACTTCCTACCCCTAGCATTTGAATTTGAAAACCAATAGTTCTTGTTTAGAGTCTTGTCTAGAAGAAGATAGTCTTTACTACATTGCAGGCACTGAGATTGAAATGAGAAGTGGAATTTGAATTCTCCCTCCTGGGAGGATTGCCACTTCCCAAATGACAAGACTGACAAGCAGATGTTGTATAATTTCACAGGTGGAATCTTGTGCATTTAAAACTGATGGCTTCATAAGTCTTGCTGTTTACAGTCTCTTGGAATTCATTGACTCTGTAATGATGAACTCTGGGAAAGAATGAAAGAGCTTTCTCATCAACTTGTGCATTGCAAAGCAGTTGCTGCATTTTCCTAATTGGGATGACAAATTGCCCGTGTACTCTGAAATCAAGGGTTATAATCAGTTACAGAATTGCTCACTTTGCTTTAGTGATGGACTCTTCTCTCTTTGTGATTATTCATGTCAAAACTAGTTCCTTTGCTAAACCAGCACCAGTCAATCTAGGTGGGTGATTTGATCACTGTCTTTCTTACATTTTGACTTTTCTGTGTCTTTACAGATCGAATGGTCACAGTTGGTCGCTGGGCAAAGGGAATGAGTGCAGACTATGAAGAAATTTTGGATGTGCCTAAACCACAGAAACCCAAAACAAAGATACCTAAAGTTGTTAATTTTTGATGATTAGTACTGTTGTTTGTTCAACATTCTGAACTGGGCCTGCTTCACAAGTTGGAGCTAGACTGTCCCTTGGAGGCCTGTATTATAGATATCAGTATAATTTAGGTGTGATCAAACCAATTCCTGAGTTCTGTCCATCAAGGGACACTTCTCCCATTGTTTGGAGAAGATCGCTGAAAAAAAGTATAAGATGTTTAAAATGGATTTTCTAAAAGAATATATTTTTGACCAGTAGAACTTAGGTGTAACTAAGTGATTATATACCTGATTGTAACAATCATTTTTCTCTTAAAAACAAAATTATGCATTAATATGAACTATCCCTAAATATAGGGTAACTGCTTTGCATTTGGAATTGAATTTGTGGCCCTATTGTTGGTTCCAAGTATCAGTTTATCATTATGTTAGAAATTTATTTATAATTGCCATAAAATGTATTTTAAAATATTAAATAAAAATTCATTTACTATTTACCTAGTTTTATGAATACCTAATTTTGGATTGAATGAGCCTTGGTAATGTCCATGTAACAATCTCTTTGGAAACATGATCTTTTATGAATCCTAAATGAGATTAATTTTGATTAATATTTGTTTTAGTTTTGGCATAAAGATTTACAAATTATTGAAGTTAAAATAGAAGAGTACCTCAGCTTAATAGCAGCTGTTTCTTTGCCCCTGGTTTTCAAGAGAGAGATTCCAGCCAAAATTCAGTTTGGGATATTTAACCAGAATGATGATGGTGTGTAACAGACTGTCTATTAAACTTAATAGCATTTTGTTCACATGTTTTAGATGAGTCAGGGTGAGATTCAGGCATCATCATAATAGAGTTAGAACACTAATCAGAGACCCATTAACTTCTTTGTTTGATTTGATGAATACATGCATACTTAATACATATATTTCACAAGGCTTAAGGCTCCCATTGTACTGTATAATGGAATGACTTCGTTGGATTGTGTGTTTCATTTGGAATTTTACCTGATTGGATGCACTTGTAACAAAAGGAAACAGCTGTGATTAGTTACTGATGTTTTCAAAAGCAAAATATTTACCAAATAAGAAAAGGAACACTTTTCTGTTTTAATGTCTGTACATCTCAATATTTCTAATCTTAATAAGAGCTGTTCTTTTTTTTCAGCAACAGAGGAAAACATAACCCAATTTGGCTCAGCATACCAGAGCTTAAGGAAGTGAGTGTCATTTTAAAGGAATAGCACAAGCCACGCAGCTGGAGAAGGATAGGAGTGCTGTCCTAGTCCTTCAGCCTGGACACACCCAGGTTTATCTCACCTATCCTATCTGGAGCAAAAGGCTCTGGAAAGTGAAAAACCCATCAGCTGCAAGCTAAGTCTGATGTTTTTTATATAGTCTTCAATGCAGAGAAGTCTGTTTTTGTTTTCCGTATGGTTACTTTGTTTCCATTTTAAGGATCTATTTACAGTGAAACTAGAAATACATTTCAGGTGTCCCATGTAAGGCTGGAAAAGTATGTGGACGCTTTGTTAAAGGAACTCACCAGAGGTGGAAATTCTGATGTCCTGAGAGATTGCAGGTTGCTTACTGTTGGTTATTTTCTTAACGAATGCTGAACGAGGAAGGCACACATGTACTTTTTCATTGTAGATTTTGCAAGGACAAGGACCTAACTACATTCTTGGTACTCTTTCAGGCACTTGAGATTGTGGCAGTGAATAAGACAGATAAGGCCACATGCATTCTGCTGAGGCTGAAGAATGGGAGGCAGACTTAGGCACAAAAAATACATATCAGAACTATCAGTAAAAATAATATCAGAATGTCAATATTTATAACATTTTATATTTTGTTGAATTCCCTTAAGACGTAGTTGTTAGCACTCTTCTTCCTTCTAGTCCTTTGGAAATGTCATCTCTTTTTACTAGCTCATCTCTCACTTCTCTGGGACTGACTCCTGAGTCTACGTCCAGTCCTGAGATCCTGGTTTCAGTTCTGTGTGCTCACCTGCCTGCTGGACATTTAATTGGATGCTGCACTAACACCCCAAACTCACAGTAGCTTTAAACTGAATCACTTCCGTTGAGGGGAAAAATGAACAAATTTCCTTTCTTGTCTCCATTTTATTTAGTACAGTCATATCCCTAGCCTACAGGCTCGAATCTCAAGTTATTTTTTTCTTGACATTCCCTCACCACACCCCAGATTTGATCCTCTCTGACTTTCTTTAGGCCTCTACTTGGCAGTCTGCATAGTAAAGAGTCTTTTGACTACCCTTATAGGAAATAGCTTTTTCCTCATCCCAATAACTTTTCATTCTCTTACTCTAAATTTTCTCCATAATTTAAGTCCCTGCCTAACACTATTTGTCCCCTCTCCACTGGATTATAGGTCACATGAGGGCAGGAATTTTGAGTCTTACTCATTATACTCAGAGGTGCTTGGTGCATACAAAGCATTCACCCTTGTTGAAGGAATGCATGAATTAAATGAATATGTGACAGAATTAGACTTCACGGAGAGATGACACATGACTGGATAGCTACTTTAGACTGGAAAATCAAGGGAAGGCCTCTGAGGGGAAGACTTTTAAGCTGACATCTGGATGGCAAGAGGGAATCTTTTATGAAGATAAGGAAAAAGAATACTTAGGGACAGAAAATAGTCAAAGCTGTGAGCTTGCCATATTTGAGGGTCAGAAAGAAGATGTGATCTTTTTGACTAACTTCCTTAGCATAATGTTTTCAAAATTCATCTATAATATTCCATTGGTACATTGGTATACAGGGAAGTATTAGAAGCCTTGGATATTTTGATGTTTGATATTAAGTAAGGGCAATGATACTGAGGAAGGAGACTGCTCGGTGTAGTTGAAAAATAGCAAAGAGGCCAGTGTGGTTGGAAGAGTTGGGAATAAGGTAGTGAAGATCAGACAGTTAACAGGGGTCACATCTTACAGACTGCCAGTTTCTGCTACACAACCACCACAAATCAGAAGCATATGGTAACTGTTTATTTAGCTCATGCTTGTGAGTCAAATCTCAGTTCAGTTCAGTTGCTTAGTCGTGTCCGACTCTTTTCCCTGTCCATCACCAACTCCCAGAGTCCACCCAAACCATGTCCATCGAGCCAGTGATGTCATCCAACCATCTTGTCCTCTGTTGTCCCCTTCTCCTGCCCTCAATCTTTCTCAGCATCAGGGTCTTTTCAAATGAGTAGGCTCTTCATACAGGTGACCAAAGTATTGGAGTTTTCAGCTTCAACATCAGTCCTTCCAATGAACACCTAGGACTGATCTCCTTCAGGATGGACTGGTTGGATCTCCTCGCAGTCCAAGGGACTCGCAAGAGTCTTCTCCAGCACCATAGTTCAGTAGCATCAATTCTTCTGCGCTCAGTTTTCTTTATAGTCCAACTCTTAACATCCATACATGGCTACTGGAAAAACCATAGCCTTGACTAGAGGGACCTTTGTTGGCAAAGTAATGTCTCTGCTTTTTATATGCTGTCTAGGTTGGTCATAACTTTCCTTCCAAGGAATAAGTGTCTTTTAATTTCTAGGCTGGGCTTATCTGGATAGCTCTGCTAATATCAGTGGGGCTTGCTTATATCCATAAGAAGCCTGGTTTGAGGTCAGCTGATCCAAACTTCCAGATGTTCAAAGTGGTTTTAGAAAAGGCAGAGGAACCAGAGATCAAATTGCCAACATCTGCTGGATCATGGAAAAAGCAAGAGAGTTCCAGAAAAACATCTATTTCTGCTTTATTGACTATGCCAAAGCCTTTGACTGTGTGGATCACAATAAACTGTGGAAAATTCTGAAAGAGATGGGAATACCAGACCACCTGACCTGCCTCTTGAGAAACCTATATGCAGGTCAGGAAGCAACAGTTAGAACTGGACATGGAACAACAGACTGGTTCCAAATAGGAAAAGGAGTATGTCAAGGCTGTATATTGTCACCCTGCTTATTTAACTTATATGCAGAGTACATCATGAGAAACGCTGGACTGGAAGCAGCACAAGCTGGAATCAAGATTGCCGGGAGAAATATCAATAACCTCAGATATGCAGATGACACCACCCTTATGGCAGAAAGTGAAGAGGAACTAAAAAGCCTCTTGATGAAAGTGAAAGGAGAGTGAAAAAGTTGGCTTAAAGCTCAACATGAAAACGAAGATCATGGCATCTGGTCCCATGACTTCATGGGAAATACATGGGGAAACAGTGGAAACAGTGGCTGACTATTTTTTGGGCTCCAAAATCACTGCAGATGGTTATTGCAGCCATGAAATTAAAAGACACTCCTTGGAAGGAAAGTTATGACCAACCTAGACAGCATATTGAAAAGCAGAGACATTACTTTGTCAACAAAGGTCCCTCTAGTCAAGGCTATGGTTTTTCCAATAGTCATGTATGGATGTGAGAGTTGGTCTGTGAAGAAGGCTGAGCTCCGAAGAATTGATGCTTTTGAACTGTGGTGTTGGAGAAGACTCTTGAGAATCCCTTGGACTGCGAGGAGATCCAACTAGTCCATTCTAAAGGAGATCAGCCCTGGGTGTTCTTTGGAAGGAATGATGCTAAAGCTGAAACTCCAGTACTTTGGCTACCTCATGCAAAGAGTTGACTGATTGGAAAAGACTCTGATGCTAGGGAAGATTGGGAGCAGGAGAGAAGGGGATGATAGAGGATGAGATGGCTGGATGGCATCACGGACTCGATGGACGTGAGTCTGAATGAACTCCGGGAGATGGTGATGGACAGGGAGGCCTGGCGTGCTGCGATTCATGGGGTCGCAAAGAGTTGGACACGACTGAGTGACTGAACTGAACTGATCTAAAGTAGGCTCAGATGAAGCAGCCCTATTGCTTGTATTTCTCTTCCTTTTCCTGGGACCAGCAGACTAGTCCTGACCTGTTTTTCTCATGACAAAGATGTAAGAGGGCAGGTCCACTTGCAAAAACATCTTCAAGCCTTTGATTGCATCATGTCTGTTGATGAAGAAGGGGAATAGTGCACTCCATTGGCAGAGCTGGGGATGGTGGCAAGGGAGTGAATATTTTTGAAAAATAATTGAATATACCACATCATACCCCAGACTGTTATAAATCTTTGGCTTTTACTCTGTGCTATGCAAAATTTTTTACAGGTTTGAGAAGAAATGTGACACGATCTGATTGCTGAGTTGAGAGCGAAGGGAGGAGTAGGAATAGAAACAGGTTATATTTCAGATGATAGAAGACGATGTTTTGAATTAGGGTTATAGAGTTGATTAGAAGGAATCAGGTTCTGATTATATTCTTCACATAGAGTTGATAAGATTTCCTGAAGGAAGGGTTTATGAAGGGAAAGGTGGCAGAATTAAGGGATCTGTTTTGGATGCGTTGATTTTGAGATGACTATTATCTTTGTGGAAATGTCAACTAAGTAGTTAGATACACAGATGTGGAGTTCAGGAGAGTTTAGGGCTTGCGACGTAGATTTGGGTGTTATTGGCAAGTAGATATCTTTTAAGACCCAGTGACTGGGTGGACTCAATGAGGAATACAGGAGAAGAGACCAAGATGGAGCCCTGGGTGGTCTAGTATTTAGAGGTCTGGTGGAGGAGGAAGAACCACAAGAGGAGGCTTTAAAAGTGTGACCAGTGATGTAGTTTCCAAGAGCGACATGATGGAAGCCAAGCGGAGAAAATGTTGCAAAAAGAAGGAACTAATCAGTTTTGTTGATGCCGTTAATTGTGGCAATGAGAGAGGTCTGTGGAGTAGTGGAGGGAGAAGTACGGCTCATTGAATGAAATAAGGGTGTGAAGACCACGTTTATAGCTAATTGGAGTAAAGATGGGTGGCCTTTAGGAAGTAGGATCAGATGAAGTGTTGCTTTGCTTTAAGAGATAATAATGATTATGAAAATAATCCAGGAAAGACTTCTGAAATAGAGAAAAAAGAGAATTGAAGGAGTGAAGCCTTGGAGCAGGTTTGAGAAATAGTTCTTTGCTAGGGGTGGTTGTTGTTGTTCAGTTGCTAAGTCATGTCTGACTCTTTGTGACCCCATGGACTGCAGCATGCCAGGCTTCCCTGTCCTTCATCATCTTCCAGAGTTTGTTCAACCTCATGTTCATTGAGGTGGTGATGCCATTCAACCATCTCATCCTCTGTCGTCCCCTTCTCCTCTTGCCTTCAATTTTGCCCAACATCAGAGTCTTTTCCAATGAGTTAGGTGACCATCAGGTGGCCAAAATATTGGAGCTTTAGCTTCAGCATCAGTCTGTCCAGTGAATATTCAGGATTGATTTCCTTTAGGATTGAATGGGGGTAGAGATGTTTAATTTATTATGATAGGAGAGATGGCAAAGAATGGAAGGTGCATAGAGGGGGAAATGAGATGGGGGAAAAGAGTTTGTATTATACTCAGTGAAGTATTTTCTAAAGTTGATTAACTGAAGGACTAAGACACATGAAAACCTTGAAGGAAGGGAGGGCAGTGTGAAACAGCAAGCATAGAGGAAACGCAGTCAGGTTATCAGAGCCCTTTTGAAATTTGTGCTCATAAATCTCAAGTGAGACCAGTCCACAGTTTTCAGGTGCTCAGTGCAGGGTTGAGGTTTTACAAATACTTTAATTCAACCACAGTTTTGAATTTGCCAGACAAGCCAAATGAAAGCAGAAGGCACAGGGAGTGACATTAATGATAACCACGGACCCTAAGCCAGATAAGGAAAGAAGGGGGACATGGAGGGGGATAATGAGCTGTGGGAATGATAGAAATTAATTTTAAATCTGTTTTCAAGTGTCGCTAAAAATGTCACAAAATGAGGAAGGAAAAGATGGCATCAAATGTGCAATTTTTATATGGTACTTTATATACTTGCAAGTGTACAATGAGAGAGGCATTTTGTAATATTTTTCTGACTTTTGGGCTTCCCTTGTGGCTCAGCTGGTAAAGAATCCGCCTGCAATGTGGGAGATCTGGGTTCTGTCCCTCAGTTGGGAAGATCCCCTGGAGAAGGGAAAGGCAACCCACTCCAGTATTCTGGCCTGGAGAATTCCATGGACTGTGTAGTCCATGGGGTGGCAAAGAGTCAGACAAAAACTGAACAACTTTCACTTTTTCTTTTGTGACTTCTGGAGGTGGGTTACTGTCAGTAATTATGAAGGGTCTGAGATTATTAATCTAGTCTGTTACAGTTTCATGGATGTCAGTAGAAGGCATGAGAATCCTGGTTCAGGGACAAAGGACATTATTACTCATGACACAGCAAACAGCATATCATGAGTATTAACTTATTTGTGTTGCTTCCATTTTCCCTTAGCCCCCAGGGTGACATGATGGGCCCAGCTGGATGCTGTGGACATGGTGGGTTTGTGTCACAGCTGATGAACACAGGGCCAGCACTCTGAGCAAGTGGCAAAAATTGTAGCACACAGCACACAAGCCAGTCTTCTGCACCTTGAGAGGGAGCCGTTACACTGAAGTCAGGCTGTGGTCACCACGACCTACTGAATTGCCTGTGGGACTAGCATATTGCCAGTAGATAAGTCTTGCAGTTTGGCACACCGAGCGAGAACATGCAGGACCCCTCTGAGCCCATGGTGAATTGTCTGATCCAGTAGTTACACTACTTTCAAATGGGTAAAATGAATCATGAGCAAACTTCATAGTTTACATTTTAATAATTTATTCCAAGCCATTAAAGTTATTCCTTAACATATACATTTTCAACACATATTTTCAAAACTGCTTCTACAGATAGATCAATAAAAATTTCCAAGGTTTGAAATGTGCAATAAAAAATATGAATAAAACCTCATGGTGGGTATATATAAGAATACACTGGATTTCTTTAGATTTTTATTAAAATTATTCATTATTTCCTAGTGGTATTTGCCGGAGAAGGCAATGGCACCCCACTCCAGTACTCTTGCCTGGAAAATCCCATGGATGGAGGAGCCTGGTAGGCTGCAGTCCATTGGGTCGCGAAGAGCGGGACACGACGGAAGCGACTTAGCAGCAGCAGCAGCAGTGGTATTTGCATATAAAGGTAGATATATTCTCAAGTATACAGATTAGTTTTCACATTTTTTTCCTCTAGAATTCTTTAAAAATATGATAGAAAAACTGAATATAGATCAGAAACTCCATTGCATTAAAACCAGGAAGAATTAATAGGGAAGAGTTTCCTTTCTTAATCAAAAAGCTTTCAGTACTGTTAGAAGCACTTGAAAACCCTTAGCATCAAGAAGGGCATGAAATCTCAAGTGTTCCTGGAGGATATTTTAGCACTCCAAAGGAGAAAGTGAGCCTGACTACATTTTTATGTTCCCTCTGTCCTTAGTCTCCAGGGGCTTGAGGATGGCTGCTGATGAACCAGCTTCACTGCTTACCCTTGGATCAATCATGTTTGCTTAAAGCCAGGGCACCAAAGAAAGCCGAGGAAGACTGTACTCAAGTCATCTGTTTTTGATTACCTTTCATTCTATTCCAGCCTCTCCAGAGCTGCTTTCCCTGGAATACGCCAGAAACATTCCCATCTCACAGACTTTGCCTGGGCCATTCTACAGGAAACGTGCTACATCCAGAAATCCTCATGGTTCAGTCCCTCTCTGCCTCTAGGTCTTCACTCAAATGTCCTGAGGTAGAGCCTACTCTGACCACCCTATTTTTTTTTTTTTCCTTAATGTTTTCTTTATTATTCCTAAACAATATATCAGGCCATCAATAACCAAAGCCCAAATCCTGGATGTATATATTTCTGTATTCATTATACAGAATATTTTACTATCTTTCAATGTGAAACACCCACCCCCCCACACACCTCCTTGTTGTTTAAAAGTCCTGTCTCATGGCCAGAAAAATGTTATTAAATATTACATCTTTAACTTGCAGTGGCCCTAAGGAGTAGATGGGAAGCTTCAGACATCTGACCCCAGTCCACATTCCTGCATTCCCAGGTGTGAGGGCAACTCCTGGAAGCCCTCACCAGGCCCCTCCAGCCCTGGCCCAGCTGGAGTGAGGGTGGCAGAGGTAAGGAGGATGGGGGAGGCTCTGCACCCCCACCTGCAAAGGACACACTCAGTGAGGCTGGGGAACCCTGGCCTCTGCACTGAGCCACAAGCGCTGGCCTCTCAGCCCCAGGGAAGGGAGGCCAGAAGCTGTAGAAGCATTTTCCTACTGCTTCTGGCAGGTGACCACCATGTTTAAAATATGAACAGCCATCTCCAACACCTCCCCAGCATGCACATCATTTACCCAGCTTTATTTTTCCATTTAACACTTACCTCCTGAAAAGTAAAGTGAAAGTGTTAGTTGCTCAGTCGTGTCTGACTCTTTGTGATCCCATGGACCATCAGGCTCCTTTGTCCATGGAATTCTTCAGGCAAGAATACTGGAGTGGGTTGCCATTCCCTTCTCCAGGGCTTCTTCCCAGCCCAGGGATCAAACCCAGGTCTCCTGCATTTCAGGCAGATTCTTTATCATCTGAGCTACCAAACAGCCTATAGTATTTATTTACTTTATTATGATGTGATCAGTACCCTTCTGTTACTTGGTAAACCCACAGTGCCTAAAAGTGTCTCATACAGAGTAGATTCTTAATATTTATTGAATGCGTGAAAGAGCAATCAAACAACTTTCCATTAAAAAAGGAAATATAAACCTAAGTGCTGTTGTTGAATTTTACAATAGGAATGCCTTAGTCAGTTGTGTCATGATTTCAGGCAATAGATTTTAAACTTTTTGAAGTCCCCTAGGTAAAGCCTGAATGCATTGCTGTCTTTTCCAGTGTCGTGCCCTTTTAAAGAATCTTTAGTCCAGTAGTCTGAAAGTGAACAGTTCGGATTAGGCCATGATGACCTGATAATGTCATGTGACTAATAATATTAAAATGAGGCTAGTGTAGCTGATGTTTAAATTTTACTTTAAAATTTAATTAATTTAAATGGTCTCATGTGGTTAGTGGCTACCATATTGGACAGTGCTGGTATGGACTGTGCCTGTGTTATAAGTTAGAGTGGGCAACATCTTTGTATCTGAAAGTAATCCAGCCAAAGTTGCTCTATTCTTTCATTCAGAAAAAAGTTTCCAAAAAAAAAAGATACAAATTCAGAGATGTACGAAAGACAAAAGTTAAAAGCATTTCAGTTGTAGAAGAGGGCTGAAATTTTAGCATACAAAACTTTAGTGTACTGTAACCCTCTTTACTGCTCATTTTTTAACCTTTTTTAAAATCTAAAAATATTCTAAAAAATCTGCTTTTGGAATGTAATGTATAAGCATTTAAATCTGCCTGTCCACTCTTCTTAAATAAATGTTAATTCATAAGATTGGGACATAGTCCAAAATTCATATAAATGAAAACCTGTTGGCATAGATTAATAAAAATGATTACAACCAGGTCTGGACAGAGGTAAAGATTTGACAAACTAAAGCAAGATGTATCTAATCTCTTAAGTGCTCTAAACTCTAATGGAGAAGTCCTTCAAATTTTAGAAGTTGTCCCGTAGAGGAGGTTAACTTGATGTATGCTGGTTTGTCTTATGAGTCAAGACAAATCACAGAGTAAAATAATAAATGTAAAGTCTAGGGAATAAAGTTCTAATGTAATGATTATGAAAGAAGAGCTCAGGTCATTCTTTCTCTACAATATCACATTTTGCAGGTACTTTGTGAGTGTATATAGCAATAGATACTAAATGGGTGAGCTACCTTGATATATGTTAAATGACACCAAGAAAGTAGTTCCTATTACTAAAATTGATTGGATCCCATTATGTTTTAATGTCTTCCTAATTTAAAGCTCTAAAACATGTAATACATCTTGTTAGGTGCTTCTGACACACTGATACCTGCTGTACATGGAACAACCCCATACTATTCATCACCTAGCCAACGTATCATTTCTGATTTTATAATATTTTATAAAATTTCAAACAGAATATGTTTCACCCCTCTAGCCTAAAAATGTTTTGATTGTTTTAACCAAACTTTCACCATTTTATAGAACACACAATATTGATTATGAGAAATTTTTCATCGCCTGTGCCTCTGGAAGGTAGCAGAGCCACAGATGATCTAAAAACAGAGTCTTAGAGCTCTTTTAATCTCAACCCAAATCACTGGTATTTGACTTGAGATGCATTTTGTTTTTTAACCTCTTCACAACTGCATTTTTCTTAGACTGATACGAAATTATTTGTGGCCGAGAAACTTGTCAAGTGTCAGGACTAAGAGAGTTTGGAATTGGAAGTGGGAAATAAAATGACAGATAATTTAAAGTACGCTTATCAGCCCATCATCAGTAGCACTCTCTATGAACTGTATACAGGAGGCTGCTGTGTCTTCGATAGATTTTGACCAGCCACCAAGGTTTCCAGCAAAGTAAGGAAGGATGCTAGCAGAAATCTGGTTAAGGTAAGATACCTGTTTCAAGAAAACAAAGTGAAACAAAACAATATTTTAATTTCTCATTCATTGGAGCTTTTTCAAGCAAGCATCTCAATCTTTTTGGTGTAGGGGAGGCTATGACCCCAGTCCCTTGGAAATGGATCTGAAAGGATGACCTGAGGATTCTCTGGTGGGTGTGGGTGGACACACATTACAGAACTACAGTTAATTTAGCAAATCCAGGTAAATGGTTTCTCTGCCTCTGTAGGAGAAAATTAGTGTGCACGTTTCATTGAACTTACGGTACATGAACTGCTGCCAGTAGCATGGATGAGAAATCCGGCACGTGCGATTTCACTTCTGACATACTGTGGAGAAGGTGGGACTGATGGCAGAATAACCGACCTCACTGCCACCACGTAAGTGTGACTGAAAGATAAAAGGACGTTTTCTAAGTTCTTGAGAGAAATGAAGAACAGTGAATGAAACAGTAAATGGTGAAGAAAAGTAAATTTCTACAGTTAATGCAACTCGTTTATATAGTGGAAGTAAAACTATGAAGACCCAGATGTTTTACATGAGTGGCATGCATAAAAAACGTTCTCTATGGCTACATTCAAGTATAGGAAATAGTAATAAGGGCCATAGATATTTTCTGCCTAAAAATTATGTATGCTTTGCATGACTCTGCAGAGCTGTAGTCAGACTCCAAACTTGTGTGTGTGTATACTCTAATGGGTTGTTATTTCAGTCTCGTCCACTTTTTTAATGGAAAAAATAATACCATTGTATTAAAGAACCTTCAAACAATAGGAACCCTGTACATTAGAAAACAGAAGTTATCCTTCAGTCTACCTTAACCACAGTATATTCCTATCCTAGAGAGGACCACCAATAAAATTAACATTTTATTGTGACCCTCTATTTTATTCACACCCTCTGGAGGGTCTGAATGGACATATTCAGATTTTTACATAAATATTATCATTTTACAAATATTGGTCTATAATTTGATTTTTCATGTAGTGATAAATCTTTAGAGGTGTTTCCTGTATCAATACCTCTATAACTACTTCATCCTTTTTAATGCTGGTATAGTATTCTGGTATAGTATGGTTCTGCTGCTGCTACTGCTAAGTCACTTCAGTCGTGTCCGACTCTGTGCGACCACATAGACGGCAGCCCACCAGGCTCCCCTGTCCCTGGGATTCTCCAGGCAAGAACACTGGAGTGGGTTGCCATTCCCTTCTCCAATGCATGAACGTGAAAAGTGAAAGGGAAGTCGCTCAGTCGTGTCCGACTCTTAGCAACCCCATGAACTACAGCCTACCAGGCTCCTCCATCCATGGGATTTTCCAGGCAGGAGTACTGGAGTGGGGTGCCATTGCCTTCTCCGAATATGGTTCTACTATAATTTATAAGATAAAGCTTCCATTTATGTCTAATATCTTTTGCCATAGTAGATGATAATACACTGAACGTCTATGTGCATTAATCCCATGTGGGAGGGATTTTTCTATAGGCCCGTTTTGACATCAGAAATAATGCTGACCAGTTCTAGAGGTAAACCATAACCACCCTGGCAGCTTCCATTTCTTATCCCTCCGAACACTTACTCTTGGGACCCTTTTCCTTAGAACCTATTCTCTGAGAAGTCCAGTGCCCATGTAGTAGCCTTGAACAGACACACTGATTGAAAGCTAGCCATTTTGGGTGTGTACAAAGTAGAGCCTTTGTAAATTCTGAACCAAAACCAACTCCTAGTGTTTTATTCGGAGAAGGCAATGGCAACCCACTCCAGTACTCTTGCCTGGAAAATCCCATGGATGGAGGAGCCTGGTAGGCTGCAGTCCATGCGGTCGCAAAGAGTCAGACTCGACTGAGCGACTTCACTTTTACTTTTCACTTTCATGCATTGGAGAAGGAAATGGCAACCCACTCCAGTATTCTTGCCTGGAGAATCCCAGGGATGGGGGAGCCTGGTAGCCTGCCGTCTCTGGGGTCGCACAGAGTTGGACACGAATGAAGCAACTTAGCAGTAGCAGCAGCAGTGTTTTATTTGGCTCTCATTGCATTTTTAACAGTAATAGAATGCTTCAAAGATTGGGTAAATATCAGTTTTACATGTGCATAGAATAAAAGGAAAGGGAACTGCTTTAGGAGTCTTACATGATGCTTTGCACATGGCTGGCACTTAATAGTTTTTTTTTTAATGATAAGTAAAGCCTCATCTAGAAAAAATTTATATGAACATCATTCAAGACCAGAAATGCTTATTCCATTGACTTCCTTATTTTCATATCAACTTTTTCTTTCTACTTTATACTGTAAGACCTTGCTATAACACTTGAGTTACAAATACTCACCCATCTTTGAGTGGCCTTCTTCGTGAAACAAGTACTACCAAGTCTTTGGGTTTGTCATTATTCACCACAGGACAAGTGATGTAATATATCTGATCATCTTCACTTACATAGTCTATGACTTCGCAGGACCTAGGTAAACAGAACAGTGACAGAAAGTCTACACTTTTCTACCTGGTGGAATAAGGCATGCCTTTGTTTTGTTTGTTTGCATAACTTCATTATTGGTGTCTGTATTCACCCTTCTGTTCACATAACCAACTCCACAAAGCCAGCATCATTTCTTAAAGTCTATGTTTAGAGCTGTTTGGCCAGAAGGAATAATTCTGCCTGTGATAGAATGCTGGCCATCTGACTCTAAGGTCACTGCCTTCAACACTGGAGAGAAAGGCACTTCTCTTTTTTCCAGAAAATTATTTTTCTCTAGGATCAAGTAATATTTTAAAGACTAGCAAACGTTATGGACAATCCTTTGTGGACTCTGAGGTAAAGGAATATGGTATATTGGGAAAGAGCACTAAGCTTGGAGTCAAACAACTTGCCTTTGAGTCCCAGAGTAGCTGTGTTGTGTTAGGCAAGTCACTTTTTTTTCAATCCATAAAATGTAGATAATAATACCTATGGTGTGTTGTATAGGTAATATGCAGATAATACCTATGGGCTTAGGATCAAATGAAAATACCTAGCACAGTACTTGAACCGGATAGATGCAGAAAAAAAGTTAATGGAATTGGAATTCATTCATTCATTCCTCTCTATTCATTCACCTGGAATGTCAGGTGATGTAGAAAATAGTGGAGAGAAACATTTGAAAAGAGCAGCAAAGGTTAGGCATTATTCTTGCTGAAAGCTTTGTACTTATATCTATAGATACTGATGCAAGAAAATTGTGAAAACACTTCTCATGAAGTGTTTACTAACAATAACATTAACCAAGATGCATCCTTCTGGCATCTATGTAAATATAACACATGAGCATAGAGTTGTTTCACTTTAGTGGTATTAAATTGTCTGTTATGGGCTGTTAATCATAGTGAGATTTAGACATTTAAGAGATGAAATTCTACCTCATCCAAATTAGGAAGTAAATGGTATTAATAATGCTGAATATAATAGGAAGCCCATCTTGCCAGTTTTCCTTAAAGCAAGGTGTCCCTAAGGCCTGAGCCCTGCAACCCAGGAGCTGGAACTCCTTGGAGAAGGGAGTGTCACCCTGACAGAAGAGTTGACCAGGTGCACAGCCGTGCATTCCAGGAGAGGAGGGAGAGTGGAGAAGGTTGGACTAGGGATGTGGGAGACAGGAAGTAACAGAAGAGATGTAGGCTGACATCAGTGGGCCCTGATCAGACAGGGAGGGCAGGAAGGAGTCTACTCACACAGCTGCTTCTCCCAGCTTCTCACCAGGGAATGCTGTTTCACAGAAAAAGAAGGGCTACCAAGTAAAGATCAAGAGTGGGAAGTACAATTTGATAATCACTTTCTCAGGAGTAATGAGACTATGTCTTAAAGTACAAGAGTGTGGAAATTTAGAGCCTGACAGACCTGGGTTCCAAATGAGGTCCCATTGCTTTACTGCCTGTGTAATCTTGGCAAGTCTCGGGTCCTCTCTCCTGTTAAATGGGAATAATATCAACCTTGAAGAGTTACCGGTAGGATTACAATAGATGTGGGAAAAGCATGTCGAGTCAATAAAGATGAAAATTAGATGATCAGAATAATTTTTGTGCCTCTCCAACAGCTGCTGATACTGTGCTATAGCAAATACTCTTCAGTTAAAACAATGGTTCGTACATGGGGCGATGGAGATAGACTGCAGTGTAGGGGTCATTTTTTACATGACCTCAAGGTTGAATAAGGAAGTATTTTAAATTTATTCTTACGTGACGTGGGGGTCCCACAAAGGTCTCTTGGTAAAGTTGGACAAGAGATGATAAGCCAAGTATGCTGGTCTTTTCACATGCTTTTCAACCCAAACAGATAAAATATCATGCTCTTCCAGAGTGTATATTTTTATCTAAAATAAAATAACCAAAAAAAAAATTACAAAAGGAAAATTGATATTTTTACATTAAGACCACAGCAGGATTGCACAAGCTAAAGCATCTTGGCACCTGGCTAATCATGAAGCCAATAATGGAAACTTCACTGTCAATATTTGGATGTCTAAAACTCAGACCAGGATGCTATTCTCCTGTGTCATCTACACATTATCCTACTTGAGGGTAGGTTATTTGATTATTGTGCAGTAGTTTTTCTCATGAAAAATAAAGAGCTTTATCTCTTTGTGATATTTCCTTGCCTCTGTCCAGGAACGACAAAAAATATCACCAGACTGCTAGGCAAGTCAGTGCTTCCTTTCCCCATAGACCCTGGAGCCAAGGCTGCAGCCTAACATTCCCAGGATGTCAGGCGTGCCTTCATTTGGGCTGAAGGGATCCAGGAAGTAAGCCAACACCTCTAGATCCAACTCAACATCTCAACAGGACTGCTGAACCATATTGTTCCTTCATCACAAAGCACTGTTTTTTTTGGTGAATCACAAGGGTCACAAGATCAGTTCCTGAGTGTCTAGTGCTTACTGTTCCTTAGAGAAGAGAAAGCTTGTCTTGGGGATCCATTTGACTTACACTTAAATATTAATGTACCCTTTGTTACTCTGAACTTTGCTTCTACTGTGTTTTCATCAATAATCAGAGATATATGTTCAGCTAAGAGCACATTTCTATCCTGCCCATTTACTCCATCTCTTTCAGGATGCTTTGAAGATAGTGTTGAAATTTGCCATCTTATAATCATTCCCATGGCAACAAGCAATGAGATGACAAACAAACATAGGGTTAAGACTTCACTGCAGGAATCAAGCAGATGGAAAAAGGCTGTGAGGGAGAAAATCTTTATTTAAACATAAATATCTTTTAAGAAGAGAATGAAGAAATGAGAAACTGACTAAAAGCAGCTTAGAAAGGTAAGAACTGGCTATTTGCTTATGCCATTTTACCTCACCAGTTGACCTCGGCACCAAGCCTGTCTTTAAAGTGAGCCTGCAAAGGAGGGCATGATGTAGGTTGTGGGCACTTACCAAACAGAAAGAGAACCATGAATGTAGCCCTAAGTCGAAGGCTGAGACTCAGCCCAGCCTACACCTACCTACTCTTGCCCTCTATGCTGCAGAAGTAGCAGGAGGTTCATTGATCCTGGTGTCCCTGTGGCTCTTAGCCAGCCTGTTGGGGCTCTGCAGTCTCAGAGGAGTAAGAGCAGGTGGCCAGAGTGAATTCCACCACCTCAGTCAGATTCTGGCCTTGGGGCAACCACAGTCAACCTTGGTGAAACCAGGGTAGGTTTCAGGGTAGAGTGGGATGTAACAGTGGGCTGAGTCCTTTTTAAGGGTTGAATTGTGTCCCACCCTTCCATTCATATGTTAAAGTCTTAACCCCCAGTAGCCCAGAATGTGACCTTATTTGGAAATAGGGTCATTGCAGGTGTAATAAGTTAAATGAGGTTCTACTGCAGGAGTGTGGGCCCCTAGTCCAATATGACTGGTGTCCTTATATAAAGGGGCAGTGTGGGCAAATACATGTACACACACTGGGATAATCCCATATGAAGATGAAGACAGAGGTCAAGTGATACATCGACTATCCAAGGAATGCTGAAGATTGCAGCAGAGCGCTGTCAGCTAGGGGAGAGACCTGCAATAGATCTTGCTCACTCCCCGCAGAAGGAACCAGCATGACCGACACCTTGATCACAGACTTCTAGCTCCCATAACCATGAGACACCCACTCTGGTACACTCTGTTTTGGCAGCCTGAGAAAACCATCACAGCACTTCTCCAGGAAGCTGCTCCCCAGGTTGGAGACACATGCTGCTGCTTCCTGTCCTGGAGACATAACAAACTTCACACTAAGTAGCCATCATTAAATTCTGCCCTTACAGAGCTCACTGCACTTGGCCAGTGTCAACTACAGTATTAGATGAATGGATGGCATTTTGATCCTTTCCCCAAAGGTAAAAGTGGCAGAAAGTCCTTAACGTTCTGCTGTCAGAGACAATGACATTGATGCAGACAAGGAAAGGCAGCTGTTGGTGTTGGTTCTCTTGAAATTCTACTATTTTAGGAAAGCCAACTTTTGCCTAGTGAAAAAATTCTCCAAGACCAACTCTCAAAGAAAATGAGTTCCCTTTCATGCTTAGAAGAATACAGGTTACATTCCATTTATCATCTCAAATGTTTTATCATTTGAGAATGAATTTCAATTCTATGAAATTTTATTCTATGAAATGAAGCTTAAAGTAGGTTCAAAATCTGCTGGAGCTTGGTAACTTTTTATTAATGATATATTTTTTCATTCTAATAAGATTCTGTTTAATGAGTTTAGATCTTATAGCACAAGCGGAAATAGCTCAGTTTTAGAGTTTTATACTATCTGTTGACAGACGTTATTGAGACTGTCTTGTGGGAAGGAGGACAAAACTGGTTTTTACAGAGGTATGGGGAGAGGGTAGAGTTCTTGAAGGTCAATTACCCATTGACTAAGGGGAGGGGACGTGGTCAGGCACAGGTCTGGAGCCAGTCATTCCCCAGCTTCAATGAGAATAGATCTCCTCTGGTCTGTTTCCTGTGGGTTTTGTCCTGTGTCAAGGGTTCTTGCCATTCTGGCTTCCTGTCCTCTCTCAGCTACTGCCTAAATAAAAAGCTACTCCTATCTGGCCAATCTCTCACCCGTGCTAATTTCCACCAAGATGTGGCTCAAGCTACTCACTGCCTAAAAAGCCTCTTTTACACTTCCAGCAATTTATTTTTACACTGTCTTCAAGGAGGAAAGAATCAACTCCTCTCCAAAGTTGTCTTTAAACAACTATCTTCCCTGACTTTGAATTGCCTAGGAGCTGAGCTTTGTAGTTGAAATACTAAATCTCACTCTTGTTTATAAACTACCTTAAAATGATCCTTCAGCTATGGTATGTGTATGTGTGGTGCTTTCAAGATAGTCTAAGTACTTTTAAGATATTTTCAAGATAGACTATTAATATAAGCTCCTTTAAGATGAGGGCTCACCTTTTGCTCCTTGTATTAGTGCTATTATTAATTCCAACACTATACCTTGAAAATGAAATATGGATTAAAACAGTAAGTACTGCCCAATTTTCATTACGAATACCAGAAATTTTTGACTTTTGCCATCTATCAAAATTTATATAAAAATAAGTATAGATTTTTAAAACGCGAAATAAGTATAAGTCTTAATAGTTGTGAAAATTTTTTCAGCTATAAAGTGACACAAAAAATAAGCTATATTTTGAAATTAAAAACATGATGGGTTAAGATAGTTAAAAGCATAAAAGCTTTAAAAAGTGGGAGAGAAGAGGATAACCCAAAAAAGAAAAAAATTCTATTTTTATCACAAATATAATCTGAAAAAAAGGAGGGCTTCAAATTCAACAGAGATAACATAAGAATGTTTCTTTAGTTATACAATGTTCTCTAGTAAGTAACTGTACAGAAAGTTAAGAATTAATTATTGATGGCTCTTCTTAGACACTTGTAAATGCACATTTACTTTGTTTAGGTTGTTGGGTTTTGGTCCAAACTCCAAAAGAATTGAAATTTTAATTTATATGACTTCACTAAGTATGTTCTCATCCTTCATTCCAGACATGAGTTTGTCTTTTACTAAGCTGCTCAGTGAGTGCTCAGATGCCAGCAATGATGCAAGAAGCAGATTTAGTGTTAATAAAAGAAAACAAGGTCTTGAGGCACCTTTTATAAAGGGTAAATGGAAGCAAGTAACTTTGTTATGTTAAACCTGTTTGCATCACTGAACCAAGCATAGATGGAAACCTAACTGGATCCAAAGAAAATAAGGAAGACTCTGAAAGGATTCAGAAGTGAGCACCAAGACATAGTAAAAGCAAACAAACCAAAGCTAAAATGTGCGGAGGAGGTCAAAGTCAGAGTTGAAAACAAGGAAGTAGTATCTGAATTTGTTTCTATTTCAGGGTGAGTGGCCATGTAATTTATTCAAAATGGAAGACTTGGGCATGGTTAATAATTATGATGGGGCAACCAGGACTGTCCCAGGAAAACCAGAACATGTGGTAATCCTGTTTTAGAAGCTACTGTTTCAATGATTATGAAAAACGGTATGCACTGAAACGTGAGTGCAGACAAAGGTCGGCGTTATTGAGCATCTCCTGAATGCCAGCTAGTGCTATGTTCTGCGACTATAGTGATGAACAAAATGGTCCTCAAAGAGCTTATATGTTTAGTGTGGGCATCAGCTTCAAAGGGTCACCTGATATACCTCTGAAAGTAGATGAAATTCAAATGATATACATTTATTTAAATTTGATGACATGCAAAAGCATTGTAAAAGGTGCTGAGATAAAAAAAAAAGTCAAGACAAGGCTGCTTTCTTAAGAGGATTGTAATCTAGTTAAGGGAAAAGACCCATTTGTAAAATTACTATGTAAGACAAATACCAATTCAGTGTGGCTATGGAGTAAGTGTCATGAGATAATACATAATTAATTGACAAGTTAATCATAAAAAAGTAATTGTTAAAGGAGTTCCTAAAGTGATAATTTCCTTCAGTAGGAGATGATTGGCTTTATGGAGAAGCGTTTGTCCCAGGTCTTAAAGATCAGGTAGGACTGGGGTAGATAGAGAAGAGAAGGAGAAAGAAATCGAATATGAGAACTAAGCTTGGAGGTAGGAATGTGTAGGGTGATTTGAAGGCCCTTAAGGTTAAAGCGTCTCCCTGCAATGTGGGAGGCCTGGGTTCGATCTCTGGGTCGGGAAGATACCCTGGAGAAGGAAATGGCAACCCACTCCAGTATTCTTGCCTGGAGAATCCCATGGACGGAGGAGCTTGGTGGGCTACAGTCCAGGGGTTGCAAAGAGTCGGACACGACTGAGCGACTTCACTTTTCACTTTCTAGATCAGCCCAGGTAGGGAACAGAGACAGAGCTGGAAAGATACTTGACTGTTAAAAAAATTTTCCCCGAAGACTTTTTTACCTTTTAAAACATTGAAATATAGTTCATTTATAATATTCTGTTAGTTTCAGGTATATAACAGTGATTTAATATTTTCACAGATTATACTCCCGTATATATGACTATATATGAATATATCTATAAGTGTATATTTGTGCACTACATACCCAGTAGTAGAACTGCTGAATCATATGGTTGTTCTGCAGTAGTTTCAGTTTTCCGAGGAACTGCTATACTGTTTTCCATAGTGGTTGTACCAGTCTACATTTCCACAAACAGTGTAATAGGATTCCCTTTTCTCTGCATCTTCACCAATATTTATTTGTGGTCTTTTTGATGATAGGCATTCTCACAGGTATAAAGTGATAACTCATTGTGGTTTTGATTTGTATATGTCTCTGATGATTAGGATTGTTGAGCATCTGTTTATGTGCCTGTTAGCCATCTGTATGTCTTTGGAAAAATATCTATTCATGTCTTTGCCAATTTTTTAATTGGGTTGTTTGGTTTTCTTATATTTCTTATATATGAGCTGTTTATATATTTTGGAGGTTAACCCCATATAGGTTATATCATTTGCAAATATTTTCTTCCATTCAGCAGGTTGTTTTTTCATTTTGTTGATGATTTCTCTTGCTGTGCAAAAATTTTTAAGCTTAATTAGCTTAATTTTTAAGCTTAATTGTCTGTTTTTGTGCCAGTACCATACTGTTTTGATTACTGTAGCTTTGTAATGTATTCTGAAAGCAGGGTGTATGATATCTCCAACTTTGTTCTTTTTTTTCTCAGGATTGATTTGGCTATTTGGGGTCTTTTGCAGTTCCATACAAATTTTAGGATTATTTGTTCTAGTTCTCTGAAAAATGTCATGGGTATTTGGGTAGAGTTTGTATTAAATCTGCAGATTATTTTGATAGTATGGTCATTTTAACAATATTAATTCTTCCAATCCATGAACACTGTATTTTTCTATTTCTTTATATCTTTATTTCTTTCAGTGTTTTATATTTTTCAGAGACTATGTTTTTCACCTGTTTAATTAAGTTTATTTCTAGGTTTTTTTTTTTCTTTGTTATGTGACTTTAATGGGTTGTTTTTATGATTTTTCATTCTTATAGTTCATTATATGTGTACAGCAAAGAAACAGATTTCTGTATATTAGTCTTGTATACTGCAACTTTTCCTGAATTCACTTATTAGTTCCAATGGTTACTTTGTTGGAGACCTTAGGGTTTTCTTTATATAATAGTATCATGTTGTCTGAAACAAGAGGTAGTTTTACTTCTTCCCTTCTAATTTGAATGTTTTTTATTTCTTTTTCTTGTCTGATTGCTGTGGCTAGAATTAAATAAAGGGTGTCTTATTCCTGATTTTAGAGGAAAAGCTTTTACCTTTTTATTATTGAGTGTGATATTAGCTTTAATTTTGTCATATATGATCTTTATTATATTGAAATATAATACCAATTTGGATGAGAGTTATTATCATGAATGGATGTTGAATTTTGTCAGATGCTTTTGATGCATTTATTGAGATGATCATATTATTTTTATCCTTCCTGTTGTTTATGTGGTATATCACATCGACTCATTTGTAAATATTAAACCATTTTTGTATCCCTGGAATAAATCCTATTTAATCCTGATGTATGATCCCTTTTCTTTATATTTTTGAATTAAGCTTGCTAATATTTTGTTGAGGATTTTTGCATTTATATTAATCAGAAATACTGGCCTGTAATTTTCTCTTTTTTTGTGTCTTTGTCTGATTTTGGCGTCTGGGTAACAATAACCTTATAGAATGAATTTGGGAGTGTTCCCTTCAGTTTATTTTGGGAATGCTAGGTATTACCTCTTTTTTGTATGTTTGATAGAATTACCTATTCCAGTCCTGAACTTTTATTTGCCTTAGTTGAGAACTGCAGTGGAGCAGAGCCCTGGGAGTTTCAGTCTGCGTCCTTTGCCTTGTTCCCAGGAATAAGGAAGCATTGATTCCTTTCAGAGTAGAGTTTAGGTTTCTTATACAGCCCTTCTGTTAGTCCCACTGGTTTTAAAACCAGCTAAGGGTACTCCTTCTCTCAGGGTGAGACCTCAGGGCTGGGGTGTCCTCTCCTAGGGATGCAGGTCTTGACCTGATGGCGTTTTTTCTCTTCCTACCTGACTCTGTGTATCTTTCTTTATAGCCATAGTTGTTGTATAAGAGTCTTCCTGCCACTCTCCAGTTTGTTTTCAGTGTTGTGAATTGCTCCACGTATAGATGTATTTTTGATGTGTTCATAGGGAGACTCGGTGTCCTCGTACTCTGCCATCTTAATCTCCATTTTTTACCTTCTTGAAAGCAGCATTAGAAGTAGTAGAACAACCTCTACCATGAAAACTTTCATTCATGATGGGCAGTGAGCTGTATGTATACCTGAATGCCTCTTACCTTTTCCATAGCACTGGTAACCTCCCATCCACTTTTGGCTGCCAGGCTTTTGAGAGCCTCCACATTGCCATTACTCAAGGATACCTAAAGTATAAATAATTGAAAAGCTGTGGGTTCAGTGTACAGATATGTGATCAAATATTTTCTGCTTAGAAAATGGATACTGTTAGAGCCAAAGTGATGATGTTGAAGTTAGAACTAAGTTATAGGAACATAATTTCTGTCTCAGACTCTTAATTCAGAATTCAGATAAGTCAGTGAGTCCTATATGCGTAGGAAATTAGTATCATTTTAATTGATATCCTAAGTAAAGACAAAAATACCCTTCAGTGTGACTAGTAATCAATGTATAATAAGTAAATTTAGATTTCCCTTTACATTTCATGGTCAAAACGTTAAAATGACTAATACTTTTTTGTTGAGAAGGCGTGTCATTCAGCACAGATCATGTTGAGACACTAGATCTCAATGTCCTATGTTGCTTGAATGCATTTGATGCAGATCAACTGGAGTCTGTAACTGTGTAGATAATTCAAACAAGGCAGTGAAGCAGCTGGCTGATGACTAGTTACTCATAGATTGGTTTTGTTTCATTTTGAGATGACAGGTTGCTATAATTCACCTCTGTATCTAACCTGTGTAGGCACAACATGAGTCAGTTAAATGAGGGGTTCCCGTTTTTGTAATAAAGCGATTTTTACATGAAGAACTTCAGATCATAAAATTGTCACCTGGTTGCCAATATCCCAGTGTATGCAAAGTGGAACTTCTTCTTTGTGGGAAATGACATATTTTCTGGAAAAAAATGAAAATATTAAATAATAGTTTTCTTCCCTGTATCTAGCACATAGCAATAACTGTGACACTTTCTGGAAGTGAAATCAGCAGTTACAAAAAGTTGCCTTTACTGGCGGAACAATCAGGAAGAACAATTTTCATCACAGTGGCATCCACAGTCAAAAAATATCAAACCTTCTCTTTTTATATTATGTGGGAATAGAGACCCAGAGAGGGCTCTTTGCTATGTAATTTGTCAGATAAGAGTCCATAAAGTCTTACACCTGAGTCCCTTACCTGCCTAGGCGAATTCTCTTGCGTGCGAGAGCTCCACGATACCGTCGAAAATCATCCTTAAATTAAAAAAAAAAGTAAAATCAATACATTCTTAATATTTCTGTACTACAATCCTTAAGTCTGTCTCTCCTAAGTCAATTGAAAAGGCTAACTGGGACAAGGAATCTCTACATGAACTATCTTCAGGTCAGAGTTGGCAGTAAGGCCGCTTATTCCACAAGACTTAATTCTGATGAATGTAGAGCAGCTGGATATAAAGTAGAGAACTGGATATAAAGTGGGAAAAGAGAGTCAGAAATGAGACATGGAAGACATATGCTTCCAACAGCAGCATATGTGGCTGAATAGATGTGAGGTCTTCAGGGCCTTCACTGTTTAAAGACCAGAGTGATTTGGAAAGAGAGGAAAAGGATCATTTTACTTTGTGAGGCAAAAAAGAAAAAAAGCAAAGGGGAATGGACGTGCAGGTTGTTGCCAGTGCAGGAAAAGATTTTGGGTGGAGCTCTGTACCACAGCTTCCCCCAGAATAAGTGGTCTGATTACCAAACTGCATGTGCTAATAACTGACCTTTGACATGGGTTTGATTTTGGGAAATGTGATCAGTTCTTCCTTATCATCGACAGCATTATAAATGAGAAAAGCACTGTTGATGTGACGGCCCCGGCCCTCAGACCACTCCTGGCAGTCAAAGGCCTCCACGCGCACTCCAACTTCAACACTGCAGAAGGGCAAGAAGGGTAGTGGGCAGAGAGCCTGAGCATGCTAGGCCTCCCCCACCCACCACCCCATCAGCTCCTCCAGGCAAGGAAGAGAAGGAGGACCCTGTGTTGTTTCTTTGTTGTCTGCTAATCTATGCAGCGGTTAACATCCATTTCATCAAGTCGATTGATCTTATATACAAGCTCCTGGGAGCATGTCTGCTTTACTTTCCCACTTTCAAGTAGTAAAAAAGGCCAGTGGGACCTTATATACATTCATGAATAAATTTTGGCCATGGGGGGTGGGGTGTTAAATTATGCCAAAGTCAAGTTTTCTCTCCTAAAACGGTAGTTCTATAATTTAAAAGCATCAAACACTGAAGTTGAATAGGAAATACAGATGTTCTTTTTTACATTTAAAAAGAAAAAAATACCAAGTTAAATCTTTTCTTTGTGTGTCAAGAATAATAAAAATAACTGAGAAGTGTTTTGGACTTCATGGTAATAAATGACAGGTCCATTATGAATTGTTGACCATATGGGACCCTTTTGAGAGTGAAAGGAAGAATTAATGATTATGATACACACAAACCAAGACCATCCTGGATCAAATGGGAAATATAGTCAACCTTCAGTTCAGTTCAGTCGCTCAGTCATGTCCAACTCTGTGACCCCAAGAATCACAGCATGCCAGGCCTCCCTGTCCATCACCAACTCCCGAACTTATTATGAGACAAAAACCAACTTATCATCACTTAGTGTAAGGAGGCCTCAGTGGAACAGAGGATAAATATGTATGTCTATAGATTTTGAACATGAAATGTCAAAAAAGTTAGAAGGAATGTGGTTATTTTAAAGTATTCCCTATACTCACCTCCAGGTTGAGATAAAACAAAGAACATTGCTTATGTGCAAGTTTGATTTCATTTTATAGCAGTCTAAGAGCACTAGACATGCTTTACCAGGTCTGAAATGTGTTGTTGACAATGGCATTGAAGGCAAGACGGTCTCCAACTGTAGATGGTCCCCTGAACTTAAACATATCCACGGACTTCAGAATAGGATGTGCTCGACACAGGCGGCTGGTGAAACAAAGGGAAGGAGAGAGAAAGAGAAGAAAGTGATCATTCTCCAAAATGTTTTCAGGAGCTACTGCTTTGCTTAATGGATTCAATAGACCTGTGTTTGGGGTGCTTTCTAATGAACATCTCTTTCAGCCCAAGAGGGTAATTAACTGGATTGTGTGTGTCGAGAGTGGTCCTGTGACATTATCTGCAAATATTTTAGGAGATACAATGTACCAGTCTGTGGGTGGCTTTCCCAAGATGCTGGTGCTTCTGTTCTTGCAGTGACAGTCCTGTTCTTGTTTTGTGTGCTATGGAAATATCTCCAAAAACCAAACAACTGTCTTTTGTTCTGATTTCAGAGTTTTATTCCTCCTGACAGCTCATGACTACAGTCACAGGAAGCTGTGACTCTCAGGTTGGCATGGGAAACAGTGAAGAGAACTTTCAGCTGATGCCATTCACATGAGTTCCTTGGCTTCACTGTTACCTAAATTCACCCACATGTCAGAGACCAATTTTTCTTCCCCACAAAAAAAGTTACCTGCATTGCTGCACAAAGCCTGAAAGGCTGCAAGGTACACATTTTACAGTTTTTTGGTGTGTGAAGTTTTGAAAACCTATAAAGAAAATTTGATCTCAGAAAGTTATTATAATTGTCTACATTTTAGATTCCCACTGTGGTCATTCAGTTACTCTAAAGAATTCTGCCAACGATAAGTGAACAGATTTGCCATAGTTAATTACAGTGTAAGCCTGTATAGTAGAACAGGCTTAAATGCTTTATTGTCATTAAGAATGACAATGTCGTTTTAAAAACAAGCTCTTATATTTGTGCACAATTTTAGGATAACCACAGGTTTCTAATTATAGTCATAACTATAGATCTATTAATAAATAAAATTCTTTTAATTTTGGGAAAATAAAACCTTAACAATTTTTAGTCGTTACAAAAATTGTCAGAAGGGCAGATCCTGTTCAAATGCATTTTCAGAGACTACAGTGTTCTTTAAAACTGCCCAGTTACCTACATGGCTCAGTTAAGAATGAAATTACCCTTTTTGAAACTGAGCAGCATTTAAAAGTACTTTTTCAAGTTCTTCCCTCTTTCTCATCATATTTTTCAATTAATCCTTTGGCCGTAATGATTCTAACCAGCACCTCCAGAGGTCAGACCTAATTGTGAACCACCTTTTAAAAAGTTTGTATCTTGACTGTTTTTTGTTTTTGTTTTGTTTTTTTAATTTTAAAATCTTTAATTCTTACATGCATTCCCAAATCTTGACTGTTTTTAAGTGTAATAATGGCTATCTTCTATTTCTGTTTTCCATCTACTTTGTCATAACTAACATTATAAGAGTTGCAAGATCAACAGTCATAATTCAGAATAATTGTAAGAACTGTCATTTCATTTTTATTTTTGGACCAAGAATTTAAACTTTAACCCTCAGGAAAGGACAGAATAATTCTCAGGTAAACAGGAAAATGACTGATCATTTTCTCAGTTTGATAAAAGGCAACATTGTTCTCTACTTGTTCCCTTGACTCACCCAGTAGCCAGTCTCAGACCCTTCTGCCTTTTCCCAACTAGACTCAAGATCACAAACCAAAGGCTAAAACCAAGAACCTTGCAGAAATAGTAGCCACCGCCTCCATCCAAGCCATAATCTGGCCACCAAATGTATTTCCATGATGGTTTGCATGGGGTGGGAGGACAAGTTCAATGCTTTGAACAGAGGTGCCCCTTGTGGAAACAGTTCCTTCCTCTTCATCACAAATGGGATCTGAAAGGTAGACATAAACAAAAATGGTAAAGTTAAATGTAGAACCTGAGGCTATAACCTTTCCTTCAATTCATGAGATTTTTAGAAAAATTATTTTTAATTTTCTAAAATTAAATATTATTAAATAATAATAATTAAAATTAAATATTATTAATTAAATAATAATACTTAATTAAATGTTATTAATTAAATAATAATACTTAATTAAAATTAAATATTATTACCCAAGACTTAAAACTCCTGAGGAAATGAATAGGTTTTATTTAACAGTGAATTGGGTAAGACAACAGATCAGAAAGGACGTTTTAGAGATTGTATTCCAACCTGTTTTACAAGTCAACCAGAATTTTGATCAAAAGAACAAGTAAGTTTAAATTTGAGTTGCTTCAGGTGGAGAAGGGGCAGATTACAGCAGGTTAGGGCAGAAAGAAATTTGGGGATTGACGGATATGTTATTGTCTTGATTGTGGTGATGATTTCATAGGAGTGTGCATGTCTCAGCACCTATCAAGTATAACTTTAAATATGGCCATTTATGGTATGTTAATAAAGTTAATGAAAAGAAAGGGATTTGAGCTTTAGGGGCCATGGACACTGAGAATCTGGAACAGTTTGCTGCACTATAAACTTCAGAATGGGAATATGGCCTCCCCTGGTGACTGCTTGGTAATGAAAGCAGTCACAAACAGAAAGGACACAATACGTTGTTCTTCTTGGTGTCTTTCTGCTTCTTTTGAATCATATCTGCTTCATTCACTGACAAATTGGTTCTTCCTCTCAACAATGGAGAAATCATTTACTTTGGCTGCAAAGCAGTAAAATGTATTCAGTTATACTTCCTGCATCATCAAGTGAATCACCAGCTAGGCTTAAATCTCACGTGCTGTTGTTGAGGAGCTGGGGGAGGAATTACAGATCAGGGGTACGATGCTGGTTGTACTCTCGGAGGCAGAGCTGAGCTGGCAGTGTGAGAGCACAGATATGCCCAGCTGTTGCTGGTAACTGGGAATGGAGCCCTTCTTGGCACATTTACATATAAGTCAGCAGAGAAGTGTGGTTACAGAGATTTTCATTTCATTTCCTAATGTAAATTTTATATTTTTAATTAACTGTCTTTTTCTTTTACTTTTTCCTCCTGCATTTCACTGATCATTTCAGTCCCCTCCTTAAAAACATACAGTCCCTGGCCTGTTGGAAAAGCCTGAATCATGTTTATGACCCCCAAGCCCTTCCTTTCTTCTCTGGCATATGCCTACCTCTCCAGCCCCAGCTAGTCTGAATGCCAGTAGCAACCCTTCTTCCCCCATCACATCTTCTCGTAATCTCTCTCCCCCTCCCTTCTAGCCACTCCAGCATTTTTCAGCTCCTATAACTAAAATGCCATCTTCAGCATCAGGGCATTTGTACATGGTCTCTCTCTGTAAGTAGCAGTCCCGCTGCCCACCACCACCTTCTTCCATTTACTTTCTCTTCTGTTTTGGCCCATCTCAGTTACCACCTCCTCGGGAAAGCCTTCTCTGACCTCCACAGCTGACTCCACTGTTATTAGCTCCTACTTGTACCTTTCTTTCACAGTCACAATTTTATGTTTATTTGTGTGATCTTTGATTATCTGACCCCCTAGATCCTGAGCTCCTTTGGATAAGGACTGAGTTTTTAAAATCCTAATAGAATTCCAGAATGTAGGTGCTCAGTCAGTATTTATTGAATGAATGAATGGATGGATGGATGAATAAACTTAACTTTGCTGATTTATTCCACGTTCACAGTCCTTACTATCAACAGGATATTTTAGGTAACAAAATGATTGTACTGATTCCTACTTCTATTTTTTACAGTAGTTTCCCCAGCCCCTCATTTTCACTTGACTAGTATTGTGGACTCTTCAGTTTTTCCAGATGTGTGTGTGGGTGTGATATAGGGTCTCATGGTGGTTATAGTTTGCATTTCCCTGATTAATAATGAGGTCCAAAATCTTTTCAAATGCATGTTAAACTTTCATGTTACCTCTTAATAAAATATCTATATTGTTTGCTTCAAATGTTACTTCTCTCCCATTCTTTTTCTCCTCTCTTCTTGGAACTTTGATTAGATGCTTGTTAGACTTCTCTATTCTCTCTGTCTCCTAATCTCTTGTATAGTTTCCATTTCCTTGTTTATCCATCTGCATTCTAGGTAACTCCTGGATTTACTTTCCAGTTTACTGTCTTAGATGCTGTTTCATTAATGTTTTACATTTTAATTATTTTATATTATTTTTGTATAGAAATGGTTTTTGCTTCTTCATCTAATGTTCTAGGTCATTTTCTTGTTCCTACATAATACTTTTGATACTCTTTTATTTCTTAAAATATATTAACCTTTTACTTCGGATTCTTTATGTGGTAAATTCTGTTTCTTTAGTTTTCATTGCAGGCTTCATTCTGTTGTCTGGTGCTTTTCTGAATTCAGATGACTTACTTTTGTCTTATGATTCTTGTTTAAGAGCTCACATTCCTTGGATCTCTATCTGTGGGAGTTCTTGAGGACTGGGCTTAAAGTCATGTCTGCACAGAGGATTTGCATTTGTGGCTGCAGATCACCTGTGGGTACTTAACACAGTATGAATTCATACTAGGTTTTACTTGGACTGTTTCAAGCCAAACATATTATGTGAATCCTGACACCAAATATGCTTGAGAATGCAGTTGTGATTGAATCCTCAAAGAGAAACAAGTGTTTTTTTCCATTCCACATAGGGTTAAGTGGGAAGCATGGCGACCAGATCTCTCAGAGGCATGGTTTTTCCAGTTGACCCACTGAGGGTATCATCTTGGAGGGGTTTCAGCTCCAGGTCTGGTTCCCTGATCCATCTTCCCACTTGACTGTGCCTCCTGAGCTAGGGCAGGTGCCTTAAAACACTGTGCAGGGTCTACCACCTACAGGGTCCCCCTCAGCAAATGCCAGTTCTTGTGTCTCCTTACACTGCTGTATTTGTGTTTCTGATCATTTGTGGACTTGAAGCCTCTTTCTTAGTTTTCTGCCTGCTGAGATGTGTTTGTAAATATTTTATCCAGAAATTTTAGATTTTTTTCAGACTGCAAGTCCACCATATTGCTGTAATCAGAATTGGATTGCTTCCTAAAGTAATCCTTAAAAAGCATATAAAATCTTAAATTCTTAAATCCTTCCAACTTCTGTCTTTTTAAAGTACTGATTTTGCTAGATAATTTTTTATAAACATCCCAAACTAGTACTGATTGAGATTTTTTTAAGGTTAATTTCTCTTACTCAAATGGCACTTTTTTGGTTCAAAATAAATTAATATAAATTATCTGTACAATATATAGCTAAATTTAAAAAAAAGGCAAGGTGTGTAATTGTTTGAATATTGTGTTACCAAGATAAAATTTAAAAAATAAGAAAAGACCTTATACTGTGAGAGACTTTGTAAAGACTCAGATATAAGGCAACTCTGCCGGGGGCCGCCATGGGAGATCCCACTCATGACAAGGTCATGTGGAAGAGAACTGTTAAGCAAGGCTTCAGAACTCAACGGGCTCCCTAGGCTTTCTCGAGCATCTACCCCCAAAACCAGAATCTGTCTGTTTTACTACTTCATGACTTTCACCAACTCCTCTGACATTAACAGGGGGCTATCCCTAATCACCTTTCTCTGGAGAAAATTAACTTAGGACTATAGCTAATAAGTCTCCTGGACATGAGAGGAATATTTCCAATCAAAATCCCTCTGTTAGCATTTTAGCTTGCTTGGCAGATATATCCAGACTCTTGCAGCTACACATGTGATTATTTACAGCCTCCCAACTGTGAGAGGCACAAAAAGCCTAAAACATAGAGCCTTTCAAAGAGTTAAAAGTTATTAGAGTAGTGTTAATGTAGGATTTCATTATTGGGCCAATGCTTGTTGCTAAGTTCCCATATCTCTTATCCACTCTGCACCTGGGAGTGCATTAGTTAACATAGTTGGAAAGTAAGAAAAACAAGTGTAGCCTTGAAATTAACCACATCAGACTTTTGAGCTAATTGGTTCTTTCTTGTAACTCACTGCACCTTTACTCTGTGAGAAATGTAACTTGTTTAATACTTTTTGAGGCTGACATAGATTAGAAATATAAGAAAAAACATTTCAAGGGAAAATAAGTTTTCTAGTTGAGAAGCCTCTATCAAAAGAGGGTCATAAAGTGTTCACAGGCCTCCAAGGCCAAAAGATAATGTACACAACATTGTTTATGGGAAAGGTTTGCAGAAGAAATCCCAGTTTTGATAAAGACAAAACAGATGTAATGTTTGGGCTGACTGTATGACTTTGCATCTTTCATTTCCCTCTATGTACAAGTAAAGGTATAAAAGACCCTTTTGAAAATAAAAACAATGGGCCTTGCTTGAAGAAGCTTGGTCACCCCGTGTTTTTCTTTTTTCTCTTTTTTTCTCTCTTACTTTCTTTTTCAGGCTGATCTCTTGGAGCATAGAGGCTCCCTGCGTTCACTTATCTGCCCGGGTTTCTAAGACCTGAACAGGAAGACATTCTGTGTCTTCAGTCCCTCGGGAGACCGGGAAGGCACCTATGGCCTCTGTGAACAGGGCAAACTTCTTGTCTCGAAGTTTTATTGGCTTTCTATGTAAACCAAGGAATATCAGCCTCTGTCTCTCTTCTATTTTCTTATCTACAATATTCTTTCCTTATCTCTGTCTAAATCAATCACCAACACCGTTTTTCCTTCAGGTTCCCCTGGATCCTGCGGGGGCTGGACCCCAGCACAACTCCTTTTCTGATGGATAACTAAAGAAAAATTTACTTGATTCCTATGAAGACATACATGGCATACACTGGGGTACATAGAGCTGTGTACTAGGGCAGGTCTCATGTGTGTAAGGATCATCTAGGAAATGTATGCAGGAATGTATTGAGTATAGGGACTTTGGTGCAGAAGTATGCCGATTTGGAGGTAATTGCCAATCATTGGGGAAATGGGGCACTCCCAGGTTTAGACTAGAGACCAGTCTAGGCTCAGAGCTTTGGCTGTGCACCCATGTTAAGGACAGTAAACAAACCTCATCCTTTCTACAGGTTTCCAACTGGGACATACTCATCTGGAGGTCAATTTCAGTTCTTGTACTTTGGATGTTTATAAGTATTTTGTCATTCCTCTTGGACAATGTTGCATTTATCCCACATTTTTTCGGTCAAGAACTTTGACCTGAATTGAGGTTGTTCTGTCTTTGGTTTTCTGTCTCACTACCAGAAAGGATCAGGACAGCGGCAGAATGCACATTCTTTTCAAGTGCACATGGAACCTCCTCCAGAATATGATCACAATCATATAATTAAAGTTCCTGTAAATAGATTTACTAACCATCAAACTTGCCACCTTCCTTCATCAAGTTTTTAAAGGTATCTTCATGTTGTAATCGAACTTTCCTTCTCTCAGAAGCCAGATTGTGTTCCACTTGATCTTGCTCAGTTAGAAGTGTGACTGGTTTTAATTGAATCTAGAAAAAGAAAAACATTTATCTTTCATTGCCTTGTTAAATTATAAAAGCACAACATGAACTTTGCAAAAACAAATAATATGCCACATTATTTTCTAACTCAAAGTAAATAGAGCATTTTTTTAATGTACATATAATGGATGTATACATTTTATTTTGTCTTAATTTTTTTCTTAAAATATTTTTAAACTAAAAAAACCAATGTAGGCTTCATAATTTGTTCATGTAATATGTGCCTTTAAAAAGTTTTCCAAATATTAATTTTCCCTGATTTAAAAAATTTTCAACAGAATTACAAAATAAAATTCTTCAAATTAATGAATGAGAGGGACTTTGACGCCACTAAATTCTTATCAAGAAATGTTTTCTACCTTTTGAAAAATTAAGATATCAGAGGGAGAGAAGAAAGATGTTCTGGAGAAAGCTGTCATGATGTTCCCTGTTTGGAAATTTCATCACATGTTGGGAACATTATCTAATAAGCAAACTGAAAGAATCAGTATATCAGACTAAAGCTCCAGCTGACCTCCAGAAACCTGGAAATGTGATGCAACAGAAGCAAGGGCTCAAGTTCTTCCAGAAATGCCTGAGTGCTCTCCTGTGTGTGAGTCACCTTACAGCTGGACTGGGAGAGCTCCATGCTTATTTACAGGCCACATAAAGGCTGACCCTTGACCAAGATAACGATGAAATAGCTAGCGATTTCTAATACATGGTTAAAGTCAAACTCCCCTGGATGACCTCATCCAACTTGTTTAGGAATGTAACGACTAGTAGCTTATACTGGTTTAACTAATTACATAGCATTATTTTAGTTGTGTGACCAGTGGGGTGCAGAAGACCACCTGGTAAACTAATGTTTCGGCTTTCCAATCTGCATATGAAGTACATTTTGTGTGCTGAAGAGATCCCTAAGAGCTCTGGCTGGAAGTCTCAAACCTCTCGGATGTCTGCTGTGCTTTCTTTCTCCTGCTGTGCCCTTTCCTTTAGCTTCCGTAAGGCCTTGCACGAGCATACCCTGTGGAGTCTTGGGAAGCGTTCTATGATCTGGCCTGTGTCATTGTTGAACTAGACTGAAGTAATCATTGCCCATCTCATCCTGGAATGAACTCACTTTGGACAGAGACCCAGGTAGCCCTGTCGGGTCGAACCACTGATGTTTCATGGCTCTCTTAATGGTGTGCTACTGAGTAAGAATTTACCAACTAGAAAATACAGGTGCTTTACAACAAAGGTTATCTGAGCTAACCAATTACGACAGCACTTAGGGCACTTGCTTTCTCAGAAGCACTGTTGGAAAACAGATCTTTAGGCTCAGCAGAGACTAGACTGAAGTGTGGCTATTCTATTCTTATTCCACGAGTCCCTGAAGCTGGAGGTGGGAAATGATGGGTTTCGTTTTCTCCTCCATGTGAAGGAATGATTTGGGGAGGTGGATTCCTTTCTGTCACTTGCTCTCAGATATGAGAACTCGGCAACCACCCCTATATTCTCTTATTCACAAAAGTTTGGAGATTCAGAGGGGATTCCAGGGAAAACAGAATGTTTGAGAAGACCTGTCTCAGTGTCTCAATGATTTTAGTGAACATAGGATCCCTAGGATGCTTTGTCAAAGTACATATTCCAGACTCCTATACTAGTGATTCTAATTCAATAGGTCTGAGATACAGCCCAGAAAGCTGCATTTTTATAATACAATAAGTGATATGAACTTCAGTTTGAAAAAACAATGCCCCCCAGGCAATGGGGATTTGCTTTGTGGTCTATTTTATATCACACAGAGAGTGGAAGAAGTATCCCAGTGTACAAAATTGCAGAGACACCTGCCACCCAGGCACCACCATGGCCTAACTAGGCCCTGGCCCATCTGTGTGCCTCCTGGCCCAAGTGAGGAGTTGCTGGTGACTGCTTCTTTTGGGTTGGAGAAGGAAATGGCAACCCACTCCAGTGTTCTTGCCTGGAGAATCCCAGGGATGGTGGAGCCTACTGGGCTGCCGTCTATGGGGTTGCACAGAGTTGGACACAACTGAAGTGACTTAGCAGTAGCAGTAGCTTCTTTTGGGTACAGGGAAAGCTTTGTCCCAGCTGGCTCTTCCATGTGAGGAAGACTTTTGCAGAGTGAATAGTACTTGTGGAGCTAGGAGAAGCCACTGTGCCCACTTCTAAAGCGATCCTTCAAGTGAAAGATTTGAGTTCTAAATTTAATTATTACATTTTAAAATGCTTGTACTAAGTGTGGATCCTCCCCTAGGTAACCTGGCTCTAAAAAGAAAATCCAAGAAATTATAGTAAGTCTGCAGTAGACAAAGGATAAGCTGCTCTGGGCCAACACCAGGCAAGCCCACTGGAATACCCACATCAGGCCAACATATTTCTATTTAAGAGTGTTTTTACACCCTATGCCCTGCAGCTTATTTTCAAACTTCAGTAACTCAGCAACTTTGACATTATTTCCTTTAGGTTTGAAAAAGTGATTGGACCGTAATGCACAACTGGTAGCTAAAATGCTTCTTGCTTTAAAAAATATTTTAACTCAATTTTGAGTTATATAACCACAAAAGAACCAAACCAGTAAGCAATATTTTGGGGAAACTGATATGACCTTCAGACCACTTAAAACACAATGTTTTTTCCCTCTTTCACAAACTGGCTGCACCTCTCATTTTTTCTAAGGCAGTTAATACTGTGGTGTCATCGCATAAGCACTGGTGACAGTTACAGTAAGTGTTGGTGAATAACAGATCTTGGGGAAGTGTATTCCTGGTAAGAAATAAATGTCCCTTACCTGTAACAATTTTGATGCTGGTAATTCTGTTAATGAGTCCCTGAATTATATGCTAGATACTTTTCAGACAGAAATTTACCTTTTCTTTTCCAACTGGTTTGGCTACAAAGGTAGAGAAAGCCACACTAACAAGTTTCTCAGTGCCAGTGAGCATGTCCTCTACTGTAACCTTGATGCTGATCTACAGTGGAAAGAAAAATAAAAAATTTTCAGTTATCCAGACAACAGATGACAGTGCGGCATTCAAAATTCATTTATACACTTCACCAGTGTTTTGTTTTTTGAATAAAACCCTTATTTTAATTTACTTTTAGTCAGTGTCGTCCTCTCTGTGATTTTCTATTAAATTGAAAAAAAAAAAAATCTCTTCTCTGATTAGAGAAAAATGTATATTTACCATGGAAAATTTTGTTAAGTATAAAAATAAATGATAAAAATGGAATCTGATGATCAAGAGTAAATATCACTAATCCCATCACCCAAATTAATAATTACTAACCTTTATATAAATTTTCTTCCAGTGTTATACATATATATGAAATGTGTCTATATGTATATAGATGTGTATGTATATTTATCTGTATACACATACATACAAAAGACCTTCATACTGTATTTACAGTTTTATATTATATCTTACAACTTTGGGGCATTTATTAAACATTTTCAAATCCTATTATTACTAAATGTACTTTTGAAAATAAGATATTAACAAATGCTTTATAGCCCATCAGAGAGGTGTACCACAACTATTTTTAATCTTTAGTCTCAGTTTTATAACCAAGTTGACATGGATAGAATGTTATTTATAGTCATGTTATTTGCAGCTTTGTTTCCTCTTTCAGGAGTTTTCTTTTTTAGGATTAGTGAGAATTGGCTAAGACACTCTATGGTGATAGCACAGTGGACTGGATTTCCCATATGAAGAACTCTGAAGCTTAGGTCCTTATCATGATCACACTCAGCAGAAGTATAGGTAAACTTGGGAACATAGCCCAGAGAAATAATACTATCTTCTTGAAACAGTGGGCAACCTCGCCCATCTTAGTTCAGCAGTGTGTTATCAATGATAGTATCTATTTCTTCATCTTTACCAAGTACATCATGTACAGAAATAAACATCAGTCAGTGAGTCATTTAACTTATGAAACCAAATTAGTATTTGCATGGTAAATGTAAGTTAACCAGATGGTGATTAACCAGATTTAAACCATCCATTCTCAAATCCCAACTCTCACCCACATAACCTTCTACTTTCAGAGAAATAAGCAAATGGAAAATAGACAACTAACAGTAAAGACAAAGCAACAGTTTTGGCCTTGTCTTCTATTAGAATAGTTAATGCCCAAATGTCTCAAAAACATATGCCAGCGAGAATTTAACTTTTTGTCATGACATAGTAGGTCAGTTTGGAACTATATTGTCTGAAAAAAACTGGAAAATTGGACCAAGTATAGGAAGCAACTGTTTTCACACACAGGACAGCAGGCAATGCAGAGCTGGATCTCCTTGGAAAGGGAAGATTAATGAGGGGAGCACTTGCCTGGGCTCTCATTCTGTAGGCAGTTCCCAGACTATGACCAAGGAGAGGAAATGGGAAACACTGAAATGAAAACCCAGAAATCAAGATCAAGGCAGCTGAGATTGTCCCACAAAGGAAGGAGCTACAAAAGGAAAGAATCTCAGGTATGTGCATATTGTCCCCGTTGAGTGTTTGGGTTGATACCCGTCTGAGCCTGTGTAGGGTGAAATTTCACAAAGCCAGAAAAGAACAGTTTCTGAAGAAGAAATGATTGTAAATTGAGCTCTTGTAAAAATTCCAAGAGTTCACACAGCCCTGGGAATCTGGTGTTCCCTCCAGCCAGTCCTCACTGAATAAAAAACACATTCATAGAGACCACATAGGACCACAACTTTGTAGAGGGACTACATTAGCCCTAAATGGGGCTAGTATTTATTTTTCTTCAGATCAGAAATCTATGCTTTCCACTCACTGGGTTTGTTTTTTTTTTTTCCTCTCTTTTCTGTTCTTTTCTTAGCTTTTAGTCAAACTTCCTTTGGAAATTCCGGCTGGTCTCAGGGAAAAGGACAGGAGAAAAAAAGGGGGACTTTCATCTGTGCATGGGCTGAATAGAGGGAGAGTACTGTCTCTCAGGAGAAAGGCCAGGCCCAGAAGCTACTGTGTGCAGAGATCAAGAGCCCTATAGTTGAGAATCAGAATCCAGAAGCACTGTTATACTGTCTCTGACACGGCTCATTTTATCCACAAGTTTATATAACCTTTCTGATTTCTTCAAGTTTTTAGTGCCTTGTTTACATAGATACTAGGGGAAAGTGAGGACTAAATTAGGGTAAAGCCATCACCATAGGTATGGTTATTACCAAAACAGTTCTGTTACGGGTTGATTTGTGTCTCCCACCAAATCTGGTACCTCAGAATGTGACCTTATTTGAAAATGGGGTGTAATTATTTAAGACAAGGTCCTGCTGGAGTAGGATGGACCTCTAAGCCCATATGACTGATGTCCTTCTGAAAGGGAAAACACCATGTTCAGACGGAGGCTGCGATCGGGGTGGAGCAGGTCACTGGCAAACCACCAGGGTCAGGAGAGAGGATGGGGGCAGGTTCTCTCCCGTAGCCCTTGAAAGGAACCTACCCTACTAACAGTCTGATTTAGGCTGCCAGCCTGCAGAACAGGGAGGCAATCAGTTTCTGTTACTTAAGGCACCTAATCTGTGAAACTTTGTCATGGGAGCCCTCAGATACAAATACATGTCATTTGTGCCCAGAGAGCAAAGGGACTGCTACTAACCATCCTACAAGTTGCAATATGGGATCCAGGAAATCCTTTCCTGCTATTTTAACCTGTATTGAGACTTTTGTATTTCTGAGAATTTTGTATTCATAACTATAGTAAAGAAAACTAAGTAGATGAAGAAGAAAAGTCTAAGCTTCCCTTTTTGCTCCAACTACTCTGCCTTTCAAAAACTAGTTAATTGTGGGGCTGGTTTTCATCAGGGGTGAGGAGATGGAGAAAAAGTAGAGTCAGAATATTAATAGAGTCAGAATAATTAAGAAATAAAAGCCATACCTGGCAAAGAACCAAGGGTGCCCTTCTCCCTTGTGTGTTTACTTTCTGTGTAAAAACCGTTCATTGCATCACATTTAATTTTAGTAGCAGGGAAACACAGTCTCCTTATTTACCTGTGAGCCTGACTACAGATTCAAGGGCCTTCTGAAATTCAGAATCTCATAAACTCTAAGTTATTCCAGGCTTCCTCCTCTGCCCTCTGTAAACAATAAAGAGATGAGCACCAAGAGGCAGTAGTAAGAAAAGCGAGCCTCTTACCTCCATGCTTGTGCTGAATGCTCTACTAACTTTTGCTTTGATGGTTATAACTTGTCCAACTCTAGTGGAAAAAAAAAAAAAAAACACCTCAGTAATTCTAGCACATCTCATTTCAGACTTGAAGATGCACTTAAATATATGTGCCATCAAACAGTTCCATCTTACCATGTTGATAATGCTCATGCATGAAAAATGCAAACTAATGATAACATAATAAGACAGCAGCACAAACAGATGCAGATCTTTGTAAACCATACATGTGTCAGCTGACTAGCCTCTTAACAGAAAAGGGCCTTTGCTAAGATGATGTGCAAAATGATTTCCAAATCTACACCTTGTACCACAGCTGGTTCCTAAAGAGAAGTTACAACAAACACATGCAAACCTATGCAATTGATATTTTTAAATGTTGGTTAACAAATAAATGGATAGACATACAAGCAAGCAAGCAAGCAAATGGAATAGCTTCACTAGGTTTATAGGAGCACTCATTGTTGCCAGATGATTCATTCACTCCACATTGTTTCTGGAACTCTGATCATGTAACCACAAGTTGTTTAAAAGCTTTTGTGTTTAGGCCCCTCGCTCACCTAAGGGTCTATCCAATTCAAGCCGCCTCAGTTTTTCTCCCTTACTTCAGGGGTGAACTGCATTCTCACTGTTCTTCTCAATCTTTTCTTTCAGAGGAAAGAAAAGTTAAATCTCTTTCAGACCCCTTTCTTTACCTGTGCCCTTGATCCCATCCCACTCTTAACCTTTCCTCCTCCACCCATGGCCTAGTTTAGGCAGCTCTTTACTCTTGTAGCCTCAGTCTCTGCCCCTTCCTCAACTCCTTAGCAGTCTATGAAAATGTTCAAGGCTTTTCCTTTCTAAAAATCTTAACTCTCAAGTTTATTCTACCTCAAGATTCTTTTCTCTTCCCCTCCATATTCAAGCTTCCTATAATCTTTTTCTTTTTCCAGCTCATAACATTTAACTGAGTTCCAACTAGTCCTGGCACTAAGCTAAGACCTCAGGATACAGTGATTAATAAGACAAGGTTGCTGACATCAAGGAGACTGGTCTTTACTTGGGACACGAGGATATAGATGAAGTGTAATGCTATGAAATTTTTCAAAAAGAAGGAAAAAATCAGGTATTACAAAAGCACCCAGAAGTGACTAATTCAGAAAGTCAGGGAAGAAGTCATAGAAGAGGTAACATCTGAGATGGGCCTTCAAAGATTAGGGTTTTTCCAGGTTTAAAAGTTTGGAGGTTTCATCCCTCATTCACTCTCAGTCACTCACATCTAGGTGCTGCTTCCACATCTTACTCTTGATCTCTCCAAAGTCAGTTCCTAACAGCTGGATCCAAGGTCTCCTTTCATTTAATAGCATTAGTCAATTTTCAGGAAACCTTCTCTTCCTTTGGCTTCCAAAATACTTTTCTCTCTTCATTCTCAGTTTTCTTCACTGATTTCCCTTTCTTAATCCATCCCTTAGGTATAGTCATCCCCCAAATTTATGGGGTTTTTTTTTTCTCATTTTACCCTCTTCCTGAAGACTTGTTATCCTCCACGATCCTATCATCTTTACAGAGATGATTCTCAAATCATCATCTTTAGCCTGAACCTCATTCTTGAAACTCAGAGCCATTATTTTCAAACTTCTTTCAGCAGATTCAACCAATAATTATGAAGGCTCTACTAGGCTGAGTGTTAGCTATCTAAACACACATTACCTTATGTAACCCCTACATTTACCATGTGAAAACCCAAACCAACTTCCTTAAATTTGTTCCTCCTTGACTTCCTAGCTCTAGTAAAGTTTCTAGCAAAGGTTTTCAGTAATAGCACAAGGTACAGGGTGAGTCCCTCTTCAAAGCTGCTGTAGTACTTTGTACTTATATGCTACTGAAATCTTCTGCCTCTCTGCCTGTCAGACATTGAGAGGGGGAAGTATCTTGCCATCTTGCATCTTTTTCATCTCTTGTGATCTCTGCCCTGCCTTTAACAGCAGGAGAAATTCGTAGGACTTGGTTCTCCACCAAACTAAACTTCTGACACTGAATTGTCAAATAAATGGCACGGCTAAAATCCCAACTAAGTAAAATCAGTTTCATAGCATGGCGTTCAAGGCTTTCTGTTACCCAGCCCCACACTCCTGCTAGGGCATCATCTTAGCACACCGGGCCTTTCCTAAGCACACCCACTTCTTCCCAACTCAGTGCTCAGGCTCTCCCATGTGCCTCACCTTGTGACGTCCTTTCCCTATTCACCAATGAAAATCTATACCTCATTTAAGCCCATATTAAATACTACCTCCATCATGAAACACTCATTGATTCTCTAGTCAACGTGTACCTCCCAGGACTTACATCTCACCCTAGGCATGCATCCTCTATTCTGATGACTATGTATTTGTCTGACTTTCTTACCAGACTGAATGGCTGCCACACTCCAGAATTTTGTCATAATCATTCACGTGTTCTCTTGAGCCTAGACCAGTACTATATGCAATATATATTTGTGAGTTAAAAATATCTAATATGTCTTTTAACCGAATTATATGGCTTTCTATAGGTAGCTTTCAATTTTATTATTTTTTAATGGTGTGGGTCCCATGTGTTTTAGTGGCCACAAGTCCTTTCTGATAGCACAAACACAACATAGTACAAACGGCAAACTACAATTCGCTGCTGAGATTACTTGTTAAGTCTAAGTTATAGAATTTAGGATTGGAAAGTATATAATAGATATTTTATTGTAACATACTGTTGGCTTTCCTAAGCTTAATAATGGTGCTTCAGTGTGTTCTCAAGTAAGTTTGCATTTTCAGTAATCTGTAATGTTGTTGAGATAAAGATCACATGTCAGCTTTTTCTAGTTGAGGGAAAAAAATCACATAGTGTCTGCACTGAGTCAGCAGACCTTCATCTGTATCTACCGATCTTCATCTGTATCTGTATCTGTCAAAGGCTCTTTCAGACACTGCAGCAGACTATGAGAACAAGTGTCAGGAGATGTTCAATAAAGGTTGCTGATCACAAAGATAGAAGAAGTGGGTTGGGGAAAGCACTGGATAGAGTGTAAGAAGATCCAGGCTGTAAGTGCCCTCTGACCTTTGGCTGGCTATGGGGCTTAGGCCTCGGGTTCTTATCAGTACAAAGATGACTGTATTGAGTTCTAAAGGTCTCTCTATATCTACGATTCTAATGCCTACCAAAAATTTCTTTTGGATTAGCTTTGATGGTATAATTTTTTATGCGTGTGGTTTTATTTAACTTAATTTTGTTTGCATATAAATGGATAAGTGCCAGATAGATAAATGTAAGCTGAAGATTGGAGAGATGAACTGCGCATCTCAGTGGACAGACTCCCTAGGGTTTGAAAACTGGTGGCAACTACGCCATGGTCCTTGGGAAGAGTCCTAGACTAGCAGCAGACAATCGTCTCTCTCCCTTTTCTTTTTTTGTAAGTTATGTTTATGTCTTTTAGGATCAAGATATTCAGAAAGAAAAAGAGATACAAACATAAAATCAAATAAATAAAACTATATGACCCTAGTTCATTAGAATTACTAATATGACCTCTTAAAAACACATAATTCCTAATTCTGCCACCAGAAAGGTATAGAAATAATGACCAACCCTGTATCAGTGAACGTGTTAAACAGGGAGACAGTGAGCCGATACAAAGTGTAGTAAACTGTATAGGACAAAAGACCAGATTTCTTTAAAAAATAAATTGCAAGAGAAAAGAAAAGGAAAATTTTATGTTAAAGGCCATATCAGCCATATTGGTTCTTGATTCAACAGACAATTGCTTAAATTAAAAAACAAAACAAACACTTTTTAAGACTATTGGGAATGATAGTTTTTGTTAATGGTATTGTGTCTATGTTATTATGTTTTCTAAAAGAGCCCATGTTTTTTAGAAATATATATGAAATATTCAGAGATGATTATAGGATTTGCTTAAAAATAGACCAGGTGTATGGGGGATTATGGAGGGGTATTGATGAAACAATATCATCCATGAATTGATTATTTTCGTAGTTAGGTGTTGGGTCCTTGGGGATACATGGTACTATTCTCTCTTCTTTTGTATATGGTTGAAAGATTTGTATATCTTGAAGTTTTCTACAATAAGAAATGGTAAAACATATGCATTCCCACATATAAAATGTTTTTCATAATTTAACATCCCTACTGAGAATAATTAATGTTTACCCAACAACCTAATGATGAAATTCACCATTATAGAGATACTTATTATCATTAATTATTCCTAGTAAAGGAAAGAGCCATTTAAGAATCAGCTTTTAGAAATCCTGTAATGCCTTATACCAAAAGGCATTTAATGCTGAGAGCTATTTCTTAATAAATCAGGGCTATAAATTTTACACTGAGTATTTACTAAAAGTAGGTCCTGAAATTGTTATTATCTACTGATTTACATTGGCTCAAATATTAGTTATTAATGAATTGGATCCCTGACTGCAAATGAGTAAGCTTAGGTGCCACAAATACATGTTATAAATGAACTAATAAACCCAGGGGAAAGGCATGATAAAGCAATGCCACTTACCTAGCTGTCGCTTCAAATTGTATGTCATCCACTGAGGCTGTGACACAGGAAACACCAGCATGTTTTTCAGCTTCAAAAAATAGGTTAAAAAAAAAAGAGCTGGATTAGTTATGTTTCAATACTTCAGCATGCAGGAAGAGGAACAAAAGAAGTGGGTTTATTCTAATAACTCACCCCTCTATTCAGTACAGGACCACTGTACCCACACTTCTGAATGAACTGGATTGATAACAGTTCCTTTGCTTGAAAAGTTATTTTTCTACTGCATGAAAATTACTGTACTTCCTCCAAAGTTTTAACTTATACTCTCTTTGATTTGAAATTCAACACTAATACCCTGCATATCTAGCTACTTGAATAGTAACTTCAATAAATTGGTGTCAACTTTAACTATTTTGTCAAGTACTACCCTTCTTTAAAAAAACAATGCATCAGAGCTGTATCTATTGTCCCACATAACCAGTAGCTGAATATATTTAAACCACTTAACCAGTGTAAGCACTGAACAGTATGGAAGACTTCAAGGTCATATCCCAAATCAGAAACTTGTCTTGGCGTCAGAGAAATAGAGATGGGCATGTAGTAAGTATTTAATCATTATTTACTTATTACTACTAAATCCATATGAAATTCACTTGCATTAACTGTGCTGGAGGAGGAAAGCGTTGAGTAGGGTGAGAGGTTATGAAGGAGCTCCAGTTAGTTCCATGGCCCCTGTCTGCATTATTTAATTCGCTGAGTTTTTTTTTTTTAATTGTTGGTTTTACTTTATGTAAAAGTATCAGAATTTGTCCTCTTTGGGAAAAAATTTTGACATGTGTTTTTTCCAGAATTTCATTTTGAGGAACAATTAAAACCTAAACAGACTGACTGCATTAGCTTTTGAAAGAAATTTTAACTCCATTTTAATTTTGCAGACGTCACTCCTAAGTGCCATATTATGAAAAAGAAAGAGATAGTGAATTATACTGAATCTGCTTTCTGTGTATAGAGGATTATTTTAATTGTAATATACATTGACAGTCCCAGATAAAGAGATATGATAAAGTACTCCAGAGAGCAAGTATGTGAAACATTCCTCCCTATGATCTAATTCTGTAGAAAATGGGACATTCTGGTTTTACTCACTGGAAGTAGCTATTCTTCCAAATATGCACATGACCTAAACTGAGTTACTAGAAAACTAACCATAGCAGAACTGTGTATGTGAGTGATGGAGAGGGGAGAATGGGCTTCCCAGGTCTGAAGTTCAGTTAGAGAAAGGACACATAAAAATATTAGACTCTAGAAATGCACAAGGTGGGCTCAGTGTAATTCAGTATATCAAATATTTGTTAAATTCCCATTGCTTTTCAGACACTTTGAGCCGAATCAGTCCTATCTTTTAATGAGTCTACTCAGTGACAGAGACCTAGCCATAGTCAATGCCATTTTTCTGGAGAATGATTGGGACTCTTACAAATATATGCTGTAAAATGTTGACTAAATTCATTTTGGTTATCTGACATGAGGGAATGATATGTTTATTAAACTACTCTTGTCGATAAAGTGTAACACTGTAGCCAAACAATTTGGTAACCAACACGAGTTACCAAATTTTGAGTGATTTAAATGATGACTGAAGTGCAAAAAAAGACTAACTAACTTTTTATTGTATATATTGGGTGTCTTCTGTGTGTATGTAGCACTATACCAGGTTGCATTAGGGATCACAAAGAACCATAATCATAATAATAATTATCATTTATTATTGGTCTGGCACTGAGCTAAGTATGCATATTAATTACATGAGGTTGATACTGTTAATAGTTCCATTTTGCAAATGAGGCAATTTTGGCTTAGAAAGATCAAATACATTGTTCTAAATAGTCATTTTGACTGAAGAAGCAATAGGAACTCTGAGAAAAAAGGCCAGCCAAGGAATGTTCCCTAGAGAAGTTCTTGGCTGAATATGGGCTTTAGGGACTCAATTGCCATGGTCTATATTATAGACTTTCAAGGGCCATTAAATTAAAAATGAAAAATTAAAATGGGGAACCAACATAGGGCCACAAATTTTACGTGTGATCATTTTTCTTTGTAAGTGTGACAGATATGAATTTGACAGGACCAGTCTGTTCTGGTTCTTGGTTTTAATTGTCCTTCATGCAGTATGCCAGTAAAAGTGGAGGACCCCAAAAGCTAGTTCTGATTTCCCAGGAAAACTGAGAGAAGCTGAGGAATAGTAGTAGCTAAGTGGATGTAATCCAGGAATGATGATTGATCAAAACGATGGTGACTTCTTCACTTCTTCTTTTAACTAATATTGATTAAATTCTTGGGCTCCAAAATCACTGCAGACGGTGACTATAGCCACAAAATTAAAAAACGCTCCTTGGAAGAAAAGGTATGACAAACCTAGACAGCATGTTAAAAAGCAGAGACATCACTGCCAACAAAGGTCCATATAGTCAAAGCTATGGTTTTTCCAGTAGTCATGTATGGATGTGAGTTGGACCATAAGGAAAGCTGAATGCCAAAGAGTTGATACTTTCGAATTGTGGTGCTGGAGAAGGTGTTTGAGAGTCCCTTGGACAGCAAGGAGATCAAACCAGTCAGTCCTAAAGGAAATCAACCCTGAATATTCATTGGAAAGACTGAAGCTGAAGCTGAAGCTCCAGTACTTCAGCCACCTGGTGAGAAGAGCCGACTGTTTGCAAAAGACCCTGATGCTGGGAAAGATTGAGGGCAGGAGACGAGGACAACAGAGGATGAGATGATTGGATGGCATCATTGAACCAATGGAGATGAGTTTGAGCAAACTCAGGGAGATGGTGAAGGACAGGGAGTCCTGGTGTGCTGCGGTCCTTTGGGTCGCAAAGAGTTGGATATGAGTTAGCGACTGAACAACAACAACAACCTTTACTGTGCCAACCTCCGTGTAAGATCCTGGAAATGTAAAACAGCCACTGTCCTTATTCTCATGGAGTCTAGCGGAGAAGCCAGACATTAATTAAACGAGTACATAATAACAAAATAAGTTAGATGAGCTGAAGAGAACATGGATATTTTGAGGGTCTGTAACTGAGGAGCCACACCTGGGTGGGACGTCAAGGAAGGTGTCCATGTGGAGAGGATGCTTGAAGATCTGAAAGATGATCAGAAGGAGTAGGAACAGATGTGTGTTGTGGAGAAGGGCACAGAGAAGGGAGGGCTTGCTGGGCAGAAGGAACTGTGGTTACAGAGGTCCTGATGAAGGCTTTTGTGGAAAAAATGAAGAAAGTGACAACATGAGTAGGTAAGAGAAGGCTGAGGATAAACCAACAGGGCCTTGAAAGTCTTGGCTGACAATTTTTATAATATTTAGTATTAAAGATAATTGTTTCAGCATCTTCGGGCCTCCAGACGGGGCTAGTGGCTAACTCTTAATAAAAGTGGAAGTGTTAGGTGCTCGGTCGTGTCTGACTTTGTGACCCCTTGGACTGTAGCCCACCAGGCTCCTCTTTCCATGGAATTCTCCAGGCAAGAATACTGGAGTGGGTAGCCATATCCTTCTCCAGAGGATTTTCCCAACCCAGGGATTGAACCTGGTTCTCATGCATTGCAGGCAGATTCTTTACCACCTGAGCCTTGAGGAAAGCCCTAATTCTAATGAGGTCAGTGGCTAATTCTAATCCTTGTTTTCCTATATATCATAAAGTGTTTTTCTCTACTTTCAAAATTTTCTCTTCACCATAGTTTGATGATGATGTCCATAAATGTGACTTTCTTTGTATTGATTTTGCTTGGTGTCCTATGATCTTTTTGAATCTGTGTATGTATGTCTTTTACCATATTTGGGAAATTTTCATCTATTATTTCTTCAAATATTTGTTTTTTTTTCCCATGCCTTCTCTTGTCCATAGGACTTCAATTATAAAAGGCATTTTATGCATTTGATTTTTTTCATAAATCCCAGACATTTTATTTTTTAAATTCATTTTCCCTCTGTTCTTCAGACTGGATAACTTCTATTGATCCATCTTTATGTTTAATAACTTTACTCAGTCACCTCCATTCTTTGTTTAATCCTATCTAGTGAGTTTTTAATTTAAAATACTATAATTTTCAGTTCTGGAATTTCCATTGAGTTATTGTTTTTATAGTTTGTATTTCTGTGCTGAGATTTACTGTGTCTTTTGTTATGATCATATTTTTCACTGTATTCTTGAGCAGAGTTATGACCCGGGTCTCCTGCGTTGCAGGCAGATGCTTTACTGTCTGAGCCACCAGGGAAGCCCCAGAGTTATGACACGTGGTTTAAAAACAAATCCTTGAAGCTTAATTCCAGCATTAAGTCTTCTAGGGATTGGTCTCTACCGACTGTCTCTTCTCAAGAATGGGTCATGCTTTCCCGTTTCTTTGAATATCAAGTAGTTTTAGATTGTAGCCTAGTTATTATGAGTGATATGTTATAGAAATTGTGGGTTCTTATATGATCCTCTGAAAAGTATTGTGCTTTTTTTTTTTAATTGGGTAATTTAATCAAACTCACAGTATAAAACTCTGTCTCCCTAGAGGTGGGATCGGCTCTTTTAATTCTTTGGCCTCCAGGAAGGAAGTCTGGAGTCTGCCTGTACATACATGACTCAAGGTTCACCATAGAGCTGAGCAAAGATTATAAATATATTTTAGGGCTCTGCCTCTCTGGCTCTCTCTTGTCTTGAATTTTCCTCCTCATATTCCAGTAGCTGTATTTCCCTCAAATCCTCTGGCTCTTCAAATCAGCACGTCTATGGGTTTCCCTCAGAAATTAAGCTGGGAGAATATTAGATTCTTTCTAAGGAAAGAAGATCTTAAAATTATTAAAAACAAAGCAAACAAAAAAAGACAAAGCTTCTTAGCACCTTTCTGTTCCTCTGAGAGTTGATTCCCAAATGTTTTAAGCCTACTTTTGTTTGCTTTTCAGTTCCCTTACGTGGCTTTTATTCAGTGTTTATTCCAGAGATTATAGTTGTTATCTGTGCGAGATATTTTTCTAATAGGAGATACTTACCATGTTAGAAGAGGAACTTTTATAGCCTTTGGAAGGAAGACAGTGGGACAAGATGAACAGAACAAGTGACATGATCAGATAAGCACCTTCATAAAGTTCTTTAGATGCAGTGCGGAGAGGAGACCAGAATGAATGGAGAAGACCAGTTTGGAAACCACTGCTGAAGTCCACATGAAAGATGATGTTGCTCCTGCACTAGGTGGTGGCAGTGGAGGCAAGCAAGATGCTTGGGTTTGAGAGATTGCTTCAAAGGAACGTTGATAAGACTTGGTTCATAGATTAGAGATATGGAGGGAGAAGCAAGGTACAGAATCAAGGATGGTTGATGCCTAGATTTTTGGCATGCATCAGTGAATATTTGGGTGCCATTCCTGAAAGAGTGAACCCTGGAAACATAAATGAAGTAGAGAAGGAAATGTGAGACTGAGATATTTTAAAATATGGAGGGTGGAGAATGACTCATAGATGGCTTCAAGCCTCTAGGATTAAGATACGAGAAGAATAATGGGGCCACGGACAGAAATGAGGTCTAATGGCAACATGATAGTGAATGTATTTAATCTTCCTTTAAGTATTGAGAAGGCATTTGGGAATCTAGCAGTGCCTGGGTGTCATGCAAGTACTTTGGGGCCACAGTTGTGATCATTATTTGTCATAGTAATGTGTCTATACAGAAGTGTGGGTCACTAGGAACTCTGGTTGGAAAAATGCCAGAAAAAAGTTTTTATTATTATTATTACTCCTATTGTATTAAATATAATGCCATGATGGAGCATTTCTCTGCCAAATATTCAGTTACACCTTGGCTATAGGTCAGTTGGTAAAGAATCCAATTGCAATATAGGAGACCCTGGTTCGATTCCTGAGTCAGGAAGATGTACTGGAGAAGGGATAGGCTACCCACTCCAGTATTCTTGGGCTTCCCTTGTGACTCAGCTGGTAAAGAATCCACCTGCAATATGAGAGACCTGGGTTCAATCCCTGGGTTGGGAAGAGCCCCTGGGGAAGGGAAAGGCTACCCACTCCAGTATTCTGGCCTGGAGAATTCCATGGACTATATAGGTCCAACTTTATCATAAAGGTTTAAACCAACTTTATCATAAAGGTTTCTTCAATATTGTATTATTAATAATATAACTATTAAGGTCCACAGTAATTGGTTATCAGTTGACTCCTGTTGTGGTCTGAGTTTCCAAAGATGTAAAAGCATAGAAATTTTTATGAAAATTGCAAGAGGGCAATTGTTCCCTCATTATAGGACAGAAGCACTGAGTGCGGTAACTTTAAAAGTCACTTCAATATTCACATGATGAATTCGGTTGCCATGGAAATAGGCATCGTTATTATTAGCAACCTCCATAATTTCTATACTGGTTTCTCCTCCATGTGAATTACATTTGTATTCATGTCGCCATTATTATGCTATTATAACCAACCTCAAATCCTGATTAAAACTGTTAAGACAGAAGCCAAACATTCCTATCAATAAACAGAAATCAAACAGACTGGCATCAGATATGACTGAATTTTGTGGGTGGTTAACACACAGGGGATTAGAAATTGTATGAACACTCATTGAGGAAAGCAGGGATTTGTAATTAGCTGAGGTTTACTTTTGTTCTCTGTAAAATAAGAATCCTGGAATACGTGATCTTAAGCTCCTTCCAGCTCTAATATTTTATCCTAACATAGTTTACTTAAAATGTACATTTGCTGGGTCTATTAAGTGTTGTATGCAAAGCCTGGCTTCCTAAATAAGATTGCAGGTTCTGGACACATCCATTCAGTTACCCATCCATATAATCAGGAGGTTTTTGTTTGGTGCTTACTAAGCATTAGAAAACTAACTTTAGTTTACATGCTAATTGGCCAGTCAGGAAATCAAAGGTGAACATAATAATACACAAAGTAATTGCAGATTGTGTTAAGTGGTGTGAAGGAATTTGGAAAGGGTGTTGTGACAAAAGTGATGAAAGGGTGAAGTGTACAGCAGGTGGTTAGGATAGACTGCTCTGCAGAAATGAGGTTTAGTGGAGACGGAATGCAAGGAAGGGCCAAGAGAAGAGTGCAAAGGCAAAAAGAACAGCAGGTGCAAAGGTCCTTCCTGGAGACTACAAGAGGGCGTGGAAGGCAACAGACTTAATTCAGAAGCAGATATGGGAGATGGGTGATGTATTGAACTAGGCATTAAAGAGATCTGCAGAAATGTAAGCCAACACCGCTTCTCTAAGTACATTTATGTTCTTGTTGAAAATAGTTATTTTACAATAAAAATATGTAATGGATTTTTGTTATTTTCAAAAGAGTTTTATTTTTAAAATTTTCACATATGGTAAATATGCATATGAAAAAAGAACCCACATGAAAGTTCTCTTGGGGCCTCGCTTATTTAATGGGATGAAAGACTTAAGAGGTTTAAGAATCACTGGTCCAGGACTTTCCCAGTACTGGATAAACAATCTCAATCATTATTTCCCAGCTGCACAAGGCTTAAAACTCTGTAAATACCCTCCTCTCCTTCCTTCTCCCTTCTTACCCATTGCGGGTCCTGGGGTGGCGCAGACCCGCACCCCACGGCCTCAGATCTTTTGACATCCTAACCTCTGCCTTACTGACACCAGCGTTCCTGCATCTCCACATCCCAGCCCGCTTCCCGGGCACTCTCCGCCATCCCGGGCACTCGCCTACCCAACACACACTGGCGCCCTCAAGTAGGGCTCCCCCCATTCCGGATCCCCGGCATCCCGGGCCTCCCTGGTCTTACACCCGCCTCCCAGCACTCCTACCCGCCAGGCAGGCTGTGGTGTCGATCCACTTGAGCAGCTGTGCAGCGCTCAGCTCGCCCCGGGCGTTGGCGTGCTCAGGCTGGATGGCCTGGCTCATGCGCACCTCCGCGGGCGCCGGCCGCTCCAGCTCCATGGCTCGTCAGGAGTGCGAAGTGACCGGGCCTGGGCGCCGCCTGGCCATCGGCCGGGCCCGCCCCGGCTCCAAAGGGCACTGAGCCGCTGTCCCGAGCCCGCATCCCGTGCCCTGGCGCACCAGGAGGTGAGATTTAAGGGGCCAGGAATGTCGCGAGGAGAGTGAAATGGAACTCTTCACTGAATCCGGGGCGACCGAGGTTGGCAAAGCTGGAACCAGCTCGGGTTTCTCACCTGTAAAGGGGAGATAGCACTTATCTCAGAGGACTGTGCAGAGAATTAGTGAGATGAAGTACAAAACTCAGGGGCTAAGGGGACATGGGTGTTTGCCAAGTAAACTAGTGAGGTTACTGTCTGCCTGAAGAACTTGACAAGTGATGGGGAGTTAATAATTAATTAGTTACATTTTCTCCAGAGAAAGGTAGACCTTTCGCTTTGGAAGTTGATTTTTAAAGTATTTGACTTTTCTTTCTTTTTTTCTGCTGTACACTGCCAGGTAGGGTGGGCAATCACTCCTCCCATCCCTAGTTCAAAATCCACCTTCTGGTTCTTAGAATAATATAATGGCTCAAAAAAAGCCACTCTATTATTCATCATTTTGTTATGAAATTACGCCCACAGCCAAACACAGAAAGAGGGGCTGATTTTTGCTGGCATATCAGAGTCACCCAATAAGGGAAGGCAACCTTTTGATTTTAACGTAGAGAATAAACTGTTGCTGCATTGCAAATGAGCTCAACAGATCCCAAGAGAATTTCTTCTTGATGCAAGACAGAATCTAGAATATTAAATAAGATTTCTCATTGTCAACTTTTAGCACACATAAACTTTCCAGAGCTGAAATCAGTGATTCTGCAGGGCACTCCCCATTAAGGAAACAGTGACACCAGAAAACCTACAACATATTATAGAGCCATAGACGCCATATTAGGAGGACTGGCTGCATCTGGGAGGGCATGCATGGGTGAGGAAATGGGTGCCTAGAGGGGTGTGTCAGGCAGGCAGCTGATGTAAAGGAGCAGTTAAGGTTGTTGAGCACCTGACTTGAACTCAGGGCTCCTGACTTACCACAAAGTCTTATCAACTCCAACAAATCAGTGCTGCTTTTCATCCCTTTGCAGATGGCCTACTAAGCCCCAGCTTGGAGCATCTGAATGGAGATTCCGGTAATTTTGCTTGTTTTTTAAAATCGCTTTTAACATAAGAGAGGAATTAAGGAATCATGGACATGATAGCTTTTCAGGATCCTCTGTGGGTAGGTTTCTGTCCCATATGAGCTTAAGAATTGGATGCATTCAGTTGGGTAAGTAGGAAGTTTGACTTCTATAAAATGACTATTTTTTAGCAAAGTAAAACTTATGCTTCCAGGATGGTCCCCATATAAGTTGATTTTCAAATAACAGTGTTATTAGTTTTATCACTTTTGTCATTCCTCATTAGAAAGTGCTTCTAGAGTTCTTTATAGCATCTTGGCAGCTTGGATTATTATTCAGCAAATACTCACTCCATCTACTGATTACTCCATGGGAGGCACTTACTGGTGTGTGGCTTGGCCATGTGACTTGCATTTTATAGAATATGAGGAGGTAACGGTGTACCAGTTTGAACCTAGCCCTTATTTTTAGGGACGTCTGACCTCTGCAGTGAGAAGATGCTGTGCCTGAGCCACTGCCCCACGAGCATCTGGGTGCCGGGCTGCATTCACGTATTGCAGAGCCATTCCAGCCAACCTGCAGACTTGCAGCCTGAAGCTGAGCCACGCAGCAGACATGCTGAATGGGATTTGACTATTTATTTTTGTCTGTCACTGTGATTGGGGGATTGTTACACAGCAATGCCTAACAGTTACATGTGCAAATTTCATTTATTACTATTTTAGAAAATTTATTAAGTTATTGGAAATTAAACGTGTTTAGGCTGGGTTTTATTGTTTGGGGTAAAAAACAGTGACTAACATAATAATATGTATGTACATAATAATATGTATGTATACTTTACTTTCCAAAATGATTATCTGGAAAAGGACAGCACGTGTCTATATATGTATGTCTAGGAATTTATGACTAAAGAAGCAAAGTGCACAAGGTTACCATTATGCTTTGTTACATGTATTATCTCCTAATTAGATGTCTTGATTATGGTTTCTTAGCTTTTGTTGGTTTTGCACCAATTTTCAGTTTCATAGCCTCTGCCTGAAACTACTGTTCTTACTTTTTTTTTAATAGCATCCGCATGTGTGAACATTTGCTATAGCCTTTATCTGTCAAAGATTTCTGCTATTATGTTTGAAGAAAAGGCTTCCATTTTTCCATTTCTGTTTAGAGACATCTTTTGAAGATGAGCTGGCTCTGAAGCCAGCTTGATTTTAGAAGGTCATGCACAAGAGCAGGGGAGCTGTTCAGGAAGACTAGACAGAATATGATAATCACTAGAATAATAAGAACATCTTAGGATGTTGGAGTGGAAGGGAAACGAGGTAGTCAGACCCCCTCATTCTGGACGTGAGGAAATGAGGTATTTACCCTGGGTCGCATTGCAAAGTTAATGGTCAGGCTCTGAGAAAACTGAGAACAAGGAACATGAAATATAAGCAAAGGGGAAAAAAAGTGCTTCCCCCCAAAGCGAACCCTCCATCAGAAATTTGAGAGCAAGCAGTTTATTTGGGAGAAAACTGCAGAAGGCACTTTGTAGGAGAGTCAAAGTGTGGTCCCCAGACCATCAGCATCATCATCACCTGGGATTCTGTTAGAAATGGAGAATCGCCCCACCCCCAGCTTGCTAAGTCAGAAGGTGAAGGTGAAGTTGCTCAGTCGTGTCCGACTCTTTGCGGCCCCGTGGACTGTAGCCTACCAGGCTTCTCCGTCCATGGGATTCTCCAGGCAAGAATACTGGAGTGAGTTACCATTTCCTTCTCCAGGGGATTTTCCCGACCCAGGGATCACACTTCAGTCTTCCGCATTAGAGGCAGACGCTTTAACCTCTGAGCCAGAAGCTGCTTATTATTCCAATTCCCAAGGGAGTTGTAAGCATATTAACCTTTGTGAAGAACCTGCCTGAGTTATTCCTCCCAGCGAAGTGGGAGCTGGGATTTTTATCCTCCAATTCCCACCCTTCACTGCTGAGGGCTGCTTCCCAGCTGAACTCCTCAGCACTTCTGATTTCAGGGCGAGAGCAGCTCTTCGCTGAGAGCTGTGCCTCTGTAGGGAGGGAGAAGGCTCTCAGCTTGTACTGAAGCTGGGATGTGGAGTGCCGAGGGGCTGCTTTCTGTCCTGAACTGATATTCAGAGACTTCCCAGGGGCAGCTGGGAACTTTTTCTTCTTATGAGATGAACCCCAGGCAGAGGGTCTGATAACAGCATATTTCGTACAGAGATGAACTTTATTAGCTAGCAGTCTCTATGTCCACCTTTGGTATAGTTTAGGAAAGGTGCCAGCTCAGTGTTTTCAAATTCAAATTTATAGGGATGTGGTTCAAAGTGTAAATATGAAGTTTCTAAACAAAAAAAATTCAGAATTGGTTTCCATATATTTCAAGGGCCAGCTTATTGCCTGGAGCGTCGTCTTTGCTCCTGGACCCTCTTTTTGGGGTCACATTGACCTTAGGAAATTGGATTGTCCCATTTAGCATCTGAAGCCTCAGGCCAGCCTTCCTTCTATTTGTTCCCATGCCTTCCTCGTCCGAAGCTCTCAAACAAAGAAGCATTAGGTGTACAAGCCAGGTGTCACCTGATGTGTGGAGTGCAGCACTTTATTTTTTGAACATATGTATTAAGCCATGTGTATTAAGTCCAGTTTTTTTACTTCGCAGGGTTTGCTTGGCCTCACCTTCAGGAGGTGCAGGAGTAAAGAATCCACCAGCCAGTACAGGAGAGGCAAGAGACACAGGTTCAATCCCTGGGTCTGGAAGATCCCCTGGAGTAGGAAATGGCAATCTACTCTAGTATTACTTGGAAGATTCCGTGGACAGAGGAGCCTAGCAGGCTACAGTCCAGAGAGTCACAAAGAGTTGGACACCACTCACCACTGAGTACACACACACACACACACACACACACACACACACACACACCTTCTTCCCAGGACCTGCTCAGCGGAGGCTCCTGGATACCACTGCCACTGCTTGACAATTTGCTGGCCTCCAGGGTCTGCTTTCCAATATGGAGTCAGCTTTGTATCTCTGGAGTAGCCCCACTTGGTCATGGGGTTTAATTCTTTTTACATGTTGCTGAATTCTCTTTGCTAATATTCTGTTAAGGATTTTTACATTTATAATTTTGAGAGAAATTAGTCTGTTCTCTTTTCTTTACTGTCTTTGGTTTTGGTGTCAGGTTCATAAAATGAATTGGGAAGTGTTCCCTCTGTATTCTAGAAGAAATTCTTGTTCAAACATCTGTTAGAATTCTGCAGTGAAGCCATCTGAGCCCCTCATAACATGCTATACAGCCCAGTGAAGAATTATACTATTATTAATATATTATATTATTATTATATAATGGGTGTTATTATATTAATAATTGCCATTTTGTAGATGAGGAAACTGAAGCAACTTTCCCAAGATTACACAACTAGGAAATAGTAAAGCCAGGATTCAAACCCAATAGTCTTGCTGCTGTCTCAACTAGGCTGAGAAAGTGACCAGTGGGGTCCAGTTCAGTTCAATCACTCAGTCATGTCCAACTCTTTGTGACCCTATGGACTGCAGCACACCAGTCTTCCCTGTCCATCACCAACTCCCGGAGCTTACTCAAACTCATGTCCATTGAGTCAGTGATGCCATACACCCATCTCATCCTCTGTCGTCTCCAGAACCTCCCACCTTCAATCTTTCCCAGCAGCAGGGTCTTTTCCAACAAGTCAGTTCTTCACACCAGGTGGTCAAAGTATTGGAGTTTCAGCTTCAGCATCAGTCCTTTCAGTGAATATTCAGGACTGATTTCCTTCAGGACTGACAGGTTGGATCAGTTGGAAATGAGAGATGACAGTTTACCTAGATCTGTCTAACTTCAAAGGCCATGCTTCTTCTAGTCCAAGCTACCTTCATTCGCTCATTTATTCATTCAATCAGTACATGTTTATTGAGTGCCTATTATTCAGGGACTGTTTGGGGCATTGGATAAATGAATGATGAATGAGATAGATTTAGTTTCCAACTTTATAGAGTTCATTGCTTAATAAATAACATGCGAAAGTGCTACAAAAGTGTAATTCATTCTAAGAAGTATGAAACAGTGATAAACATGTATGGAAACTAGCTGATGGCTGTGGGCAGCTCCTCAGATTATATCCTGCAATTGACCATTTACTAAAATTGAAGGTCACTTCTGATTTGTGTTTCTAAACAATCATAGACCTTCAGAACAGTGGAAGTACCATGCAAAGGTGTGCTTTTTGCTGTCCAAGTGTCACTGCTCCTAGGCCCTTACTGTGGACAGAGCTATGAAGTGTGTGTACTTATCTGTCTATAGTGGGTTGAAGGATGGTCCTCCCCAAAGATATGCCCATGTCATACTCACTAGAGTGGCTCCCCATGGGCCCGTGGGAGAGGGCAGGGGCCAACCCCCACTGAGCTCAGAGCTTACCCTGCAGGTCCAAACACATCTTTAACCACGAGGAATCATCAGCCAGGGCTTGGTGACTGGAGCAATGCTGGAAGGCTAAAACCTACCTATTTTATTTAGGAGGAGGCCTGTACCTAAGCATCAGAGGCATTTCCTGGTGGTAAAATGGATATTTATCCCCTATTAGAGAGAGATCCTGGAGAAAGCAATGGCACCCTACTCCAGCACTCTTGTCTTGAAAATCCCATGGTTGGAGGAGCCTGGTAGGCTGCAGTCTATGGGGTCGCTAAGAGTCGGACACGACTGAGCGACTTCACTTTCATTTTCACTTTCCACTTTCATGCATTGGAGAAGGAAATGGCAACCCACTGCAGTATTCTTGCCTATAGAATCCCAGGGATGGGGGAGCCTGGTGGGCTGCCATCTATGGGGTTGCACAGAGTTGGACACAACTGAAGCGACTTAGCAGTAGCAGCAGCAGAGAGATATCCACCTGCTGAGAAAAAGCTCCAGATTAAATTTCAAGGATGAAACAAGATTTGTCCTGACAGGTACATAGATCCTCAAAGACTATGTAATAACCTCTTATAAAACAGCCTGAAATTATTTTGTATGGCAGTTCCCCACTTTGTATAGAGCCTTTATGATTTGTGCTTAATAATATACTGCCTTAAAATTTAGAATTGTTTAATATCAGCATGTCTTTTCTCTCTAAGGAGATTCAGGCATCAGCTATTTCATTAAACATATTGTTTTAAATGTATAATATTGACCAGACACTTGGCTAAGCATAGGTAAGGCCGCCATTCTCAAGGAACTCTGTCTGGTATTTAAATCAGTTATGTGGTGTGAAAAAAGGCACATCATAAGATACTGTACACAGCGCATGGGGACATCGAGAGGGGAGGCTCTCCTCCACATGGCCCTCCCCAGAAAGTCTTCATTGCTCTGTCAAGCAAGCAGCAGGACCTACGCATCCTGAGCAAAGGGGAATGAGCCCTGGCCTGAGCCCTGCCTGGGTCTCGGGGCTCCCAGAATTGGCTAAATATGTTGAACCAGGCTTGACAGTGGGCAGGTGCAAAGACTGCTGCAAGGCTGGGACATATAGCAAATGCTTATTAAGAAGGTTCTGTTATGGCCCTGCCTCTGCTGCTTCCTTCCTTGTGGACCTTGGTTAAGTTTTAAAGTCTCAGGAGAGAGCATTTATCTGACTAAGCTTAATTCATATGTCTCCTCATGGCCCTAGGACTGGGGAAGGGAAGAGCACAGGAGGGGCAAAATCTTTTTCTCTTGGTTTCAGTAGAGATTGAGACAGGTACCTGGAGTTACTTTCTCATGAAGATTAAACACACTAGGGGAGAAGTTATTCCCCCCAAAGAAATGATCTATGATTTGGAATGGAGAATGGAAGCTAGATGAATTTTTATAATTATCAGTGACTTGTACAAAGGCATTCAGGCATTGGGAAGACATAGGGAAAGGCAAGTTCTTGATAGTGTTGATCAGCAGCTGGATCAAGCCTCATCTGAAGTCAACGTACTTTGGAATTTTCAGTTACATGACCAGATAAGTCTTTTCTATGGCCTCTTCTCCCCTACTCTTTTTTTTTGCTTAGGACAAAACAAACAAACAAAAAACATGTTTGAGTTTGGGTATCTGTCATGTGTAACCAAAAGATTTCTAACCAATACATACCCACTCCCCATTGTTCTTACACAATTGCTGGTAGTTTTTTATTTTTCTTTTATTTGCTATGGAAATATTCATTTCTACTTTTCCAGTCTCTGAGTGACATCCATGCTGCTCATTTTTAGCTCATATCAGGTGGGTGACACAACTCCATAACAACATTTTTAAGTCATTTTTCTCAAATAGGTGATATGCTTTTATAACAATGTTTGATTACAATGCTTTGTAGCATCCTAATAAAACCAAGGTAACACACATTGGAAATAGTTTTTTTCTTACAGCAGTTTTGAAATGTGTTTCAGCCATCCAGCTGACTAGGCTAGAGATACAAAGCCTCCACAGTCAACAGTGTGTCTTTATATCAGGCAACTTCTTGGTCCCACCAGGTCTCCCTGGCCTGAGCCCTGCCTAGGTGCTATGGGGTATACACAGCAGCATCAAAGAGATCCAGGTCAGTTCCTGTCCCCGCGGGACACTGGAAAAGTAACCTGACCTGATATAATGCCACATTATCCTGGGGGGCTTTAGTTACTAATTAATTCACAAGAGAGTCTGTCTAGGACAGCCACTCTAATTATTCCAATTTTTAAACGAGGAGGCTAAGGTCAGAAATTTACCCTGCATTGTCCACCTAGTTCGGTTCAGTTGCTCAGTCATGTCTGACTCTGCGACCCCATGGACTGCAGCTCTCCAGGTTTCCCTGTCCATCACCAGCTCCCAGAGCCTGCTCAAACTCATGTCCATCAAGTCAGTGATGCCATCCAACCATCTCATCCTCTGTCATCCCCTTCTCCTGCCTTCAATCTTTCCCAGCATCAGGGTATTTTTCACTGAGTCAGTTCTTTGCATCAGGTGGCCAAAGTATTGGAGTTTCAGCTTCAGCATCAGTCCTTCCAATGAATATTCAGGGCTGATTTCCTTTAGGATTGACTGGTTGGATCACCTTGAAGTCCAAGGAACTCTCAAGAGTCTTCTCCAACATCACAGTTCAAAAGCATCAATTCTTCAGCACTCAGCTTTCTTTATGGTCCAACCTAATCAGTAATCCGGAGAAGGCAATGGCACCCCACTCTGTACTCTTGCCTGGAAAATCCCATGGATGGAGGAGCCTGGTGGGCTGCAGTCCAAGGGGTTGCTAAGAGTCGGGCACGAGTGAGTGACTTCATTTTCACTTTTCATTTTCATACATTGGAGAAGGAAATGGCAACCCACTCCAGTATTCTTGGCCTGGAGAATCCCAGGGTCGGGGAGCCTGATGGGCTGCCGTCTATGGGTTCGCACAGAGTCAGACATGACTGAAGCGACTTAGCAGCAATCAGTAATCAAGTTGTCCATCTAATCAGTAATTGAATCTGAATTCCTAAGTAACTCTGCCTCTTGAGTCACTCATTCAAGGTACTGCAATCTTTGCCATTTGCCATGTTATTTTAATGTATTAAACAATATCCTAATACTTATCATTTGGCATTTGAAAAGAAAACAATGTCCCATAATGTAGATACTGACATCTCTTGGATTTTTCATTTAGGATCTTTTTCTCCTGATTTTATCACATGCAGAGAAAACAGAAGAGAGAATTAAATTTCTGTTAGAAAACAGTAATTCATAGGTCAGAAAAATCTTGGTTTACAGACTGGAACTAGTGAAGACAAACATTTTAATAAATCTTGGAAAAAATGTATTTCCTACCTGTTGGAATTACAACTGTCTTGCATATTCTTTCCTCTATAGAATCACATGTAAAAAAAAAATAAAATAAAATAAAAAAAAAAAAATAAAAAAAATAAAAAAAAAAATAAAAAAAAAAAGTAAAAAAAAAAAAAAGAATCACATGTGTAGCCTGGGGTATCTAAGGGACATAAACATAGGCCATCATTTCCGTACTTTTTTATTCTTGTCACTTGAATTAGGTCAGTAGAAGTTTGGAGGCAAAAGACATACTTAATCTTTCAAAATCCTAATATGAATGGGAGTAGGTAGCCAAGTGGGTCCCTCAGCAAATGTTGAGAGCTTATCCCTGCTACAGCTTACATTCTGGTAAGGGGAGGCAGATGCTGATAGATGGGTGTGTTTGTGTTTGTGTGTGTGAGATGCTTTGGAGAAAAAACAGGAGAGGGGAAGAGGTAGGTGGGCATGGTTGCAACTTTACACAGAGTGATCAGGAAAGGCTTCCCTGAGACCCTGACAGTTGAGCAAAGGTCAGAAGGAAGTGACTGAAGAGCCATGAGGCCTCTCTGGGGGAGCAGGTTGTCTCTAGGAGTGCTCCCTAATGTCCCTGTCCTCCTTCTGTTCACGTGGTGGGACTGCATCTCAGATCTCCTGGAGTATGAACTGATTTGACCGGTGAGACATAAGTAGCAATGGGTGAAGGGTGTTAAGAGTCAGGGCGTGACTTGTCATGTTGCTTTCTCTTCAGACAGTGGAATCCACATAGAAGAGGCCCCTGAGGATGCATCTGGATCAGGACTTCATGGGCCAGAGCCAGCAGCTAACCCAGAGACTCTGCTGCTGTAACCCTGAAATGTGAGAGTTGCTTGTCACTGTGGCATTCCCTAGGTTGTTCCGACTAATGCAGCAGTGTTCTGGATGGGGGAACAGCAGTGCCAAGGCCCTTAGCTACGAGCGTACCTGGCATGTCTGAGGAGCAGGGCAGAGGCTGTGTGGAGCAGATTGGGCAGGAGAGTCCTGAGATGATATCACAAAGGTAAAGAAGGGTGAGACAGGTTGTGCAGGGCCTTCAAAGCCATTGTAAGGACTTTTGATTTTAATCTGAGTGAAATGGGGAATTGGGGAGTTTAGAGCAGAGGAAAGATAAGATTTGCATTGCATTTCAAAGGATCATTCTAGTCGTTCTGCTGAGAATAGACTGCAGGGGGCAAAGTGCAAGAAGTGGAGTAAGGAGATCATTGCAGGTCATATATGCTTTCCTGATGGAACCCAGGGGCCTGGGAAACAAGGTGTGGCAGCAGGGGTGGACCCAGCCACTGCCACTTGTGCTACTTGGGAAATGTATGATTCTAGTCCTTGCAACTCACAGCTCGGAGATTTGTGAGCGTATATCTCCTGGTTCCCAAAGAGGGACACTTGTGCCAGGGGAGTCCAGCAAGCGTTCTAGTCACTCCAGTCTCCTTGTGCCAAGAGACCAGCAGGAAGGAAAGATGTCACCATCCTGGCAGGGGAAACTGATCTAAAACTCCAGGAGCAGGCTGGAATTTGGGGGAAGGCAAAAATCCATTTGGCATGCAGTGATTTGGGGAGCATCTCTTGGTTCTTCCTTGCCTGGTTTTGGTGATAAATAGATCTTTCAGCAGCTATGTCCTTTGAAGGGCATGACGACCAGGATAAACAAGCTCTTCAGGAATGAGGACATTGTTTACTCACCAGGTAAACCACCTAAGCCCTTAGAGGTGTAGCCAAGGGTAATCTAGAATGGGTAACTGAGGAGGGTGATTATTAGCATCATCACAAACTGAAACCAGCTACAGTAGGGGGTACAGTTTGTCTCATAAATTTTCCCTTGTAAGTTTTCTCTAGGAAAAGAGACCAGCTAGAAACTTGGAGCAGCTATTCCAAGGTCATCAGACTTACTGTACAAAGCAAGCAGATCTGAGCAGGCAAGGGGTGGATTTCAGTGAATTTTGTGGTGTGCAGCACACAATACCCCCTGTAGGACCCAAACATTCATTCTCCAAGTTACCAAAAGTGTCCCCATTCTTGGATGACACCTGGGCACCTTTCCAGATATTGCCCTTTGTGGATGGGAATTGCCAGGATTTATGTTCCCTCCCCAAAAGGGGGTCATTTTCGCTGACTGGCTTACTTGCGGAGTATAAGGACCTGGCCTCTTGCCTCAGTCTGGGACATCTCTGAAGAGCATGCCTGGTTTAGAATCTCTCTGCGATTGGCTGAGGTCTCTGTTGTACTTACATCAGAGTTCAGCTCCATCTGCCCAGTCTGCTTCCTTCCTTTCTGGGGTAGACAGAATAATGAATGGCTTCCCCCGGGTGTCTAACCCTACTTCCCAGAACTCATAAACGTGTTGCCTTACATGGCAAAAGGAATTTGCAGGTGTAATTAAGTTAGAGATGTGGTTATGGAGAGATTACCCTTGGTGGACAAGGGTCCTTCTAAGAGAGAATCAGGATATCAGAGAAGAAAGAAGATGCTATGCTGCTGGTTTTGAAGATGGAGAAAGGGGCCACAAGTCAAAGAATGGAGGTAGTTGAGAAAGTCAAGAAAACAGATTCTCCTTCAGAACTTCAAAAGGAAGGCAGCCCTGCTGACTGATTTTGGATTTTGATCTCTGAAACTATTAAATGATACATTGTGCTGAGTTAAGCCTTGTTTGTGTTATTTTGTTTGTTTGTTTTTTGACAGGAACAATAGAAGACACACAATCCCTTACAGGTACTGTGTGGGAAAAACACTCCCCAGTAAACTTTGAACATGCAAACCTTTGCTTGGAGTCTGTTCCCCAGGGAATCTGGCTTATGCTATACAACCTGTGGACAGATTTTTATTAGGAAAAGAATCCTGTGGGAGATCAAATCAATCTAGTGGCCAAGAGTTTTAGTTTCTCCAGCTGAATTGGACAATAACCTACACGTGATCTTCCCAGGTGATTCAATGTTAAAAAAATTTGCCTGCCGATGCAGGAGACGTGGATTTGTTCCTTGGGTCGGGAAGACCCCCTGGAGAAGGAAATGGCAACCCACTCCAGTAGTCTTGCCTGGGAAATCCTATGGCCAGAAGAGCCTGGCGGGCTACAGTCCACGGGGTTGCAAAAGAGTCAGACACGACTGAGCAACTAAACAATGAAGTCCACAGATAATCTGGTCCCAGACTCTCCAGCAGTTTTCATCATCTCAAGGCTTTTTGGAATTAGAAAGTCCTTGGATGCACTTTGTTTTAGATCCAAGATTAGAGGTAAAGGAAGTGTGCAAGGACGTTGGAATAATTTACATCTTTCCTACTGTTATAGGGGGAAATCTTTCTGTGACCAGAGGTTGCCTATGTTACTATGGATCATTTTTTGCTCCTGGAAAGTCTCATCATCTCCATGGGGGCAGCTACAAAGACAGCCTGCAACCTGCTGAAGACTGTGGCAGTTTAGAAACTTGCCTGCAATTTCTTGACACTCATCCCATTGAAAGATGGGGTCAGTGTCCACTCCCTTTCAATTTGGATTGGCTTGTGACCATCTCCTAGGCTTCTCAGGTGGCGCTAGTGGGAAAGAACCCACCCGCCAGTGCAGGTATATGTAAGAGATGTGGGTTCCATTCTCGAGTCAGGCAGAGCCCCTGGAGGAGGGCATGGCAACCCACTCTAGCATCCTTGTCTGGAGAATCACATGGACAGAGGAGCCTGGCAGGCTGCCGTCTATAGCGTCACACAGAATTGGACACGACCGAAGCAAATTAGCACGCATGCCCATGACGACCTCTTAAAACAGAGAGAGTAGTTTGCTCGGAGTCTGTTCCCCAGGGAATCTGGCTTATGCTATACAACCTGTGTTGCAATTGAAATAAAATGGAGACCAGTCTTGAAGATTCCCTGAGCAGGCAAAACAAATTTAGTCATTAGTTTAGCTTAATTACCAATTACTGTGACGACGTTGCCTTCTCACTATATAAGCTGTTTGTAAGCGCATATGTTTCTTTTTCCATGCTCTCATTTGGGTGCTTTCAGTTTGCAAACCATTGTTCAGAATGTGGGCAATAATTTTTATTGGTTGCTGACTATTGGTTTTATTATGATATGGCCACTTTTGAGCCAAGGATATTTAATCGTGCCTGAAGTGGGGCTCAAAGAAGACTAACCCTGCAACCTCAAGGCCAGTGGGCAAACTGGCTGCTGCCTCACATAAGCCCTTTCTGCCTCTGTCTTCCCGCCAACCGCAGAGTCCCTGGTAAGTCTGAGCTTCACTCTGTATCATGCTTTCCAACTTGATCATGCACACTGTTCCACTGCTGTTGGTTTGCTTTTCTGTTCTGTTCATGTTCTGTTGAAGTTTCTTGGTCAACCCACTCATCCTTTCAAAAGGAGGGATAACATGTGATTCTGTGTATTTGGGAAACAAGGCTCCTCACAGTTACCAGTTTAAGAAGTCATTTTTAACACTGAGATTTTTGCAAAGTTAAAGTTAATTTTGGGGCTTCCCTGGTGGCTCAGAGGTTAAAGCGTCTACCTGGAATGCGGGAGACCCGGATTTGATCCCTGGGTCGGGAAGATCCCCTGGAGAAGGAAATGGCAACCCACTCCAGTATTCTTGCCTGGAGAATCCCATGGAGGGAAGAGGGTGGTAGACTACAGTCCATGGGGTCGCAGAGTCGGACACAAATCCCTGGAAGATATTTTAGGGAATCCAAACCAAGATAGTTTCCCCTGGTGTTTGGGTCAAGCTGTTGTGCCTTTCTGGGGTGTGGAGGGGGGGAATATATATATATATATATATGAACTTCATATATATATATGAACTTTTGAATCATTTGGAATTGTAATGGCCATTCTGGGGAACCTTTGTTTTAGATAAATCCACCTTCAAAGCAAAAAGAGAGGATGTTAAATCTCTTGGAGACAATGGAGTGCACTTTTCAATTGGTTTGCAGACACTTAAAGACTCCAAAAATAGCTCTAAAAGGATCCTTACATGTGTGCTAAGTTGTGTCCAACTCTTTGCGACCCCATGGGACTGTAGTCCACCTCTGTCCATGGGATTCCCAAGCAAAAATACTGGCGTGGATAGCCGTTTCCTTCTCCGGAGGACCTTCCCAAACCAGGGTTGAACCAAGTCTTCTGTGTTGGCAGGCAGGTTCTTTACCACTGAGTCGGCAGGAAGCCCCTGAAAGGATCCTCTTTGCATGCAAATGAAATTCTTTAGTAGAACACTTTTGCCATCAGAGCTTGTAACTTTAACTTAGTCCAGTTGAGATGGTCATGGTGATTCAACTATTCTTTTGAGTTTTTACCTGAAAAGTGGCTAAATTTAAAAAAAAAGTCTATTCGTCTATATATATCTATGTATGCATATAATAGATATGTTGTAATTTTTTAAACCTCTGGATGGTATTGCTAAGATTTATTTGTAAAAAGCTCTGTCAATTAAAGGCAAAGAACTGCTCTCTAAATTAAGTATATGCTCAGAAACCAGCCCAGGTGTTTCCAAGTTCTCATGGTTTGGGATAGTATTAATATTTGATAGGTAAAAGCTGGTTTAGGTCTGTTGGTTTGATTGGAGTGGGTGTGCTTCAGAATTATCATTATTGACTATAATGCAGCTGTTTTGGGTAAACTAAACTTAATATACTGTCAAAACTAGGTATGATTTAAGAGCAAATGAATTAGATGAATTTAAGTAGGTAGAAATTTTTAGGTGAGCTTCTTAGCAAAAATTATGGTTTAAATGGTTTCCCATACCTTTTTGGTAGTTGACATCATTAGAATTTTGCTCCTTTTTGTAGAGAAACTGTGATCTATTTGTGAACATGTACATGTCATATTGAATAAACTTACTATGAGGATGAATCAAAAGATGAAGTGACAAATGGTTGTCCATTGCTCTGCTAACTTAGGGAAGACAAGATGGAAGAGCAGGATAATAAGTTAGAGACCTTAGCATCACATTTTGCAAAGCTAGGACAAAAGATGCCACAGATTTAGGATCCAGGTGATGACAAAGCCTGATTAAGAGAATGTGCAGGAAAGCAGTGAATATGAAAGTCAGTAAGAGACTTCTAAAAATACAGACTGCGGTAGCCAAAAACTGATTTGTATAAAACTACTAGAAATAGTAAGAATGAAACAAAGTGACTGCGTATGAGAAGTGGCATGTGTGTTTTTGGTAAAAGATGCTAAGAGAAGCGGAGGAATTTTTCTAAGAGAAACATCCAGAGTCAACCTCCATGTTTTCCTGCCATATTCTGTCTGCTTCCTATGCTAGTGTGATCAATTATCAGAGAATCTGTGTGGCTTAGCGAACAAAATACGTGAGTTTCTTTGTAATAATGTACTACAGAATTCTCTATTGGCTCACATGAGTTTTTGGATTCTCAGTCTATTCTTGATGAACAGTTGTAAGCAGGGGATTTTATTTGCCTTTTCAGTGATCTGCCTTGAGAAAACAGATTTTGTGTCCTGTCAATTTTTTTCTCTCATGTCAGGTCTTTGATTAGCTAAGAGGGCTGGACCTTCACACATACACGTGTTAAATTACATGGGTGGTTGGGGTTTAGTTGCTAAGTCGTGTCCAACTCTTGGACCCCATGGACTGTAGCTTACCAGCCTCCTCTGTCCATGGGGTTCTTCAGGCAACAATACTGGAGTGGGCTGCCATTGCCTTTTCCGGGGGATCTTCTGGGCATGGGAAGCATGTCAAATAAGTATTATGTTGCTTCTAGAAATGATGTAAAATTCCTGGAAATCTGGTATGTTCAAATAGAGTAACTTTGACAAGCAGAGTTTTCTGATAACTTTAAGATCATAAAACTGAACTGGGTAGGAGTTTCCAGAACTAGATTCAAGCAGAACAAGACTTAAGATAGGATTGAATTATCTGATGAGGATGATTGTAATTTCTTCCAGATATAAGGAAACCTTTCCTTTTACCCAACTATGACTTACAGCCCAGATAGGGAGAAAAAGAGCTGTTTCATATGCCTTCATTGCAAGCCTGTTTCTAAAAATTGTACATTTCGGAGCAAGAGTCCAAATGGAGGCCCACACACCATATGTCTAAATATTTAAAAATTATAACTCAAGTGAGCAAATTGTGAAATAAAATATGTTCTATCCTCTCATCTTAAAATACACATTTATGATGACAAAGCAGAAAGTTGGCAAAATACAAAACACAACTGAATTTATTATTATACATGTCTCTGGGCTGGTGAGGTTTGGATGAGTAACTGTTTCGTACTGTGGGGAGTACACAGCCGCTGCATGCTACTGTGGCTCACAACGTCCCTAATTCCCAAGTATCTCCCAAGTCAGGAAACTGGAAAATGAAGAAAACAAAACACTCCCAGGAAATACCTTGATGTTAACCATCTTACAGTAAGGTTGTCAGGTGAATTAGTTTCTCTTCTCACCTGAAATTTTTCCCTGAAATTCTCTCAATGATATCCTCCCACACTCTAAAGTTCATTTCTGACTGAAAAATCACAAAGCTTTATTAAATTCAGACAGCTTTTGAGGTTGTAGGGCAAGCAGAGTGGAAAGGCATTTCCCCGAGACCTGGACAGCGTTGCTCATTAGAGTGGATCTCTAGGTTAGGAATGGTCCACGTTAGTTGAGAGCCAGACCTCAAGAGTCAGTTCAGTGCAGTTGCTCAGTCACGTCCGACTCTTTGCAACCCCATGGACGCCAGGCTTCCCTGTCCATCACCAACTCCCAGAGTTTACTCAGACTCATGTTCACTGAGTTGGTGATGCCATCCAACCCTCTCATCCTTTGTCATCCCCTTCTCCTCCTGCTTTCAATCTTTCCCATCATCAGAGTCTTTTCCAAGGAGTCAGTCCTTCCCATCAGGTGGCCAAAGTATTGGAGTTTCAGCTTCAGCATCAGTCCTTCCAATGAATATTCAGGACTGATTTCCTTTAGGATGGATTGATTGGATCTCCTTGCAGTCCAAGGGACTCTCAAGAGTCTTCTCCAACACCACAGTTTGAAGGCATCAGTCCTTCGGCACTCAGCCTTCTTTATGGTTCAACTCTCACAACTGTACGTGACTATTGGAAAACCATAGCTTTGACCAGACGGAAATTTGTTGGCAAAGTAATATCTCTACTTTTTAATATGCCGTCTAGATTTGTCATAGCTTTTCTTCCAAGGACCAAGATCTTTTAATTTTTATGGCTGCAGTCATCATCTACAATGATTTTGGAGCCCCCCAAAATAAAGTCTGCCACTGTTTCCATTGTTTCCCCATCTATTTCCCTTGAAGTGATGGGACTGGATGCCATGATCTTTGTTTTCTGAATGTTGAGCTTTAAGCCAACTTTTCCACTCTCCTCTTTCTTTCATCAAGAGGCTTTTTAGTTCCTCTTCATTTTCTGCCATAAGGGTGGTGTCATCTGCGGTTATTGATATTTCTCCCGGCAATCTTGATTCCAGCTTGTGCTTCATCCAGCCCAGCATTTTGCATGATATACTCTGCATATAAGTTGAATAAGCAGGATGATAATATACAACCTTGACGTACTCCTTTCCCGATTTGGATTGTCTCTTGTTCCATGTCTAGTTCTAACTGCTGCTTCTTGACCTGCATAGTTTGATAAAAATTTGGGTGAGAGTGCTTGTGATACCTGGACCCTTTTAAATAAAGTGCAGGATCAGGGCAGGGACCCTTTTTAATGTAAGGGCATTGTCACCTCAGTGTTCCATATCATAAGAGAAGTCTGGGAAACAATGATAGGACTCTAGTTATGTGAAGTTTTATCCGCTTTTAACCCCCACCACCCCCAACAACAGAACAGGGATGAGGCTGCAAACCTAGTTTAGTGATTCATGTTCATTGTTTCCATTCATTCGTGTGTCTGATGCTGTTCTGGGCACAGCAGTGAGCAAAGCAGTCAGGTTTCCTCCTTTCATCGAACTCACAGTTTAGTGGGAGAAGGCCAGAGATAAATTATAAGTAAGATAATTTATCATAGAGATAAGTACTATGCAGAAAAATCATGAAATGGGGCAGGGATGGGCAACTTTAGCTACAGGGGTAGAGGAAGAGCTCTCTGGAGAGGTGACTTTCATGCTGAGACCCACAATAAGAGTAGGAGGCAATAATGCAAACACTGAACATATTAGCTAACTAGAATTCTTGATATTAGAGGATTAAGAAGAACCATTTTCTAAACTTCAACACTTCCTCAAGTACTCTGGCCCACAGTCTTGCTAACGTCTACAGTGCAACAAATATAAAAATTTTTCATTCTTCTGGACTTTCTACCACACCTCGGTCATTAATGTACAGAATATAAGTGTAAAATTGTGATCAGGCCAAATCTCACTTGAATTCAGAATATAACCTATAAAACATCACTTAATAGAATTTTTATATCAGCTACCTTGCTGTTCTTTCTCAAATAGCAAAGTAATAAAAACTGTCTTTGCTGTTTCTAATGTTTTTCTATAACTGATCTTAACATGAAAAGCTTTAATTTCACTAGGTAAGTTTTAAAAAAGCTAAATCTATATAGAATAAAAATTTAGTCTTTTACATGAGATTTTTAATGAAGGCATACTTGAAGTTCTAAGATCTCAGTCAACTAATGCACTTCATAGCCTGAAACAAAGCAAAATCTTTTTTTTTTTCATTTGAAAAAAGGAAATTTACCAGTTGGTTTTAAAATAAATATGCATATGTAATTTGGGATTTTTTTGGTAAACCTTAAATATTTTTTCATATAATACAATCAATGTAAAATAATTTTTCCTTTCAGTATTTTGTAATTATAAAAGAGAATCATTAGCCTTATTTTTAGTACTTTATTGTTGCTTGTGCCAGACAGCATGCAAAATAATGTATATGCATCATTTCATGTAATTGTCACAGACTTGCATGGATTAGTATAAGATAATACTAAGAATTCTTATTTTATATTTGAGGAAATGAGCAAAGTTAGGTATCTTGTCCAAAGTTACACACAGTGTGAAGTTGTGGAAAGAGATGTTGAACCTAGGCTGGCTGACTTCAGAATCACCTTAATGCTTGAGATTAACAAGCTTCTCGATATTTCATACTACTTTATCCTTTATAATATTGTCATAATAGCATTCATATGTAATCTCAATGTTGCTTCTTAATTCTTAGTTTCTTCAGAAATTCAGTACTGAATTTAAAAAATATAATTGTAATGTTTTAATATAATCCTGTAATTATTTTATATAACACAAAATTATATAATTTTAATATTCTATAATTTTATGTAACATACAATTATATAATTTTAATGATTTTATATAACATAAAATTTATAATTTTAGTATAATTTTTTGTAAAATAAATCTTATTCTAAAACATATCCCAAACTGCAAGACACAAGCACTATTGAAACAGGTAAATGTATATGTACATTTTATAGTGAAACAAAAAATCTTGACTTTTAAGAAGTCTCTGTTGATAAAACCCAATATAAAGATTTGTTTCCAAATTACATATATATACTCTAGCATAATTCTAAAAACAGTCAAAGTAAAACACAAAACTATGTGAACTGTGAATTTGAGTATAAAAACAAGGTATATGTACATTTGAATCTGTGCAGAGTGCTTCAAATTAATTATAGTCTAATTTCAAACAAATTGATCGCACAACCAAGTCCACAAGTCATAGCCTAATGAACAGATTTTATTAAATGACAAAAATGATTTATTTCCAAAATCTCCTGTATGATCTAGCAACTGCCACCTCTTCTCTTTCCTTACCTCAAAAATAAATCGGGTTCTGTCACATCTGATGTTAACCATCACCTGGTTTGTTAGATTTGGGGCATTTTTGATTGAGACTTCTTCATTAAATTTGCTTTCCTGTGACATCTTTCTTCATCTGTTTGTCTTCTAAATATTTCAGGTACCAAAGTCTCATTACTACACGACTGTGTAATTATGGTAGCTTCCTTCATTCAAGTGGACATTTAGAGTTCTCTTCAAATGAATGAAAAAGAATAGCAGAAAACTCGATAAGAACAAGTTAACTTCATAAATACACTTCTTTATCCTTTAATCAGTTCAGTACAGTTGCTCAGTCATGTCTGACTCTGCGACCCCATGGACTGCAGCACGCCAGGCCTCCCTGTCCATCACCAACTCCCAGAGTTTACCCAAACTCATGTCCATTGAGTCGGTGATGCCATCCAACCATCTCATCCTCTATCATCCCCTTCTCCTCCTGCCTTCAATCTTTCCCATCATCAGGGTCTTTTCCAATGAGTCAGTCCTTCGCATCAGGTGGCCAAAGTATTGGAGTTTCAGCTTCAATATCAGTCCTTCCAGTGAACATTCAGGACTGATCTCCTTTAGGATGGACTGGTTGGATCTCCTTGCAGGCCAAGAGACTCTCAAGAGTCTTCTCCAAGACCACAGTTCGAAAGCATCAATTGTTCGGCGTTCAGCTTTCTTTATGGTCCAACTCTCACATCCATACATGACTACTGGACCAAATGTAGATTTGACTAGACGGACCTGTGTTGGCAAAGTAATGTCTCTGCTTTTTAACATGCTGTCTAGGTTAGTCATAACTTTTCTTCCAAGGAGCAAGCGTCTTTTAACCTCTTGAAATATTATTAGTAACTCCCCAGGTTGGAGTTTTAGATCTTGGATGTAGTGAAAGTTCAGAACGTAGTAAAGGGAACAAAAGTCAGTCCTATGGAGATGTAGGTGCATTTAAAAATTCTGTTAAATTTGTAAATGGCTTAATGCATTGGGCAGGGGACACATTTAATCATGTCTCTTCTGACTCATCCCTTCCTAGTTGCTTTTTTCTTTAGGAAATTAACATTTTAGTTAGTTTTAGATGGAGAAACTCGCTATTATTAGGGAATTTCTCTGGCTTTTCAATGGTAAAATAAGAAAATTGGTTGTTAACATAGGAAAGTAAAATAATAAGTGGTGGTGAATTATCAGAAAAATCAGTTTTCCAAATTTGCTTTTATTAGCAGACTGTTTCTCTACCTCAATATAATTTTCTAGCTGTTTATAAGATCCCACCTTGACATTAGCAGTGTTAGATATAGTATTCTGCTTAGTATTCTCAAAATACAATGGCTTTAAGATGAGGTAATTTTATCATTGCTATTGATACTTTCTGGAAGTTTATAGTATGTACAGGTTTTTCAAATCCATCCTCCTAGTTTAAGTCTGAACAAACTGAGGCTCAGCAACAACAACCTGTTAGTCATATCATGACAGCAAGATTGTAACCCCCAGTTTCTGTCTGCTAGTATTATGGTCACTGTATCTAATCAAGTCTTTATTCATTTTAAAAAGAACCAAAATATCTTCATAAGCAAAAGTAACAGAACTTTGAAAGTTAATATCTGAAGGTTTTTTTTTTTCTTGGCTAGAGTTTATGCATATTCTTTATTAGGAATATATCTCTATCTTCCTTTTTAGGATGAGTCAAATATTTTTTATTTCACTTAAATGTAAAACCTAAAACTTTAACACTCTTAGAAGAAAAAGAGGAAAATTTCCTTGACACTGATTTTTGGCAATGACTTTCTGGATATGACAGCAAAAGCAAAATAATCAGCCAAAGACTTCTGCACAGCAAAGGAAATATTCAGCAGAAAGAAACAGCAACAATACTTGTTTTTCTCTTTCTGACTTACTTCACTCGGTATGACAGACTCTAGGTTCATCCGCATCACTACAAATGACTCCAGATTTTGTACCTTTCCGTGGCTGAGTAATATTCCACTGTATATACGCACCACATCTTCTTTACCCATTCCTCTGTCAGTGGACATTTAGGTTGCTTCTGTGTTCTGGTTATTGTAAATAGTGATTCGGTGAATATTGGGGTGCATTGTGTCTTTTTGAATTTTTAATGCATATATGCAGAATCTAGAAAAAGTGATACAGATGAACCTATTAGGGTAGGAATAGAGACACAGACATGGAGAATGGACATGTGGGATGGGGGGAGGGAAGGCGGCGGGAAAATGGAATTGATGTATATACACTGCTGCTGTTTAGTCACCAAGTCATGTCCAGCTCTTTGTGACCCCATGGACTGCCAGGCTCCTCTGTCCATGGGGTTTCCCAGCAAGACTACTGGAGTGGGTGCCATTTTCTTCTCCAAGGGTATACACACTACTGTGTGTAAAATAGCTAGCTAGTGGGAACCTGCTGTATAGAGCGGAGAGCTCAGCTAGGTGCTCTGGGGTGACCTAGAGGGATGGGCTTGGGGGAGGTGAGGAGGAGGTTCAAGAGGGAGGGGATATATGTATACACATGGCTGATTCATTTTGCTGTACAGCAGAAATTAACACAACATTGTAAAGCAACTATACTCCAATTTTAAAAAAAAAGAATAGAAAAAGCAAGCATTAAAAAAAAGCAACCTATGGAATGGAAAAAGTATTTTTAAACCATGTCTATTAAGTGCTTAAAAGCCAAAATAGAATTCCTATAACTCAATATCAAAAAACAAAGGACTTTAATAAATATATTTCCAAAGGACACTTAGAAATGGCCAACACGTATCTGAAAAGATGCTCAACATCACTAATTAAGAATGCAAATCAAAACTACAATGAAGTATCTCATACCTGTTAGGATGCTGCTTATTTAAAAAATGTGTTGATAAGTATTGAGGAAAGGGAACCCTTGTATTCTCTGAGTTGGGATGTAAATTTTTCAGCCACGATTAAAAAGAGTAGTCTCCTCAAAAAATTAAAAATAGAACACCATATAGAGTCCAGCTATTCCTCTCATGGATATATATTCAAAGGAACTGAAATAGGATCTTGAAGGGAACCCTGCCTTCTTGTGTTCACCACAGCATTATTCACAATATTCAAGACATGGAAACAATGTAAATGCTCACTTATGAATGAATAAAGAAAATGCAGTGTATATGTACAATTATATGTTATTCAGCCTTAAACAAGGGAATCCTGCCATTTCCAACAATGTGGATGAGCCTGGGGAACATTATGTTAACTAAAAGCAGCTAGACACAAAGATGACTATTGCATGTGGAGTCTAAAAATCATCAAATCGTCAATCTAGAAACAGTAGAAAGGTATTTGCAGGAGTTGGAGGAAATGAGGAGATCATATTCAAAGGGTAGAAAAGTTTGAAAGTGAAAGTGAAGTCGCTTAGTCGTGTCTGACTCTTTGCGACCCCATGGACTGTAGACTACCAGCCTCCTCTGTCTGTGGGATTTTCCAGGCAAGGGTACTGGAGTGGGTTGCCATTTCCTTCTCCAGGAGATCTTCCCAACCCAGGGATCGAACCCAGGTCTGCTGCACTGCAAGCAGATGCTTTACCATCTGAGCCACCAGGGAAGCCAGAGAAAGTTTGAATTATGTAATAATTTCTGGAGACATTATTCAGCATGCTTCCCTGATAACTGAGCAGGTAAAGAATCTGCCTGCAATCCAGGAGACACAGGAGACCCAGGTTCAATCCCTGGGTTGGGATGATACCCTGGAGGAGGAAATGGCAACCCACTCCAGTACTCTTGCCTGGGAAATCCCATGGACAAGGGAGCCTGCTGGGCTACAGTCCATAGAGTCGCAAAGAGTCGGACATGACTGAGCCACGGAGCAAGCACATTACTCAGCACAGCGCCTAGAGCTAATAATACTGTATTCTTCGCACACATGTACAGAACAAACTGGGTGAGAGGAAACTTGGGAGGTGATGGACATGTCTATGCTCCTGATGGTCTCAGGGGTGCAGCTTATCCCCAAGCTTAGTGATGTGTACATACAAAATATGCAGAGCTCTTTACATGTCAGTCATACCTCAAATGCTTTAAAACAAAACATGTAGCCTTGAAGAATTCTGCTGCGCTTTGTTGCTGTTCACTCACTGGGAATAGACTGGTGCTGTGATTTCTGGAGACCTTTAAGCTTCCCTGTGCCATTCAGACTGATGGAGAAGCAGCATGCCCTGGGGAGGGGTGTGTCCTTGCTCTGCTCCACAGCTGTCTTGTCCACCAACCTGGCCAGAGGTGTGGTCTACACACACCTCCATCCCACCTACATCTCCCCCTTTAATCTTAGCCTTTGAGTAGGCATGTGAGTCCTTTGGGACACTGAGTAAAGTCACAGCATTTTAATCAGCATATTCACTTCGTAGTTTTACTTGCCTTTTGATGGAGGAGGAAGTCTCATCTCAGGGATGTAACCAATTAATTATTGTGCGTGTGTGCTAAGTTGCTTCAGTCATGTCTGACTCTGCACGACCCTATGGACTGCTCGGCTCCCTGTGTCCATGGGATTCTCCAGGCAAGAATACTGGAATGGGTTGCCATGCCCTCTTCCAGTGGAATCTTCCTGACCCAGGGATCAAACCTGCGTCTCTTATGTCTCCTGGCAGGCAGGTTTGTTACCACAAGCACCACCTGGGAAGCCAGATTGTTGTGGAGCAATCATCAAATACTCAGGTTTCAGTAATATGTTGGACTATGATTTAATTATTTTCCTTAAGAAATGTATTGTTGTTTAGTTGCTAAGTCGTGTTCAGCTCTTTGTGACCTCATGGACTGCAGCGTGCTAGGCTCCTCTGTCTGCCACTGTCTCCCAGAATTTATTCAGATTCATGTCCATTGAGTCGGTGATGCCATCCAACCATCTCATCCTCTGTCGTCCCCTTCTCTTTCTGCCTTCAATCTTTCCCAGCATCAGGGTCCTTTTCAATGACTCGGCTCTTTGCATCAGGTGGTCAAATTATTGGAGCTTCAGCATCAGTCCTTCCAATGAATATTCAGGGTTGATTTCCTTTAGGATTGACTCTTTGAATCTCCTTGCAGTCCAAGGGACTCTCAAGGGTCTTCTCAAGCACCAAAGTTCAAAAGCATCAATTCTTTGGTGCTCAGCCTTTCTTACAGTCCCACTCTCCAGTAGTCATGTATGGATGTGAGAGTTGGACCATAAAGAAATGTATGCTATTTTAATTTTGAATGCCCAGTGACTAATTAGTGTTAGCTGGATATGATTGCCTTACCAGCAACAGTCTCCCCATTCCCTCACATCAGATATTGAAATAATTGACTGTGTTTAGATGACAAACACTGAATTGTTATGTTTTAATGAATTGGGTTTGCAGAAATTCATAGATGAAATGAACATGCATCTATAATATTTAAATTATTTATAGATTTTAGAAGTCTTAGAAGCCTAAATATGTTTACTATAAACCACACTGAGGAACTGTTGGTTGAAGGGGTGGAGATGGCTTGTTATAAACCAAGGAGTTCACATTTCATCCATGTAGACAATCAAAAATGAAAGAGGAAAGGGCATACGCTCACCCTCCCCTCCTTGCCCTCATTGTTTGAAAACATTGGGAAGAAAACTAAACACTTACAATATTCAATCAAAGCTGATATATAAGATATTAGTAGATATTTGTCTCAGTGCTACAAGATGTGGAATAAAAAACCCAGAGTGAACTCAGGGTTTTCAAGGATCATCTGCCTACCTAACGTGAAATAAAAGGGGGAAAACACCCTGAAAAACAAACACCAAATGGACACAATGCAAACTAAAGAAGCTGGGGGTGAAACGTGGAACAGCTAAAAGTTCTGTGGGTCTCCGTGGGAACTGACGGAGCCTGGGGGACTGGTACCAGGGAGGCAGGCAGTGGGGCTTCATTCTGGGTAGGCTGCTAGTGTGTGCTATATTGACTAAGGAACCACCTGTTGCCCATTCGGTGGTGTGTGTTTATTAACACTGCTCCTGTAACAGGACTGGAGGGACCCATGGGGAGGGATACAAGTAGGAAGAGGTCAAGGAAGATTACTGTTAACTGAATGTAAATAATGGGCTTGAATGTAAACAATGGGTCTTGTGGTAGAGGCAAGGGAGGGGAGTAGTTAGCCCCAAAACAAAACATCTTGAAAGATTGCTTAATGGAGAAATGGAATTCTTTAATCAAATTGTAATCATTCATTATAGGAAAGATTACAGTGATTGCGAGGTGCCGTTATTACTTGCCACAGTAGTGTAAGATTTGTATCAGCTTGGCTTTTAGTTAATTATGTTTTCCTGGAGTCTTTTTTTGTCTTAATAATGTTTCAGAAAAGATTGGAATCGTTTACCAGTGCCAGAGTTATTCCTTAAGGAATAAAGTAGTTGTTTCCAGAACCACATTAATCCCTTTTACACTAATAACTATTTATGAAGGTACATTTTAAAAATAATTCTACATATACCTTAATTACAAAGACTAATTGTCGGTACTAGAGATAACAGAACTCCCAAATGACAGAGAAAGACATATAGACATGATTTTATGTAATTCTACTTACAAAAGTTGTAGGAATTTCTGATTAAACAAGTTCGATTTCATTTGATCATGATAATGCATGCTTCAGTTCAGTTGCTCAGTTGGTTCCAACTCTTTGCAACCCCATGAACTCTAGCACGCTAGGCTTCCCAGTCCATCACCAACTCCCAGAGCTTGCTCAAACTCATGTCCATTGAATTGGTGATGGCATCCAACCATCTCATACTCTGTCGTCCCCTTCTTCCCCTGCCTTCAGTCTTTCCCAGCATCAGGATCATTTCCAATGAGTCAGTTCTTTGCATCAGGTGGCCAGAGTATTGCAGCTTCAGCATCAGTCCTTCCAATGAATATTTAGGACTGATTTCCTTTAGGATGGACTAGTTGGATCTCCTTGCAGTCCACGGGATTCTCGAGAGTCTTTTCCAACACCACAGCTCAAACGCATCAATTATTCAGTGCTCAGCTTTCTTTATGGTCCAACTCTCATATCCATATATGACTACTGGAAAAAACCATAGCTTTGACTAGATGGACCTTTGTCGGCAAAGTAATGTCTCTGCTTTTTAATATGCTGTCTAGGTTTGTCAATAGCTTTTCTTCCAAGGAGCAAGTGTCTTTTAAATTCATGACTGCAGTCACCATCTGCAGTGATTTTGGAGCCCAAGAAAATAAAGTCCGCCATTGTTTCCCCATCTGTTTGCCATGAAGTGATGGGACCAGATACCACGATCTTAGTTTTCTGAATGTTGAGTTTTAAGCCAGGCTTTTCATTCTCCTCTTCATCAAGAGGCTCTTTGCTTGGATAACTAATTTCTTCATTGACCTGTTCCTTTCTATGTACTCTTCTATTATGAAGGGAAAATAGATTTTTTAAAAGTCCCCTTCTTGAAGTTTCCACTCTCATAACCCTATCTTTTTAAAATCACTTTATTTATCTTTTTTGTTTTAGGGCCTGCTGAGTCTTGGCTGCTGGGCGGGCTTTTGTCTAGTTTCAGTGAGTGGGCCTACTCCCTAGATGCTGTGTGAGGCCTTGTACTGTGGTGGCGTCTCTCGTTACAAAACACGGGCTCTGGGTACTCGGGCTTCAGTGGTTGTTGCACGTGGGCTCAACAGTGGCAGCTCTCAGGCTTAGTTGCTCCTTAGCATGTGGAATCTTCCTGGACCAGGGGTCGAACCCATGTGTCTTGCATTGGCAGGCAGATTCTTTACCACTGAGCCACCAGGAAAACCCTCATACTCTCATCTTAATTCATCCTCTTTGCCTTAAACGTGACTTGAAATATAAGTGTGTTTGTAATGAAGGCAGAATCTGTCAAATTCTAACTGCAGGAAAAGGAGTGTGCTCAGGTTGCATAAATGGATGGAATTATCTCATAGGAAGACAGAGGAGCCAACTTTGCACATACGTTTCTTTGTTGTTTGCAGCAAGACTCCTCTGGTGTCATCTCTGCTGGAATGTAAAGGTCAAAGTAAACTTCACACAGCCAGCTTCTCATCTCTGTATGCTGGCTAAATGTCTCAGGATGGTAAAGTTTAACTAATGGGAAACTAATCTAATTCTATGTGCTTCTTAGAAATGTGTAGATTATGCTTTCCAGTTGAAACAATTCTATATACAAACATCTTAAAAACCCAGTTTTAGATCTCTAGTTTCTTCTTACTGAAATATACTTGACTTACAATATTATATTAGTTTCAGATGTCCCACATAGTGACCCAGTACTTTTACAGATTATGCTCCATTAAGTTCTTACAAGATAATGGCTGTTTCCCTGTGCTGTACAACACATCCTTCTTGCTTATCTATTTTAGACATAGTAGTTTGTATCTCTTGATCATATGTCCCCTAACATGCTCCTTTTCCCATCCTACTGGGAATCACTGGTTTATTTTCTCTATCTGTATTTCTGTCTTGCTATGTACATTCATTAGTAGTTTTTTTTAGATTCAGTATTTAAGTGATGTCATGTACTATTTGTCTTTCTCTGTCTTAACATTTCACTAAGCATAATATTCTGTGGGTTCATCTCCATCATGACAATTGACAGAATTTCATTCATTTTTGTGTTTCAATAATACAACATTGTGGTGGCTTCCCAGGTCACTCAGTGGTAAGGAATCTGCCTGCCAGTGCAGGAGATACAGGTTCAGTCTCTGGGTCGGGAAGATCCTCTGGAGGAGGAAATGGCAATCCACTCTAATATTTTCGCTTGGGAACTCGCATGGACAAAGGAGCCTGGCTGGCTACAGTCCATGGACATGATTTAGTGACTCAGCAACAACAGCACAACATTGTATGTATATTCTATCTCTTCTTTCTCCATTTGTCTCTTGACGCGCACTTCCTTGTGTTGCTTCCATATCATGGCTACTGGAAGTAGTGCTGCTATGAACACTAGGGTGCGTGTATCTTTTCAAATTAGTTTTTTCATCTTTTCTGGATATATACCAGGAGTAGAACTGCTGTATCATATGGTAGTTTTATTTTAGTTTGAGAAACATCCATACAATTTCCCACAGTGACTGTACTATCTACATTCCCACCAACAGTGTATGAGAGTTTCCTTTTCTCCACATCCTTGCCAATATTATTGTAGATTTTTTGATGGTAAGTATTCTGACAGGTGTGAGGTTCTATCTCATCATCCTTTCAGTTTATTTACATGCCTCTGATTGGCGATGTTGAGCATTTTCTCATGTGCCTGTTGGCCATCTCTATGTCTTCTTCGGGAAAAAAACGTCAATTCAGGTCTTCTGCCCAATTTTAAGTTGGGTTGTTTCAATGTTGAATTGTATGAACTGTTCATATATTTTGGAATTTACTTGTTAAGTCACATTTGCAAATAATTTATCTCCATTGATAAGCTGACTTTTTTTGTCAGTGGTTTCCTTTGCTTTAAGTTTTATTTAGTTGTAGTTGATTTTATTCTTCTTTTGTCTTTTAATCTTCGTGGTTAAGTGGTTGATCCTCAGTCCTTATGGTATATTTGCCTTTCCTCAAAGAAATTTCCTTTTCCCATAGATACTTGCCTCTTTTCATGTTAGATAAGATCCTGTGACTTTTCTTTTAGGGTAGATTTAGTGTTGATCAACTCTTTTAGTCTTTCCTTATCTGAGAAGTTCATCATCTCTCATTCTATTGTAAATGATAATCTTGCTGGGTTTAGTAACCTAGGATACGTTTTTCTTTTTCAGAACTTTGAATGTATCATGCCACTCCCTTCTGGCCCACAGTTTCTGCAGAGAAACCAGCAGATAGCCTTGTGGGGATTCCCTTATATACAGCTCTTGTTTTCTCTCTTGCTGCCATTAGAACTTTGTCTCTTTTGCTATTTTGATTCTGTTATGTCTTGATATGGGTCCGAGTTCATCTTTTTTGGGACCCTCTGTGATTCCTGTACCCGGATATCTGTTTCCTTCTTGATTTGGGGGAGTTTTTTAGTCATAATTTCCTCAAATACATTTTTGATTCCTTTTTCTCTCTTCTCTGGGACCCTTACAATGTGAGCGTCGGTATGCTTAATGTTATACCAGAGAGCTCTTGTTTTCACTTAAAAAAAAAAAAATTATTTTTCCCAAGATATTCTGGTTGGGTGATTTCCGCTGTTCTATTTCCAGGTCACTTATGCGTTCTGTGTCAATCTGCTGCTCATTTCTTCTAGTGTGTTTATTTCAGCTGTTGAATTCTTCATTGCTGATTGAGTATTTATTTTCTAGTACTTTGTTAAAGTGTTTACTGTGTGCATCAATTCTTTTCTCTAACTCAGTTACTATTACTCAAATATTACTGATGCTTTGTGTTCTTTAGTTGGTAAATTGTTTATTTCTGTTTCATTGTTTTGAGGGAGTTTCTCTTGCTCTGTTTCAATTGAGAGTAGTTCCTCTGGATTTTTGCTTTATTTCTCTGCCTCTGCGAGTTTAGGTGAAAGGTAGCTACTGTGGTCTTGAAGGGGTGTTCTTATGTGGGAGCATAAGAACTGGTGCGCCCAGTACCTTTGGTGGATGAGCTAGATCAGACAGGGATTAAGTCACCTCTTTCTTCAGGGTCTGTGGTAGCTATCAGCTCAGTGGGTGGTGGGGCTAGAGATGGAGGGGCTGGAGCGGTGCTGCGTGTGACTTCCCCTTTGCTCGGTGGCTGTCACTGCCCTGAGGCCCTAGGGGCTGTCAGACGCCCCATAGCTGGGTCTGAGCTGGCTCTGTTCCCTTTCCCCTCATTGTGACGCTTGCCCCGGGGTGGGGGAGTGCTGAGGCGGGTGGGGGAGTGCTGAGACAGGTGGGGCCTGTGCAGGTTCTCAGTACATGTCCTCTGCCGGCAGAGGCCTGAGTTACCTCTTGTGTGCTGCCTTTACAGGCATCCAGTTGTTACCTTCACTCTACTTAGATGCAGCCTGCATGTAAGTCCCCAGTGGGGGATGAGCGGTGGTGGAGTGGCCACCATCAGAGATCTGGGTGCCTTCTGATGTGCCGCTTGTGTGATCACTAACAACGGGCACTGCCCTCCCACCCAGGCTCCAGCCGAGGGCCGGGTTACGTCTCTCCCCTGGTCATGGCTCCTCCAGATCCTGTGATGCGCTGGGGAGGGATGTGAGGGGGCCAGTGCAGCTAGGTGGCTGCAGGAAACCCAGCAGTCACCAGAGTGAAGCTCTCTCTACCCTGCCTCCGGGACAAGGCAGTGAGTGTGCGCTCCTTACTAGGAGAGTCCAGGCTCTCCATGGCTCTTCTGTTAGTCCTAGCAGTCCTCCAGCTGGCTGAGGGGACTTGTCTCCTCCAAGTAGGACCCCAGCACTGAAGGGCCCAGTCTGTGGCTCCAACCATTCACTCCGAGTAGGTTCCCCGCTTCCCCACATATTCCCCTTTTTCCTCTGAGTCCCTGCCCAGTGACACAGGTTTCAATGGTATTGCTTTCCTTCTCTTCCTACCTGATTACCTGTGTATCTTTCTTAGAGCCTTGGTTGAACAGGAGTTCTTCTGCCAGTTTGCAGTGAAAACTGTCCCACATGTAGATGTATCTTTGATGTGTTCATCAAGGTAGGTGAGCTTCACATCCTCATACTCTGCCATCTAGATCTGAATCTCTCAGACCTCTGATTTCTTATAATTAAGTCCAAATTTTTTCAATATATTCTTTTAACATAATCACTGAAAAGAAAAATTCATGGCCAAGTAACTAAGAAATGTCTTGAACTCTAAACACATTCTGAATATTTATGTTGATTTTCAACTTTTAATCAAATGGCAAAATAGAAATTCTATTTGTAAAATAACATTTACCCCCATAGAGTTTGAAAGTTGAAATATGTTAATAAATTACTGTTAGCACATATATTTGGGACTCTCTCCAAGTCCCAAATTACTTAGGTATTTTTCACAGTTCTTTTGGTTGAGTCCTTTCTTTTGTGTATGTGTTTTTATGCCAGAAATAGATTTGAAGTGTTTTAATTGTTGGCATTTCTATCTGAAAACAGTTGGAGTCATAATGCTTATTTTTGGCAAGCAGAATCATCTACCACAAAGCAATCTGTAATATAAAACCTATAGCATAAATTTTTGTCTTTAGTGGGAGGAAATCCACCACAATAGGTTAGGGATTAACTGTACACATTTACTTCTGAAGTTTCTGTGGCAATTAAGTGATTTTGGTAAATGCCAATTTCCTACTTATTAGGAGTAAGAACATCTATTTGTGCAACTCAAATGGAAAATAGATGTGATTGAATTATCTGTCTTCTCCAAAACTCCTCTTCAGCAAGATAGGATTGTACCTTTCCAGTGCCTCTTTAAAGCACAAGTGGAGACCTCAATTTTTGAGACCCAGTGCAAGAACTCATGTCACGGCAAACTTGAGAAATAATACTGCCAAGTGAACCAGAAAGATGTTTTATTTTAAACAGGCTTCAAATGAAGGTTGAAGTAATCTGGAACAGACACTTTTGCAAATCTACATTTCATGTTTTCCAAAGTGCTGACTGCCAGAGTAAGACAACAAAATTGTTTCTGGATGTGTGAAGGGAAAAAGGTTGCTATTATTCATTTTTGCAGATGCACAGTTCAGTAACTTGTACATGGAAACACTATGCAAATCTTTCTAAAACTTGAAAATACAGTAGTGGATGCCTGATTCAACAAGGTTTTAAGTCATGAGAAGTAACCAGTGACAGTTTGCCAGACTTCTACTCACCCCAGATCACCTCCCCTCTGAGATGATTTATAAGGTTCATTTTAGAAGATACTTGTAGCATACACATTCTGTAGATTTGAACTTCAAATGCTTTACATTCTAAACTGAGCTTCACTGGACCATGTAGTTTTACAACCGGAAATCTTTCAGCATTACTTCTTTTGGGGAAGAAACTGAGAAGACTGTGTTGCCTATTTCAAAAGGAATTTTTGCTTAAGTGGATTGAATTTTAAACACTGATGTCTCAATATTGAGAATTTGGTTGTGGTTTGATTTTTGTGGAGATCATTATCTTAGAAATACTGATAGTGGTCTTATTAATCTACCTATGGTCAAACTAGATATGGCTCCTGTGTTGGTTTTGATTTGGTTATTGGGGTCAATTTCTTATTAACTTTTATACTGAGCATTTCAATTTTGAATTGGGTATTAGTTTGAGAACTTCTACGGTGAGATGTGTCTCTTGCAATTGCTGGTGCTCTATTTCCATGTGACACTTGCATACATGGCTTATTATCTTTGTTACGTGTTCACTGTATTGTCTTTTTCAGTGGGTATAAATTCAGTTCTCTGGAGGTTTTTCAACTGAACAAAAAATTGTACCTAGGTAATACTTCTCAAAGATCAATTAAATATATGACATTTGGCTAGTAACTGCTTGTTGACATACCATGCTGAGTTCTCAAAATTAAAATGAATATTACTTTCCATGATTTATCCATGTGTTCTATTAAAACAATTTTGAGACTGTTAAATATGTGTCACATCCCTTCAGTCATAAGTGAATAATAACTAACTTGATGACAAAACAGTAAGCACCAATAAGACTGTCAAGAGAATACTTTTGATTTTCAATTCTTAAACTATTTCTTTCCCTGAAACAATATTTACAAAAACAAGAAACTCTGAATTCTTTTACAAATTGTATTCAAATTTTTGTATTTTATATGTGATAACCAAGATTATATTGTGAGCATACTTAAAAGCAAAGTTTTCCATGTGACATGAGTAGATATCAAGAGCTTCCTTCCTATTACCATCAAGAATTATGTGCTGTAAGATGCAAAGATAAAATCACGTGAGGAAAATTTGAGAAAGGCAAAGAGAAATGCAACTGTAGCCAAGCTGAGCCCCACAGACTTCAAGGGAAACTTTGCAAACTGAATGAGACAGATAACACTTGTATGTGTAATGTCTATTGACTTGAGGGCTTTCTAAAAAGCACTACCGTATTTTTCATCAGACAGTTTTTGCAGGGAATAAAACTTGTATAATTTCTTTTTAACTTTTATGCCTTTCCAGATATACAGGGTTTATTTTACCTTGAGGGATACACTGAGCTATGGGAACACTCGATGAGTCTTACTGTGTGGGACTGGGTGTGCACCCGGCCCCTCACCCTTCCTTTCCTACTTTTACTGTTATCTCACTCACCAGAAGGAGCCGAGGAGAAATTAAACCAATTCTACTGACTTGTTTATCTGTGTTACTCTTGTTCTGAACCTACATGATGCTATGGCCATTAACAGCCACTTCCATACAATCAGAAATAGTTTAAATAATGCCTTCTGAAAAAGTTCTTTGTTATAGGATGCTAGCTGTTTTAAATTCAAGGACTCTTCTCTTGCCTTGCTACCTACCTTCCATCTGCCAGAAATCCAGACATCTTGCTAACACTGTCATTTTAATAAGTTACTTGAGGTAACCTTTAGCTCAGTAAGGTGTCTGACCAATAGGATTTACAGTTTTTTCCGCTCTAAACACTATGTACAAATGTGTGGCATCACTGAACTAGAAGACCCCATTTGGATCAAAACCATAATGCTAGAAATCATTAACATTAAATCCTCTTAAACACTACAGAAACAGTATGTAAGAATTTATTGAAGAAATAATTTTTATATTTCCACTGATTCCTAGGATGAATTATTTTTAACCTCAATTATAGACCATCCTCCTTCTATATTCTTATCTATAGAGCTGTGCACAGAACCTACTTCAGAATCTTCATGTGGGTAAATAAATGCTTATGGTGAACTGAGGTGACAATCTGTGTAATTCATTAGAAAGATGAATGTACTTGAGAAGAAGCATAATGTTACATGAATTATGTGCATAACGTCAGACTTCTGCATTATGTGTAATCCTACTTGGAATAAAATACTGAACTCTTATCCATTAATTTTGCTAATAATATTACTACTTTTTGATAGTCAAAGTTTAGTTATCTGACTATAAAAAGCTAGACACTCATCATAACCTATTTAAATGCATATAAATAAATTCTTTGATACAAGACTGCTGGTTTTCCATAAAGCAGACCATCTAATTCAATTAGAGACACAGATGTCCACATTAGTTACAATTCTTATCATTCAGAAAGCATTTGTGCTAGTTTTATAAGAACAATTTCCTTTACTTTTTCAATAAGTAATAAAGTTAGTCTAGCAATGAAAAGGTAGAAACTGTAGATGAAATACTGCATTTTAACATTAAATGTGAAAATGTGTGAAATGAGTGGATATTTATGTACATCTTTATGGCAACCTTTCCCACTACATGAATAGCTCAGATATTTTTACAAAAACAGAGATAAATCCATTTGAAAATGTAATAATGCACGTGTGCATGCGTGTGTGTGCACACACACACAGAAGACGATAAATTTACAAAACGTATCAGTAGCTGGTGGCCGTGGGAGAATGAAAAATAGTTGATTACGAACAGTCACCCCAGATTCCAACTATATTTATACATTAATTGTGCATTTATAAAAACCTTACAAATAATTGTTTTTCCAGGAAGACATTATAAGTAACATTTAAATACATGTAGTAAGAAAACATCTTAAATTCTTAAAATCACAGTTAAACAATACAATAAGCTGATGGCTATAAAAGAATCTGCTTTGTAAAGACTTGTCCATTCATGTTTGAAACAACACCATGTTCTTTATTCATTATAACATATAATTTCTGTGAAGTTTTTTAAATTGTTTCAATGCATGGATAATTATTCTGAAATACAACAAAAAGTCACATACATATTTGAACCTGTTGTTTATATTAAAAGCATTTCTAAGGTGTTGCTAAGGTTAAAGCGGATTTACTTTCAAATTATGTAAACTAGAAAGGTTATTTGAATTGTTTTCTAATAAGTAGATGATTAATTGCATTTACCTGTCAGGACATGATGGTAATTTAGATAACACATTGTCTTGTGTTCTGAGAACACTATGGAGAATCCAAATTTCATTTTCTGGGCAATATACTGAGGTCATTTGGCACACACAAAAGAGAAAGTGGGATAAAGTTTTAATGTTAACTGCAAATAAGTTCTGGGAATAAATATTTTTTCTAGGAATATTAATACTTGCCTTTGTCATGCTAATTGCACATCTCACTTAAAAAATGGAAATGCCAAATATTTCCAGGAAAATACTACATTTCAATGACTGAGATAGTCGAAGTGAGTCCAGTCCTGAAGACAGTAAATCCACGAGGGGAGGTGGTGGAAGATAAACTGTAATTCTATACATGAAAAGACTTAATCCCACTTGAAACTTTATAGTATCTATATATTTGTCTACATATTTAAGGTTGTAGACAGCAAAAGTATTTACATTAAACTACTTATAGAAATTATTTTTCTTCTATTCAGGAAGACCATTACACTAAGTTAAAATGGGGAACTTAGAGGAAATACTCCTTGGGAGACTTACTCAATTCAGAATTTCTCTTTAGCACAAAGTTCAGAAAAGTAATTAAAGAGGTCTCAGGTGTTTTCATCTGTAGGTCCTTCCTTTCAATCTGAATTACAGTCCATGGGTAAAGTTGACACTTGTGGTGAAATGGATGAATGTGAATTCAATTTCTTCTAAACACATGTCTACATCGAAAGACTGTAATCATCGCACAATTCATGGCAGTGAAGTGACCAAGGATTTAGGTGGGCCCTTACGCTCTTACCTTTAGATGCAGTGCCTTCGTAAGAAAGCCTATCGTGGACAAGCTAGCACAGGGTGTGAAGCAGGCGGGGCCGTCTGCTTACATTTGCATTACTCTGTCCATCCCAAATGACTTAAATCAGCTAATTTTTACCATTGAGATAAAACACAATCAAAGGGAGGAATTAATAGTTACCCAATCCAAGTCATAATGGAAGTGTTTTGTGAGCAAACTTCACATTGCTTCCCCCAACACACATGTACACACACACACAAGTATAATATGCCAAATGGAAGTGTGTTGATAGTGGTTCACCTTTCCAGTATTTCTCGAGGTATGGTTCACTGACACAATTAACGGTGACAATCTAAAAGTGGAAACTGTAAATTTTTTTTCCCCTGGGAAAACTGTATACTGTATGAAGAAAACCCTAAGGGTGGGTAAAAATGTTAACTTTTTATTTCTACTGGAGGATGTGAGATTGGGAGGGAGGCATGAAGAAAAAGGCCAATGAAGACTTCATGGCATTAAGGACTGTGGAAAACTTTGCCAAGGGCTCAGTACTAAATGCCTGGGTATATATTCTCAGAATGAAATGATAGGAAAAAGGTATGGACAGATGTAGGGCTTCTGCATTTTCCAAACTGAACTCCTTTATTTTCATTTGCTCTTTCAAACCACAGGAAGAATGTCAACTGAATGAGCCTATGAAATGCAATAGAGTTCAGAATGCTTAGAGAATCATAAAAAAAGACACGGATGTTTTTGCTATTTTATTCCTGGAGAGAGATGATTGTTGTAGGCACTTTCCATGACTCACGGAGCAGATTTATTAATTTTCTGGCCATAGAGAAATCGCAACCTCACATTCTTAGCTATGTAATTCCTGTTCATCAGAAACTGAGTCCAAACTGGAACACTTGGGAAGAAGCACTAACATTCACCCACCAAAGCTGTGGGTTGTTACCAGATCAGTGGTACCTCCAGACTCTGTTCCCATGTGCAATTTTGCCAGAAGAAAGACAGCTGATTAAAGACATACATACCTTAGAGATAACTTGTCATATATTTTCAACTATGGTGAGTTAGGCAGAACGCAAAGCAGAGTGATAAGAATGTTTTCACCTATTTATTTTTATATTACACATGTATATTTTATATGTTCAATGTAGGCAAGAATTGCTAATGTTACTGTGAGATGAAATGTTAAAAGTAACTCAGGAAAGGGTAGTATACATAAAGACCAACACAAATGCATGAGGTGAAAAGAGAAAAGGACAAGGTTTAAATGATTCAACTCCCAAACAAAATTAATATACAGATATACTGTTTTCCATTTGGTGGATGAGAAAATTATCTGATGTTAGAATTAAGTATCCTTATTTTCTGGTTTCCTTGAATACAGCGTCTTCAAATTTTCAACTGTCAGGAACTTAAAAGACTAGCTATTTTTAGTCTGGGGTCCAAGAGAAAAAGAAATACTTAAGCTGAATTGATTGCCATACCTTGGTTTTTACTTTTTTTTTTTTTAAACCAAATAGGCTAGAAATAATGGGACCCATATTGCCGTCCACATTCTAATATTACCCCCAAAATGAGAGCAAGTAAAATCATGCTCATGATTCTTTGATAATAAGAAACAATACCTTCTTAGAAGGCAAATAAAAGAAATTCAAGATCAGTAACAATGGAGAAGAGAGTCAACAAAATTTTCAAAATTCTAGCATTATAAGATTAAGCTTACCACAAGACGGTCAGTGTTCACACAACTATCATAAAGTTTATCCTTGGAAAATTCACGTGTCTGTACAAGGTGTCATCTTCAGGCTACCCTGGCTTGAGTTAAAGACCTTGTGGTCTGAATTTTTCATGAAAGCTTGTCTGCAGCTTGAAAGCTTGAAGCTGTTCTCCAGTGTGCAGTCCTAGCCTCTGCACAATGTGTGATTAATGGCAACTAGTTTGATTAGTTTAAATCTGGACATAAATTTTAATTCAACTTCCTTTTCCCCTTTTAACAGTTCTGCCTAGCATCCCTGTCATGCACAGGCAAAAATCTTTATTTTCAGAAGGAATAAATCCTTGTGGATTTGAGAGAAGTAAGTCATCTAGGATCAATGATGAGTAAATATAATGCCAAAGTGTCACTTTAGAGACCATTTGCCTCAAGAAAGATGGATGCCCCTTACCTGATATTAAACAATGCTTTTCAAAATCTCTTGAGTTTGGATATATAGTTGTTTATAATTTTAACAGGGAGGATCAGCATCTTAGCTTTCAGAGTCTAAAGTTGGTCTTCACACTTTTCCATTATAACTTTGGTGTTTACATGTATGATGGAACACAGGAAACACAAAAGATCTGAAAAGGGCCACAGAGCGATGTGTTTTCATAAGGGAAGTGTTTTGTTTAAATTTTTCTAATGTTTTCTGAACAGTTATACAAAGTAGAATATGACTGATGTCAATGACTACAATAATTTCCCTCTAATAAAAGTCCTATATCCTGGGAACACAGCACCTGCTTTGCTGCCAGCGAGTAGGGACACAGTCAATTCTGCCACTAGTAAGATACTTGGGTAGACAAGCGGCACTCCAGAACCCCTGGGGTGTGATTAAAATTTTCCTTCTCCTTTGTGCTAAAAGCCTCAATCATTTGAATGTATCTCTTTGCAGTGTCTGTGTGAAAATGTTCACAAGAAGTCTGAATAAAAATGAGGCACCATTTCACATTAGTATCTTACTAAAAAACAGCTCTAGCATTCCTGGTGACAAGTGACTAATTCAAGCAAATAGTTACTATGTCTGGGCTTTATCGTGTTAAAGAGAAAATGTGTTGCTAAAAATATGATGACCCCTGGCACTTTATTGCTATGGTCTAAGCAACTGAGGCTAATTACTGATTTTCTGTATCATCTAAGCCAAATCAAGAATTCCACCTAGAGCAGTTACTGCAGAAATATACTGTGTTAGGCCCCAGCTAAGCTTCTGTTGATTTGAAGTTTTTTTCCTACATAAAAAGTACAAAAATACTCACTGAAGGTTACTGAGAAATTGTTTGATTTGACATAAAGATGAAGACACACTTCTTTCCTTAGTACACGTTGTCATTCACAGGATAACTTGCATCACACGCGATTTAATGAAAGCTCTCAAATAAGCGATTTTATTCCTATCCATGATTGCAGACATTTACAAAACCATAACATCTGAGTTCACCTTAAAAAATAACTTATATAAAGCAGTGATATACACAGCACAAAATAGTTCAGGGAGGGGCAGGAGCAACTTTTAATAATTAAAATGTAAACGTGAAAAAAAGGATGGAATAAAAGTCCCTACTCATTTCTACGTAAGATGTCATGTGATAGTTATTTTACAATGTCCTGTGGGTCAATGTATGTATGTGCGTGTGTCCATGTAACATACACACATACAATACATTCTCTTTCCCACACATATACATACACAGATAATCATTTGCAGTTCAGTTGAGGGCAATTCTAATGCGCCGCTCCGTACAGTTGTTCGAATCACGTTTGGACCCGCTTTCTTCACAAAATAGGGGAGAGAGCAGGAAATAAAAAGGTTGGTTTGGTGTGACTGAGATTCCTTTGTTTAACTGTACACTGTGATGAATAATTTTCTTCCGTAGTAGTTCTGTGAAGGGCTGACTCACTGTGGTTTCCATGAGGAGACTTGGTAATGGATCACACACTCATTGTCATGCTAGGGGAGTACTAGGAGAGAAGAATCCATATTTTAACAACAATTCTACAGGCCACTGACATCCCCCTTGGTAAACAACAGTAACTGTGAATTTTAATACTTTTTATGAACAAGCTTTTAAGACACCATAAAAATTTAGAAAGCAGGAAAAGAGTAAATTATATAGAATTGACTGTCCTGAAATGTTAACTATTTCCTCTGGAAAGCAACCAGTCCTGTCCTCTCTCTGAGCGTAAGGGGCTGATAGGTACCTGGTCCCTTAGCTTTTTTTCTTCTAGCCAGATTCAGGTTTTATGGGCCCTTGGAACAACTAGGACAAAAATCTAGCCCAAGGTCGAATCATATGAAATAAGTATGGGGGGCAGGCTAGTCTTCGTTTTTCTGCTAGCTTGGTTAAGATGGGAGGCTACTAGCCTCTCAGTGCTTGTTTCCTCACCTGTTAATTCTGCTTAATGATAGTGTTAATCTTAAAGGGGTTTTGGGAGGTTTGAATATAAACCCCTTAAAACTATGTACTTATTGGAAACACAGAAATGTGCTGAGTAAATGCTGGATTAATAATTGAACTTCTAGCTGGCCATAAGAAATCCTCACTAGAGCACTGAAAAATATCAATACTTAACGAGTCTGATTTATACTTCAGCATATAAACTTCCCTGAAACTCTGACTCCAATCTCAATCCACAAGCATTTCTGGGTGGGAGTAGGGGCTCTGCGCCAGGTGCTGCTTGTCCGTTTGAGGCTGACCACTGGTAGAGGCGAGGCTTTCAGAAATTTGGAAACAGAGTCTTATAAACGATAAGTAGAGCAGTTATTCTGATAATGATGACAATATACCCTCATAAAAAGCTTTTCTAAAGCTTTTTGTTTTGTATTGGGGTATAGCTGGTTAAGTGTTGTGATGGTTTCAGGGGGACAGTGAGGGGACTCAGCCATACACACGTGTACCCATTCTCCCCAAAACTCCCCTCCTCTCCAGCTGCCGCATAACGGTGAGTAGAGTTTCATGCGCTATAATGTAGGTCCTCGTTGGTTATCTACTTTAAATAAGGCCCAGGTATTACTTCTTCTCCACAACTCCAGATGTGTTTCTAATGAGCAGCCATGTTTAAAAACACCTGGACTATATGATCTTTTATTTTTATCTAGTTTGTTTCACTTTTTCTATTTCATATTCAGTGCTCCCAATTTCATTTAGTTTGTTTTTCAATTTCTCCATCACTGTTGTGTTTGATGTTCTTTCTCAAGTCTATCAAGTACAGTAGAAAAGCTTTTGTGTGTATATATATGTAAACAGTATGTATAATATATATTTTAGAAAACATGAATTTTTACCTAACTAAAAAATTTGACATTTGGATTCCATTTGTTTGACTTAGTATGAACAGATGCTAGATTTCTAATTGAAAAATAATAGATATGCAACAAGCAACAAAGGTTTCCTCTATAGCACAGAGAACTGTAGTCGATATTTTGTAATAACTTATAAGGCAAAACAATCTGAAAAATGATACGTGTGTATGTTTACCTGAATCACCTTGCTGTGCACCTGAAACATTGTCTGTCAACTATACTTCAATAAAACACACAGATTAAAAAAAACTAAATACAGCAGTGTGCACATGTCCATCCTAAACTCCCCAACTATCCCTTCCTCCATGCTTCACCCTCGGCAACCATGTTTGTTCTCTAAGTCTGCAAGGCTCTTTCTGTTTTGTAAGTAAGTTCATTTGTATCATTTCTTTTTAGATTTGACATATAAGAGATGCCATATGATATTTCTCCTTCTCTGCCTGATTTCATTCAGCATGAAAATCTCTAGGTCCCTCCACGTTGCTGCAAATGGCATTATTTCATTCTTCTTGATGGCTGAGTAATATTCCATTGTGTACAGGCACCACATCTTTTCTCCATTCCTTTGTCGATGAGCATGCAGGTTGCTAAATGTCTGGGCTCCTGTAAACAGGGCTTCCATGTGCCCTCATACTCTTGAGGAATAGACTGTGATGGAAGAGTACTAGAGTAGCATTGCCCAACAGAACTTACTTCAGTGGTGGCCACGTTCCACAGCCTGTGGTGTCCAGCACGAAGGCCACTAGCCACATGTGGCAACTTGAGCACGTGAAACGTGGCTAGGAACTAAAATTTTAACTTGATTTAACTTGAACTTGTTTAAATGCAGCTGGTGGCCTCTGTCTTGGACAACACATTCTAGATCATCTGTCATGGGAGAAGCATCTGCTACAAATGGAATGTTCTCTGGATGAAGGGGGTTTCCAGATTAGATGTAAATACGAGGTCTTAAATACTTGACATGTTTTATAAAAAACTGAGGACCAGGGCCTTTTCATACTGTTCATGGGGTTCTCAAGGCAAAAAATACTGAAGTGGTTTGCCATTCCCTTCTCCAGTACATCAGTTGATGCTTTTGAACTGTGGTGTTGGAGAAGACTCTTGAGAGTCCCTTGGACTGCACGGAGATCCAACCAGTCCATCCTAAAGGAGATCAGTCCTGAATATTCATTGGAAAGACTGACGCTGAAGCTGAAACTCCAATACTTTGCCTACCTGATGTGAAGAACTGACTCATTTGAAAAGACCCTGATACTGGGAAAGATTGAAGGCAGGAGAAGGGGACAACAAAGGATAAGATGGTTGGATGGCATCACCGACTCAATGGACATGAGTTTTCCAGGAGTTAGTGATGGACAGGGAGGTCTGGCATGCTGCAGTTCACAGGTCACAAAAAGTCAGACATGACTGAGAGACTGAACTGAACTGAGGACCAAGGCAAAAGGGAATTCCTTTTAATGTGGTACTAATGATTGTGCCTCATGGGAAGAGGCAGATAAAGTGAGAGGGTTTGGTCCATTCTGCAAGGGCTTAACCAGGAACAATGATGATCCTGAGAAGAAAGGCATGAACCTTCTGAAAAGGCAGCAGAGAGAACAGATGATGTGAACTCCAGATGAGCTAAGGTGGTGTAGGAATCAGAAATGAGGTATAAGGTGTGGACTAGATATGGATGGATGTGTTAATATGGAGAAAGCAGGATTTCCCAGGGAAGAGTGCAGGGCGACAGTGGTTCAGCTGGCAGAAGTCTGGACTGAAAGGCATCAGTTTGATCTATGGCTTAAACCCAAAACCCCACATTGATCTTGAGTAAAAGTAGATGACTAGGCCTGAAAACGGGTCACCAGAGCCTAAGAGGAGGATTGTTAATCCTTTAAACACAGGTCCAATCAAGAAAAAATCTACCTGTTAATCATTTAATAGCCTCAAATTTCCATTCAGTCTAGAAAAGCTAAATTAGACATGTTACTGACTTTCCATGTTGGAGTACAGTGAGTAGGTTGATAAAAGGGGAGACTGCTAGAAAAGACAAAGGGAATTTGATTTGATAGACAATGTCTTCCCCTTTAAGCTTGATAGTGGCAGCAAAAAGCAAAGCTAAATAAAGCCCCAAACCCCAAACAATCATAGACAAGGATCTGTGAAGTGGAGCCCACCCTGAACCTGTGCTGGGAGGGCATCTACCCCCAACTCATCAGGAGAAACCATGCAAATCTCCATGACAAGGAACGGCAGCATGCTGCCACTGCCACAAACTATCCACAGACTTTGACAAACGATTATATTTTGGTATTTGACATTTAGGAGCAAGACTAAACAAGAAAATAAATGGATACCAATGTTTTACTAAAAGTAGAAAACATTAGAATATGGCAAAATGGGCACAGGAAAGTTGATGCTGTTCAGTCACTAAGTTGAGTCCGACTCTTCACGACCCCCATGGGCTGTAGCCCACCAAGGTCCTCTGTCCATGGATTTCCCAGGCAAGAATATTGGAGTGGGTTGCCATTTCCTTTTCCAGGGGATCTTCCCAGATCAGGGATGCTTTCTATGGCTACTGTTATTTATAGTAAGAATCGGTGAATCAGTCATGTTGCACACAGAACCTTCTGTGATGATGGATATGTTCTATTCTGTGCTGTCCAGCACAGCAGCCATTAGCCACACATGGCTACTAAACCCTTAAGATGTAGCTAGTCTAATTTAGGACCTGAAAATTTTAACTGGATTTAATTTTAAACAACACAGCAAAATCATCAATCATTATTTTAAAGACAAAGACTTTAATGGGTATATTGTGCCAATCTAAAAACAGTAAAAGCCTTTAAAGCTTTTCTGAAAGGACTTCAAAGGGTATGTTGGAAAAATTTTCTGGGTAAGTCATAATTAATTCTACAGACCATCTCATTTAATGCACATCCTGAATAATCGGATTTTTAAAATCCCTGAATCCTTTTTTCATAAGGATTATTCCAGTTCATTCATATGTCAAGTAACATTAGGTAATATTGTTAAGAATACATTACAGTATTCATTCTAATTATACACTGTTTAAAAGTATGCATATATCCAAACAAATATATGTGGACATGCCCTGCTACCAAGCATGTTTATTGGTTGTTCCTATTTCTTAACACTAGCAATTGTTAAGATTTTAAATCTGTAGTATTTCAAATGTCTTGAGCAAATCTTACAGTAAAATGAGAATCTGTTACAGATTCATTGGGAAGTTAAAGAGAGTTAGGTTTATTCAGGGAAGAAACTGAGTGGAAAAATAGGGTACACCAAGAAAGTCAGGGCCAGATTTAGTCAGAAAGGATGGACGCATCATCTCTAAGCAACACGACTCAGAAAAATTAGCAAGCATCTAATAAAATTTAAAATTTGAAAGTACAAGTAACTGTAAAATGAGGCTCTGAGTATATTTGGAATAGTAAAATAGATTGTGTGTAACTAGTAAAATAGTTACTAAATTATAGTTACAAAATAATGTAAACTAATAAATAGTAAAATAGATTGTGTCTATATAAATGACGGGCTATTTGCACTGCTAAGGCTGTAAACCACTTATCTGCTATTGCTTTTATTGAAACTGCTTCAACTAAGTGAGATTGAGGGAAATTACAAATTTTCTAGGAAAACTCACAGAGTGTGCAAGCAAAGAGGAATTTTGCTATTGATTGCTATTCAAGCAGAAGAGAAACAGCTGACTTTTTTCCAGAAGTAAAGAGAGAGTAGGTGTTAAACAGGGTATCGTGCTTAGAGACATGAAATACTCATGGCGCACTGTCCTGAGGCCACACTGCAACGCTTCTGTCCTGCCACTGCGTCAGTGCGCCATGGAATATTCCCGTGTTTACTCGGGAGGCTGTGGCGTCAGGTTCCCCTCCGTCAGATGGGAACAGTTTGGCCTTACGAAACTGTTGACGTGTCAGTGTTTGGTTTAGCATGTGTAGTATGAGCCAGAGAATTTATTATGCCCACTTCAGGTACCGTGGACTTCATCGGAAGTATCCATTAAATCTTCAACCAATGTGTGTGCATTTCTGTTCTCACACTTTAAGAACACTTCAGATCCTATGTTTATTTCTAAGCATCTAGATATTTTCTTTTCTTATTAAATAAGAGATAATATTACAGGTACCTGAGCTGAACTAAAGTGAAATAAATCTAGTGTGTATGTGGCTATGTTAAAAAAATACATGGGGGCATATGTGATTTCTTTGCAATAGCAGAAAATGACAAAAGGCAGTAAGGGTAATAAGAAATGATCTACTGCCTTGTTGATAATTCCTATTTGGCAACATGATTTTGACAGCACGTTTGCTCAGCTGATTATAGTTCAGTGCTAAGGTGAAGTATTATGCTAAATTAATTCAAGAAATAAGACTGCTTTCTCCTGAGAGGCATGAAACACTATTTTGAATTAAACCTTTTTGTATTGTTTTCAAAACCAAACATTTTCTAGAGTCTGAACACTAGGGGGCATCTTTGTTTTTTGAAATAAAGGCTTGTTTATGATTTCCCCCCGCCCCAAAGAGTCTGAATAGTGGCTCTATTTTTTTGGTTCACATTTTTCTACATAAAGTGTGTTGGCACTTCAAGGTTTCTGCCTTTGGGTGGACATTTCCGTCTGTATATGGATTACATTAAGCAGCATGTATGAAATAACTGGGACAGTGTCTGTAACAATCAGTTAATAGATGTTTGCTTCCTTCCCAGGCTTCTTCTGTGGTTAAACTTCAAAATAAAGAGTGACAAATGCTCAAAAGGCAGACTGCTCAAAAATTTTGGCTTTACAGACTTTATGTGCATTAAACACTAGAATCTGATTGCATGTCTAGTCACGGGAAATGTTTTCTTTTTGAATTCATTAAGCAGTTCTGCTTTTCCTTGATGATAGTAAAGCTAACTTAGGAGAGATACCAAGTCTATTTACAGCTTTAAGGCCTTACTACATTTGTCTACATATGTCTACATACTACTACAATTTGCCATGAATTTCTTTTGTCTTCCTCCTCTCTGCTCCGTTTCTTGATCTTTTAAAGTGCAAACAAAAATGCAGTAGAAGAATCCCTATCAAGGGCGTCATTCATAGTGGAGACCCCCTCACAGGGTGGGGGCGGGGATGGCCGGTGGCCAGCGTGGACCTGCTTCTAGGGCTGCGCTACCTGCTTCCAGGGCTGCGCTACACTCCAGGCAGAGGCAGGTTTTCCACCCCCATCCAAGTAGTTCTCTTTGGGGGACTTTTCTAGTGGGGACGAGAGAGGGGAGGGGAGACAGGCTGGAGCTTTCTGTTTTTTGTTTTTTGTAACTCTGCATAGCAGCTTGGCATTTTACCTCCTTCCTGGCTTCAAGGGTAGCAAGGCCGGGCTAGGGGTGGGGGAAGCCCTGCTCAGCTGCTCTCTATGCTGTGCACACAGTCCCAAAGGGATGTGCTGTTTGGTGTGTGCATAGTCCACCTGGGGCCAGAGGGCGAGGCTGGTGTTTACACAAAGTAGATTTTAAACTCCCCTTCTCTCTGGTTTTCTGATCACCACGAAAAGCTCTCTGATGCCCACTATGAAGCTGGCCCCTCCCCGACGAACAAGCTGTCACCAACAAGGAGTCTGGGAAGGAAGAGTGGGGAGAGTTCCTCTCGTCCCAGCCTCTAATGTCACATGGGATCTCTTTAAAGAAGTTTTCTTGTCCAATACAAAGCTAATAAATTTCCTCAGTGCTCTTTAAACACATGGTTTGTATCTATTAACAGTACCTGTTAATCTGACACGTGGTTTAATTAGTTGTGTGAACACATTTTCCCCATCAGATTTGCATTCTTTGAGGTTAGGGATGTGTTATGTTTATTTCAGAATACTTTGTCCTTAACCTAGTGCTCTGCATACTACAGGCTCAACACATGTCTAATTGAACTGAATTAATTATCATTTACCTCACTGAATTATAAAATTTTGTTACTGGAAGAATTAACATAAAATGAAATTAATGTCTCTAATTAGATAAAGAGAATAGTAACTAATTAAAATTAATTTGTCCATAGTCTTGAAGCAAACTAGAGAAAGAACCAGGATCCAAAAAAACAAAATCCCATAACCCTAAGCGTTATGACAAACTACAAAGTTTCTCACATTTTTCTGTTTCCTCGTCACTGATGGGCTAATCCTTTGATTTTTTTAAATATAAATTTTTATGTATACCTTTCTTGTTCCCACTAATTGTATATAGCATGCAAATAAAAGCCAAACTAAAAATCAGTGTAATCTTATGTCTAGTTTTAACAGAAGTCAAGTGTCAAATTACAGGAAGTCTTGTCCCAGGTAGAGGTGCTAAGTCAATACCAAGAAGTAGAAGAATCCACAGAACACTCGATCTTGGGTTCCATTTGGGGACTTGGCCATTCTGGGTTAGTTAGGCGTGCTACAAGCTACTGCTTCAAATTCTGATCTCTGGTAAAGGCTGAATTAGGGCAAAATGAAGGTAAAGTCAGAAGGGTTTCTCTTCTGATCCTGCTTATAGTTTGGTAGATCCTCCATAATTTTAATAATGGCAGCACGTGTCCTGGAGGCACTGACCCTGTGGACATGAAACCAGCCTGGGTTCTGAAGTTCTTCATTCCAGTTCAGGCATTCTTAGCAGAGAACGTGGATTAGCACCACTGAGGAAGCTTTTTCACCTGGAAGTATGCTGGGCCCCACTCCCGGAAATCCTGAGTCACTGGGTCTAGGGAGGCTTCTGGGAAATTGTATCTTTAAAAATTCTACAGGTATTTCTAGTGTGAAAAAAACAGCTAGTTAACTATTGTCTAGTGTGATCATTCCTTGAGAAAGATGCCATGTTGCCCTTTTGGTCTCTCCAGTGCCTAGCATATTGCTTTGGCGAGTGCTCAGTAACTGTTAAATGAAGGAATGAATTTTATTGCTTCCCTGCTGCTGTCTGGAGTAGGCAATGGCACCCCACTCCAGCACTCTTGCCTGGAAAATCCCATGGACGGAGGAGCCTGGTAGGCTGGAGTCCATGAGGTCGCTAGGAGTTGGGCACGAGTGAGCGACTTCACTTTCACTTTTCACTTTCAGGCATTGGAGAAGGAAATGGCAACCCACTCCAGTGTTCTTGCCTGGAGAATCCCAGGGACGGGGGAGCCTGGTGGGCTGCCGACTGTGGGGTCGCACAGAGTTGGACATGACTGACGTGACTTAGCAGCAGCAGCAGCAGCAGCTGCTGCTGTCTATTTTTATGTAGACATGAACGCTGCCTTTGTTTAAAACTATAGTCTCACAAAAAATGATGTATCTAGTTCAGGTTAAATGTAAACAATGCATTAACACACCAGGCAGGAAAGTCTAGAGTGTGAAGCACAGGCATCTTAGAGACAAGTTTCAGAGCCTCAAAGGGTGACCCAGGACGCTTCAGTCACGTGGAGACTGAGGAAGGTGATCAAATGTGCAACCTGTTTCTAGCAGGTTCCTTCATAATGCATGATTTCTGTAGAAAAATTGTTCTTAGAATTTTCATTTTTGTAACCATGTACGTATAATCAGAGTTGAAAGTACATTTTTTTATGTTTTCAAAGAAATTCCACATTATTTTCTCTTAAAAGATCAACCTATTGAACTCTAAATAGTCATAATAATGGCTTCATGCATTTATTCTAAAGAAGAGCTTCAGAAATAAAATCTGGATATAATAATGTAGTCAAGGGAATACTTACACTCTCACTCTGAAAAGGATTTAAGAAATTTCCCCCCATTTCACCATCATCCCTTGGAGTGCCAGGCTGATTACTCAGGCTCATATTATTGGGAGAATTCTGTAAATAAGATTTAGAAAACAAAGCATTTTTAAGATTTTAATTTCCCTTTTACATTGTACTGTTTCAAACATGGAATCTATAGCATCATCTCTAAGAACAAAGTAGACATAATTCCTACCTCAGACTTCTACCATGGATTCCAGCTCATCCTTTGTACCTTGACAAGACCTATATACTTTCCCAAATGAAAATTAAAAAACAGAAACCCCAAATAACTCCCCATAACTCTTCATGTTAATCTCAGAATCAATATTTATTCAAAATCTCACCTTCAGTTTATGGAGTTCCTAGGACTCTGGAGATTTTAAGAAACATTTCCAGGCGGCCCATGATGAACAGAGCGGGCTACCCATTGATTAGAAAGGATGGAACGATGCCTTCCCTGGGTGATTTTACTAAGCAGACTCGAAAGGTCACTATTTTCATAAACATTTCCCTTTAATTCTACATGCGTTTTATGTAAGTAACACGATTTTAGCCATTACTTTTATATGAACCATAAGGAAAGAAAGGAAAATATTTAACGATAGTTAAGAACAAGAGGAATAAATACCCTAGAACTTGAGAACTCAGTATGTACTTGTAGAGGGAAAGGAGGCTCCTGTGTGGAGTGATCTCGAATCTTTTCCAACCATTTGTTTGAGTAGATATATTCAAAACTCTTAGGATAAAATGGTTGATAGGAGCTATCCAGTCAAACACTAAGTTAGCAGTATATTGCTTTATGCTCTATTTAAATTTTCTGGTCCCATTATTACTGTGTGGTTTTAGCCACATGAGGTCATCTGACACTCCACCTCGATGGGGAATGCAGAGTGGCCAGCAGCACACAGAGCTGCGGCTGTGACCGAGGGATTCTTGCAAAAATAAACGGCGAGGGTGAAAACTCTTACTTGGTATTTCAAATGGAAGCCAGGCTTTGGAGTCTTTTCCTGAGTCACTGCCATTTATATTCTGTTTCTGAGTAAGTTTAAAAGAAATTTATTTTAAAGAAAATTTCTGAGGATTCTGACTTGTGTCATAAAAATGAAAATTTCAGCAATGAGTTATTCCCAGAAGAATATAGGCTTTTAAAAAATACGGTTACAGTGTAAAGCAGAAACAGGTAGACGAGCTGGTGGAAATACAGCTCGTGTCTTGCCGTGCTCTGCACCTCAGGGGGAGGATCTGAGAAGACAGATTCTCTGAAGTCCATAGGAGCTCCATTAGCCAGTGAACCCCAAGGGCCCAGGAACCACTGCCTAATGGCATAAAGAGGGTTCTATCTTTTTGACAATTGTTTCTCCTATGAAAATGTGAATTTCCTAAGTATAAAATAACTTAACTTTGAAATGTACAGGGATAACTTGATTTCCTGAAAAAAACATTAAGGAAAATTGAGGTGCAATTACTTAAGCTACAACTCACTGAAATAAATTATTAATTAACTGTTTTAAAATAAGGAATGATAATATTGACTCAGTTCAAAAAAAGGGAAAATTTATTTTTAAAAATATTGTAAGATTTACCCCAAGTCTAGCAGTCTTTTTGGTCCAGACAGATTTGTCATTTCATGGATAAACCGTAATCTTGGAGTAAAAAATAATCTAACATAGCTCTATAAGGGTATTTGAGCTGTATACTTTGACGTACTCAAAAAAATGATGAAATAAGCCCTCTCCACCCTTGTGTAATATTCAGACCCCTAGTCAGAAGCCTGCAAGATACCCTGAGAGGATCAGCATCTCTGACTAAGCTGGGGTGCTTCCAGACTCTGTTGCACTTCTGCCATGTATCATTCCTTTAACAAATTTTCCATTTCATATTTAAACATTTTTTTAAAATTGGAGTATAGCTGATTTGCAATGTTGTGTTTCAGGTGTATCTCACGTGAGTAAGTTATACAAATACGTATATCCATTCTTTTTTTCTAAGATTCTCTTCTCATACAGGCCATTACACAGTACTGAGTAGACTGCCCTGTGCTACATGGCAGGTCCATATTAGTTATTTATTTATTTAGAGTACTGTGTGTATGTCAATCCCAATCTCTCAATTTATCCCTCCCCCGCTTACCCCATAAACTTCTTTTCTACATCTGTAACTCTATTTCTGTTTTGTAGATAAGTTCACTTGTACCTTTTTTTAAGATTCTACATATAAGTGGTAACATTTCTTAATTTACAACTCTAAAAGTCTGGCTACATTCATATTGATTCCTGATTCAAAGTGTCAATTAAAATATTTGAAGTTTAAAAGTAACAGTACATTAATATTTAAATACTTATAAAATACTTCATGGTGGTGCTTTCCCTGCAGTCTTTTCATAGCGTGGTGACTCAGTGTTAAGCTGTTTTATGAGCAGGTAGTGGTGTAGGTAAGAACATTGGGAGGAAAGTTAAAAGGACACAGCCTTATACATAAGTAAACTAAGTATCAGATCTCTGAAACTTGTCCTATCTAGGTCACGGGGTGTATCTGAACATTGTGAAATGATATAGGACATTAAAAAAAAAAGTGAGGTAAATTCTGTAAAATGTTGTGAAAACAACAGAAGTTGCTCAATGGGGAGACTAAAGGAAACCATCACAGTGCTGTTGATGGTCCCTGGATGACATGATGAGGATATAGGGAAAGACATACTCAGTATTGGCATTGTAGGTTGGGGTGAGGGAGCAGGTTATGATGGTGGGTGGCAATGAAGTGTCTATACGTTGCCTGTAACTGCAGCTCTGTTTTTGTGTAGTATCTCCAGTAGATTTCATCCACAAGACAAGACTGTAGTGCACAAAAATGGTTATGTTGGTCTAACAACTTTTTAAAATAGGAAATTTAAAAATGTAACACTGATGCTTGACAACCTAGAGGGGTGGGATAGGGAGGAAGGTAGGAGGGAGGTGACATGTGTATACCTGTGGCTGATTCATGTTGATGTATGGCAGAAATCATTACTGTATTGTAAAGTAATTATCCTCTAATTAAAATTTAAATTAAAAAAAGAAAAAATACAGGTTAAATTGGAGAATTAGGAAGATGCAACTGGAGGCTCAAGAAGGATTGTGAACAAAAATAAGCAGTAGTGTTTATTAAAAAATAATATCATCTTCCCATTCACAAAGAATGACTAGAAAAAGAATAGGATGAAAATGACAGAGCCAGGGAAATAAGAGAAAAGAGAGGAGAGCTTCTTGAGATAGCTGGACATGTGTTGGAAAGGAGGAAGAGAGGGAAAATGAAGTTAGTGACACCTTGCATAACTCAGTGTGAAAGCCTGAAAAATTAAGCAGTGAGTGGAAAGAAGTAGGGAAGAAAAAATTGGGAGGGGAGTGTACGGTACGTTTGATGCTGCTGATTAGAGATAAAGTGACCATTAGTGTAGTGGAGATGGGACAGACAATCGTGATGCCATCACCCTGACAGCCTGGTTAGAGCCCGCAACCTGGAATGAGCAGTGAGGCGCTGCAGAAATGAGATGCTTAGGAGTCCATTTGAAGATGGATGCAACTAATCATTTCTAGTACACTGTTGAGTGGCAAGTTTATTACTTGGGCATAATTCTTAGGTCAACTGAAATGTATTTGAACTTCCTTTGTAAAAGTTTTTCCTTATTGTAGTTGTTTGGTCTCCTTAGTTATACTAAGCTTTTTGGGGGCAGAGACTATATCTTGTTTAACTTTGGATTTTTATAGTCCAGATTAATGCCTTGGCACATTCATGTTTACTGAATGAAGGAATTCCTGCCTACATATATGAACCACTTGAGGGCTAAGATTATGTTTGTATTTAAAGAAGTCTTTTGTATTTTCCCACAGTGCACAAGGCAGTATTCAGTACGCAAAAGTACACAGTGGGTGGTCAATTAATGCTTCAAGAATAAACAGTACATCATTAGGCAAGAGAATGTTACTAGCAGTAGACACAGTGTGATGGAAAAACTTGTTTCTGGGAATAGGAATGGAAAAATAAGCATAGATGGTGTGGCAACAGATCTGATTGGAAGGTAGATTAGAAGATGGTACTTCATTTCTCACTATGGCCTTTAACAGTTTTTAAAGTGCTTTATAATTGCAAAGTACTTCCCCATGCAAAATTTTGTTTACATCTATGTAGTATACAAGGTTATGTTAGTGGAAACTTTAGGAAGATGGCCTTAAGCAAACTGGATGTTCCTGCCTTTGTGTAAAATAAATTATCTTTAGATATTAGAATATGCTTCTCAAATTTAACTTCAGACATTTTACTGTGACCACAAAGCACAATTCAGCCAACATCAATTGTCAGATACCTAAGATAGCCAATATAATCATGGTCACCTGGTTTGTAAAGGTGCTTCTGAGAAAGAAGTCTCTAATGGAATTATACAACGAATCTTATTTTGAAAACAAGATTTTTGAAGGCTTATCTAATATTTCCCACAGAGGTAAGATAGTGCCCATTGTATATATTTATCTATTTTTAGAAAAGAAAGAGCTTCCCAGTGGTTCCTAAACACAGACATCCAAACTGCATGTCAAACTTCTCGGGCCAAGCACACAAGCGATGCAGATATAATGTCAGGATGCCAATTAAACTTCTCTCTTTTTCAGTTTGAAGTCTTAATTTGGAAATATCCATAGCTCAACTTCATTTTACTTTTCTTGGCATCAGGAATTTTACTTTATTATACATGAATATAAATTCAAAGTGGAATTAAAAGTGAAGGCATCCTTTAATGAATTTCTGTATTTATTGGCAAAAAGCAGACTTCTGAGAGAGTCACTCTAGTGGTAGTTAATAATTAGTTCTTATCAGCCATTCTAAATATATATTTGACCCACAGAGAACTATTTTAAAATTCATCATGACCTAAAAACTATTTAGGTATTCTTCTTCAAAAAATATAAGGCATCTTAGCAAAGGATTAATTTTAGATACTCAGATGATTGACAGAGGAAAACCATGGACGTGTGCTATTAGAAGGGTAACTTTCCAACTTCTGTTAAGATAACTTCCCTTTAATTACTTTCTTACTCTATTTTATGGAACTGTAATAATGATTAAGGACATCAGCATTGCCTGATAAGGGTTTGAATGACAAATGAGATGTATAAATGTAATACTTCTTGCATATAATAGTCACTTTTTCAAATTTACCTCTTTCATGTTGCTCTAGACTCCTTTACATTTTCAAGATTATCTAAACGATGTCAGTTTGCTTTACAAATGTGCAGCAGCATAATGTGATTAAACTGATTGTTATTTCCTGGGTATCAGTTAATCATGTATATCACATCCTGTAAATGAATCTTAGCATGCTTTGAAACCTTCTTAAAAGACTCATTTTACCCTTTCCCACAGATTATGTGCATTAATATTTTAAACTTTTACTTAATTGTATCTCGCCTTCTACTTTCAAGCTCTTATTCAAGAACAAAATTCATAATGTTACTCTCATAATCTTAATAAGAGTTCAGATTAAAATCACAGAATATACAATACTCACCTTGGAAATACTGTCCATATCTCCTGAGCCTAAAACAAAATAGAGAAAAAAAGCCTTTATTAGGTAAATATTCTATTTATAAATTAAATATTCCTTTAATATAAACAAATGCAACAATCAAGTACACTGTATGTATTTTCCAATGCATGTCTCCTGGATTTTTGAATCTCAAAAAATTGCTTTTCTCTATACTATGTGGTGAATAAGTATCATCTGATGGCTAATTCAAAGAAAAATTGTAACTACTTCCCAATCATCTACTTTTTTTGTATAAAAAAATAACTATGGCTATCATAAATTCCTGAAAGCAAAATAGCAGACATACATATCCTACTCAACTCAAAATTTTAACATGTGTATACTAATATACATATGTGTATATGTTTACTAGATAGCAAGAGAGAAATCTCTTTTCTGAACTGATGCTTCCATAAATCTGATAAAATGTAGAATGGGCACTTGCAACATGACCTGACAATATTCTGAACCACATTTTACTATAATAACCCAAATTGAAGTATTTTTACTATAAAAATTTTGGCAGCAATCAATATGTGTGGCAATCCGTCAAAAGTTAAAATGTCTTCAAAATACAATGTTGTCGTTTTATTTTAATTCTTAGGAAAAATGGACCATCAATACTAATTTATTTTCTTACCTAAGAAATGGAATCACAACTTAGGCAACAAAAATAATCAAATCCTTGCCACAATTTTAGCTTTATTTTCAACTATTTACATAATTATCCTGGTATAAAAACATTATATTTTAATAGCACAGCATTTAATAGACAGTCGTAAAATGAGAGCCTATTAACATGATTAAGTTATAAACAAGCATAATAAGCTGTTAAATACTAAATATATATATAATTATGTAAAATATATAGTAATATTCATGATAGATAACAAGTAAATGTGAAAATATTCTGAAAATTCTATTCCAGTGAGTAATATAACTGAGAATCCTCTATGACCAAATGCTATCTTTTTATGAATGATATTACAATTAAAAGACTGGAAAGTAAATCATTTTGCAATAAATTAGAAGGTAAAACTCTAGAATGGTGCTGTCCAGTAGAATTCTGTGTGATGCTGGAAATGTTTCTTTGTGCTGTCTGTTATGACAGCCATCAGCAAATGTGACTATATGCACTTGATATGTAGCAGTGCAACGGAGGAACTGAATTTTGTGTTTAATTTAAAATCAGTCACACATGACTAATAAACACTGTAATGGGACTGTACAAATTAATATTTTGAAATCTAGAAAAATAAGCATATATCCTTAAAAGTAAAAAGTCTATCAAAGTGTAATTTCTTGATTACTGAAGTTACACAGCTTTTCAGAATACAAGAGGATGGTATTTCCTGACCTAGGGTGAAAGTTAAAGGTGTTCAGTCATGTCTGACTCTTTGCAACCCCATGGATTCTCCAGGGTAGAATACTGGAGTAGGTAGCTTCTCCCTTCTCCAGGGGATCTTCCCAACCCAGGGATCAGAGCCAGGTCTCCCATACTGCAGGCAGATTCTTTACCAGCTGAGCCATAAGGGGACCTAGGGTGGGGTTGTGAAATCTGTGTAAACCTGAGTTACTCATGGGCATGGTTTCTCCAACTTAAGTAAAAGATGGTTCTTTTTCAGAGGAAAAAAATTAGCACAAACCTCCAACCCCACTGTCAACTTTTAAAATAGTTTACGATATATGATGAGGATAAACATACAGATGTAAAAGAAGCATTTTTCCTTTATTTTATTTTTGCGTTTGGCCTGCCTACATATTCAGGGTGCTGTGTGACCACATCAATTTTTTACCACTTGTTTCTGATTCTAACTGTTGTGAACTTTTTGCTCACCTTGCAGGTAGCTGGCTTCATTTGGTAAGGAAACATCATTTATGAAGTATGTTTTCAACCATTGTTTGTACTACTTGAAATCAGCTTTATTATGAACACAGACAGTATGGGCAGTGTTTTTTCTTAAGAGAATCAGTTTATCCACAATATGGTAACTGGTTTTACTTTTTAAAAAGAGACAAACATTAAAAAGGAGAAATAAAATTAAGAAATTTTTGCAGAGAACCAAAGTTCCTCTGAGACTATGTCTATAGACCTTGGGAGATACCAGAGGCCCATTGGGAGGACTTCACAGTCCTCCAGGTGCCCAAAGCTGCAGCATCTCTTTCTATCATAAGCACTCAGATTTCGATAGGTTAAAGGAAATACCTGTGAGTATGAGCTCGGATAGAACAGTTCTCACACATCTACGTTTTCAACTGTTCTCCAGCCATCATAGCAAATATACTATGGATTAAACTATCAGTTGTAGGTAAAAGCTGAAGCATTTCAAAATAAGCTCCTATACACAGAAGAACTTTGTAAATCATGATATTATGTCAAATTAAGGTTTTGCTTTGAATTCATTTCTGAACATCAGATTTAATATCCTTACCTAAAGAGCCATTCATGTGATGTGACTCCATTCCTCCTAATCCACCCATAGGGCCATCTGACCCAGGGCCCATTGGAAACTATTTAAAAAATGGAAAAAATGACTGTGATCATATTGAAAACAGTTGTTTATCTCAATGTCACAATATCTATCTTCAACACTGTAAGATACTCCTACAACTTATTTTCATTTACAAGTTATAGAGATTATTTTCCTAGATTTCCCCCCAGCTTTCTAGAATCTCTATCTGCACTGCTATTTCCCTTATTTCATCTTCTCTATGTTCTGGATCTTCAAGCTAATCCTTATCCATATCCACAATTTCCTTAAGATATCCTTAACCAGAAAGCACATATGCTTTTGCTCAGTGCAAATGAGAAGTACTCTCTCCAATGCTGTTGACAAATTTTGCTATTATAAACCAGAGGTAATTCTTAAGAAGCTGTTAAAAGTATTGGCTTATTAACATGAACAACTGAACATTATACATTTTTTGTAGCAGACAATCTCTCATTGTTCAAATGGACAAAATAAATACTGTCATTTTGCAGGTTAAGTATATTTAGTGCCTTGGGGATAGCTGAATACACCTAAGTTGTCTTGGCAATCTCAACCACGTCAGTTTAATGACAATTAGGCATTCAAAAGCAGTTATATTTAACATTTTTTCAAAGTAGTGTTCCTTTATTTTCAAGTGAAACCTTACATTAGGAGTCTAGTTCAACACACGTGTGAACAGATGTGCTGTGGTAGACTAGGTGGTGGGAAAGTCCATGGCCTGCCGCTCAGTCTTTGCCTCAACTCCCTGGGATACCTCGGAGGAAGCTCAGACTCCACTTTGAAGACAGGCTATCTACAATCACCTTATATGTACAGTTAAGATACTGAAAACACTTGTTCTTAAAATTTCTCATGCCCAAGTAATTTCTTCCATATTGAATGCATGTATGTGTGTGGTGTATGTATATCTATAAATGTTGTATGTATGTGTGCCTATAGATGGGGTGGTGATGGTTACTCATCAAGGAGGCTTTAGGGGAAAAAACTGCCTCAGCAGACATGCTGTATATCACTGACTGTGTGGAAATAACATGGCTTTCCATCATCGTGCTCACCCATATCACATGCTTATATATCTTCCCAGGGTGATGCCAATTCTGTTGCCTAAAAGTATGGATTGTTTTTTATTTTCCAGTAACAACTTGGAATATGTATGCCTCTAAAGAGAGGTCAGAGAAATTAACTTTGAACTTACTGTTGTTTTTCAGCCTTTCCCGCCCCTCCCCCCGCCCCCCGCCACCCCAAAGCATAGTTTAGATCTGGGCTGAGACACTGGTGGCAGTGAGGCTCACAGCCTGAGCTCCTCCTTGGTTTGGTCCCTTTATCTGGCCATCACTGTGCTTTAAGCAACACTGACTGTAGGTATGATACTTCAAGCACAGAACACTGCAGTCCGAGCCCTCAACAGGCATTGGCTTTTGCTACCCCTGGCTCAAATAAATGATATTTGAAAGAATGACATGCTCATCGTCTACTTCTTTTGAATCTCTTCGTAACAAGTGAGAGGACCAGAATGGAACACACTTGGGTGACATCAGTTCAGCTGCCTGCAGAAATGTCTTCAGTACCATATGCTCTTGCTTTCCTCCCTTATCCCTTCCCTTTCAAATATCAAGTTTTAAGATATGAAATTGCAGTATGAAGTGCTTTTCTATATTTGTGCTGCATTTCTGAAATGAACATTGTTCATGATTGTATTCAATGTTTTTAAAATCTCTGTGAAAACACCTTTTAGACATTACTGATAGGAAACTGTTTTTTTTTCCCTGAGAAAGAATTTATTTGATTATATAAAGGGGACTGGTAATTGAAGGTAGTGCTGCTTAATAGAAGTAAAATATGTAAAGTTCAAGTGTGAAGTATGTAAGTCAATTTGGATTTAGTAGCAGCCATCTTTAAAAAGTAAAAAGAAACAGGTTAATTTTAATAGTTTTATTTAGTTATGTATTCAAAATTATCATTTAAAAATAGTCAATACAAAACTTTAATGAGATATTTTTTCGTGTAAGTCCTCAAAATCCAGGGTGTGTTTCATACTTGCAGAACACCTCAGTTTGGTCTAGCCACATTTCAGTGCCATACCCCACCGACGACTTCAAGTTTCCCTTTGTTGGCCTCACTGATAGGAAGCTCAATTATAATATTTCATCCCCAGTTTCTGGTATACTTTGGGGAATTCTTTATACATGTTTTGATTTTTCTTTGAGCTACCTTTTAGTCATATATATACATATATATATAAATATAAACTGTATTGTTATAAATATATTTTGTTAACATGTAGGTTTCATAGACCAATACCATTTTTCTGTAAGCGTTTGTAGAAAAATCACAACCATATGCCTTATTAAAAATGCCCAAATTCTTTCTGTAGAACTGCTTCGGTTCTATATTTAAACTCCAGATTTCAAAACTTTAAAGAAAAACAAGCATATTCAACTTCCTAATTTAGTTTTGAGCTTATTAGGAAAAAAACAGAACCACCTGAATATGTTAATGATGTGCAAAATGAGGTGATCATAAACCATTACACAGTACCTGTCACCTTCAGTTGATATAAATTATTAGATATTTGAGATGAAATAAGGCCACATACCAACATTTTATAATTAAGTTCCATTTTACATTTACATTATACTAATATTAAATCTCTTGTTATGTATGTTATAGATAATGTTTTTTTCCAACCCAGAACATAGAGTCCGATATTTTGATATCCAGTAAGGTCCTGGATAATAAAATACAAAGCCAGTATCAATGAAAAGAAATGTACTTAGAGACTTGAGTCTTCAAATACATTCCAAAAATTTTTAAAAAAGGCATAGTTACATTAGGCCTGTTAGGTCCTGGAGGTACTGCATTCATTAAAGTATACATGTTGTCTCCAGAGTTGGTTGAATCTGAAACAAAATATTATTGAATTAATATCTTTCATTATAATTTACACCCAAGTCATCACAAAATAATAATCAAAGATGATCTGGACACCTATGTATATTAATAGCTGTACCACTTGAAATAATCATTATTGACGTTCAGAAATAAGTAAGCCATTTTCTGACCCAGAAATTATCATTCTGAGGTCATAAATTAGGAATATTTACTTAATATATTAGGAATAATCACGAATAGTTCAGGTCAAAAGGAATATCACTTTAAAAGTCTAAAAAATTATAGTAAACTTTTCCTTCTTTAAAAATATGAAAAAAAAAATGAAAACCTCTTGACTTCTCTAAGCAATTTATATGAATACCTATAACAAATGTCTTAAAATTCAGATTTAGTAAATTTTTAGTTATCATTTATTAAGGTTTCTTAATATACCAATTTAAAAAATATATTTAGGCAGGATGATGGAATATCCTGGCTTACTTCCCAAAGAAAGAGATTAGAAAAAGACGATACAACTGGAATGAAAATTCTCTTGCTTGAAGTAAAAGCCAGCTTTCACTAGCACAACTTCCAATAAAATTTTTTTCAGTCATTTTACTTTTGATTCATTATAATAAAAATAACTGTAATGTATAACCATATAAATACATGTAACATTTTACATTTCATGTCTATTACTAGTCCTCATTAAGTCTGAGTATAGGTGTTTCTAACGTATAGCCTAGAGTGAAAGGCTTAATATTTTATGTTTAGAAACTAATAGTTATAAAATGTTTTTCTATTTTTCCACAATTATATAATTCTCTTAAATAAAATATTGTAGGCCTCTACTTTGAAAAAGTTGTTTTACACTGATTTAAGGCAGAAGATAAAAATCATTTGCTTCCTTATGGCAATAATCGTAGAGTGAGAAATGGGCAATTACTTTTCCTCTTATTTTTTCATTATTAAACATTAATTTATTATTTTAGAGTAAGATGCCATTTATCCTTTGTTTATAAACAGTGATCCATAATCCTAAATATTATTTTTTACATCTAGATTAACACATCATATTATTAAGAAAGTTGAAATGCCCACATCCGGCTGACCTCTGTTTATACTAAGTAAGCTCCTAATCTACTTTTGTGGCCTGAAGTATTTTTACATTTTTATGTATACTATACACTTGTCAACTCAGGCTACTTTTTCTTTACTGCATATGTGCACCCTTTTCCATCACCTTATTTTTGTTCTTTTTCCTCCAGCGTCTTTGCTATCCAATCTCCACTTACTGAGATGACATTCTCAATCTTCAAGGCCTACTGCCGATGATACCTCTTCCAAGTTTTACTTCCCCTGATACTTAAAAGTGTGTGAGTGCTCCTCCACCACTGAATTATGCTTTGCATTATAGTTAATATTTTGTCTTATTCTTCCCTCTGGCTTCAAACTAGGTTATAAGTTCTCTGAGAGGAGGAAAGGGGCCATGTCTTACTCATATTGTATACTAGAGACAATAAATACCTGCTAACTTAGATTCAACTCATGGCATAAACGCTATCCCATAAAAACTTATCTTTCAGAAAAGCTGGATTTGTTTCTTAAACATAGGAAAACTTAATGGCTTTTCACTTTTATTAGTCTTACTAATTTTAGTAATTAATTTGAAAGGAAAATGGGCTGTATATTTTAAAATATGCAGAAAGAAAATTCATTGCTTTTAAGACTAATCAAAAGAGTTTCATCTGAAAATGAAAAAACATTAAGGGAATAAGTTTGGTATTTTTTAGAAAATGATTTATAGACAAAAAAAATATACAATAGATATTCTGGCACCTATTTTTTGAAGGCTGGGGCATACTGGCTTCATATTAGAGAACTGACTGATAAAGAATGAGTACATAGAAGAGCATGCAGAAAAGCCAGCAATACTGGTGGCAATTTTTGGCTTGAAAGGAAGAATTGATCAGATTACTTATCGCCTACAAAGTTTAGTGTCACTCCAAAAGTTTTGAGTACTGCAAGTGAAATATTTGTTAATCGTATGCTACCTTCATAAATTAAACCTTTACTTCACCAAAAGGAATGCAAACGTGGGCAAGATGTTCAATTCATATAATTCTATCTTCAATGAATTCTGTTTCACTTCACTGAAGATGTTCTGAGGACAGAGATCTATGAAATATTTATGATTCATTCCAAAGAGTTAGTGAAGCAAAGTAAAATTCTGAACCAATCAAATTTCTGCTTTTTCTAAATTAAGGTTTCAAAACTTAAAAATACTTATTGGTATGATTAATGATACTCAGTTTCAAACTTCTATATCTTAGATTTCAACAAATTCATAAGATATGAATTTGAGGGCAACATAATAAAAATTATTTTCTAATTATAAAAATTTCCCACATATTACCCAGAAGTTAAAACTGATAGTCTATTTCTTATCTACTTTTTAGATTTCAGTGTAATATATTTAAAAATAATATTGTGATCACATTGTATTAAATCATGAACATTTATTTCTCTGTCATTAAAAGTTCTTTGACAGTAATCTTAATGGCTAAAGTTTTAGTCCATAAAACATAAAAATTTAAAATTATCACTAAAATTGGATTAGGCATGAAAGTTGTTTCTCGTCCTCTGCTGGCTATATCAGATGAGCATCACTGTACATGATTCTTGGGCTATACCTCAAATCCTTTCTAGTCGTAGGATTATGGAGTCAATGGAGTGAACTTGTTCATGGCTCTGCTACATGCTGCCAGGCACTAAGAGGGCTGTACTATTAACATCACTAGAGGTCTCAAGACACAATACATCCACTAGTTTTGTATTTAAGTCTCAAAGGAGAGAGGCACTGAAAATAATCATATGACATGATTCCAGGAATACTGAAGTATTTTAGTTTAAAAGATGAAAAAACTTCCCCCATTACATAGTGGATTAGCTAACCAATAAATACCTATAGACGTGTAGGATAAATGATACTGATAGCACATCCACATCTGTTTTAGGTGCAAGATACAGTGAGTCTGATTTGCTGTATTAAACCTAATGGGTCCATGTATTTCATATGTTACTTGTGCAGAAATTTTCTCAAGCTGTGGGATTTGGATCTTTTCCACAGTTTCAAGCAAATATCTAGTCAGATAAAATTATTGGGCAATTCATACAGATCAACACAGTTTTCATTCTGTAAATCTGTTACCTACACAACAGAAGTGTTCTAAATGCTTAAAGTAATTGGAAAATAGTTACTGAAGAGCACTATTTCCTCCTACTTGCTACCTCTACTCAACTTATGAAACCACCAGTGAGATAAAGGATACTACTGACTTTCCCTCATAACAGTTTCTGTACTCTATTATTTTACTCTGAGAAATACCTATGTGGCTCATTCAATTACAGTACCTGCTGGACTAGGCATGATGGGTGTTCCTGGTGGCCCTCCACCTCCAGGAGGACCCTAAATAAGTACACAAAATGTCAGTGAAAATAAGGCATTGCATTTAACAGTATAAGGAAAAACAGAAGTTAGACTTTATAACAATCCAATTTGAAAACAGCAGAGGCAATATATTTTCTCCATAATTTACTTTCTTTGAATGCACAATCATTTCACTGTTATACAAAATATGATTTAGCTTAAATATACTGAGGTTGTTTGACAAGTTTCTCAAAACAGTGAGCCTATAACACTGATTTATAATTCATGACTTAATCACATCAGGTATAATGAGGTTAAGGAGAACCGATTTAAGAGAGCCTTTACAAATCCATAAAAGAAATAATTCATGTGTATTTGTATTTATGATTTAGTTTACTGTAATTTTCTTGTATTTTGTATCATTGGTTTTTATAGGCAATTGAAAACCAAAAGATATTCATATGCTTTAAAAATATATTGATCTATTTCTTCTGTCAGTCTCAACTACAACATCTCTGATGCACTGTACCTTCAGCCATCACATCAATTAGAGGCAATGCTGACTAATGTGAGGGCTCCTAGGGCTGTAGGTACAGTCAATTTGAAAGGGATGTTAGGTGACTCTAAAGTTAATTCAGTTATTTCACACAACCAAAATGGATAATTCAGGCAATGAGTTTTAGAATTTTCAGAGGGACATGGTCAAATTAACTTTTAAACAGCTAGATTTTTGTTTCATTCTGAGTACACAGACACAGTCCACTAATTATTCCAAATAATACACGTATTGCTATTGACTAAACAGCTTAAATTTACTTTTAAATATGTCAAATTTATAATTTCATAAAGCTATATATGAAGTATATTTTTAATTGACTTTAAGAAAAAATAGGTTGTACCCAAACTGTTAAACTTTCATTTTGGCTTCATGGGGAACATGAAAAAAGTTACTTTCTTAGTTTGTACAGCTTAAGGGAATTCTGAGCACTAAGTTCCCAGGCCCAAAACCGTGTGTATTTTCCACTGTGCTCATAGAACACTGCCTCCATGGAAAGTAAAACTGATCAATTGATATTGATCTTCCAAAGTACTCTTTTTTCCTACTCTGGTTAACCACCGCCTATGAATATTTCCTTGGGAAAGATTTTCTGTTTTACCATTTATTCCTGCTTCTCTGCTAAACAGTATAACAAACTATCTTCTGTGATGGCCTTTAGACGCAGCATGGATTCTAATGTGATGATGGTTAAAAGGTCATTTGTAAGTTCAAGACATCATGTAAACACTACTGACTTGACAAATATAAATCACTGGAAAATTTTAACATGTACAAAATGATCAGTGCTCTCGATTTCTAACAGTGAAAATTAACACCTCTCTCCCAAATTATTAGTCATTATTCTGCTATCGGATTCTCTTTGTGATTGGGAGAAAGTTTAATGTCTTCTTAGACTCTGTGTAGGGCAATGGGGTGCTTCGGGGGTGTAGATTATGAAGAATTGCAAATTCAAGCATACCATTGTGGAACTGGGGGTGCTTCTTCATGATTGGACAGGGTATTGTACTGGCTTACAGAAACACATGCTGAAGTAAAACACAGTACTCAGGGCGATTTTGGCCAGATTGATAACTGTTTCACTAATGAACATCAACATATGTACTGAGGTTGGCAGACGAAACAACTCAATACAAATCAGATGTTCACTTCTTGGCCAATACACAGGGGCTCTTCTTAACATCTGGACAACTATTTCATTGCCCAAATAAAACATAACATCAATTCTTACGAGCAAACAAACCCAAATGTACTTACTACATAATTCCCAGGAGATGCTGAGGAGTATGGTATCTGGAACATGAACAGGACAAAAAATAGACATATTCTGATTTATGTGGCAGTAAGGAGACTGACCTAAAATAAGTCTATTTTCTAACTTTTATCAAATTTTAAAATTTATCACAAGGATAATAAAGGATAAAGGCATTTATATATGAGTGCTAGAAAACTGAATAAAATGCAGAACTATCTTGAATTTATTAAAGGGAAAGGATATTAGTCAAGAAGAATTTAGACAGAATTACAGTTTCAAGTTATATTGCTTTCAGGGCAGTTATACTCACTGCTTGATACTAGTGACACTTATTCTATTATTAGAAAGATATATATTTGTGCAGCTAAAAACCAGAAATCAGAATTTTTCAAATTAGCAGACTTTACAGATGAAATTTCTAATTTATGTGCATCTGGGATAGATTACTTTTTGAGAGACAGTTTTCAGGCTATTATGTTCATGCAGTATGGGTCAATACTTGATATATAAACCTCACTGTTTCCCCTTTTCCTTTCTAACTACCTTCTAGAAAACAATATAATGAATGCAAAATATGTTGTTAATTTAAGTCTTTGAGGACTACTAATCTGTGGGGATCAAATATGGGGAACATATTCCCTCTTAACCAAGCTCTTTTCTAGAGATCAGAAGGTATTAATATGACATTGCTATGAAAATTTAAGAAATGAAAACTGGGAAACATATATTTAAAAATAACTCCGTAAGTGTGGATATTAATAGAGAAGTTGATCCAAATATTCTTTTTTTTACACAAGCTCACTAGCTTACATCTTTTATCGTCTGCACATCCAGAAGAGATATTTTTGCCTTATTCTGAAAAAAGCCAGTAAATTACTATCTTCGTGGAGTAAGACAGCCAGGGCTAAAATAGGACCTTAAGAATGGTGAAAAGATTATAGTGCCTGTACCTAAATGCTCCCTCTACATCAATACCTTCTTTCTAATTAAACACAAAAATAATACGAAATCATAAAGCAGAAAGACAACAAAGCTATACTTTTTCTAATGAGTTTAATATTCAGTTATTTGAAAACTGTCTCCTCATTGTTTGGTGTCCTTGCTTGGCTTTAAGCCCAGACCACAGGCGTCTGAGCCTCTGCTTGGGCCACTTAATGTGTAACTCAGCACTGCACACGGCCGTTACTGGAGTGCCCAGTATCGTTAGTGGTGATGATTATGTCTGTGAGTATCAGGATCGCTATGGCACTGTACATTTACTCGACTGGGTGAATGAATACAGCTTTGCTCTCTTGGGTCTTTTGCAGTTCATGATCAATCATCCATCCTCTGCTAATTATTTTAAATACGTGTACCTGCTGTCTCCAAATCACCAACTTATCTGCAGGCTCCAGTTTTCATCTCCTTATAACTTAAACACCAGGCTCATGTTCTTTCTGTCTCTATTGCCTACTGTCATCCTTAAGCAACTTCAAGATATGATCTAACAACTCCAATACTCTTGCCTTGAGAATTCCACGTGTCCATGGGAGACTGGCGGGCTACAGTCCATGGAGTCACGAAAGAGTCAGACATGACTTAGCGACCAAAAGCCCACTCTTTAGATGTTAGGAACACACTCACTGCCTTTACTTTACAGAAATACCCTCCCCGTACCCCTCCCCCAAGCCCAGTTTTTCCATATATGAGCATGACTACATCCCAAAAGTTTTTGCACAGGGACCTAAGATCTAAACACCTTTCCTGACTGACGTCTTTCTTGTTCTTCATGATACTCACAAACAACATTCTATATTCCAACCAGAGTCTTATTCCATCACAATTCCAGCATTTTCTTTCTCTAATATCTTAAATTCATTATCCTGAAGTCTACTTTGTTAATTCCCAACTCTTTGATCATCCTCTAGCCAACTTTTCTGTTTTATGGTAGAGAGTGCCTGGCAAGGAACACAAAACAGGGTTGACGAGGTCCAATGCATGATCATGTTCTCCAGCTTCAACCTAGGTTTCACTAACATCTGGAAGCATTTTGGCTCAGCTGTTATGGAAGCCCTAAAGTATTCTAGAGGTGTGCCAGCAAACTTGAGGGAAAAACTCTCAATCTGTAGTATATGCCAATTTATGCTGTGTAAATATTCCTATAAGGCATATTTCAAGCTACCAATGATTTTAACAATTGGCTGACAAAGTTCCTGAATTTTTAACAACTGACTTTTGTGAATTGGCTCTTATCAGTGGTTCGACTATCCTGAGTTAGTACTTTGTCCTTTGGTCATGCATTAAAGCCATCAAATTCTTGCTATGCCTTCATCTTCAACTAAACACTTCATTGTTTATAGATTTAAATTTTCATCCATTCATCTCAGGTAGGGGGAAAAGAAATCTTTATTTCCAAAGTTAGCCCCTCTTGAACATCCCATTCTCCTGAAGTACCAACTTCTCCCTCTTCATGGTTTCTTCAAACACCATTAAATATAATAAACATTTAAAAATACTTTAAAAAGTCTGTTACCCCTTTCGGTTCCATTTCTTTCCATATTTGCCCTCTCAAACTCTTGTACTCACTGTTTTCTATCTCGAAGTCCTTGCCCTCATTCCGAGAAAAGGAGCATTTGGGCTCTTATCCCTATTACTCTATGGAATCTGAACTCTTACAAATGAAGCAGTGTCTGTCAGCCTAGTCTGAGAACCAAATATGATAGAAGCGGTACTATGTGGGTACAGAAGATCAGAAGATGTATTTGAGCTGGGAAACTGGGAATGAGAGAGAGAGTGGGGGTCCATTACAAGGACAAAGAGAAAGGTCAGCATTTAATAAACAAATGTGAAAGTACTACACAGTTTATTAGGGAAATGGTATGTAATTTTACAGTTGTTGCAGTGTGGGACTTATAGACGATTGTGATAAATGATGAGGCTACATGGTCAGACTAAATTTATGCTTGTTGGAAACAGCAGGTTTTGAGAGACATGTTCAAATTTACGTATTTTAGTAAGATAACTCTACAGGCATCATGAAGCATGAATACAAGTTAGGGGAAACTGCAAAAAGTCTAGGCAAGAGATGATAAAAAGTGTTCTAGGCAATGCTGATTAAGATAAGTAGGGATAAGGGAATTTGACAGACTTTTCGCAAATGTACTCTGCAGGGCTTGGGGACAAACTGGGTGAGAAGTTAAGGAAATTCCAAGGTTTCCAACATGCTGACTGGGTGGATGATGGTGCTACTAATTCATATATAGGGAGGTAGGAAGCAAGGGACAGGTTTGGGGAATGCCTGATGTTGTACTTGAAAGCTCTGTAGACATCGAGTTAGAACTGATCAACAGATATTTAGAAAGAGTGGTTAAGAACTCATTGGAGATCAGGACTAGAGATAAAGTTTCAATTAAATAAATCCCCATTGTGTGCCATGCACAATACTTAATATAGGATTTGATTACGTTTAGTGTTAGTTGAAAATGTTAAACTGAAAAAAAGCCCAAAATTGGAATTAAAGAACATTACCAATTATAAAAGGGTAGATAATGGTATACTAATGCATATACATGGAATCTAGAAAGATGGTACCAAAGAATTTATTTGCAGGGCAAAAATGGAGAAAGAGACATAGAGAACAGACTTATGGACATGGGGAGAGGGGAGGAGAGGGTGAGATGTATGGAGAGAGTAACATGGAAACTTTTATTACCGTATGTAAAATAGATAGCCAATGGGAATTTGCTGTATGGCTCAGGAAACCTAAACAGGGGCTCTGTATCAACCTAGAGGGGAGGGAGATGGGAGGGATGTTCAAAAGGGAGGGGATATATGTATACCCATGGCTGATTCATGTTGAGGTTTGACAAAAAACAAAATTCTGTAAAGTATCCTTCAATTAAAAAGTTAATTAATTTTTTTAAAAAAAGGGTAGATAATGTGACTGGAGGAAAACCTGGAGAAAACAGTCTATAAAATGTCAAGGTAGACTTTTAAGAAGCAAGAAGTGGGAGCAGGCTGGCTAGGAAATGCCTAAACTGGGCTTACTTTGAGCCTTACGGGGCTTGTCTTTCAACTTCTCTGTGACATGCCCAAGAATAAATAATATAAAGGAATATGCTAGTACAAATATGGAAGAAAATATTACTTAAATGAAGAAAAGAAATTAACAGACATTTAAAACAAAACCAAGGTGTTGAATATTTCAAAGTTCAGGTATGATGACAGAAAATAAGTCCTTAGTTTTGCTCAGTGGAATATCACTAGTAACCTTCAAGTACTTTTCACAGGAACTGGAACGATTGAGAAGTTTAATCAATTTTTGCCCATCACCTGCTATATTCCTGGCATTGCACTGCTGCCCAGGAATGAAAAGGAAGAGTATCAAGGAATTCACTGCCCAGTAGAATGGTGGTGGTAGTGTGGGAGACACAGGACTGTGGTTTGACACCGAGGAAGGGTTGAGAGAAGTCTTCTCTCAGATATCCCTTCCAACTCTAGAAGAGAAAGACTGGGGGTTCTAAGGTTGTCCTGGGATTTGTTAATTGGCACACTGTTAGGGAGAGTTCCAGCCAATGGAGAGGGATAGATGAAGACTCCTTTACAAAATGAAAGAGCAAGATATGTAGAAACATTAAGAGGTGGGATAAAGAGACCAGACCAAATGGCTAGCATTGAGAAGAACATTACTAAGAGGAAAGATCCATACCATTGGACCTAACAGAAGCAGAAGATATTAAGAAGAGGTGGCAAGAACACACGGAAGAACTGTACAAAAAAGATCTTCACGACCCAGATAATCATGATGATGTGATCACTAATCTAGAGCCAGACATCTTGGAATGTGAAGTCAAGTGGGCATTAGAAAGCATCACTATGAACAAAGCTAGTAGAGGTGATGGAATTCCAGTTGAGCTGTTTCAAATCCTGAAAGATGATGCTGTGAAAGTGCTGCACTCAATGTGTCAACAAATTTGGAAAATTCAGCAGTGGCCACAGGACTGGAAAAGGTCAGTTTTCATTCCAATTCCAAAGAAAGGCAATGCAAAAGAATGCTCAAACTACCGCACAATTGCACTCATCTCACATGCTAGTAAAGTAATGCTCAAAATTCTCCAAGCCAGGCTTCAGCAATACATGAACCGTGAACTCCCTGACGTTCAAGCTGGTTTTAGAAAAGGCAGAGGAACCAGAGATCAAATTGCCAACATCCGCTGGATCATCGAAAAAGCAAGAGAGTTCCAGAAAAACATCTATTTCTGCTTTATTGACTATGCCAAAGCCTTTGACTGTGTGGATCACAACAAACTGTGGAAAATTCTGAGAGAGATGGGAATACCAGACCACCTGACCTGCCTCTTAAGAAATCTGTATGCAGGTCAGGAAGCAACAGTTAGAACTGGACATGGAACAACAGACTGGTTCCAAATAGGAAAAGGAGTACGCCAAGGCTGTATATTGTCACCCTGCTTATTTAACTTCTATGCAGAGTACATCATGAGAAACGCTGGACTGGAAGAAACACAAGCTGGAATCAAGATTGCAGGGAGAAATATCAATAACCTCAGATATGCAGATGACACCACCCTTATGGCAGAAAGTGAAGAGGAGCTAAAAAGCCTCTTGATGAAAGTGAAAGAGGAGAGTGAAAAAGTTGGCTTAAAGCTCAACATTCAGAAAACGAAGATCATGGCATCTGGTCCCATCACTCCATGGGAAATAGATGGGGAAACAGTGGAAACAGTGTCAGACTTTATTTTTTTGGGCTCCAAAATCACTGCAGATGGCAACTGCAGCCATGAAATTAAAAGACGCTTACTCCTTGGAAGAAAAGTTATGACCAACCTAGATAGTATATTCAAAAGCAGAGACATTACTTTGCCGACTAAGGTCTGTCTAGTCTAGGCTATGGTTTTCCAGTAGTCATGTATGGATGTGAGAGTAGACCTGTGAAGAAGACGGAGTGCCAAAAAATTGATGCTTTTGCACTGTGGTGTTGGAGAAGACTCTTGAGAGTCCCTTGGACTGCAACCAGATCCAACCAGTCCATTCTGAAGGAGATCAGCCCTGGGATTTCTTTGGAGGGAATGATGCTGAAGCGGAAACTCCAGTACTTTGGCCACCTCATGCGAAGAGTTGACTCACTGGAAAAGACTCTGATGCTGGGAGGGATTGGGGGCAGTAGGAGAAGGGGACGACCAAGGATGGGATGGCTGGATGGCATCACGGACTCGATGGACGTGAGTCTGAGAGAACTCCAGGAGATAGTGATGGACAGGGAGGCCTGGGGTGCTGCGATTCATGGGGTTGCAAAGAGTTGGACACGACTGAGCAACTGAACTGAACTGAAGAGGAAAGAAATATGATTAAAGGTCTGATAATATTGAAGTGTAGAATTTGAAGAAATGTGAGTCTAATGTGTTTTTCCCCCCCGTAAAATAAGAGTCAAGTTTAGCTGACAGAAAAGAGGCCAAGGACAAGGAATGTAGGAAGGGCATGTGACTAAGGGAAAATAAAAAACTGCTGGTTACACATCAGTGGGTACTCAGCAGAGGTTGAACTTTATAGATTTACTATAACATAATGCGTTAAGCACAATTACAGAAACACACATTAGGCACTGTAGAAGAATCAAAGGTGGTGCTTTACAAATTCTTGAAATTTAACATTCCAAAAACAAAGCTCACAGTCTACCCTCTAAGCCTGCATTTCCCTCTATGTCCTTATTTCACTCTGCGTTACTCCCATCCTCCTTGGTGACGCTGTTGGGTTGCTACATCATGTCCAACTCTTTGTGAACCCATGGACTGCGGCACACCAGGTTCCTCTGTCCTCCACTATCTTCCAGAGTCTGCTCAAATTCATGTCTACTGAGTTGGTGATGCTCTCTCACCATCTCATCCTCTGCTACCCCCTTCTCCTTTTGCCTTCAATCTTTCCCAGGACCAGGGCCTTTTCCAGTGAGTCAGCTCTTTGCATCAGTTGGCCAGAATACTGGAACTTCAGCTTCAGCATCAGTCCTTCCAATGAATACTCAGGATTGATTTCCATTAGGATTGACTGGTTTGATCTCCTTGAAGTCCAAAGGACTCTCAAAAGTCTTCTCCAACACCGCAGTTCAAAAGTATTAATTCTTTGGTGCTCAGCCTTTTTTATGGTCCAACTCTCACATCCGTACATGGCTACTGGAAAAACTTTTTATAGCTTTGATTTTATGGGCCTTTGTTGGCAAAGTGATGTCTCTGCTTTTAAACATGCTGTCTAGGTTTGTCATAGCTTTTCTTCCAAGGAGCAAGAGTCTTTTAATTTCATGGCTGCAGTCACTGCAGTGATTTGGGAGCCCGTGAAAATAAAATCTGTCACTGTTTCCACTTTCCCACCTTCTATTTGCCATGAAATGATGGGACTGAATGCCATGATCTGTTTTTTGAAAGTTGAGTTTTAAGCCAGCTTTTTCATTCTCTTCTTTCACCCTCATCAAGAGACTCTTTAGTTCCTCTTTGCTTCCTGCAATTAGTGGTATTATCTGCATATCTGAGGTTGTTGGTGTTTCTCCTGGCAATCTTGATTCCAGCTTGTGAATCATTCAGCCTGGCATTTGGCAGGATGTACCTTGCATATAAGTTAAATAAGCAGGGTGACAATATACATCTTGGTTGTACTCTTTTCCCAATTTTATTCAGTCCATAGTTCCATGTACAGTTCTAACTGTTGCTTCTTGATCTGCATACAAGGTTTCTCAGGACACAGGTGTAAGGTGGTCTGGTATTCCCATCTCTTTAAGAATTTTCCAGTTTGTTGTGATCCACACAATCAAAGACTTCAGAATAGTCAATGAAGCAGAACTAATGTTTTTCTGGAATTCCCTTGCACTCTCCATGATCCAATGAATGTTGGCAACTTGATTTCTGGTTCCTCTGCCTTTTCTGATGCCAGCTTGCACATATGGAAGCTCTTGGTTTATGTACTGTTGAAGCCTAGCTTGAAGGATTTTGAGCATAACATTAATAGCACGTGAAATGACTGCAATTGTATGGTAGCTTGAGTATTCTTTCGCATTGCCCTTCTTCGGGAATGGGATGAAAACTGACCTTTTTCAGTGCTGTGGCCACTGCTAAGTTTTCTAAATTTGCTGACATACTGAGTGTAGCACTTTAACAGCATCATCTTTCAGGATCTGAAATAGCTCAGCTGAATTCTGTCATCTCCATTAACTTTATTTGTAGTCATGCTTCCTAAGGCCCACTTCACACTTCAGGACATCTGGCTCTAGGTGAGTGACCACACCATCATAATTATCTGGGTCATTAAGACCTTTTTTGTATAGTTTTGTGCATTCTTGCCACCTCTTCTTAATTTTCTTTTGCTTCTGTTAGGTCCCTACTGTTTCTGTCCTTTATCGGGCCCAGTCTTGTTTGAAATGTTCTCTTGACATCTCCAGTTTTTCCCAATCTCTTTCCAAGAGAGCTCTAATCTTTCCCATTCTATTGTTTCCCTCTATTTCTTTGTGCTGTTCATTGAAGAAGGTCTTCTTATCTGTCTTTGCTATTCCTTGGAATCTGCATTCAATTGGGTATATCTTTCCCTGGAAACTAGTCTCAAAGACCTGAAATCACCTTCAACTTCACTTCTTTATCCTCAAATCCAACAATCACCAGTTATTTTTGATTACATGTGTGACATTTTTATCTCCTCCATCCTTTCTCCACTGCTCTACCTCAGACTCTGACATTTTGTAAGGCCTGTTACTCTACTCTTTTAATATTGTTTCTCTGTATATCCATTTTATATACTATCATCCTAAAACAAAACTCTGTTCCACGCAGATGATAATTCCAGATTTTTCCGCATTCAAAGCCCTGAACACATCATGGTCCCTCTCTCTTTTTCTAGCTTTGATGCCTTCTCTGCCTTCCAAAGCTATGTTCCAGCCACTAAGAATCTAATACTTTTTCCTCACACATTTCCTAAAATCCCTCTTCTCTTTACTTTTGTCCAGGCTTTTCTCCACCTCCAGTCCCCAGAATCTCCCCAACATAATTAATCTTTTCCCTCCACCCCTCCCCCATATACTATACAAAATGTCCATTAAGATGAAAACGCAGATGTAGAAGATAAGACCAGAGAGCTAGAAGATCAGAATCATTGAACTACACAAATCTCTTATTTGACAGATAATAAAAATTAAGGCCATATGTTTGTCTGGTTAAACTAGACAGAAAATTCAAGAGATGTGACGACAATCCAAAAATCCTGAAATATTTACGACTGGTGCCATGGTAGATGAATAGCAGAATACCTAGAGGTTCTCTTTGGCTTCATTAAAAAAAAATGATTAGCTAAGTAGCTTAACATTTTAGCTAGGGAGTTTTCATCAACTGTGAAATTCAAAACTACCTTATATGCATTGAAATTCTGTTCACTAGAAACCAGGGAGGGGAACATTCTCTGCGTCACTGTAAAGCTGAAAGTGTTCTTTTATTTTTTAGTGCTCTTTAAAAAAAATGAGCATCTTATTTTTAATAGGGCAAAGCTCCTATCTGGAGTAAGATATTTGTATTTCTCTTAGGCTTAATCACTCTGGTAGAGCCTCATTTTTCCTCATAGGAGTTTTCTCTGTCTCCTGTCCAGTCAGTGAGTTGATGAATACAATGCTGTACTGATCATCTGTTGTTTCTGCTCAGCCCCTCTTCTGCCAATTGTTCCTTGCATTTTCTCTGAACCATATCTCCCTTATTTTTCCATGTGGTTCAGGTGGGGCTTAGGGGGTTGAGTGCGTGACCCAGGCCTGGTGGATAGAGCATTGCACCCCCGGGTCATAACTGGTTCATGGATAAGCTTATGTATCCAAGCTAAGCAAATCTACTTCAGTTAGTTACTTTCAGTACCTGTGCTTAACTGATGAGAGTTGTGCTCTTTTGTGCTTAACAGGGAGCTGGGAGGATACAAATGTGGAGCTTCACACAGCCTTCTTGCCAGACTCGTGGAACAAGGGTAAGCGATGAATAGGGACAGGGTCCTGATGGTGTTATTTGAACCCCTGGAGCCAAATGTGTCCCCCAGCAAACTTATATCTGGACTTTTCAGATACATGACCCAGTAGTAGTCTTTTTCAGTATGAGCCTAGTTAGGCTGGTACATATAATCAAAAGTATCTCCTGACAAAGCTAATTCAGGTATTTTTGATAAAAGTGCTTTCTGCTTTATGATTAAAACCTGTTTTACAGTTCAGCTCAAATGTACAGTTCTTTGTGAAAAACATAAAAAATAAAAAGGTTGGCAGACTTGTAAGTTTCCAAGTAAGAATTAGAGGCCAATACTGTTATACTCAGTATAATGAGTTAAAAGTAAAAATCATATTCTTATCTGAATTAAAATATAAATTAAAAAAATAATTTTATTTAGTTTTGGCTGCACTGAGTCTTTGCTGCTGAGTGCAAGCTTTCCCTAGCTTTGGTGAGCAGGGGCTACTCTTCATTGCGGAGTGTGGACTTCTCACTGTGGTGATTTGTCTTGTTGAGGAGGACACAGACTCTGGGGGTTGGGGTTTAGCGATTGTAGCACAGGGGCTCAGAAGTTGTGGCTCGCAGGTTCTAGTTTCAGGATCAGCAGTTGGTGCAGGGGTTTGGTTGCTCCTTGGTATATGGAATCTTTCTGGACCAGGGACTTCCCCTGAGTTGGCTGGCAGATTCTTATCCACTGTGCCACCAGGTAAGTCTCATAAATTTGTTTTTAAAAATGTTTCTCCTGCTGCCATGTAAAGGGGTGCCAAAAGATTTTTGTTCGAAACATATATGACAAAACTATGTACAGATACAGATTACACAGATAAATAAATTTATTGTGGATAATGGTAGGCAGACTTCTTACTTTCAGAGAAATGAATAATAAACCTGGAAAACAGAAAGTCTAGAATGAACTCTGTTGTGTTGAATCACAGTTGAAGCACCAGTGTGCACTCATGGACGTTGCTTTTACATTTTATTGGATTTTAGCTGATGTACAGTAGTGTTAGTTTCAAGGGTACCGCAAAGTGATTCAGTTATACATACACATATATTCACTCTTTTACAGATTCTTCTCTCATATAAGTTATCACAGAATACTGAGTAGAGTTTTCTTGGTATATAGTAGGTCCTTGATTATCTATCTTGTATATAGTAGCATGTGTATGTTATTCTCAAGCTCTTGATTTATCCATCCCTTCCACATTCTCCCACTTTGGGAATCATGTTTGTTTTTGATATCTGGGAATCTGTTTCTATTTTGTAAATAAGTTGATTTGTATCATTTAAAAAATCAGATTCCACATATGGATGACATCATATGATATTTTGATTTGTCTGATTTAGCATGATAATCTCTAGATCCATTCATGTTGCCACAAATGGCATTATTTCATTCTTTTTTTTATGGCTGAGTAATATACCATTGTGAAAGACTGAGGGCAGGAGGAGGAGGGAAGTATAGGCGATGAGATGGTTGGATAGCATCATGGACTCAATGGACATGAGTTTGGGTAAACTCTGGGAGTTGGTGATGGACAGGGAGACCTGGCGTGCTGCAGTCCATGGGGTCATAAGAGAGTCAGACACGACTGAGTGACTGAACGGAACTGAATACACCATTTATACACAGCACATCGTCTTTATTCATTATGGACACTTAGGTTGCTTCCATGTCTCGGCTAATTGTAAAGAGAGCTGTAGCGTGTACTCCTGGTTTTAATATGGATAGATACAGAAAGATACAGATGTGTGTGGCTATATGTGTGTGTGTGTATATATATATACATATATATATATCTGTTGGTTGAGATGGCTAGAAGCTAGGTCACACCAATGGCTTCAAAATACTACTCTCCACTAAAAGGACCAAGTCCCCTTATATAAATGGCTGTTATCAGGGTTAAGGCTGGGAAAATATGAGCTTCAAAATGCTCAAAGTGTAACAGGGATATGTCAAAAAGACAAATGACCCAACTTGAAGGGGTTCTAACTGGACAAATCTGACATGATTTTATTTAAAAAACAAAACCCTTTGGACAGAGTAGAATCCACAAGTACATCAGATATACATGAATGATTGGAGAAGAAAGAAAAACTCATCTAGGAAAGAGTCAAGTAATAAGTAGAGAAGGAAAGATAGAAAATAGCCATTTGGCAACCAACATAGTGAAATAATTCAGGAGAGAATTATCAACGGATACAAAAAGCAGCAGATTAATGTATGATCTTTATGGCAGTGTCAAAGTACATCTCACAAGCAGAGAATTACACAGGGAAAAACAATAATTTAACAGTGGAGAAACACAACAAGCACCACCTTAACTAAGTGACTGAAGTTAATAAAAGTAACACAAATAATAGACAATTACCATCACACACCTCCTGAAATGATGCACTGAGAAAAACACAAAATTATTTCTGGGGATTCCTGACAAATATATATAACCTGAATCTAATTGTGAGGAAACATCCACCAAGACCAAATTATGGGAGACTGCACAAAATAACTGGCTTGTGGTCAACAAAACTCCAGGGTTAAAAAAGACAAAGGAACTGTTCCAGGTTAAAGGAGACAAAGGGACTTGACAAATGAATGTAAGAAGTGAATGGGGATTTTTCTATTGTTGCAAAAGACATTGTAGGGACAACTGGTGAAATCAAAATAAGGTGTGCAGATCAGAAAACAGATTACATCAATATTAATTTTAAAGTGTTGATCCTTCTACTGTGAAAGATAGTCTCTTTGTTTTTAGGAAACAAAGTTCTTAAAAGAAAAAAACAAGTATATAAAACCTATTTGGAAACAGCAGAAACTAAGCAACCAACCTTTAGCAGGCTACCCTGAGGAGCCCTGGGCATACTGTACTGACACAAAATGAAAACTATTTGTTTTAAATACAAAACAAACTATTTATTTTAAATACAAAAAGGCCAAAGAACTTGGAATTCAAAATAACACAGGTAAACTGTCACTACAGTACAATCAATGGTATGCAGGGGAAAAAAAATCCCTCTTGAATACTTTTGCTTTGTTTCATGTAAGCCTTATGTTTTTGCTAGAAAGTCATCAGTTGCCTATGATTTTTTCTTCTCATAAACAACCATATTTCGGAGGAATGCTTTTCCTTTCAGTGCTCAGGATGATGATTCCTTTCTCTTTGTGAAGAGAAAACGATAGGTGTTCTCACAACTTTATCCCATCAAATTCTTTGAGGGTAGGAATACACATATGTGGTATACATTAATCACATTAGCAGGGATTGCTTTCAACTTGATTATGGGCCTACATGTGTGCTAGCCCAATGCCCACTTTGGAGTGGCTGTTGGACAGTGGTTTAATATGCACAGCTCCTTCTCTTAACTTCTAGTGTTTCTCAGGATCTAAAATAAGGTAGAGCTGCTGACCTGATATGGTGAATTCTTCTATCCACACTGCTTGGCTCTGTGAAATCCTGAGGAGTGTTTTTGGTATTATAAATCCCCTAAATATGAATGAGTTCTGTTCCATGAGTGCATTTGCAAGTCCAATTTGTTGTAAGTCCAATAAAGTTAGCCTAGGTACCCAAACTCACATAACTGGCTATATAGTATTGTCCTGTAAGAGGTTTGTAATACTTTTCATACAAATAATACATTAAAAAAACAAACACAAAATAAACATTTTTAATCTTACACTATCGTACCTTGAAAAGTACAGTAGTATAGTACAACAGCTGGCCCTTCTTAACAGTACCACCTATATCACCGCTGCTTTTATGCCAGCTTCTAGACATCCTGGACTTGAAATAAAGATACTGTATGGCTGTACTCTACACAGCACTGTAAAGTACACAAAAGCACAACTGTTTGTGGAGGATGCAAGCAGGTGACAATATACACCAGACACATGAACTAACTTACATGACTGGACATGTGAACACATGTTCATATCTTTGAAAGTTTGAAACTTGAAGGTTCATATGTCGGGGCTCACTGTACTTTAAGAATCGAAAGAAAGAACAACTCTTTCCTCATCTCTGCCTCTATCTAATACTCTTTACTCGGATGATGCTAGGTACAATGTACCATCTTCAGTTATCAGTCCTTCCTCGGTGGCTTTTAGAGGATGGGATCTCCAGTTAAGAGTACAGAAGGAGGTGCTGGGGGAGGTGGGCAGTGGTGGGTGTGAGCTCACTCCCACCCTGCAGTGTAGGCAGTGTAGGGATGGCTGGCTAAGCAGGCACGGAGGAAGGAGAGAGGTCTTTTTGCTTTTAGGTAGGAAAGCTTACTAGTGGAGGTGGGTCATCGATTGTGCTTTTTAATCCTGTTTCACCAGATGTGCAGATAATAGAAATATGTTCCAGATTCTGACAACAGGAAGACTGGCAGAATTCCTACCGTTATTAAAAAATCGTTTTCCTGCACCTTTGGGTATATTTTAATGGGAAGTTCAAAGAAAGCATCTGAGCTGCTAGTTAGATGCCATTTTAAAGGGAAGTCTTAAAGTTTGAAAGGCACATAGAGCAAAAAGGAAACAGAAATGTGAAGTACTCAAAAGCATATACGCAAATGAAAAAACTGGAGTGAAGATAGTCATATATAACATAATCAGGTAAAAGAGTATCTTATAAGATCTGCTGAAATAGTGCACTGAAGACCCAAACAGAAGCAACATCATCATTCTCTCCACCACAAGCAATTTTATTTATCAAACGTCATAGCTATTGAATCTAAGAGATAGGCAAGTAATACAGATTAAACATTTTCTCTAAAAATATGACAGTTACTTAATTGAGAAGTAAGTGATTTCTACTTTAGAATAGCAATAGATTCAGGATGATTCTGTCTACACTATCCACCAGGGAAACCCAAGGATACTGGGGTGAGTAGCCTATCCCTTCTGCAGCAGATCTTGCACACGTAGGAATCGAACTGGAGTCTCCTGCATTGCAGGTGGATTCTTTACCAGCTGAGCTACATGGGAAGTCCATACCATCCACACTTCACATTAAATTTTCTTGAAATTTAAATTAATGTTAAACATTGGATCAGTTTCATGTTTGCTGAGAATTAAGGCCACTGCTAGTCAATGTAGGTACCTCTGCATATAAGCAAAAGGCAACCCTTCTGGGTAAATACTCCACAGACTTCACGACTGGAAACCAGCTATCTTTCAGTCTCCTACTGACTCTGACTCAGGCATCTTTGTGCAGTGCACATACCACACAGATGCACAGAGCAGAACTCTCTCACATATTGAACCCAAGGTTTCAAAAGTCAAGAAAGCTATTTCCTGGGTCAGTAAATTTAAAGTATTATTTTTAAGACTGAAAGCTTAAATTTTAACCTGTGCCTATATTTGTGACATTATTAAGAAATGTATTTATGCAGTCAAATCACAGCCACAAAATGTATAAGGAAAATTCCCATGATGCCAGATACATAGATACCATAGATACAAGCGTAAGGACGGCAGTTTAGTCCACAGACACAAGGCAAAGGTACACTTGCTTCTTGGAGCAGCAAGACAGCAAGCCTAGGTACAACTAGAACAGCAAATAGAATCATAATACCTGGTAACAATTGGTTTTATTTGGCAATTTAGTGATTATTATAGTTATTTTAGAAGGTGAATTCATTATATGATAGATTTTATGATAAATGTAGGCTACTGCAGTATTCTTTTTGCAATAAATCACACTATTCCTCTATTTTTGAATGTCCGTTAATCTACATAGAATGCATCTTTACCTTACATCTTGAAGTGAAACAAACCACATAATTTCAAAGATTATACATATTTTTCTAACAATATATAAAAACACTTTTGAATTATTACTTAAAAAAGGTTAATATAACCAATTGTGGGGCTTTGAAAAGGAACAGATTTTTGTTGTTAAATGTTACAAAGCACAAAGAAAGTGAAAAAAAAAAAATATATACTCACTGAATTGGCATTTGTCGGGTTTGGCCAAGGTCTACCACCACCTGGGCCCCTACAAGACAATATGATAAACGAAATTTTAACTCATGCTCTGAATGTTTCACAATAAGCAACAACATCATAAAATACTAACATTTATAATTCAGTTACCATGCTGTTCTAGTTCAGCACTGCAATCACTCTTTATATTCTCACAGCTTTTTTAATTACTGAAATCCAAAAGCCTTATCATTCCCCAAACAGCTTTCTTTCCAAATCAAACTACTTTTACTAAGCCTAGTTTTAGGTTCAGTTATTATAATAGCCACAAAAAGTGGTAATCACCTGTAGCACTAAATATATATAAATATATTGAATCATTGTAAGATTCTGCTTTTGGAGTAAAAATCACTAATTATGAGATAAATACAAACTATAATTGTGACATCAATATAAGCCCTCTCTGTATCATTCAAAATGAAATTGTAAAATACTATTATATATAAAATTATTGCTTGTATTAAGCTACAAATAAATGTATATAAAAGTTCCCTCCTCTTCAAAAAATTTGCGTAGAATATCACATTACTTTATACATCTATATGTCAATCTATCTTTCAGGGCTGACAATTTAGTTACTATTAAACAAGAGGATCACATTTCTCGTTTTCATAATTATAGTTCAAGACAGTGGTCAGAGTAAATCTTGGGGGGGAAAAAAACAGGAGGTAATCTATGCCAATGTATGTCAATACATTGCTTCATGTTAGGGTGGAGAAGCATGCTCCCTATTCTATAGCTTAAAAGACAATGATTTTAAGACAAAATTAATGCCTAGTTAAGTTAAAAAGTTCTCCTGTCCATATGCTTTTAGTATTAACTGCACCTGAATAAATACTGCCTGATGAAAAGGAGACTACTGTTAGCACATCCTCTGTAATTAGGGTCACTCAAAATTCCCTTTCCCTCTAATATCAATGAAAACACTGAGCTTTTTAATTAAAAAAAATAAAGTCCCCTGATTCTTACCCTAGGGACCTTAAACCTAAAATTCTAAATGTTAGATAGAAGTTGTCCAAGTTAGCTGTATTACCCATGTTTGGTTGGAATATTTAGAACTGTTTTGAGTATTATTTTGGGATTCCCAAGGAATGCAAACAGCAGGGAAGGGCATGAGAAATTGTGTCCTTAGGCTCCATTAGGATGCCCAAGTACAATTTTACCCAATTCTGTTTGAGGAATAGAGAGGGAAATAAGATGCCAGAGTCAAAATATTGGTCAAAATATTATGCACAGCCAGAAGGTGAGGGACACATGTATTGTTTCTGGAAATAATTCCTCTCTAAGATAATGATGATGACTTTACAATTAGTTACTGGAGCACTTCAGAAAGGTGATTTTACATAGAGGATTCAATGTCTTGGGCAGAAACTGAGGTTAAGCATAGGATATATGTTGATCAAGTGAAATATTTGACTTGCTTGATGTTAAATAAAACACAGTGGGGAAATTAGGAAATATTTATCTTACAACAACATAACAATATATTACATATATCCAAATCACAGCCAAACGTTGTTTGCAATGATATGCAGATAATCTCATAATTCTGAAGTATTATGTTTAAACAAGGCCTGTGTGAATAAGATATATTAAATATAAAATAATTTTTACTCAAAATTTGCTTAATGTTAATATATTAAACTAAATATTAAAATAATTAAACACTTAAATTTTATTCTAAGAACCATAAAATACCTTTTATGTATTTCAATTGTTTGACAAATACTAATGTCTCAGCTCACCATGTATTTCATAATAAACTGCATTTTACTGTAATGGGTTAAGTATTAATTCATTTGGATAAGCTAAATTTCCCCTATCATGACCACTGTGTTAGAAAATATTTTAAGTTTTGCAAATACTATTAAATAAAGTGAGGGTTATAGTACAACTTCTTAAGTGCAGTAAGTTTTCTCTACTTTTGAGGGCCATCAGTATTATCAAGAGAGTAATTTACAAACTATAATGTAGGCATTATTTTGAATGTAAATTTCTACATAAGTATAGTTTGAAGTAGAATCAGTTAATCTCATTTAAAAAGAGAAAAATGAAGCTTAAAAGAATGTTGTTTACTTAGGAAGTTTTCAAGGCTGGTCTTCCTTTGTGTTTTATTTTAACTGAGTGAACTCTCCTCTCTTTACATTTGCTACTCATAAATACTACCTAGACCTCAAACCTGATGGACACAGTTGCAGCTTGCTACAATTTGCTTGTCCCAAATTACAATTCCTCTGCTATTCCCAAATAAACTCATCTTTTTAAGCTCTCAAAAAAAAAGTCTGTAATTTTTGGTAGGGTATATGGATATAATGAAATGAAGGCAACCATGACTACCAAAGAGAAAAAATATCTTTTCTTCTATAATTCAGTCTTTTTATTTCAAGATAATAATTATGTAAACCTTATAATTCTATAGGGTCTGATATAGAACCTAAAGGGTCTAGATCCTTTGAAATTATTTGTCCTTTTAGTTCCTATAAAATACCAAGGGACACAAAGTTGAATTAGAAATGTTTTAAAATGCTGAATCTTACATTCTTTTTAAATTGTAAAAGTGTACTTTATTTTAAAATACAGTTTTCTTTTAAAAATCTATGATACATTTGAAAACATTTACATTGTGGTTACGGTTTGTAAATTCTACTTCGTTACTGAAATTGATATTGAATTTTAATTCTAAATAGATACTACTATAGAAACACTAAAAATAGGCTCTTATTTTAATTTTAGATGACACTACATATTTACCCTGAGTTTAGAGCATGGAAATATAAAAATCGTACCAAATAACCATTTTCTTTGGAGATGACCAGTATGTTTTTTTAACAACAAAATAATCAAAATTTTGTTCCAAATGGTTTGGTTTCAGTAAGAGAGAAAGCTTCAGTTAGAATATGGTATTTATTTCCTTTCATGACCAGGGCTGGGTATTTTTTACTATCATTATATTTTGGTATCAAATAATGAAAAGTGACAAACTAAAGAAACCTCATCCAGGTATGATCCTCTGGTAGATCCCTCCTGATCCCAACACAAATATCTAGACTATTAAAAAATGTAGCCCAAGGTGGTGCCTGTTGTTCAGTTGCTAAGTCATGCCCAGCTCTTTTGCCACCCCCCAGACTGTAGCCCGCCTGACTGCTCTGTCCTTGGGATTTCCCAGGGAAGAATACTGGAGTGGGTTGTTATTTCCTTCTCCAGGGGATCTTCTTGACCCAGGGACTGAACCTGCATCTTCTGCACTAGCAGGAGGCTTCTTTACCACTGAGCCAGCAGGGAAGCCCTAGCCTAAGTAACACTAATTCTAACGCTCTTTCCTTTAATTTTTAATTTATCCAACAAGTAAAAAAATGACATAAAGAAAGTCATAATTTCAGTTAGAAATACTTACTTGCCATTACACAGTAAGATTTAATTTTTTTAATGATAACAAATTATGGAGTGAATTTCAATAAAATTTATTGAGTACAGTGGAGACAATAATATGGTTTATTTATGTCCCTTTAAACTCACTTTTGCTTTATTGGGGCCAAAATCAATAAAACAATGAGTCTCTCTGGTTGGATCGTCCATATTTCAGAACTTTCTCTGTTAGAGGGAAATATTTATGATGTCATTGTCCTTAAAGGAATCCTAATTTATAGAAAACTTAAAATTATATAAGACCCCAAATAACAGTCAATAGTAATTAATGGAGTGTGAATCTATAAAGCTAAAATTTCTTTAAAAGCCAGAAATTATACAAACAGTAACATAATATGTAATTTAAAAATATTTTAAAATATCTAGATATATTAAAATGAGAAACCCAAACACTAACAGAAATAATCATTTGAAATTTTCAGCCATACTTTTAGTCTTCATAGTCTATGGAATTAAATATACCCGTAAGTTATCTGTTTAAATGTATGTGAAAAAGAAATTAGACAATTTTAAGCAGTTATCTGATTTCCAGTGGTCACATGCAAATGACTTTTCTTATACTAGCCAAACCAAGTTGATCTAAAGTCGACCACATCACTAATTATCATGATGAGTAATATACCAAATGATATTAGATACATTTTTAATATTTAATGAGAATTCTGGGTTGATCACAGCATTCAAAATGTATACTCCTTAACATATATACATAGAATTCAAATTATCCTTTAAAAGCTATTTCATTTTAAAGTCAGAATCTTAGATAGGTAAATTTTATATATATCTAAATCCTATTATTGAGAGTTTCAACTTTTGATATAAGCACAAAATATCACTCCTTTTCGTAGCAATCATTAATAAGGCTAAACCTTTGAGGAATTTAAGAAAAGACTTCATGTCTATCCATTTTTACTTTAAAAGTAAAAAGATGGGATAGGAAAATTTGACCTACTTTTTTCCCCCTTGTTCCGTCAGTTTTGAGCCTGGTTGGTATCCACCTATTAACCTATTTTCTATTTTAGGCAAAACTGCTTTCCATGAAAATGGTTCCAGAAACTTAAACAAATCCCTATGGACATCAAACAAAGCTTACCTCAGTATATTTTCAATGCCATTAAATGATGGCAGAGTCATTTAGTTTGATAGATAAGTAACCAAAACATGGACTAATGGGGAATATGGAAATAGATGAGACTACCCAAGCCATATACAGAGCTCTATCATTATTTCTGATAAATTTTATTTAGGCTACATCATGGAATTGATCTTCTAATGAATTAATGAAGGCCATTAACAAGTTCTGGGTGTATATGGAACTTTAAGGGCAAGTAAGATAATGAAAAAGAAATTAAAATTCCTTAACAAATTGGATTCTATTGACTGACAGAAGCAACTGCTCTCTTTGGTTTTGAAAGGCCTTTATAGTAAAAAACAAAAACAAAAAAAAGTCTATTAGTTTACTCCCTATCTAAGTATATTTTGAATTTTCAAAAGAAACTATACTATGGAAAGTTCTTTAATAAAGAAGAAACTACTAGAAACTTCTTCCTGGGTTAACAGTGGTCCCAACAAAGCAAATATACATGTATCTTTAGGAAGGACATATATAGGTATATATATTTCTAAAAGTTTAAAACTCATAGGAATCATGCTATGTCTGTTACAAGGAACACTATTCAATTGTCTACTTCTGGAGAGTTTAGTCACGGTCCTAGCGTCATCTCTTCATGTTTCTGTATGGACTGCATGAATACTATGTGCTTATTTACAAGAGACTCATTTTTATGATAAATAGAACATGAAAATCAGGCTAGAAGTTGGCTTTGAAATGGAAAAAAACTTAAAGGTTGCAAAGGAAGGCAGAAAAACAGAATATGTTGTGAAAACGATGCAAACACTACAGTTCACGTTTAGTTCATTTATACTGTCGTTTCATTTTACATTTCAAAGAAATTTAGCTTAAATTGTGTTACAAATTGGTGTGACTTTAGAAGACAGATAATAGAACACTTTACAGGACAATATAGCATTTTGCTTACATGTTCATTCCAGGCATTCCGGGGCCACCTAAAGCATTCAGTGGGGGTCTCATTGCACCTCCATAGTTCTGTAATGATAACCAAGGGTCAGACTACCACAAAACAAAAAAACAAAACCAAAGAGGAGGGGGGAAAGAAAGGAGAGCAGGTTAATGATTTCCCTACATAACTCCTGGTTGGATAAGGCCTGTGCAATTCATTCTCTGAAGGGTCCACTCTTGTACTTTCGCTTCTATTTAGCAGTTACATTGGTTTGTGTCTTTTAAAAACTACGTGAATATGTATGATCATTGGAGCATGTTAAATGATTAAGGTATAGTTACAATTGTAATATTCAATTATCTTAATTTCTTGATATCTGTACAACAGTGAACTTTTTCAAGCAAGACATTTCATAAACCCCAAACTCTGTTTTTAAAGAAAAGACTAAGTCAACATGTTTGAAATTGTCAGAATCAGAACAATTATGTAGTCTAAAAACAGGTGAATCTAATATAAGCAAGTTGAATGCAAACTTCTGTCTGCAAAATAATATATTCCAGAAAGAAATGTATTAGTATACAAATCCACAAAAATATACGAACACTAAAGTATACTTAAAATATGCACGTGTGAGTTATGACTTGACAGACTTCTGTCAATATTTGAATGTTATGTGTATTCAAAAAATAAAAGCATTTAATGTATATATCAGATTAATTTCCATAAGGGCCAAAAGATTAATTTTAATCTGATCATATTAATATATTTTGAACTATCAACTAGTATACTTCATGCTTGGCTTTCTGACATTACTGTTCCTCAACTTTTCTGACCATTCTTCAACTTCCTTTGCTGATTCCTTTTATTTGGCCAACTCTTTAAATATTTTTTTTTTCCCAAGTTCTAGCCACAGCATCCTTATAAAGAAATATGCATTTATGGGTAAACTTATCCACTACCACTAGTTCAACAATTATTCCTATGTTAGGAATCTCAAATCTACTTTGTCACGATGTCTCCCCTATGCTCTTAGACAACTCACATGTTGAACTTCATATTGGTTGTTTCTATCTGGATACCATTTCACACTCAACATACCTAAAAGTCACCTCCATTTTATCTTCTCGCAGCTGCGTTCTTTATTTTGCCTTCCTCAGTCAGTTCTGTGGCATCACCTTCTATACAGTAGTCTAGGCTAAGAACCTCTGGGAGCTCCTTGATGATTCTTCCTTTTATTTCAATTTCCGTATCTGAGTTACCAAGGTCTATTGATTCTACCTGTGAAATAGCTCTTGAAATACTGCTCCCTTTGTATCACTCATCTTTGTCATTTACTGACACTACTGTACTCTCTTAGTTGGTCTCTCTGACTAAGCCTCTCCCCCTCCCAGTCTATCCTCCATACTGCCTCCAGAACTGTGCTTCTTAAACTCGGTCCTCTTTATGTCGCTTAAAAGCCACGATGACCCACACTGTCTATCAAATGAAGTCTATCTTTCAGCATGGCCCCATGATGTTATTCACAGACCAGGCTTAGCTGCCCTCATTTCCTATCATATTTACTTTCTTCCCTTACCCCCACCTCTACCCTCCAGATTTCTGAATTTCTTGTGGTTTAGAAATATGCAGTGGATTTTTACACTCATGATAACTCATCTGCTATGGCCTTCTGTGTAGTAGATGCTAAGATGACAAGGAAATATTCAATGAGAGGAGGTCTGTTAACTCCAGGGAGTAAGCCAGTTTGTAAATAAACCTACCTAGTTACATGTTGTTCTCATTATTAAGAAATCATATTTAAATGTCTCAAATGAGATGCTATGGAATAGGAGAATGGTATCTATCCATAGCGGAGAGAGCTATTTCTCTTAACCTCTGGATCATACACGGGGATGGCAGCAGCAGTATTAGCAAGGAGTCTCTGAGAAGAAAATTCGAGTCTGGGAACAAAATTTACATGATAGACTATAACAGAAATTCTTGATAAAACAAACTGCCCCTCATTTTTGATCCTAGAAGGCCTGTGTTTTATTTTATCAAGGGATACATTTACTTTGCTCATAGCTCTGGACATAGATAGTGGTTTGGAAATCTGTTTTCCCTACCCCATTTCCTCTGCTCCCCTTTCTATACGTGTGTTAACTGGTCAGATTCGCCCAATGATCCATTCAACCTTAACTTTCCTATCTACAAAGTGATAATATCATCTCTCTTACAAGCCTATTGGAGGAAAAATGAAATCATACAAAACACCTATTACAGTGCTTGATGCATTAAAGGCAAGATACCTGGTGCTCAAAAACTGTAGTTGCTAACTCTTACACTGTTGATAAGGGACCAACTTAAATGAGTCTTCTCATTTTCCCTTGGGCCCTCAATCCTAACAAAATTACATGCTTTTGATGTAGTGACTCCCTGCCAGAGAATGCATATTTATTTTTTTGACTTTTTTCCTACTGTTTAATAGTTTTTCTTTATGTATCTGCATCTCATGCTAAACAATAAGTACCTGAAGGTAGAATCTGTTCTACTTATCTGTGTAGGTCCAATGCTCATGTATCACAGTTCATAAGTGTTACAGGATATCCATAAGAAATTATCCATAAGAAATTATTTTGCAAATAATCTGAAGCAAACAGAAAACAGGAAGATAAGAAAGAATAACAACAGGCTTTCTAATGGGTAACAAAGGCAGAATGGGAAGAGCTCATTTGGAATCACTGAATTTTGAAGCTGATGGCAGCTATACAATTCCATCTGGTTTAATCTCTCTCCCAATGCAATGGTGCTGACAAAGGACTGTTCAGACTCTGCCTGGAAAGTTTACAAAGAGTGTTTCTGTGATTGGGCAGTTAAATTTCTAGAAAGTTACTATACTGAACTAAATTCCACTTCCTATCTTAGATGTGAAAATACAGAATTAGTTTGCTTCCTCTTAACATCTTATCATTTCTTCACCATAAGTATTTGACTTGGAAGTCATGATATGTTCCTATTTGCATATAACTCACTTTCCCTCCAGATTTCTAAAGGAACTAGAACTAGCTGGAGAGTCTTGATGTTTTCGGTTAATCATATGTATCTGCCGAGCCTAAGAACACAGACAGGCTAACAATGTATTATTACAAGAGCCACACAGAAAAATGACTTCAAGTCTGATATTAGGGAAGATATTTTTCTTGATTGAATAAGTAATTCTGCTTTTCTATTGAAATGATACTGGTATCAGTCCAAAAATCATGTATTACCACTGAACTTTGATTTAAAATAAATTAAGGGGTGGTAGAAATATACCAGGATTTGGAGCAAAGTTTTATTTCTTCCTCCATGCAGTAGGTTTTAATCATATATTTACTATATTCTAGGTGTGCATTTTGCCTCCAGCTGCATTAAGAATCAGATTATATAATATTTCTTTTAGGAATTCAATTATTTCAATAGATAACTATTGTCCCTCTTCACCACATTGGTATTAAGCTGAAAAACCTGGAAATAATATCCGTGATACAAAGGAGATATTTATTTTGTTTGTGCATAAAACTAGAAACAATATTCCAGAGATGCTTCTATAATTCAGCTATAAAAAAGCAGAAGCATCCTGTTCTTGGGTAGTATCTGTATTATTAAATATGTCATGAGAGTCTTTTTTTTCTCTTTTAAGAAACACAGCTAACTTTTTATTACAGATCTCACAGTTTATAATCCATATATTACATATACCAGGTGTTATAAGTAAATATCTCATAAGAATCCCTCAATTCAAGTGATTTTTCTTCACGTTTAACCTACTGTATCACTCATATGAATATGATTCCTGTTTTCATTTAAGTACATGGTATGTATAAACAATTTCATTTAACCTTTTATACTTAAATACAGCGTTACATAAGTTGTTGCAAGCATTTCTGGTTTCTGAGGTAAATTCATACCAGAACACTTTACTTCCCCCAAATTATAAAGAAATAGATAGCAGGGATATTAATCCAAATGGAAGAAATAAACTACTCTCTTTGGGTTTGAAAATGCAAAGAAAGAATTCATGCTTATATGATAAACTGAGTAAAACTCTTCAGTAAGAGATTACTCCCCAGAAATGTTTTCTTACTTTCTGTTGTAATTTACTCATAACACAAAACACATAAATTTTTGGCTCAACATTTAAAAAAATAAATGCTTTTTTACTTCTGCATTTTCAAATGAGATCTAAGTGTTCCTATGTTCAATAGCTTAGGTAAACATCGGTATATCTTTCAAATACTGAAAAACTTACTCAAATCAGACTCTAAAAGTGTTGAAAATATTGGTCTGGAATGACAAAAACTCAAAGAGCAGCTAGCCAAAAAGTAAGTGACCTGAATGAGGAATAACTAAATTACAGACATCAACTGTTGACATATATTCAAAATGTATCTATTATGAAAATCTTTTGAGAAAAAAAAAATTCTTCAAGTTGTATATAGCTTTAAAACTGGTTGGCTTAGTTTATTAAAGACTATGCATCCGGTCCAGTCACTTCATGGCAAATAGATGGGGACACAGTGGAAACAGTGGCTGACTTTATTTTTCTGGGCTCCAAAATCACTGCAGATGGTGACTGCAGCCATGAAATTAAAAGACACTTACTCCCTGGAAGAAAAGTTATGACCAACCTAGACAGTATATTAAAAAGCAGAGACATTACTTTGCCAACAAAGGTCTGTCTAGTCAAGGCTATGGTTTTTCCAGTGGTCATGTATGGATGTGAGAGTTGGACTGTGAAGAAAGCTGAGCACCAAACAATTGATGCTTTTGAACTGTGGTGTTGGAGAAGACTCTTGAGAGTCCCTTGGACTGTAAGGAGATCCAACCAGTCCATCCTAAAGGAGACCAGTCCTGGGTGTTCATTGGAAGGACTGATGTTGAAGCTGAAACTCCAATACTTTGGCCATCTCATGTGAAGAGCTGACTCATTTGAAAAGACCCTGATGCTGGGAAAGATTGAGGGCAGGAGGAGAAGGGGACGACAGAGGATGAGATGGTTGGATGGCATCACCGACTCGATGGACACGAGTTTGGGTAGGCTCCGGGAGTTGGTAATGGACAGGGAGGCCTGGCATGCTGTGGTTCATGGGGTCGCAAAGAGTCAGACACAACTTAGCAACTGAACTGAAAAGTATATTCAGCCAGTGAACTATTCTACAGATCTTATAAATTCTAATTGCCATTAACAGATTAATGATTGTTGGTCCCATAAATCACCATCCCTAACATGAGCAGAAATAGTAAAAAATAATTTAAATATCTAGATTAGAGTTTTATAAGATCTTAAGAAAATATATAGGAAAGAAATGAGCCTAAATATTTTTTTTTACTTTGACGATCTCACAAATATTTACATAATAGGTATCTCTGAAAAATTTGTGCTTCATGTTCCAATACAATTTATATAGTTGATCCTTGAACAACATGGGATTGAACTGTGCCAGTCCATTTACAAGTGGATTTCTTTCAGTAAACATATTATTGGAACATTTTTGTGGATTTGCAACAGTTTGTAAAAACTTGCAGATGAAACGCATAGTCTAGAAAGAACAAGAAAATTAAGAAAAAGGTATGTCATGAATGCATAAACTATATGTAGACATAAGTCTAGACTCAGGCATAAGGAGAGTGATATTTAATATAAAATGAATGTCATAGTTTTCTTACTGTTTTAAAATTTTGCTTTCGAAGACCTACATTACTCTATAGTATATGCTTCTCTCTTTCCCCCTTAATTAGAGAAACCAAGTTATCAGCCTATCATCACATGTAAGCAGTTAAAAAAAAATTAACAATATTTAAATACTGCATTCTGAATATGCCTGTAATACTAGATGCCATGAAAATGTTATAATGATTCATTCATTAGTGTATAGGCTAGGCTATGATGAAGCAAGTGTTGATTATTACACTAGGTTACCATAAAACTATCATAGTGCTGCTTCTTCATTATCAATGCATGAACTGTTATACCTGTAAATAAATAGGAATATATTCACCTTTTCTTTTCATTTTTGACATCTAGTGTTTTAAATATATGTAATATCTACAGTGTTTCATATCATTTAAGACTATATATATATATAAGACAAATCTTGTAAGCAGGTATCTACATATTTTAAGACAATATTGACATAGATACTGACAGATAATTCATCTTATAAACTAGATGATGTAAACTTATGGTATTGATAAATATAGTGCTATACTGTAATTATATTTTCTTATAATTTCCTTAATAACATTCCCTTATCTCTATATTACTTTATTGTAAGGATACAGTATATCATACATATAATATATTTATACAATATGTGTTAATTGTTTATGTTATCAGTAAGGTCTCTGGTTAACAGTAGGGTGTTAGTTAAGTTTTAGGGAGTCAAAAGTTATACATAGGTTTTCAACTGTGCAGTGGTTTGGTGCCCCTAACTCCCACATTTTCAAGGGTCAACTGTGTATTACTACATGTTGATTAGGAACTCTTAGATATAAGCCACAGTTACCTGGGTAAATGTGGTTAGAGTCTTAAAAATCTTTTCTGGGCACACAACAAAATACATAACATTTTTAAAGTAGATACATGAAACAAATTCCTAAAACCATCACTTATATAGACTGTTCTTGGAGAGAATAAGAAAAGTAAATAATCCTTTTAACCAGTGGTATGATACACTGACCTCTGACCTATGAGGGAGAAATGTACAGTTCTGAATTCTGGATTCATTTCTTTGAAATATAACATTGCAAAATTAATTTCTTCCTCAGGCAGTTTTCCCAAGAGAGACAAAGAGAGGTTTTAGCTAAAATAAGTGACAGCCTGGAGCAGCATACTAAAAAAAAAGTCATCAACAGCTGAATAGTTTCAATCTTGGTGTATCCTCCTGGGAAACTGTGATAGAGAAGTAGGCTAATAACATCTAGTGTATACTATTGTATTATACTTTTTCAGTAAGACCCATTTTAATATTTACTTCTAAATGGTTTTCTATTGTTTTCATACTCGAAATATGGTACTAGATAATGGTCAGTGGCATTCTTTAAAAGACTTACAGAAATATATTTTATGCCACTTGTTCTATTGAATTCAATTAGGTTTTAAATTATCTTAGTTATCTTTTATAATAATTACTATAATTTTTCATATTTCCTCAATATACAAAAGGGTAACAGTTATCTTTTTTAGTAATAATTACTATAATGGATTTCTACACAATGTATATTCTAGAATGCACCAAGGGCAAATGTGGTAGCATCTGTTGAAATATGGCTTGATGTTACATCTATTTGGACATGTCATAGACAACATATCTTCAAGAGCTTAAAAACTGTGCCATATTAAGTCATATATATATACATATATATATACACACACACACACACACACATAATAGAAACCAGCAAATAATATAGTTTGTGTAAGATGAAGGCAAAAAACTCAGCCTCTGGCTTCCTGCACTTTTTATTTACCTGTGGTCCTAAGGGCACCATTCCTCTTGGAGGAGTCATTCTCTGCATTGGCCCGCCCATATTTGGATGGCCTAAAAAGAGAAAAAAGTGTGACAGTATTAGCAATGTAATGAGCATGGGTGCTAAATCAGAAGCTATAGCCTCCTTTCTGCCTGGTGTTACATCTTATTCACTATGGGACTGAATTATTGACATCACCTCTACTTGGCTTCCACAGCCAGTCTTCTACCTCTTACCACAGGGCTGCCCCTGCCCCCACTCTCCATTACTGTCTTGAAAGTGAAATCTTCCTCTTCTGTGTTGAATTATAATACATCTGTCATAACATTTGCTCCTCTTCTTTTAGAACAGTGAACAGAGCCATACATGTTTGTGGTACCTAAACAGGTCAATGGAAGGACCCAATTACTGGGTTTGTTAAACTATCAAGTAAGTCACTTGCTGCTTAGCATCATCTTTCCTCCTGCTTATCTTTTTGGTGGACAAACCTCTCTATCTGAAAAAGGCAGAGAAAATTACAAGTGATATAGTCACTTTGATTCTCACTTGCTAGAAGTTATATAAAAAGTTTTAGGAGTTAAGCGTTAAAACACATTTTGGATATTTAATTATTCTGTTCCTTGTGTTATCACTGTGCTATCACAAATAATTAAGTTAGCAAAAAATATAATGACTTGGCCATGTTACCAAGTAAAAATGCAACTGATATAATTATGAAAGATCTATACAAATAATACCTTCCCTAATAAATACAGGGTTTCCTTTGAGATTCTGCACATCAATTTAACTTTTACTTTAAAGTAGTCACCTTGTTGTCGAGTTGGGTCCATTCCACTGGGAAGTAATGGCTGACTTCCTGGGACACCTCCAAGTGCCTAGCATATTTAGTAAAATAAAAAGCAGTAAGTATTGTAACTATTTATAAAATAAGAACTTTTAACAATTATAGAATGCATTTGAGTATTTCACAAGATTTTTTTCAAGTTGTATATTTTTATATTGGATTATATTTGATTTATAATAATGTGTTAGTTTTGGGTGTACAGTATAGTGATTCAGTTATATTGAACATACGCATGTATCTTCCTTTTCAAATTCTTTTCTATTATAGGTTATTACAGAGTATTGAGTAGAGTTCCCTATGCTATACAGTAGGTCCTTGTTGATTATCTATTTGTGTATACTAGTCTGTATATATTAATTCCAACCTCCTAATTTCTCTCTCCCCCACACCTTTCCCTTTTGGGCACCATACATTTGAAGTCTGGGAGTCTGTTTCTCTTTGTAAATAAATTCATTTGTATCACTGTTTTTAGATTTCACATAAGTGATATAATATGATAATTGTCTTTCTTTTACTTCACTTAGTATGATCATCTCTAGGTCCACCCATGTTGCTGCAAATGGCATTATTTTCATGGCTGAGTAATATTCCATTGTATATATGGACCACATCATCTTTATCCACTCCTCTCTCAGTGGACATTTAGGTTGCTTCCATGTCTTGAGTTCAGTTCAGTCGCGCGGTTGTGTGCGACTCTTTGCGACCCCATGGATCACAGCACGCCAGGCCTCCCTGTCGATCACCAACTCCCGGAGTTCACTCAGACTCACGTCCATCAAGTCAGTGATGTCATCCAGCCATCTCATCCTCTGTCATCCCCTTCTCCTCCTGCCCCCAATCCTTCCCAGCATCAGAGTCTTTTCTAACGAGTCAACTCTTCACATGAGGTGGCCAAAGTACTGGAATTTCAGCTTCAGCATCATTCCCTCCAAAGAAATCCCAGCGCTGATTTCCTTCAAAATGGACTGGTTGGATCTCCTTACAGTCCAAGGGACTCTCAAGAGTCTTCTCTAACACCACAGTTCAAAAGCATCAATTCTTCGGCACTCAGCTTTCTTCACAGTCCAACTCTCACAACCATACGTGACCACTGGAAAAACCACAGCCTTGACTAGACGGACCTTTGTTGGCAAAGTAATGTCTCTGCTTTTGAATATGCTAACTAGGTTGGTCATAACCTTCCTTCCAAGGAGTTAGCTACTCTTAAGTAGTACTGCAATGAACACTGGGTGCACGATCTTTTCAAATTATAGTTTTCTCCAGTTACATGTCCCTGAGCGGGATTGCTATATCACATGGTAGCTCTATTTTAGACATTTCAGGAACATGCATACTGTTCTCCATAGTGACTGTATGAATTTATATTCCCATCAACAATGTAGGCGGGTTCCCTTCTCTCCACACCCATTCTAGCATTTATTGTTTGTAGACTTTGATGATGGTCATTCTGACAGATGTGAGGTGATACCTATTTTTGATTTGCATTTCTCTAATAAATGGTAATGTGGAGCATATGTTCATGTGCTTTGTGGCCATCTGTATGTTTTCTTTGGAGAAACGTCTATTTAGATCTAATTTTTCTTTATCTTAAGCTGCATGAGCTGTTTGTAGACATCTGGAGATATCCCTTGTTGGTTGCATCATTTGCAAATATTTTTCCTCATTCCGTAAATTGTCTTTGTTTTGTCTATGGTTTCCTTTGCTGTACAATAACTTTTAGGTTTAACTAGATTCCATTTATTTTTGTTTTTATTTTCATTACTCTAGGGGGTGGAGCCAAAGAGATATTGCTGTGATTTATGTAAAAATGTTCTGACTTTGTTTTCCTCTAAGAGTTTTATGTAGTATCTGGTTTTACATTTAGGTTTTTAATCCTTTTTGAATTTATTTTTGTGCATGGTGTTAGAGAATGCTCTAATTTCATTCTTTTATACGTAGCTGTTCAATTTTCCCAGAACCTCTTATTGAAGATGCTCTTCTCCATCCACTGATCTATTTGTTGTTGTTCTGTTGCTAAGTTGTGTCTGACTCTTGTGATCCAAAGGACTGCAACACTCCAGGCTTCCCTGTCCTCCACTGTCTCCCAGAGTTTGCTCAAATTCATGTCCATTGAGTTGATGATACTATCTAACCATTTCATTCTCTGCTGCCCCCTTCTCCTTTTGTCTTCAATCTTTCTGAGCATCAGGGTCTTTTCCAATGAGTCAGCTCTTTGCATCAAGTGGCCAAAATATTGGAGCTTTAGCATCAGTCCTTCCAGTGACTATTTAGGGTTAATTTCCTTTAATATTGACTGGTTTTACTGCCTTGCAGTCCAAGGGACTCATGAGTCTTCTTTAGCACCACAATTTGGAAGCACCAATTCTTGATAGCTCAGGTAGTAAAGAATCTGCCTGTAATGCAGGGATCCCCCAGTTCGATTCCTGGGTCAGGAAGATCTGCTGGAGAAAGGATAGGCTACCCCACTCCAGTATTCCTGGGCTTCCCTGGTGGCTCGGCTGGTAAAGAATCCGCCTGCAGTGTGGAGACCTGGGCTTGATGCATGGGTTGGGAAGCTCCCCTAGAGAAGGGAATGGGTACCCACTCCAGTATTCTGGCCTGGAGAATTCCATGAACTGTATAGTCCCAAGGGATCACAAAGAGTCGGACACGATTGAGTGACTTTCACTGCACTTTGTTTATGGTCCAACTCTCACATCCATACATGACTAATGGAAAACCATAGCTTTGACTATCGGGACATTTGTCGTCGAAGTGTTGTGTCTGCTTTTTAATATGCTATCTAGGTTTGTCATAGCTTTCTTTCCAAGGAGCAAGCGTCTTTTAATTTCATGGTTGCAGTCACCATCAGCAGTGATTTTGAAGCCCAATAAAATAAAATCTGTTACTGCTTCCATTCTGCCCCTCTTCTTTTTGCCATGAAGTGATGAGACCAGATGGCATGATCTTAGTTTTTTGAACGTTGAATTTTAAGCCAGCTTTTTCACTATCCTCTTTCACCCTCACCAAGAGACTCTTTAGTTCCTCATCACTTTCTACCATTAGAGAGTTATTATCTGCATTTCTGAGGTTGCTGATATTTTTCCTGGCAATCTTGATTCCAGCTTGTGAGTCATCCAGCCAACATTTCACATGATATACTCTGTATATAAGTAAAATAAGCAGGGTGACAACATACAGGTTGGTTGTCCTCTTTTTCCCAGTTTGGAACCAGTCAGTTGTTCCATGTTTGGTCCTAACTTTGCTTCTTGACTTGCACACAGGTTTCTCAGGAGACAGATAAGGTGGTCTGGTATTTCCATCTCTTTAAGAATTTTCCATAGTTTGTTGTGATCCACACAGTCAATGGCTTTAGCATAGCCAATGGCTTTAGTATAGTCAATTGAGCAGAAGCAGATGTTTTTCTGGAACTTCTTTGCTTTCTCCATGATCCAAATGTATTTCTGTTTATGGCACTCCTATACTGTTTTGAGTACTGTAGCTTTATAGTACAGTCTGAAGTCAAGGAGCCTGATTCCTTCCTTCAGCTCCATTTTCTTTTTCAAAATTGCTTTGGCTATTTAGGGTCTTTCATTTTTCCATATTTCTAGTCAAATTTTAAGATTTTTTGTTTTATATCTATAAAAACTGCCATTGATAATTTGATAGGGACTACATTGAATCTGAAGATTTCCTTGGGCAGTACAGTCATTTTGACATTATTCTTTCAATCCAAGAACATGGGTATATTTTTCCATCTGTTTGTGTCATCTTCCATTTCTTTCATTAGTGTCTTAAGTTTTTAGAATACAGTTTGCTTCCTCAGGTAGGCTTGTTTCTAGGTGTTTTATTCTTTTTGATGTGATGGTAAATGGCACTGTTTCCTAAACTTCTTTTTCTGATCTTTTGTTGTTAGTGTATAGAAATGCGATATTTCTGTGTATTAATTTTGTAGTCTGCAACTTTACCAAATTCATTGAGCTCTAGTAGTTTTCTGATAGTATCGCCAGGATTTTCTATGTACAGTATCATTTCCTCTACAGTGGCAGTTTTACTTCTTCTTTTGCAATTTGGATTCTTTTTATTTTCTTCTCTGACTGCATGGCTAGGACTTCCAAACCTATGTTGAATAAAAGTAGTGACAGTGGACATCCTTGTATTGTTCCTGATCTTGAGATGAAACACTTTCAGCTTTTCACTGTTAAATACGATGCTGTATGTGTATTTTTCATATATGACTTTACCCTGTTTAGGTATAATTTTTTTAAATTATAAACTAATAGATTTTGTCAGATGCTTTTTCTGCATCTACTGAGATTATCATATGGCTTTTATTCAATTTGTTAATGTGGTTATCTCACTGATTGATTTGCAGATATTGGAAAAATCCTTGTATCCCTGGGATAAATCCCACTCGATTTTGGTGTATGATCCTTTTAATGTATTGTTGGATTTGATGTGTTCGAGTTTAGTTTAGGATTTTGTGTCTATGTTTATCAACGACATTGGCTTGTCACTTTGTAGTATCTTTGTATCGTCTTGGTACCACGTTTGAGGGTGGCTTCAAAGAATGAGCTTGGGAGTGTTCAGATCTCTGTAATTTTTTGAAACAGTTTCAAAAGGATAGGTGTTAACTCTTCTCTAAATGTTTGATAGGATTCACCTGTGAAGCTATCTGGTCTGGGGTTCTTTGTTGGCTTTGGGTTCTTAAACCAAAGTTTCGATATCAGTGCTTGTGACTGTTCTATTCATATTTTCTATTTCTTCCTAATTTGGTTTTGCAAGATTGTACCTAAGAATTTGTCTGCTTCTTCTAGGTTGCCCAGTTTATTGGCATAATGTTGTTTGTCTCTTATGATCCTTCATATTTCTGTATTCATTGTAACTTTTTCATTTCTGCTTTTATTGATGTGAGCCCTCTCCCTTTTTTTCTTGATGAGTCTGGCTAAAGCTTAATCAATTTTATCTTCTCACAGAAGCAGCTTTTAGTTTCATCGATATTTTGTACTATTTCTTTGTCTCTATCTCATTCTTTTCTGTTCTGAGTTTATGGTTTCTTTTCTCTAACTTTGGGTTTTGTTTGTTCTTTTTCTAGTTGCTTTAGGTATAAGGTTAGGTCGTTTATTTGAAATTTTTCTTGTTTCTTGTAGTAAGATTGCATTGCTATAATTTTCTCTTAGAACTGCTTTTGCTGTGTCCCAGAGGTTTTGGATTGTTGTATTTTCATTTGCCTCGAGGGAATTTTTTTGATTTCCTCTTTGATTTCTTCAGTCACCTACTGATTGTTTAGTAGCACACTGTTCAGCTTCCATGTGTGTATGTGGGTTTTTTTTTTTTTTTTTACAATTTTTGTTTGTAGATTTGTACTCTTATTTCATTGTGGTCAGGAAAGATGATTGATATAATTTTAGTTTTCTTAAACTTATCGAGGCTTGCTTCATGGTCCAGTATGTGATCTATCCTGGGAATACTCTATGTGCATTTAAGAAGAATGTGTATTCTGCTGCTTTTGGATGGCATGCTCTATAAATATCAATTTAAGTTCATCTGGTCTAATATGTTGTTTAAGACCTGTGTTTCCTTAATGATTTTCTGTTTGGATGATCTGTCTATTGATGTACGTTGGATGTGAAAGTCCCCCACTTTTACTGTGTTACTGTCAGTTGCTCTTTTTATAACTGTATTTGCCTTATATATATTGAAGTGCTACTGTGTTGGGTGCATATATGTTTACAATTGTTATTATCTTCTTGGATTGATCCCTTGATCATTTGCAGTATCCTTCTTATAACAGTTTTTATTTTAAAGTTTATTTTGTCTCATATGAGCATTACTATTCCAGCTTTTTAAAAAAAATTTTCATTTGCATGAGAAATCTTTTTCCATCTCCTCACTTTCAGTCTTTATGTGTCCCTTGATCTAAAGTGGGTCTCTTGTAGACAGCATATATATGGGTCTTATTTTTGTAACCATTTAGTTAGTCTATGTCTTTTGGGTGGAGCATTCAATCCATTTACGGTTAAAGTAATACTGATATATAGGTCCTTATGGTCATCCTGCCAATTGGTTTCGGATTGTTTTTGTAGGTCTTTTTCCCCTTCTCTTTGTCTTTCGTTCTCTTCTCTGGTAGTTGCGTGATTGTCTTTAGTGTTGTGTTTAGATTCCTTTTTTTTGGTGGGTATATCTATTGTAGATTTTTGATTTGTGGTTACCATGAGGATTTGATATAGCAGTTCATGTATACACAAGACTGTTTTAAGTTGCTAGTCTCTTAATTTCAAATGCATTTCCAATATCCTGCATTTTTACTTTCTTCTTATGATGGCTGGATTTGATATCTTCTTTGTGTGGATGATTTCTCACCTTTACTGTATGTCTGCTTTTACCAGTGAACTTTCTCATTTGTAATTTTCTTGTATTTAGTTGTGGCCTTTTCTACCTAGAGAAAGTTCTTTTAGCATTTGTTCTAAAGCTGATTTGGTTGTGCTCTTAACTTTTGCTTGTCTGTAAAGTGTTTGCTTTTTTCCATCTAATCTAAGTGAGACTCTTGCTGGATAGAGTAGTCTTGGTTGATTTCTCCCTTTCATTACTCTAAATATATCATGCCATTCCCTAATGGCCTGCAGAGTTTCTACTGAAAAATCAGCTGATAACCTTAATGGGAGTTCCCCTGTATGTTACGGGTTGCTTTTCCCTTGTTACTTTTAATGTTTTTTCTTTGTAATTTTTTTCAGTTTGTGTTTCACTGTGTTTCTCCTTGGATTTACCCTGTATGGGATTCTCTACACATCCTGGACTTGGGTGACTGTTTCCCTTTTCATGTTAGGGAAGTTCTCAGCTACTGTATCTTCAAATATTTTCTCAGGCCCCTTCTCTCTCTATTCTCCTCTGAGACCCCTAAAATATGAATGTGTTGGTGTATTCTTCTGTTGTTGTCCCAGAGGTCTCTCAGACTGCCCTCATTTCCTCTCATTCTTTGTTCTGCAGCAGTTATTTCCACCATTCTGTCTTCTAGCTCATGTGAATGTTCTTCAGCCTCATTTATATTGTTACTGATTCCTTCTAGTGTATTTTTCATTTCATTTTTTCTACTGTTTATCTCTGTTCTTTACTTAGTTCTTTGCTAAAAATTTCTTGTATCTTCTTGATTTGTGCCCCATTCTTTTTCTGAGGTCCTGGATCGCCTTTACCATCATTTCTCTGAATTCTCTTTTGGGTTGATAGCCTATCTTCACTTTCCTTAGTTGTTCTTCTGGGGTTTTACCTTGGTCCTTCATCTGGAACATATCTCTTTGCCATCTCATTTGGTCTAACTTGTGTGTTTGTGGTCCCCCTGGCGGCAGGATTATAGCGCCTCTTGCTTTTGGTTGTCTGCCCTCTGGTGGATAGGGCCGGTCTAAAAGGCTTGTGCAGGCTTCCTGGAAGGAAGGATGGTTGCCTGCCCAGTGGTGGGTGGAACTGGGTCCTATTCCTCTGGTGGGCAGGGCTGTCTCAAGGGCTATGTTTAGAGGTCATTAGAGGTGGCTGTTGGCTCCGGATGACTTTAGGCAACCTGTCTGCTGATGGGTGGGGCTGTGTTCCCATTCTGTTGGCTGTTTGGCTTGAGGCATTCCAGCTCTGGAGCCTTCTGGCTGTCAGTTGGGGCCAGGTCTTGGCAGAAAAATGGCAACCTCGAGCACAGTTCACACCAATGAGTACCTAGTACCTCCATCAGAAGTGTCCTCATAAAACTTCTATTTTACATTTTGTGAACTTTATAGGTCTGTACACTCTGTATAATTTCTTAGTTCTAAAATGATTCCACTTTGCCCAATTTTGTGGCAAACAAAAGAGCTATTGTTGGAAACAAAATCTAGCCAAAAATTGTCTTATTTATCCCTGAGAAGTTTAACGCCCTTCCCCCAAATCGATTTATTAAAGATACAAAAATAACTAATTTTTCTTCTTAAATGTAAATTATTTCTACAGATTATTTTACTCACTGGGGATTATAATAGAAGCAGAACTAAGAATGTCAAGGGGCTAACTGATATTATTTTGAATAGTCATATTTTCCCTAAGAAACCATTTAGAAAAATAATACTCCAATTCAAACAATTTGCTGAGTGGAAAGAACTAGAACTGAAAAAAGGTGGAGATTAACAAATGTGGTTTATTTTACGCAGAGGTGTAATACTGGTTACATGCTGAATTGTAAGTTTCAAATAGTCATCTGAGCAGCATTTAGACCTCGACCAAGCTATAAATGATTTAAATATACTGACCCTATGAAAAATGTATTTATACATATATACACATAATCCTGACAAGGATTAAACCTGACAAGAATTTCTATGAATGTTCACTAATTTAACTTAAAACCAAAAATATTTTAATTTGTTTAAAATTTTAAATATTTCAAAGAAAATGTGCTATTAAAGAATTTCTATATCCAGATCAGAACTATTTCCTTAACTGTTATATTGGGATGCAGTAATTTTGTAATCCTTTGATTTTTGTTTGTTCACAAGCACACTCAATGTCTATTTATTGATTTCTGATTAAATGATCTATTTCCTGTTTACCTTTCCAGGCTAATTTCTTGCTACTGACACAATGACATTCTAACTTCGTTATTCCAAACCTCTTTAAGTTTTCTTTTTTTTTTCAACTCATGTACTTAGGACTGAGGATTATATTTAGCCTTCTTCCTCCTTTTATATGTACCAGTCAGGCATCTCCAACAGTGAGATGCCTGGCTTTCATTATCTTAATTATCTTTAATACCATTATCTACCACTTTCATATGACTCCTCCGTGCCTCCCTGAATATCTTAGCATGCAGGGGAAGTAAGGGCTTCTTATGTACTTTTATAGATCCTTATACGTCACTTTAATATGCTCATGGTTTGTCATCCATTTGCTCTGTATCCCCAATAATCTGTAAGTTCAGAGACTGGAAGCTATCTGTGCCTGTTAATTCAGAGTAATAAATACTTCCCAAAGGAATAAAAGAAATTTTTTATTGGACAATTTTAGGAATCATCAATGACAAAGTCATAAGAATGGACTAGATTTCAAGAATTGAGAAGAAAAAAGGTCAAAAACAAAGATAATTTTCTTAAAATACCAATGAGATAAGAAAGGAAAAAACTGAATAGCTAAAAAAAATGAGCAAGTGGACTGGGATCATTTATTCCAGAGTGCATGAGGGGAGTTTCAAGAAGTGGCCAGCACTATCAAAAGTTATAAAGAAGTAAATTAGGAGGGGTGAAAATGTATGATTAAACATTATTTTCAATTGTGAGCTTGAAGTTCTTCAAGTGATTCTAGTTTAATACTCTGATTCTAAATTTCATTGGTAATACCATGTTTTATCACTGGAAATCATTTTCTTCAAAAGTTTATTTTTCTTCTTGTTTATTTTGAAATATTAGAACAATTGACAAGTCTATCTGCTATTATCACTAATCCTATAAAAATCTTTATCAAGGTCAAGTTGTCTTTCCAAAATGACTCTTTACCCACATTTAACTCTTTAGTCACTAGTGTTTGTCTTTTGGTAAGTCAAATCTTTACTTTTTAAAAACATTTTGATAAATCCCAGGATGACGAGATGATGGTTTTACGCATCAAAAGGGTATGATCACTAGATTCTTTAAACCCATAATATCAGGAAAAATATACATTTTGTGGGTTAATATTCTCATATTTGTCAACATGTCAAATGTACTCCATTGAGACTTAACTAGTCACAAATTTTGGGACACATTCTTTGCTTTATAAAAGATCTTCACTTTGACAGAAAATAACACTAATGATGAGGATGCTTAATAACAACAAATAGAAAGTCAACAATAATATACACTTGTGAGCCAATATACCTGTTAACAGAGTTTCAAGAATGGTGAGAAATTCTAATTCTATAATGTCAATAAATCAATAACTTATTCTTGGTGCCACTCACTAACAGTCTCTGTACTTCTGGCTGTCTTGGTTTCCTTAGCAGTGTTGAATGAACACTGAATTTTTCAGATTAAACATTTTATCTATGAGAAGTATAAAGACTTCCAGGTTACGGATGCTTCAACACCACCGACCTATTCTGACAGTTGAACCAATTCCAGTGTAATTTCTGTTTCAGGTGTTTTCCCATAGGTATTTATTCTTTGCAACCTTGCAGATTTTTATTTTACTTTTCCTTTCATCATTTTAGACACTATTACCCCTTCCTGCATTTTTGGCCATAGTGATATTATACCATGTTTCAAATACTCAGTCCTATAAATATATAAACAGTATAAGCCATTGTGTATTTAGTCCAGAATCATGAAAACTGCCTCGGAAATAATTAATTGTAAATTCTGGAGAAGCTCTTTATTAAAGGCAAGTCTTTTGCATATTCAAATGACTAGTCAACACCACTGAAGAAGTTAATAGTTTACTTTTTATTTTCTTAGATACAATCTACCAATAAAATAAAGTTTTGATAATTTTAAATAGACTAAACTTAAAAATTGAACATTTGTTTTATTAGACATCATTCCAATTAATCACCAAAAATAGACATTGCCAATTCTACTGTAATGACTACATAATGAAATTGAAGAAATGTTCTGTTGTTTGAAAATGTTGTGCTATTAGTTAACAGTATAAATGTTGTTTTAGGAAAACTTTAACAGTTTGCTCAAAGTTCTTTAAAAACAATAGTATAAAATGTAAATTATTATAAATTTGAAAGATGTTTGGATTAATAAAGCTTAACTATACATGGGGAGGAGGACAAAAAAGGGCCACTCAAAAGAGTACAATTGTTTTAAAATATACTTAGGTAAAGACTGTTCAAAATTATTGACAAAAACAACCCATATTGTAACTCTTTATTACCTTTAACTTTTAAATTGCCTATTTTAAAAATCCAAAGGCATTATATATTAGTTCTTCAAAAATATTTCAAACAGCCTGGATTTAGAATTCCACATGTCTACCGCCAATCCACTCCTCTTTCCAAAAGTCTTTCATTTTGTCAGTTTCTTTGGATGTGGAACTTAGCTTAGTATCTTATATGTAGCAGGCATTTCAACAGTGTCAAATGGATGCAATTACAGTAATTCCAAGATATTTTCATAATTCATATGGAATAATGGAGTCAGAAAATTCTCACATACATAAGGAAATTCACCTTTCCTTAATGTAGATTCTTGCTATTTAGTGGCTAAGCCATGTCTGGCTTTGCGACCCCATGAACTACAGCACGCCAGGCTTACACAGCTCTAATATCTATGGATATATCTATGGATGGGATGTCTGAAACACCATGAAAACTGCAGTGAAAGATACAACTTTTTGTCCTTAAAAAGGAAATTCAAAAGACTCAGGCACCTATAAGCAGATCTGACTGTCAATATACACAGGTTCACCCACATAGAAAATAAAATCCCCATATGTTGAAACGCTTGGCATCCATGTACTTCTTTTTCCTATTTCCTGCCATGTTCCCCTGGCCCTATATACTGAATGCAGATTTGGTCTGAAAGAGAAAACTCCTCCAGCTGCTAACGTGAGGACTTGAGCACTGCAGCAGTGGGATGATCCAGCAGTGCTGCCTGCGTAAAGGTCTCCCCTGGGGATGACTGTGGGTGCTGGCACGGCCAGTTGTGTGTTAGGACACTTCAAGGACACTAATTTCAGTCAGAGGAGAGGGGAAGCAAAACTCCATTTTTATCAAATGTGCTATCAAAGAAACACAATTTTCTAGTTTCATTTTTTTGGTCAGGAAGCAAGCAGAAATTTTTTAGGAAAGAAAAAATTTATTGTGATAACAGGCTTTACTTCAGATCTGGGTGAATGATGATAAAAACAATTGAAAGTGACAAAACAATTAAAGTAAATATTCCAAACAGTTAAGCACTTAATTTACTCTTATACACACAAACACACACACATGCACGCATGCTCTTTAGTCTAAACTTAAAACTATATCATACCTGCAAGTAAAAACTGTGCTTTATTCTCTTTAGCAAATAAATATTTATGTAATTGATAAACTATTTGAGGACAAAAATCTATGAAATCTCAGAACTCTTGTAGGTAAAAATAGTTGGACAATCTACTGTAACTACTGATCTAACCCTTCTAGAAGAAGCTGATTATATGTCAGATACGTGACTATAATTGGGCTAAATTGATATGTTACAGCCATGATATTGTAACTGTATAATATAAAAATAAACTTAAGTATGTTCATAGAAAATTTCACTGCCATCCTTTACAGTGTAATCTGCATTTACCAAAATCATACATATTTTGAAGGTTTGGATCAAAGTATATGGTAGACTCCAAGGGTCAGCAAATTTTTTCCTGTAAATATTTAGATAATAAATATTTTAGGGTTGCAGGCCACCTACGGGCTCCATCATGACTCAAATCTCCTACTGCAGTGTAAAAGAAGCCACAGACAATGCATGAATGAAAGAATGCAGCATTCCAGTACAATTTTATTTACAAAAAGTCAACCAAACTATGGGCCAACCGTTGATGTAGATTATACACCACCAGAAGCACCATAAAATGAGATGAAGGATAATTTAGCATTTTTATAAGAAAGAAATATATGTGACATTGTCAAGATCTTTATTGACTCTTTAGAAAACACAAAAACAACAAAACATCAAACTTCAGTAGCACACATAAAATCTTACCTGGTTAGGTATCCTCAACGGGGGCCTTGGACCTCCAGGGTATCGAGGTGACATAAAAGGCTATTGAAGCAAAACAAATAAATAAACAAAATGAAACAAATGTAAAATACAGATCTGAAAATAAACTGCTTTGAAGAATTTTAGAATTATACAAAACATAAATCAAGTTTACTTCTGTGGCTAATTTCAGTAGAATAAGTGCTTTTGAGAAAAATTGCTGTCCTATTTTTTTTAGTTTGTAAAATATCTGGAAAAACTGCCAAATTTTTAAAAAATGTGAATTATTAAGATAATGCTATACAATTGGCAAAAGGTAAGATTAAGAAATTTAGGCAACTGAATTTTAGTAACGACTTCAGGAAGAGGATTACTGGCTACATCATTATACAAGTTGGATTCTGAGTATATTCTTTGGACCAAATTACCCAATTTGGTTTTTGTTTTCCCCTAATAATTTTAAAGTTGCCAAATTTCTTCATCTTTTCTTTTGTTGTTCTGTTTAAAATGGTAAAGACATTTCTTTCCCAAGGGACGTTTGTAGTTAGAAAACCTTCAGCTTTCTTTCATTAAGAGTTTGTTGTAATTCAAAATTGATTATAAATTTTAAAGTTGAAATTTCTTTGCATATTTTGAGCCTAGCAGATTATGAGGTGTGTACATTTTTAATAAAGTTTTTATCAAAGTATAGTTAATTTATAATGTGTTAGTTTTAGATGTAAAGTGATTCAATGATACACATACATATATATGCAAACATATATACTTATTTGGATTATTTTTCATTATAGGCTATTATAAGATATTGAATATAGTCCCTGTGCTATACAGCAAGTCCTTGTTTATTTATGAATAGTAGTGTGTATATGTTATGAGGTGTGTACTTTTATTAACAGAAAAATGTCCTTATATTAAAATACAAGTTGACTATTTTGTTAGATGACTCAGAGGCTGCTAAGATGTGCTGACTCTGACAGTCCCGAAACTATCTGAAAAATATGCTAAAAGTATCATTTTGATGATTGTTCAATGTTGAGTGGAAGAATATTTTTGACACAGATTTGAGCACAAATTAAAAAAATTATTCAAAATTCCATTTTTATAAATATAATTGTTTGATTATAATACATAATTACATGTAATGTAAGCAAATTATCAACTTTGAAGGGTTGAATATTAAAATATTAAGAATGAATTCACTGAAGGCTTGTACAGCCAATTCTATAGTAGTTCACATAATTCTAAATTCCATTTTTATACTTTCTACAAATATTTTTAGAAATCAGACCTGCAGTTCATGGCTACACATATTTTCTAGGGTTATTTTACAAGCAGCATCTGAAAGATAAAATTATAACAAATTTATGTGGTATAGACTTTCTCTTTTGGAGACTCGGACACATCAATAACAACTTTAGAATTCAGCAATTTGGCTTTTTTGCTCACTGTGTTCTCATATGTTAATGTAGTCTTAGGAGATCGTTTTGAATAGAAACAGTGGATTATTCAGGTAATAGGGTCAGCTTCAGCTGATAAAACGTAAAAGGATTTTCCAGTTTAAACATTTAAAAAATGTTTAGTTTTTACACATTTGATCAAAGTTGACTCTACCAATTCTGAAGCGCTGCTCTAAATTGAATTAATTAGTTAACTATACTGTCAACTAGAAGCTCATCTCAGTATTCACACTCCCTCTGCTACTTTCCTGATCACCTAATTTCATTTATGAAACTGTCCTGGACTCATTTGAACAATTTAATAATTAAGTGTGGTGTCACTGATTTTGGAATGGTTGGCTTTCTTTCATAAAGTGTTTTATGACATAGTCACTAAGCCAAAATACAATATCAATTTAGTGTTTGAGACATGGAGAAATAAAAATAGGTCACTAATAATTCCTGTCTATAATAAAATCACTTCAAAGTGGAACACGAGGTAGAAATTGTTAACGCTACTAAATCCTGGTAGACATTGAAATGCACCTTGTTTGGGACAGAGAATCTGAGATTGTATGTTCCTCTGAATGTAAAATAATGTTACAGTATTAATATAAATGGACTATTTAAAAAGGGAAGCTTTTCTCTAATCAGTGGCATTGTGAGCAAGTGTGTTCTAACAGGACTGTTGTACTCTCCTATCTGAACATGAGGCCCCATTGAGACACTACTGAGACAGAGGGGCAGTGCACGTGGTTGTGAACCTGAAGGCCCCTCAATAAGATTGGGGGAGAGGGTCTCTTTTAAATTTACTTCCCCTTGAATGCCCTCCTCCAAGAAGTTCACTTTTTTCTTTGGGGGGCGTGGTAAAAAAACAAAATTGAAACCCACTTATAATTTTCAATCTATTGCTATACAATTAAAGCAAAAAATAACAAAAAGCTAGTTAATTTAGATAACAGTGTACTACTTTTCCTTAAAATATAAATATAAAAAATGGGTAAGGATTTTTCTTTGGGTAAAGCATTTTAATACTAAATTAGCACTGTATCCCTTACTATTCAGATTGATTCTTAAGTTATTCAGTTAACCACTGAGGTCCTCAGCTGCTTGTTGAAGTGCAGACACAGTAACTGAGCCAAGAGTTTATTTAGTATTAGAAACAGAACATTCTGCTATATTTGTGTTTCACTATTCAGAAGTCAATTTGCTTTCAAATATAATTCAAGATATTTATTTTATGGTAAAATGCTAATATAAGAGATGACCTATCGATAGTATGTGTGTGTGTGCTAAGTTGCTTCAGTTGTGTCTGACTCTTTGCAACCCTATGGACTGTAGCCTGCCAGGTTCCTCTGTCCATGGGATTCTCCAGGCAAGAATACTGGAGCAAGTAGCCATGCCCTCTACCAAGGGATCTTCCTGACCCAGGGACTGAACTAGAATCTCTTACATCTCCTGTGTTGGCAGGCGGGTTCTTTAATATTAGCACCACCTGGGAAGCCTCTACATCTTTTGATAGACCTGTCAAGTACTCTCTCTGTTGATAACCTGCAAAGAACAGATTCCTCAAAGGAGCCCTTAGCTATGAGAGTGTGCTTACTTTTTATATTTGGGAAATTCTTTTTCATAGTTGGGACATCAAAACATTTGCCTGAAAATGTCAGGAGGATGAATCAATATTTTAAGTGGAAAAAGCCTTCCCCTGAAAAAATGGGCTAAACAGTTATAATGCGTGCAGAAAAAACATATGACTGGGGGTCAAACGGAGCCTGGATTCTAGTTTTTGTATGTCCACTAATTAGCAGAGGGACCCTAAATTAAAAACCTTTCAGGGCTTTAGCTTTCTCAATCTAAAATGAGAGTTAGACTAGATGATCTCAAAAGTCTCTTGGGAAATAATTTTAAAATAATAATTTTAAAAGTCCCATGATTCTGTGTTAATTATTTCCAACATTACCCCTAAGTGTAAACGTTAGCGTACTACAGCTATAAATATTTGAAGCATGCAGATGGGACTGGGGTGGGATATCCGTGAATGTTCCTAAGGCACAAACTATCTTTATCAAGGAGCTAGAGAAGTTTGTTCCCATGCTTTCCAGAGAAAAAGAAAAACCTAGTTGAAGAAAAAAATATACTCCAACAATGATGCTCTTTGTTCAGATCAAAGGTCAACAGAGAGAGTAAAACAGCTATGCTTATTGATTAAAAGGTATGCTAGAGATTTGTTCATTTACCAAATGTTTACTTAACACCCACAAAGCCACTGTTCTCAGTGGCTGGACATATCAGTGAACAAACCCGATAAAGATCATTGCCTTCTGCTTAGGATTTTTCAAAGTTCACAGTCCTAAAATTAACAGGAGAAACAATTTTATGGAAAAACTATTTTCTACAGTCCACTAATCTGGAAGAAACAGACTGTTCTCTTCACCAAATGGCAAATATCAATGAAAACCAAAAGAAAATAACATTTCAATCTGGTGCCTTCCCTCAGAAGTCATATGACATCATCCCTACTTGACAGAACATGTAGCACTATGAATGACTGAAATTCAAGGCTCTGCTTTTAAAAAAGCTTTCCAAATTAGGGCTTCCTAAGGTTCTTTATAATATATAAGACAAACTGAGTAGCACAGTCAGTACCCTGACATATGGAAAACATTTACAGGCATAAATTCTCATTTCTACATGTTTCAGCGATTTACTCAGAATGAATGGGATAAGCCAAAGTGGAAGCAATAAAAATATATACAAAGCCAGAAAAATCAATAAATTATTTGATGACTAAATGAAAGAAAAATAAAAATACTAACAGAAATATAAACCAAGTGTCCAGCTCATTTCCTCCAAATAGTCTTTTAGAGAAAAGATCACACCACTTAGAATCATAATTTATTTCAGAATGAATGTCATTCCATCTTAAAGGATTATTATTTTCCACTATATCAAGAATTATTCATGAAATATTAAACTTCTGCTTTCCTAAAAGAGATTTTCCTTTATGCTTTTCCATTTCTGCTAGTAGAAAGTCGTCGTCTCCCTATTATTTGATCTTCATAAGCCATTAGTGCTTTATCTCAGTTCTTGAAGATTTAGAAGGAACTGGCTCTTTCTCTTCTTTCCTTCTCTGAAAACTTGGAGCCCATTCCGCCCTCATGGAAATATTTTCCAAATGATTTACCCATCCTGAAATTATAGGTGGTGAGAACCATTTTAAGCCCTAACTTCTTTTCATATACATATATATATATAAAGCATAAATATGATTAATAATCAACAGCAGAATATTTTTTGAGATAACTCTGTTCTCTCCTTTCTCTGCTGAGTAAATTTCTACTGACCCTCCAGAGGCTGGTTTAGGTGCCACCCCTCTTTAAGGAAGGTCCATAGACTGAGCGACTGAACTGAACTGACGGGCTCCTTTCCCCCCGTTTCCTGAGCACGTCGTTCACACTGTTCTCATGGAGGACTGAGCACGCTGCAGGGGAATATGTGCCTTGATATGAAGGGAACCCACTTCAGAAGAAGAGCACAAACCCAGATCAGAGCAAGTACTTTAATGTCAAGGCAATCAATCCATGAAATAAAACCGGTATTTCCAAGAATCCTTAAAATTGATGTAGCAATGTACAAATCACCTTATTTTAAATATTTCAACATGGCTTTTGAAACTCTTGATCTTTAAGAGCAAATTGATAATAAAGAAAATTTAAAAATCACTGAAAAAGCTAAAAGCTTCTTTAAAATACCATCTTAAGCATTTTCTATATACTACATTTTATTTTAGGAGCACAATTTAGAACAAATCAATGATGAAGAGAATACTACTAAGTTCTTTAGTATAAACAAATCTAACATTTAGGACACTTTACAACTCTGAAAATTTGTAAGTCAGAGGTATGTTATACAATTTAAAATACTGAACTTTTTTGAGGATAAAACTGAAATTTGCTTCTATTTTTGAAAATATAGTATTTTTAAATGACAAAGAAATACACAACTGCAAAGTTTAAGAAAATATGAACTTAGGAAATAATCTAAAAAATACATACACACTTAAAAAATGACTTCACAAAACTACTCAAATGAAGTTTTATAAGTTCTGTAATTGTATGATTATAATAAAATCTGAGTTAAAGAATTTTATTTCAATACACCTTTTTGACACATTTTATAGCAAAAAGTTTTTAGACTTAACTAGGTCAACCTCCTCATTCTATGTAAAAGCAAACCAAAGGTCAAATTTCTTAACTGCCACTTTAGTTTTCTTAGAGCTATATAACATCCTACTACAGTAATACCTTTGTATTGCAGAATAAAGGCAGGTACACAGGCTACATTCTTATGACCAACTGACCATAAATAAACTGCCTGACAAGGCACTTCCTCCTAGGCCTCTCAGCAACCTTGCAACCCTTCATTTAATGCAGAATTCTTTATCTTTGCTCCCATTCCACTTTGAAAAGCTGAAAGGACAATGGTATTTCAAGTAATCAAGTTGCACATAAAGTAGTAATTAGCATGCGTTCTTGATTCAACAGATGAAATTCAACAACAGAAATATAAAATAAATCTAGTAAGCTCTATCTCTCCTTGAACATTTTTGGTAGAGTTTTGATAATATACGGCTTCCCTGATAGCTCAGTTGGTAAAGAATCTGCCTGCAATTCAGGAGACCTCAGTTGGGTTCCTGGGTCAGGAAGATCCCCTGGAGAAGGGATAGGCTACCCCTTCCAGTGTTCTACCCTGGAGAATTCCATTGGTCACAAAGAGTTTGACACAACTGAATGATTTTCACTTTCTTTGATAATACATGTTATCTTCAGTTCATTTATTATTTTTAAGTCGAATACAGGAAGAGAAGACAGGTTAGGAGAAGAGTACTATCATTATAATGAAACTGTTCATTATAATGTGATAACTTATAATGAGGTTCAGGAAGAAGGGAAGGAAGCAGTTAGCACATTATAAGAGAGAATTTGCAGAGTCACATTCAATAAATACTTGGTTGCTTCCATAGCTGGCTCACTGACTGACTGAACAACATTGATGAAAGACTGTAAAAACCAGCGAAGGTGTAATAAAGTTTGGTTCTCTTGTATAAAATCTCATCTGGCCAATTTATGTGTCTTGTTAAAAATAAGTAGCATCAACTGATATTGCAAAGGGTAAGGAATAGTATTGGCACATTATATTTGGTTGTCTAATGAGAAAATGCTTATATGTATAGAGGGGAAAATTCAGCTTGTTTATGTAGGATAAATCATATCTTTTAGAGGACCTAATAAAAGTAGGTAAGGAACAAAGTGTTGGAGACCCCAAGACCTTATCTAGTTATAATGACAATATCCACATTAACAACATATAAGATAATTTCTGATTAAGATGACTTCCCTGGTGACTCAGACAGTAAAAGTGTCTGCCTACAATGTGGGAGACCCGGGTTCTATCCCTGGGTTGTGGAGATCCTCTGGAGAAGGAAATGGCAAACCACTCCAGTACTCTTGGCTGGAAAATCCCATGGACAGAGGAGCCTGGTGGGCTATAGCCCATGGGGTCGCAAAGAGTCAGACACTTCACTTTCTAAGATGACTGAGAAGGTTTTAAACTCTCTCCTGTTTCTGGGGTTTCAGGGTTGAAAATAGTGATTCCTAAGCAGTTTTACAGAGTGCCAGTATTTAGTAACCACTTTTTGGTACAGAAGGGGATGTCAGGTTAACCTATGTATGATTTGGAGGGAAAAAAGGTATGACGACTTACTAATTTTTTTCTCTGAAGCAGAGGCCAGCTATGAGAAATGCCACCAATTTCATATAGTGGGGCATTTCAGTGGGGGTGTCTGTCTATTAGAGTGCTGCATGTACACATGAGACTCCATTCTTTTCGGACTTAAATAGATTCAAACAGCTATAAGCCTCAGGTCTTAGAAAAAATGTTTTAGCTTACATATTTTCATTGCATTAAGAAGAGGCTGGGCACTGTGTAAAAGTATTAAACATTCTCCTTTCTTAACATCATATTGTCTTTGGCACATAACCATTTTTAGTGCAAAAATGTGTAAGAAAAACAGTTATTTGCTAAAAAGTAATTTGCTTTCAGCAATATTTAGGCAAAAACACAAGGTACAAAGTGACAAATAAGAAAATATGGGTTATTTTCAGTAACTATATTAATTACATAAAGATCAAATATCTACCTTACTTGGTCCTGTGCAGATATGACTTGAGATAGATTAATCTTCCAATATTTTTTATGTACTGTTTTAGGCAGACACAGAAATAATATAAAAGTCTGTGACATAAAAATTATTCTAGAATCTTTCAACAGAAAAAAGTATCTTGAACACAATTTTTTTAATTGATAAATATAGAAGGTTATAACTATAGTCCTATAAAGGTAATAAAAATATGTTCATTATGAGATTTTTATCCCAAGCATAAACATTGTCTCAAAATTTAAACACTACCTTTTTTATTCATTCTGTGTCCATTTTTTTAGTTTAGTTCAGTTCTCTCTATATGATTCTCCTATATAGATTTCTATTCTCTATTTTGCTATTTGATATTTCACTGAGAAGTAAATCTTTTTCCTTAATTGTGATGAGTTGAAAGCATATGCTATCAATAATAAACAATATTGAGAATACTATTTTGAAAAAAAGCATCAGTGTTGTGACTTGTACATTTGTTTCTGCCATTGCACATATAGTAAAACTGTTCACATTTTTATAATTCCATGAGATGCTTCATGATTTTTCTGGGAAAAGTAATGAAGCATAAATTATACATCAACTGAATTTCTTCAAAGTTACTTTACAATTCATATATCTTAATTTGTTCAGTTCCTTTTCTGTTTTTCATGAAAATCTCCATCAGACATTACTGACACCCCAGTGGATAAGACACTCTTGATTAACACATCTTAATTCCAACTAGTATTAAACTAATTTAGCTCACAAAATGACATGCTTGTGCTGGCATATTCTGCTAATAAGCATAAATATGTAGTTTATTTTCCATACATCTTAGATATTCTATCATCAACAACACTTAACACACATAAAATAACTGTAAAGTAAGATGTTTTTGGGGCAAGACTAATCCAATTCAGCACAGAGTTATTAGCAAGTTGATTCTTTGGATATAGATTTAGTCTAAGCATCCAAACTGCTCACTTCTATTATGGGCCTTTTCAAAAAGATGAGACAATTTCTCAAGCTTTCATTACCATATATTAGATACTGGTTTTTGGCAATGGGCTTGTCAATTATGAATGACCAAGCTTCCTCCAAGCTGCCTTCTGGTCTAATCAACTAACAAGTTTGAATACAATCTGTAAAAACATTAATAAACTGTTTTAGATCAATTTATATTCATAAATACACAAAGACACTTTTTTTTGGTGTCTGTGGGACAGATCAACCCACATTATATAGTTTAAAAAAATCACCATGGGTATGAAAATAAATACGTAAGATTTATAATTCAGGCTAAAGGATTAGGCTGACTCAAAAAATATGCCAAAATAATAAGTTTTCAAAATTACTCTTAATTTTTCATTGAAGGATGCAAAAGTATTTCCCTCTTCCCCAGCATTTTCCCTATTTTATATTCATGCTTCCATCTAAAGTTCCAGATGACAGTGTTGGAGATAGACACTTTAATTTACCTAAACATACCATTAGGTTTAAAAAAAAAAGTTACATTGTTCTTATCCTTCTGATATCTTGATATGCTACGGAAGTTTCTACTGATTAAGCAGCAGTCTTTTCGAATTCACAAGCAGTAATAACATTTGCTATAGAAACCTGCCTATGGGCTTGGTCTCTGATACAAGCGGCAGATATATATATACACACACACACACACACACACACTTTCTTTAGAAATGAAATGTTATGCTCCATATTTGCTTGGTTACTTACCTGCAAACATGAAGTCTATTTAAAATTACTTATGTCCAAACTATATAGAATACTCTTTTCTACTGAACAGATTTTTACAGAAATTATTAATGCTCAAAAATGTCTGTTTTGAAACTAGAGCTTGCTAATTTGACTAATGCCAAACATTATGAAAATAAGCAAGATGAGAGAATTCAAATTGAACCAAGTGAAGTGACCTCTTCAATTTAACGGATGCATTTTGAACCATGTGTGTTAAGCAGATACGGAATACATGTACAGAATAAAACTGAGAAGACAAATTTGAGTGGAGAAAATATTATTGATGTCAAAGTTATTTGTAATGTCAGATTATTTATAGAATATAGAAATGACAGAGAACCGGCAATAGTCACAGTTGAAGGTATCTTTAGTAAGTAATTCTGTTTTACTTTCTTGATAAGCATCCTTCTGTGTACAAAGAATATCTGATTACTCTATTCCCTAGCACTGTGTCTTTAAACTCAAGATTATACCTGATAGTTGGGTATAATAGATAGTATCTGGCAACAGCCAATATTCTCTGCTCACAGGTGCCAGCAGAGCTGTTTTCTTTGTCCCTCGGCAGGGATGGACAGTTTATCATAGCCAACACTCATTCGCAGCAGCATTTCTTTGACCTCCCCCAATTCCCCCTCCAGTTACCGCTTCATCTCTTACTTTCCCTTTAGAGCAAAACTCTTTGAAAGAGTTTGACACACTCGTTGCCTCCAATTTCTCTCTTCCTGCCACATACTGAATCCACTTTTATGCGACTGACACCCCCATCACTCCACTGAAACTGGCCTTATCATGGTCTCCAGTGACCACCTCATTAGGTCCAACCGTCAAGTGTAAGCCCTCAACTAATTTGAAGCATCGGAAGCATTTGACACAGCTGATCATTCCTTATTTCCCTGAAACATTTTTCTTCTTGGCTTCCAGGCTCCCACAGCGTCTGATTTTCTTCCTAACTCATGTGCGCCTCCTTCCCATTTTTCTTCCTGCTTACTCATCTTCTTGCCTTCTTCATATCAGAGCCTTGGGATGCTTCTCGTCTCTCTCTACTCATTACCCTGGTGATGTCATCCAGGCTCACAGCTTTCAATATTATCCATATGCTAATAACTCCCGAAAGTCTCGAGCCCAAGCCTCAGGCATAAAACTCCACATCTGATACCTTTGCTCTCTACTTGACATCTCTTGAATATCTAATAGTCACCTTAACCTTAACAAGTTCAAACTTAAGCTTCCGATATTCCTCTCATACTTCCTCTTGCAGTTTTACTTACATGAGTAAATGTCAGCTCCATTCTTCCAGCTGAACAGGTCAAGAACCTTGCAGTCACCCTTCATTTGTCTTTTCCTCTCACAACACATATCCAGACCGTTGCCAAGATCTGTTGGCTCTAACTCCAAAATATATCTAAAATCCAATCACTTCTCACCGTGGTTACCACCTTTGAGCCATAATAACCTCTTGTTAAAATTTTGTCATGATATCCAAACTGGCCTCTCTGCTTCCACCATTCCCTGCAATAGACAAATCTCAGCATAGCAGCCAAGGAGACCCTGCTAAAACCCTCCACTCAGCAAAACCCCAAATGACCTACAAAGTTCTACTTGATGTGGCTGTCTACTGCCTACGATTTTGTGTATCTGTCTTCCCCACTGACACTCCACTATAGTTACTCAGGCATTTTAGCTGTCCCTGGATAAGGCCAGTCATGTGCTGAACTCAGGGACTTTACACTGGCTGCTCCCTAAGTCTACAACACTCCTTCAGACACTGGATTCTTGTTCCCTGACTTCCTTCAGGTCTTCACTCAAATAGCATCTTCTTGTTGAGACCTTCTGTGGCCAATCCATCCAGAACTTCCTCTACATTGTCCGTTCTTTTCTGATTCATTTTTCTCTCTAGTCTTTATCACAATCTAACATGTCTTATATTTTTAAATATTTATCTTGTTTACTGACTGTCTCTCATAGTAGACTCTAGTTGAGTGTGAGCAAGGGTTTCTATTTAGCTTGTTTATTACTGCAGTAACTCTAGCATGGGTAAGGGGGGGGGCAGTCAATATTTGATGCTGAATGTCATCAGCTGTCTTACCCAGTTGTTCTCAGTTTTAGCTTGTAAGACTCACTAATTTAAAAAAAAAAAAAAAGAACAAAAACCAAAGGATTTCCAGCACCATGGCCCCACCACCAAGAATTCTGATATACTAGGAGGCAGGTGACCCCCAGGACTCTTTGCCAGTGTTACACAGACCATGCTTGGAGAAACACTGTTCTTAGCCCTAACCCTTTAGACTTCTTACAGGCTGTCATGATCCTATTCATAAAGAACTGGAATGGGCCACTTATAGCTCACAGGCTAAATGTGGTCCACGGCTTGTTTGTGTAAGTAAGGTTTGATTGCAGCTGCTGCTGTTCAGTCACTAGGTCATGGACGGCTCTGCTACCATACGGGCCGCAGCACACCAGGCTTCCCTGTCCTTCGCTGTAGCAGCGCTCTTCAGCCTACACAGTGTCTATGACTGCCTTTACACCACAACAGAGTTGAGTAGTGTCACTTCCGAGCCTTCAACTCCTTAAATATTTACTACTGGGCATTTTATAGAAAACGTTCGTTGACTTCTGATATAGACAGAAGACACATTATTTCAGAACAATATCATCTAGTGATGTTATTTTAGCTTTTTTAGGGTGATTTTTTTTTTTTTTTTTTTTTGCCACACAACGCAGCATGTTAGTTCCCCATCTGGAATGGAATCCGTGCCCCCTACAGTGGGAGCGTGGAGTCTTAACCACTGGACTGCCAGGGAAGTCCGATATGCTATTTTTTCAAAAAGCTGAAGGTATTCTAATGTATACTTAGGCCAAATCTATCCCACCTATATAGGGAACTTGCAATATATTTAATATTTGATTTATATTTGATGGGCTTCCCTTGTGGCTCAGCTGGTAAAGAACCCACCTGCAATGTGGGAGACCTGGGTTCAATCCCTGGGTTGGGATGATCCCCTGAGAAGGGAAAGGCTACCCACTCTAGTATTCTGGCCTAGAGAATTCCATGGGGTTGCAAAGAGTTGGACATGACTGAGTGACTTTCACCTTATGTTTAATAATTCATTTCTTGATCTTTAATTCCCCAAAGAATGGTGACCATTTTTGTTTTTGTTTCTATAACAAACATTAAACAAAACACTAAGATTCTGTTATAAATTGTCTTTGGATATTTGCTATACGTTTTTTGTTTCCCAGGGACCTATAATAAAAATGGATGTATTCTGGGAAGAATTTTCAGTAGTAAGACATTGGTCTAGGATAGCCAGGTTAACTTTTTCATACATAACTCATTTTGGCAAATAAACAAAAAAGTAAGCTTTCTAACAAGAAAGTATTTCATTCTGTTCTAACTGAAAAACCCAAGTGAAGACTCTGAACCCCTGGTACTCCCCTCTTTGCTTGTTGTCCATCTAGTCAAAATGTAGGGTCTTTAGTTTGAAACTAATTTTTTTTTTAAACTTAAGTTACTCAGGCTGAGAAGTTTTAATTTGTTCTAAGAGTTGAGGCTGGAAAGACTACTACTAAAACTGTAGGAAAGCATTATCAAAGCCAGCAGCTGTCAGGCACCTTTATTTTTTTTAGGCTGCTTTTATCTTTATAGTAGAGAAAGATTTGTTCTGTTCTTGGTATTTAGAATCCTTGTTCTTTAAAGATTCAAAATTACATTTCTAAGAAAATGAAACTTTAGCTTTATTTCTTGAACTTTGGTAAATAACCTTCTCCACCTCTACTCTCCATATCCTGGTGTATTTAATTCTGAGAAATACTATACTTAATGACTGAATTTTAGACTATATATTAAATACACTTATAATGTTAACAGTTATAGTTCAGTAAGTCAATTCAACTTGCGATATTCAGTAATCATTCAAATTAAGAAATGATACACTTCCTAATCTTTTGGTTGGTTACCTGAGGTCAAAGATGATATCTACAACTTCTGGAGAGAAGGGAAAAAGAGTTTCTCTTGGTTTAGAGTATTTCCTAAGACTAACTTCTGAAACAGACATAATCAGAAGGGATAAGAAGAAAGGCAAACCATTGGGAGAGAAGACAATTGAAAGCTTAATAATAGAAGGGAACTATTTAAGTATATGTGTAAGTAAGGCATAGACACTAACTATATATTAAATAATAGGGTAAAACAAGTCCTCTGATAATAAAATAGTTATATTGTGAAAGTCTGAATATGAGGAGCAGAGCAGAGGAGTATGCTTAGTTATGAAGGTTCCCTGATAGCTCAGTTGGTAAAGAATCCACCTGCAATGCAGGAGACCCTGGTTTGATTCCTGGGTCGGGAAGATCCTCTGGAGAAGGGATAGGCTACCCACTCCAGTATTCTTGGGCTTCCTTTGTGGCTCAGCTGGTAAAGAATCCACCTGCAATGAGGGAGACCTGGGTTTGATCCCTGGGCTGGGAAGATCCCCTGGAGACGGAAAAGGTTACCCACTCCAGCATTCTGGCGTGGAGAATTCCAGGGACTATACAGTCCACAAGGTTGCAAAAAGTTGGACACAACTGAGCAACTTTCACTTGTTATGTCCAGAAATAAGTCAAATATATATATACCTCCAGAAACATTTAATGTTGTAAAAATATTTCTTCCTATGTGTCCTTTTCAGTTGCAGTGTTAGATTAACTATTTTTCTCCTTTTTGACTCTTTTTCCTTTAAAATATTAAGAAATCATTATTACCCTGAGTTTTGTTTTTGTCTTTGGTGCTTTATAAATGTCATTTATACTGAGCTTTTTCTAGCCAATAACAGTACCATGGAGAAAAGGGGAGATTTATTTCTATTTGTTTGTACTTCTTATTATGTTATTATTATGTCAAAGCATTCGGTCAGCTTGCAACTGTGCAGTCTTGATAAAAATAGAACCTTCGGAAAATATACCCAAACAAGTAGAGACACTGGCAAACCACCACTAGATGGCAAAGCCGCTTTACCATTGCTGACACTCTGCCTGTAAACAGACTGTGACTTACAAACGTGCTGCAACACATTTTCTACCATATGAGAGTTTTGATCAATTTGGATTTTAAAATATGGATGGCCACCACAGTCTGAAACTAAATTACTTGGTATACTTTATCTTAAACAAGTATATATAATCTTATTCATGTCAAACAAAGCTTTACATTTATAATCCATCATCAATATATTATTAGTTTTCAACAGTTTTCAGTAAAGATTACAGATCCAGTGACTAAGAAGATAGCAAATGGATCAAGATGAAAATTAAAGCACAATATGGTACACGGTAAGAATGAACAAAAGGTGACACAGAATTCAGAATTAGATATTTACAAGTATATCCCACATTAGTTGTACACTCAAAGATACCTACATTAAACCTATTAAAAGGTTACATTGTGTTTTCATATGAAAGTTTTAGATGTACTTGAAGTGATACAAACAAGATGTGGTTTTCTTAAAAGTTTTCTTGTGGTAAGGGCAGAAAGAAGGAAATAAAGTATTTTTCACTCCCCAGATTTTTTTTTTTTGGTTGAAATCAGAAATGCTTTAATTAGTATGTTATAATAAATATGTTTAAACAACTGTAAAAAGTTATGTTTATAAATAAATGAATTTAAATAAGTACACGTAAGTTAAATAAGTATAAGTTATAATAAATTCACAAGAAAAGATTTCTTATTGCTCAAATCTAGAAAATTATAACACTTCTTAAGGTGACAGAGTTAACAGTCTATTTAAAAAAAACATGAATGAGAACTTTGTTTATAAATGCATTTAACTAAACTATTTTATTATATACAAATGTGAAGAAAATCTAATTGGTTCAAGGATTAATGCTGCCTATTTGATAAAACTACAGAATCAAATTTTACCTGATTTTTAGTACGAATGCTACAAGAATGAATATATAGCAGACTGAAGCTTTTAATCCATGATTCAAATTTCTTAGCATACAGTGAACCCTGTGAATAATACTCTGGCACTGGGACAGGAGAGCCATAGTACAGATTTAGTTCAAAGGGCCTGTTACGTGTATTCATACCATGCCACAATACTGTATTTTCTTCCACCAAAACTGCCAAATGGCCACTTACACTATCTTCCCTCTAACCCTAGTAACAAGACTCCTCATCTTAAGAAAGTTATTCTAAAGTTATTTACCCTTTCTGTGGTAGGTTGCTCTGAGAATTTATAGTATTTCTTATACAAATTACTCCTTTGATAAAAGACTCCAAGTAAATGAATGTGCCTTACTTCAAATGGCTTCATTTTACTAAACTAACACCTTTGTTTGTATGTTCAGCTATACCCCTTGATTTTACTTAATTGAGCTCATACTCAACAATACAGGCACTTCCATTTCAATAAAAAATGACAGTTTAAGGGTTTAAGTCTGAACCATGTTGATTATCTGTCACTAACAGATGCTAATCTAGAGTCTGTCTTCCAGGATGGACTTATTAAATGTATAGGGAATTGACCATATTTATACTGGAGTCTAAGTTAACTGTATTCTTGGGCTCTAAAATCACTGCAGATGGTGACTGCAGTCATGAAATTAAAAGATGCTTGCTCCTTAGAAGAAAAGCTAGGAACAGCCTAGACAGCATATTAAAAAGCAGAGATATTACAGTGCTGACAAAGGTCCGTCTAGTCAAGACTATGGTTTTTCCAGTAGTCATGTATGGATGTGAGAGTTGGACCATAAAGAAAGCTGAGCACCAAAGAATTGATGCTTTTGAACTGTGGTGTTGGAGAAGACTCTTGAGAGTCCCTTGGACTGTGAGGAGATCCAACCAGTCCACCCTAAAGGAAATCAGTCCTGGGTGTTCATTGGAAGCACTGATGCTGAAGCTGAAACTCCAATACTTTGGCCACCTGATGCAAAGAACTGATTCATTGGAAAAGACCCTGATGCTGGGAAAGACTGAAGGCGGGAGGAGAAGGGGATGACAGAGGATGAGATGGTTGGATGGCATCACCGACTCAATGGACATGAGTTTTGAGTAAGCTCCGGGAGTTAGTGATGGACAGGGAAGCCTGATGTGCTGTAGTCCATGGGGTTGCAAAGTCGGACACTACTGAGCAAATGATATGAACTGATTCTTCATGCTGTTGTTATGAATTCACAGATTTAGAGTCTGTAATAATTTCATTTGGTAATGTATTTGTCTATAGTTTTAATGGAAAAGGGGAGCTTCCCGGGTGGCTCAGTGGTAAAGAATTTGCCTGCCAAGCAGGAGATGCGGGTTGGATCCCTCAGTCGGGAAGATCCCTTAGAGAAGGAAATGGCAATCCGCTCCAGTATTCTTGCCTGGGAAATCCCATGGACAGAGGAATCTGGCGGACTACAGTCCATTGGGTCACAAAAGTACTTCTTATGGTATGATCACATATTGAGTGAAACTCAGAATTGAAGACGGCGAAGCTTTATGCATCAATTCAATGCATAAAGTGTCGCCTTTCTTTACTTCCATTTATTCATTAAATTCTATTAGGCTCAATCCTTTCCTGATCTAGTACCACTCCAACTGTTCCCAAATAAGCTTGGCACTTCCTCACTAAGAATGGGGATTCAAAACTATTTTCATTCTCTGCGTAATTCTAGGACGTCACTATCTCTATGGAGCTGGACTAAAAACTGGTATGTGGCCTTGAATTATCATTGTCTTGATGACATGTCTACTTACAGAAGGCAGCTACTCTCCATTAACAATAGGCATTGTGGCCAGAATCATGCTGAAGGACAGGAAAGTGATACTGATATTTAGGAAACAGACCCCGAGCCCATCATGATATGTACCAAAGACAACATACTGCTGCTTTTAAAAAAATGTTTGATGACTTGAGTTTCCCAGTATTTTAGAGAGGGATTTCTAGGGAGACTGAACATACTTAAGCCTCCTGAATAAGGAAAATGAGTATTTAAAGGATTAGCTGGAAAGGTCTCCCTGGATAAAAAGGGATGATGTTTATCATGCTCAAGCATATTTAAAACTTTTTGTACCTCCTATCTTTCCTAACTAGATAAAGACATGAAAGTTTTCCAAGGGTATAAAGTAGAAACCTCAGAATCATCTTCGATTTCTCCAAGTCCAACTTGTTTAATCAACTAATGCCTAGTGAACATAACTGTGTGTTGCTTCTTCCTCCCCAGTCTGCTGCTGTTGCTCCTAAATATTAACAGGTCCACAGAGCCTCTTTCTTGAGCTACTGTCACAGCCGTCCAGCTGGCCCCCTGCAATAGCCTCTCTCTTGGGTTCTGTTGTCTTGACTCTTCTTTTGAGTGTTGTTGTTTTGGGAGTTCAAGTATACATCCCTTTACTCTCTCATTCTGTACTTCCTCCCTGAACAGTCAGCCTACACCTGCGGATTCAGGTCCTTGATATGATGACAATCCCACAACTTTTATCTGTAGTCTAGATCACTGTCTTGGCCTTCAAACCTTTATGCTCATTGGTCTATGGGCTATCTTTAGTCGGAGGTCTCACCTCAAATTTTGTGGTCTCTATCATCAAATCTCATGTGGATTACTGTAACAGCCCTCCTAAACAGTCTCCCTACTTTCAACACTGTCCCTCTGCAATCCTCGCTACATCCTATAACTGGAGTGATTTTTCAAAAAAATGCAAATAGGAACAGGCATCCTTCTAGCTTAAAACCCTTCAATAGCTTATCACTGCCTTTAAGATCAAGCTCAAACTCTTAACTAACCTATAAGGCCCCTCAAGATTCCTTTGGAGCCTCACTGCTAGTCATTCTCTCTTTAGCTAATAATTAAGCTCCAGTTTTTTGGAATTATTTGGTCTCTGCTTTCTTGTCTGGGTTTTCAGAATTTTTTTTCCCTTCTTACCGGAATGTTCTTTTCATCTCTCCCTGCTTCCTTTGCCTAATCATCTTGAGATGCCAACTTGGATTTATTTACTGTTTTGGCAATATTTTTCTGACAATGGTTCTCCCACGATTGAGTTTGGTGGCCTTCTGATTTGCTTAAACACACACTACTCATTTAATATAGCCATTTCTTTCTAAATTTGAATTGCCTTTTCTCTTTCTCATTCACCACAGTGTACATTTTTGAGGGCAGGGATTTTGTATACAACTATATCATAGGTGCTTAACAAAGCGTAAATCTGCCCTATAGTTTGAATTCTGGTCACTGCCCTTCTTAAAGATGTCCAACAGCCCCTACAAGCCTAGTGAATAAACACTCAAGTTCTTTACATGGCACACAAGGCCCTTTTCAAGATGCTAGAGTTTATCTTCCAATTTCATTTCCAGGAATTCTTGCCTGCCTCCCTCCTCTATTGTCCATTCATATTTCGCTGAACACTTCTGCATAGGTAATTCTGACGCTTCCATGCTTTTGCTTACATTTTTCCCACTTTCTAGAGTATTGTTCCTCTGACTGTCTTCTTGGAAAACTTTTTCAAAACCACCTTTAGCTCTAGTTCAGGCAAACTTAATAGTTCTCGTCTCTAGGTCAACACAGAACTTTACTCTGTTTCAGCATATATCTTGCTATATTACAGTTATTTATTTTACATAATGACTCACTGGTTAGACAGTGAGCTTTAGGAAGGTACATATAAACACATTCATGTTTAGATGCCTGCCATAGTGCCTGACATCTACTGGGAGTCAAATGTTTATCTAATTGGATTAAAACAAAAATTAATTTTGTTTCAACTACTCTTACCAAGACTTAGGCACAAGGCAGGTAAGGGAAGAATGGCTCACTCTACAAAATATGAAAATGAAACTGTATAGGTTTATACATCTTTGCTTGACCCTAGGAAGAATTTGGCTTCTTTCCCAACTCATCCTTTTTTTTTTTTTAAGTGCTTCTACTAGCTCTTGTAAGTAGGTAAACTCTTCTGATTTATTCCCTAACTCCAATCTATCCTTAGCATGAGGAAAGCACATAAAATGAGCTAGAAATATTTTATGAATAATGATCAACTATGAGCACTGGCTCAGAAGGTAAAGAATCTGCCTGCAATTCAGGAGGCCCAAGTTTGATCCCTGGGTTGGGAAGATAACCTGGACAAGGGAATGGCAACCCACTCCAGTATTCTTGCCTGGGAAATCCCATGGACAGATAGGCTGCGGTCCACAGGGTTCCAGAGAAGGACACGACTGAGCAACTAACACACACACACAAATGAACTTTAAACAGTAAAGTCAAGGGCAGAAGTTCAGAAAGCCTTGCTTTGAATCCCAGTCCTGTGACTTTCTGACTTTGTACAAACTGCTTATCATGCCTTGGTTTTTTTATTTGTGCAATAAGAATGATGATAAGACTTACTTTACTCTTAGGTTATTGTGAAGATTAGGAGTTTATATATATGAAACATTTAGAACAAAAACATGGCATACAGTAAGTAGTTACTAAGTGTTAGGTTTTATTATCTTAAATAGTGATTAATTATATGTTCCTATATTTTAAGGTGCTTCAGTACAGAATGTGAGCTCTAAGACTTTGAATATCAATATAGAGTAGCCAGACAAATAAGCATATCCTAAAGGACTTTACATTTCAGAGTTAGTACTCAGTTCTAATTATGACTTTTTAATTCAATTGCTGTACTGTGGAAAATTACTTTTCTATTTTCACATTTATAAGTACATTGATCTACTCTGTAATGATGGTATGTATCAACAAATGATTTTCAAGAATCTTGAAAATACAAAATACAAAAGTGACAAAATAGTTTGTAAGTACCTGATGTAATTCCTTAACAATATCGCCTATTACATTAATTCCCATACTGCCTTCCAATTGCAGCTCTAACTCCTAACTTCGTCCTAATTTTCTCAAAGGGTGTTATAAAATTAACTATGTAGTTAAACTTCAGAATCTATGTTGGTTTGGGTTAGAAAACTGTCAGATTTAAATGTGGATGCCATAAAAGTAATGCAATTTAAAAAATCATTATCTTTTGCTAAAATAAATGTGCTTGTTGCAAATTTAAAATACTAACATATGCATTTTAAAATCTGATTTTATGTTATATAATGATATTGATAAAAATCTCAGTTTAAAAGCCACAAAAATGATTCTATAACAAAAATATTTTGTTATAGCCTATAATTTTGATAAATGAATAGGTTATGATTTAGCCATAGCGTGAAAGTTCAGCCAAATCTTGATTATCTTTGGTCTATGGAGATAAGGATGGCTTACATAGTTAAAATCCATGTATTATTCGAAAACCTCATCCATTAGCCTTTTCTTCCACCAAATCTTCACCACATTAGCTTAACGGGCTAATTTGCACTTAAGCTACCTTTCTTACTTGAAAAGTGAATGGCAAAATACATACACGAATAAAAATTGGACAACAAATAAAACCTTGGAAGGAAGGGCTAATCTACATACTAAAACAGGTCTCTGAATAATCAAGAGTTGGCTGCACAGTATTATGTTTACTTTAAGGATTACAATAGCCTCATTCTCCTTTGTGTCTTTCAATAAAATTGAACAGGAGTTCCTATGCCTTAACAGTCCTAGTCAGAGTTGCTCTGAGTACCTGAAAGAACCCTGGTGGTACAGGGCCTACTGGCATGCCATCTCCTGGGGGAATGTTTCCTAGCACTGGACTGGGAGCTGCTGCAGCACTCTGCAAAGAATAAAGGAGAAACAAACCTAGATCATTACAGAGAAGGCACAAAACCAAAGACTGATGATAACAGACTGTAGGAAGGGAAGTTTTTCATTCCTGGGAACAAATATTGGTAATTTTTCCCACTCCAGCGGTAAACTAAGATATAGTAGTTACTTTGGTATATGACTAAGTTATTTGGTTTAAACAGATCTCTTTAAAACTTTTTAAAATTACAAACTATAATAAGATGCTATATTTGAGTGATATATAAAAGGCAATTAATATGATAAAATGATAGAAATTTAAATAAATGCTTTATTTTAAGGCAAAGACTTATGAAATGGCAACATCAACAACCAATAGGTAAATAAGTAACAAGTTTGAAAATGATGGTTGTACAAGATGGAAAAAGGAGCTCTGTTTAGATTAATTCTCTGTCTTTAGGTAGCAACACTCACTTTATTCACTTTCTAATATAAATGCTATAATTGGTAGCCAAAATAGCAAAAATAGCGTGGTGAGGATGAAAAAGTAATTAGGAGACTGAATAAGAGAAAGGAATTAGATTTGCACAGATTAGTCTCATATAAACAGATTATTAAAAAATCAGATTGAAAAATTCAAAGTCTACTTTACTTGCAAATTATTTCATGGAATCCTACAGCTTCATGAAATAGTAATATGAAAAACTTTGGGATAGGCTCTTCGTAATTGAGTCAAGGCTTCAGATTTAATTCTTACATAGAGCAGTAATACATACAACTATTTTACAACCACGGATTTCATCCCTTAGTCTGTTTAGATATATTACAAATCCTAAGAACAGTCAAGAAGGGATCAGAAATATGTAAAAGACAGATCAGTATGAATCCAACAGTTCTGTTATGAAAGTAACTCAAATCCAAGATCTACTGTATTTGTTATACTTTTCTCCCATCAGTTTATTCATTCATGCATTAAATTCCATGAGAAGATGTAATATCTCAGTCTATTTGCAGCATATATTTCCCAGTATATAAACTGATAAGATACTAAAGTATGTTTATTCTATAGCACTGGAAGTTATTATCAATCAAGGCCAATGATTTTGGTCTTTCCTGAGGAAACCTAGATTTAAACTTGGTTATCTAAAGTGTTTCCCTATGAACGCCAAAATTCTAAACTTCTGATAAAACACATAGTATTAAAGGAGAAATAGTATTTCTTAGATATTAAGATTAAACATCAATCTATCCCATTTTAAACAAAAACATGCAATTTCAGTGTACATCAATACCTACCATTTGTCACATATTGTAATTTGAATTTTATATCAACACTCATGTTTTTTAAAAAAATTAAAGGCAAATTGCTTTCTCATTTTAACTAAACTTGTATAAATTTTCATATATAATATTAGAGTAAGAGAAAACTTTACCAAACATTTATCTTCTTTTAGTTAAATATATATGGTTACAGGCAGATCTAGGAAGAAAGATTTGATCTACATCTTTTGACAGTCAATTACTATAATGGGGAAGTTGCTCTTAGTACTAAAAGTTAGACAGAGGGTGTCACTATTGTTCTAATTAATTGTAGAACAGTAACCTTTTCCTGTAAGAAAAAACTTACTTAAAAGAGACAAGTTTGTAAACCACACTCACCTTTGCTTTTACAGAAACGTACGCTACTACGTTGAGCAGGTTTACAAGAAAAAAACAGAATTTAGTGAATTGCTGCAACTGCTTAGTGCTGTACAAATATGCTATTTCTCTTGTAATTCTTTAGCAAGTATACTGGGGTTTAGGTGGCTCAGTGGTATACAGAATCTGCCTGCCAATGCAGGAGCCGCAGGAGACACAGGTTCGATCCCTGGGTTGGGAAGATCCCCTGGAGGAGGAAATGGCAACCCACTCCAGTATTTTTGCCTGGGAAATCCCATGGACAGAGTAATCTAGTGGGCCACAGTCTATGGTGTTGCAAAGAACTGGACATGACTGAGCATAGCATAGGACTGTAAGTATATTAAAAAAGCTTTTGCCTATCTAAAGGGAAAAATATTTGTTTGTATCAAAACTAAAACTTAACAAATAAAGATGTTAGGTTGTCATTGGCTCCTGTTTTTTTTTTCTCTTTTCCGGGGGTCGGGGTGGGGGGGTGGTGGTGCGGATCACATTGTTAAAAGGTATAAAATATACTAGTTTTTTATTCAAAGTTCTTCACTGTATATGTTTTGTAAGGGCTTTTTTTCAGCTATTATTTAAAAATGAAACAAATGATATAGATGAAGATTTAAGTTAAATCTGAAATACCTTTTTAATTTTAATTTTATGACTTCAAAATTATTTAATAAATTCAATCAAAATATATCTTGCCAAGACACTCTTATCAAGCTCTACAACATAATAGCTGATGCAATAGAAAAAAAAAAAAATCCTTGCCTTTTTGGAATTAACATTCTAGTGAGGGGGGAAAAACACAATTAGTGCTATGGAGAAAAAGAAAACAAGAAATAAGAGAGTTCCCAGTTAAGAGGGTAGGAATTATAATTTTAAATAGAATAGTCAGAAATGAATGAATCAACCAAACAAATGGATCAAATTATGGTGACTGATTTAAATATGCTGTAGTTGAGATCACCTTCCTACATTTTAAAGATGTCTTCCATACTTATATTTTGCACCTATTCCTTCACAGTGTCATGAGAATTATTAGAAAATTTTTCTTTCATAATAATCATACTGTGGCCATAACAATAGAGAGGTCTTGAAAATAGGTTTGCAGCCACATTCTAGTATAGAGCATGATGCTTTAGTTTTCTGGTGTAATAGCAACTTCTAGACTTGGCCTAAGGACACAAATCGAAGTGAACGGAATACTAGTAATTATCAAGTTTATTTACCCAGTACAAAGCACTAGTGTAGAGCATTTCAGTCCACACTTCACTTTGTGGATCACAGTTGTGAGCTGAATTATCCGTCCATTCTTCTGGGATTTACTGACAAGGGATAATTGCTCCCTTTGTTGTACTGTGTGGACTCAAGCTTAGAGGACGATTTGGTACACGACGGTAATCAATAACAAATACTAGTCTGAAAATAAACACTAAAAAGACACACTAAATGTTACTCTAAGCACTGGAAAACAGTGTATTTTTCAAACTACCTAAATTGCTCATTTATATACAGTAGCAATATAAATAATATTAAAACATGCTTTGAAACTGTAAGCCACGGAAGAATCAGGTTTTAGGGATTAAAGCTTTATGTAGAAGGGCGAAATACTGCATTTCTTGGGTTTCATGGCTGAATTTCTGAGACTTGTTTCAAGTTTACTTCCAACTCATGAGACAAATTTATCTCATGACTGGAGGATCCACAAAAATTTTGTTGGTTCTAACTCATAAAGTATGTATTATTCTGGGGGGGGGGGGCGGTGGGTTGTGACTGAATTACAAAAGGAGAACAAATAATTTAATTATACTAAGAGCTACTACAAAGCATTAGCTTCACTGGATTTGTGTGAATTCCCATTAGAATACCATGGAAAATCCTTTATATATAATATATCCACAATTATTTAGGGTTGACTTTTTATGTTCTCTCTCCTGTGAAAAAGAAAGACATAAATAATATGATTTTAAAATATTTCTTCTAATTAAGTGAATATTTTTGGAGCAAATGTAAAAATATTAATTACCATTAAAAACATTTTTCTTTTTACTGGTTTAATTTATATGACTTTAATATATACTTTCAGATTTGTATTTTCTAACTGCTCTTAAATTAACTTTGCCACGTGACTTGAATTTCAATGCTTTTTTTGAAAGTAAAAATTTTAATTTAAAAAATATTTTCCTAAATCACTATCTTTACTTACTTTTTATAAATACAATATATTAAATTTGATACTTCCAAGTGAAATAAATTATGGAACAATTATTTGCTTTCCCAGGGAAAATATTACAATGAACTTTAAAGAGTCACCACAAAATGAGTCTTCATGTTGCTATATATTTGAGTCTCCTTTCTTCGACTTTGTGTTTTCATATCTTTCTGCCTTGTAACAAGGCACAAGTCAACCTATGCTCCTTCCTCATGTTATTAACTTTTCCCTTGTATATGTGTCTAGCACCATTTCCCATTTTCTCTTCAATGCTATCATATAACTGAATTTTAATACTATTTTCATTCTCTAATTCTCTATTTCTGAATGTAAAGAACAGTGAGGTATGCTGTTATTTTATATGTTCCTTTTTTTAACAATCTAAAATAAAAGCTAGAAGAGTTCTTATTTTAACCTTAGTTATTATCACTAGTAGCCTCCGGTAGACAAAAAAAAAGTTGTATATACTTTTGTAAGAAAGTTTCAAAACAACAGGCATAAAATAAAATTTTGCTTAAAATTAAAACTAGGATGCAGTCGATTATAAAATACACATTAAGTAACTAACAGTTTTAGTTACTAAGGTTGGTATAGAACCACCTGCCTAGGAATAAACTGGGAATCAAGACATAAAATCTACATTTGGTAGAAAAGGAAAATGATCTTTAAAGTATATGTAAAATTGTGAAGGTAATAACAGAAACTAAAATAGTGATACACTTATTGGAAATAGGAAGAAATGAGTAGGAACAGACCTGGCAGAGTATTGGTATTTACTCTTAAGACATTTGTGCTATTTTTAAGGCAGATACAAGTATTGTTTTGAGAAACATTTAAAATGTTGATTCAGTAGACTCCCTTATCTATGGGGAATAGATTCCAAGACCTTCACTGGATGCCTGAAACTGCAGATAGTACTGAACCCTGTATATGTTTTTTCCTATACATATATAATTATGATAAAGTTTAATTTATAAATTAGGCACAGTAAGAGATGAACAATAACTAAAAATAACATGATTATAACAAGATACTGTGATGAAAGTTCTATGAATGTGGTCTCTCTCCTTTCCTTCCTCACTTCTGGCAGTGGCTTTTTCATCAACAGATGCAGCTTTTTCATAATTTTTATATTATTTGATCTAAACCTATTCCTGCATCTGTGTAACCATCCCTTACTGGCAGAAAATGGCTTGATATCACCTGGTTCAGAGGATCTCTCGCTGAAGTCTTGTTCATGTCTCCCAGCCACAAGTGTTATTATGCCTTTTCTACATTAACCAAGTGCTCATCATGCTCTGTGGCCATAACGTTTGCAGTCTGAGGTGTGAAAACCAGCAGAGATGTCTTTTTTCCTTTGTCACAATTTCATAGAAGACTTGTTCTTAGCAAAGATCTTAGCAACCTCAGCATACGATTGCTTTTCTTTCCTTATTAAGTCTAGAACTTTCAACTTTTCACTTAAAGGAAGCCTTTTCCAACTTCTTCTGGTGTATCTGAATTGCCCACATCACTACTGTTGTGCTTTGGACTATTAATAAGCAAAGTAAGGGTCACATGAACACAAGCTCTGTGATACCATGAGAGTGGATTTGATAACCCAGACAGCTGCTGACCGATCAATGGGTGGGTTAAGCTGGACAAAGGGATGATTCATGTCCTAGGCAGGATGATGCAGGACAGGGTGAGACTTCATCCCACTACTCACAATAGTGTACATTTTAAAACTTATGAACTGCTTATTTCTGAATCTTTGATTTTTTTCAGATCCTAGTTGTCTGTGAAAAACAAAAACTGCAGAAATCAAAACCATGGTTAAGCATGGCTCTGTAGTAGTTTTTCTGTCTTCATAATTTTAATGCAGAGCACAGTTAAATACTTCGGCTATTGGTTGAAGACATGTTCTTTACCATACTAAGAAATATTTCTATGCCTAGTATTTTTTAAATACTTTTCAAAGATCAGGAATAATAAGAGACACATTGCCTTTTCATATTTGATTGGTATTATTTAGTTTTTCTTTTGGGAAGCGTGATATAAGTACTATATATTGACAGTTTTCTTAAACCATCATTGTATTTGAGATAAGCTATGCTTGATCATTATGGATGATCCTTTTAATAGGCTAATAATTTTATTAGCTAAAATATTTTATTTAGGATTTTCATATCTATTTTCTAAATGAGACAGGTTTAGAAAATTCCTTGCTAGATTATATTTTCAAATTTAAGCATTAGGATTATTCTGCTTCCTTAAAATGGAGTGGATGGCAAACTCTTTTGCAATGCTCTGAAGAAATTTACATAATGTGGTGTTTATCTACTTTGTGAAGTTAAAAAATATGCAGTGATAAAACTGCCTGAATACAAAGGCAATTTTGGAAGTAATTATGGTCCTTATTATTTTTTATAATTTTTACCTTATTTACTTCAATTCTGTTCATTTATCCTTTTCCCAGAAAAGTTCATTTCTTTGGGACTTTTTGTTTATTCATATACACACTACTCTCATATGTTTTACAAAGGTCCTCTGTAGCAGCTGTGAGAGCCTGCAGGTAGACCACCACCATCTGTCCAGAGAACAGCAGCCAGGGACCACAACCCAGCTACGTGATGCTGCTCAGTATCCGTTGCTCTCACCAAGAATTAAGCTCTTACTAATGTGAGCAGAAGGGGTACACATCATTTTCTGGATGCCTCCTCCTGCAGCTGCTGCTGCTGCTAAGTCGCTTCGGTCGTGTCTGACTCTGTGCGACCCCATAGACGGCCTCCTACCAGGCTCCGCCATCCCTGGGATTCTCCAGGCAAGAGTACTGGAGTGGGTTGCCATTGCCTTCTCCTACCTACTTTTAATTGCAGATCCAATTTCTGTCATGCCTATAAGACCAATGACCTGAACAATGGCGCAAGACTCGCCAGCCTTAGTCTCTGGATGACTCGGGAGCACAGCCTGCCTACCTGCTCTGGCCTGCCTTCCTGAACCGTTGGTCCTTAACAGAGGCTGACTTGCTTTCTCCTAAACTGAATTAGTGTTGTCATCATTGTCATCATTATCTTTGCCAGGAATTGTTCTATTAATTCACCTTTTTTTCCTATTTAATATATTTTATTCTTTAAAATTTTTTTCTACTTTCCTTTGTTTAAAAAAGGTTTTATTTTCAAACTTTTTAATAAATTAGTAAATATTTTCTCTTTTTTAAAAAGATAAATAATATGAAACTGTAAATTTGGCTCTGAATTTATCCTTGATTGCATCTGCAAGCTCTGATGGTGGTATTCATGGCTTTTTCCCTAGATCATCCAATAAATACAATTTTAATTTTCCAAAGAGTTACTGGATATAACTGGAAACCAAAATTATACTGATTAGATGATTTAGAAAAAAATGAGAACACTATTATCAAACTTTGTACATGTAACCAAAGATATACTTTAATTTACAAATGGATGGAGGTTTTATTTTCATTTTTAGTTTCCAGTTTCCCAATTGTGCCCAGGTAAGACATACCATGAGCTCCCCAGGTGGTGCCAGTGGTAAAGAACCTGCCTGCTAATGCAAGAGATAAAAGAGATGCAGGTTCCATCCCTGAGTCAGGAAGATCCCTGGAGGAGGGCATGGCAACCCTCTCCAGTATTCCCGCCTGGAGAATCCCCATGGACAGAGGACCCTGGTGAGCTGCAGTCCATAGGGTCACACTGAGTCAGACATGACTGAAGTGACTTAGCATGCACGCAAGATACACAACTTCTGTATTTAGGAACTTTTGAATAATTTTTATATGGCCTAATCAAGGATCAATTTTCATAATATTCCAGGAATACTTAATAAAATATCTGTTTTCTTGGTCTACATTTTTATCCATTTGCCAAATACCTTTATATTGTCCCTAATTTTTGTCCTCTTGCTCTTTCAAATATATATATAATATCCTACAACTGCTGCTTGTCCATTTAACTTTTCTTTTTCATGTTTAATAATCACTGCCTTGAATCTATTTGTCATAAAATTAATATTTCAAGGTCAGCTTTTTGTGTGCTCATATATCAAATCACCTCCCATCCATTTATTTTAAAACTTTACGCTGTATTTTGTTTAACTGTTCCACCTGTCAGCAGAAAAGACCTCTAATATGCATCTAATGAGATGTCCTTTAAAGCTAGAAAGAAGAAACTTTTCTCCATCTTAAGCTTTAAAGGTATTAACGTTAATACAAACAATACTGTTTACCTTTCTTTATGAAACATGAAGGTGGCTTTCTCTTATTCTATATCACCCTCTCTATTTCTTAACCCTTATTATAAACACCTAGAGTTTTAGGTATAAATTTTTGTCTTAATCACCTCTTCTTTCAGTAATAATTTTTACCTCTACATTCAGTTTTATAATCAGTTTTATACTTTCAGCATAAAAAACCCTCCAATTTTGTCTAGTTTTTTCCCTTTCAGCTTAAAATAACAGAACTGTGCTCCTCATATGAGTTGCAATTTGCATACATTTCTTAGTTGGCTAGAGGATGTATGAATACCATTTTCCAAATCCTTATATGTGCAAATGTCTTTTTTAACTCACATCAAAACTACAGATATCACTGTACCACTGTTGTCTGGTATTAATGTTGCTGAGAAGTCTGATGCCATCTGATTTTTGTTCCTTGGGATGTAAACTGTTATTCTCTTCTAAAGATATGATGGATGTTTTCTTGATATTTATAACTACCAGTGTTTCGATTCCATAGGTATTGATCTCTAAATTTCTTGTCTAGTGAGATGTGAACCTTTTCAATGATTGTATCTGGGTTATTTTTTTCTAATTACAAAAGTTGAGGGGAAATTTTTTTCAGTTAATAGATGTAAAGGAAAGACCTGGCAAACCTTGCGAATGTTTTTAGCATCTAAGTATATAGTTATGATATTTTTGATAACTTTGGAAATATGCTTAGGAATCTTGCTAAGACAGGATTTTAACAAGTTAATAGTGCCATGGAAGGGCTTCCCTGATGGCTCAGTGATAAAGAATCTGCCTGCCAAAGCACGAGATGTGGGTTTGATCCCTGGGTCAGGAAGATCCCCTGGAGGAGGAAATGACAATCCACTCCAGTATTCTTGCCTGGGAAATCCCATGGACAGAGAAGCCTGATGGGCAACAGTTCATGGGGTCACAAAAGATTCGGACATGACTTAGCAACTGAACAACAATAGTGGCATGGAAAACTGGCCAGTACACTTGTAGAAAGCACTTCGCATGCATACCACCATGTGCTATAAAAAGTAATAAATGTTGATTAAGTGATCTTTCTTTTCAGATACTATCCAGTATAAATTTTGAAGTATGAGAAAAACAGTGTGCATTAAACATGTTCACTGTCATATATTTATAGTAAGAAATAGTCAAATTTAATAATAATATAATACCTCTATAAATTGCAGTACAAATAAGTGACAGAACATGTTTCAACCATCAAAAATCATAGTTACAAATGGAATTATTTGGGAAAAAGGAGTTTATTTATGATATGAAAAAGGAAGTGTTAGTCACTCAGTCGTGTCTGATTCTTTGAGACCCATGGACTGTAGCCCACCAGGCTCCTCTGTCCATGGAATTCTCCAGGCAAGAGTACTGGAGTGGGTTGCCATTTCCTTCTCCAGGGAATCTTCCTGGCCCGGAGATCAAACTGGGTCTCCTGATTCTTTACCATTTGAGCCATCAGGGAAGGTCTTATTTATGATGTAGTGCTATTTAAAACATTCCAAATACAGAATTGGGTGTGTGATTATAATTATGAAAATGGTAAACAATTATCTATCAAAGACAGTAGATACTAAAAATTAAGTGTTAGAATGTTGTAACTGATAAACTGTTCACACACTTTCTGAAATTTCATGTTTCTGTTTGTAATATAAATAAAAATTACTATAGGTTAAAAATACACACTGCCAGTTTTGTCGATAGCTATAAAAACAAGACCAAATGCTATTAATAACTTAAGACAAACCTAATCCCTAATTTTAAGTTTAAATAAAATGCAGACATTTCTAATTTTAAAAGGACCTCTTATTTCAATAACATATGAAACACTTAATTTTCAGACTGTGATGAACCAGTTTTTCTGTTTTGGAAAGTTAGATCCCAGAAACAATCTAAAAATCACTTTCATTATTGCCAGGCATTAGTTTGCTCTGTCTTCACTTTCATTTTTAGTGTCACGTGCTTTCTACCCTAGTCCACTCCACTCAGTCCCCCCTAAAGAGTCTAGAGAACCAGTATCATTGACTACTTGTTTTAAAAATATTTTATAGGTAGTTTTCACAAAACTTAATTATCCCGGGTATAATACTCAAACCCTTTAGGCTTCCAAAAGAGGGCAAGACCCAGAAATAACATTAAAAACAAAATCAGAAGTAGTTCCTGAGTACTCAGAAACACAGAATGTAAAAGAATTGATCTAAACATTACAGCTAATGTTTGCCATGTGGAAGAAAAAAAGTGATTTGGCTGGTAATTTCTACAAAATGCTACCTTTTTCACACGAAAGGCAAGAAGCATGGGAAATATGATAGGCAATAGAAGGGAAGCAGTGAGTGATGCTAAAATATGTTTTAAGTGCAAGAGAAATGCAAAAGGACTCTGATCAACACAGTGATGATTTCATTCCTAAAGAATACTTTAGCTGCCAGACTTTGATTTAGTTGTTAATTTTCAAAATAGCAGAAACCATCATATTTCATAGTTCAGAAATCAGCTTCCTTAAATTCTCTATTCAACTTTAATCAGAGAAGGTAGATTATAAGAAAAATGGCTGAAAAATTGGGAGATTTAGTTGGGTGAGGGGTATTGAGTATTCACTGTATTATTTCTAAACTCTCCCTTTATGTTTGAAATTTTCAAAATAACATGTAGAAAAAATATGTAAACCTGAAATAAGCTAATGAAGTTAGGCTGCAGTAATGTAAAATAATTCAGCATAAACATGTGGTAAGACTGTACTTCCCAAGATAAATTGAGGGAACTCTACTTGAACTGCACCACCACATGAACTATTCTCTACTTCCATATTTTCAATAACTTTATAAAGGAAAAAAAAGAAAAAGAGTGGACATAAAGAATCTGCCTTGAGACAATTTAGTTCCAGGTGATATCTTTGCATCCATACATGCAACCCAAATATTAGGTACCTTCTATGTGCCTGGAGCTGATCTAAGTTGCACAGATTCATTTTGATCACAAAGAATTTTGAACCTAGTATGATGATACTGCTTGAAATTATGAGTTGTGATGAAAACTCAAATAGCATATAAAATTTTCTGTTTAAAAATGAAACAAAATGGGGACATTTTAGTCAAACGCTTACTAAAATAACCTTAAGCGGTATTTCAAAATACCATAGTTTAAAGGAAAAGCAAGGAAAAAGTGTTAGGTTTTTAACCGTTATTGATTCTGATCGTTGCCCTACTTTTTCCTTTTTGACTTCAAAGCTGGAAGCCTTTGTCTTTTTTCTACACTATTGATTCAGTATAAAAATCCCTAGGTTTCTACCAGTTTGGGGTCTAGGTATTTTAACTATTCTTATGGTAAGAGAAATTGGACAATCAAAGTCATCCCTTGGCAAAAAATTGCTTTCCTCTATGGTAGACAGACTAGCTCCACTAAAATACCCATGGGTAATCCTTGGAGCCTGTGAACATTGTGGTTTCTAGAACCTGAAAGCAGTCTCTGGCTGACTCCTACAACCACAAGGAACTGAATTTTACCAACAACCTACATAAGTGTGAAAGTTGATTCTTCTCAGAGCCTCCTAATAAGAACCCAGCAGGCCCAGACCTTGATTTCAGCCTTGTGAGACCTAAACAGCCCAGTCAACCCTGACTTCTGACCTAGAGAACTGTGAGATAATAAACTTGAAAGCTGCTCAATCTGTGGCAATTTGTTAAGTCATAAATAGAAAACTAATAACACCCTTCCTCCAAAATTACTATTTCACTTTTAAAAACGTTTTCCATGAGGCACCTACAAATGAGGGAACTCTCTGGGTTCTTAGAGGTTATTGGATTTGCTCTGATGCATAGTGCTTATTTGCAAATACTATAATTTTGATTAAATGAATTGTCTTTCCAATCTCCCAACTGAACAACGTTTAGTTTTGTGGTATTCTTGGTCTCACAAATCTTTTAGTGGCTTTGAATCATATCTCAGGCTTTTCTCTTCCACAGTTAAGAGTCAGGAAGCACAGTGAGAAGAATGGCAGAGGAAGCGTCTTTACTCCGGTTATAATCACCTGCCAGGACTCTTAACTCCACCTTCTTAGCCACAGAGACACAGCTCCTTAACTATTAATTGAAGGATCCCCAATCCCACTGAGACTCCAGCCAAGCTAGTTCCACTGACAGGAAAATACAAAGACACCTGAAACCATCATTTAGGATTCACCATCATATCAACTTTGCTAGTGGTCCCTGACCCTGTACACTGATTCAAAGAAACTAGGATCCAGCTTCCATCCTTATACCAGGAAAAAGCCCTTTCCTTACTTTGATTTGCCGAGCTTTCAGTGCCAGGTCCCATCTAACTAGCATCTCAATGCCTTAGAGACAATAAGAAAACATTATATTGAGTTTGTTCCTCATATTCATTCTGAGAAAGTATGTCCTGCCACTGGACTTCTATTGCCACGGCTGAGTCATCAGTCTTTGCAGTTAGATTCCCTTGGCACCAAGAGTTAACTTGTTTAGACATGTACGCCTTGTTTCTTGCCATCCCCTTCCCCCTCTCCATGCACAGCTTTTCCCACCTGCTGAACATTCCCATTACTCATTCTCTAGCATCCTAAGGATGACCATTTGCACATACCTCTGTTTCCTGCTATGAGTCTCTAAGATCTCCATGGCAGAGCTACAAAACCGTCTTGACTCCCTCTCAGTGATCTGCTATATACCCTCTCTCAATTGCTTCCTCTCTCATCTTACAGTAGCTTGTCTTAGAATCTAAGGCACACTTATTCTGACTGCATGACTGCAGAATATCTATCTAAGAAGTTCTTTTTTTTTTTTTTTAAACTTTGTCACAGAACAAATTACAGTCATGGAAGTATAGCTCTGTATCAATAGCAAGAATCACTGTCATCTCTGTGCATTTAATTTTTCCAGGAGGAAGATAACCACCCTATACTCATCTTTTAAGAAGTCATATCCCATAAGAGTCAGTTAAAATGTTTATGTAAAAGGCACAACTTCTGTGAAATATCTTTTTTTCTTTTGTAATTTACAGCTTTTGTAGGAAGAAATTTAAAGTCAGTATTTTTGAGTTTTTTCCTTTAACAGCATTATTAGCATGGACCTGAAACAATGTATATCTAATATGACAAATTTTTTAAAGTTCTTAAATTTTATACAGAACAAATAGTTCAAATATGCTTCAGTTCAGTTCAGTTCATTTCAGTCGCTCAGTCATGTCCGACTCTTTGCGACCCCATGAATCGCAGCACGCCAGGCCTCCCTGTCCAACACCATCTCCCAGAGTTCACTCAGACTCACGTCCATTGAGTCCATGATGCCATCCAGCCATCTCATCCTCGGTTGTCCCCTTCTCCTCCTGCCCTCAATCTTCCCCAGCATCAGAATCTTTTTCCAATGAGTCAACTCTTCACATGAGGTGGCCAAAGTACTGGAGTTTCAGCTTCAGCATCATTCCTTCCAAAGAAATCCCAGGGTTGATCTCCTTCAGAATGGACTGGTTGGATCTCCCTGCAGTCCAAGGGACTCTCAAGAGTCTTCTCCAACACCACAGTTCAAACGCATCAATTCTTCGGTGCTCAGCCTTCTTCACAGTCCAACTCTCATATCCATACATGACCACAGGAAAAACTGTAGCCTTGACTAGGCGGACCTTAGTCGGCAAAGTAATGTCTCTGCTTTTTAATATACTATCTAGGGGTCATAACTTTTCTTTCAAGGAGTAAGCGTCTTTTAATTTCACGGCTGCAGTCACCATCTGCAGTGATTTTGGAGCCCCCAAAAATAAAGTCTGACACTGTTTCTACTGTTTCCCCATCTATTTGCCATGAAGTGATGGGACCAGATGCCATGATCTTCGTTTTCTGAATGTTGAGCTTTAAGCCAACTTTTTCACTCTCCCCTTTCACTTTCATCAAGACGCGGGGTGTCTCCCAAATATGCTTAAGAAGAAATTTTAATAGGTGCGAAAAAAATTATATTATTTCACTATATTTTGGGATGATATCTATGCAAAGGTTAATTTCTAAGCTTCAACATTTACCTCATGTCTCCAAAAGTTATAATGAATAAAAAGAGAACTTGAAAGTAACTTGAACAGAAATACTATTGTTTACTTTTAAAAGATGGTAATTACTGTTTTGTTAAAAGTAGTATAACAGATGGATTATAAAAGTCACAAAATAAAAATAATGATTAATAAATGAAAATATTTGTTTCTATGGCCTCCAAACTACAAACAGGGGCTAAGTCACTGAACCAGTTTTCCAAATCTTTGTTTACTAACATAAAGTCTAACTTGGCTTAAACTAATTCTGCCACTAGGTTTGGAGGAATTTAATTGCTGCCACAGACAAAACAAAATGTTATCGTGTGTTAATACATGTAAATATACAAATTAAGGGATACCTGCAAAGGGAGCTTTTATATCTGTGTAATGTTTTGGTGTAGAGATAATATAAAAAAATGCCTTATCAAAGATCTGAAAAATAATGCCTATAAAAATAGACTAAAAATGAGAAATTCAGTAAATAACTGGAACTCTCTATTAGATCAGAGAAAGGTAAAGAAAATCATGCTAAAGATCTGCTTTAAAGACAGTAATCTCATGAGGCAGTGATTAGGATAACATTTTGGCCAAACTTGACCTACCATTCTTTTTCTCTAACCTTCAACTGCAACGTACTAGTAATAATAGTAATCACTGATGGTCACTGATATAAAATATGTACGGCATTGAGTTATTTAAAATATTTAGAGAAGGATAGTTAAGTATATGTTCAACACAAAGAACTAGTTTGACTTTTTAACAACAATAACAAAAAAACAAATGCACAAAATCTTATATTACACAGTGGTAGTGGGCTCTAGAGTATGCCAACACCCCTCAAACCATCCGTAATTCATTCTAGGAAACTATCTGCCTTCAGACACATTCTTTTGGATATTCCCAAGATAAGGAATATTTATCCTTAAACAGTTAATTTGCTTTTATTAACTGGAAGGAGGCAAAATTCATTTGATCCAGTGTTTTGTAAATAATGGTTAATAAGGGTAAAATTTTGATTCTAAAAAAATTTTCATATGACAGTCTTTCCACATAAAAAGGCTTTGAATTCAATTGCAAAAATTTGAAATTTTTAAAGTGATGACATGATTGAGATGCTTCAGGTTTACTTATATTTTTAAACCAATTTTTTGTCCTCATAATTTTCACTGATTAGTGCATTTTCTATCCAACAAATATTTGTGCCCACTACATGTTTGATACTATATCAAGTAGACCTTGGGCTTCCCTTATAGCTCAGTTGGTAAAGAATCTGCCTGCAGTGCAGGACCTAGGTTTGATTCCTGGGTTGGGAAGATCCTCTGGAGAAGCAAATGGCCACCCACTCCTGTATACTTGCCTGGAGAATCCCATGGATAGAGGAGTCTGGCAGGCTACAGTCCACGGGGTTGCAAGAGTCAGACACGACTTAGTGACTAAACCACCACCATGAATAGACCTTATTCCTGTTCCCAGGAGCTTATGATTTAGAGAGGTAAACAATTATATATTTATTTGCCAAAGTGATAAATGCTAGAAAAAAAAGAGATATAGAGGATTATAGACTGTCCCCTAGAAGTAAAATTTAAGCAGATAACTGAAGAAAGTGTTGGTGATAAAGGGGCAAAATGAGGCAACAGAGTTAAATTATTACAAACTAAAAGAATTGAAAAGTAAAGGCCCTAGCATGGGCAAGAGAGTGGCAGAGTATAAGAAATAGTAAGGAAGGTCAGCGTGGCTCAATAAGTGATTCCAAAGTGTGGTATGAGAGATGAATTTAACTTTATCATAAGGCCAATAAGAAGCTGACAAAGGGTTTTGATAGACACATGTGATCATCAGATTGATTGTTTTACATAGGTAACTCTGATCGCTCCCTTGAGAAAATGAAACAGAGGGAGCAAGAGAAGATTCCTTCTGAAGTAGCACTGTGGTGGGCTGAGGTCTTTGGGCAGCAGTGGAGAAGAAATGTGAATAGATTCAAAATGTTTCAAAATTTAAGAATTGCCAAGACTGGTGAAGGCCAACAAAATGGGAGTAAGGAAGAAGGACATGTCACGGATGACCCAGATATCTGGCATAAGCAGCGTGAGGATGCAGTGGGATGGGTAGCACTTGATGTGCACCAGGTTTGGAGGCAAAGTGTGACAAGAGGGGGAGAAGCATCAGCTCAGTTTAGAACATGTAAGACATGCAGCGAGAACGTTTATTTACTAATAACTGGGCTCTTACAGAATATTTCCAGAGAGGAAATTCCATACACCCTACCTACTTTAACAATCTTATTGATACTGAATTTTAAACACACTTCTTTTCATTTAAGTCCTTCTTTTCCATTTTCTTATAGAGAAAACAATTGATTGCTACCTTAAGTATGTACTTAGAGTGATATATACCTTCATTAACAAATGATGAATAAGAATTTATGGTTTATGTAACTCTTGCATAAATTCTCTTGTAGTATCAACCATGTTGCACTGAGATTTTCTCTGTTCAGTTTGAAAATACTTAGCCCTAAAAGGTCAAAGGTGTTTTCCTCTTTTTGTTTACACAGTGTTTAGTCATGCCTGGTGTGTGGTCAGTAAAAAAATAGCTGAACAGAATCCATGCTATTATGATGGCATGTTTTGTTCTGGCTAAAATAAGTATTATGTCACTTATAGAATTAATATTTTAAATCTAAACTAGCCCATGTTATTTTATGTCAAGCAAGCATATCAAGTTCCTGGAAGACAAGTTGACAGAAGTCAATGTGGCTGGTACATGCTTTGCTATTTTCTAAATAGGCTTGGACAGTTTTAAAGGACACTAAAGTGAAATAAATTATACAATCTTCATGTTAGCATTCACTGCAGGTGATGAACATGAATCAGTGGTGCCATTACATGGGAAATGTCAACTTATTTTTAGTATCATTTCATCTGAATAGTAATTTGACTACTGTAAGATGACCACATAATTCATTTTCAGGATCAAGTTCTAATATATGGTTGCCAATCACATATAACCATTAAGTTAACTCCACTTTAAACACCATTTTGAAAATGGATACATAAAATAGCCATTTATTTCTTTGTGAAATCACTATTGGTGATTACTCAACTAGATAAAACTAGATATTTTGTCTAAAAATAAAATTTAAGGCAAAAAGCATCAGTAGATAGAGGGTCTTAAGGATAAAAGGAATGATTTACAAGCAAATTATATAGATCCTAATGCATCTAGCAATACATCTTTAAAATACACATAGCAAAATAAATCGGGTAACAAAATTACAAATCCATCATCACAGTGAGAGACTGAGTCTTCTCAGGAACTGATATATTCAAACAAACTAAAATTTAGATTTGACCACCATTAACAAGCTTGATTTAATGGACACTTCTAAGACCCTGAACCCACAAACAGAAAATGTACACTTTTTTTCACTTAGAATACTCATAAAAAACTGATCACAAACTAGGCCACAAAGAGGCACAGAAAAGCCAAGAATATATATAATATGGATTATATTCTTTGAACACAAAGCAATAAAATTAAAATTTTTAAAAATTATCCAGAATTATATACTTTTAGAAATTGAAAATACATATTTCTAAATATGTACAACCACAATGGAAAACTATTTAGATCAGAACTACAAAAGTCCTACATTTTAAACAGTGCTGCGATGAACATTGGGGTACATGTGTCTCTTTCCATTCTGGTTTCCTTGGGGTGTATGCCCAGCAGTGGGATTGCTGGGTCATAAGGTAGTTCTATTTGCAATTTTTTAAGGAATCTCCACACTGTTCTCCATAGTGGCTGTACTAGTTTGCATTCCCACCAACAGTGTAGGAGGGTTCCCTTTTCTCCACACCCTCTCCAGCATTTATTGCTTGCAGATTTTTGGATCGCAGCCATTCTGACTGGTGTGAAGTGGTACCTCATTGTGGTTTTGATTTGCATTTCTCTAATAATGAGTGATGTTGAGCATCTTTTCATGTGTTTGTTAGCCATTCGTATGTCTTCTTTGGAGAAATGTTTATAATAGCCAGGACATGGAAACAACCTAGATGTCCATCAGCAGATGAATGGATAAGAAAGCTGTGGTACATATACACAATGGAGTATTACTCAGCCGTTAAGAAGAATTCATTTGAATCAGTTCTGATGAGATGGATGAAACTGGAGCCAATTATACAGAGTGAAGTAAGCCAGAAAGAAAAACACCAATACAGTATACTAACACATATATATGGAATTTAGGAAGATGGCAATGACGACCCTGTATGCAAGACAGGAAAAAAGACACAGATGTGTATAATGGACTTTTGGACTCAGAGGGAGAGGGAGAGGGTGGGATGATTTGGGAGAATGGCATTCTAACATGTATACTATCATGTAAGAATTGAATCACCAGTCCATGTCTGACGCAGGATACAGCATGCTTGGGGCTGGTGCATGGGGATGACCCAGAGAGATGTTATGGGGCGGGAGGTGGGAGGGGGGTTCATGTTTGGGAATGCATGTAAGAATTAAAGATTTTAAAATTTAAAAAATAAAAAACTAAAAAAAAATAAAAATAAAAATAAATGTAAAAAAAAAAAAGTCCTACATTTTAAAACTTGGATAGCTAAAACAGTACTTAGAGAAAGTTCACAGCTTAAATGTACACATTAGCTGATGAGAAATGGCAACCCACTCCAGTATTCTTGCCTGGAGAATCCCAGAGACAGAGGAGCCTAGTGGGCTGCCGTCTACAGGGTCGCACAGAGTCGGGCACGACTGAAGTGACTTAGCAGCAGCAGCTAATGAGAAGGGCTATAGAAACATTAGCTGTTTTAGATTTATCACGGTACAGTAATATAGGGAGCCCCCATTTGAAATTTACAAACATATTTATTATGTTTCTATTTTAGACTTGACACTTGCCAGATGTAGTTGAGTGGAGCAGGATGTAAGATTCTATTCTTAAGTTTATTGTAGAAAAGAAAGAATGATTATTTGATTGTGTAAGGTACTGCATATAATCAAGTATGATATGTAATGGTAAAAACACAGCTATGGGGTGAAACCAAGTATACTGTGTGTATTCTAGCCCCCAAAACTGCATTGAAGTGGAAAGTTAAAAAAAGAGATCTCAGAAGTAAACAAACACCATTCAGATTGGGGGAAAAGTTATAAACTATAGTGTATTTTACTGCCTCGTTAAAAATATTACACGTTCTTTGTATGAAACCATGGGTATGAAACGATCTCACGTTCTTTATGAGAAACCATGGGTATTCATGCCCAAGGTGAGGCACGGCAACCTATCCCACACACACTAACCCCCCCGATGCAGCTCGGATAAGGCGATCCCAGAGAAGTCTCCGTCCTTTCTGCAATGCCCAGGAGACCAGTGCCTCACCAAAGTGAAAGTGAAAGTCACTCAGTCATGTCTGACTCTTTGCAACCCCATGGACTATACGGTCCATGGTATTCTCCAGACCAGAATACTGGAGTGGGTAGCCTTTCCCTTCTCCAGGGGATCTTCCCAACCCAGGGATCACCTCACCAAAGGCACAGGTAATTCAGAAAACAGCTTATTATAAGTGCTGCAGGAACCTACATTAAGACAAAAACAACTAAACATTGGGATTAACTTCACAGAAGATAATCATGGTTAAGCTGAATCTTGAAGAGTATTCCTTATAGAAAGGAATAAAAATAAATAAAAATTCAGACCAGAATAAAAACAAAAAAACTAAGAAAGCAATGAAATACAAAGGAACTATAGAAGACAGGAAATGTCCTTGCTTGGTCATTGGGGGAAGAGTTGTATGCATGTGATAGGACCAGTTGCTGGGAATTCTGGAAAATATATCAAGAATGCTGAGAACTATACCACAGTGTATTTGATTGAGTGAGTTGATAGATATTATATGTCTCAAAGATATGAAGCAACTCAGTAACATGATAGTGACATTTTTCTGGCAGTAAAAAGAGGAAAGAAAAACAAGTAAAAACTGAAAGCAGACACCAGCATTTTAAAAGATCCAGGTTTTCAGTCTGCAAAAATGGATGGCAGACATGGTGATACAAAGGAATGGACACAGAAGAGAAGGCAGGAGAGAAACAATGCAGGTTTCAGACAGTATGCTGCTGCTGCTAAGTCACTTCAGTCGTGTCCGACTGTTTGCCACCCCTGCCAGGCTCCTCTGTCCATGGGATTCTCCAGGCAAGAATACTGGAGTGGACTGCCATGCCCTCCTCCAGGGTTCAGACAGTATAGTACTGTGGTTAAAAACAAACAAACAAAACCCAGAAGAACAGGGATCTTGTGTGATACTGGCAGCTGCTGAAACTCTCAGTGCAATGGTTCCTCCTTCAGAAAATGTGCATAATAAACGTATCTATCATGTAAAGTTGTTGGAGAAAAAAATGAGTGAATTCAAATAAAGCAATGAGAATAACTGACATAAAGTAAACGATCATTCAGTTCAGTTCAGTCGCTCAGTCGTGTCCGACTCTTTGCGACCCCATGAACCGCAGCATGCCAGGCCTCCCTGTCCATCACCAACTCCTGGGGTCCACCCAAACCCATATCCATTGAGTTGGTGATGCCATCCAACCATCTCATCCTCTGTTGTCCCCTTCTCCTCCTGCCCTCAATCTTTCCCAGCATCAGAGTCTTTTCAAATGAGTCAGCCCTTCACATCAGGTGGCCAAAGTATTGGAGTTTCAGCTTCAACATCAGTCCTTCCACATAACACCCAGGACTGATCTCCTTTAGGATGGACTGGTTGGATCTCCTTGCAGTCCAAGGGATTCTCAAGAGTCTTCTCCAACACCACAGTTCAAAAGCATCAATTCTTCGGTGCTCTGATTTCTTTACAGTCCAACTCTCACATCCGTACATGACCACTGGAAAAACCATAGCCTTGACTAGACAGACCTTTGTTGGCAAAGTAATGTCTCTGCTTTTGAATATGCTATCTAGGTTGATCATAACTTTCCTTCCAAGGAGTAAGCATCTTTTAATTTCATGGCTACAGTCACCATCTGCAGTGATTTTGGAGCCCAAAAAAATAAAGTCTGACACTGTTTCCACTGTTTCCCCATCTATTCGCCATGAGGTGATGGGGCCGGATGCCATGATCTTCGTTTTCCGAATGTTGATTGAGCTTTAAGGCAACTTTTTCACTCTCCTCTTTCACTTTCATCAAGAGGCTTTTTAGCTCCTCTTCACTTTCTGCCATAAGGGTGGTGTCATCTGCATATCTGAGGTTACTGATATTCCTCCCGGCAATCTTGATTCCAGCTTGTGCTTCTTCCAGCCCAGCATTTCTCATGATGTACTCTGCATATAAGTTAAACAAGCAGGGTGACAATACACAGCCTTGACGTACTCCTTTTCCTATTTGGAACCAGTCTGTTGTTCCATGTCCAGTTCTAACTGTTGCTTCCTGACCTGCATACAGATTTCTCAAGAGGCAGGTCAGGTGGTCTGGTATTCCCATCTCTTTCAGAAGTTTCCACAGTTTCTTGTGATCCACACAGTCAAAGGCTTTGGCATAGTCAATAAAGGAGAAATAGATGTTTTTTCTGGAACTCTCTTGCTTTTTCCATGATCCAGCGGATGTTGGCAATTTGATCTCTGGTTCCTCTGCCTTTTCTAAAACCAGCTTGAACATCAGGAAGTTCACGGTTCACGTATTGTTGAAGCCTGGCTTGGAGAATTTTGAGCATTACTTTACTAGCATGTGAGATGAGTGCAATTGTGCGGTAGTTTGAGCATTCTTTGGCATTGCCTTTCTTTGGGATTGGAATGAAAACTGACCTTTTCCAGTCCAAATGCTGAATTTTCCAAATTTGCTGGCATATAAGGATCATTAAATATTAGCTATTGTTTCTATTGTTATTTGTTTCTAGTTTGAGTTGATATACATGTAGAGGTATTTGAGAGTCCAAGGGGAAAATACACAACTGAAACATGGATGAAAGATGAAAGTTAGATAAATATCTTGTTTTCCCACCCTTGTCCCACGGCCATTGTCAAAATCAAGTCCTCCCTTGTGTTTTATGAAAGATTGTTACAACAGCCCCTGTTTTTTTCCTGTTTCTCTCAGGCCCACATTTAATGCTGCCAATAATTACCTTTTTATAAGCACATATGTGCTCATATCAAATCTTCACATGAAAACTTGAAAATGAATGAATGAAGGTACCTCATGTCAAATGGGAGAAAGTCGATTACCTGGCATAGTATAACATATAACTTATGATTATTTGAATGTTCTTCTCTCATTTGAGTCAATGAAGTTTTCAGGAGAGGAGGGCTACCTATTTAAATCACTAAATCTCCTGTGCCCAAGAGCACAGAAAATGTTAAAAGACATGCTCACTGAAAGCTATGTTAATACATACAGTGATAATTTTATGGTGCCAAGCAAACATTGGCAAATACAGGCTCTGAAAAAAAGAATCTGGAGGGAATAAACAAGAAAGGTTTAGAAGGCAGAAGAGGTAATCATTTGGAACATTAAAAATGCTGAATGACACACTGATCAAGAAGTTTTAGGAAAGGAAAAGATGCTGACTTTCAGGTCAGTTAAAAAAACTAATTATGAGCTTACATATTAACCACTGTAAATACAAACAAGATATGATTACAGCTCTAAAGGAACAAATGTACTATAAAGTGGGAACTAGACACACTAAAAAGAAAGAGAAATTCATGAAGAGTTCATCTGGGGAGTTTAAAGAAGGCTTCTTGTAAATTATTATTCTGGAGCTTACTCTTGAAGTAAATAAGAATTAACAAGGCAAAGAAATATAATTACAGTGAGGTTTAGTGTGAAAGCTATAGCATAAGGTGTGAAAACAAAGTTGCTAGGAAATACAGGTAGTAGCTATGGATCTTAAAATCTTAGCTAATAAAGACACTACAGAAATCATAAGGTAGTTAAAAGGAAGAAGACAGTCAAATGGAGGTTTTATTTAGATAGGGAAAGCATATAAGAAAATGATAAATTGAAAGCAGGACTTCTAAGAGACAAAGAAATGAAATTGAGAGCATAGTTTAGAAAGGGAAGAAGGACCTTTCTTCTGAAACAGAAAGCAAGGACAAGATTATAATCATCTATTGGTAAAGAAAATAAATATTAATCGAGGTGAAAGCAGTATATCATGAAGTTCATTCCAGATGGTCTTGGTCGTCTGTCAAAAAGGACATGAAGTTATCAGCTGTTTCTGAGAGAAGCTGAAACTGAGAACATTTGGAAAGGAGATATTTGAAACAATTGCTATAAAAAGGAAGCTGTGAACTAAAGAGCAAAGAGTGGTACTGCCAGGAATATACATGGCCAAGTTTATGTTGAAAATGCACACCTGAAAAGACAAAGTCTGTTTGATAAGAAGAATGGTTCACTGAGTTTTTCCTAAAACTGCCATTTTGAAATTCTTTATTAGGTCAATTGCAAATATCCATGTCTTTGGACTTGCTTATTAGAAGATTACTGGGATCTTTTGGTGATGTCATGATTTTGATTTTTCATGTTCCTTGAAGTTTTCCACTGTTGTTTGCATTTAAAATAGCAGTCACCTTCTCCAATTTTTATTAACTCTCTTTAGAGTAAAAATACCTTGTATCAGTCCTGATAGAGATTCCAAGGTATTCTTTGACCTATGGACACAAATGCTCCACGCTTCTTGCTCCCTCCAGAGGTTGAATTCTTAAGCTGGTCTGCTTCAGATTCTACAGTGCACCAGGCCAGATGCTAATAGCCCTCTGTTTTTCTGAAGGTGGCACCTCAGCTCAAGTTTATTATTTCTCCATTGCCCACAGAGCCTGGTCTACTGTCTGAGTGAGCTCCTTGCTTACCAGAGCTTGCTCTCACAGCAGCCCTGGGGGCCACCCAGGGAGCCAGCGACAGAATGGGGAGAGGTGTGGGTTTCGCATGCACACACTGGGGATGTCCACCGGTCAGTTGAGGGTATCCACGGGTGAAGTTTTCCCTTTGGCTGGTGGGTGAACACTCCAATGGAGTCCAGGGCACAGTCAGCAGGTTTATCCAGCTAATGCAGAGCGTTACGCTGCTCTCCTATTCTGCTTCCTCCCCTAGCCAGGAAGCTCCCTCTTTAATGCTCTGGATGTTGTGAGAGAGGAATGTGTCTCTCTGGCAGTACTCCACACAGCTACCACCTGTCTGGTGTAGCCCTAAACTGCGCCTCCTTGGAGGAGGAATGATGCTGACAGAGAGGAGCTATTCCTCTCACCCACTTCAATGCAGCCACTCTTTTTGCTCCCCCGTCTCTAATAGGGTTTTGGAAACCTGGACTTTCACAAAGGCTCTCTCATCTCTGTTCTGCAGGTGCTCCAAGACTGCAGCCGAGAGTATCCAGAATTGGTTCACAGTCTCCTGTATGTTCCACAGCTGGTACCCAAATCGATTACCTATTACCCCATGCACTGGTTGGCAAGGTTGCTGGATTCCACAATTCCACAGAGTTGTTTCTGTTAATGTTTAGTAGCATCCAACTTTGTGCGACCCGATGGACATGACAGGCTTCCCTGTCCTTCACCATCTCCCAGAGTTTGCTCAAACTCATGTCCATCAAGTTGATGATGCCACTGAGTTAATGGATGGATGTTAGACTTTTGTTATTGAAGTTGGGGGCACAAAGATGAGGGTTGCCTTATGCTACCATTACGCTAATGTCACTCTGCCTGGGCATCCTTTATTTTATCTGGCAATCCTAGCCACACTTAAGAAAGAAACAAATTTTTACTACAATGCACTGAAATTTACAATCGTTCTATAACCACTTGACTAAAGTATAAAAATATTTCAAGGAGTAGTAATAGAAGTAATTAGTAGTAGTAATAATAATAATGATAGTCATAGAAAGAATTAGGTTTGTGAATGAAGTCTAAAAACATAACCACATAGTTTATTCCGATTAAGTTGATAAAGAAACAAGTAGCTCTCTCAGGCATAGTATACGAAATAACTGAGGTTCAGGGGATTCATTTATGATACTTGTTGAGTGTGTATTAGTTGTGATGTACTCTGGGAAATACAACAATGAATAAAACACATTTTGTGTTTTCAGGGGCACAGCAGGGCAGCTGGTACAAACGTTAGAGTAATTCTTGTATAATGCAAAAAAGCAACATACATCAAACTAAGAGGGAAAATGGTGTTAATGCAAAATCTTTAATGTGACACCACAAAAAGTGTTTCAGAAGAGACAGGAAGAGAAAAACTGATCTGTAAGAAAACAGAGTATTTTATTTTTAATTTCTTCATCATGCTATGACATGCTATGGTAAAGAACCTATGCTCCTAGAATCTAAAGTCCATTCCATTCTTGGTAGACAAACGAAATTCACTTACTTTCCTTTTGCCTTTAATAGTTTTTAAAGAGAATGCTTAAGTATAGACCCAGCTGATCTTATTAAAAACAAGCACGATGGCTACCTTTTATTGAGCACATACTGGTTGTTAGGCCTTGCATGTACCAAGTGCTTTATATGATCTCATTTAATCACAAGATCTCACTTAATCATTATGCTAGCCATGAATAGGATTATGTTTCCCACTTTACAGATAAGAAGCTATGGCACAAATATGTTATCCAGTTTGTCCAAATTCAGTTTGGTACAAACTATGTACCCAAATCACTTTAAATTCAGTTCTGATTTCAAAGCTTGTATTCATCATCACTAACCTATCCTGTATAATGATATATTTTTAAATTTTGTTTATTTTGAGGCTAATTACTTTACACTATTGTATTGGTTTTGCCATACACTGACATGAATCTGCCACAGGTGTACATGTGTTCCCCATCCTGAACCCCCTCCCACCTCCCTCCCCATCCCAGCCCTTTGGGTCATCCCAGTACACCAGCCCCGAGCACCCTGTATCATGCATCGAACCTGGACTGGCAATTCGGTTCACATATGATAATATACATGTTTCAATGCCATTCTCCCAAACCAATCCACCCTTGCCTTCTCCCACAGAGTCCAAAAGACTGTTCTATACATCTGTCTCTTTTGCTGTCTCGCATACAGGGTTATCATTACCATCTTTCTAAATTACATATATATGCATTAGTATACTGTACTGGTGTTTTTCTTTCTGGCTTACTTCACTCTGTATAATAGGCTCCAGTTTCATCCACCTCATTAGAACTGATTCAAATGCATTCTTTTTAATGGCTGAGTAATATTGCATTGTGTATATGTACCACAGCTTTCTTATCCATTCGTCTGCTGATGGACATCTAGGTTGCTTCCTGCGATGAACATTGGGGTACACGTGTCTCAGTGTGTATGCCCAGCAGTGGGGTTGCTGGGTCATATGGAAGTTCTATTTCCAGTTTTTTAAGGAATCTCCACACTGTTCTCCATAGTGGCTGTACTAGTTTGCATTCCCATCAACAGTGTAAGAGGGTTCCCTTTTCTCCACACCCTCTCTCCAGCATTGTTTGCAGACTTTTGGAGAGCAGCCATTCTGACTGGCATGAAATGGTGCCTCACTGTGGTTTTGATTTGCATTTCTCTTATAATGAGTGATGTTGAGCATCTTTTCATGTGTTTGTTAGCCATCTGTATGTCTTCTTTGGAGAAATGTCTATTTAGTTCTTTGGCCCATTTTTTGATTGGGTCATTTATTTTTCTAGAACTGAGCTGCAGGAGTTGCTTGTATATTTTTGAGATTGTCAGTTGCTTCATTTGCTATTATTTTCTCCCATTTTGAAGGCTGTCTTTTCACCTTGCTTATAGTTTCCTTTGTTGTGCAAAAGCTTTTAATTCTAATTAGGTCCCATTTGTTTATTTTTGCCTTTATTTCCAATATTCCAGGAGGCAAGTCATAAAGGATCCTGCTATGATTTATGTCGGAGAGTGTTTTGCCTATGTTTTCCTCTAGGAGTTTTGTAGTTTCTGGTCTTACAGTTAGATCTTTAATCCATTTTGAATTTATTTTTGTGTGTGATGTTAGAAAGTGTTCGTTTCATTCTTTTACAAGTAGTTGACCAGTTTTCCCAGCACCACTTGTTAAAGAGATTATCTTTTCTCCATCACATATTCTTGCCTCCTTTGTCAAAGATAAGGTGTCCATAGGTGCGTGGATTTATCTCTGGGCTATTTTGTTCCATTGATCTATGTTTCTGTCTTTGTGCCAGTACCATACTGTCTTGATGACTGTGGCTTTGTAGCAGAGCCTGCAGTCAGGCAGGTTGATTCCTCCAGTTCCATTCTTCTTTCTCAAGATTGCTTTGGCTGTTCGAGGTTTTTTTATTTCCATACAAACTGTGAAATTATTTGTTCTAGTTTTGTGAAAAACACCATTGATAGCTTGATAGGGATTGCACTGAATCTATAGATTGCTTTAGGTAGTATACTCATTTTCACTATATTGATTCTTCCGATCCAGGAGATTATTATATACCTCAACCAATCAAGTCTTTAAGCCAAACTGCTATACAGTTTGAGTTATTATATTGATATAGAAGTCAATTTTTAGGTGAAATTTGAAAATGTCTACTACCACAAGATGTGTGAACACTTTCTCAGTGTTTTAAACCTTAACTTTCAAGAGCTTTAGTACTTTTTAGGCTTGTTACATTTATAGTAACAGATCTTTGACGTCTAAGGGATAAAACTTTTTATTAGCAGAATTCTTCATATATGTTCCAAGATAAAACTGCTGGTCTTTGTTACAAAGACCTTAATTTTCTTAGAACAAGTGTCATTTACATTTACCCTCTTCACTAAATTTAGTAAAATATTATGGCTCCATGGTAACTATCGAACAGGCTACTGAAGAATAGAAAAACCAGCAGATGTATAATTTAATTATTTTTTTAAAAAATGACTTTACAAAAGAAATTTGCCTCCTAACACCATGCAAATGGCAACCCACTCCAGTACTCTTGCCTAGAAACTCCCAAGGATGGAGGAGCCTGGTAGGCTGCAGTCCACGGGCTCACAAAGATTTGGATACGACTGAGCGACTTCACTTTCACTTTTCACTTTCATGCATTAGAGAAGGAAATGGCAACCCGCTCCAGTATTCTTGTCTGGAGAATCCCAGGGACAGAGGAGCCTGGTGGGCTGCCGTCTATGTGGTCACACAGTCGGACACGACTGAAGAGACTTAGCAGCAGCAGCAGCAGCAGCAGCAGCAACACCATGCCAATCTTATACATGTAAAATTTTAAATGTCACAATACATTCTGTAGAGTCTGAATATATACATTTTCTCAAAAATCACTCACAAAGAATTCTCTTATAATTTACTGGAATAATGATTGATTGATTGGCATTCTCAGCTCGACTAATACTAATCATCACTCATACTTTTGGCTTTTAGTAAGGGCAAATCTTGACCAAAGAAATAAATAAGGCCTATCAAGAAATGTATGTTCAGTTAGTACTATACCAGGCTTACAGTTCTGAGAAAATGTTTTAACTATGGATCTAATGTACATTACTTCTGCCCAAATAGTGTTCTTCAATGACATCTGTATGAATTAAAGGGAAATGAGTAAAAACTGTCCTTCCTTTCTCTTTCTCATGCAAGCTCTGAAATGTTTTAAAATGTTTAATATTAGGAGGTAGTTTTAAAAGCAGAGATTTAATACATACTTAACTAGCATTATATTCATTTTCATATGAGAAAGACTAACCTAGATGCTTGATAAGCAAGGTATACCATATATTGTTCAAGTTATCAAAATAAACTTCTAACTACTGAGTCACTATTTGGCTTCAAGGCTTAAAGATCTTAAATTTCCAAATTTTTCAAAATCATCTTTGTCCTTTTAACCTATAACTTTGTTTGTCCTATAACCCATAACTTTGTTTTTCATCTTAACTGAACCATTGAAATAAAATAGCATTTGATCTATCTTTCTGTCTTTCTCTCTCTTCACCGATCAATCCCTCATTTCCTCTGATAATGTCAGATCATGCTGTCAAACATCTCTGCTCTAAACATATCACTGATATATCCAAATGTCTTCCATGAATCTATTTCTATTTATCTAAATTAATTCTATGTTTTTTAAGCTATGATATGACCCTCCCTGTTCTGAACTGGGTTTCCAGGCCTATTTTCTACTACCTTCCTACATATATCCTATATCCCATTCTTGTTTTGTACATGCATCTGCTCCACCAAGCTAGAGCTGTAGGCCCCTTGCAAAGAAGAGCAATGCCTACGTCATTATCCTATATACAAATGGGGTTTGACAGTATCTGTTGTAAGATCTACTAAAAGAACACACAATTAGAGATTATTATGAAGTGATTTTACTGAACACTTACTTCAGTATGGCATTTTGATTTTGTAAAGTACCATAAGAAGTCATAATCTTAAGGTCACTAGGATTTGGTATATTCATCCTCTTTTTCTGGGCCTACTTTTCTGAGACAGCGGTCTTCTCTTGAGAGGATACCAGGTCCCCTTCCTTTCTATGTTATACTTCCCCATATCCTTTCTTCCAATCTCCACATGTGCAGATTCACAGCTCAAAGATATGAAAGAATATCTGATATATTTACTCCTGCTTGTTGATGTACTAACTGAACTTCAATGCAAATTAATGTTTAGCCTTTGTTGCTATACTTGAACATTAATTAATAGTTACCTATATTTTATACTCCAAATCTACTTTCTAGAATTTGGAAAGCATAACTATACTTTGGATGATATTTTATTCTTTGAAGTCTAACATTAATTTTTTTTAACTTTTTATGTTTGGGTCTTGACTCTGTATTGCAAATTCCATGGAGACCACAATAATGTCTTACACTCTCATTATCTAATGAAATCTGATTCAGCACCTTAGACTTAATAGCTAGGTGTTAAATAACATGTATACTATCATGTGAATTGAATCGCCAGTCTATGTCTGACGCAGGATGCAGCATGCTTGGGGCTGGTGCATGGGGATGACCCAGAAAGATGTTATGGGGAGGGAGGTGGAAGGGGGGTTCATGTTTGGGAATGCATGTAAGAATTAAAGATTTTAAAATGTAAAAAATAAAAAACTAAAAATAAAAAAAAATAAAAAAAAATAAAAAAAAATAAATAGTGTTATAAAAACAACATATTAAATTATCCCAATTTGTTTTACCAAAGAAGTTTTATTAATGAGAAAACTTAAAATGAAAGTTTACAGATTTTAAAAGAAGGATAAAAACATCACATTGATCCATTACTTAACCTTTATTCTGAATTTGTACAAATGATTTAAATCTTCAAACTAACCCTTAGTTCTTAACTGACCTGAAAGGGACAATTTGATTCTTTATATATATCTCACATGATCAACAAACTCTACTTGACTTAAACGTGTATATATAATTTCAGGATATGGCTTTTTCTTTATATTTCATGATCATGGATAAGGACTTATTCTGAGTTTCCAAAATACAGGCATCATATTTTACTGTAAGAAGAGTAATCATACAAAAAAGAAAGCTCATGTTTTTATAATTAACTAAATCAATTTCTTTTTACTATAAAAACAGCTAATTAACTAGCCTCTAAGATTTTTCTGTTCTGTATTATCTCATTACATCTTCAAACACATTTGGTTTCAGCAATTAGGTAAACAAGACCTTATTTTTCTTAAGTATATGTAACTGTTTCATAATAATACATTTGATGATTCTATATTCAGAAGATATTTAACACATGCATAAGCACCAGGTTTTCTAATTAATAGTATTTCAAGTGAAGCCTCTTCTTTATCCACTTTTGCAGTTTTATTATACTCATAATTTTAAAACTTTCAGAAATGCAAATTCTTGTTTTATTCTGAGTTAACCTATAAAATTCTGGAATTCTAGAATCAGTCTCTTGAAATGGGAAAGCTTGAATAACAAATGAGACTCTAAGACAATTATCTACTTGTACTTTACTACTTAGTAAAAGTATCCTTTTCCATAAAGGAATATAACAGAATTTCTTCCAGTAAAGCACTCAAATCTTACTGGAATTTTCTTGATGGTCACTTGTCAATTACAGGATTCAGTAATTATATTCCAGTACTGAAAACCATATAAAAATTAAGTTTTCTAGAATTTAAAAATGTATACTCTAGAATTTATATTTATTTTTATGTCATTTTCCTTTTTATATCATGTGCACTCTTAAAAAATGGCTAAGACTATTAAAATGTTGATAACTATTAAATATTTCTAAAGTTGATTATGCTTTATATGGTAGTTGTTAAGTTTCAGAGAACTTCAAAGAACTTGGAGCAGGCCATTTTACTGGAGTGGGTTGCCATTTCATTCTCCAGGGGATCTTCTCAACCCAAAGATCAAACCCGTGTCTCCTGCATTGGAGGGTGGACTTTCTACCACTGAGCCACCTGGATAGCCATTTTAAGAAAACAACTAATTAAATATGAGAAGGTATAAGTATGTCAACTCACATTTTACTAATCATCTACCATAGATATGTATTTTTAAACAAATATAAACTGTAAATATTTGTGATTGCTTTCATCCATTTTCCAGTTGCATTCATTTGGGATTAGAAAAAATTGTTTACAGATTTATCTTGTTTCATGTTACTATTTAGTCGCTAAGTTGTGTTCAACTCTTTTGTAATGCCATGGACCAAAGCCCACCAGATTCCTCAGTCCATGGGATTTTCCAGGTAAGAATACTGGAATGAGTTGCCATTTCCCTCTCCAGGGGATCTTCCCAACTCGGGGATTGAGCCAGTGTCTCCTGCTTGGCTAGTATGAAGCTAATAACGTTAGCTGAATGTGTGAATATATGTGTTAATTCTTGTATTGAATGATACATAAGCAAACAACAGTCTGTAAAGTATGTTTAGCCCTCATCACATGGCTGAATTGGTTTCACAAAGTATATATTTAAAATAAATATCCATATTTAAGAAATGGAATAAACCATAGATTTAATTATAGTCAGAAACTATATGAAGAAACCAGAGATTTTACACACTCAAGACAAGTAAAACAAAATTACAGAAAATAACATAAAGGTGTGCTTGTAGGGAGGAGATGGTAGAATAAGCACTGTTTGGAAGAGTTTAATTTCTTAGTTAATTTATGACTTGAATGGTGATAGACATTTAGTAATTATAAAGAGCTTGCACGTGCAAAATAGACTCACAATTCATACATGTTTCATCTGTTTTGCACACGGATGTATGTAACATAGCATGCAATACTATCTCTTCCCTTGAAAAGGCAACATTAAAAATAGGTCACAGTTTCTGACGGAGATACAAACTGCCAGGATGAGGACTGGGAGCACAGCAGGAGTTCATGGAGGACTGGTAATGATGAGACTGCATTACTGCTGATTCTCAGCTCTGCTGAGAAAGTTGGAATTCTCACTCCAGGCCAGTGGTCATCCAGCCCTATCACAATTTCTGTGTGGTCTTGGGTGAGTCACTTAAACTCTCTCATTTGATTAATAGCAATCCTGAATTGACTTTGCTCACAAATGTATTATAAGGTACAACAGAGCCATGATAGAATGTGCACATAACACATATTCCTACACTCACTACCCTCATCTTCCTAAATACCTTTTATATTTTATTTTCTCTAAGACAACTTTTCCTTGGAAGAAAAGCTATGACCAACCTAGACAGCATATTCAAAAGCAGAGACATTACTTTGCAAACAAAGGTCCATCTAGTCAAGGCTATGGTTTTTCCAGTGGTCATGTATGGATGTGAGAGTTGGACTGTGAAGAAAGCTGAGTGCCCAAGAATTGATGCTTTTGAACTGTGGTGTTGGAGAAGACTCTTGAGAGTCCCTTGGACTGCAGAAGATCCAACCAGTCCATCCTAAAGGAGATCAGTCCTGAATATTCATTGGAAGGACTGATGCTGAAGCTGAAACTCCAATACTTTGGCCACCTGATGTGAAGGGCTGACTCATTTGAAAAGACCCTAATGCTGGGAAAGATTGAAGGCAGGAGGAGAAGGGGACAACAGAGGATGAGATGGCTGGATGGCATCACTGACTCAATGGACATGAGTTTGAGTAGGCTCTGGGAGTTGGTGATGGACAGGGAGGCCTGGCGTGCTGCAGTCCCTGGGGTCACAAAGAGTCAGACACGACTGAGTGAACTGAAGACAACTTTCAGATTTTCATATGTCACAAAAGCTAACAGATTAATTCTAAAAATATGAGACTCTTTCAGAAAGAGGATTTATTTTAGAAGGGTGAAGGGTAAAACCCTCCAAAATACTGGTTTTACTTTTTTCCTCACTTCATGTAAAAGAAAACTTGAAAGGAAGGTCATGAAAATAAACTAGACACTTGATCTCTGACAAATGAAGAGTGGCATGCAACCTAATACTTGTAGCAATATACTAGTTTGGAAAGACTACTCAACTAGATACCATTCAAAACTCTAAGAATGATTTTGAAACCATCACTTTAATACCTCAGAGCAGGGTTCTCCAGCCTTTAAAATCCATCACTCTAACAGACCTTTTCACTCCACCGTTTCTATATACCTGTCAGCTAAAACTGTTAGATTTTACCTTCTCTAGCTTTTAATATAAAAATAGTTATATCAAATATGTAGTTTCAATTGCCTAAACTCTTTCTACAAGATTTTAATACGCTGCCACTGAACGTTTCCATTTACTACCCTACTAGCCACATGCTAGATTTGTACAGGATATTTTTCTTACTCACAACATTAATACACAGCATTACCGAAGTTAACTTAGAAAGCTCTGAGATAGCTATTTTCCAGTAGTCATATAAAAAAGTTTTAAAAGTATAACCAGAACAACTTTCCTTTATGTTTCAATTACTCAGAAATTCAGTAACTACATCACCAAAAATATACATATTGTTTCATTTATTTATATATGAATAAAATGATATCATTACGGCAGCAGGGAGTAGAAATGAGACAATGACAGGATCTTGTTCTGGCAGAACAATTTATAATTAATTTTTATACAAATGAATTATATGTATAGCTAACTCTTATTTTCCTTTTTTCCTCTTTTCTTGCTATCCCTTCCTCCCTCCATCCTTTCCTCTCTCTCCCATTCTTCCTTCTTTCCATCCAACGCTGGTTTTTGGCTGAGACCACAATTTTGATAAGAAATAAAAATTGCATTACTCAGGAAGGAAGCTAATAAGTTTACCCTCCTCAAATGCCATTAGAGACTTCCTGAATAAATGAGAAGCACATTAATTTAAAAAAAAAAAAAAGAGAGAGAGAGAGAGGGTGCTTACATAAGCAACAAAAACAGATTTTGGTCTACATTATGTTTAAAATCAACCTGAATAATAAATGTCAGATATGGATAAGATCTATTAGAACACCTTGCACATCTATGAACAGTGTAGTTTGCTTCCAACAATTGTGTGGATTTCTTCAGTGCTTTGTTAAATAACAAACAGCAAGACTTCTACCACTTCCCTTTAAGGTCATCCCATAATATACTGCATTTTAATAACAGCAAATTTTTTAAAAATATAATCCTTACTAAAACCTTCATTCAAAATCATTGTTTTATTCATTGTCATAATAGTAGAATAGATGGGGTATTATTTACACATATACACAGACATATATGTCATGTGTTTAATTATAAATATATTACTGAATATATTTAATTTTATATAATTAGTTTCATATTTGACACGTGGGCTTAAATTTTACACTTTATATAAAAATCCATCTGTAACCACATGTATTCTGGTTCTAAAGCTCATTCACTATATATTTTTTTTTCTTAACAAGGTTATTTAAAAATTCCTCTTACAAGTTACATTTTAATTATAGTTAACCATCAGCCTATTGACTCATTTTACTCATTTTAAAGGACAAAGAGAACAAACATTCTGGAGGTTATTTTTTGCTTGGTTTTATGTTTGTTTTGCATGACAGTTTATCTGCAAGTCAGCAGTTTATAGTCTAAGCTTCAATCTTGAGATTGCCCTAAACAAATGATTTGGTCACTATAGACATAATAAATACCATTCAGAGTGATACAGTCAATAAAAAATATATGACTTAAGAGATGAGATTTGGTAAAAATTGGGTTCTATTTCAATGACTCCTAGCATAGTGCAGCCCCTGAAGTCAATTTAATGTTTGTCAAAATCCACTGAACTTTATAGCGAGCATCTGGGTAGCACTACAGTGCAGATGTTGAATGGAATATCACAATAAAATTACTTAACATCTCATCCGGTTAATAACAATACTTCATTGAAAAAATTACTTTCTATAATTTCTGACTGAGTTTTGCCCAAATAAAAGCTGTTCACTTTTTTTTTAAAGCACAATTGTGATTGCCTACAAAACAAGCCCTCAAATATATTATAGGTTTTATTCACAGCTAAATAATTTAATTTTTCAAATTAAATATAAACCATTAATATAAACCATTATCTACAGGTCACAAAAATTAAAAACATCTTCATAAATCAGACTTAAAATTCTGAATCTCTGTAAATGAGTGAAAACGTCTAAACGTAATTTATAACTTAGAAACTTCTATTTTCTCTCTTTTTTGTGGGAAACTATATTATAGGGTAGTGCTCATATCAGAGGCTGGTCAAATATAAGGAATTGAGGGACCTGAAAGTGTTTATTAGAGATGTCATCTAAAAATTTCTCCAACAGTTTGGTAACCAGCAAGAAGCATTTTCTTCACCCATCTTCCAGGAGTCTCATCTTTGTCTAACCCTGACACACACTCTATTCTTCCTAATTAATTCATTTTGGCTCCTTTGTCTCATCCTATTCTACCAATAGATGATTTTATTAGTGGTACAGTTAACACATGTTCACTGTAGAAAAATCAAAACACATGAGAGCCAGTAAGAAAATAAAAATCAACTGTAATCTTACGATTCAGAAACTATAATATTTTTATATAAATTTTAAAAAATAAAAATGAGATTAAGGTGTACTCTATATAGATTTGTAAAGTGATATTTCCATTTGGCAATATATACTAAATAGCTTCCAATTTTCTAATTCCGTTCACATTTTTAGTATCTTAATTTCTCAAAAAATGTTTCCAAGTCCTTACTGCCTTGTAGACAAAAGTTAGCAAACTTGTCCTGAAAAGAGCCAAATAGCAAATATTTTAGGCTTTGTAGGTTATAGAGTCTCTACTACAACCATTTAACCCTGGTGTGGTAGTGCAAAAGCTGCCACAGACATATACCAAGAATGGATGTGGTTATGTCTCAGCAATGTTTCCAGCAAAATTTTATTTTAAAAACAGGCAGAGGGCTGTAGTTTGCTGACCCCATATTTTAGACGACTGCTTAAAAAGAAATATTGCATATCACAATCTCTATCACGCATAGCTGAATATTTTACAGATTATGTTTATACTCAACCTTTTCTATAAATGCAGATTTATCCCAGCACATACCACCAAGGGGTATGTTCATTTCCTTTGGTAACTGTAAGTGCGAATTCTTCAAAAGTGGTTGAAAATCATCCATGCCAGAACAGTACCAGAAAGACTTCCCAGCTCATTCTGTGTCTTAGAAACCTGTATTTCAACAGCAAAGTGGAAGGATGCTCTTCCTTCTCCTCTCTAGCCAACAGAAGTCCAAGTTAGCAACTTGGTGACACAGAATTTTCATCCCTGTTTCAAATCTATGAGTGAGAGAAATTGAGATCAAAGGAGTTGGAACAGCAGAAAACTCACACGCTTATATGCATCCACATCCATGCTTTCCTCCTTCCCCAATGTGACAATAAAAGGGTCTTTCTCCTCCTAAGGTCCCTCAATTCATTTATATTCACTGTGACTCTTATTCCCTATTGCTGTGTCCAAAAACTCTTTATTCTCTTGTCTCCCTCTTTCCCTTCCTTCCTTCTGTTTTCTCTCCAATCCTCCCTTCTTTACGTGTTTCCTCTCATCAGCATTTAATCTAAGATTTGCTTATCTTAGAAGGTCTGGCCTTTCCTAAATCTCAAAACAGTACTTGCCTATGGCTCTACTCTCCCTTTTCACACCCCAGTTTCAGGAAAGAATTGTCTACACTTCCCTTTTCTCATTTTTCTCATTTATTCCTCAATCCACTGCAAAGGTTTTTGCTCCCATTTGATTCACAAAAACTGACTGAAGTTGTCAGTGAAACCCTTATTTTTAAATCCATCTGTCATTTTCACTACTTATCTTGCTGGTCAAAAGCATAAACTGCATAGTCAAGTTATCTGAGCTCAAATCTTGAGTCTATTAGCCAAGAGTTTTCTTGGGCAAGTTACTTAGCCTCTCTGTACCTCACTTACCTCATCTGGAAAACTGGGATATGTTAATACCCAGTTTAAAGAATTGTGATAAAAGTTAATACAGCATTGCAAAACTGTTTCCAAGACAGCTTAGTCCACAGTGTCCTATATATGAAAAGTGAAAGTCACTCAGTCGTGTCCAACTCTGCAACTCCATGGACTATACAGTCCATGGAATTCTCCAGGCCCGAATACTGGAGTAGCTAGCCTTTCCCTTCTCCAGGGGATCTTCCCAACCTAGAGACTGAAACCCAGGTCTCCCGCATTGCAGGCATATTTTTTACCAGCTGAGCTGCTGAGAGGTCTAATAACTAACAACCTCTACATAAATGTTAGTTATTACAGAACTCTTAGCAGCGTTTGACACTATGAACCTCTCTCTCCTTTCTGAAAATGTCTCTTTGCATAACAGACTTTCTATGCTTCTTTTTCTTACCTCTTTGATTCATCCTTCCTAATTTCACTTTCATATTTCTCTCTTTATAAGTTGGTTGCTCTCCTAAGCTCACCTTTCTACTGACATCATCTCCCTAGGCAATCTCTTTCATTCCCATGACTTCAATTACCATTCTGTGTCTTCTAGCCTATTATCAACCATCAAGACTTCTCTCTCTCTCAATCCAGACACTAGTATAAACTGGCTCTAGTACATCACCACTTGGCTATCTCAAGTCAAGCTACACATGTTTAAAGCTCATTCCATCTTTCCAACTCCTACCCCATCTTCCACATTCAGTAAAGATCCTGTCACTTTCAACTCTTAATAGGTACTAATATCAAATCTGTTCACATCTCTCCTTCCCTCCTGCAGTCGAGGAAACTATCAACTTCCATCTATATTATTTCTATAGACTTTACCTGAGTCTCTACCTTGAGTATTAAGGCCCTCTTCAATACAGTTATACAATGAAATCAAAATATACTAACTGCAAATCTCATCAATGCTGAAAAAAGTTTCATGGTTATGCACTGCCCTTCTGAAACTCTGGCACTCCATACTGTAAACAGATTTTAAAAGTATTTATGGCCTATTTACCTCTTCAGCTTTGTGTCATACCACCCACTCACCATCTACTGCAGTTTTCTACATAGCTGATCACATCATCTGCAATAAAGACAATTTTACCTGTTCCTTTCTGTTTGCCCTTTTTTTTTTTCTTTTTTCTTGCCTGAGTCCTTTTTTCTAGCCAGTCTAGTTCCTGGCTAGAACCTTCAGTATGGTGTTGAACTTAAGTAGTAAAAGTGGACAGATAACCTTGCTTTATTGTTGATGGTAGAGGGTAACATTGAGTATTTTACCACGAAATTAAGGAAGTTACTTTTTACTCCCAGTTTGCTGTGGGTTATAAAAAAATGAACGTTGGATTTTGTCAAATGCTTTTTCTGCATTTACTAGATGACACATTGCCTTGACTGATTTTCAAGTGTTAAACCAACCTTACATTCCTACAACAAACTCCACTTGCTTACAGTATACGTCCTCTTTATATATTGTTGGACTCTGTTTACTTAAATTTGTCAAGAATCTTTTGCATCTATATTCACATGGGATACCAGTCTTTAGTCTTCTGATGAGCCTCTGTCTCATTTTGGTGGCAGGATAATGCTGGCCTCACTGAATGAGTTGGGAAGTGTTCTCTCTTTACTTTTCTAGAAGAGTTCATGTAGAGTTGGCATGATTTCTTCCTGAAAATGTTTGATAGACTTCTGGATAAATCTGTTAGAATATGGATTTTGTTTTGTGGAAATGTGTTTACATATAAATTCAGTTTCTTTAACAGCTATTCAGATTATCAATTTCTTCTTGAGTTGGCTTTGATAACTGTGTCTTTCAAGGAATTTGTCCATTTTGTCTAAGTTTCAGAATTTATTGGTACACAGTTGTTATTATCTTCAAACATATAGAATCGGTAATGATGCCATCTCTCTCAGTCTTGATACTGGTTTCTGTGTCTTATTTTCTGACCAGTTAGCTACAGATTTATTCATTTTGTTCATTTTCTCAAGGAATCAACTTTTGGTTTTACCAGTTTTCTCTATTTTTGTTTATCTTGTTAATTTCCACTCTGATCATTATTATTTGTTTTCTGTCTGTCTTCGGTTTTATTTTCTCTTTTCTTCCCCTACGTGCTTGAGGTTGAAAACAAGGTCACTAATTTAAGGCCTTTCTTCTTTTCTAAATAAACAGATGATATTACTGCAAGTATTGGTTTAATGGCAATCCACAAATTTTTAAGTCGCTTTTCATTTTCATATAATTAAAAACGTCCAAGCATTTGGGAATTTTCCAAATATTTTCCTGTTCAGTTGCTCAGTCGTGTCCAACTCTTTGTGACCCCATGAATCGCAGCACACCAGGCCTCCCGGTCCATCACCAACTCCTGGAGTTCACTCAAACTCATGTCCATTGAGTCAGTGATGCCATCCAGCCATCTCATCCTCTGTCATCCCCTTCTCCTCCTGCCCCCAAACCCTCCCAGCATCAGCCTTTTCCAAGGAGTCAACTCTTCACATGAGGTGGCCAAAGTACTGGGGTTTCAGCTTCAGCATCATTCCTTCCAATGAACACCCGGGACTGATCTCCTTTAGAATGGACTGTTGGATCTCCTTGCAGTCTGAGGGACTCTCAAGAGTCTTTTCCAACACCACAGTTCAAAAGCATCAATGCTTCAGCGCTCAGCTTTCTTCACAGTCCAACTGTCACATCCATACATGACTACTGGAAAAACTATAGCATTGACTAGATGGACCTTTGTTGGCAAAGTAATGTCTCTGCTTTTGAGTATGTTATCTAGGTTGGTCATAACTTTCCTTCCAAGGAGTAAGCATCTTTTAATTTCATGGCTGCAATCACCATCTCCAGTGATTTTGGAGCCCCCCAAAATAAAGTCTGACACTGTTTCTACTGTTTCCCCATCTATTTCCCATGAAGTGATGGGACCAGATGCCATGATCTTCGTTTTCTGAATGTTGAGCTTTAAGCCAACTTTTTCACTCTCCTCTTTCACTTTCATCAAGAGGCTTTTTAGCTCCTCTTCACTTTCTGCCATAAGGGTGGTGTCATCTGCATATCTGAGGTTATTGATATTTCTCCCGGCAATCTTGATTCCAGCTTGTGCTTCTTCTGCCCAGCGTTTCTCATGATGTACTCTGCATATAAGTTAAACAAGCAGGGTGACAATATACAGCCTTGACATACTCCTTTTCCTATTTGGAACCAGTCTGTTGTTCCACATCCAGTTCTAACTGTTGCTTCCTGACCTGCATACAGGTTTTTCAAGAGGCAGGTCAGGTGGTCTGATATTCCCATCTCTTTCAGAGTTTTCCACAGTTTCTTGTGATCCACACAGTCAAAGGCTTTGGCATAGTCAATAAAGCAGAAATAGATGTTTTTCTGGAACTCTCTTGCTTTTTCGATGATCCAGCGGATGTTGGCAATTTGATCTCTGGTTCCTCTGCCTTTTCTAAAACCAGCTTGAACATCTGAAGTTCATGGTTTCCTGTTACTGGTTTCTAAATTAATTTCACTTGGTTAGAAGGCATATTTGTATGACTAGAATCCTTTTAAATTTATGAGATTTAAGTAGTAAAAGGATTCTAGCTAAGAATACTGCTTAACTTGGTAAATATTTAACATGCTTTTGAAAAGAATATATTCTACCATTATGGGTAAAGTGTTTAATAAAGGTCCATTAGGCCAAGTTAGTGTTGTTTCCATATTTTATATTCTTACTAATTTTCTATCCAATTTTTTTCTATCAATTATTGATAGAAAGGTATCGCCAATAACAACTTATGGATTTCTTTCTTTTTTAATGTAATTTTTAATTTTTATCTTATATTCCAGTATAGGTGATTTACAATGTTGTGCTAGTTTCAGCTGTACAGCAAAGTGACTTAGTTTTACCTATACACGCATCTCTTCTTTTTCAGATTTTATCCCACGTATGTTATCAGGGTATTGAGTAGAGTTTTCCATGCTATATGTAGGTCTTTGTTGATTATCTATTTTAAAAACAGTAGAGTGTATATTTTAACCCCCAATTCCTAATTTATCCCACTCGTCTCCACTTGCCTATTAGTTAAACATAAATTTGTTTTCTAAGTCTGTGAGTCTGTTTCTATTCTGTAAATAAGTTCATTTGTATCATTTTTTAGAATCTACATATAAGTGATATTTGTCTTTCTTTTTCTGATTTACTTCATTTACCATGATAATCTCTAGCTCCATCCATAACACTACAAATGGCATTTCATTCTTTTTTATGGCTAATATTCCATTGTATATACATACCACATCTTTATCTGTTCATCTCTTGATGGACATTTAGGTTGCTTCTGTGTCTTGGCTCTTCTAATAGTGCTGCTATGAACACAAGGGTGCATGTATTTTTCAAAGTATGGTTTTCTCTAGATATATGCCCAGGGGTGGGATTGTAGAATCATATTACTGTTTTCCATAGTGGCTGTACCAGTTTACATTCCCATCAACACTGTAGGAGGGTTCTCTTTTATCCACACCCTCTCCAACATTTATTGTTTGCAGACTTTGAGGATGGCCGTTCTGAATGGTGTGAAGATTCCTCTATTTTATTTTTATAGTTCTATTAGTTCTTGCTTCCAGTATTTTGAAGCTCGGTAAACAGGTGCATAAATGTTTATGATTACAATATCCTTTGGATGAACTGACCCCTTAACTATTTAAAAATGTTTTAAAACTAAGAATTGCATCCATTTAAGGTATACTACATGGCGATTTGATATACATGATGAAATACACAATGACTACAATCAAGCTAATTAACATAGTTACCTTTCTGTGCATGCATGAAGAGAGCATCTATAAAACTGGAACTTTGTACCCTCTGGTTGCCATCTTTCCCACCCCTATTAACCACTGTTCTACTTTTTTATTTCATATATATGACTTTGTTAGATTTTACAAACAAGTGAGATCATGCAGTTTTTTCTTTTCCATTTGGTGTCTGGCTTCACTTAGCAAAATGTCCTCCAAGTTCATCCATGTTGTTGCAAATGGTGGATCTCCTTTTCAAAGGGTAGATAATAATCCATTGTGTGTGTGTATATCACAAAATTTATTTGACCCCTTTATCAGATGAAATGATGTCTATATCCTTGGTTATATTTCTTTGCTTTGAAATCTTTTTCTAACATTAATATAGCCACTCCAACTTCATTTAGTATTCTCCATTCTTTTCATTTTTAATGTATTTGTTTCTTTATACTTAATGTTGGTTTCTTTGGGGCAGCATAGTTGGATCTTGTTTTTTCATCCAATCCGGAAATCTCTGCTTTTCAAATGGGATGTTTAGTTTCTATTTAATGTGACTGTTGACATGGTTAAGTTTAAATCTATCATCTTGCTGTCTTCTGTTTTTCATATCTACTCTTTACTCCCCTTTTCCTCTGCTTTACCCTCTTTTGGATTAAATGAATGTTTTTTAATGATTCCTTTTTAATCTCATTTGATGAGTTATTACCTATAACTCTTTGTTTATTTTAGTGATTGCTCTAGGGTTTATAATATTCATATTTTATAGTATGTAGTAGTGTAATGTGTTCGTCGCTTGGTCATGTCTGACTCTTTGCAGCCCCATGGATTGTAGCCCAACAGGCTCCTCTGTCCATGGAATTTCCCAGGCAAGAATACTGGAGTGGGTTGCCATTATCTTCTCCAGCAGGTCTTCCTGACCCAGGGACAGAACCCAGGTCTCCCGCCTTGCAGGTACTCTTTACCATCTGAGCTATACTTATGATACCACTTCATGTATATGCCAGCACTTTATGTACAGCATGAAGAACCCTATAACAGTATGCTGCATTTCTCTCCTTCCACCCTTTGCATCACTGTTGTGCACTGCACATGTGCATATGTTATAAACCACATGCTACATTTTTTCTGAAGTCATTTACCTTCAAGTGAGATATGAATTATAACAACATTTTGTGTATTTATTCACATACTTACAATTTCTGTTTTTGTTCATTCAGTTGTATAGATCTGTCTTTCAATTATTAATATTTTGTGGTTTTAACATATATAAGTCCCACAATCAGTGACTGAAAAAGACTGCTCTTCCTATAAACTTAAAAAAAATATATTGAATAACAGAATTCAGTAGTGTATCAAGTGAGTCTTTTACTATGTGCCATGGTTAATTATATAATAACTTCCTATTTAGAAATGGGAGTCATGTTGCTACTAGATTCTTATGTTATTTCCAATTTTTTAAAAATGTTGTGTTTAAATTTTAAGAGTGTGAATAAATTATATTTGGATTTAAACATTATCCCTAGATAAAAGTCAGAGAACCTTTATAGTTCACTGTTCTGCTGTTTAGATCAGAACATAGATGTGAGTGTACACTCTTTACTGTTAAAGAGCTGCAGAAAAATGTAAAAGCCAGCCAGAACTTTGACTTGTAGGGGAAGCAGGTACTATGGCATAACAGTAAATAATTCTAGCTAGATATGAATAGAAAACTACCACAGTACATATTTTCCCACCCCTGGTCTCTGATACCCCTTACTCTCTTCACACTCCATCAGACAAGAACAGCATACTTAGATTTTATAGAGATACATTATAACAGACTTGACAATAAAGCTATGTTTTATAAATAAGTTCTGTTCTCATTAGGTATTACAACAGGTAACACTCTTGAAAGTAGAAGAACGTGTTTAAGAAATTACAGAACTTTTAAGAACCATTACAAATTGATATAGGATTTTTTTGTTAAAGACCACTGTCTCACTTCCCAGACTTCAGCACTGTCTTCTGATCAAAAGGATCTCTCCAATTCCCAGAGATCTTTGTCTACATTTAATGTTTTTGGAAATTAGTTTCCTCACCTACTTTAATAAAATACATGTCTAAAAGTGCTAGAGTAAAACATCACACCAAGTAATATAATCACCCAATAAACCTTCTTCAAGAATGTTTCTTTTCTGATTTACATTAGAAACCTCCTATGACACTGGAAAATTAAGAGACTGAGAATAGAAAAAGGAAGTAAAATATTGTCCACAGTCTCTTAAAACCTAGAAAACAACGATGAGTATTATCTCTAAAAGGTGGCTATAGGTATCTTTAAAAATCTTGCTTCTTATTCATGGCAGTAAATGATGGCAATGCAATATGTGAAAAAACAATAGTCAGTCTGTGCTTTTTTACCTGTTAACCCTAAAAAAATAATTCTAGTTAATAACCTCTAGTCCAGGCTTCCCTGGTGACTCAGTGGTAAAGAACCCATCTGCCAATGCAGGAGATGCAGGCTCAATCCTTGGGTCGGGAGGATCCCCTGGAGGAGGAAACTGCAACCCACTCCAGTACTCTTGCCTGGGAAATCTCATGGACAGAGGAGCCTGGCAGGCTACAGTCCACGGGGTCACAGAAGATTGGACACAACTTAGTGACTAAACAACAAACTTCTAGTCCAAAACAGCAGCCTTAGGAAATACATCCACAAACAAATATTGTCAAAAACAGGCAAACTAAATTATTAGATAAAATTCTTCTATTAATTCTAAATATAAGAAAATTTTTAGATTGAGGGGAAAGAACTGCATTTTGTTTCCAATGCCCCTATGTTACTGAGAAGAAATCTCGAGTTGCAGCAGAAAGAAAGAAAGAAATCAATAAAGCACTACAGAGTAGAATTGCATCTAGATAGCAATTGTACACTGTAAATGCCTCTCATTCATCATAATCTGCTCAAATTAAAGATTCATTTTTAGAGTCTTGAGAACTCACTAAAGCAATGTCACAACTCCTTTTTTTAAAAAAATCACATGAAATATGAAGGCAGTCTTGAACATGACTAAAATGCTTAGACCTTTTTTTACTTATATAACAATGATGACTAAGCAGTGCAAAAAAGAAGTACAATTCTAGCAAGAATGTATTTTATTTATCTTAGTGGTCCATAGCAAGTGAGATAGGTATCTTTAAAAATCTTGCTTCTTATTCATGGCAGTAAATGATGGCAATGCAGTATGTGAAAAAACAATAGTCAGTCTGTGCTTTTTTACCTGTTAACCCTAAAAAAATAATTCTAGTTAATAAATTCTAGTCCAGGCTTCCCTGGTGACTCAGTGGTAAAGCATCCACCTGCCAATGCAGAAGATGCAGGTTCAATCCTTGGGTCGGGATTTTATGTATTTTATTTATCTTAGTGGTCCATAGCAAGTGAGATACAGTCTTTCAAACCACATTAACAGAGAGGACTCAAAGAAAAATTCACTTTCCTATATGTCATTTTTCATGTAAATGAATATCTTAAGTATATAAGGATATGGCATTTTATAAGAGATAATTGATTGGATTGGTCTATACACCAAATACCTGACACTAAAACAACCAAGGAGAAAAGGGAAAAAAGTCATTAGAATCATCTAATCATATGATATTGTATGTAAGAACAACCACATCATGTCCTAAGGATCTCATGAATTAAACAAAACATTCTTTTTTGGAAAATCTGAGATATTACTGTTTATATATAAACTCCAAAAGAAACATAAAACAGGTACTAAAACTAAAATTTAGTAGTTTAACAAGGTAGAAAATCAATATATAGGATATAAACGATTATATATTAAGATTCTAAAAGCAGAACTTATACCATAAAAATCATAAAACTATTTTGCTATTAAAAAGCTATAATTCACTAATAAAGTAAATTTAAGACTTAGATCAAGGAATGTGCAGTGGTCAAGAATGGGAAGGCTCAACATTGTTATCATTTCCCTTTCCTCAATCTATAAACTCAACAGTTTATAGATAGTTCCAATCAATATCCCAAAAGGATTGCTTTGTAGAAATCAAAAGCTGACTTCAAAATTTATTTAGAAATGAAAAAAGAACCAGGATAGCCAAAAACGTTTGAAAATGAACAAAACTGCAAGTCTCACACTATCTTATTTCAAGACTTATATAGAGAATAGCAAACAAGATAACAAGGCCATGGGGAAAGAACAGTGGATCCACACGTGCCGGTGATTTTGAAAGTGAAGTCGCTCGGTCGTGTCCAACTCTTCGTGACCTCGTGGACCGTAGCCTACCAGGTTTCTCCATCCATGGGATTTTTCAGGCAAGAATACTGGAGTGGGTTGCCATTTCCTGCTCCAGGAGATCTTCCCAACCCAGGGGTTGAACCTAGGTCTCCACATTGTAGGCAGACGCTTTACTTCCACCAGGGAAGTCCAAGATGCAAATACAATTCAATGGAGAAAGAAGAGTCTTTTCAACAAATGAGGCAGGAATGAAACTGGACTTCATCAAAATAAAAATTGATAAATTGGACTTCATCAAAAGTAGGAACTTCTCTATTCTTTGAAGAACACTATTAAGAAAATTAAAAGACAAGCCACAGCAGGGAGAAAATATATTCAAAGGACATTCCTGATAAAAATTTTTGTATCCTGAATATATAAAGAACTCTCAAAACTTAAGAGTAACAACCCAGTTTTAAAAATGAGTAAAGGATCTTGACACCTTACCAAGCACATGGAAAGGTAATCAGTCTCATTATACAACAGTAACATGCAAAAAACCCAACAGTTAGAAGCCAGTACATACCAATTAGAATGACTAAAAACAGGAACAAAACCCCCCACAAAACCTGAGGATAACAAGTACTAGTGAAAACACAAAGCAACTAGAACTCTCATGCACTGGTTGGGGGAAAGGAAAGCACAGACATTTTGGAAAACAGTTTGGTATTTTCTTATAAAGTCAAACACAGCACCATACAACACAACAATCCCATTCCTAGGTATGTATCCAAATAAAGAAAAAAAAATTACCATAATCCTCTGTTTAACTGGAACAACTCAAATGTCTCTCAATCGAAGAATAAATAAACAAGCTGAGGTATATTCATACAATGGAATACTACTCATCAAGATGAAGGGCAAACTCCTAATGTGGTGGTGTTGCTTAGTCACTCAGTCATGTCTAACTCTTTACAACCCCATTGACTGTAGCCTACCAGGCACCTCTGTCTGTGGGATTTTCAGGCAAGAATACTGGAGTGGGTTACCATTTCCTACTCCAGGGGATCATCCCAGCCCAGGGATCGAACCCATATTTCCTGCACTGGCAGGCAGGTTCTTTATTTGCAACAGGGAAGCCCAACCTACTATTAATAACAGGCAACATTATGGAATAAGCTCAAATATATCACCTAAGTGATTGAAGCCAGATTCAAAAGGCTACATACTGTGTGATTCCATCTTTATGACATTCTAAAAGGACAAAACTAAAGGGACAGGAAACAGATCAGTGGTCATCAGTGGCTGGGAACTGGTTAACTACAAAGGGCTAAGGGATAATTTTCTTAGGTGATGGAATTGCTCTGTATCTCCACTCTAGTGGTGGTGGCATAATTACACATTAATATAAAGAGTGGGCAGGAAAAACACCATAATCAGACAATGAGAAATACTCAGTACTAAGTTATTTGATCATGACTATAGGTTGAAAAACATGATCTTCCCAAATGTCAACTAGTCCTGGGTACTATTCAAGATTTTACTACTATAAGGCAATATTCTACCATTTAGTAGGTAAAAATAACATTTAAAATAATAGAAAATCGGGAAACTACTGCATATACAGGTAACGTGCAAAAATAGGGCATGCATGTTCTCTGTTTTCAAGACCACCTCATTTCTTGTATTGAACACATACCTACTGAAAGCAAGCACACATAGTACAAAATATCATCAACGGACAAAAGTAACACACTATGTTGTCTTAGGGAAAAACTCATGGGCTGTCAGGACAGACAAACAGACCTAACTTCAAATTTCTTTTATGCAACTTACTTAAATTAGGAATGTCAATTAAATTACCTTAGTTGATTACACAAGAAGTAACAGAAAAACACCAAGCTCCTTGCTGGCTTCTACATATTCAATGAGTCCCTCCCTTCTTTTCTTTCCTTGCTCTCTTCTCAAAACCCAAGTTATACCCAAAGTTCTAGATTTGAGAATATAAAGTAACTTCTTTTTAAAAGAATAGTGTTCTTATTAAGAAAACCCACATGAATTAGTCCCACCAGCTTCCCTCTCATTTATATTGCCACAACCCCAATTGGTGATACACCGTTGATCTATCATTATCAATGAGTAGTTAGCATCTCAGGGGCGGCCAGCGTCGAGGCTAATCAGTGATCTGTGAGGCAGACAGGTTTGAAGAGCTCTGCTTATAAAAAGTGATGATAATTTGTTTAGCTAGTCAGACTCAATAGTATTTTCAGACCTAAGAGAAAACTGGTTCAGCAGCAGCAGCAGGAAGAGCCAATACACAAAGACAAGTAGTGTGTGAATGATTGTATACATGCAAAGCAGGGTGTGTGGGGGTGTGTGTGTAGAGAACACATTTGCCAGGAGAGGGCCTGCGTAAAATGGCTGGGTAATGAGAGAGAGAAAGAAGCTAGCACTTAGAGCTGCCTTGGTACCCAACAGCTTTCTAGATTTGGTTCTTTATCCTCTTTATCAGTCCTTATAAGACGACTCCTTTTTCTTAAAATGGTATATGAAACATGTTTCATTGCCTATTCTATACTAACCACTTTCAGAATTTTTTTTTCCCTGAGATTGTCATACCTAAGGACTATGCACAGTTTATTGGTCCAAAGAAGCATCTGAGCCAAAGCAGCTTACTCCACCCAGACTCTCTCAAGACCAAGTTACTCATACAGACAGACAGTGACTGATTCTCCAGCAAAAGACAGATAGACTTGTAATCAGCATCTTAGAATATCAAAGTTTCATGTAAACTAAGGCTATGAGTTATGAGAAATCAAGAGAAAACTGGACTAAAGAACGAGCCTGTCATTTACAAGCTTTGGTATTCAAAAGCTCTCTCCTGGTTTCCTGTTCCTCCTCATGATGGTAAACATCACCTTACAAGACTCTTACAAGGACAACTATGATGTCAACAATGGGTGTGCAACTATCAACTGTAAACTGTATCCCAATTACAGGAACATTACAATGTAGAAAAAAATGCATCTTGTAAGTGGTGAAATAATATTTCAATTTGGTTGAAATATTTCTACTTGGTTCATTAACTGTATTCAAAGGGATGCTCTGGTGCTTGAAAACAGTTCTGCTCTCTTATTTAGAGTTCCTCTTCCAGTCTCTTTCCACACGCATATCCCTATCATGGAAATCGGTGCTAGAAACATCTTTCCAGTTGCTGCCAAAGAAACATACATACACTTTTGTGTTCCCTGTCTAGTTAAAATTTCAAAGCACCTGAAAAGAATCAATTCCTATGATTCTCACAACCTACTTCCAATCAAAGTCAACTGTGCAAATGATACAATATTATGTACAGCTTTCTTGTGCATCTGCTCCTCTCAATATCCCTTTCCATTTGCAATGCTTGATGATTCTTTACCATATAATAAGAGCTGCTTATTACTGTCTTTAGTTTCTTTTAGTTATGTACTTCAAAATTTAAAAGTTGGGACTGTTTTTTTCAAACAGTCCAGTAATGTGGCACGGTATCTGAAATTAACCAATTTTTTAAGAATTTAGACAAAGTCATGTTACCAGAAGTAATGTCTGTTGGTTATCATCCTGTGATAGCAACTCTTAAAAAAATTTCTTACATACATGAAGCATAGCATAAGTAATTTCTAATACTGGTAATAAACTCATATCCTCACATCACAAAAACATAAGCACAATGACCTGGAATTTTCAGGATCAAAAGATAATTTTTGAAAAGTCTCACAAGGATTTTCTGAAGTGCCAAAATATATAAATAACACAGATGTAGTTTTTGAGTATTGTAAAAATTGCTTTTCCATTTTATACGTCTGTGGTTCCACAGCATTGTACACATACTTCTATTATAGATTTATCAAGTCATTATAATTTGAGTTTTGTCTCTTCATAGACCATAATAAACTCATTGAGAAAAATATACCTGCCAATGCAGGAGATGTGGGTCTGGTCCCTGGATCAGGAAGATCCCTTAGAGTAGGAAATGGCAACCCCTAAAGTATTCTTGCCTGGAAAATTTCAAGGACAGAGGAGCCTGCAGGCTATCAGTCCATGGGGTACATATCCCTCACTGTGGAGTCTTCAGTACCTATAATAACTGCTTACCTCAGAGCAGGCACATTATAAGGATTTGATGAATGAAATAAATATTCATTTCATTGCATATCTTGGTAAAATGATCAAGGAAATTTATGCTAGTAACTCTTAAATTTGTAGCATCTCACACATTCAGAGAAAAGTTTCCAGCCTATATACTCAACTCTCTTAAGCTGGCTAAAAAAGGTTGTATGTTCATATTTCTTAGCTTTCATTCTTAAAAAATACTCAACTAAGAATTATACTTCCATGTCATTTAGCAGTAAAAATTCACAGGAGAAAATATCTCAGGAGAAAATATCAGGCTCCCAGAGAACCATAATAAAAATGAAAATTCCTGGATACATGTATACAGTAACTAAAAAAAATACAAAGATAAAATTTGGGACTATATTTGTTAAAAACAGGCTATGAGTAATATATCTTCATTCGGTTTACTAATCTAGACTCTGATAAACAACTGCTAAATAGCTTTTTATAATATTAATGCAGTGTGCATAAAAGGCTCAGATTGTAAACTGAGTCCTTATGAGAGTAAGATAATTTTATTCTGTCCCATAGTTTATTCTGAAAATGTGTGTTGTCATTCAAAGGGAAGACAGAAAACAATACAGTTGTCTACATACAAAAACAGTCATTAGAATGTATATGCTTACACAACCATTAAAAAATTTCCCTTTGCACACAGGGGACGATTTTTTTTCCTCTATAAATAACAAGCCATTATTTGAAGCTGGGTATTAATCCTGCATGAATGGTCTTACAAAATCTAGCTTGTAGAAGACTCTACGTTAGAAATGTAAACATATGTGTGAAAATATCATAAACAAAGATACACAGAAAAATATAAGAGGTAAGAAAGAAAGAGGAAGAGAGGCAAGATCTACCAAAATCTTGCCCAAATATCAAAGTTTTCTGAGGCTCTTCTGAATTAGAGAGGATGGCTGAGAATTCTAAACATGTGCTACTAACCTCGGTCTTAGAATAAAAGAAAGGCAAAGGGCACCAAAATGCACTTGGTATCTTTAAAAGTACTGAATAAATTCTCCAAAGAAAGAAAGGATTGCTGTATTTTTCATTTTTTTGAAAGATTTTTCTGATGTGGACGATTTTTAAAGTCCTCATCGAATTTGTTATAACATTGCTTCCAGTTTATGTTTGGTTTTTTTGGCCATAAGGCATGTGGGAGCTTAGCTCCCCGACCAAGGATTGAACCCACACCCTCTGCATTAGAAGGTGAAGTCTTAGCTCTTGGACCTCCAGGGAAGTCCCTTCATTTTTCTTTTTAAATTGTATATGGTAAAATTCACTCTTTTCTGGTGTAAACTTCGGTGAGTTCTGACAAAAGCACAGTGCAAACACCACGTTAATCAAGATAGAAACAGCTTTTTCATCCCCCAATTCCCTCATACTCTCTCTGTATCCTGCGTCTTATTCCAACCACTAAATTTAGCCATCCTTTGTTTAGTGAAAGCAGTTTAACAAAGGTAGATGGGGGAATGGGGGGATAACTACTTTTAGTTAAAATCTTAAAAAAATATTGCACAGGAGATACATTTACATCCTAGAAGTAATCCTCCATTACTCCACAATGTTACAAAACAAAATAAAATACACAATTAGACTGATGACTTTCTCTAAACATCTGATTGCTCTCCAGTGATGAGAACTTCCACTGCTGGTACAGTCACGCCAAATCTACTTTGTTCCACAGAATTAAATCAGTAGTATCTTCACAAAATATCCACAACTAAAGTCAACCTCTACATATATAAGCAGCAACTAATACAGTAATAATTTAAAAGGCATATCAGACAGCTTTTTGCTGCCAGGGTTTTTTAAAATCCTCTCACAGGTAGAGCAACAGCTGTTACTGAATAGTTCTGGCCACTAGAGAATTTCTTTTAGCACAGTTTGACATCATGGCCTAAATTCAAAGTGACACCAAATTAAAGCTTGTTATGGTAATAATCATGGCAGTGTAAAGCGGTTTAGAAAAACCTGAAGTCTGAAACTTCAGATATAATTTCAATTTCATCACTGTTAAGTCTAAGCTAATTTCAAATATTACTTTAAGATAACACTAAAATGACTTAAAAATGTTCAAAACCTTGATAAAAAAGGACAGCCTATAAACAGGCAATATATTAACAACAAAGTCTTCCATTTAAATGCTTCGTCCATTTAAATGCTACATTACTTGTCCAGCAGAGGAACAAGATAGGGTAAATATCTTTTCAGAGGCTAGATACCTAACTTTGGAGCTTTCATAAGCTTCCAACATTTAAAACATAATACACAGAGTGATGTCAGCAGGGTGTGGGGACAGGAAGGGCCAGTCCTCATCCCCACACAGCTACACTGATTTAACAACCCCATGTAGACCAGAAAACCTTGAGAACCCCAGAAGCCAGCAAAGAAGATGCCACACCCTAAAAGAGTACAAAATCAAAAACTAACTACAGTGACATGGTAAAGAAGGGTGATCTCACTGTACCTGTGTCTCCCCTGACTCCCAATTCAGCACGGAAAAAAATCCCTTCAGTGTGTGATTTCTAGTCACATAGGAGAGGGCGAGGGGGAATCCTATGTCCCGAGACCCTCAGGGTGCTTCCCCAGAGAAACGCTCCTGTTTCACCTCACCCAGAGCACTAACATTCCACCACAGTCTGAATGCCCCGGGAAAGCTGAGAACAAGGAGGGATGGCAGGGGGCACTCAGCAGTGGCCGGTGCGGACTGCAGCTGCCGGTGCGGAGGGCAGCCGCGGGCATGGGCGCCAGCAACAGAAGAGGACCGCAGCAGCCAGCTAGGATCTGAGTAGCCTGGGGGGAGGCTCCCAGCAGCTGGGGTGGCTACTTGGCTCTGTGGGACTGGAAGAAGGCACACAATCCTGAGACTTCCTCTGTGGGAAGGAGGGAAAGGGCAGAGTAGTGGAATATGCACCTAACATCCCAGTGGCATCTCAGGGCACTGCCCTGGGGAAAAAGTGGCTACCAATAGCTCTGTGGGATTAGGAGAACGTTTACTGAGAATTCTCCCCCAGGAGGGAGGGAAGGGAATAGGATATGCACATCCATGAAATGATCTGAGACATTCTCAGAACTTCTAGTGGGGCTGACGGGCGAAAGCCTTTTCTTGGCCAGTGCTAATCCATAAAGCCTGGAAGAAGTTTCTCCAAATATACAGACACCAAATGCAAACTTTGTAAGACATGTTCATTCAAAAAATCAGGGAAACATGCACTGCCAAAGGAACAGAATCAACATACTCCAAAGTAATGGAGATCCATGAATGGCCTGACCAAAAAAAAACATCATCTTTTTTTGGGCTGTGCCCCATGACACAAAGGATCTTGGCTTCCTGATCAGGGATCAAACCTATGCCCCCTGCAATGGAAGTGTGACGTGTCTTAACCACTAGACCACCAGGGAAGTCCCCCAAACAGTCACCTTAAAGAAGTTCAGTGAGACACAAGAAAACACAGATAACTAGATGAAGTCAGAAAAACAAAACATGAACAGAATGAGAATATAAACAAAGAGAGAAGCTGTTTAAAAAACCACAGAAACTCTGAAGCCAAAGTATAGAATAAGTGAACTGAAAAATCCATAAGGCAGAAAGTTCCATAGATACACAAAAAGTAACACAGAATAGCCACTGGAGCAACAGGGAATTTCCTAATCATCCTTAAAGAGAAGTAGAACCACCTATTTGTGACAAAACAGACGGAGCTGGAGGACATTGCACTGAGTGAAGTCGGTCACAGAAGGACCAATACTGCATAATTCCAACTATATGAGAAATCTAAAATAGCCAAGCTTACAGAAGTAGAAAATAGAGTAACAGGTGCCAGGTGATGAAGGGAGAGAAGACAGGAAGTTATTCTATAAAGTTACTGGCATACAAGATGAGTAAGTTCTAGAGATTTGCTATACACAGAGCCTACAATTACTGATATAGTATTATGCTTTAATTTGTTGAGAGTAAGCAGATATCAAGTTAAGTGTTCTTACCACAAAGGGACACAAACAAACTTTCGAAGGCGAAAGATACGTTTAACACCTTGGTGTTGGTGATGGTATTACAGATGTATGCACATGCCCAAACTCTTCAAGTTGCATATAATAAATATGAATTTTGCATCAATTTTACTCAATGAAGCTACAGATCTCAAATATATATATATTCATATACCCATAATTCCTCAAATATATATAGAAGAGAGGTTAAGTTCCCTCTAATAGTAATACTATAATGGTGTTACAAATATTATAATCAAACATGGTAGATCAATTAATATTTTCTGGCTGACCAGTATCTGAATAGTATCAGAGTTCTTGAAAATTAAATCTTCCAGTTATCTGAAATAAAGCAAATTACAGAACTTTTGATAACTAACTTCATTGAGTGGAAACAAGTCTTTGAGCAATAGTACTTAGTATGTTTAGTTTTTCAATTATCCCAACCTCTGACAAGCAATTAGAGAAATATAAAAAGATCACAGTACACTGAAATGAGTCTACAGAGAAATGCCCTCAGAACACCAACCACCAAATCAGAGATGCTGCATATGGTGGTTCTGGGTTTGCATATTGCTCAGTGTTCAGAGGCACCTGGCTGAGAAAGCAGAGAAGCCTGGAACTGAACACTCTTCACAAGTTATGCCACGTCCCTGAAGGGTAACCCACAGAAAATATAAGGGCAAATTATTACAGAATAGTTTTGAAAAAATATTACCTTGTCAACCATTAAAGCAGCTCAGTGTTAACATTATCCAAGGAAGCTCTCAGACAGAATCTTAAAGTCAGAATTAATCTGAGGTTATTGCCTCTCTACTTTCTCCAAATGAAATCCATCGTTTCCCACTGTAACCTATACTGAGTACTTCCACGCACAGATGTGACCATTAGGTAATTCCTTGTGATAAGCCAAACTGTATCTCTTTGAAACTTCTGCCCTTTGTAATTACTGCTATTTTACATGATAGCCCTAAAGGATTTTTGAAGACCACTAACAACTGTTCTTTTCCCCTCTTCTTCACTGCAAATAACTGGAGTCCCTTTAATTCATTATTTTATGACATTATCCTAGACAGTGGCTACTCCGAAGTTCCTAGGGCAGGATAGAGAACTGTCTTAAAGTTTCTTCTGTGGGGAAAACAGAGAGTTTCTAATTAGCTTTTATATGATACCACTTTTGTCTCCCTAATAGCTGTCCCATTATGCCAAAGATAGTAGTGATAGCACTTACTTAGTTTTTGCCACAAATCAAACTTTGACCTACTGACTTGTAGGTTTTAAAAGATTTGTTTTTTGTTTCTTTGTTGATTTGTTTCTTCCTTGAATGTTTTTAGGGGGATAGCCTTAGCAAGACTTTGGGGGTGGGAGTGCAGGAGGCAAAAACACATTTTGTAGCCCTCTAACAGCATCTAGGCTAGTCACATTCTTCTCAAAAGGTTGCGTGCAGGAAGAAGTAAACACAGACACAAACAAATGTGGAACAATTCCTTCTTATACTACTGGAGTACAATATTTAACTTATCAAAACCCCTCACATACATTTTCCCTATTGAGCTGCTTTCTAGTCATAACTCTAAATTAATACTTTATTTTTTAACTTAAATATAAACTTTGTTATATTTATGTAATTAGCTAGTGTTGGATTATATATTTTGTAAAAACTGAACTATATAAGTTCAATTATGTATATGAAAGACTTGTTTTCTTTTTTAGTTATTAGAATAAAGTTTCCAAGAGTAAATAAAATAAACTAAAATATTTAATAATATTATTTGTCAGGAAGTCTTACAGGCAGGATGTTTCCTAATTCTTCCAGTGGTCTTTTCCTATTAGATTTCTAACAAGCCAAAAAAGACCTAAATTCTTTTGATACTACAAATGAAAAATGCCTTAGGAAAAAAAATGTGAGCTCAGTTTCAAAGCAGTCATGGCAATCCATCTAATTAAAAATTTTATACTTTTCTTCCCTTTCTAACTCTTCTACTTCAGTGAAATTAATCAGTTAACATTAAATTTTAAAAATTAGTAAATATTTTTAATTTAAGAGATTCAGAGAAAAAGCAAATCATCCATTTGGAAAAATCATCTACAAGTCTCTACATATAGTATCACACCAGATATTTAATGAAAATGAAAAGGGCATTCTACTTCTCTCACCAACTTGATGGCCTAGTACATACACACTTTACAAAGAATATGAATTCATGGGATTCCAGGAAAATATCGAATAACCAATTAATCTGAAAATAAATCTGGGTAGCTCTAGGAATGTTCTGCGTTTACAGTAACATTTTTAGAGCCTCAGGGACAAGTGTTGAGGAATAAATCTGTTTTAGTTTCTCATGCCAGTGAATTCCTTTGTGGCAACTTTTAAACCACAGGAATTATCCCATTTGGAGGCTATAATTCTCTTATAAGATGTGCTTCCCAATTAAAGACCACATCCAGGAAAGTATGTCAGTAAACATTATGGCTCCATGGGGAAATCTTGAGGGGTGATTTAAGTTGTCATTAAGAAGGTAGCTTATTTACATTAGATTTACAAATTTTCAAATAAATTCTAGCAGAAAAGGAAGGGCTTCCTGGTGAAAAGACTATAGTTTTAGGTAAACAACAGAATCAATATATTCTGGCACTGAAGAGGAATTTCAGAGATCATATAAGAAAGCCTTCATTTCACATAGAGTGGTTCATCCAAAGTACTTGACTTTGGCACTTTTCCTTTTGTAACTTGCCTGATCTTGAGCAAGTCAGAACACCATACTAACAGGACAATACCATCCCCATAGACTATGTCACATAACTGGTTTTCAGGATATGATTTCAACATGTACACTGCGACCATCCCTGTCATATCTACAACTTGGTAGCCCAGACATAGGTCCTCAGGGACAGGGAATGAAGGAAATGGCTGCAGTGACAGTCTCTTTCCCCTGCTTCCCAACAAATCCATGGTACCACAAAAGCTCAATCATCTAATTATTAAAGTTTTGGGGAAAGTACATTGTTGTGCTTCATAGACTTCTACCTGATGTACATGTAACTGGTTGTCTGAGTAGCCAAAGAGACTCCTTGGCTCATCATCCCCAGACAGATGTAAACAAAGGCACTGGAGACTGTTATTAAGGTTACCAAAAGATCCTCTTCAAAAGTATTTGAAATGTCCTGACACCACCCTTTTGGCAGAAAGTGAAGAGGAACTAAAAAGCCTCTTGATGAAAGTGAAAGAGGAGAGTGAAAAAGTTGGCTTAAAGCTCAACATTCACAAAACAAAGATCATGGCATTTGGTCCCATCACTTTATGGGAAGTAGATGGGGAAACAGTGGAAACAGTGTCAGACTTTATTTTGGGGGGGGGGCTCCAAAATCACTGCAGATGGTGACTGCAGCCATGAAATTAAAAGACGCTTACTCCTTGAAGGAAAGTTATGACCAACCTAGATAGCATATTCAAAAGCAGAGACATTTCTTTGCCAACCAAGGTCCATCTACTCAAGGCTATGGTTTTTCCAGTAGTCATGTATGGATATGAGAGTTGGACTGTGAAGAAAGCTGAGCACCGAAGAATTGATGCTTTTGAACTGTGGTGTTGGAGAAGACTCTTAAGAGTCCCTTGGACGGCAAGGAGATCCAACCAGTCCATCGTAAAGGAGATCAGTCCTGGGTGTTCATTGGAAGGACTAATGCAGAAGCTGAAACTCCAGTACTTTGGCCACCTCATGTGAAGAGTTGACTCATTGGAAAAGACTCTGATGCTGGGAGGGATTGGGGGCAGGAGGAGAAGGGGACGACACAGGATGAGATGGCTGGATGGCATCACTGACTCGATAGATGTGAGTCTGGGTAAACTCCAGGAGTTGGTGGTGGACAGCGAGGCATGGTGTGCTGCGATTCATGGGGTCACAAAGAGTTGGACACAAATGAGTGACTGAACTGAACATTTCATCACCTTTACAAAATCATATTTAGAATCAAACACCGTATCAATACCTGTAATGCTTGGATTCTCATCTGGAATGGGAAGGCACACCCCTGAGAGACCAGAGGACCTGGGAGCTAATGGGCTCTTTCAAACTTGCAACTCTAAAGATAAAAACATGCTAATGCCACAATCCACAAACATGTACCATGGGATATCTTCAATATTTAAGAGAAACACAGGAGTATTCACAAATATTGAGTATTATGTGAACTACTAGCTCACACTAGTGCAGTTTTGATATTAGATGATGTGAAAATTAATGTGAAAAGGAAAATGAATCATGTGGTGTCTGATCTGATTTCAAGATTTGAGAGGTTGTGCAGTGCCCAACAGGTGCTCAGACCCTGAAAATAACTGTGATTATTTTAAAATGAAAATATCTTTTTTCTATAAATTTATATATATTTTTAAATGGCTATTAAACTCTTAGATCACAGATACTTATTTACTTAATAAACAACACTGTTAAGGTTGTTTGTGTTAAGGGGCCCCAGGAAGAATACTAAGGTACTAAGGACTCTATGAACTGAGACAGTTTGAGAATTCTATGCTAATGTAGAAGTGAGATACATATAGTGACTTAAGGTTATATAAAACTTCAAAATAAAAAGACTAGAATCCCTAGTCATAAACACAGATACACCCAAAATTATAAGTCACAGACTCAGTATTATCATGTATTTATCAGTTGTCAACTGTACTTTATTATATACAGCACTGACTAGATAAGACAGGTTTCCAGAGTTCAACAGCCTCAGGTTCAAAAATTAATTTTATCATTAACTGTGCATCTTGACTATTTAAACCTGTTTCCTAATCTGTGGTAAAAGGTACAATAATAGTACTTACTTTATTGTATGTACTGTAAAGATTAAATGAAATAAAGCATGAAAACTACAGAGTAGGCCCGCACCCAGGGTGCCTCTTTAAGGACCCGACGCACCGATCCACAGACTAGGACCCCAGCCAGGGGGGCCCCTCTATGTGGCTGAACTGAGCTACGGAGAAAGACTGGTCAAAGAGGCCTTCTGATTGCCAGCTACAAGAAGCTCGAAAGAAGACTCTGGTAGGGCCATAACTCCTGCCACGGAGGCAGTCCAGTGTCCCTGTAAACGTGGCACTGCTAGGGTCCCCGCAAGCCAAGTAGCTGCACCACCTTTAGGCTCAGCCCTGAGCTGCCACAGGCGAAAAAAAAAAGCCTTGCGTCTATGCACGTAGGGTCGTTTCGGTTCTGTCCAATTCTTGGTGACTCTGTGGACTGCGGCCTGCCAGGCTTCTCTGTCAGGGGGGTTTCTCCAGGCACTGGTGCATATTGGCCAGTACTGGTTGCCATACCCTTGCAGAGCACTTTATTTCCTGCTGCCCTAGCTGCCAACTCCCCTGAGTAGCTGGTGCTGTCAGAACCCCTTAGACCCAAGCAGCTGCACCACCTCCACACCTGGCCCTCACAGGCAAACCCAAGTCCTCCAGGGAAGCCTCAGGAGCAAACCCCAGGGGACAGCCCACATGCAGAGGTGGAAATAAAACCACAATTGAAACCCAGGGGCAGTGTGGCTAAGGGAGAGGACCCAAAACCTTCCCATCAGCTGTACAAGCTGCAGATTAAATCCACACAATCAACTAGGCAGACTGTATGTCTACGGAATATATAAAAAGTCATTGAGAACTCCCACAAAACAAAAAGTACTAGTTCTGATAGCTGTGGACACCGGAGGCAAGAATATACAGGAGTAGGACCAGGTCAGAATCTGAGCTGCCCCCATAGCAAGTCCAGAGATAGCACCGCATTGCAGGGCATCTTAGGGAGGTGAGGTGGACTGTGACTACCAGGGAGGGATAGGACTCTGACAGCAGTGACTCAATAAAAGCATTTATTTTTCTTATGTTTTGACTTGTTCTATAGATCCTTTTGGATTTTTTTCTTTCTTTTCCTTTTACCCCTCCCCCCTCGATTTTATTGCCAGTAGGAAATCTAATTAAGTTTATGAGCCTTTTTTTTTTTTTGCTTTTTTTCTCAGTCACATTTGTTATTGTTGTTATAAACAATGTTGGGTTTTTGCATTTCTGGGGAGTTTCCATTTTTCTCTTTTCTCCTTTTTTAATTTTATTTTTTTAACCTATTATTATTTTTTCTACATGTATTCCTTTGTTTGCTTTTCCCACTGGTCTTTTCCCCTTGCAGTTAATCTTTAAATATAAATCTTCTTCATCTACCTCCATTTAACTGTGTATATCTGTTCTTTCCTTTTTGCCTTTCTTTCCTTTCCTCTCAACATATTTGTTAGTTTTGTTTTCACTGCTTTATTCCCCACTCGGCACCTTGCTTTAGTTTTGTTTTCTAGTTTGTGCTTTAGTTAGTTTGGTTCTTAACTGGTAAATAAATTTTTGATTCCCTTTGTTCATTGGGTTAATCTACTGTACTTTATTTTTGTTGGATTCTTTTGACTTTGCTCATGGGTGTATATGTAAATGTGTATATTCCATTATTTTAATTATTATTTGCCTGATTTTGTAACCGCCATTTGTCTCGGGTTCATCTGTGGTTTCTTGTTTTTAGATATTTGTTTTAATCTCACTTAATGCCATAACAAACCGTGTGTGGGATCTTCATTCCTCACCAGAGATCAAGCCCTGAGCGTTTGGAGTGGGAGCACTGACTCCAAGACCCTATATCACCAGAGAACTAACCCTAGGGTGTATCAAATAGTGAGAACGCACACAAAGGAAACCACTTGAAAACAAGACCCAGTATCACCCAACCACTAGTAGCACCCTGTGCAGGACGCCTCATCTAAACAACAAACAAAACAAAAATACAAACCCAATCATCAGCAGACAGGAGGACCACCTCACTCAGCCTTGCCCCTCAGAGGAAAAACAAACAAACAAAAACTCAGCACAAATCTCACCCCATGTGAAGCTTACACAAACCACTGGACTAACCTTAGAAGGGAAGAAACCAAAAGGTAGAAAGAATTCAACCTTGAAGCCTGGGAAAAGGAGACCTCAAACACAATAAGTTAAAAAAAAAAAATGAAAAGGCAGAGAAATACTACACAAATGAAGAAACACATAAGTCCAAATAAATGAAGAGGAAATAGGCAAACTACCTGAAAAAGAATTCAGAATAATAGTTAAGACGATCAAAACCCTTGAAAACAAAATGGAGAAAATGTAAGAATCAATTAACAAAGTCCTAAAAGAATAAAAGAATAAACATGCAGAGATAAACACAATCACTAAAATTTAAAAATTTCTAGAAGTAATCAGTAGCAGAATATCTGAAGCAGAAGAACGAATCAGTGAGCTGGAAGATAAAATGGTGGAAATACCTTCTGAAGAGCAGCATAAAGTGAAAAGAATGAAAGGAAAGGAGGGCAGTCTCAGACACCTCAGGGACAATATCCAATTCACCAACATTCTAATTATAGGAGTCCCAGAAAAAAAAGAGAAAAAGAAAGGGTATGAGAAAATTTCTGAAGAGATTATAGTTGAAAATTTCCCCAACATGAAAAAGGAAATAGTTAATCAAGTCCAAGAGGCACAAAGAGTCCCATACAGGATAAATGGAAAATTAATAAGGAAACACAAGTCTTATATGATACATTAGATGAGATGGATCTCATTGATATCTTCAGGACATTCCATCCAAATTCAGAAGAATACACCTCAAGTGCACATGGAACATTCTCCAGGACAGACCACATCTTGGGTCACAAATCAAACCTCAGTAAATTTAAGAAAATTGAAATCCTATCAAACGTCTTCTCCAACCATAATGCTATGAGACTAGACATCAATTACAAGAAAAAAACTGCAAGAAATACAAACACGTGGAGATTAAACGACACATTTCTAAATAACCAACAGGTTACTGAAGAAATCAAAAGGGAAATCAAAAAATTATGAGAAACAAATGACCATGAAAACACAACAACTCAAAACCTACAAGATGCAGCAAAAGCAGTTCTAAGAGGGAAGTTTATAGCAATACAATCCTACCTCAAGAAACAAGCAAAACATTGAATATACAGCCTAGCTTTACAGCTATAACAGCTGGAAAACAAAGAACAAAGAAGACCCCAAAATTAATAGAAGGAAAGCATAAAGATCCGAGTAGAAATAAATGAAAAAACAATAGTAAAGATGAATAAAACTAAAAGCTGGTTCTTTGAGAAGGTATACAAAATTGACAAACCTTTAGCCAGACTCATCAAGAAAAAAAGAGAGAAAAATCAAATCAACAAAACTAGAAATAAAAAAGGAGAGATTACAACAGACAATGCAGAAATACAAAGGATTTTAAGAGACTATTATGAACAACTATATGGCAATGGACAGATTCTTAGAAAAGTTCAATCTTCCAAACTGAACCAGGAAGAAGTAGAAAATATGAACAATCCAATTGCAAGCACTGAAATGGAAGCTGTGATAAAAAAAAATCTCCCAAAAAACAAAACCTCAGGACCTGATGGCTTCACAGGAGAATTCTATTAAACACTGAGAGAAGAGCTAATGCCTATCCTTCTAAAACTCTTTCAAAAAATTGCAGAGGAACATTATCAAACTCATTCTATGAGGGAACCATCACCCTGATACCCAAACCAGAGAAGTTCAGTTCAGTTCAGTTGCGCAGTAGTGTCCGACTCTCTGTGACCCCATGGACTGCAGCACACCAGGCCTCCCTGTCCATCACCAACCCTAGAACTACTCAAACTCATGTCCATTGCACTGGTGATGCCATCCAACCATCTCATCCTCTGTCATCCCCTTCTCCTCCCGTCTAAAATCTTTCCCAGCATCAGGGTCTTTTCCAATGAGTTGGTTCTTCACATCAGGTGGCCAAAGTATTGGAGCTTCAGCTTCAGCATTAGTCCTTCCAATGAATATTCAGGACTAAAAGAAAGCTACAGGCCAGTATCACTGATGAACACAGATGCAAAAATCCGCAACAAAATTTTAGCAAACAGAATTCAGCAAATATCAAAAAGCTCATACATCATGATCAACTTGGGTTTATTCCAGAAATGCAAGGATTCTTCAATATATACAAATCAATCAATGTGATATACCATACTAACATATTGAAAGATAAAAACCATATGATAATCTCAATAGATGCAGAAAAATAATTTGACAAAATTCAGCACCCATTTATGATTAAAATTCTTCAAAAAATGAGCACAGAAGAAACCTACCTCAACAAAGTAAAGGCCATATATGATAAGCTTATAGCAAACATTATTCTCAATGGTGAAAAACTGAAAGCATTCCCCCTAAGATCAGGAACAAGACAAGGGTGTCCATTTTTACCACTATTCAACATAGTTGTGGAAGTCCCAGCTACAGCTATCAGAGAAGAAAAAGAAATAAAAGGAATCCAGATCGGAAAAGAAGTAAAGCTCTCACTGTTCACAGATGACATGATACTGTACATAGAAAATCCTAAAGATAATATCAGAAAATTCCTAGAACTAGTCAGTGAATTTAGCAAAGTTGCAGAATACAAAATCAATACCCAGAAATCACTTGCATTTCTATATACTAACAATGAAAAATCAGAAAGAGTACTTAAGGAATCAATACCATTCACCATTGCAACAAAAAGAATATCTAGGAATAAACTTACCTAAGGAGACAAAAGAACTGTACAGAGAAAATTTTAAGACACTGATGAAAGAAATCAAAGATGACATAAACAGATGGAGAGATATTTCATATTCCTGGGTAGGAAGAACAAATATTGTGAAAATGACTATACTACCAAAGGCAATCTACAGATTCAATGTGATCCCTATCAAATCACCAATGTCATTTTTCACAGAACTAGAACAAAAAATTTCACAATTCATATGGAAACACAAAAGACCCAGAATAGCCAAAGCAGTTTTGAGAAAGAAGAATGGAGCTGGAACCTTCCTGACTTTAGATTATACTACAAAGCTACAGTCATCAACACAGTATGGTACTGGCACAAAAACAGAAATATAGACCAATGGAACAAGCTAGAAAGCCCAGAAATAGACCCATGCACCTATAGGTATAGGTGCATTTATTTTTGACAAAGGAGGCAAGAATATACAATGGGGCAAAGACAGACTCTTGAATAAATGGTGCTAGGAAAACTGGACAGCTACATGTAAATTGCACTCATCTCACATGCTAGTAAAGTAATGTTCAAAATTCTCCAACCGAGGCTTCAGCAACATGTGAACCGTGAACTTCCTGATGTTCAAGCTGGTTTTAGAAAAGGCAGAGGAACCAGAGATCAAATTGCCAACATCCGCTGGATCATCGAAAAAGCAAGAGCGTTCCAGAAAAACATCTATTTCTGCTTTATTGACTATGCCAAAGCCTTTGTCTGTGTGGATCACAATAAACTGTGGAAAATTCTGAAAGAGATGGAAATACCAGACCACCTGACCTGCCTCTTGAGAAATCTGTATGCAGGTCAGGAAGCAACAGTTAGAACTGGACATGGAACAACAGACTGGTTCCAAACAGGAAAAGGAGTACGTCAAGGCTGTATATTGTCACCCTGCTTATTTAACTTATATGCAGAATACATCATGAAAAACGCTGGACTGGAAGAAACACAAGCTGGAATCAAGATTGCTGGGAGAAATATCAATGACCTCAGATATGCAGATGACACCACCCTTATGGCGGAAAGTGAAGAGGAGCTAAAAAGCCTCTTGATGAAAGTGAAAGAGGAGAGTGAAAAAGTTGGCTTAAAGCTCAACATTCAGAAAACGAAGATCATGGCATCTGGTCCCATCACTTCATGGGAAATAGATGGGGAAACAGTGGAAACAGTGTCAGACTTTATTTTTTGGGGCTCCAAAATCACTGCAGATGGTGACTGCAGCCATGAAATTAAAAGACGCTTACTCCTTGGAAGAAAAGTTATGAGCAACCTAGATAGCATATTCAAAAGCAGAGACATTACTTTGCCGACTAAGGTCCGTCTAGTCAAGGCTATGGTTTTTCCAGTGGTCATGTATGGATGTGACAGTTGGATTGTGAAGAAGGCTGAGCACTGAAGAATTGATGCTTTTGAACTGTGGTGTTGGAGAAGGCTCTTGAGAGTCCCTTGGACTGCAAGCAGATCCAACCAGTCCATTCTGAAGGAGATCAGCCCTGGGATTTCTTTGGAGGGAATGATGCTGAAGCTGAAACTCCAGTACTTTGGCCACCTCATGCGAAGAGTTGACTCATTGGAAAAGACTCTGATGCTCGGAGGGATTGGGGGCAGTAGGAGAAGGGGACGACCAAGGATGGGATGGCTGGATGGCATCACGGACTCGATGGACGTGAGTCTGAGTGAACTCCAGGAGATGGTGATGGGCAGGGAGGCCTGGCGTGCTGCGATTCATGGGGTCGCAAAGAGTCGGACACGACTGAGCGACTGAACTGAACTGAACATGTAAAAGAATGAAATTAGAACACTTCCTAACACCATACACAAAGATAAACTCACAACGGATTAAACACCTAAATGTAAGACCAGAAACTATAAAACTCTCAGAGGAAAACATAGGCAGAACACTGGATGACATAAATCAAAGCAAGAGCCTCTATGACTCACCTCCTAGGGTGATGGAAATAAAAACAAAAGTAAACAAGTGGGACTTGATCAAACTTAAAAGCTTTTGCACGGCAAAGGAAACTATAAGCAAGCTGAAAAGACAAACCTCAAAAAAGGAAAAAATAATAGCAAATGAAACAACTGACAAAGGATTAACCTCCAAAATATACAAGCAGCTCATACAACTCAATGCCAGGAAAACAAACAACCCAATCAAAAAAGTGAGGAAAAGACCTAAAAAGACATCTCTCCAAAGACGACATACAGATGGCTAACAAACACATGAAAAGATGCTCAACACTCCTCATTATCAGAGAAATTCAAATCAAAACTACAATGAGATATCACCTCACACTGGTCAGAATGACCCTCATCAAAAAGTCTACAAACAATACATGCTAGAGAGGGTGTGGTGAAAAGGTAACACTCTTGTACTGTTGGTGGGAATGTAAATTAATAATACAGCCACTATGGGAGACAATATGGAGATTCCTTAAAAAACTAGGGATAAGACCACCATATGATCCAGCAATCCCACTCCTAGGCATATACCCTAAGGAAACCAAAATTGAAAGAGACACACGTATTCCATTGTTCACTGCAGCACTATTTACAATAGCTAGAACATGGAAGCAACCTAGCTGTCCATCGACAGATGAATGGATAAAGAAGTTGTGGTATATAAATAAATGGAATATTACATAGCCATAAAAAGGAACACATTTGAGTCAGTTCTAATGAGGTGGATGAACCTAGAACCTATTATACAAAGTGAAGTTAGGCAGAAAGAGAAAGACAAATACCATATTCTAATGCACACATGGTACTGAATAATTTATTTACAGGGCAGCAATGGAGAAACAGACATAGAGAATAGACTTACAGACATGGGAAGACGGTAGGAGAGGATGAGATGTATGGAAAGAGTAACATGGAAACTTACATTACCGTATGTAAAATAGATAGCCAATGGGAATTTGGTGTATGGCGCAGGAAACTCAAACAGGGGCTCTGTATCAACCTAGAGGGGTGGGATGGTGAGGGAGATGGGAGGGAGGTTCAAAAGGGAGGGGATATATGTATACCTATGGCTGATTCATGTTGAGGTTTGACAGAAAACAACAAAATTCTGTAAAGCAATTATCCTTCAATTTAAAAATTGAAAAAAAAATAATCAGACCAAAATGAAACCAAAAAAAGTAACAAAACAGAATAAAAAGGTTTAAGTGGTAGATTAAAACTCCCATGTGTCATAAGTATACTAAATGTATACAGAATAAACACTGTGATTAAAAACAAAAGATGTCATATTAGATTTTTTTTAAAAATCCAACTACATGTCAGTAACAGGTCACAAGCCTTAAATATAAGGATGTAGCAACTTTGAAAGTACAAAAAAGACAGAAAAAAGATATAGTGGCAGCTATCAGCCAAAAGAAAGCTGATGGAATAGCAGGCAAAGTACACTTTGAAGCAAATATATAATTGCTAATTAACATATATACACTCACTACTATATATAAAATAGATAGCCAATAAGGACCTAGTGTACAACACAGGGAACTATACTCAATATTTTGTAATCACCTATAAGGGAAAAAAATCTAAAAAATATATATAACCATATCTCATATACATATGTATAACTGAATCACTGTGCTGTACACCTGAAACTAATACTGTATATCAACTATAATTTAAAAAATACAGGAGTCATTATCACAAAAGCTGCTCAACAAAATTTAAAAATAAATAATTGCTGGAGTCTGTGACAGCATTCTAAAGTGATTAGACAGCAATCAGTAAAAGGGAAATTTGTTCAAGAATTCTATTTCTTACATTCTTGTCAATTCAGTGCATATACTACATAGCTTAACCTCAGATCTGAGATGGTAAAAATGTCCTAGTTGAATTCCCTGTATGTAAAATAAGAAGAAACTGAGATTTATTTTTAAATCTCTCCAAAGAAATTACAGTACACCCATTTTAAGATCACACAGACAATTTGTGGAGAATTTAGTTCATATTATCATTGAGAGTCTCCAATGCCAAGTCACATGGCCTCTGTCTCCTTAAAGCTTAAAAATTCAAACGCGTTATTTACTCTGGACTAATTTTATACTCAAGTGAATTATCTGAGCTTAACTTGCTAAAATATTAACCAGTATATAACACATATGGAACTAACTATGTTAGGCACTAAGTATCTTATGCCTTTTAACTCGTTCAATCCTCATAACCAGAATTAGAGATAAGTACCATAATTATCCCTTTTTTATTAACAGAGAAAGTGAAACACAGAGAGTTCAAGTATCAAGATCACACAGATAATAAAGAGAGAGGATTAAAACCTAGGCTCCAGAGTCTGTGCTCTTTATCAACCAAGAGAAGCCTCTGGGCTTATGGTTGCCTCTACCACAAGCTAGATATCTAACTTTGGCAAGACATTTCATATTTCTACATGTTTTTCTTAACATAGAGAAATGGAAATTTTACCAAACATTACCTAAAATCTATTTTAATTTTTATGTATTTATATCTAACCAGATATAAGTAAGCAAAGCTTTATTATATATTTATATCCTTCTATCATGTAAGCATACAAAACTTACATGAACACTGCTAAGTCACTTCAGTCGTGTCCGACTCTGTGCGACCCCATAGATGGCAGCCCACCAGGCTCCGCCGTCCCTGGGATTCTCCAGGCAAGAACACTGGAGTGGCTTGCCATTTCCTTCTCCAATGCATGAAAGTGAAAAGTGAAAGTGAAGTTGCTCAGTAGTGTCCGACCCTCAGTGACCCCATGGACTGCAGCCTTCCAGGCTCCTCCGTCCATGGGATTTTCCAGGCAAGAGTACTGGAGTGGGATGCCACTGCTTTCTCCAACATGAACACTAGACCTTTCCAGATAGTTTAATTATAAGTTTCCAATTTCTGAACAACATAACTAATATTACCATAAGAGTAAAGAAAGAAAAACTATTAATAAAATGCCAGCATATTTTTCTGTAATTTTTTTTGTACAGTCATTATAAAGGCAACTGTATTTTCCATTAAAAAGGTAATTCTTGTTTCTTGGATTTTGAGTCTCCCCCACACCATGCCCCTGCCAAAAAAATCTCTTTTCTTACAAATCTATAGAAAATTTTCAATTGGACACATATTCATGTAGCTAAAGATCACATTTTCTTTTGAAGCTTCATATGGCGTACGACTAAGTTTCGATCAGCATGACTTCAGCATAAGTGACGTGTACAACTTTGAGGTCATTCCTTTCAAAGTGAGGGATGTGCTCTCTTCTTTCCCTTCTTTCCTCTTTTTAGCTGACTGGATTTGAGTAGAACTGAACCACTCAATGGAAACTGTGTGTTGAAGGTGGCATAGCAACAAGAAAAGAGAAGCCTAATTCTCTGATAACTGTGGGCCCATCATAACAGCCAAGATATTTATGAGTGAAAAATATACTTCTGTATTACTGGGGAGCTCTTAACTTCAGTCACTGATCATGAATCCTAACTACTTTAGAACTAGGAAATCAATCACAAACTGATTTGTATATTCACACAGAAAGCTATAATGAGGGCATATGTTCTTATCCCTAGTCTTTAAGATAAATGTCAATAACACAGTAAGAGGAAAAACTAAAACCAATACCATTAAACTCCCTTACAATGCAAAGCTATGACATGTTACTATAAAAGACATGTAAATATGCTATGTACATTGATTATACAACGCTAATATGACTTTTGCATGTAAATATAAAATATATATTAGTACAAATCACAATTATATGTGGTACTGCATAAATGTGACCTAGAATTAAACAAGTCAGCTATAATCTGACTAAACATTTAATTACTAACTTTGCTTGCTCCCTTGGAACTTAATTCAAGGAAGTTTTACTTATTTCTGTATTTTTGTAATGACAGCTTCTTGTTTTCTTTCAAACCAGCCCAGGGCAGCTTAAATATACTCGGTTCAGTTCAGTTCAGTCGCTCAGTCGTGTCCGACTCTTTGTGACCCCATGAATCATAGCACGCCAGGCCTCCCTGTCCATCACCAACTCCCAGAGTTCACTCAGACTTGCATCCATCGAGTCGTTGATGCCATCCAGTCATCTCATCCTCTGTCGTCCCCTTCTCCTCCTGCCCCAAACTACCCCCAGCATCAGTCTTTTCCAATGAGTCAACTCTTCGTATGAGGTGGCCAAAGTACTATATACTACTTCTCTCAAATAGTTTCCTAAATGCAATAATTTTATTGATCAGAGAGCTATATCTTATAAAAATATGCTGAAATTCTTCACTACTCTTCAGTTTAGTTGGCATTTGATGACAAATTTGATGTGCTATGGATAATTATTGCAGGATATTAACCAGAGTTCTAACTTAAACTGTAGTATGTCTGAGAATCTGGGTCCACATCGATTCATGTGTTTCTAATGAACACCAGAAGATGGTCTTTTAAATAAGGTTTAATTTTCTCAGAATTAACTGCGAGGAATTAAAGACAACTCTGTGGGTGATGTGTGTACAGAATTACTTGTCACTGACCACCAATCACAAAACTTTAGTCACTAGACTGGAAAAAGAAAATCTGTAAGGCACAGAGGCAAAGTCCTAGGCCCGGTTTGTGTAATTCCCTTCTTAAGTCAGGAACTATGGGTTGACTGGAGTCTAGATATCTAGATGCACAATGACCTTAGGAACTCCTCACCTTAAACTTTTCCACTTATATGAAGCCACTTTGTTATGTATTACTTCTTTCTGCTTTTACTGTAGGTTTGGAGGTTCTCTCATCTTTTGTCTGTCTCTGACTCTTGGCATTTGTGCAGAAGAAATACTTGTCTCTGCTGAGTAAGGAGAAACATCCCTCTTCTATTGGAGCTATATTAATTAGCAGGGTATTCAGCTTCCCAGTGTTAGACTATCATGCTAAACTAATCTGCGCTCCTTTCTTGTGTTGCTTAAGGCTGAATATTTTCATTAACTCGCTGGCTTTAAGAAAACTTTTCATTTTTTACGGTAAGTTTTTTTTAATGTTTATGATATCAATTATGATATATTTATATTCCTCCAAGTGAAAAATTTCCCAACATTTGAAGATTACTTAAGTTATTTAAAAAATAAAAAGTTATAAATAATTTGTGGAGGAAATACAATATAATTTCTTCAAAAGAGGAATAATCTTTGCATTTCTCCGATAACGAGTGATGTTGAGCATCTTTTCATGTGTTTGTTAGCCATCCGTATGTCTTCTTTGGAGAAATGTCCATTTAGTTCTTTGGCCCATTTTTTGATTGGGTCATTTATTTTTCTGGACTTGAGCTGAATAAGTTGCTTGTATATTTTTGAGATTAGTTGTCAGTTGCTTCATTTGCTATTATTTTCTCCCATTCAGAAGGCTGTCTTTTCACCTTGCTTATAGTTTCCTTTGTTGTGCAGAAGCTTTTAATTTTAATTAGATCCCGTTTATTTTTGCTTTTATTTCCAGTATTCTGGGAGGTGGATCATAGAGGATCCTGCTGTGATTTATGTCGGAGAGTGTTTTGCCTATGTTCTCCCCTAGGAGTTTTATAGTTTCTGGTCTTACATTTAGATCTTTAATCCATTTTGAGTTTATTTTTGTGTATGGTGTTAGAAAGTGATCTAGTTTCATTCTTTTACAAGTGGTTGACCAGTTTTCCCAGCAAAAATTTAAAAAAAAAAAAAAGAAGAAGAATCTTGTGTTAATATAAACACTATTATACTCACTTTAAGGTTGCTTTGAAATCATACTTAAACAGTGGCCACCATGGACTAGCTTACAGATAATAATAAGGACTGACGGAAATAAACTTAAAATATCCTATGTAGTAGAAAGAGAATTAGAAAAGCATAAGAACAAAATTACAAGGAAAGCAAAATCATGTCTTTAATGAAACATATTTGTATTTTTCCCATATAAAATTTCTAATTTCCACATAACTTAAGCCAAAAAATTTAATTGTAACCCTATATAAATCATTACATCCTTTTTTCCACCTCTTTTGCTTCATGTTGAGATTAACTTTCAAGATGCAATCTAAATATTTACTTTAAAAATGGTAGCAGAAATATGTTATAGCAAAAGTAGGAGTAGCAGCTATCATTATTAAGTGCTTACTATATACCACTGTAAAATGTTAAATGAATCCTTCTTGCACCTCTATCAGACACATTTTAGCCCCATTTAACTGGAGCAAAAAATATATAGAGAGAGGAATTAAGTAAACTTGCCCAAGATGAAACAGTTTATAAATGTTTCAAACAGGACTTAAACCCAGGTAGGTGCACCAGGAGCATACTTCCAAACTTTTCAAAAACATATTAAGAGCATTCATAATTCTGTAATTACTCCCTTAGAGTCAAGCTTTCCTTTAATTAGCAATTACACACATACAGACTAAATAACAGGTCGAAGATACCACATTGGCAACCACTTCCAAACAAGAATCAGAGGATGTTTGCGTTACAGAGCCTTAAGGTTGCATGCTGACATAATTCTACTAAAAGTACTCTGTTCTCATTGTTTTCTCTTGGCCACTCCAAAATCCCAAAGAATTTTTGAACTTGGAAAGAATCAGAGTAGCATTACAAAGACCACACTGACGTATTACCTTAATTAGAAGATAAATTTTACTTCAAAAGAGATGTTATATGATTGAATTTAAATTATTTCTAGATTTTTAAAAAATGTATACAATGTAATGAAAAGAAGGAAAAGGGACAGAAATAAAGTGTTGAAAGACTGGAAAGCAATGAGAGGGAAAGAAAGATGAGTAGGAAGGAATATAAACAGGGAAAAGAGAAGAAAATGAATAAAGAGAAGAAAATTTAATAATGAAAAAGATTATAAAAAGTAAATTACTAAAATAACTTAGAAATTTACAAAAGTAAGTTACACAAATAAAACAAATCATAAAAAATAGACTGAGGAATTCCCTTGTGGTCCAGTGATTAGGACTCTGCTCTCACTGCCAAGGGCCCAGGTTCAATCACTGGTGGGGAAAACTAAGATCCCATAAACCACACAGCGCAGCCAAAAAAGAAAAAAACTATTAGCAAAAGTGAAAAACGAAAAGTGAGAAAAACCTGTGGGTATAACCACTCTTTCCTTGCAAACATCTACTAAGTACAGATCTCTTCGTTACTCTTTTTTCTAGACTACTATTTTAGGCAGTAGCTCTTCAGACGCGGTGCATGCTATTCCATAAGTCAGGAAAATACTAACACACCCTAATCCCTTACTCACAGTCTCTTTCTCTTTTAACACTTTTTTCTTTTTGAAGTGCACAAACTAAAATTCAAGAATCTAAATGTCCTCAGTCACTCAGTCGTGTCCAACTCTGTGACCCCACGGTCTGCAGTCCGCCAGGCTCCTCTGTCCATGGGATTTCTCATGCAAGAACATAGGAGTGTCGATGCATGAGACAGGGTGCTTGGGGCTGGTGCACTGGGATGACCCAGAGGGACAGGATAGGGAGGAAGGTGGGAGGGGGGTTCAAGATGGGGAACACATGTATACCCGTGGCTGATTCATGTCAATGTATGGCAAAACCACTACAGTATTGTAAAGTAATTAGCCTCCAATTAAAAAAAAAGAACATAGGAGTGGGTTGCCATTTCCTCCTCCAGAGAATCTTCCTGACTGAGGGTTAGAATCCATATCTCCTGTATCGGCAGGCAGATTCCTAACCACTGAGCCACCTGGGAAGCCCAAGAATCTAAATGGTTATATGAAATACTAAAAAGCATTTTACAAAACACATATTTTATTAATATACTATTAATCAGTTTATACTGCTCTTTTGCAATATGACATTAGAAAGCATACTTCCTTTCAAAGGTTAATATATTACTTACAACAGGCAATGTTAGAAGCTCTTGCCAACTTGCCAATAACATATTTGTCATAATGCAATAAAAATCAAAAGGAATGATGCTTTCCTGTCTGGTCCTTTTCCAGGCTAACACTCATTTATATAAGTAATTCCATTTATCTTAAATCTGGAATTTATTACTTATGAACAAACTTAAGAACAATGTTTTAACCAAAAGTATATATAACATAAACCCAAATTCCACCAGAAGGAAATGTTATTTCACAGAATTGAAAGAATATGAGATGACATTACATTACTCCTAATTCATTTAGAAACATCACTGGTGTTTCTTCTAATGCAGATGAAATTTTGATTATAAATAAAATCTGCCTTTATAAGAATATTCACAAATCCACTGATTCACAACTGGGTAAGTATATTTATAAATTAAATTCTGAGTGGTTTCAAAATCTGTTCACAGACCCTAACTGGAAAGAAACAGACATAAAATGAAACTCTCTTTGGAAAAAACTTCCAATTTATACATGTTCATGAATAGCCATTCGAGAGTGACTATCTTCTAAAGTCATCATTGATTGTGATAATACAAAATCAACATGATCATGACTTACTGTTACTGCAACTTGGTCTGGGTAACACTTCAGCTTTGAAAAATTGAGGAGAAATTTTAATATAACAAAGGATATACTTCATAAGGAAATATAATCTATTTAAAAATTAGCTATGTAACTTGTCATAGTTACATAGATATGTAACTATCCTGTATTAACAAACAAAATAAAATGAACCCTAGTGATTAAAGGCACTGATACTTGAGAACACTCCAGGAAATACTCTAAAATGTGTCAGAAAAAAAATTATTTAAAACTACTTATTACCATAATATCTTAAAAAATAGCTAACTTATACTTTTTCTACACCCAGTCTGGGCAGGAAGAAAACAATACAAAGGGGCAGTCAGGGAATAACACACTGATCTGGAATGAACTTCTTGCCACCACTTTTTGGCAAGGCATAGACCCTAAGGCAGTGACAACAACCTTCTCTGATATTGCCTCTCTGTCATGTCAGACTCCTCTATGCATGTATCTTAATGAAAAATGGGGTCAGTCAATCAACTTTGGCACAATAAATGTGTTCCCAATCCTAAAATGTAAAAATAATCTTCTAAAAGACCAATGTATCAGAAGTGAACTTATTTACAAAATAGACTCAGGGACTTGAAAAAGGAATTCATGGTTGCTGGGAGGAAGGTTAAGGGAAAGGGATAGTAAGGGAGTTTGGAATGGACATGTACACACTGCTATATTTGAAATGAATAACCAACAAGGACCTCCTATATGGCACATGGAACTCTGCTCAATGCTATGCGGCACCCTGGATGGGAGGGGAGTTTGGGGGAGAGTGGATATGTCTATATGTATGGCTGAGTCTCTCTGCTGTCCACCTGAAACTATCACAACATTGTTAATTGGCTGTACACCAATACAAAATAAAATTTTCAAAACAAAATTTTACAAAACCAATGTATCAGCACAAAGTAAATAAGAGACAGTCTGAATGAAATTAAAAAATACATGTTTATACACATGTATGCATATGTTTGTGAAGAAATCTGAGCGCAGAAGAATTGATGCTTTTGAACTGTGGTGTTGGAGAAGACTCTTGAGAGTCCCTTGGACTGCAAGGAGATCCAACCAGTCCATTCTGAAGGAGATCAGCCCTGGGATTTCTTTGGAGGGAATGATGCTGAAGCTGAAACTCCAGTACTTTGGCCACCTCATGCAAAGAGTTGACTCATTGGAAAAGACTCTGATGTTGGGAGGGATTGGGGGCAGGAGGAGAAGGGAACAACAGAGGAGGAGATGGCTGGATGGCACTGCTGACTCGATGGACGTGAGTTTGAGTGAACTCCGGGAGTTGGTGATGGACCGGGAGGGGTTCATGGGGTTGCGAACAGTCAGACATGACTGAGCAACTGAACTGATGTATACGTTTTATACTTGAATTAAAGTTTACTTTTCATTTTAAAGATCAGGAAATGAGCCTGGCTGAGGTTCATTAACATACTGCTTATGGTCCATGATCACATGGCATTTAAATAGCAAAGCATGAATAAAAATCTAGATCTATCCATCTGACTCCAAAGACACGGCTTGCTCTCTGTGATTATACTACATTGTCTTCCACTCAAAGTAAGTATAGCAAAATGATTAATCATTCCATATTTATTCAATGTTTGTATAAATATATGGGCATTGTGCTGGGCACTGAAAGTTTACATCAATATATAGTGGTACCAAATTATACCAATAATTAAAATTTGTTTTTGTTAATAGCCATTGCTATATATGAGGAAATAAAGGGTAAAAAGTACAGATACTGAATGGACCAAGAAAGGATTTATGAAGAAAATCATATCTAGAGTAGGATCGCAAAGGATGAATTACATTTAACAGGTGAATAAAGAGTTCAACCATTAGAAAACCTCAGGGAGATAGTTCCAAAGTCTCATGACTGAGAAAGGGCTGCACTGGTTTCAAAAGTAATGGATTTGAGCATAGCTTTAATGTGTATTCACAGGGGAGTAAAATAGGCATATTGAAAAGCAGAGATATTATTTTGCCAACAAAGGTCCGTCTAGTCAAAGCTATGGTTTTTCGAGTAATCATGTATGGATATGAGAGTTGGACTGGGAAGAAAACTGAGTGCCGAAGAATTGATGCTTTTGAACTGTGGTGTGGGAGAAGACTCTTGAGAGTTCCTTGGACTGCAAGGAGATCCAACCAGTCCATCCTAAAGGAGATAAGTCCTGGGTGTTCACTGGAAGGACTGATGCTGAAGCTGAATCTCCAATACTTTGGCCACCTCATGTGAAGAGTTGACTCATTGGAAAAGACTCTGATGCCGGGAAGGATTGGGGGCAGGAGGAGAAGGGGACAACAGAGGATGAGATGGCTGGATGGCATCACTGACTCAATGGATGTGAGTTTGAGTGAACTCCGGGAGTTGGTGATGGACAGGCAGGCCTGGCGTGCTGTGATTTATGGGGTTGCAAAGAGTTGGTCATGACTGAGCGACTGAACTGAACTGAAAATAGGCAGAATTGGCTGAAGTAGAAAATTAATAATGAACATAGAGAATAGAACCAGATCATCATGAAACTGAATGCCAGATAAAGACATCTGGATTTCTTCTTGAAAGTACTAAGAAATTATTAAACTTTTTGAGTAGAGGAATTACTTGAGAAAATCAGTATTTAGTAACTATGTATTAGTCTGGTAGAAGGAAATGTAGCCAAAAGCAAAAGATAATTTGCAGGATGTTAGTAAAGAAAGAGAGGGAAAGGTCAAACTAAGTTTCAAATCATGGAAAAATAGAAGAAAAATGGTATCAGAAACAGAATTATGGAAGTTAGAAGGGGATAATAAGTCTCTAATTGCTTTTTCAAAAAAGTTTCCTGTTTTTTAGGTTTAGCTGGGGTCGAGTGGATTTAAGTATTTTAAAAACACTTTATATAAGGTGGGATAACAATGTCTAAGTATAAATGTCCAATGGACCAACTGGTGAAGTAAAACTAAAGCTTGAGAGGGACTGGGGAAGTCATGTTAATAAGGATGATAAAACGAAATATGAGGACAAAAGAGAAAAACTGACAAAGTAGTAGTTCTGAGTGTTAAGGTACAAGAAGGGGATTGACAGAGGAAAGAAGAGATTAAAGTATACAGACCTTGTTAAGGACGGTTTAAAGAATAGTTACTTCATTGTGTTTTTAATTTTAGCTGCCCTGTCATCATCCATTGGAGAAATCGGAGTGGAAATATACTGGTTTTAAATGATACAGTTTCTACCATATAGTTTCAAGTAGCTGACGGTAAAAACGGCACCTGGCCTCTCAATCCATGTGCACAAATACACACACCCATTATGTAATCAGATAAAGGCTTTCACAACAGGAAAGGAAGCTGTCAAACAGCCCCCAGATACTACCTGGTGAATAGTTTTGCCAGTTCCCGTCCTAACCAACTGCCAGCAATGGTTTGCAAATTAATTAAAACATATGGTCATTAAATTCACAGGAACGCATTACAAAAAGACATTTTTTGCACAATAGATGTATTCATAAGAAGTTACCAGTAAATATCATTTTCAAATTTAAGAGATGCTGAATCTTAATTTCTGACCTTAATTTGGCAGTGACTCAATTTTCAGTTTATTTGCTTGCCCTCTAGCCCCTCAGTTAAGAAGCTAATGTTCTATAAATAACATTTAATGAATTAAGAAAGCTTATTTCATAGACCATACAAAAAAGTTTTGTAAAACAAACAAAAAATTAGTACCCCTTGATATGCACTTTGAAAATTTGAAGTGTAGGGAGAGGGTGAGTGATATAAGGTTGGACAAATAGCTTTTTCTATAGAACAAAAACTGTTCTATTAAATTATGGTCTCTACAATACAAGATACTAAAGCAAAACTATAGCAATGATTTACTACTGTTAGAATTTTTTTTTCACAGAAATCTGCCTAATTGAATAGCAATTAGACAGAATTTACCTCTTTGAGGGGAAAAAAGAGGTTGCATTAGTAGGCTAAGAAATGGAGTCAGTGATAAATCCTCAAGAGTGAAGAACCTATGTTAGGTCACACTCTTGGCACTGCTCAGGTGGGCAGTGAAGACCATCAGCCGTGTTAATTCCAAACTCTACTCAAGCTCATGAATATTTACTTAGTACCTACTGAGCAAGGCTTGCAGGGAAGACAGATAAATGACAACTCAACCAAAAGACAGCCAGTGCAGAATCAAAATCCATACTGGTTTTTGGTGTCAGTTTCAATTTCAGATTATAAATCTTAATTTTTTGGTTGGGAAAAGAACATCACTGTGTCTAATCTCCCAATTCTATGTTCATATCTCCATATTTTATTGTTGTTTCTGTGTTGTATGTATTAGAATTACTGTGTATCCCTGGTAGATTGGTCCTGGATGGAAGAGACTGACATTTTACTACAGATATTAAACAATAATATAGGTATCTTAATATCATCTCAGGTCTAATACAATACATCAAATATACATCTGTCCAATGTCAAGGTATTTATGAGGCAAAACATGTTAACTAAAAAAAAACTTATGTGCAGGTGATTAAAAAAATCTCACATGTAGCTGAGGGAAAAAAAAAAAAAATTCCTGAATAGAAGACAAGGACACCCAATGACACCATATGTTAACACCAAATGCTGATTATATTGTACTCAGCTTCTGATTCCTCCATTATTTTAAGGCATAAATGGTTAAAGATAATGAATATAGTTATGTTTATAATGAAGGTCTTAAGACCATTTAAGACCTCAGATCTAAAAAATGAAAGAAAAAACTATAGACCAGGTAAACAAAACAGTCTGCTTTCTATCCAGAGTAGCAAGCAACCCAGGAGAAAGTTAAGTAAAAGTACAGATTTTATAGGTCAAATATATAGTTCATCAACCTGGTTTAGCAGAAATGTTAATGATCTGGTACCTGATAAGCACCCACTGATTTCAATTCAAACATAACATTTATTGCCTAGGTCTGTAAGAAACAGAGAGAAAAGAATTAGTGGTGAGGTATACTGCAAGTGAGATCAAGAGTACCCACAGGTCAGAAATTTGAAGCTGGAAATAACCATGAGCATATAATCCCTGAAGATATGTAGCAGTACTAAAGAGGCCAATGGATTTGGATAGGAGGCTTGAGCTGACACTGGGTTTAAACGTAAAATGAAAGTGTATGACTAGATGAGCCGAAAATTCACTTTTAGCTCTAAAAATCTGTTACTTTATACCATATAATCTTTGCAGAGGCAGTACCATGTTAAAGGAAACCTCAGAGCCAAGAAAAGATATCCAGTAAAAATAAGAGCAACTCTACTAAGCTGAAAAATTCAATTTCAGCCTTTTAAAAACAGTAGAGAGAAAAATTATGACTTCTCCCCATAGAAGATAAAGGAAAATGTTTCTACTGGGAGAATCTATCACTTATAGCTACTTATTGCCTAAAATTGAACATAGTACAATGATTTTTTGAAGTATAAGTACAGGAGATAAATTGTATTTTACATTTTAAAAATGCTAAGAAGAATAGTCTTGTTCTCATAATGAAGTCTATGTGCCCTGTCTCCTCAATGTTTTCTATTTGATTGACTCCTTTTAAGAAGGATACATGCAAAATACACAGTCCAAAATCAGGAGTGCTGTGCTGTGCTGGGTCGTGTTTCACTCTTTGAGATCCCATGGACTGTAGCCTTCCAGGCTCCTCTGTCCATGGCATTTCCAGGCAAGAGTACTGGAGTGGGTTGCCATTTCCTGCTCCAGGGGATCTTCCTGATCCAGGGATCAGCCTGGAGTGTCTTGCATCTCCTGCACTGACAGGCAGATTCTTTACCACTGAACCACCTGGGAAGCCCAGTACAAAACAGCAGTAGGTCATATAATTGTTCCAGAAACAAAATAACTTAATTCAACTTTGTACTAGCTATAAATTCTAAATAAAACTTAATTCAGAAATTTAGAGCTTACTAGGTTAAAAATATAGAAATGTCTTTATCGGCAGCAATCAAGTTCTTTCTCAGCTAAGGCCTTTGGTTTTCCTCAGTTTTTCAAAGGGCTTCTTAAACTGAGTCTCAAAGTAAATAGCTTATCCCTTGGAATTTAAGTTCAGTTTGTTTAAGTATTAGGTTAAAGCTCTGGTTGTTTTGTCTAAGAAAATCCATCTTCTTGAGACGAAAGTAGCTTTCTTTGTTGGGGGTTGAGGTCTAGAGCTGCTATTATTTTTCCCTTTATAAACTTTCTAAAAATACTGAAAATCAAACAGGTAGCAAAATTAAGTTTTATTTTAAGGAAATTGAAAAATTTATGATACCACAGATGAGACTTTTTAATCCATTTTAATCATTAAAAACCTATTAGTTCAATATGTAATTTCACAAATTCACAAAAAGAAAACATTCTTCTGAAACAGCTTATATTGAACCTAGTATATATGTACTCAGTTTTTGTATTAAACTTTTATTATACCATATGAGTTCCTTTATAATATGCATTTCTCATTTACAGAAGACATGTGAAGAATCTAAGTGAAAAAAATTTTATAATGATTATTGAAATTTGATAGTAAACACATATGATCAGAGAGACTACTCTCCTCTTTGAACATATATTCTGAAATATAAGTAAGCAACAGAGGAACTATTCAGAAAAGCACATCAAACAAATAACCGGTACTATCACACGTATGTTTCTCTTGCATTTTATAAAGGAAATATTTTTATACATTTCCAATCAGAAATGTGGTTTCCCATGGGGCTTCTTGTAGCTCAGTCAGTAAAGAATATGCCTGCAATGCAGGAATCCACCTGCAATGCAGGAGACCCAGGTTTGATTCCTGGGTCTGGAAGATTCCCCTGGAGAAGGAAATGCAACCCACTCCAGTATTCTTGCCTGGAAAATCCCACGGTCAGAGGAGTCTGGTGGGCTATATAGTCCATGGGGTCGCAAGAGTCACACATGACTTAGCAACTAGGCCACCGTCACTGTCCAGCTAGTTTTAGAATACATTAGATTACTGATGACAGATACAAAAACTACTAATAAAGAACAGCTTCTTGGCTTTCAAAAAGAACATGGAATTTTTTCCGATATTTGCCTGACATAAATTCCTAAGTCATTCTAAAATTTCCACCCAAAGTTGTTTTCTAGCTCTTATTTCAAATCCAGCTTCACCAAATGCAGTTCTCCACTGAACTCGAGTTAACACACCAGATGCTGAACATATTTGCTATTCTTCAATTTTTTAATATAATAACTATATCATGGTAGTCTCCATGCTCAAAAACTAGTTTGAAACAGGAGAATTATAGTTAGTCAATATAACACTGGTATGTGCTATTTAATTAACACTGCAAATGTTACTATACATGTCATAAATCTGGAGAAAAGAGAATAAATCAGCCAATTACTGAGCTATTCATTAATAGCTAGGTGGTGCTTTTAGTGATACATGACATATTCAAATATTTGGTTTAAAATGTTTAATGTCCCATCTAGAGGTTTGCCAAGAGTTTTGTTGTATTAGTAGACAATGATTAGTTAGCTGAATTTCTAATAGTTCTTACAGTGTATCTTATATTTGAAAGAATTAACTTTTCACATTAAGACAAATATTCATACATAATTATAACATGCAAGGCAGCTTCAGGTTAGGCAATAGGCTCTCATGAAACATTTTCTACTTCTTATTAGTACAAAGAAAGAAGTTTTTATGATATAGCTTTACTATCCTGGACTAGACAACCCTTTAAAATTCTATTTTAACCTTAAAAAATACTGCAGGGGAACAAAGCACAGAAGATTCATTCTTATAAAAGTTGCTTTCCAAATAATTGAGTACTATGCCAGAGGAAAAACACAGGAAACAAAGGCCAAGTAGGGAACCTACTATGATATGAAGAATCAGAAAAACCCAAACCACTACATATAAATGCTTAAAGCAGGAGAACCATAACATTTAGCAGCAAGAGAACCTTCTGGTATAAATATTCAGTGAGGCAGCAGGAGACCAGGTAAGAGCAAACTGAGGAGGATACACAGCTTTGCTGTGCAGGAATTCCATACAAAATAAAAATTATATGTTCAGCATACCTAATGAAACAGTTATAATTTTTAAATGATGGCCATAAATACTTTCACACAGCTTTTTGACATATATCATCATATTTAATCTTCAAAACAACCGTGTGAGTTAAGTAGTTTCCAATTAGGAAACAACACAAGACAAATATGTAATACTTGTATCTCATATAAACTATTAAATAAGGAAAGTAAGTCTTCCTAGAAAGTCTTAGAGTCCTCAAAAGCAGAAAATATATGGTCAACAGCACTGATACAAAAAGTGTCTGAGTTTACATTTGCTTCAGAGCAAAAATACACAACTTTCTTTCCCCCCTCACCGACCCTATCTTCAGTTTTCCCTTAGTCATGCCTCTCTGTTTCCCTAGCATATGCTTTGTCTTTTTTTTCCTCCTCTATTTACACTCCTTATCTTCAGTTCAATACCAGTTTCCTCTTAAAAGGCTTCCCCAAGGAAACCATTCTCTATTTCTCTCTTCTCTGCATGTAAGAAAATCCTAAATCTAGATCTTCTAAATTTCATTTGCAAATCAGTTGTTTGAAACTTGCAACGAAGTTTTATGTGAGAAAACGTCCTATAAAATTTCTGGGTGTTTCATAAAAGCCTTTTAAATTCACAGCACAAATGCTATTTGCGGAGAAAAGCCAACGGAAAATTGTTTTCATGATATTAAACAGCCTATAACAAAAGCTAGCATTTGCTCAATTAGCAAAATTAAGGTCTGTATTGACCTTAATGGAGCTTTTTGGATGCTTTTTGGAAGGATCTTCAAAGTCTAAAAGCAGTGTGCCAAAGGGAAAAAAAAAAAAAGACAACAATGCAGGCTTGAGTTGCTACCCTTAGAGAGGTCTGCATGCAAGGCTGGTCTCTAGATGTCTTCTGGAAACTTTGATTGGGGAGGGTTCTTATCACTCACAAAACAGAAGCTCACTATGTCTAAATTCTTTGTACAAGCAACATGGTCTCTACTGAACACTTGTTTTCCTTCTAAGAGAGTGTGCCTGCATGACCAGCCCCCAGTAAAAACCTCAGGCACTGGGTCCCACAGAAGCTTCCCTGGTGGAGGTTTTACATTTATTTTCTTCCAGTTTTATAGAGACATAATTGACATAGAACACTGTCTAAGTTTAAGGTGTACAGCATAATGATTTAACTTATATACATCATGAAATCATCACAATAGTGAATATCCACCATCTCATACAGAAACAAAACTAAAGAAATAGAAGAGTTTTTCCTGGGATGAGTATTCTTAGGACGTCATTTGTAACATAGAGCTGTAGTAATTATATTTATCATGGTGCACATTACATCCCCAGTACTTATTTATCTTTATAACTGGAAGTTTGTACCTTTTGACCACCTACATCCAATTCCTCCTTCCCTACCCCTTACCTCTGGGAACCACAAATCTGATCTCTTTTTCTGTGAGGTATTTTTTTTAACCACAACAATATATTAGTTTCTCTTACACAGCATCAGTTCAGTTCGGTTCAGTTGCTCAGTTGTGTCCCACTCTTTGTGACCCCCATGAATCGCAGCACGCCAGGCCTCCCTGTCCATCACCAACTCCCGGAGTTCACTCAGACTCGCGTCCATCGAGTCAGTGATGCCATCCAGCCATCTCATCCTCTGTTGTCCCCCTTTTCCTCCGGCCCCCAATCCCTCCCAGCATCAGAGTCTTTTCCAATGAGTCAACTCTTCGCATGAGGTGGCCAAAGTACTGGAGTTTCAGCTTCAGCATCATTCCTTCCAAAGAAATCCCAGGACTGATCTCCTTTAGTATGGACTGGCTGGATCTCCTTGCAGTCCAAGGGACTCTCAGGAGTCTTCTCCAACACTACAGTTCAAAAGCATCAATTCTTCGGCGCTCAGCCTTCTTCACAGTCCAACTCTCACATCCATACATGACCACTGGAAAAACCATAGCCTTGACTAGACGGACCTTTATTGGCAAAGTAATGTCTCTGATTTCCAATATGCTATCTAGGTTGGTCATCACAGTGATTTCATATTTCTATACATTTCAAAATGATCATCTGTCTCATCTCTTTCTTACCTCCCCACCCTTTTTTTCCCCTCTAGTAACCACCTGTTTCATCTCTGTATCTATAATTGTTTCTAATTTGTTTTGGTTTTTAGATTCTACATATATGTGAAATCATACAATATTTGTCTTTCTCTGTCTTACTTATTTCACTTAGTACGATACCCTCTAGGTCCACTGATGTCTCAAATGGCAAGATGTAACTCTTTTTTATGGCTGAGTACTAGTACACTGTATACCTATACCACATCTTTATCCATTCACCTGTGAAGGGACACTTAGATTGCTTCCGTATCTTGGCTATTGCAAATAATGCTGCAATGAATAAGGAAGGGGAGGTGGTGCTGCTGATAAAGAACCTGCCTGCCAATGCAGGAGACATAAGAGACGTGGGTTCGACCCCTAGGTTGGGAAGATCCCCTGGAGGAGGGCATGACAACCCACTCCAGTATTCTTGCCTGGAGAGTCCCACAGACAGAGGAGGCTGGCAGGCTGTGGCCCACTGGGTTGCAAAGAGTTGGCCACGCTGAAGTGACTTTGCACACGTGCTGGTGTCTTTTGCTACCTGTGGGCTTTTCTCTAGCAGCAGCAAGTGAGGGCTACTCTAACTTTTCTCTACCTGTCGGGCACCAGGTTCTCCTTGTGGTGGCTTCTCTGTTGCAGAGAAGAGGTTCTAGGGCACACGAGCTTCAGTAGTTGTGGTGTCAAGGCTCAGTAGCTGCGGCTTGTGGGCTCCAGAGCAGAGGCTCAACAACGGTGGGGCAAAGGCTTAGTCACTCCATGCCAGGCGAGATCTTCCTGGAACAGGGATCAAACCCATATCTCCTGAACTGGCAGGTGGCTTCTTCACCACTGAACCACCAGGGAAGCCCCTATATCCTTTGGAATTACTCATAGCAGTGAATATGCCTATATACTGGGCTCTGTGAATCCCTCTAGAAAATCACTGAATTTTCAAGTGGTCTTAGTAGAGTAACCCAATATAGGCTGTTACTATGTGTTCATCTCATTTCCACTAAATGTATGAATATTTAATCCTTAATACAAATAAACTAGTAACAGTATTCTGAGTCTTCTCATTTCTGATTAGGGTTGTTTGAGGTTCTCTATATATAAAGGAATGAGCAAAAGAGGAAGATTAATAATAATGAAACCATGTTTAGAAGAGGAGAAAAGTTCAATAAGATGTCAATATACACATAAGAGGGGAAAAAATACTGCTTGAAACAGAATAAAGTGAGATGTGACTTGGGAAACGGGTCCAGAGTAAAGAGGGGAAAGGGAGGAAACTTGGAATATAACATTTCTATTAAGAAGGAAGAGGTGGTATATGGAGACGATGAGTCCAGTCATTATGTCCTTGCTGCCATGTTGGTGCAGAATGTCTCCACTGCTAAATGCAGTGAAGAGCAACCATCGACATCTGAAGCACATGTGGATGAGTACTTAGTTAAAACTTGTTTATCAAGCTCAACTTTCTCATAAAACAGTATGGGGTCACCAAATTTTCAAAAAACTATGGATACATGAGATAGCCTTTTCAGAGAAAATCTTTTTTTTTTAAATACTTATTGACAAGATGCCTAAAAACTTTCCAACAATATGTTAGGAACAAATACGAAATGGAAGGTCACATATCAAAAAACCAGAACTTCAAAAATATCAAATAGGAGCAACCAACTGTTACATGGGCAACTAATAAAGTAAACAAAACAAAACAAAACAAAAAGATCTTTAAAGGTAAGGGGCATATTTTGAGATAAGCAAATTTTGACCACAAAAGAAAAACAGGGAAGTCTATGAAGCAGAGCATGAGAAGTGAGATAAATCAAAAAACAATTCAAGCCCTTACCAAGAATCTTTAAACCAATAATTAAAAGTTCTTTAAATAAATCAAAAAAAGGAAGTCAGATAGACTATAGCTGGTCCACTTAATCTTGGTAAAAATAAATGCACTCATGGGTGAAGAGTATATAGGGAAGGGTAATAATAAAATCACAGTTTGTATAGAGTTTTACATTTTTCAGAGACCGTTTATACACAACATTTCAGTTGAGTCTTACAACAACTCTGTAAGAGGAACAAAGGTATTAAAATACTCTTTTAAAAATGAAAAAAGGATATTCAGCTAAATGACTGATTGATTCTAGATGAAATGATTCTAAAAGAAGACCTACATAGGACCCATATTTTTCTAATGCTTAAAACTGGGATTTCCTTCCCCCGCCAATATATTTCAAAATGCGTCTCTCAGAATTTGCCTTAGAGATGTATTTAGGGTGAACAGGAAACAGTTGAAAAGAACTATCAGGCTCTAGCCAGAAATTTTAAAAGAATTTATCAGAGAGAAAATCAAAGTAGGAACTGCATACCTTTCAGCTCAAATGTGTAACCCAGGAGCATAAGCAACATAGATGAACAACATGATTATATAATACCTAACTATATATTATGTTTCCCACATAAGATGTAGAAAGCTGGGAACCGCATCATTTCCAACCTTACAATTAAAAAGGCAGTTAATCTACAAAAGTGTCAATTTCCTTGAACCCATCAGAGAGCTCGTCTAAATACAGACAGATATCTCTGAGGAAGAACATGCTATGGACCCCAGATAACCTGAAGCGGAGACCAGAGGGAATGCAAACTGAAAAGGACCCAGCTAAAATCTCTAAATTGCTAAAGGCTGGGTGTGAACTAGCATGAGAACGCAGAATCCCTGAGATCCAGAAAGGTCACAGTAAAGCTCATCTAGTCACAGACTCTTCTCCACATACCTCACAAGGTGCTCACCAGAAAAACTAAGAGAAAGCAAGAGACTGGAGAGACTCCCTCCTGGAGCAGACCTGGAGGAGAAGAAAAGCAGCTATTGTGGGGCTGGGGAAGGGGGTGAAGCGCCAAGCTCCATCTAGTCCCCTCTCCCCTAAGAAAGGTAACCTCCCTGATGGCTCAATGCAGGAGACCTGGGTTCAGTCCCTGGGTTGGGAAGATCCCCTGGAGGAGGAAATGGCAACCCACTCCAGCATTCTTGCCTCAAAAATCCTGCGGACGGAGGAGCCTAGTAGACTACAGTCCATGGGGTCCCAAAGAGTTGGACATGACTGAACAACTTCACTTTCACTTTTCCCCTAAGAAACAACAAAAACCTATGGCCTTCAGGGCACAGGCGAAAACCCATTAGAGATGAAGGAAAAGAACAGGGGAAAAAACTCTTCACTGTGGAGAAGGGGTAGAAAAAAATTCTGAACCAAGACTACTAGCGATCCTCTACCACTGGGACAGGACAGGACTGCTCAGTGTGAAACGCTTGAGACCCAGGGAAACAACCCCTGCCTAACAGGCTGAATCAGAGCAACAGAGACTGCCATCCTCTGTCCAATACTACCAGGCTGGTGAGCATCTAGTAACAAGCAACGCGGCCAATGTCTACAGGAGGTGCCAGATAGTAAAACCCTCTTCAAAGCTCAGAAACAAACAGGAGACTTAAGAGCTAAAGGCAGACCAGATACTGAATAAAACTCCTAAGCAAATCAGCCTTCATCCTGAACACAAAGTAATGCTACAGAAATTTGAAGTCTGTGCTAGACTGACACCAAAGCAAAATCCAAATCCAAATCCAGCTCAGTCCCTGACTAGATTAACCTAACTGCTCTCCCCATACTTGAAAGGACTACAAAAAGAAGAGATCTGTCAGTTTGCAACATGAATAAAATTTACCTTAGCCTCTATTGCCCTGTACAAGATGTTTAGCTTTCAACCAAAAAAAAAAAAAGATATACAAAAAAAACAATAAAAAAGATACACTTTCCATCAACAAAGAGCTAGAAATAAATATCGATATAACGTCATTAGAATTATCGGGCAGAAAATTTTAAACATCTATAATTAATGTGTCAGAGGTTCTAGTGGCAAAGATGGACCACAAGCATGAATGAATGGAAAATTTCAACAGAAAAAAAGATGGAAATTAGGTAAGACAATCAAATAAATATGCTAGAAATAAAAACTCTAGTAACAGAGATGAGGATTGCCTTTGACAAATTCATCAGTAAACTCAACACAGTGAAAAAAGCAGCAGTGAATATGAAGGTAAGTCAATAAAAAGTATTCAAACTGAAACACAAGGAAAGAAGAAATAAAAAAGGGAACAGATGATTTAAGAGCTATGGGACAATATCAGTTTAACTTATCTACAAGAAGAGAAAAGGCAAGGATGGAAAAAATACTTGAAAATACAATAAATGAGAATTTTTCAAAACTGATAAAAGACAACAAAACATAGATCCAACCTGCCCAGAAAATATCAAGAGGATAAAAATCCTACATAGACACATCGCATTTAAATCCCTGATAACGAGAAAATCTTGAAGGCATCTAGAAATAAAAAGACATATTACATGGATTGGAACAAGGACAGGAGGAACAAGGATTGGAATTACAATAAACATCTCATCATAACTTAGCATACACAAGACAATGGAACAGCAATTTTGACAGAAGCATCAAATGTCATGGGGCACAGACAAGCTATGCCTACTATACGCCCTTTCTAAATTCTTCAACCAAGGACCCATAACTGCTTTACGCCATTATTTTGGGGGATGATACAGTTACATAGACATAGGAAGTAGAATAGAGAGCTACATACATATCCCTACCTTGACCTTTGTTTCCTCCATATTGATACCTGAGTGGACTTTTTTAAAAAACACAAATCTGATCAATGTTTTTCCCTCTGTAAAGTAAAAATTCCCATCAGCTGCAATGTGCCCTCAGAGAAAATCATAACTTCTTAAGTTGGTCTTCAAAATTCTCTCTGATCTGGTCCCTTTCTACCGATCCAGTCTCATTTCTCAGCATTCCCCCTCATACCTTTTGTTCTAGCCATATCAAGCAACAAGATATCTCTTAAGATTGCATACTTAGTTTTACTTCTGTACTGGTTTATGATTTATCAAAATTTGAGAGGCTCCCTTCTGGTCCAAACCCTACCTTGATTCTTAATAACTAAAATCATTACCCCTGTCCCATCAAAAATGCAAAGAAATTGGGCTCTGCCTTTATTCTTCAGACATATGTGATACTAAGCAGTAACATGCTCTTCTTCTTCTGAGGAAAATAACAGTCTTAAAAAGTTCAGAACCTTACAGCAGGGTTGGCATTTGGGAATGTATAATAAAGAGAGTACTTGAAACCTGATACCTGAAATTTAGCCTCGCCAGTAGGACAATTCTCTGGAGGGAGGGGAAAAATGAAGAATGCCACATCTCTTTTCTTTTCCCAGGCCCCAAGTTGTAGGCTAATGATGCTAGATAATCACAGGTCTCATACATCATTAGGTAAAAAGTTCATTGGTGAGTCCAATCACATCATTTTTACTTTCTTTAGGACTGAAAAGGACAAGCTTCTATTTTTTATCTATTCTTAAAAAAAAAAAAAAACCTGAACAAAAACAAGCACATTTTTCTAAACCAGAAGGCCTTTGCACAGGGACTTTGAAGCTATTATGTATTTTGTTATCTAACTTCTGGGAGAAGCCAGAGAGACCCTCACAGCTGTGTGCTTAGAAACAACAGGCAGTGGTCACAGTCTACTGATTCCATAGGGGGAGAGAGGTAGAGAAGGGAGGGGCGGAGGGGAGGTGGGGCGGGGGTGCGGGGGAAGGGGGGCAGCGAGGCAGGGAGGAGGGAGACGGAGAGGGGCAGACAGGGAGAAGTGGGCAGGGACGTGGGGGGAATGAAGTCCGAGAACGCCTGCCTCAGGAAAGGAGTTTTACCAAGGACAAAAGTCTGTGCACATGCTGCTCCCTCTGTCTAGAAAAACCTTCCTTCAGCCAATTTTTCACTCAATTCATTCCAAAGTTCCCTGTCAAAATGCAGTGCGACATCTCTGCTTTTCAACAGTTATCAAATACCTACGGAGGGCCCACTCTACTCTGGCAATTAGAAGAGAGGTCGTGGGGATACAGGCAGGGTTAGGACCTCAATTTTCCTGCACTCACAGAGAAGCCTAACGAACTCCAACCTCCTCCTCCTCCTGGAAGCCTTCTCTCACGTGTGAAGGCTACGTTTAAAGCATGGGTGTGCTAAGTCACTTCAGTCCCCCATGGACCACAGCCCACCAGACTTCTCTGTTCGTGGGATTCTCCAGCTAAGAATTCTGGGTTCATTTTTCTGTCAGAGCTCATTTTATTATAATCATCTGTCAAGGAGTTTCTTCTAGTAGAAGCTCCTTAAGGGCTGGGACTCTTGTTTTATTTCTACCCCTTGAAGACCTAGACTTTAGTCTGGCAGGGTCAATAAATAAAATTTTAATTAAAGAAGGAATAAAATAAGAGTGGTTTGAGATGATCTAACTGCCTTTTTAAAAATAAAAGATGTAGATCAGATGCTAAAAATAAGATAAATCACAAATAATAATAATTTTAGAAATTTCTATCTGTGAGTCACACATAATGCATATCATACACTAAAGCTCTACAAAGTTAAAGATCCTGCAGATATCTTAATTAGAAAATAAAATTCACACCAATGTTTCATAATACTTGTGGCATTGTTATAAATAATCATAGAAAAAACTGTAAGGAAGAGCTGAGTACATGAGACAGGAAAAAGAGGAGGGAAAAAACAAATAATTTGATAATCAGAAAAATTTAAAGGACGACACTAAATTCCTTACAACTTACTTTGCCTGCATTTCTTACCATAGCAACAAAACAGTACAGTAGAATAGATATTAAGGTAGCACAGAAAGGCAATTCTTTCCTTTAGGAATGCTTTCTTTATAACTCTTCATACTCGGTTACCTGTGACTGAATACACTGAACAATAGAGAATAAAAATATCACTATGTAGGGTATACATTTTTTTAAATAAAAAAGCAAAGTCCTTACACTGTTGTCCAATCTATCTATATGACCGACCACATGCAAATGAAGCACTTATATCACTGTTTTAAGCCATCTCTGGATAGTAGTGAAAAACAGTAAGTGCAAGTAAAGTAATCTTTATTGATATAATAGTTATTTCATTAACAGATAAATTCTGAACTTGGAAAAATCAGCCTTATATATTTCTAAATTGAGGCCTCTGTGGATAATTTTCATAGATCCAATTTAATAAGATGATCCTGTGAAGAAGGTTGAGCGCCGAAGAACTGATGCTTTTGAACTGTGGTGTTGGAGAAGACTCTTGAGAGTCCCTTGGACTGCAAGGAGATCCAACCCATCCATTCTGAAGGAGATCAGCCCTGGGATTTCTTTGGAAGGAATGATGCTAAAGCTAAAACTCCAGTACTTTAGTCACCTCACGCGAAGAGTTGACTCATTGGAAAAGACTCTAATGCTGGGAGGGATTGGGGGCAGGAGGAGAAGGGGACGACAGAGGATGAGATGGCTGGATGGCATCACTGACTCGATGGATGTGAGTCTGAGTGAATTCCGGGAGTTGGTGATGGACAAGGAGGCCTGGCGTGCTGCGATTCATGGGGTGGCAAAGAGTCGGACACGACTGAGCAACTGAACTGAACTGAACTGAACTGATATCTAATATATATTCATTTTTCAAAGGCTATCTGCATGTACAACATGAGCTAATGCTGAAACAAATCCATCTGGCAGGATCAGAAACAGACTGGGGAGGGAGGTGTGGCTAGACAAGAGCAACAGGAGGAATCCTGGTTGGGTACCTTGACTCTGGTGGTGGATACAGGGACCTATAAATGATAAAACTCACACAAAACTAGATACACACACACTGCTGCAGCTGCTAAGTCCAACTCTTCAAGACCCTGAACACACACACACACACACACACACACACACACGAGTACAAGTAAAACTGGGGAAATCTGAATTAGATTGGTGGATTCTATCAAGATGTTGGAATCCAAAGACTAGAGGACACAGAGTAGTTCCAGTAAGGGACTAGGTCCTGATCAAGGTACTGACTGGTTACAGGTATTCTGCTGAATATCAAATCTAGTTATTGTACTAGCATTTTGCAAGATGTTACCATCAGGGGAAACTAAGGGTACATGGAATGTATAATAATACAAATGTATTTGTGTTTCTTACAAGTGCATGAGAGTCTATAATTATCTTAAAAGTTTTAAAAGCTCAGTCTGGCACAATCCACCCAATTTTCACAATTCACATTCCAACACAAGACTCACTCACTCCCTTCCCCACAGTCCTCAGATATCTCTTCATAATAGCAATAGTTCAAAATTCAGGATCTAATCACCTAAATCAGGTCAAGATTCAAATGGTGTTCCTGAGTACTGCATCTTGAGTATAATTCTTCTCAATACAAAGACCTGTGGACTGAAGAGACTAGTTCTTTACCTCCCACACATCCAAAATACCCAGCTTTCCAGGCCAGGATAATCACAACAGATCTCCATTCAAAAAGGTAGGAGAGGAAGTAGAGTCTAGGAGGCGTGTAAATGTCACTGGTCTATAATAATTCGAATATCCAGCAGGGTCCATGTAACCAGTACCTTCATGAGACCCAGGTCCTATTCAGTGGGAGTATTTCTCTGTGTTCTGGGTTCTGCTCTCTTGATTCTACCATTTGAGTCACATTTCCTCTTCCTTAAAAAAGAAGCCTGTGTTTGTAAAACTTCTCTCAGCTTTCTTCCTGCCTGCAGGGACCTAAAAGTCTCTTCATTTCATGTTGCTTCATTCCAAGTCTGAAAGTGAAAGTGAAAGTGAAGTCGCTCAGTCGTGTCCGACTCTTTGTGATCCCAGGCTCCTCTGTCCATGGGATTTTCCAGGCAATAGTACTGGAGTTGATTGCCATTTCCTTCTCCAGGGGATCTTCCCGATCCAGGGATCGAACCTCGGTCTCCTGCATTGTAGACAGACGCTTGACCATCTGAGCCACCATTCCAAGTCTAGGCTCATATAAATAAATATTTTAAAATTTTTATAGGCTTCTTTTGAATCAATTTATTAATCCATTAATTCAGGCAAAAGCCATGACATAGATCACTTTGAAGTAAGTCCTTCTCAACCTTGGGCTCTCTGTGAGGCTGCTGTAGGACAAAGCCCATGGATTCTTAGAAGCCTTTCTGTTTAACAGACAGGAACCAGGAAGCAAGCCCTTAAAGATTCTGGGGGTGGGGTGCTTTTTCTGTGCCTGAAAGAGTCCATGAGGACTACCTCAAACCTTTCTGAGATTGTAAAGATATTATAGTTGCACCTTAGTTTCATTTTTGCCTTGAGACCACATTTCCCTAACTTCATTCTGGATGTGATTTTTGTTTCGAGGTCCCTTCTTACTTTGAGAACCCTTTGCAGGCTGGAAAACTGTCCTGAATCCTTTATATTTCCTCAAAATTGTTGAAAACAAGAATTCCTGTTTTAGTTCATTTTCCTCCATCCATATCTCATGAGATATAGCTAAAAGAAACAGTCGACAACACTTAAGACATTCTGCCTGGAAATCTCCTTTGCCAGATCTATCAGTTCACTAAGTACATTTCCTATTTTCCATGATACCCTGGGTGACAGTTTTGCTTAACCTTCTGCCACTAGACAATAAAGGTCTTATTTCCAGCTTCAAATACCATTGTCATAACTCTCTTTCAAGTCCTCACCAGCCATCACCATGAGTCCCTTCCAGGTTTCACCCACTGGCTGCTCCCATGTACTTTTCAGCTTTTGTTACAGTGCATTCTGTATCAGAACATATCAAATTACATTCTGATTATCTACTGCTGTTCCATTCCTGGGTTGAGAAGATCCCCTGGAGAAGGGAATGGCAACCTACTCTAGTATTCTTGCCTGGGAAATCCCATGGACAGAGGAGCCTGTCAAGCTACAGTCCATGGGGTCGCAAAGAGATGGACACAACTGACTAACACTTTCACTTCATTTATCTACTGCTGTATAACAAACCAAACTCAGTAGCCAATAAATAAATAAATAACACTTCTTATTTATTATTAATGCTTGTGTGTTCTGCAATTCAGGACCTTGGGCTGTGAGTAGCAGAAACGGCTATGTGTTCAGACTCTAAGATACCTGGACCTCAGCTGTAAAGATCCAAACAATTAAAATTAAACTCTAAATGTCTATCAGAAAAAAAACATGGTAAATCAGCTTGCAAAATCTTGCTTATATCTTTAATAAGCAGGCTAAGCTCAATGAGGTCACAACATGCTTTCAACCCCAGCTAAAATGGCAACAAAGGCCTTAAAAATTAAATGCTTTGATTATAAGACAAAACTAAATAAACCTTAACTGATTTAAAATTTAAATATTTCATACAGATAGGCACTGATGATCAGATTTTTTAATAACACCACTGACCATGTAAAGTGTTATAAGATACATGTTATTTTCCATTGAAAATGAAAATATTATTTGAGAAATCTCATGGCAATTCCTTCTAAGATTTCAATATGATATAAATTTACTTTTAATATTTTGGACCAGTTTGATTAAAGAGAATTTTTTCCTCCACTTAAAATGAAGTAAAGAGATACCAAGAACTCATGAGACAATAATTTAAATTATTTTTTAATAAATCTGAACAATGTTTAACTATATTTAAATTGAAGAGCTTTTGTTTTCATTAGATCACTTGTCCAATATATAAATTAATCTCTGATTTTCAGAATTTTCCTAAATATTAAGGTCTTATTTCTCATTCTTCCTTTCTGGTTCATTATATAGAGCTGAATCATGGAAAATTTATTTTATTAAGTAGACTTTTATATTTCTTACTCTTTATTTTAAAAGTCGATCCTCAGCATGATTCATTAAAAAAAAAAAACCTCTTTCTTTTTAAATAAAATGTACAGAAATAAAAGTCTAAACTGAATTACTGTTTACCATCCTGAATTTAACTCTGATTCAATTCATTGACTCTCTCCAAAAGAGAGACGGGGAGAGCAGCACCACACAACAAATTAAGTAACTACCTACTTATATTTACTCAAGGGGGAAAAAAAAACACGTACTCTTTTTTCTCTACAAATATTTATGGACAAGATCTATTATTCATTTTTTACATTTCTAATTAACTCCCATTATTAGTAAAAATAAGTAAAGTTTTATAGAAATCACAGTTGAACCAAAAAAATCCCTAGAGTTTTGTTTAATCTAAATTAATCAACCCTAGTTCTCTAAGCATCTCCCTTTATTGCTTGTCTAGACTATGCCAAAGCCTTGAACTGTGTGGATCAAAGCAAACTGTGGAAAATTCTTCAAGAGATGGGAATGCCAGACCACCTGACCTGCCTCCTGAGAAATCTGTATGCAGGGCAAGAAGCAACAGTTAGAACTGGACATGGAACAACAGACTGGATCCAAATCGGGAAAGGAGTACGTCAAGGCTGTATATTGTCACCCTGCTTATTTAACTTATATGCAGAATACATCATGCAAAATGCTGGGCTGGGCTGAAGCACAGCTGGAATCAAGATTGCCAGGAGAAATATCAATAACCTCAGATAAGCAGATGACACCACCCTTATGGCAGAAAGGGAAGAACTAAAGAGCCTTTTGATGAAAGTGAAAGAGGAGAGTGAAAAAGGCTTAAAACTCAACATTCAGAAAATTAAGATCATGGCATCTGGTTCTATCACTTCATGGCAAATAGACAGGAAAACAATGGAAACAGTGACAGACTTTATTTTGGAGGGCTCCAAAAATCTCTGCAGATGGTAACTGCACCCATGAAATGAAAATACACTTGTGCCTTGGAAGAAAAGCTATGACCAACCTAGACAGCATATTAAAAAGCAGAGACATTACTTTGCTGACAAAGGTCCATCTAGTCAAAGCTATGGTTTTTCCTATATGGAAAGCTATGGATGTGAGAGTCGGACCTTTAAGAAAGCTAAGCACTTAAGAATTGATGTTTCTGAACTGTGGTGTTGGAGAAGACTCTTGAGAGTCCCCTGGACTGCAAGGAGACCAAACCAGTCAATCCTAAAGGAAACTGGTCCTGAATATTCATTGGAAGGACTGATGCTGAAGCTGAAGCTCCAATACTCTGGCCACCTCATGTGAACAACTGACTCACTGACCCATGCTGGGAAAGATTGAGGGCAGGAGGAGAAGTGGACAATGGAGGATGAGATGGTTGGATGGCATCACCAACTCTATGGACATGAGTTTGAGCAAGCTCCAGGAGTTGGTTATGGGACAGGGAAGCCTGGTGTGCTGCAGTCCAAGGAGTTGCAAAAAGCCGGACATGACTAAGTGACTGAACTGGACTGAATTGAGTCTTCTGATACAAATAAGGAAAACATGGGGTGCTGTTTGTTCCTGACAGATACTAACAGCCAATGAAAATTACATATACATTTAAATTACAGAAAACTGTATATAATTATCATTTCTTTTTTTTTTTAGTTTTTTTTTTTAATTTTAAAATCTTTAATTCTTACATGCGTTCCCAAACATGAACCCCCCTCCCACCTCCCTCCCCATAACATCTCTGTGGGTCATCCCCATGCACCAGCCCCAAGCATGCTGTATCCTGCATCAGACATAGACTGGCGATTTGATTCTTACATGATAGTATACATGTTAGAATGCCATTCTCCCAAATCATCCCACCCTCTCCCTCTCCCTCTGAGTCCAAAAGTCTGTTATACACATCTGTGTCTTTTTTGCTGTCTTGCATACAGGGTTGTCATTGCCATCTTTCTAAATTCCATATATATGTGTTAGTATACTGTATTGGTGTTTTTCTTTCTGGCTTACTTCACTCTGTATAATCGGCTCCAGTTTCATCCATCTCATCAGAACTGATTCAAATGAATTCTTTTTAACGGCTGAGTAATACTCCATTGTGTATATGTACCACAGCTTTCTTATCCATTCATCTGCTGATGGACATCTAGGTTGTTTCCATGTCCTGGCTATTATAAACAGTGCTGCTTAAACTTGCTAAACTAAGGGGAAACAATCCTTCTGGTTTTTGTATTATTTTTTAAAAAAACTACTGAGATAATTTTTTCGTTTCCATTCAATCTTGCTATTACTTTAACTCTATGAAAATTGTTTTAAAAAAGAAGAAAGGCAAAATATTTTAATCACATTGTCTAAGTGAAAAGCAACTTGGTTAGAGCACTGATATACAATCTTATATTTTATCTTTTAATGTAGTTGATATACAATATTATGAAAGTTACGGTATACAACTCAGCCATAAAAAAGAATGAGATTGTGTCATTTGCAACAATATAGATGGACTTGGAGGGTATTGCATTAAGTGAAATAAGTCAGACAGAGAAAGACAAATACTATATGATATCACTTATATGTGGAATTTAAAAAATAAGACAACCTCCTATTTTAAATTGATAAAGTGGACAATTTACTAAGGTCACAGTAATTAGGAAAAGTCCTCACTAAAGAGGCAGAATGTGACTTTTATCCTGAATGACAGGAGCACTTGCAAAGGCAGAAGCAAGGATATTATAAGATGAAACCTACTTTTCCCTCTGATGGAAACTGTCAAAGTTGACCACTGTTCAACAGAATTTAAATTTGAGAAAGGAGGCTGAGAGTTTATCAGATAGTATCTGAAAAAACTGATCTGAGCAAGTGGGTCCCTGAGCAAGGGAACCAATCAGTTTTGTTCTAGAAATGAACATTTCTCAGATAAGACAGAAGAACTCTGTAGATGATCCAACTGGATGCACGACTTTGACAGGAAAATACAGAAATGGGTAAAAGTAACTGAAAGCTACAGTAACAAAAAGCAGAAAGCTTCCCTCACAGTAATGCCTGATGTTAAATCTCATTGCCAAGCCTAAACATTCATTAAGAACACAAAAGCTTAGTTATTCTCAAAGGAAGTATTAGCCTGAAAATCCCAGCTAGTAGACAAGATGATGGAAAATTAAGCATTAAAAGGCAGCAGAAGACCCAGGAGGAAAACCTTTTAGGGTCAGCTAGGAAAGTACCATCCTTATTTATTCTGCCCTTTCACAGAGACCTCTTGGAAAGTGAGAGGTTTCCAAGGATACCACAAGTTCTAAAGAACCAGGCAATGGTGCCAGCTCAATCCCTGCTCTGAACTTGAAGAAGAATGAGCTCTCATTCAGTCAAGAGAAGAGAATAATTCCCAAATAAGAGATTTAAAATACCCCTACCCATACCACTTTTCCAACAACTCCTTAAATAAATAAATAAATAATCAGGAATGTGGTCTTGGAGGTAAAACCAGGTAAGTTCCATTTATATTTCCAACAAAATCTTGCTAGGATTCCAAAGTCTCTGCAAACTCCCCGGTGTCTGTTTTGTTACTTCCTGTATGTCTCTGTAGTGAATAAAATCAAAATTCTAAACATAAAGAAAGAGAGCAGGCACTGTGGGAGAAAAAAATTGACAAAGGAAAATGGGAAGAAAAAGTCAAATGTTATACTCAAGGTCTGGAAAAGACAGAAGAGTATGCAGGCAGGTGGCCTGTGATGGAACAGGTCTCCAGATTTAACTTGAAACAAGTTTCCAATGTTTCTTCATGGGGATATTGCAGGTTAGAGCAAAGAGGAACTTAGTCTGGTTATGTGGTTACGTGCTGATGAAAACTGCATATGGAAATTATGCCCATAATTTTTAATACACATTAAATTAAGATATACTATTATAAGCAATAAAGGAGTTATTTCTTGATATCTAAAGACATTTCCCCATTCCTTTTACATATTTGAGCTTTTGTCCATAGTAAAAAATTATAATTTCAGCTCTGAAATATTTTTCTTCATTTTCTCTTTTCATCTCTCTCTTAAGGCTGACAAAGAAACGATGATGATCAGGAAGAGGGATAAGGTGATAAACAGGGTAATTATCAAAGGAAAGAAAGAAGAAATATCAAATGGATCACGTATGAGCAGCAGTACAAAGCTTCCACGGAGGTTGGGACACTTAGTTTAGAAACAGACGCTAGGAGTTCCCTGGTGGTGCAGTGGATAGGAGTCCTCCTGCTAATGCAAGAGCCATGGGTTTGATCCCTGATCCAGGAAGATTCCACACACTGTGGAGCAACTAAGCCCATAGGCCACAAGTACTGAGCCTGCGCTCTAGAACCAGTGTGCTGCAACTGCTGAAGCCCACGCATCTAGAGGACGTGCTCCCCAACAAGAAAAGCCACCGTAGTGAGTCCTCACACTGCAGCAAGAGTAGCCTCCACTTGGCACAACCAGAGAAAGCCTGTGCAAGGCAACAAAGATCCAGCACAGCCAACAAAAAAAGAAGTACTAAAAAAAGAAATAGCATGCCGGAAGAATGCATATTCTTTCATCAGATACTGAGTACCAATTAAGTACAAGCCACTAGACCACCAAATTGAATGTAATGGACTTTTACAGTCTTCATGTATGGTTACCTCCCTAAGGTATGAGAATTTTTACTGATCTTTATTTAACAGGCAAGTCAACACAAGTTTACTACAGCAAAGTTGCAAACAAAGAAGGAAGGCTAATATATTGGGGTTTCCCTACCTATTAATCTAAGTTTAAAAACCTTCTGGAAGAAGCCATAGGTCATTTAAGTCCTCTTAGTTCTTCTCCAAACTTGAATCTACTTTCTCCCCTTGACAATACATGACTGCTTTCTAAAATGAAATTGTAGCCTATAAAAATCATCCAGGCATTTGACATAGTAGGAGTCTCAAGTCTTGCTTCAAAAACCATAAACAACTTTTGAATATCTTAGGAATTCAAGATAGTACATTAACACCAACACATTGTATTAGTTGTTCTAGGATAGAGAGTTCACATTGGACACATCCAGCAACAGGGAACAGATCTGGGAATTTACTGGGTTAAAGTACACACCACTCAAGCCATCTAAGCCTGACTGGCTAGTGTGTAAGTGTTCGCCTCTCATCGTATCGTATTTTTCCTCTGTCTTAATGCTAGCTTCTTCCTTTCTGTCACCCCCTAAAGGTATTTCTTCCCAAAGTTCTATCGCCAGGACTCTATTCTTACTTTACCCTTATTCCCTCCTTAATTTAACTCACATTTGTAACTGAACCTTCTTTCTTCCTTCCAAATTTCAGATTTCTGATAACAGTATCACAAGTCTCAGTTAATTAGTCATGTTATTTTTAAATAATTTTACAAATTATTTTAAAAATTTCTTTCTTCCTCAAGGCTTACAACTAGAAAACCTCAACTTTTTAATTCTTCATTTTCATTCTTAATTTTTCATTTCATTTGCCACCACCCTCATTCAAGGGCTTTTCAGCTGACATCAAGACTACTAGGACAGCCTCCTCACAGTCTTTGCCATTAGCCCTTTCCCTTTTTCAGCTCCTCTTACACATGCCCTCAGATTAACTGTCCTAAAATAGAATTTACTATTTTCTGAATATGCTTTAAAAAAAATGACTCGAGTACAGACAGAACAAAACTTTCATCCAGAAAGGTTGAAAAAGTACTCAGTGAAAATTTGGAAAACCTGAGTTTTCCCAGCTAAACCTCACTCCATTTTTAAACAATGGCATAGCATATCCTTTATGTCTCTAAAGACCCTGATGCTGGAAAAGATTGAAGGCAGAAGGAGAAGGGGATGACAGAGTATGAGATGGTTAGATGGCATCACTAACTTGATGGACTTGAGTTTGACCAAGCTCCAGGAGATGGTGATGGACAGGAAAGCCTGATGTGCTGCAGTCTATGGGTTCGCAAAGATTCAGACACAACTGAGTGAAAGATGTCTTCTCTGGGTATGTACCAAGTTTTTATGTGTTGTAAACAGATAAATAGTAAAATAACTAGGTCAGGCCAAATAAGCAGTTTTCAACCTTTTTTAAAGTTTTTTATTTAAAAAGGAGATTAAAAGAAGATTCATTTAAAGGTGAAAAGATAAGCCTCAGAATGGGAGAAAATATTTGCAAACAAAGCAACTGACAAAGGATTAATCTCCAAAATATACAATCAGCCCATAAAGCTCAATATTAAAAAAGCAAGCAACCCAATCAAAAAGTAGGCAGAATACCTAAACAGACATTTATACAAAGAAGACATACAGATGGCAAACAAACACACAAAAAAGATGTTCAACATTGTGAATTATCATGGGGTTAGTCGCTAAATTGAGACCTCCATGGACTATAGCCCCCCAGCCTCCTCTGTCCATAGGATTTTCCAGGCAAGAATACTGGAGTGGGTTGCCATTTCCTTCTCCAAATTATTATAGAAATGCAAATCAAAACTACAATGAAGTATCACCTCATACTAGTCAGAATGGCCATCACCAAAAATCTCTACAAACCATAAATGCTAGAGAGGGTGTGGAGAAAAGGGAATCCTCTTATACTGTTGGTGGGAAAGTAAATTGATATAGCCACTGTGGAGAACAGTATGCAGGTTTCTTAAAAACCTAAAAAAGATCTACCATATGACCCAGCAATCCCACTACTGGGCACATACCAAGAAAAAACCATAATTCAAAAGGACACAGGTACCTCAGAGTTCACTGCAGGACTATTTACAATAGCCAGGAAGACATACATGCTCAGTCAGGTTCAACTCTGCATCCCTACTGGCTGTAGCCCGCTAGGCTCCTCTGTCCATGGGATTCTCCAGGCAAGAATATTGGAGTGGGTTGCCATGTTCTCCTCCAGGGAATCTTCCCAACCCAGGGATCAAAACCGTGCCTCCTGCATTACAGGCAGTTTCTTTACCACTGAGCCACTGGGGAGGCCCAAGACATGGAAGCAACCTAAATGCCCATCAACAGAGGAATGGATAAAGAACAAACGGTACATATATGCAGGGGAACGTTACTTGGCCGTAAAAAAGGAGCAACACTGGGTCATTTGCAGAGACGTGGATGGACCTAGAGACTGTCTTACAGAGTAAATCAGAAAGAGAAAAACAATATTGCACATTAACACATATATTTAGAATCTAGAAAAATGGTATAGATCTTATTTGCAAAGTAGAAATAGAGACACAGACATAGAGAACAAACATGTACACAAAGCGGGGAAAGGAGATAGAGGAGGAAGAATTAGGAGACTGGGATGGACATATATACACTATTGATACTATGCAAAAAAATAGATAAGTGATGAGAAAACACCGAATAGAGCAGGAAACTCTACTCAATGCTCTGTAGTGACCTGAATGGGAAGGATATTAAAAAAAAAAAAAAGTGATACATGTATTCATAGAGCTGATTCACTTTGCTATACAGCAGGAATACAACATTGGAAATCAACTATATACTAATAAAAAAACAAAAGAAGATTCATTTATAGCATAAGTAACTAGTTAAATTGGAGTTCCATTTAGTAAGAAAGAGAAAATACAAGAAACTAGGAATAGGTGAAAACTGAGCTACTCTGGCTAACACAGAGGAAGCCAAGCACCTTCTGGTAGGATTCTCTCACTCTTGCTCCTAGGCACCTTCAATGGTCCTTCCACTGCACCCCAAAGTCCGGGGAACTCAGCATGAAACCACTGAAAAAGATGACTTACAGTTTTAAAATGCTACCATCTGTTAGCGAAGCATTGATCTTGAGTTTGATTTTTCTACTTTGGTCAACCAGCTCTTCTTACCATTCCTTAAACATACCTAGGATTGTTTAAAAATCAGCCAGTTTTTGAAAATCTCCAAAATAAATTTATAAGTTTCAAATCTCTAATAGAAAGTTTGATATGCATGCTACTTTTGAAAGAGCATCATATTTCTGTCATTTATGTTATGATGCTATTGGCAACATAATCACAGTCAGTGCAACATCTGCCTCAAAAACAGTTAATTAAGGCCTTTCCATCTTCTTTTTTCCACATTCACCAGAAATTAGACTTTAATAAAATCACATCAGTGGGAGGAAAAGGGCCAAAGATGAATCCATGAAACAACATACTTTGATGAAACAATACGTTATTTTTCATAGTGAAACAAACTACGAAGTCAGATCTGCTCTGCTGTTTTACCTCTTTTCCGTATTAACTTCTTCACTTACCTCTTTTTGAATTTTATGTCTATATGCTGGTTTAGTCACTAAGTCATCTCCGACTCTTGTGACCCCATGAACTATAGCCTGCCAGGCTCCTCTGTCCATAGGATTTCCCAAGCAAGAATATCGGAGTGAGCTGCCATTTCCTTCTCTACAGGATCTCCCCGACTCAGGGACTGAACCTCCGTCTCTTGCATTGCAGGCAGATTCTTTACCAACTGAGCCGCCAGTACCCTGTATCTCTATATAATGCAGTAAATTATTCTGAGAGATTAGGTGAAGTAGAATTCTTCCCCAATGTGTTTATAGTTTCCCTGATTGTCTCCTGTTATGCATGTTTACCACTGAATGGCTGAAGTAACATATTGCCCCACAGGAAATCTCAGGATCAAAAGTAACAGGGAGAATATCTGATAGCTCTTAGCAGTACTTAGATGCCCCCCAGAAGCCATCCTATGCCCAAGGACAAGTTGATAACACTCATACACCTCACAGGTAAAGTGATGAATGTAATTCTTCAACACAGCTTGCACAAAAACAGAACAAAATAATCAACTTATGTTGTGCTATAAAGAATATAAGCTGGTTTATAGCACTTATATTTGGCAAGAGAAATTAAATTTAATCCTACAGGAAATGAAAGCAAGAGCAGAAATAGTATGGCAGATAAGAATAAGGCAAAAATCTGCAGCAACGTGGATGGACCTAGAGAGTGTGATACTGAGTGAATTAAGTCAGACAGAGAAGGAGAAATATCATACAACACCCTTTATATATGGAATCTAAAAAGAAATGATACAATTGAACTTACAAAACAGAAAGAGACTCACAGACTTAAGAGAACAGACTTATGGTTGCCAGGGGGAGGTTGGGTGGGGGGAGTGGGCAGGGATAGTTATGGAGTTTGGGATGGACATGCACACACTGCTATATTTAAAATGGATAACCAACAATGACCTACTATATTGCACACAGAACTCTACTCAATGTTATGTGGCAGCCTGGATGGGAGGGGAGTTCAGAGAAAACGGATACATCTATACGTATGGCTGTGTCCCTTCCCTGTTCACCTGAAACCATTACAACAGTGTTTGTTAATCAGCTATACTCCAACACAATATAAAAAGTTTTTAAAAACATTTAAAAAGAATACAGCAAAAAATGAATCTCATTACAGTGGTCCTTTGGTATCTGTGGGGAAGTGGTTGCAAGATCCCGACAGATACCAAATCGGCCCATGCTCAAGTCCTTGACATTAAAAAAAAAAAAAAAAAAAAGGCACAGTCCAGTTAGCCTTCTGTCTCTGCAGATGTGGAACCCGTGTGTCCCTCCCCGTTGAGCTGAACAACTACCAGTATTGACCGACAAGTATATTTTGGCTCCATCTTTGTTTTAGGACAATTAAGGAATCATCTATTCATACTAGAGAACTACAAATATAATCGCTGTTTTGACAGTTTTTATTATCTTAATGGATTTAAAATATAACTTTATTTGTTCCTAGTCTATCAAGAACTCTAGTTTACATGTACTGTTTAGGAGAATTATGGTCCAGTGTGAGACTTTTCATCCATCTGAGCATTTACTAATTATGTCTACTATATGCCAAAACTGAATACATATCAAAAGTTATGTGTATTTATTCTCCATATTCTAATCTATTTCTCTCCATATTCTTACATATCTGTAAGTTTTGATGAGTCTACCAGTATCATGCTATCTCCACATATATTATTCAAACTTCTTGAGAGAAGGTCTCTTTTGCCACTGAGTGTGGGAACTATGTCTGTTTTGTTCACCACTACATTCCCTAGAGCCATGCCTCCCAAAAGCCTCTGCTACCTGCTTTGATTCACTTATTTCTTTACAAGCTGCCATTTTATCTCAATTTGTTTCCAAATACAAAGTGAGTAAAAGTAGCACTAAATGACCTCCTTGCAACTACATATTCAGTTATATTAAAATAAGAAGTGATAAATACTTATTAGATAATATTTTAGTCATTCATTTATATAAACACAAAACATGATTTGAACATCTCCTGTCAGGCACCCTGCTGGGTAGAAAGAATGAAAAAGATAAATAAGACAAAGTCTATTCCCTGAGGAAGCTCACAAATATTAGAGAAAACATCCTATTATGAAAATCTAATATATAGGGACATTCAGGAGATGGACAGAGGATGTTATAGGATCATGGCAAAGAATGCACCTAACTCTCTACAGTAGTTTCTGCACAAGTATCTTTCTAACATACAAAAATATTCTTCTCCTACTATTTTATATACATAATAGGTGTTTTATATCATTAAAAAAAACTACCCCATCTCTACAAACCTGTAGCATAATTCTTTTCAGATGTTATAAACACTCTCTTAGGTAAGAATAAAAAAAACAGCCACATTTTATCAACAATCATAACTCAAGCCTATCACTTTACCTAAACAGTTGAATGATTTAAAATATTTCCAGTCTAGCAATTAACAGACTACTTTGTTCTGTGGATATTTATTGAACACCTATTATTTGACAGACCCAGGGAAAGAATGGGTCTAATCTTCTCTGCTCTCAAGAGCTCACTGTAATAATGCAATTTCATTACCATCATATTACTAAGGCAATAATATATTTTGACTCTATCTTTGCTTTAGGACAATTAAGGAATTTTCTATCCATGCCAAACAACTAAAATTATAATCACTGTGTATGTTTTTAGTTAAAAGTTTAGTAGCATGCATTGACATTTTTGCTAAATATTTTGGAAATAAACGAAAGCAGAAACAAATTATTAAATAAAATAATTCTATGTTAAACTGTAGCAGGAAAAAAAAATCAGTAAACATTAATTAGCTCCACATGAAAGCACTGCCTGAGATTTCAGAGTGAAATAAAAACATACTAATGGGGAGAAAAGGAAAGCTAGTCCACTAAACTTTATAAGGTAGCAGGTATTACTTCTAATCACTTGAAATGATGGTTTACTTTTCAATGATAATATTGTATGTATATAATAATAATTTTATATTTAGATAAACCTGGTTTTCACTTAGGTTAAAAATAACAGGCTAACAGGCCAAGCAAGATATCTCCAAAATAATCATCCTAAAATCTCTGTTTTCTTACAAAATAAGTTCTTAATTACTAAATTTTCCTCCAGCATTTCTGATCTTATTCTGTACTCCCCTCTAGACAAATCAACAGGTGACACACTTCATAGAATCTGTCACAGAAGAGTAGAAACACAGGCTTCTGTGTAAGCCATCCCTACATTTTCTCCATCAGTTCTCAAGGATGAACTATAACAATGCATGAAAACACATGAGAAATGACAGTGCTCATTCTTTTTCTAAAGTTAATTACTATAACTGATCTAAAATCTTGTCACTTTAAAATAAAAAGTATAAGAAGCCATACAAAATAAATTTGAGACACTATGTAATTTCATAAAGCAAGCATATGGTTAACCACCACCATCTCAGAAGCCCAGGCCACAAGCCCCATTTCAATCAGAACCTCTTCCTACCTCCCATTGTCCTGACAAGTACAGTAGTCATTTTCTTGTGTTTTTTATAGCTTTGTCATCCAAAAGTACATTCCTACACACTATTAACTGCTGATTTCTAAAGATATACTTATTTTACAGTTGGTACTCCATACAGATTGTAAATAATGTATTTTAAAATATAAATGCAAGAAGATGAAAATTTTACTCATTTAAATGCTTCCTTTCTTATTTTATTTTTTCTCACAGTAAGTATGAACAGGGTGTTGTTTTTTTTTTAAGAAAAAGATATTAATTAACACTGCATCTATAATTATTTCACAAATAAAATGATAAATGACAAAAATCTATATTCTTAAACAGGCAATGGTTAGAAAACAAATCAAAAAAAGTTAAAAACCAAAAGTCAAAAAAATGTTGATGGGATAATTATTATCAGAAAAGTTATGGGAAATTATAGAATGGCTCAAAAAAACATCTATTCACTTTACCTATCTCTCTTTTAGTATGTGTATTTACCAAAAAAAAAGGTTTTAATGGGAAGTACTACATATGTTTATAAATATAACATGGTACATGAAAACATATGACCACTTCAAATTTACTGGGTTTTATTTTCTAATTTTAGAAGATTAGAATGCACTGTAAGGTGAAATTTGATCTGCTTTAAAGTAACTTTCTCGAATATAAAATATAGAAATATATAAAAATAAAAATCATGCATAATCCCAATGTCAAAAGATAACCGCTTTTAACATTTTATCCTATTTTTTAATTAAAAGGATTATTCATAATTTACCTTATTATCCCTCTACTATTTCTTTTTAAAAAGCAGTTTATTCTTTCATTATCCATTCAATCTCAAAGATAAATGAAGACTATAAAATAACAGGACTTTTCAAGTGTATCAGAATTTACACATGGAAGTATTTTTTTATTCTAAAAATGCAGCTAATAAATAAAATATTTTTAAGAATGTTTCTTTGAGAACTACCTTGAAATTCAGTGGGTATATATATATTAACCACTATTCTAAAATGTTTCCCAATGGACTCTAATATAACAATATAACATGACAGAATTTTACCAAAATCTGTTTGTTCCTGTTTCCTATTTCTTCCCTGAGTCTTTCAAACATCATCTACACCTTAAACATGAATCATGTTGATCATTCAGAAACTGTCTACTATCAAGAATTTAGGAAATCCCACCCACAAAAATTACCATAAAAGTGTGCTACAGGAAACAAACATTCTTAAAAATCCAATTGCAAAATAAAATTACATAAGCCAAACTCTACCTTTACAGCAACCTCCATTTAAAGAAAGTTTAGAGATATATTACCGTTAATTAGAGATGTATTACCATTAAAAGTAAATTGACTTAAAAAGGTATAATAAAAATTCCATCTAAGAAATCAAATCTCTTAAAACTAACGTTTAAGATAAAAGTGAAGACTCTTGAGAGTCCCTTGGACTGCAAGGAGATCCAACCAGTCCATTCTGAAGGAGATCAGCCCTGGGATTTCTTTGGAAGGAATGATGCTAAAGCTGAAACTCCAGTACTTTGGCCACCTCATGCGAAGAGCTGACTCATTGGAAAAGACTCTGATTCTGGGAGGGATTAGGGGCAGGAGGAGAAGCGGACGACAGAGGAGAAGATGGCTGGATGGCATCACTGACTCGATGGACGTGAGTCTGAGTGAACTCTGGGAGTTGGTGATGGACAGGGAGGCCTGGCGTGCTGCGGTTCATGGGGTCGAAAAGAGTCGGACACGACTGAGCAACTGAGCGAATGAACTGAACTGAACTGATGAAACACTTGATAAAACATGTGCTAACTGATAACCAATTGCAAAATCCAAATAATGAATTTTTTCTAAACTACATTTTCTTAGGACCAAATTAAATGAGGAAGAGTTATTCTTCCTATAAAATCTACTCTAATTTCACTCCTACCTCTGGTCATTGCTTGTTTTCAAAAACCTTGAAATATTTAAGTGGGCTTCTAAAGTTAACAAGTGTGAGTACTCTCTGAAATACTGAAAAATGCCTTATCAATGCAAAATGATTACAATGATAATGGCTAAGGCAAGGACAATGGTGATTTATCCAATGCTTCCAAGAAGGAGATACTAGTTCAGTGTTCCTTTTAAGATCTCCATGGTGAATAGACGGTTGTATCTTTCTATACAATGGGATTTTGAAAAAATTCTTATATAATTGATTTCTTAAGATGTAGATCCATAAATACTGTATGTCATTTACAGCAGAACACTGGTACTCTCTAACGCCATCTAGTTGTCAAAATTATCCCATTAAGGGCAGGCCAAATCTAGGCATGTCTTTCCTGACGTAAGAGACAGATGAGATGAGTATCTTACTCTAGTCAGAATCTTCACACTATTCATGGTTGGGTCTCTGTTTTCCTTTATAGCCATTACCCCAAGGGTGAAAAGGGAGAATCAGATTGTTTAAATAAATGCCATGTCCTGGGCCCTGTCTTACCTGCCTTTTCTGTGCTTTTTCTTTATATGCAGCACCATCCCTTTTACTCACCTTGTCCCCAAGAGCTAGTGTTTAGCACACAGCAAGCTTTATGAGTACAATCAATATCCGATGAAGTAATCACAAGCAGTCTCACTTTAATCAGTTTAGTAAATGTTTAAAGTATTACACAGTCCCTGTCAGATGCCCAAGATTTTCACTGAAGTCTGCATACTCTTCCTTGTGCTATATTTGGGGTTATAATTCTGGCTATTTCCACTCTCCAGTCTAAGGCTGAAATACTTCCTTTGGAAGAAGAAGTTCCTTTTCCTTTTTGAGGCCTGGTTCTGGTTTTAAAGGGTATTTACACAGAATGATGCCACCCTTTCACCAACTAAACATGCGTCCCTCTGGTAAATTTTCAGGTACTTAAAATCGATATTTCCTCAGGCTCCAGGCCTAATTCCACTTCCTCTAAACCAAGGAAACTGGTTTTCCTCCATCCCAAACTCAGTCTGCGGGTCTTATGGTCAGTTCTGCAAACAGTGTTTTCCTAGCCCCTCTCTCACTGAAGCACAGTCTCACTGAAACTTCCCAGGTGATCCAGAGGCTAAGATTCTGAGCTCCCACTGCAGTGGGCCCAGGTTTGATCCCTGGTCAGGGAACTAGATCCCACATGCCACAACTGAGATTTAGCATGATGTAACTAAGGGATCCCACATACCACAGTGAAGATTGAGGGTCCTATGGTTCTGACACTGAGACCCAGTGCATTGCAGCCAAACAAATAAATTTTAAAAACAAAACAAAACAGTCTTGTCATTATTAAATGCCACTTTTCCCTAAAGAAAACCTACTCCCCCTGCCCTCCACCTTTCTTTTACAATTCTGCTTCTTTGTGCCATCAATTCTCTAAAATCACATTTATAATTCTTCTTAAAAAAACACACAATATATATTACCTAGTCACGGATAGTCCACTGCCCTGAAGAACTTAACAAAAAGTCCATATTTTCATTTTTTGTCCAGATAGTTTTGCTCTCTTATCTTGTATTTCCTTTAATTCACAATAAATTTACTTACGGAACTGAATACAGCCTTATAATAATGTAACTCAAAGTTGTAAAAAGAATAATGTAATACTTCTATATATCTTTTAATGGAAATGCAGAAGAAGAACTTTTATAACATTCTTATGATGACTTTTTTGTGGAATAATTACTACTTAATTTTTATATATAGGCAGTTACACAAATCAGGCACACTTAAAGGTAAGAAACACCTCTAATAGCTTGAAGTTAGGACTACTCTCTTGCCCTAAGCTTCTTCAACAAGACTCACACATCCATTTTTGTTTCACTTTTAAAGTGATAAGCCTATTTCCCAAGAAAAAAAATAGTAATTCCTTAGGTACCAAAGGAAAAAAATGGATGGTCCAATATATTTTTCAAGAACAGTGGTTAAAAACAAAACTGACAATATAGCTTAGTAAAACTGTACAGAAACTTACGTAATCATGGAAGGCTTTTGCTTCACTTGAATGTTCACATGTTTCCCGTCTTTCTGGAGCTGCACAGTAGAGATCCCAAAATACACTAAAAAAGTAATTATAGAAACATTAAGAAAATCATATAATGTCAAATGAGAGAGCACAATTCCAAAAACAGAAGGCAAATATTCCTTACACAGTATGTGTTTTCTTCTTTAGGACAAATATTTATTTGAAAGATTTAAATTCAGAGAAGGCTCTTATTGTAGTAATAGGTATAACCTAGCCATCATTCAGAAATGCTAAGATTTTTCTAAAATGACAATAAAAAAATTAAAACTGTCATTCTTAATTGTCTTAAGAATGACTTAAACATTTGATTGAAATAATTATAATACTTTTCACAACTTTTCCATGAAGAATAAAAGATTTTTTAATGCCAATAAGAATAAATTAACTTTATTTTTAAAAGTGAAACTCACTTTTTAAAGATAATTTTATTGTCCAACCCCAGGCCAATACCCTAACCATTAGGTCACACCTGCCAAATAAATATATTTTCTTAAAATATCCTCTGGTTTTCCTTTGAAGATAGGTTGGTCATTTTGAAAATTAAAAAAATCACACTCTCTTTTTTTTCTTCCTATTCAAGAGCAATAAAAGCAAAACAGAACTGGCTGGGAAAAATAATTATACTGCTTACAAAACACATAAAAATTAACAATCATGTTTCATAAAATTAACAATGAACATGAACAAGGGATTCAAATCAAGAAAGCAAATGTCTGAAAGTCCTAATGATAAACAAAAGCAGTTTTACTGATCAACAAATATTTTTTTACCGTACATTTCCCTCTCTAGAGAATTGGAAAGTATGCTAAGCCAAATGGTTAATGGCATAAGTTTAGGAATAGGACGTATCTGAGATAGAAGCTGGCCCTTCCACCTACTAGTTCAATTCGTTTAAACAAGAAACAATTTTCTCCTCTATAAAATGGGGCTGTTGAGAAAATTAAATTGTATAAAACAAGCACAGGGTCTTACAGTAAACATATTATTAATAATATAACTAACACTATAATTAGCTTGCACAAAAACTTAAAATGCATACATATTGTTAAGGCAGGTCATTGGGCTGAGAGCACAGTTAACAATGGCACAATGAACCTCGGTAAATCAAACTGGTCTCTTTGTTTTGACCTTTGAAGTCTCATTTCATCTGGATCTCTCTTCTGAGATAGGATAAAACATTCTCTAGGCATTATAACAATTAATTCAGCAAAATAAGATTACTCTTAGAGGCAAAATATATGAAAGATTAAGTACTGCCATTTATTTCCTTTTAAATTTCTACAATAAGCAAGAAATACAAAGCAAACAATAAAGACCAAATTAATTCAAATAATTTCAATTTCTGAACTAGAGTGCAAGCAGTTTAAAGTTGTGCTTGGCTTTCCTATATCCCTTTTGGGATAAAAAGTATAATAATTATACACAGACAGGGATACAGCTTTAAGTTTTCCACCTAGATCAGGTGTGTTATGAATTATTATGTATTGCAATTATACTTATTTTCATGTTCTTAAGGAACTTCAAAGTTCTTAAAACTAAAATTTTATAATGGCTGCCTTTAAATTGTATTTAATCACAGAATATTATATGCAATATCATGACAATGTTCCTCTTTATGGATTTAGTAAGTGGTCAAAAATTTATAAGAGCCAGAATAAGGATAATAAAACAAATTACTAACATAGCATAACTTTATATATAGTGTTTCTAATAATCCTACAGTATTAGATATATAAAAAATATATAAAAATATACATTATTTTCCTGAATAAAGGTAAAGAAATATAGCCTTTTAAAAACATTTACCCAAAGAAGAAATACACTGTTCTACAATAATAGAGATAAGGTGAAGTCTTAACCACTGGACTGCTAGGGAAGTTCCTAAATTATTTTTAAAACAGCATACAGGTATTAAAAATATTCTAGAAAGACTCATAGAGTTATTATGGCCAAAAAATTTTTATTAACTATAAGTAAAATTTGTCTCAATTTCCTTTCCAATCCTTTGTATTTAGTGGAAAATTCCAAGTTGTTGTTGTTGTTTACAATGTCTTCCCACCAAATCATCCTTTGTATTCCACATTCCTTCCCTACTCTCCAACACATTTCACTTTTTCCATACAGTCTGACCACTTCTGTTGTTTACTTTCTTTCTTGCTAACACTATTTATTCCCTTCTTACTGTGATTATACTCCTCTTTCTATCCTACTTGTTGCCTGCTGCTGCTGCTGCTGCTGCTAAGTCGCTTCAGTCGTGTCCGACTCTGTGCGACCCCATGGACGGCAGCCCACCAGGCTCCCCTGTCCCTGGGATTCTCCAGGCAAGAACACTGGAGTGGGTTGCCATTTCCTTCTCCAATGCATGAAACTGAAAAGTGAAAGCGAAGTCGCTCAGTCCTGCCCAACTCTTCGAGGACCCCGTGGACTGCAGCCTACCAGGCTCCTCCACCCATGGGATTTTCCAGGCAAGAGTACTGGAGTGGGATGCCATTGCCTTCTCCCCATCAGAGTGCTAGCATGCTGCAAAATTTGACTTTTCCACTGCCAGGCGACAGAAACTGGATTCTTATGATAACCTTAGTTATTGGTTCATTTTTTTCTGCAATGTTATACATATTTAATTACAGGATATAAATACATGAGCCCAAAGATATTCCAAAAGGTTTTTATATATAAAATTAAATTTTAAAGTTTCTTCCATTAAAAGTTGAAATAGGAAGTTTTAAAAAGTGTGTATTTTTAAATTATACAAATAAAAAAAGACATTAATTTCAGGGGAAAGAAGTTCCTTGGCATTTGTATCCCTGAAATTCATGGAAGAGAGCTGGGAACTTTTATTAAAGCATATTAACAGGAAACATGGTTTCAAGATGGATTTGATCACAGTGAGCGTAATGAGCACAGGAGAGAGGCATAAAAATTACAACAGTACTGGGCATGATACAAACTGAAAGAAGAAAAGAAATCACAAGGGACATCATATTAGGAACAAGAAAAACATTTCCAGAAAGTAAAATCACACACTTTCCCCTAAGCCATACTAAAGGGAGACATTTCTCTCGTCTCCAAGGCCTCTGCCCCTCATTTCTGCCACACTTTATTCTGCATTTTTGTTCACGTTTATTCTCTTTCAGCATCTTCAATCTCCCCTACTCTTTTTACCTCCATCTATATACATGCTGAAATCTATTCCAAAAATAAAAATACAAAAATGCTAGGTACTATTCTATGTTGTTAATCCTGAAACTACTATACATATCACCACATACTTCAACTATTCTTCATAACCCTGGAGCTGGAAAAATGGAACATAACAGTCCCCTAAATTTCATGTTCACTCTTCCACTGAAACTGTTCTCCCCAAGAAGATCTAAGAAAACCTTAGTTCCCAATTCAGGAAAACTTTTTTTTTAACTTATACCTGCTGCAGAATTCACTCTCTCCTTTGAATACCTTTTCTAGTTTCCATATATTATTCTTCCCTGATTACCCTCCTTCCTCTCTAGGTATTTTCTTTTGAGGCTCCTCTTTGTCTGTTTACACTTAAATGTTGACCTTCCTCAGAGTCCCAACCCCAGGCCCTGTTCTTACTTGTTACACTGTATATTATTATAATTGTGGATACACGTCATTATACATTTGCCTAAGGCCACAGAATGTACAACACCAGAAATGAACTGTAATGTAAATTATGGACTTGGTGTGATTATAGTGTGTTAATGTAGGTTCATCAGTTACAACAAGGGTACCACTCTGGTGGGGAATGTTGATTATGGGAAGGCTATACATTGTGCAAGCAGGAGTTATATGGAAAATCTCTACCTTCTCCTCAATTATGTTATGAACTGACCGAAAACTACTCTAAAAAAATAAAGTATTAATTTTCAAAACAAACAAACAAACAAAGAGATCTTTGAAACAACGGGAAAAAAAAGTTAGGACCCTGCTGGACTTAAGGCCCATAGTCATGTTTAGCTACACACAATGATCAGAAAAGCTTAGGATCTGGGCAATGTCCTGAAAGAGGGGATCCTTAGCTTTTCATCAGTTCTCAGAAGACCCCATAACTTCAAAATCATTAAGAATCACTCATTTATATCGATAAAGCAGGCACCTCAAAAGCTACATTTAGTAGTTTTAGGGAAGAACATTAAAAACACTGAAAATAATGTACCTTTTGCATGTGCTAGACTTAAATGAAAATAAATATGGCCTAAAATATTTATGTGCCCTTTATTTACAATTTCTTTGATATCTATAACTAAGTAAAAACTACTAAAAATACCAAAACCACAGAGAAAGAGCTCCTCTGAATCTAAGAGCCACGGAAAAAGGAAGAGCCATAGCAGATTTAAGAGCTGCACCTACTGATAAAAACGACCGAAAAACTGAAGTCTGATAGAGCAAAAAGCCAAAGTATTCAGTGACTTATTATCAACCATCTACAGGAAGAGGATAGGCTAGATTCATGAGGAAGGGCGTAAAAGAGAAGTGGGTGTGAGAAATGGAATTAATTCTATAATGAAAAACTTAAAATCTTCATTTTGTTAGCCCACTAATCCAATAGGGACAGACCTCTAACGTGGTTTCTTGTGTCACTTTATAGACATAATAGGAAACATAAAATATAAGGGTGTCGATAAGTGGGGAAACCTCAGTTACATTCAGCATTTATAGTCTAGATCTAGATAGCATAAAAACAGCTTATGTAAAATGAAAAACTGACTTTTAAAACATTATGTTATAAGATGTCAGTCTTAAGCCCCAGGAAAAAGCACAACAATAGTGCTTAACTGCAATGAACCGTTATTCCAAATACAGGAACAACTTTGAACCAAAGGACCGCACCTGTTCCTGCCATACGTATTGGGAGACTAACAAGGGAAACCCACAATCATAACCGACCAAGTGTGGTTCCATTCACCATGGGACTTCTAGTAAAGCACGTTTTCAGGAGAGAGAGTAAAAAGATGATGGCATTAAGTAACAGACCAGGAAACCACATTCACAGCTCTAGAAGAGAACTTTTATTTTTGTTTTTTCCTTTTAAGTATGATGCTAAGAGATAAGTCTATAATATACTGAACAGGAAATGCTTCTAAATGAAGAAATTTTTTTAAAAAAAGAAAAGAAAAACTTTAGCTTGTCCATTTGAATACCTAGACTAATAATTGCTGCTGCAAAATGTCACAAACCTGGGTGTTCTGGTGCCACAATAAAATTTATAAGTTCTGATATCAACTGAGCCTTTAATACTGACTGACCATTTGTGTGTACATTCCTAGGCAGTTCTATCTCTGAATCTATCTAGAACTATTTCAAACTTTTTTAGACTATTCTAAAAATTCACCACCACCACCAGCACAAGTCACAAGGGTGGGGCCCTCATGATGCAATTAGTGCCCTTACATAAACAGCCGTCAGAGAGCTAGTCAGGCAGTCAGCATGTGCTTGCTCTGTCTCTCTCATTCTGTTATGTGTGCGCTCTCTCTATCCATGTGAGGACACAGTAAGAAGGCCACTATCTACAAGCCAGGAAGAGAGTTCTCATTAGAAACAGACCATGCTTGGCAGATTGAACTCGGGACTTCTGGCCTCCAGAACTGTGAGAAAGGTAATTTCTGCTGTTTAAGCCACCCAGCCTATGGTATCTTCTTATGGTAACCAGAGTTGACTAATACACACTCATACTTACAGCTGGAGAGTCCAAATTGGTCACAATTCCATCTTGACTTAATAGCAGTATCTTTAAGTTAACTATATTTAATGCTGGTTTTGAGCTTGTTTTTTTTTTATTTTTGTAAGTGCTACCTTTCAGAAAATAATTGCAGAAAATGAAAAAATATAAATGAGAAGCACGAAACCACAAACAGGTACGTGCAAGCCTAGCGAAATGCATCATTAATCTAATGAAAATGGAATAAAAGATACTTACCACCACCAAGAATGTAAGAATCCTGGTGGCTCCCCCAAAGTGATGTTCTTTTCCCATCTTATCTAAAATGAATAAAACAGATATTAAACACTCCTAATAATACTTTCCCCACACATATGACAAAGCAATATTTTCCCACTTAAAATATCAAGATAATATATAGGATTTTAATCATTTTCATGTTATTCTTTATCCAAGTTTTACAAATACTCATTTTATATTATAATTTGCTGACTGAATAGTCGGAGAGAAATTGCCACCATTATTTTCCTGAATTTGCTTCCCACTGTGTCAGAATTTCAGAAGCGATTTCAGGATCCTAAGGCACATGAAAATCACAATTATTAACACCAATATGGAAATCAGCTATCACCACTAACCCAGACACTTGCAAGTACTTGGGCTTAATATGTACAGACTCCAAATTAAACTTCAAGGATTGAATTTCTGAATAAGTTTCTGATTTGAGGGGATGGAACTAAGAAGGCATATGTAAGAATTTTAAAAGATGGTGATATTGACTTTCCAATTATTTATATTTCAGATGAATTGAAGTTCACTATAATAAAAATTTAAAACAAGGTCAATATTCTCAAAATTAAAAGTTCTGATTAAATGCTTTTTACAAATTAAATTTAAAAATTGCAAAGCTGAGTGTGTATTTATACAGTGCCTTTTCTAAGCACTGGATAGCATTAAGAAGAAAAGATGAAAATCTTTGCATTCAAGGAGATTACATATTAGAGGAAGGATTGCTGTTGTTTAGTCGCTAAGTCATGTCTGACTCTTTGCAACCCCATGGACTAGCCTGCCAAGCACCTCTGTCCATGGGATTTCCCAGGCAAGAATACTGGAGTGGTGGTCATTTGCTTCTCCACAGGATCTTTCTGACCCAAGGACTGAACCCACATCTCCTGCATTGCAGGTGGATTCTTCACCATTAAAGAGAAGCTCAGTAGGGAAAACAGACCATAACAAACAAACGCCCTTGCCCCATGCCCCCTCCAAAAAAGACTGCATTTATACTAAAAGGTGACAAATGCTATGGAGGAAAATAAAGCAGTGAAGGAGGATAAAGAGAACAGACAAACTATAAGAAGTTATAATTTCAGCTAAGGTGATCCAGCTTCAAGAACAAACAACCCTTATATATAAGTATAGCTTTTAGTTTATTAAATAACTAAAAAATGATTTAACAATATTCCAATCAGTAAAATGTGCCCATTGGCCCTTACCACTACTAGGAGGCAAACAACTATAAATACTGACTGATTCAAAGAATTCTTTTCGTCACCTACTATGGAAGACGTTATCTCAACAGGATAAAAAAAAAAAATTTTTAAATAAAAACTCATAATGTGATTCTCAATGTTAAAACAAACAAAAAAAACTCTCTTTAAGGAAGAGATGTAAAACTTAAGCATAATTAAAATCACTGAAACTGACAGCATTTTTACAGTGCTTATGCACACAAAATATAAATCAATGAAAACTCTGATGTAAAAAAGCAATTTGCTCTCAAAAACCAGAGAAACTCTCTGAAGATTAGAAAATTATGTATGTGATAGCCATTTTAACAGCTAAAAAGTGAAACTCTAAGAGTTAATCAACTTAAATTTATAAAGTCTAAACATAAACAATGAACCAGAATATGTTATATAAATGGAAGTCAGACCCTAACTTGAATTCTCCAAAGTGAAACATTCGAATTTTTTTTTAAATCTATGCTACCTTTTATCTGAAAATTTCCGGTGATCAATATTTTCTCTCTTTTGGTTCATGAAAAATAAGAAATGGTACTTAATGAGTCTTATGAGAAATAAAGCTCTGACAGCCTGCTAAAGTTATAATTTAGTCAAAAACCTGTGTCTCATCTTTTCTCCCAATCTTTTCTCTTACCATCTTTTCCCAAGTCGATGTCTTTTTGAAAGGGCATAATGATGCACCTCACAGATGTGCCCCAGACATACTAATATTCCTAATCCCTGGAATCATCCTAAGCATATAAACAGGAAGTTTTTCAAAGTAGAGTCCTTACGTTTCATCTCAGCTCATCTTGACTTTTCCTAATACAACTGTGAAATACTTAAAAGGAGAATGTGAGATGACTTATGAAGACTCAAAGCGGCATGACTAGGTCTGAATGACAGACTGTGCTAGAGGTTATTAGACTCACGGTCTAACAAGAGTCCTGCTGCACCGCATCACCTACTAAGCAGTCATTTTCTTGCACTTTCACAACTTCCACAGCCAGTCATCAGATGTTTCAGGAGATAAGGTACTCTAGGAAAACACCTATATGATTTATATTTGATACGGTCTTCTATAAGAGGAAGTCTGAAGGTAATGTATTTGGATTTTAAACAATATGACATCTTATTACTCCTAAGAGAAACAAAATGTTTGACAAACATCATCTCTTTCATCCTCAAAATACTCTTTTCTATATCATGAGGGAAGTTCACCTTTCTCACTTTAAATCACAAGTCTATGGAAGAAATAGCTAAAACTTTGGTCAAACATATTTAAGTTAACACAAAAGTCATCCTGTCACAGTTATTCAGTGAACAACAACCAATGTGCAATGTATTTACAAAAAGGAGATGGTTCTACACAGGAATTATGTTTCCATAGTGAATGGTAGTCTTTTGCCTCCAAACTAATTACTATTCTTGCTACATGCGTGCTTAGTCGTGTCCAACTCTTTGTGACCCCATGGGCTGTAACCCACCAGGCTCCTCTGTCTATGGGATGTTCCAGGCAAGAATAGTGGTTGGGTTGCCATTTTCTTCTCCAGGGGATCTTCCCAACCCAGGGATCGAACCCATGTCTCCTACACTGGCAGGTGTATCCTTTACCACTGAGCCACCTGGGAAGCCCCAAATACTATTCCAGATAATACTTATTTAGAGAAAGCATGAGGTGATATTCAGGAAAACAGACCCTGATCTACAGAAAACTTTGTCACATTTACTGCAGCATTGTTACAAACAATGAAAATTAGAAACAGCCTGAGAAACGTTCACCAACAGTGAATGCAAAATAAAATTTACTACTTAAACACTACTGAACAGTGTGTAATCATTAAAGAGCATAAGATAAATCTATACGGAAAAAGCACTATGATAGACTGGTTTTTCAAATGAGATTAAGAAAGGCTACAGAATAATACATACAGTATAAAACCTTTTCTGTTTAAACATATGTGTGAATATGTATGTATGAACTTGGTTGCATGTATATTAAAAAAATGACACCAAACTTATAACTATTATCTCTGGAAAAAGGTAAAGAACTTTCATTTTGAAGTCATATTCATACATATATTTTTTTAGCAAACATAATGATGGATGAGGTTGAGGAATAGCCTGAAAACACCTCTAAATGTCAAAAGTCACTTTAGAAACAATTCTTCTGCTATCTAAGAAGAGGCATTTTCTGTTGTACTGAGTTTCATGGGCTTCAGGCTTGTTTAGGTGCTTAAATGGTATCTATGCAAATAATTTCTATTTTTTCTTCTTGTATTATCCCAGCCTCTGTATGTATTCCCTAGTCCTTAGGCTTTTGCTCTTTAAATCCTCCACCTCCCTTCCTTCCATCATCAGTCCAGCTAAAAGCTGTATTCTCCTGTAACCTTGTAAATTGCAAGGCCAATGCCTACCACCATACTTTACATCTAAGGGCCTTGTCTGTGATTAGGTAGTATCTCTGTAATACGATCTAGTGTTTTCAGCATTTCTACATAAATGCAGAGCCAAACACTGAATCATGAATGAACAGTATACTGGCAAGAATAAGATATGCCATATGGTTTATAAATGAAAATTATAAATTTCAATGAACATACTCTCTGATACAGCAATTCTTCTAGGAATTTATTAATATGGTCACATGTGCAAAGTTACATATAAAACAATTTTTGATGAAACATCATTTATAATTGCAAAAGACTGGAAACAATATAAATGTCCATTAGTAAGGGGACTGGTAAACTATACTATGGCACAGGTCATAGAATGAAAAATGCTACAACCACAAAAAGAGAATATTTACAAAGTTTAGCAAACTGACAGAAAACAATTAAAGTCAAGTAAAACAAAAATCAAAGCACAGTAAATGTGTATAATAAAGAATCTGTGATAAACACACACATACATACAGATATACTTATTATTTCAGCATTATTTGCTCTGGCAAGGTATACTAGTCATTTATTTACCTATTACCTCTCAGCCCCACCCCACCGTCCTATATCCTCCATTCTACACTCAGTACTTGGATTTTGAAAATTACATTTCCTAGTCTCCTAGCCAGCTAGTTTCCCTTAAGTTCTATCAGGAGATACTACTAGGAGATCAAAGGGCAGGAGGAAGAAGAGAAGCTGCCTGCCCCTGGCTCCAAAAGAAAAGTGGTTGCTTGTTGCAGAAACAGTAACAAAGTAGAGGTGGGGCAATTCTGGATGCTGGTAGCACCTTTTTTGGGGGGTTCAATGGCACCCCACTCCAGTACTCTTGTCTGGGAAATCCCATGGATGGAGGAGGCTGGTGGGCTACTGTCTATGGGGTCGCGAAGAGTCGGACTCGACTCAGCGATTTCACTTTCTCTTTTCACTTTCATGCACCGGAGAAGGAAATGGCAACCCACTCCAGTGTTCTTGCCTGGAGAATCCCAGGGATGGGGGAGCCTGGTTGGCTGCCGTCTCTGGGGTCGCACAGAGTCGGACACAACTGAAGCGACTTAGCAGCAGCAGCTTTGTCAGTGTGGGACCACCTCAGATAATATAGATCTACTTCACCAGCATCGCCAACAGCACAGCAGTACACCCGAAGCTCATGAAATCCAAACTTTACAGAGTATTCCTAAATCCTTCCATAGTTTTTGAAAACCAATATTAAAAATTTAATATCATAAAAGAATAAAGTTAGTTCCTATGTTAAGAAAAGAATCTGAATACCTATGTATAGGCTTCCCTGGTGGCTCAGATGGTAAAGAATCTGCCTGTAATTCAGGAGACCTGGGGTCAATCCCTGGGTTGGGGAGATGTTTCTTCCTAGAAAAATTCCTGAGGCTTCTGAGTTAAATATAATCTACTGTTTACACTAATTTTCTAAAACCATCCATGTATAGAAGTATAGGTGCAGCTATACACTAAATGTAATAAAAGTTAAAACTTTTACATTCGAATTTTAAAAATTAAAGCAAACAGATGTACAATAGGAAGAAAAATCTGACTGCCCTCTGAAGGAGATGTAATTCAAAACTGTGCTATTCAACGTGGTACTCATTAACCACATGTGGCTCTTTACATAGAATTAATTGAATGTTCTTCGATTTTTCTAGCTACTTTTTAAGGGCTCCGTTGTCACATGTGACTAGTGGAGAATTTACTAAACAGCAGAGATTAGAGATCATTTCCATAATCACGGAAAATTTTAGAGAATAGTGCTGTTCTGCTTTAGAAGGAATGCAGAAGTCTTTATAAAGGAAATTTTTTTCTCGGGAAATTGGCAAAACTCCTTGATGGGTCCTTCATATTTCTGGCCCAGAAAGGCAGAGGCTCTTAGAAACGGTTTGAAAGTAAAGAACAGATAGCCAATATTCTACATAATAAAATAACAAGGATTTAGGAGGCTGCTAATAGTCTCCAGGAAGGAGTACTCTGGGGGTCTGGGAGTATTCAGAAAAGGAGCAATTGGCAAAGTTGTGAGGACTCAACAAGACAAAAGGCAGAAGGAGTCTTCAGGACAACAGCTGGTGAGAAATTCTCTATGGCAAGAAGACCAAAGAACTTCAGGATAGTTGTGTCTAATATCCGAGTCAATGTTGTTGCTTGTGCTGTACTTAATCAACGCTTAATAGTCTTCAGTTTTTCCCTAACTTTCAGTAAGAATCCTTCATACCCAAGAGCAATGCGTTCGTGGGGCTTTAGGCTATGAAGGCAACAGGAAAGCTGAGGCAAAGAAAAGCTATCAGCCGTAAGGAAGAGTAGCAGTGCTGCAATACTGAGTGAGGGCAAGAAATTACAGCAAGTGAAACATTAACAACCTCCCCCTCCTTGTAAGCCCCAGAGATATGAAAGAGGACCTCAGACAATGTGTCACATTAGGGTTTGAGTTGGAGTCATTTTGGCAGAAAAGGTAACCCTAGGAAGTAGGAGGGTTGTGGGCTCTCCAAGTGACAGACACTTGGAGCTATACGGCACATATGGCACACAGGCTATATATTTATATTATTGTTGTTCAGTCGCTAAGTCGTGTCTGACTCTTTGCAACCCCATGGACTACAACATACCAGGCTCCCCTGTCCTTCAGTATCTCCTGGAGTTTGCTCAGATTCATGCCCACTGAGGTGGTGATGCTATCTAACCATCTCATCCTCTTTTACAGTTTTATTTTTAAAGAAATAAATTACACAAGATAGAGAAGAATTTTCAAAATAGCACTTTTGAGCACTTACCACATGCCAGGTCTTTCAAGTTATTTCATAGGTACTAACTCATTATTATCTTTTTTTTCATAATTGAGAAAATGGAATAAGCAAATATGATTTAGAACACAATTCATATCCAGCAGTGAGGCCCCACAGTCATTGCTCTGACCCATTATACTATGATGCCTCCAAGTTAAAGTTCAAGAAACATAAGGAAGTCACTACTATTATTTCCTCTCTTCACATAGATGAAAAAATAAACAGAACAGAATTTTTGAGTCTATGGAGTTCAATAATTTAGCATTCCTAACAAAAGCTGAAGAAGCCACCCACTAGATGTCTTTAAGCTTCTATTTCTGGCTACCTTACTGGCTAATTTATGGCAAATAAGGGTTAGTAATATAGTATAAACAAGGTAAAATTATTAAAAAGAGAAAATCTGGATCTCTGCAACACTTTTAATTTTATTTGCCTCATTCTGAGGCACAAATGCCATGCAAAATTTCAGGAATAAACAGGAACTATCTTATCTAAAATGAAACAATATAATCCAGCAAAAAGACAGTTTGTAATGAGTCCAAAGTAACATTTAGGATTTAGACATGGTTTGGAATCTATGATGAATCAGAGGTAACAGTGAGCTGGTCAACACAACCTGGCTAGACAAATGTTTTAATTTCTATTGTTAGTCCAATGCTACCTCTTTTAACTAGGAAAAAAACTGCTGGACTATGGATGTGAGAGTTGGACTGTGAAGAAGGCTGAGTGCCCAAGAATTGATGCTTTTGAACTGTGGTGTTGGAGAAGACTCTTGAGAGTCCCTTGGACTGCAAGGAGATCCAACCAGTCCATTCTGAAGGAGATCAGCCCTGGGATTTCTTTGGAAGGAATGATGCTAAAGCTGAAACTCCAGTACTTTGGCCACCTCATGCAAAGAGTTGACTCATTGGAAAAGACCCTGATACTGGGAGGGATTGGGGGCAGGAGGAGAAGGGGACGACAGAGGATGAGATGGCTGGATGGCATCACTGACTTGATGGACGTGAGTCTGAGAGAACTCCGGGAGTTGATGATGGACAGGGAGGCCTGGCGTGCTGCGATTCATGGGGTCGCAAAGAGTCAGACATGACTGAGCGACTGAACTGAACTGAACTGAATGAGTGTCCTACTATTTTGACTGATAACCAAAGCTACCAAAAGCAATCCAATTTCTGACAGGCTAAGCTAAGGGCACTATCAGAAAGGCTAAGCCCAAGTGAGAACTTAGATGCTGAGATTCACATCTTCCTTGCTCAGATGATGCCTGGAGTTCCGACTTGACCTTCTCACAACTTCATCCAGAAGGCAAACCCACACAAAATGAAAGAAGTGGCCCAGCACAGAAAATCCTGGCTGACAAGGGCTCACTAATGTCATAGCCATCCATATCCTCACTCATCCTAAGGGAGAAAGCCAAAACTGGTAGAAGCATTCTACTTCACCTTGAGCCAGAGTGAGAACATTGAATACTTGAGTAACTGGTACCACTTCAGTCATTTCCTTTTTATCACAAATATCCAATTCAAATAAGTAAGTCTCATTTTTTAAGTTCCCTGTTTAACAATTCTGAATTAGGTAAAAATCTAGTATAGCGTAAGAATTTAGGTAACATGGTCCTTTACTACACAACTGACTCAGGAAGTCATTCTACAACGTGCTGAATGTCCTCTGTCCATGAGATTCTCCAGGCAAGAATACTGAAGTGGGTTGCTATGCCCTCCTCCAGAGGATCTTCCCACCCAGGAATCAAACCCACGTCTCTTACATCTCCTGCATTGGCAGCTGGGTTCTTTACCACTAGCACCACCTGGGAAGTCCCATTCTACAACAAGCAGTCTTAAATTTTCCAGACCATCCAAGTGAAAGTAAAGAGAGAGAAAGCAATGCTACATAGGATATAAAGCTATAAAAGATTACACTGTCCATAGTTTAAGAGGATGGGTATTCACACAGACACTACAGTACAAAGCTAATGATTCTATTCTTTTACTTAAAAGAATAAAAGTTCCCTTTTGTTGAGATGATAAGCCCAAGCTTCTTGGCAGAATATGCAAAGGCTTTCATGTTAAGAATACACTATCAGCACGGAGAGGTGGAGCCCTGAGAAAGCTTTCCTAGGAAAAGCTACCTCTGAGCTAGTCAAGGAGAGAAGGGGAGGAGATTTTCGGCAGTGAGAGACGCCTTCTGGTATGTATTGACAAACACAAGCAGTTGGTATGATGGAAACTTAAAGCGTGAAGGACAATATAGCAAGCTATTGAAATTTCACCAACTGAAATTATAGTCAACGGTCCCTATCTGCAGGTTCCACATCCACAGATTCAAACAACCACGGATAGAAAATACTTGGAAAAAATGTTCCAGAAAGTTTCAAAAAGTCAAACTTGAAGTTGCTCACAATGGGCAACTATTTACATATCATTTACATTGTATTTACAACTATTGCACAGGATTTGCACTGTATTAGGCATTATAAATAACCTACAGACGATTTAAAATGCATGCAAAAAATGAGTGTAGGTCATATGCAAACCCTGTGCTGTTTTACATAAAGGACTTGATCATCTGGATTTTGGCATCCCCAGGGGAAGGGGGCGGGGTTCCAGAACCGATCCCCAGTGGATATGGAGGGATGACTGTATCTAGAACTCCAGGGTGTACTCAGCAGTGGCCTATTACAAATCTACCTCCAAACTTTCATTTTAAAATCAAGATAATTTTAACTATACAAATATCTGTGTGTGTGTATGTTTGTATATATTTGTTTTTTAAAACCCTACAAGTATTTTTTATTGCAGTATAAAAATTCCTTTTTGAATACTTTAACACCCGCACTCCCACAAACTACTCTGGAATGTATATTCTTTCAGACCTTTTACTTTACTTCACATTCATAAATATGTACCCACAAAAATATATACTATTGCTTTATGTTCAATGGTTTTCATGTAACTATCCTGGGAATCACATACACTCATCTCCAAAGTCCAGTAATACTGTATATCTTCCTGGTGACAGGAGTTTATTTTCAGCTTAACTGATTCCCCTTGTGAAATCAAACCAGACTGATAATGGAGAAACCCTCAGTTTTGTATTCCAAATGCAACTGGAGAAAATAAAATCATGGTAAATACTTGTTTAAAAAATATGCAAATCTCTTCTGAAATTATAATTTTATTTTTACCAAATAGCACTAAAAACAGTTGTATTTCCATTTTCCATTGAGTTAAGAAGCTATCAGTACAGTATCTAGTTATCCGCTCAATCTACATAACTTATTTGAATCCAAATATCTGAATGTCCTTAAATAAGTTAGCAACATTTCTTTTGTTTGATGAAATGATTATGAATGTTGGCAAGAAAAAACAGATTAAGAAAGTTGAGCCAATTCAAAACAATTCTTTATCTAGGAAAAGTGATCAGTAACTCCTTTCATCAAGTTTTCAACTGCATTAAAACAAAAGTTTAAAATCTCCATAACTGACTTTAGTTTCTTTTAAATATAAGTTGGCAGTAATTAAGGATATAATTATTAAAAGTATCCTGTTTGCAATCTCCATTGCTTCCTTTGTAACATCAAACAGTGATTGTGACTCAGAAAGGTGATAGACCAAGCCTTCTAACTAATGATTTAATCAGGGATAGATACATTAAACTTGTTTTGATTTAAACATACTTTGAAATCACATTTTTATTACACTGCATATATTCCTTCTATGGTAAAACAACTGACTTAAGTTCTGAGCATACCTCTCAATTTTCTTACTTGCAAATAGGCCCCAATGGTTCACGTACACTAATTAATTAGTTTAATTAGATTGGGGGGATACATGTGTTTGTTTACTTGTGTGCTCGTTGGGGGATAGTGAATCTCAAGAAGGCTGTACCTCAGGCAGGGACTTTGGTCAAAGGGTTGCCTGTCATGTCCCTGACCTTGTAGAAGGCAAACTAATGAGATCATTGGAGACGACAAAATTCTGATCAGCACTGTCCCACAGAAACGTAATCATAGGCCACAAATGAGAGCCACGGATGTACTTTTAAATTTTCTAGTAACTACTTTTAAAAAGAAAAATAATGCTAGTAATTTTATTTCACCTAATATATCCAAAATATTATCCTGTCAATGTGACCAAATTTTTAAAATTATTGATATTTTGTATTCTTTTTTTCACAGCAAGTCTTCAAAATCCAGTGTGTAACTTCATATTTATAGCACTTTTCAATTCAATCAGCCATATTTCAAGTGCTCAAAAAGCCATAGTTAGCCAGTGGCTACCCTACTGAACAGCACAGATACAGAGGGAAAAACAGGGGCTTGGGAATTAACATGGACCTAAGATTTGAATTCTAGCTCAATAACTTACTAAGCTGTGTGACCACAAACTAGTTATATAGAGCCCTGTAATTGTTATCAGTAAATCAGAAATAATACCAGATGCCTGGCAAATTTCTTAGAAGAACTAGAGATAATATGCTCACACATAATGTAACTCAGTAAAGTCCTCCTCTTCCTCATTATTACATATATTGAAGAAGAAAAGGTAACACTATGAAAGCTAAAATTTAAGGTTTAAAAATTGTGAAGAGAAAAAGAGAAACAAGAACTTGAAGCAAGATTATCAAAACCTTTTCTAACTTAAGTTTGGTCATCAACCCACTATTATCTATACAAAATAAAAACAAAAACCATATTTTCCAAAACTGTGAATAATGCCAAAATATTTCTAAAACTAGAGACATGATGGTGTTTGCCTTTTTTTCTTAAAGCAAATATGCTTTCTTGATTATTGTTGCTGAGGGTACTATTAGTTTCTATTCCTCAGGGGGGATAAATGGCTAGAAAGTTGAGTAGGAAGTTATTTGCATGGAAGTGGCATTTTGGGATACTGCAAATGCTTCCAATAATCTGCAAAGACTACATTACGCATTTGGATAACTGAACATTCACTATTTTCACATAACTGTTACATTTTATTTTTCATTCACTTATATAGGATATCAAAATACAATACAGAAAATATACATAACATACCTCTGATAAAAATGTTTGGGCCGATTTCTGAGCTCCTACATGGAGCAGATACTCATATACGTAGAGTGCTAACCTGGGAAAAGAATAAAATATTTATTGAGAAGAGGTATATTTAAAATTCATTCTTTAAACAACCCATACACCTTTTCATTACGAAAGTATTTTTCACACTAACAGTGACAGAAAATCAACTCTTCCAACATCTTTTCAATGGGAGTTTATACATGTACATTCAGAAAGAACTTAATAATTAAAATAGGACACAAAAGAATAAGATACATTGTATCTTTTGGCAAGAAACACTTAAATTGTCTTGTATCATCTAATTTATCATACCCTAAATTCTCTTTTGTGTCTAACATGAATTATCAATTTAAAACCAAACATTATAATAATTCCCATAACCTATGTTAAGGTATAATTATTAGTATAATAAATAATTGGACTTTTAAAACAACACTATATCCTTCCATCTTTTTAGTGAATGTTATGTTATTATAAATTTCAGCTGTTTACACATCCATATGCCAAAATGGATGCTGAACATCCACTGTAATATTTGTTCAGCACTTTCTCCTTATTCTTTAGATGTTCTTATTAAACCAACAATATTTTAGTTAATAAGAAACTCAAATTAACTGCAAATCACATCATTAAGTAAACTTTGAAGATACTAGATTATATTAGGCATTTGGGGACTTACAATTTAAAGGTTAACACAAAAGTACATATAAATTCATCACTCAAATATAGAATATTAAGTATGCACTATCCTCCTATAGTACTCTCATTAACTAGTGGATTCAGAATTTTAAGCTAGACCATGTGGCTCAATTTTAGTTAAGCTGTTAACAAAATATTATTCATAAACCCAAATTAGTCTGAGGCAGTATTTTTAATGATATCTTGGACCAATGCCCAGATAGCTCACAACACTTCAGTTTCTGCTACACTGTATTTACCAATATTGAGCCAGGTTTACAGTAAACAAAACAATGTAACAATAACCACAATTCTGTGCAGCTACACCATTTATCTTGCCAAGTGAATTTATGATTGTTAAAGACTGATGGCATTTGCAAAAATGAGTATTTTCTTCATGTTTATGAAAACATAACATGTACTTGCTATGAAAAGGGAAAGCCTGTATATAATAATTGCTCTGTCCATTTAATTATTTCTCCATTCCCAAACTGTCAGACACTTAAGATGAGAATCATTCTGTAGTTACTAAGCAGCGTGAATAGATACATGTTAAAGTTACTCATAGATGAAAAGCATGTTGTTGACAGGGAGCATAGGAATATAATTTAGAAACATCTATTCTCTTCAAGTTGAATGCCATTTCCTAGGTCAGTGCTTCTCAACTCGTCTTCTGCCCTAACACAGCTGAGGCACATGTCATATATCTGTGTGATGCTCCGTGGGGAAGGTTCATACCCAACATACATCAAATAGGATATGGGAGCTGAAATATTCCTGTAGTTTCAAACAAATAAACCCCACTGGTGATTCTTATCACACATTCTTCACACACACATATTCCACATACCCTGTCCCTCTAGTACCTGCTTTCAACCCTATCACATGATGCCCTGACAATGATGGCAGGTTTCATCCTGAAAGAGAAAATATCCGCGAATTTCGCCTGGAGAGACCAAAGCCTCAAAATTGCCTGCCAGTGGCATCATGGCCCTCCTGCTGTTGCCCTAGAGCCTCACGTTATTCCTGTGAGTTGTAAAATCTTGGGCCTAGAGCCAAACCAGTCATGAAGGCTAGAAAAGAAAGCCAGGTCCAAGTCAAGGGCCCAGTGGTGAGGATGTTCCACCAAGGTGGAGAAGCTGTAAGTTGAGAGGCACTGAGTGAAGCGGGGACATGGTGGCGGATCCAGGGATGGGGATGAGGCAAGAGAACTGACCGCAGAACAGTCAAGGCCAGGGCTCGGCTTAGCTGTGTCCTTGTAATACAAACCATTCCTTAAAGTTGAGCAAGCCACTTCCTTGGAATCTCTTCTTTGTAATATTAAAGAAGATAATATATTTCTTACATGTTCCTCCCAATTAATTAGGTAACAAAAAGTGTATCTCTTTATGAGTAGAATTTAAAGCAACAATCTCCCCTCTTTGAATGACTCCAGGACAGTGATTCTAAAAGATGTATTGGTGGGGGTAGAGAGGAAGGGGTTTCAAACTATAAAACTAAAGATTCTGAAGCATCTTCCTAGGTGTGTGCCTGTCCTCCTATCCTTCAAATCTCAGCTGTAACAGCACATCATATTTTTACCAACAGCATAATAAAACAGGACAGGGCTGAGAAAATCTACCTACAACACCGCCTAACATATCCTAACATTCTATCACCTCCCTGGAACAAAATGAATGCTTCCCAGGCAGTCAGACCTGTGCTCTGGAAAGAGTGGCAGGGAGCATCAGACAGGTGAATAGTTAATCAACTCCACTGCCACGGTGACTATGAAATACATCACTAGCAAATCTCTGAATTTCGCTTCTGTCATGGTGTCCAACTCTGCAACCCCATGGACTATAGCCTGCCAGGCTCCTCTGTCCATGGAGATTCTCTAGGCAGGAATCCTGGAGTGGGTTGCCATGCCCTCCTCCAGGGCATCTTCCCAACCCAGGGATCAAACCTGAGTGTTTCACACCTCCTGCACTGGCAAGTGGGTTCTTTACCACTAGCGCCACCTGGGAAGCCCGCCTCTGTGCATAGGATTTTCCAAACCCATCTCTTAAGTCCAATCCTCTCTACCAAGCTACAAACCAGCTTCTCCAAATCAGTTTGAAATTTCTAGCAAGGCAGTTCTCTCTTAACTTGACCATGTCCAGCGTTAAATTCACCTTCTCCGTCTGTTTACAGTACCCGTGCTCACTTTCAAGGAAACATAATTTCTGAGTCAGTTTCCTCATTTGCAAAATGGGAAGGATACTTTCCTTGCAGTGCTGTTGAAAGGATTGGAGAGCACAGCAAATAGTAACAATGACTGCAACAGTTTCAGCTAATTATGTCACATATTACATTGCCAACCTAATTATGTCGCAGCTAATTCTGCCACATATTACCAAGTCACCAATGCCACGGTCGCTCCCACATTTGCCATTCCTTTCGCTCCTCCCCTGCTCCCCTGCTTAGTGGTTCTCCTGAAGGGCCACTAAGCGCCACAGTGACAGAAGTATTTATTTTACCTTCAGGTACAGATACTGTTGATTCCCATTAGCTTCCTACAGAGGCATGAGGGTCACCAGAAATAAGAACCTTCAGCTGGTTCTGAGGGAAAAGCCCTGGAATAAATTAATTTTGTATGAAGACAAATGTTTCCAGGGGAGTGGGGAGTGACACCTGTCCATCTGTGCACATGCATCACAGCTTGGTCCCTTACCCAGTGACATGAGGTCACCAAACATTTTATTCAGATTCAATTTCTACTGAACAATGAAAATCTAAAGGTAAATACTGAATGTACAAATATTTTAAATGAGTACACTGTCATATTAACATGTTCCTTTTCCTTTTTAGGATCTTAAGAAATTTATCTACTTTTGAAAAAGCACAGAGTGGCTATTTAATCTAACGGCTCATGAAATGAAAAAGCGAAAGTTGTTAGTCAGTCAGTCATGTCTGACCCTTTGTGACCCCATGGACTGTAGCCCTTCAGGCTCCTCTGTCCATGGAATTCTCTAGGCAAGAATACTGGAGTGGGATACCTACTCCAGGGGATCTTCCCAACCCAGGGATCGAACCCAAGTCTCCCACGTGGTAGCCAGACTCTTTACTGTCTGAGCCACCAGGGAGGCCCCAGTGGCTTAAATAATGTAATTCAATTACATAGAAAAAAAAAAAATTAGCAATCATGCAGCTAGAGTTTGGTTCCAGAAAGCAGACACACTTTTTTTGGAAACACAGATTAACAAAAAAGTACATCAAAGGCACATGGATCATATATCTTTTTCTTCATTTCATTCTAAATTTCAAATAGATATCAATGACTGAGTTAATAAAATCATTTGACCAGCAACTCTAGAGAGAGACCCAAATCTGAAATAGCTCAAGACCTGCTTTACTCCCTGGTTACTGTAGGCACTACACTTTTAAATTAAGAGCAAAGACAGAGGTTACAAACGGAGGAACACTGAAAACAGCTAAAGCCTGAGCCCACTTGGCACTGCCCTCAAAACACCAATTACATATCAGCTACAAATGTGATGCACATTCAGTTCACTGTCTGCAAGTTACACACATATACACTCATGGTGCCACAGGAGGCAGAACAGAAGAGGCACTGACAAAATTTCACAATTCAAATTCTATCAATCTCCAGTTCTGATGGAGTGAAATCTATTTCAGCTAGGTTTCATGGATTCAAAATCTCTAGTAAGTTGGGGTGGACCAGTCTACAGTTTAATGTTTTAAACTGTTCACAAAAGGAAAGGGGGTAATTCCAATCACATTTTATTTGGTACGTAATTCTAACAAACGTAGATTTTTTTACGAGTCACAAGATATATAATTAGAAGGGAATTAAAGATATATAAAAATGAAAAAAATACAAAAATGTTAAAACTCTGATGATCCCTCAAAAAGAACCAAATAAAACTAAAAAGCAACAATGGACTGAGAAAAATGGATATATGACACATAGGACAACAAAAAGCTAATATGCTTAATACATTCTGCTCATATACTATGACCTGCCAGAACATGAGAAATCTTAATTTTTAAATAATGAGCAAGGATGGACGTTAAAGGCCAAGTAAGAAGAATGGCTACCTATGGCCAGTAAATAATCCTAAGGAAAAATATTCAACCTCCCAGCCATAAACAATATTTTAAAATTTCACCAATGAATGTAGCAAAGACTCTACAAACATTAAAGCATTCAGTGCCTAAACGATAAAATATGGAAGTGTAAATGTACAAGTGAAAAACATAGGATGTAGAATAGCTTATATAGTACACTCCCATGTGTCCTACACATACACATGTATATTCTGCCAGAGACAGTTCACATACATACAGGCACAGGAGCAACAGTGTCACTCCCCAAGCTTCTCCTTCTGGTGAAAACATATGTAGCCAAACAATATCTTTTATTGTAGGATTTTTTATCCCTAGGGAGTGGGAGCCTAGGATAAGAGGCAGACTTTTTTTTAACTGCATAAACATTCTTCTGTTTGATTATTTATCCAGTACTTCTATTACCTATTTTAAAAGAAATAGAGGAGTAAATAGGAAAAAATTAAAATAAACATTTTGTAACCTCTGACCTAGTAATTTTTATTCTAAAAAACTGTTTTAAAGAATTAATCAGAAATCCAAGCAATTTATAATGAAGTTTATGGCAAAAGTGTAGCAGTGAAACACTGGTAACCTAAATATCTGATGAGAAAAATAATTAGATTGTGATATATGCAGGTAATGGGAAAATACATTTTTGAAGATGTTTAATGAAATGAAGAAATGTTCATAATTCATTGTTAAAAGTGCAAGAATGTATATACACAAATATACCATACTACGTTTAGAAAAAGAGTAGAAGGAAATTTGAGTTATAACTACTGGTAAAAACATCAATAACTGTACGAAGAAACAGATGATAAGCAACTAATATGGATGTGGCGGAAACAATAAATAAAGCATAAAACCAGTCTAGTTAGACTAGGAGCAAACACCCCCATGGCTCCTTCAGAAGGCCTGAGGACAACTCTTGTAATAGTACTGTCATTATTATATACATATCATTATTAATAATTAATAATCATAATGTGAGCTTTGGGTCTCCAGTAAAAGATCATACTTTGTGCCATTCATGCTGCATAAAGATCCAAGGTATGTGGCTAGATAAAAATATTAAACCGCTGATGTTTTCTGCAAACATTTTTCCCCTAGTTTGTTGTCTGATTTTATTTTGGTCAGGTTTTCTGGGGCTCCCCTGATAGCTCAGTTGGTAAAGAATCCACCTGCAATGCAGGCGACCCCGGTTCCATTCCTGGGTCAGGAAGATCCGCTGGAGAAGGGATAGGCTACCCACTCCATATTCTTGGGCTTCCCTTGTGCCTCAACTGGGAGAGACTGCACCTGCAATGAGGGAGACCTGGTTCGATCCCTGGGTTGGGAAGATCCAGTATTCTGGCCTAGAGAATTCATACAGTCCATGTGGTTGCAAAGAATTGCATAATACAGCTGAGCGACTTTCACTTTTGGGGGAGGTGGGGCGGAGAGCAGAGAGGGGTGACACATTTAGATACTTTTGATTAAACTTTACATGTAGAAATAACTATTAATAATATGAAAATAAAAATTCTAAATTTCATAGAAAATGGGCAGAAGCAATAAGGAACACCACAACTAATTTTGAAACATGGAAAACATTAAACCTTACTGGGAATCAAACAAATACATATTAAAGCAACAATGGGCTTTAAATTCTCACTTAAATAATATGTTAAAAAAAAGGATATTCAAATACTACTGATGGCAATAAACTGGTACAGTTTTCAAAACCAATTTGGCAGTAAGTATAAATCAACAACTTGCTAAAAAAGTTCACACACTTTGATCCAATAATATAATACCATTACTTGAGAGTCTAGCCTAAAGAAATTTTCCTAAATGTAGAAAAGCTTAATACATAAAAATTTTTAACCAAAGAACATGTAGAACAATAAAAAGATAAAAATAAATAATAGGAAAGTGGCTGGATCTGTAGTAAAATATTTTGCATTAATTTCATGTTTGAAAATATAATTCAGAATTTATATATATTCATTGAAAAAGCACTGAAGAGACTTCTCTCTGCTTAATTCTTGAACTTTAAAATGTGAAAAAAATGTCATAACCATACGCTCAAATAAAATTATTTCAAATTTACCTTGTGAAAATTGCCAAATCTAACGAGGAAAAAAAAGGTTTACTATTCATGTAAATAAACTCTATTGCATGGTTGCCACCATGTATCATCGGAAAGACCTAAGGCAATGGAGCATTTAACTTACAGCACATCTACAACAGACACTGTCATTTAAGAGTTTGATAACAGCAAATTCTCAACTACACTTATGATAGGGACTTTACAGTCTGGAAAAGGGGTAAAGAATCCACTCTATAACCCAGCTATCTAATTTGAGATTAAATCTCTTGCTCTGAAGGAAACAGTAGAAAATAAGGAACTTTGACTAACGTATAAAAAGAGTTTTTAAGACTATTGTTAATCTACAAAAAGGTTTTCCAAGCTACATATAAATAAAAGGTGAATAGTGCCTGTAGTACAGAGCTAATTCCTCACTCACTCTCTACATGCACATATATGTATGTATGTCAATGTCTATGTATGATAGTCTAATCTATAGTCTCTATAGAAAAAAATTATTATTTCACAAAAGTCAGTCAATAAAAACGGCCTAATGTGTTTGAGCTGAATTTACAAAATAGTTAAGACGGATATGACTGTTTTATTCATAGATTTTTAAAAATCTGGTGAGCAGGATTCATCACAAGTTTCCTTTACGTTATACATGCTAGTTATAATAATGATTTAATGTTTATAAAATGTTTGTTTGGGGAATGTGCGCCACTCTTGGATAATATTTAATCATGCCCCCACAATATTCCTGTGAGGCAGATAGTCATGAACTATGTATAAACATTATTAGGTAAGAGCTCATACAATGAAAAGTCCAATGACCAATAAACACATATGTCTGTCAGCCCGGCCACAATATCCTATATTTACTTTTCACAGGCAGGTCTACTATCTACTACCTGTCTTTTGCATGTGATTCTTTTAATATTCCAAAAAGATGTACAACATTGAAGCTGAAAAGCAAGATAAAGTGTGTGTGTGTGTGTGTGTGTGTGTGTGTGTACGTGCGCATGTGCGCACTTAGTCATGTCCAACTCTTTGCAACTGCAGTCCATCAGGCTCTTCTGTCCATGGAATTTTCCAGGCAAGAAATACTGGAGTGAGTTGTCATTTCCTTCCCCAGGTGATCTTTCCAATCCAGGGATCGAAACTGTGTCTCTTGTATCTCCTGCACTGGCAGGCAGAGTCTCTATCACTTGTACCACCTGGGAAGCCCTCAAGAGAAAGTAACCATTTAATATGAGAAAACAGATATCCATCCCAAATTTCAGTGATGGAAACTGATTTTGTTAGTATTTCACCATCTTATGTTTAGCAAGAAGAAAAAAGATACAAGTAAACATAAAGCCTTCAGAGTAACAAATCCCAAACTCATATAATTCTTTTGGTTAATTCACCTGTCTGCCCAAAGGTAGAGGGAAGACATGGTAAGAGAATAACTTCAAAAAACAGCTGTTTCTAAGTTCTATTGAAATTTAACTACTATAACACATTTTGTTTCGTTTATCTCTGTATCTCCAGGACATAAAGAAGTAAGTGCCCAATAAAATAATTTTTAATGAAGGAATGACTCTCTTAGACCAGGCATAAGGCATTAACAGAACCTTCTGGTTTCCTCTAATCAAAGCAATACAAGGGGAAGCACAAGGAATCTCCTTAGCTATTTCAGCATTAGCACCCTCTTACCATCCGTAAGATTCAGCCTCTCAATAAATACTACAGTTTAACAACATGAATGGTACCCAAACAATTTCTTCACACTGATTCCTAATCCCTATATTCAAAGGATAATTTTTTTTAAGAAACAAATTAGTCCATCAAGTTGTGGGTGGTAGATATTTGTTGTTTTGTTATTTTTAATGAAACAAATCCTCAAAAGACAACAACCTCCCTATTTCCTTAAAGGAAATAAATCAAGGTCAGAAAATAAACAATAAGATGACTGTAGAGGGTTAGATGAGGGCTATTTTATACAGAATGGTCTAGCTGTTACATTTAGCACTGGTGGGCAGTACGTGGTGCAAACTGGACATCCAAAATGCACTCCCCATCTTTTGTCATTAACCATGTCAAATCTGCATGTCATTAACCAGAGAGGCCTCAGACAGAGAATTTAGAACAGAATTAAGTTCTCCTGTGCATGCATGCTAGGTCACTTTAGTCATGTCCGACTCTTTGTGACCCCACTGACTGTAGCCCACCAGGCTTCTCTGTCCATGAGATTCTCCGGGCAAGAATACTGGAGTAGACAGCCACACCCTCCTCCAGTGAATCTTCCCGACCCGAGGATCAAACCCACATCTCTTATGTCTCCTGCATTGGCAGCTGGGTTGTTTACCACTAGCACCACCTGGGAAGCCCAAGTTCTCCTAACGGACTATAAAAAGTCATGTTGGATCTAGATTCCTGCTGCTGCTGCTGCTGCTAAGCCGCTTCAGTCATGTCCGACTCTGTGCAACCCCATAGACGGCAGCCCACCAGGCTCCCCCGTCCCTGGGATTCTCCAGGCAAGAACACTGGAGTGGGTTGCCATTTCCTTCTCCAATGCAGGAAAGTGAAAAGTGAAAGTCAAGTTGCTCAGTCGTGTCCAACTCTTCACGATCCCGTGGACTGCAGCCCACCCGGCTCCTCCATCCATGGGATTTTCCAGGCAAGACTACTGGAGTGGGGTGCCATTGCCTTCTCTGCTAGATTCCTACCCACTGCTATATTTAAAATGAATAACCAACAAGGACTCACTGTATAGTGCAGGGAACTTTGCTCAATATTATGTAACAACTAATTGGGAAAAGAATTTGAAAAATAATAGACAATGTACACATGTAACTGAATCATTTTTTATATACCTAATCTAAAATGTTTGTTAGTTTCAAATATATTCCAATATAAGTTTCTTAAAAAAGTCATGTTGGATCTAGAAAATAGAATTCTCTTATTCCTGATGCACTGTATAATTCCAGTGTTGACTAATGACACATATCAGTATCCGAATTTGTCTCCTAAGTGATAAAATGCCAAGAGTTAGCTGGATCACAGCTAGCTAACAAGTAGCAAGGAGCATTTGGCAGCCTCTGAGAGACTGCTCATGGGATTTTAAGTAGTTTAGCAATGAAACTAGATCAGCCTGATCAAATTTTCAACAGAGCTTACAACCTGGTGCTAAGGAGGTGTGAAAAATTAGAAATCTGTTTCTAACATTGTCTTTGTAAAGTTCTTCATCGTTAACAGTGAAGTGAAAAAACAGGTTTAGCATGTCAAAACCAGTGTCTATGCAATCACACAAAATATTAATAACCATCCTTTGTTTTAAATACACTTAGAAAGTCTATTTTTTTAATTCTCAATATCAGTTTGAGAGAAACAGATACCTCATATACATAAAGATATTGAAGATACTAAACCTTCTCTCTATTGATCTGTACTTCCCAAATTCTCTATAATCAAGAAAAAAAGATTTTAAAACTTAGTCATGAGCTCATGTTTCCTTCCCCAAGCTTATTTTAAATTATTATCTATGTGTAACATTTTCCTCAAGTACAAATGAACAATAACAGTTTATTCTAATCATGTTAATAGCCAAGAAAATACCTTCTTTCTAAATAAATTACATATCCCAAGAAATTAAGATGAGTGGAAAACATTTAAAAGCAGTCTAATGTTATTCCTCTTACTACTAAGCACTGAAAACAACCTACTCAGAATTTCTTCCTGGCTTTACCATTTTCTATTTTTTTTATCTCATGCAAAAGTTTATTGTAAAACTAAAAATAAGTTGTTGTTCAGTCACTAAGTTGTGTCCAACTCTTTGTGACCCCATGGACTATGACATGCCAGGCTTCGCTGTCCTTCACTATCTCCTAGAGTTTGCTCAAACTCATGTCCTTTGAGTTGGTGATGCCATCTAACCATCTCATCCTCTGTTGCCTCCTTCTCTTCCTGCCCTCAATCTTTCCAGGTGTCAGGGTCTTTTCCAATGAGCCAGCTCTTCAAATCAGGTGGCCAAAGTACTGGAGCTGATTGGAAATTAAGCTGCATCATTTAAATCTCTCTCTCTCTCCTACTTATTTACAAAACAGAAACAGACTGACAGACTTTAAAAACAAACTTGTGGTTACCAAAAGGGAAACATGGCAGGTAGGGATAAATTAGAAGCTTGGTACTAAAATATATACACTACTATATATAAATATAATCAACAAGGACCTACTGTATAACTCAGGAAACTCTACTTGATATTATGTAATAATTTACATGGGAAAAGCATCTGAAGAAGAATGGATATGTGTATATGTACCATATAACTGAATCACTTTACCATTCCCTTGAAACTCACACAACATTGTAAATCAACAGTACTCCAATACAAAATAAAAACTAAATTTAAAAAAATCTCTTCTTATTTCTGTATTTTAAACAGTGCACACAGCAGAAGCTATATGTATAGGTAGCACTTTCTTATTATTAAAGATCATTTCCCTGGTGTCCCACAGGTCACATGCCAGATGGTTGCAACCCACATCACAGAACCAGGTCTAAGATCTGTAGTTCAGGATCTACCTTTTCTTCTGAAGCTGTTCAAACGTGGGATCACAGATGTGAACACTACATTCTGATAGGGTATTAGTAACTTGGATCCACCACAGGTCTAGGGAACTGTAAATCCTTCAATATCTTTCTATTCCCTGCTTCATGCAAATAGTCTCCTCACAAAGACTGAGGCTCCCTGATGTAGACTGAAGTCACTACAGCTTACTTCTCTACCCTCATGTTTCCATGTGATGAGGACTTCTAAGGGGACTTTCACTTTCACTTTAAGGAGTCCATGAATAGAAATGAGGAGAACGTAATGTGACATTCTTATTTTTTAAAAGTCTTCCTGTTAATTTCCTTTTCTAATCTTTGCACATACTATTTTGGCATTTAGATCTATTCTGCTTTGTATCTGCTTTTCTTTAGCACTCACTTTACATTCCCTATTATTTCTTGCACCTTTTTATGTTTCACCTTGTTCTAATTTCCTTAACCCCAGTCAAATCCATACAGTCATCAGTTCAGTTCAGTCGCTCAGTCGTGTCCGACTCTTTGCAGCCCCATGAATCGCAGTATGCCAGGCCTCCCTGTCCATCACCAACTCCCGGAGTTCACTCAGACTCATGTCCATCGAGTCGGTGACGCCATCCAGCCATCTCATTCTCTGTCGTCCCCTTCTCCTCCTGCCCCCAATCCCTCCCAGTATCAGAGTCTTTTCCAGTGAGTCAACTCTTCACATGAGGTGGCCAAAGTACTGGAGCTTCAGCTTTAGCATCATTCCTTCCAAAGAAATCCCAGGGCTGATCTCCTTCAGAATGGACTGGTTGGATCTCTTTGCAGTCCAAGGGACTCTCAAGAGTCTTCTCCAACACCATAGTTCAAAAGCATCAATTCTTCAGCACTCAGCTTTCTTCACAGTCCAAGCTATAACATATTTGGTGATGTCTTTAGTTGGACCTACCTTGTTATTGCCATATTTCAAGTATCCGCATTAATATGCACCATTCATTGAGGCCAGTGTTTATAATTCATTTTCCACTTTCCCTAGAGGAATTCTGGAAGAAAATTTTTCTTAACAATTTCCAGCAATGTCCCTGATCTGTACTTCTTAGGGCACATGCAGAACTGGAAAGAAATGCTTCAGAAGAATAAACCCATAGACATAGGACCCAGAACACCACAGAAGGAAACGGGCAGGTATTCAAAGGAAAATCCAACTCAGGAAAGATAACGGGATAATTTTTCTCTCTGATTTTCAGAAGGTATAAATATATGATAATTGATTTTTTATCATTAGTTGGAGCTATTTTTTTTAAAGTTCCATATAAAATAATTAAGACCACAGGGTTTTTCCCTATGAGTTAATTCATTTCCTAGCATTAGTCAGAAATATTTAGACATTTAGGCATTTAATCTTTCATTCTAGTTATTTATCTCTTTATTAGACAACTCTTATGCAAACATCTATCTTGTGTAAAGTACTGAGAACCAAGGAAATAATAATTTAGGACCCACCACAGCAGAATGTGTAGCAATATGGTCAAAGAATGAATCTTTACACTAAGAAAAAATTTTTACAAGTTAGTAGCATAAAGATAATTCTAAAATCTAACATTAGAAACAAAAATTATTTTGAAACATGAGAAATTTTATAAATACTTAATACTCATCACCATCAACAGTTAGTAAGCTCCTACCATTATTCTAACTCTTAAACCAAAGGGAAAAAACACAGAAGATATACATTTTGTCTTCCAGGAATTTTCAGACTTGTTAATGGGAAGAAACATATAATTAAAAATAGATCAGTAAACACAAAATGGCATATGACTGGCACACAGGCAACAAAACATCAAGAATTCAGAATAGGAAGAGACCATTGTAAGAGACTCTTGACAAAAGGGCTTTAGCTGACAGAGGAAATGGTACTTAAGCTAGGTATTAAGGGAAATGGGATAAGCAGGAAGAAAAGAGGATGTTTAACCAAAGGATAATAGCCTGAAAGAATTACCTAAATTATATACAACACTGTGGCCAAAATAAAATTCTCTATATACCTTAAAGCAATAAAAATGGTTTCACAAAATATTATTGAGACAGATTTCTACTATCAGTATGCAATATAAAGATTTTACTCTATTATATAAAACATGATGGAGTAATAATAGGAACTTATAGTATTTTATAGCTTATAAAATGTGTTCACATATGAAAGTAAATATTCAATTATTTACTAGCAGTTTATAGCAGTTATTCTATTAAGAATTCCTCCGCAGAGTTATCGTGGTTTTTTTTTCAACTTTTTTAAAAATAAGCTTTTCTATGTACATTTGTAATTCAGAAAAATGTTCATCTAAAAGGGATTCCTTATGGTATTTCCTATGGATGGATGTGCTGCAGTTCATGGGGTCACAAAGAATTGAACACGACTGAGCGACTGAACTGACGGCATTTCCTAATTAAAATTTAGATTTTAATTTTAAAATACAAAAGCTTATTTTTTACCCCAAAATGTAAGCAGAAGCCCACATTTTTAAGTATCAGAAAGGGATATGTATCAAAGATATATATTTTTTTCTACATATCTATACATTTAAATAAAGATATTCTGATTCTCCAGTTACATTTATATCTAAAATAAATGTTTAAAATGTATCTCTACATAAGAAGCTAAAATAATCAATAGATAAAAGAGAAAGACAGGGAGATAATAGGATTAAATACAGGAACCTCTACTAAATTAATCTCCAGATATTCAATTTCCAGTCGATTCCACAAAGAAGCATTTAGCATCCATGGATGCCTAAATCAATGAAAAGAGTAAGCTAAGAGACTGTGACTTCCTTAAGTAAATATACAAATAATCAAACTAACTCCCTGATCTTAGATAAACAATCATAGCATAATCATCAAATTTTAAAATAAAACTGAGAACACTAACATATTTAGATTCCTACATTAGTATCTGAAAAGAACAGGTACTCTGAAACACTGCACTAAATCTGATAAGTTAACAAAATTAAATGTACAACTCTGCACTTGAATCGAAAATCTTGTATTGACAAAAATCTTGTAGGACTGACAAATATAGCAACAGCCCAAATTAAAAGACAGGTTTTAGTTGACTGCAAGTTTAACATGAATTAATAGTGTACTTGACTACCCTTGCCAAAAGAGCTAATTTTACCTTAAATGCATTAATGGAGTACAGAACTAGAAAAGGAAAGATAATAAGTCCTAGAAAGACAAGGGGAAAAAAAAAAGACAAGTTGTGAGCAATGACTGGAAGTATCAGTGATGCATAACCTGAAGAAAGGGAAAGCTCAAACCCTTAATAGGTTGTCAGCTATTAGAGGGATTGGTCTTATTTCACATGGCTAAAGAGCGTGGAACTAAAACCAATGGGTTAAAGTGATAAGAAGGCAAATTGCAACTCAATATCCCAAAGACCTTTTCTGTAACCATTAGAGCTATCCAAAAATCTTATAGGCTGGGAAAAGAATCATTTTGGGGTTGGAAAACATGAGAGTCCAATCTCTGAACAAGTAAAGGCACAGTATGGGTTGAAGCTGGGGATACTGCACGGGCTTTATTCGTTAAACAGAAGTTTGGATCAGAGGAACTTTAAAATACCACTCAGTACAAGATTACCTAATCCTAGTATCACTAAAATATGGCTCAGAGCAACTGAGGGGCTTCCATATCAACAGAACTATATGGTAAAAGGGTTGAGATTAGGATATATGACCCAAAGCTTAGTCTGCTATATTTAGAAAAATACTGCAAAACAGCCTAAGTCAATACCTTTCGTGAAGAAATTATACTGCACAGGAAATATCACTCTGTGACCAAGTAAAAGATGGAAAAGTAACACGTTTACCTGTCCAACTCGACCTAAGCAACTGCTTGTACAACCACCACTCCCGCATGCTGCTCCTCTGCTCAAACATGAAGCAGATTAACTGTTTCTCCACAGCCTAAGTCTGCATGGTTCCTACAGATCATATGGCTCTATGTCCCAAGGTTTCCAAACCAAAAGTGGAAGATAAAAGCATGCTATCTATCTATACTTATGGGGAAAACCTAGCCATACGAGTTAAAGATTAGTCAACTGACTCCATGTAAGTTGGTTTGACGGGTAAAATCAGAGCATGCAGAGTTCCAATCAATAAGTGGAAAGAGGCATATCATAATAAAATTCCTATCTAAAAGAATATGTGATTTCTAAACATATTTACTCTTTCCAAATTCTCCCAGATGTTAGCAGAGAATTGCTACATTCTACATTAGTTTAATCCTTTTAACCTAATCTACCCTATAATTAGAAACCATATATTTTATTCCAAAACAGTTGAAGAGGATAAATTACACTAATGTTGACAATTACAAAGCCAGTTAAATAGAAAATATTTTATAATAGGTTCATGGTACTAAACCAGATTACTATGTCATTTCAGTGTTTCCTTGGCATACCAAAATATAATTTATAGAATGGAAGGAAAATATTTTAGCAAAGGTCTGCCTTCCATAAGTGACAGCCCTAAATATCTGCAAAATTAAATGTTTAAAAGCAGAAAGGTTTATAGATCTAAACAGTGTCAGGTGCACAATCTATTTTTAATAGTTCCCTTACGATTAACCACAGTAATGTCCAGGAGAAACACCACGGAAGCTCCAAAAGAACAGAGAAACCAAATTTACAGAGCTTTAAGTAAGCTTCTATTCACCTCCCTCAAACATGCACACACCTGCACGCACACACACGATTAACCTCTTCTAGAGCAGAGACTCTTAAGTTGCTTGGAAGTCTCTCCTCTGAGCAGTAAGAAACCCAATTTTTAGCTTGACATATTGATACCAACCAGGGTTCTTGGCCTTCCCCAATCAACAGAAATTGACCAGAGGCCAGATAAATTCAGGCAAGGCTTTACTGGGGCCCCTGCTGCAGCAGGAGGGAGCATGAACAAGTAACTGGTTCCCTTGCACACGTGCTCCCTGAGTGGGGACGAGCTTGTCCTTTTTATGGGGTGAGGGTAGGGGTGTGTCCGGGCATTGGGGCATTGGGTGGAGGGGTGACTTGGATGTTTTGCCCACCCCTCTGGTGGTGGTGAGTGCAGGGGGTATGCTCAGCACCCTATTTTTGCTTCTGGTTCTTCAGAGGTGACAGATGAGTTTTTTGGTCTTCTGTATCTTTTGGTCCAAAATTTGACCCAACTATTTATGCATGCAGTTGTTTTTAGTTAAATAGTTCTTTGTATTTTGCTGTTTTAGGAGAGGTTTGTCCAGGTGCAAGTGTTGGAGCACTCGCAGCAAAGGGTTGCAGGTCCCAGTTTGTCTCAATATTACGCCTCAGCTAAAAAGTGTATGTTAGTCGCTCAGTTATGTCCAACTCTTTGAGACCTCATGGACTGTAGCCCGCCAGGCTCCTCTGTCTATGGAATTCTCCAGGGCAGAATACTGGAATGGGTTGCCATTCCCTTCTCCAGGGGATCTTCCTGACCCAGGGATCAAACCCAGGTCTCCTGCATTGCAGGCGGATTCTTTGCCATCTGAGCCACCAGGGAAGCCCCAGCTAAAAGGTAATATTCCCCTATTTCCCTTGAATTTGGGTGTACTCACCTGCCTCAAGTTCGGCCAAGGAGATGGAGATTTAAGTTGGAAGACTTACACAAAGGGGTGTTGTTCTACATTCCCGTATCCTACATTCAGCCTATAAAGCTGGTATGACTGCTGGAGTTCCAGCCTCCCTCTTGGACCATAAGGCCACTTTAGGAATGCCAAATACAATGAACTGAATGTTTGTGTCCTCCCAAAATTGATTTTGGTTAAAACTCTAATTTGATTTGCTAAAACTCTAATTCCAGTGTGATGGTATTGAGAGGTGGAGCCTTTGAGACGTAATTAGGTCATGAGAGTAGTATTCATAATAGGATTAGTACCTGACAGGCAGATACTAGGGAGCTAGCTAACTTTCCACCATAGAAGGACACAAGAGGAAATCTACAACAAGGAAAAGCACCTCCCTCCAAACACACCATGATGGCACTTTGATCTTGGGACTTCTAGCCTCTAGTGTTCTTCGTAAGACACTCTGCCTACAGTACTTTATTATAGCAGCCCAACTTACTAAAACACTAGAATAAAAAGACAGAAGAGATATAGACCCATGACAGCTTCATGGAACTGCCATTTCAGTCGTGGATTCTCAACCTTCAGACTTCTTTTACTTAAAAGGAAATAAACCTTAATCTTTTTTAGGGTTTCCAATTATATGCAACCTAACCAATTCCTAAGTACACGTGCTGAGTAAGTCAGGCTTATTCTCCACCCTTCCCACTGTATGATTTCCACACAACTCTACCTGAACTGCTCTTGCTATGCAATCAAATGTGGTCACTGGTTATTCCTTGTCTTAGTTTATCCTGTTAGTATATTTGATAACTCTCGTGACAACTCCCTCAGACTTAAAACATCAAATCACTCTTTATTCATTCTCTTCCATATCTTATCTTCTCCTTTCTATCCCTAAAATGTTGGCATTCCCCAAGGTTACTTCATGGTCCTGTTCTCAATTCTACACATTTTCCTGAGACCTACTATGCCAGTCAACAGAAAACAGTCCATGTTGACACCACCAAACCTCTATCTCTAACTCAGAGTTGCTAAAAGTTCCAGCTCAATTAATTCAAATGTATTCTGGGCACAACCACCTGAACATCCCCCAGGCAACTTAAATGCCACAGTCCTCTCTGTTCCTCCTCTAGTTAATAACACATGTTCATTTAGTTGTCCAAACCAAAAACCTGGTAGTCATCCTCAGTTCCTTACTCTTGCCTGATACAAATTCAGTCACTAAGTATTCTAGAGTCTAGAGTCTATGGCTCATATCTATCTTCTCTGGGAATGTCCTCACTGTCACTTTCCCAGATTACTGTGATAGTATTTGAACTAGTCTTCCTTTCTCTTATCCTTGCTTCTCTCCATTGCAAAATCAAAAGATCATTAAAAAAAAAAATCAATCTCTTAGAGTTGCTTCCTTGGTCATCAGTAGACCCTCATACCAATAGGATAAGGACCAGATACCTAAACATGGCAAACACAGCTTGCCCAGATTTGGCAATGGCTTCATCATACAGTTAAAAGCTGAACAAACTGCAAAATCAACAAACCTTAGATCTGTAAGAGAGGTGAGGTCACTGAGCAAACCACTGCCCTCAACACTGGAGAGGCAGATAGGCAGATACAGAGAATACAACCAACCACAGAGGAAACCCCTGCAAAAGGAATCTCCCCAGAAACCAGTGCCTGAGTAAGAAAGCCTGAACTGTAATTGGCAAAGTGCTAGAGACTCTCTATACACAAGTTTGAGAGAGAAAATCTTCAGGGGAAACCAGTCATGGAGGGCCTCAATACAATCATGAATTTTATCTCCAGGAGCCCACTTGGTTCTTATAGTGAATGCCAGAGAAAAGTCTCCTCATGCTTCTAGCTAGGGGTTGGGGAAAAAAACCATTCTGAAATGCACTTCAGTTCAGTTCAGTCATTCAGTCACATCCAACTCTTTGTGACCCTGTGGACTGCAGCACAGGGTCCATCACCAACTCCCAGAGCTTGCTCAGACTCATGACCATCGAGTTGGTGATGCCATCCAACCATCTTATCCTCTGTCATCCCCTTCTCCTCCTGACTTCAATCTTCCCCAGCATCATAGTCTTTCCCAGTGAGTCAGTTCTTTGCATCAGGTGGCCAAAGTATTGGAGCTTCAGCTTCAACATCAGTACTTCCAATGAATATTCATGACTGATTTCCTTTAGGATTGACTGGTTTGATCTCCCTGCAGTCCAAGGAACTCTCAAGAGTCTACTCCAACACCACAGTACAAAAGCATCGATTCTTTGATGCTCAGCTTTCTTCATGGCTCAGCTCCACATGAAATGCACTGCTGCTGCTGCTGCTGCTGCTGCTAAGTCACTTCAGTCATGTCCGACTCTCCGCAACCCCATAGGTGGCCACTGCTTTCTCCTGAAATGCACTAGAGCATTCTGTTCTTAAAAAGGCCTGCCCTCAAGAGAAACCAGTTTACAGCCCAAACTGTTGGGTTTCCATCGGAGCCTAATCTACTGGAGTAAGTAACATACACAACATAACATACATCCTGTCCCACCTAAGAAGGTAAAAAACGAAAACAAGAAACAAACAAAACAAAAAACTGAGAAGCATTGGTAAATTCACGGTCCAGGAACACAGGGTCACCAAAGACTAAGACCCAGTCCTAGGACTGTGGAATACACACCCCACCTCTCCACTGTATAGCTAAAGGCCTTCGTTACTACAGCTCCTTTTACCCAGCACATCATGTCCACCTTTCAACAAAAAGTTACAAGGTACCCAAAATGACAAAAACACAGTTCAAAAAGATTGAACAAACACTGGAACCAGAGTTTGATATGGCAAGAGTTTTGGAATGATCAGACCAAGAATCTTTTAAATTATGATGAATATGCTGAGGACTTTAATGTAAAAATTAGGCAACATGAAAAACATATGGTTAATGTAAGCTAACTAGATTATTATTACTAGAAACTTCTCCCTTAACGTGACTGTAACAGTGCTCTCTTCTTTTAATGGATTTAAGTTCTTATTTATGCTAAATGATATAATATTTATCTTGAAACGATCACAAAGATTAGGTAACTTAAAGATGATTTTAATAAAGACTTTCAAATGCATAAAAATAGTGGTTTTAACATTATCCTCAATGGTGAAAAATTGAAAGCATTTCCCCTAAAGTCAGGAACAAGACAAGGATGCCCACTCTCACCACTACTATTCAACATAGTTTTGGAAGTTTTGCCACAGCAATCAGAGAAGAAAAAGAAATAAAAGGAATCCAGATTGGAAAAGAAGATGTAAAACTCTCACTATCTGCACATGACATGATCCTCTACATAGAAAATCCTGAAGACTCCATCAAAAAATTACTAGAGCTAATCAATGAATATAGTAAAGTTGAAGGATATAAAATTAACACACAGAAATACCTTGCATTCCTATACACTAACAATGAGAAAACAGAGAAATTAAGGAAACAATTCGATTCAGCATTGCAACGAAAAGAATTAAATACTTCGGAATAAATCTACCTAAAGAAACAAAGTGAAGTCACTAAGTCGTGTTCAACTCTTTGCAACCCTGTGGACTGTAGCCCACCAGGCTCCTCTGTCCATTGGATTCTCCAGGCAAGAATACTGGAGTGGGTTGCCATTTCCTTCTCCAGGGGATCTTCCTGACCCAGGGATAGAACCCAGGTCTCCCGCATTGCAGGCAGACGCTTTAACTTCTAAGCCATCAGGGAAGCCTTAAAGAAACAAAAGACCTATATATAGAAAACTATAAAACACTGGTGAAAGAAATCAAAGAGGACACTAACAGATGGAGAAATACACCGTGCTCATGGATTGGAAGAATCAATATAGTGAAAATGAGTATACTACCCAAAGCAATCTATAGATTCAAAGCAATCCCTATCAAGCTACCAATGGTATTTTTCAGAGAACTATAACAAATAATTTCACAATTTGTATGGAAATACAAAAAAACCTTGAAGAGCCAAAGCAATCTTGAGAAAGAAGAATGGAACTGGAGGAATCAACCTGCTTGACTTCAGGCTATACTACAAAGCCACAGTCATCAAGACAGTATGGTACTGGCCCAAAAACAGAAACATAGATCAATCAAACAAAATAGATAGCCCAGAGATAAATCCACGCACCTATGGACACCTTATCTTTGACAAAGGAGGCAAGAATATACAATGGAGAAAAGACAATCTCTTTAACAAGTGGTGCTGGGGAAACTGGTCAACCACTTGTAAAAGAATGAAACTAGAACACTTTCTAACACCATTCACAAAAATAAACTCAAAATAAATTAAAGATCTAAATGTAAGACCAGCAACTATACAACTCCTAGAGGAAAACATAGGCAAAACACTCTCTGACATAAATCACAGCAGGATCTTCCATGACCCACCTCCCAGAGTAATGGAAATAAAAGCAAAAATAAACAAATGGGACCTAATTAAACTTAAGAACTTTTGTACAACAAAGGAAACTATAAGCAAGGTGAAAAGACAGCCTTCAGAATGGGAGAAAATAATAGCAAATGAAGCAACTGACAAAGAATTAATCTCAAAAATATACAAGCAACTCCTGCAGCTCAATTCCAGAAAAATAAGCAACCTAATAAAAAAAATGGGACAAAGAACTAAAACAGACATTTCTCCAAAGAAGACATAAAGATGGCTAACAAACACATGAAAAAATGCTCAACTTCACTCATTATAAGAGAAATGCAAATAAAAACCACAATGAGGTACCATCTCATGCCAGTCAGAATGACTGCTATCCAAAAGTCTACAGACAATAAATGCTGGAGAGGGTGTGGAGAAAAGGGAACCCTCTTACACTGTTGGAGGGAATGTAAACTAGTACAGCCACTATGGAGAACAGTGTGGAGATTCCTTAAAAAACTAGAAATAGAACTGCCATATGACCCAGCAATCCCACTACTGGGCATACACCCTGAGGAAACCAGAATTGAAAGAGACACATTGTACCCCAGTGTTCATCGTAGCACTGTTTACAATAGCCAGGACATGGAAGCAACCTAGATGTCCATCAGCAGACGAATGGATAAGAAGGCTGTGGTACATATACACAATGGAATATTACTTAGCTATTAAAAAGAATGCATTTGAATCAGTTCTAATGAGGTGGATGAAACTGGAGCCTATTATACAGAGTAAAATAAGTCAGAAAGAAAAACACCAATACAGTATATTAATGCATATATATGGAATTTAGAAAGATGGTAACAATGACCCTATATGCAAGACACAGAAAGAGACACAGATGTAAAGAATAGACTTTTGGACTCTGTGGGAGAAGGCGAGGGGTGGGATGATTTGAGATAACAGCATTGAAACATGTATATTATCATATGTGAAAGAGATCGCCAGTCCAGATTTGATGCATGAGGCAGGGTGCTCAGGGCTGGAGGACCCTGAGGGATGGGGTGGGGAGGGAGGTGGGTGGGAGGTTCAGGATGGGGAACACATGTATACCCATGGCTGATTTATGTAAATGTATGGCAAAAACCACCACAATAGTTCAATTAGCCTCCAATTAAAATAAATGAATAATTTTAAAAAAAATGGTTTTAAACTGATCCATGTGATCTATGGCCACTTAAATATTTCATAATGAAGGACTTCCCTAGTGGTCCAGTGGTTAAGAGTCCACACTTCCCAATCTAGATTTCCATCGACAGATGAATGGATAAAGAAACTGTGGTACATATACACAATGAAGTATTACTCAGCTATAAAAAATGCATCAGTTCTAATAAGGTGGATGATCCTAGAGCCTACTATCAAGAGTGAAGTAAGTCAGAACGAGAAAGACAGTATCACATATTACTGCATATACATGCAATCTAGAAAGATGGTACTGATGATGCTATTTGCAGGGTAGCAAAGGAGATACAGACATAAGGAACAAACTTAGGGTCACAGTGAGGGAGGGAGAGGATGGGATGACTTAAGAGTGTAGTACTGAAACATATACATTACCATATGTAAAATAGACAGCCAGTGGGACTTTGCCGTATGATGCAGGGAAACCAAAGCCAATGTTCTGTGACAGCCTAGAGAGGTGGGATGGGGAGGGAGGTTTAAGAGGGAAGGGACATAGGTATACCTGTTGATGATTAAAAATAAAATAAAAAAATTTAAAAACTACTAAAAGTTTTAACTAATAAATAGAGGGAAGATGATTGCAGAAAGGAAAAAAAAGAACCCACGCTTCCATTGCATGGGGTACAGGTTTGATCTCTGGGTGGGGAGCTAAGATTCCTCACACCATTTAGCAAGGCCAAAATAAATAAATAAATAAAAATGTTAAAAAAAACACCTGGCTTAAAAGTCAATATTTCTTAATGATATTACAGAAAAAAGGAAGTGTCAATAAAAAGAAACAGCACACAGGCAGAACCTGACTTGCAAATATTAATTCTGTAAATCTGCCACATCTGAGAAATTCAAGTCCTTGGACAGGCTGCCTGCCAAGATTCCAGTTCCCTTTTGGGCAACTATTATTAAATATTCCCCTCCAGTTTCCTGTTCTACTCATCCAACTTACATTACTCTACTCCCCTTTAACACCATCTTGAATCCATCCCATTACTACTCCATCTACCCTGAACTCCCGTTCTTCCTCTTCTAGGTGCAAAAGCTTCTCTACCTCCTGAATGATCTTTCATACATCTGGCCCCCTGCATAACTACTTCACCCATCCCCCTAACTGCCCAAAGCCCATACCTCCTTCCTGTCACAGCTGCAGGGGACACTCATTCTCCTATTGCCATCATCACTACCACAGTTGGTGAAGAAATCTCTGACTGCCAGTGGGTGGGGAAAAAAATGGAAACACCCCTGCTGTTTAAGGCATACGGAAATTGGGGTGGGGAAGGAAAGAACATTCTTCAGTTATTAAAATTTCTGGAAAGCAAAATATAGTCTCTGAATTTTAAAGTTACAGCTGGAATCTAAAGATGAGACCATAATATTGTTAGTTCTGGAATTCAGCTATATTATGGGTACCATTTGGGAATATAATTACAATTTATAATATTTCCTCTCTGGGGATATGTTCCCTTGTATCAAACAAGCCAATATACATACCACCTTTTGAAAGACAACCTACCTAAACACTGGTGACAGCACGTAGAGTTATTCTTTCATATTATCCTAGAGTAAGAAATTAAAAGTATGAGGAGATAAAACTAAGCTGCTGAAGAGCAGGAGCCTTGACTGTCTTGTTCAGCATTTTATCTTGCACCCAGCATCTGATACACTTTAATCTCTCAACAACTATCTGGGGGGAAAAATGGTGGGAGGAGACTGAGGACAGGAAGAAACCCAACATCCACAAGAGTACTGTTCCATGATGAACCTGTGTCCATGATTAGTTAAGGAAGACTACAGTGCATTTCCCTGGTGGCTCAGATGGTAAAACGTTCGCCTACAATGTGGGAGACCCAGGTTCGATCCTTGGGTTGGGAAGATCCTCTGGAGAAGGAAATGGCAACCCACTCAACTACTCTTGCCTGGAAAATCCCACAGACAGAGGAGCCTGGTAGGCTACAGTCCATGGGGTCCCAAAGAGTCAGACACGACTGAGTGACTTCACTTTCTTTCATTTTCACATCGCATTTCAGAGAAGAAAGCAGTCCTCTTTAATCTTTCAGGTTACCTGAGATAAGCGGGGATTTCATTTTTGAATAACCTTAATTTATTCGTACCCAAAATCTTACCTATCCAGAACAAGCTATCAAAAATTAGGTCTGTACAGTTGAAAAATGAGACATTAAGTCATCTTTCACTGGTAACACTGCAAGTTGACATTCGATTTTAACTGGCCAGAAAAATTAAATGGAGGACTGAGAACATTTTTCTACATAAAGCTAAGAAGCAGAAGAAAAAAAGACTAGTCACAGTAGAAAACTCTCTCAGACTGAATTATCCAGATTGGCTGGGTTTGGTTCCACTTCTTCTTTCATTCATTAAAATAGTTATACTCTTAGGTATGTTTTTATGACAACAATCTATGACAACTTTTATTGGAATTTACAACCTGGTATTTATTTACATAGAATGCTTCATTAATATCACTTGCCTAATCTGTTTTAATTAGATTAATATCATTTGAAATGAAACAACTGTTTCAGGACTAAAGCACAAAAAGGTAAATGTAATAGTTAACAACTATGATCACTAGCTTTAACATTTTTAATATTACTGTTTCTTTAACTATTTAGTAGAAAATTTTGAAGAATAAAGTGAAGCAAGACCTGAGGTTCCAGTTCTAGTCTAATGTTCTGGAGATGACTAAAATGGCGTAAGGAAGAAAGTCAGTTCTTAAAATAGGCAAGGCAAAACACTGAATTAAAATATTACATTCCATTAAGTATAAATCCCTTAAATCCACTAATAATTACTCACACACTCAAAAGATACAGTAAGATGATAAATGTGTCAAATGAACAAACACTGACATTATAAAAATAAAGCCAAAATTATCTGCCCCTCAAGTAAAATTTTCTAAAAAAATTTATCTAAGATCTCATCTATACATCCTTTTGAAAAATAAGTTCTTTGCAGGTGTTTTATATCCTAATTAATTTTTATATTCAATTTCTTTCTCACGACACTATCTCCTCAAAGGCTAAAAATGATATTGAGAAATTTATGTGACTATTTAAAATAGACTAAAGTAAGTCATACAAAGATAAATATCATGATATCACTTATATGCAGAATCTAACAAAGGCTACAAATGAACTAACTTATCTATAAAACTGAAAAGTTGCAGATGTAGGAAATAAACTTGTGGTTACCAGGGGGAAAACAGGGTGTATAAATTTTAAGACAGGGTTTGACATACACATACTACTATATATAAAACAGATAACTAATAACGACCTAGAGTATAGCACAGGGAATTCTACTCAGTACTCTGTAATGGTCTATATGGGAAAAGAATCTTAAAAAGAGTGTATACATGTACTTGTATAACAAGTTCACTTTGATGTATATCTGAAACTAACCCAACATTGCAAATCAATTATACACCAATAAAATTTTTTCTAAAATAAAATATTCAACTATGACTAACACAGAATATGAATGAACTACAAAGAAAATATACAGGAAGTAAAATAGTTTACATATAAAATACCAACCTAAAAAGCATATCATCAAAATTAATTTCAAAAGTTTTTAGTATATTAAACTTAATTTTCACCTCATATGTAAATGGTAAAACAGGTGGCCTAATATACTACATGATGCCATCTATACTACAGGTATTTAATAAACACCTTTGTCTAATGTTCTACCCATTTCCACAATTCTTAATTTATACTAGTTTATTTTTTATAAATGGCACAAAACAGCTCAAAATAAAAAGGTAAGACAGTACACACCAAGAATTACCCTATAAACAAATAACTCATTTTCAACAGTAAGGAAGGATTGATGGATAGCAAGAGGAATGGAAAGAGAAAAGGCATTTATTTCAATTGTGCATGCTTTCACCAAGTTCAGATAAAATAATAAACACCAATCTCCACTGTGCAACTTGAAAAAAAAAAAAAAGAATTAGCCAATGGTTGACAGTAGAGTCCAACAAATTTTTACAATTTTAGTCTGTCAGGAGTAAGTTTAAGAAATAAAGCAAAAGTGAAAGTCTCTCAGTTGTGCCTGACTGTTTGCAACCCCATGGACTATACAGTCCATGGAATTCTCCAGACCAGAATACTGGAATGGGTAGCCTTTCCCTTCTTCAGGGGATCTTCCCAAGGTCTCCTGCATTGCAGGCTGAGCCACAAGGGAAGCTCAAGAATACTGGAGTGGGTAGCCTATCCCTTCCCACCAGATCTTCCTGACCCAGGAATTGAACCGGGGTCTTCTGCATTGCAGGCAGATTATTTACCAATTGAGCTATGAGGGAAGCCCCTAATAAAGCAAAAGAAGTGCATAATTTAAGCTTACTGAGCAAAAGAATTCTGATTTAACAAGTACTCTGAATGACATTGGTATTCACTAGTTTAACTAAACTAATATAACTTTTTGTTAGTTACAAAGTCCTTATTCATCAAACATTGTAAAGTATTAGTTTGAGACTGAGAAAGATTCAAGATCAAAACAGGAAAAATACCACAACAGTCTAAACCAATAACTGCTAGGTGTAATGTAAGGTAGAGTGTTGGTAATAATTACTAAATGCTCATTGCATCTACTCTGGGTAGCCATTCTTCAATTCCCACATCATGAAGAAAAAAAAAAATCCACTGAAAAAATCATTAAGAACTTCCAGGCAGCTCTCTGGTGCCACTTTGCCCAAGATGGCAGCAGGACAGGGAGTTAAAGTGATTATCTTAGCATCACAGCCTTTACCCTCCCTCAATAATCCTGATCTCTGCAATAACTGCCATGCCCTGCCTATGCCTAACTCACAGGAATGAAAAGCAGTGGGGGAAAAGTGGAGATGAAGGAAACAGATTAAGTCCTTGGTCTTAGCAAGCATCTTTCTGTTCCACTGGGTTATTTCTAAACAAGATACAAAAAAGGAAGCCAAAAATTATTAGTATGATGGATGCATAAAAAAATAAAAATATGTAAATGAGTAAAAATAAGCATGAGTTTTAAAAGACGAGAAATAAGTGGACTTTTCCCCTATTGTTACTCTCCAATATTATACCGAATCCTAACTAAAGGCTTTAAGAACAAGTTTTAAAAGATAAATTACAGACTATCATATGAGGAGAACAACAACAAAACAAACATAAATCTCTCAGAGATCCTATCTTACCTGCAAAATTGAACTGCCCAATAAATTACCATTTGGGGTGGTTGTGACAGTTAGAGATCAGCTATGTAAAGTGTCTAGCCCAATGCCTAGCACGTTATGGTTAAAACAGTAGCTATTATTATTACGGTAAACAGTCAGAATATACTGATAAATAGATGAACTTGACCACATTATGAAAGTACTATAATCCTTTTTCCTTCAAGCAGGACTTTAACAGCCAGAAATGTAATCCTCCAAGTTGTGTAAGACTTCAAGATTTCTAAAGCGAAACAAACAGAAGAATAGTATGGTCATAAATTCAATTGGCCTGATTAGCTCCAATCCAGCAGCAACTTCAGCTGAGACCCTGTAAAGACAGATTATCATGAGTATAAAAGAAAAGAAAAAGAAGTCCTAAATGAAACCCTATTACAGTACCTGGGATAGCTAGCTTCAGGATTCCAGGATTCCTAAAGCTCATATCCTGGGTCTCCCAGGTCCTGAGTCTCTCCATCCTCCACCTCCTAACTCCAACTGTGAAGCCAGAAAAAGCCAGAGGGATAATGTGCTTAATCGCTCAGTCGTGTTTGACTCTTTGTGACCCTGTGGACTGTAGCCCGCCAGGCTCCTCTGTCCATGGGGATTCTCCAGGCAAGAATACTGGAGTGGGTTTCCATTGCCTTTTCCTAGGCCCATCTAATCCTCAAGTCTTTGTATTTCACTGTCCATCCTCGGTCAGTCTGAACAAATTCTTTTCTTTATTAAGCATCTAAGTGTCAAACACTCTGCTAAATGATTCCACTAAAGATGTCTCAAATGAAAAGAACTTTGAGATTAGGTTAATCTCATAAGGTCTTTTATTTTAGTCCTATCAAAACAAGCCCAGCAAAATACAAAACCAGTAATGCAACAGACATTCTCATCATTTTATTCTATCACTAGCCTCCAAAGAAACCCTGGACTAAAATGATTACTTCCTTAGCAACTCAGAGCCTTTATACACAGTATGTACCATTCCATAAACCCATCTTACCTCTGAATCCCTTTTCCTTAGAATGCCAATTTACATAGTAATTGATGCTTTCACAGAGGATTAAAACAAGTTTAACTGCATCATTAATAAGGATGATTACAAACAAAGATACATGAGACTAATAAGTTAAACCTTGAAATAAATAATTGTCAAATTTATTTTTTCATAGAAAAAAAGACTCTGTAGTATTTAGAAGGGACAAAAAATACAGATTCTTCCTACTACTCAGTGTCACTCATACACAGGGCTTTTATGCAAAGCAATGGAAGGAAAGTAGCGGATGCCCCAAAACAAGATTCTGAAGATACAAAGTATATGAAATGCAATGCCAGTAAGTTCTGAACAAATGCAGGAATGCTATTTTTCAACCAAACTTATCAATTTACTCTTTTATCCAGACATTTGAGAATGAATTCTCTGCTAGTGCTCCAACCCAGTAGGGAGAACCCATATGTCACACAATCCAATGCCAATTCAAATGGTGTCACTACTTTTATTGTTTTACTTTTGACTGTGTGGATCACAACAAACTGGAAAATTCTCAAAGAGATGGGAATACCAGACCACATTACCTGTCTCCTGGGAAACCTGTATGCAGGTCAAGAAGCCAACAGTTAGAACCAGACATGGAACAACAACAGTGTTCAAAATTGGCAAAGGAATAAGGGAAAGCTGTATATTGTCCCCCTACTTATTTAACTTAAATGCAGAGTACATCATGTGACATGCAGGACTGGATGCAGCACAAGCTGGAATCAAGATTGCCGGGAGAAATATCAATAACCTCAGATATGCAGATGACACCACCCTTATGTTAGAAAGTGAAGAGGAACTAAAAAGCCTCATGATCAAAGTGAAAGAGGAGAGTGTTAAAGGTGGATGAAAACTCAACATTCAAAAAACATTCCAAAAGATCATGGCATTTGGTCCCATGACTTCATGGCAAACAGATGGGGAAAAATGGAAACTGTAACAGGTTTTATTTTCTTGGATTTCAAAATCACTGTGGATAGTGACTTTAGCCGTGAAATTAAAAGATGCTTGCTCCTTGGAAAAAAACTATGACAAACCTAGACAGTGTATTAAAAAGCAGAGACATCACTTAGCCACCAAAGATCCTTATAGTCAAAGCTATGGTTTTTCCAGTAGTCATATACAGATGTACAAGGTGGACCATAAAGAAGGCTGAGCACTGAAGAATGGATGTTTTTGAATTGTAGTGCTAGAGAAGATTCTGGAGAGTCCCTTGGACTGCAACGATATCAAACCAGTCAACCCTAAAGGAAATCAATCCTGAATATTCATTGGAAGGACTAATGTTGAAGCTGATGTTTCCACACTTTGGCCACGTGATACAAAGAGCTGACTCATTAGAAAAGACCCTGATGCTAGGAACGATTGAGGGCAGGAAGAGAAGTGGGCAGTAGAGGATGAGATGGTTGGATGGCATCACTGACTCAACGGACATGAGTTTAAGCAAACTCTGGGAGAGGGTGAAAGAAGGGTAGCCTGGTGTGCTGTAGTCCATAGGGTTACAAAGAGTCCAATATGATGTAGCAACTGAACAGCAACAATATAGGAAGGTAGATCAGAACTAGTTTTTGCCTCTTTCCATTATGTCCCCTTAAACAGCCACATAATATCTTCATAGCCTTTAGCCTGCTAAGAGATCTGTGACCCACTCCAAGCTGCCATTAAAATCTCACTTGAACTACTGGACAGTGTAAGAAATGTGACTTCTCATGCTATGTCTAAACCTTAACATTCTCAAGCTCCAGTAGCTAGGAATAAGAGCAGATATTTATACACAGTCTCCACTGTTTACTACAAAAGACAAACTGGTCATTTTAATGAGGGATCTTTGTCTTTCCCCCTCCTTTTTCCCCCCACATATCTTATTCTGTATTCTTCGTGTGGTGGCTACTTTATTAAAATGGTTCAATATTTAATTAAGGATTAAATGGTAAAGCAGTTTGCCCATTAAATTATAAGACCCTTCAGTGTTTACATAGCTTTTTAAAAATTAATTAAATAACTTAATAGAAGTTTCAAAATTAGATTTAAACGTGAGCTTTGAGAACACAAATTATTTTGAAGATATTAAGCCATGACAAAACACATGCACAGTCATGACTTCAGAAGACATATGCAGTGTTTTCAGCCCAGGAGGACTCCCAAAGCACTAGCATCCTCCACCATTATCTGCATTTGTCCATCAGATGGACACACAAAATTCAGCATTCATTTAGTGATTCTGTGGGATGAGAGAAGCAGATCACGTTATCTGAAGAGGCCCAGAGGGAAATGCAACACATATTTCCAGGGGAAAAAAGTCAAAATAAATTACTTTAAAACTCTGTTATTTAAATTCAATTCTTCTCTCACTTAATTATTAAGCATTGAGTCTAAGTCTTCATGTTTATTTTCCTAGTAACAGAAAACACTGGATTTATTAATGCTTATTAATGCTTTCTCTTCAAAAAGGAGTTTAATAAAGTCAGCTTACTTCAGATTACCTTTCAGCTTATTTTAAACACTTTTTTAAAAAATTTACAGATCCAGAATTGAGTGCTAAGGTTTCCCTTGTACCCACAGGCAAATTCTACATTTTGTTTCCTTTTTATATTTATTCTATTTTCATGTATAATAAATGTACTGAGATAGAGCTGAAAATATCTACTACCTAAAATATCAGAATAAATGCCAATGGAGCTTTCCTGCTGCTTTAGTTTCTTCGACACGTGAGCAGAAACCTGGAAGCTGAGGCGCTGAGTGAATACCTAAGGCAGGCAAAAAGCCAGGCTATCCAAGCCCTGTTAAGTGGTCACATGATCACTGTGGTCACAAAGCAGCACTGGTACTTGTCCTACCTAAGCAATGAGGTGGAGGGCTGGTGATTCTCCTTAGTCACCTGGTACTCTTTTGTTCTCCTTTCTCAGTCCTCGCACTGTGGCATATAATTAATGATGGCATGATTACAATTTGTGAAGGGTGTGGCAGGTTTTCACTATCCTATTCACTAACTCCTATAAAAACTGTAAGCTTACATATGCTCTCAGTTACCTACCAGTCTTTAGAAATCCCATCACCAGCTCCCATTTCCCTGCCACATCAGCATCTGGTTAGTTCTGTCACTTACATTATATTATAAACCCACTGTTTTCCAAATTTTGCATGCATAAATACATACACATAAACAGACACACACAATTTTGGAAATGTTGGGCTAAACTTGAGTAAGGTTCTTTATTGCTGGACCACTTAGAACCTTTAATGTGCTAATCGCAATTTTTTGACACAAACATAATATGCCACATTTCCAAGTCTATTTGGCTATAGAGACCTTTTCTTAAAGAACATTTCCAATGGAACACACCTTGAAAAACTCTCATCCAAATTACTCAGAACAAAATATTTTACATGTAGATATAAATTATTTATTATATATAAAACAAATATGTATATGTAGCAGCAAATATGTATATATCTATATGGAAAAAGTGTATATTCATACAAATATGTATATAAAACAAATTTAAATATATCAATTTATCCACTCATCCATTTACACACCCATTCCACCAGTCATCCAACAAATAACACAGAGTATATAAAAATGTAAACATTTCTGTGCTTGGTGCTCTGGGAGATAAAGAAATTTGGAAATATGTTTAACATACTTTCTATTATTTTCTTATTAATCTCCACGTAAAACAATGGTGCTTTAAAAAGAGAGTTAATATGTTAAAATTATTGAAGAATCTATTAAAAGAAAAGATAACAATAACTGATGTTCCTAAAGAAATTATAAGTGGCAAAGTAAAAAAAGATCTACTTCACAAAAGTGCTTTAAAATACTAAATGTCACAAGTATAACTTAAATTATATTTATGTTACACAATTTTCCAGAAACAACTAAAGTTAAAATAATCAACTGATTTTCTAAGCAAAAATTTTAAATGTGCTTACATATCTACTTTAGGTTTTAAAAGCCATAAACACACTAAGACAGTTGAATGTATCTTAATTAGATTCAACTAATCAACTGACAAAGGTCCACTGAGTCAAAGCTATGGTTTTTCCAGTAGTCATGTATGGATGTGAGAGGACCATAAAGAAAGCTGAGCACAGAAGAACTGATGCTCTTGAACTGTGGTGTTGGAGAAGACTCTTGAGAATCCCTTGGACTGCAAGGAGATCAAACCAGTCAGTCCTAAAGGAGATCAGTCCTGAATATTCATTGGAAGGACTGATGCTGAAGCTGAAGCTCCAATGCTTTGGCCACCTGCTGTGAAGGACTGACTCATTGGAAAAGACCCTGATGCTGGGAAAGATGGAAGATGGGAGGAGAAGGGGACGACAGAGGATAAGATGGTTGGAGGCATCACCGACTCAATGGACATTGGTTTGAGTAAACTCCAGGAGTTGGTGATGGACAGGGAGGCCTGGCATGCTGCAGTCCGTGGGGTCACAAAGAGTTGGACACAACTGAACAACTGAACTGAATCAACCACTGTGTAATACCAATTACTTAGAATTTTTGCCCTGAATTCTTCTAAGCCAAGCCTTCTTTCAGTTCTCTCATTTTATTCCTGACTTTTATACTGAAAAACTACCAGAAAAATCTTTAGATTATTTGACCATAAATACTTTTTATCAAGTAAAACTTAAGGAACCAAGATGCAGATGTAGAGGACAGATTTCTGGACACAGCAGGGGAAGGAGAGGGTGTGACGAACGGAGAAAATAGCACTGAGACGTATATATTACCACGTGTAAAGCAGACAGCTAGTGAGAAGCTGCTGTGTAACACCAGCAGCCAGGTGTTCTGTGATGACCCAGCGGTGGGGGATGGACTGGGGGTGGGAGGGAGGTTCCAGAGGGAGGGAACACATATACTTATGGCTGAGTCACACTGTTGTAAGGCAGAAACCATCACAATATTTTAAAGCAATTATCCTCCAATTAAAAATAGAATTTTTAAAAAGTGGTAGGACATTCCAATCTAGACAAGTAGGCAACCAAATACACTCATGATTAGTATGTGCTGTACTTTATAAGCAACCTTCCTTAATTTAAACAAAGACTACTTATGGCTCCAGTCTCTACAGCTTTGCTGGGTACTCCTCTGACCTTTCCCTTTCACACATCACTGCCTTGTCATGGCAAAGGGGCAGAAGACATCAAGAAGAGATGGAAAGAATACAGAGAACTGTACAAAAAAGACCTTAATGAACCAGATAACCACGATGGTGTGGTCAGTTGCCCAAAGCCAGACATTCTGGACTGTGAAGTCAAGTGGGCCTTAGGAAGCACTGCTGTCAATAAAGCTAGTGGATGCAATGGAATTCCAGTAAAGTTATTTAAAACTTTAAAAGATGATGCTATCGAAGTACTGCAGTCAACATGTCAACAAATCTAGAAGACCCAGCAGTGGACATAGGACTGGAAAAGGTCAATCCTCATCCCAATTCCCAAGAAGGGCAGTACTAAAGATGTTCAAACCAGTGGACAATTGCATTCATCTCTGATGCTAGTAAGATCATGCTTTAAAATCTTGCATGCCAGGCTTCCCCATTACATGAACCAAGAACCTCTAGACATCCAAGTTGCGTTTAGAAATGGCAGAGGAACCAGAGATCAAATTGCCAACATTCATTGCATCACAGAGAAAGCAAGGGAATTCCAGAAAAACATCAACCTCTGTTTCATAGACTATGCTAAAGCCTTTTGACTGTGTGGATCATAACAAGTGTGGAAAACTCTTAAAGAAATGGGAATACCAGACCATCTTAACTGTCTCCTGAGAAACCTGTATGTGGGTCAAGAAGCAACAGTTAGAACCCTGTATGGAACAACTGAACGGTTCAGGACTGAGAAAGGATTGGCTATTTACTGTCTCGATGTTTAATTAACTTATACTCTGAGCACATCATGAGAAATTCCAGGCTGGATAAGTTACAAGCTAGAATCAAGATTGGCGGGAGGAATATCAACAACCTGAGATATGCAGATGATACCACTCTAATGCCAGAAAGCAAAGAGAAACTAAAGAACCTATTGATGAGGGTGAAGGTGGAGAGTGAAAAAGCCAGCTTAAATTGAATATTAAAAAAAAAGTAAAAGATCATGGCATCCAGCCCTATCAGTTCAGTTCAGTCGCTCAGTGTCTGACTCTTTGTGACGCCATGGACTGCAACATTCCAGGCCTCCCTGTCCATCACCAACTCCTGGAGCTTACTCAAACTCATGTCCATTAAGTTGGTGATGCCATCCAACCATCTCATCCTCTGTCGTCCCCTTCTCCTCCCACCTTCAATCTTTCCCAGCATCAGGGTCTTTTCCAATGAGTCAGTCCTTCACAGCAGGTGGCCAAAGTATTGGAGCTTCAGCATCAGTCCTTCCAATGAATATTCAGGACTGATTTATTTTAGGATTGACTGGTTTGATCTCCTTGCAGTCCAAGGGACTCTCAAGAGTCTTCTCCAACACCACAATTCAAAAGCATCAATTCTTCGCGGCACTCAGCTTTCTTTACAGTCCAACTCTCACATCCATACATGATCACTGGAAAAACCATAGCCTTGACTAGACGGACCTTTGTTGACAAAGTAATGTCTCTGCTTTTTAATATGCTGTCTAGGTTGGTTATAGTTTTCTTCCAAGGAGCAAGTGTCTTTTAATTCCGTGGCTGCAGTCACCATCTGCAGTGATTTTAGAGCCCAGAAAAATAAAGTCTGACACTGTTTCCATTGTTTCCCCATCTATTTGCCATGGAGTGATGTGACCAGATGCCATGATCTTAGTTTTCTGAATGTTGAGCTTTAAGCCAACATTTTCACTCTCCTCTTTCACTTTCATCAAGAGGCTCTCTAGTTCTTCACTTTCTGCCATAAGGGTGGTATCATCTGCGTATCTGAGGTTGTTACATTTCTCCTGGCAATCTTGATTCCAGCTTGGGATTCATCCAGCCCAGCATCTCGCATGGTGTATTCTGCATATAAGTTAAATAAGCAGGGTGACAATATACAGCCTTGACGTACTCCTTTCCCTATTTGCAACTGGTTTGTTCCTCCATGTCCAGTTCTAACTGTTGCTTCCTGACCTGCATACAGATTTCTCAGGAGACAGGTAAGGTATTCCCATCTCTTTCAGAATTTTCCACAGTTTATTGTGATCCACACAGTCAAAGGCTTTGGTATATTCAATAAAGCAGAAGTAGATGCTTTTCTGGAACTCTCTTGCTCTTTCGATGATCCAACAGGATGTTGGCAATTTGATCTCTGGTTCCTCTGCCTTTTCTAAATCCAGCTTGAACGTCTGAAAGTTCACAGTTCATGTACTGTTGAAGCCTCACTTGGAGAAGTTTGAGCATTACTTTGCCAGTGTGTGAGATGAGTGCAACTGTACAGTAGTTTGAGCATTCTTTGGCATTGCCTTTCTTTGGGACTGACATGAAAACACGTTTTCCAGTCCTGTGGCCACTGGTGAGTTTTCCAAATTTGCTGGTATACTGAATGCAGCACTTTCACAGCATCATCTTTTAAGATTTGTAATAGAAGGGGAAAAGGTGGAAGTAGTGAAAGATTTCCTCTTTTTAGGCTCTAAAAATCACTGCAGATGGTGAATGCAGCCATGAAACTAGAGGATCTCTCGGCAGGAAAGCTACGATTAACCTAAACATCATAGTCATGTATGGTTGCGAGAGCTAGACCGTGAAGAAGGCGTAGCACCAGAGAACAGATGCCTTCGAACTGTGGTTCTGGAGAAGACTCTTGAGAGTCCCCTGGACAGCAAGGAGATCAAACCAGTAAATCTACCCTGAAAATTCATCAGAAGGACTAATGCTGAAGCTCCAATATTTTGGTCACCTCATGTCAACAGTCAACTCATTGGAAAAGATCCTGATGCTGGGAAAGATTGAAGGCAGAAGGAGAAAACAGTGTCAGAAGATAAGATGGCTGGATGGCATCACTGATGCAATGGACATGAACCTGGGCAAACTCTGGATGATGGTGAGGGACAGGAAGGCCTGGCATTCTATAGTCCAAGGGGACAAGAGTCGGACGTGACTGGGCAACTAAGCAACAGCAATAAGCTCTGTGCTTTTCCTTTCATTTATGCAAGGTCAACACAGCTTCCTGAAATTAGTTCAACCCCTAATCCTGTGCAGTTATTTTCGATGTTTCCACCCTACCGGTATCTATCTTACCCATCTCAGAAATCACAGTACTTATGATCTATTATCACTCATAACACCTATTATGTTTCAGCTTATATTATTACTTTATACTGCCATTTAGCCTTTCATGTATCATAGTTTTCTATCTATCTATACTGTAACCTCTCTGAAGACAAGGAACATTTCTTACCCTTCTTTACATCCTGTAGTAAACCTTAAATAAATAAGTACACAAATTACTTCACAGAATAATAAAGTTTCACATCTGAATGTGCAGATCTCTCATTTTGCAAATATGAAAGGAAGTCGAGAAAGGTGAAGTAACTTGCCCAGGGTTATTCAGTCAGTTGGGAACTGAATCAGGGCAAGAACTCAAGTGCGTAGATCTAATCTAGCATTTTTTTGGTTTAGCCTAAGTTAAAAGAAAGAAACTGTGCTAACAGATACTTGTTTACTTTGCAGCTTTAATAAGCACAAAAAGCCAACCTGTGTGTAACCAAAAACTTTGCACTGCCTCAAAATTTTCTTCAATATTAATCACTGGCAATCCTAAGAGTGATGATGATGATACATGTAAGATGAAGGCAACCCAGTAAAATGTCTAGTGGCCCAGAGCAGTGTTACTTCTTCCCTTTGAAGCATGATACAGTGGTGATGGTAGGGCTGAGGGTGTTAACAAACTAAACAGGTCGGTTACCAGGTTTAGTTAATTGGGGTTTTATCTAAATAACACTAACGAGCTACTTGTCTCCCTCTAAATCTTACTGTTCAAGAAGTCTTCTCACCATTTATTTATGGAATAATCTTAAAAAAAAAAAAACTAGCTGCTTGATAGTCTGATTAACCTGATTTCCTTCAGAGACTCTTCTATCATCTGCCTAAGTCCTCCAGGGAAGTAGGGCCATTCAGATGCACAAGAGAACAGCTGGAGCATGAAGTGACAGATAGATTTACTTTAGAGATTTGCCCCAAGAGAAGTGCTTGGTTCTCAGTTAACTTTGTGTATTCTAACATAAGAAAATACCAGGGAAATAAAATTATATATAGGGGTATTTCCACAAACTACTCATTAGATAACTTTATAGCTCTAAGAACCAGCACAGGGAGAGTTCTGTCAAAAGTGCCTTCCATTGGCATTAAATTAATTTCATCTGAGAGTTAACAGTGCAGTGAAGATCAAATGAGTTTCTATTAAGCTTAAGCTACTGGGGAAGAAAAAAAAAAAAAGAGTCCTGACCTCCAGTTAGGCTTCTTTTACTAAAAGGTTTAAGTGTTATTGGTTAAACAGTCCCCACCCAAAAAAGATTTGTTAGAATACTAGCCCCCAGTACCTCAATGTGACCTTATTTGGAAACATGGGTGTTATAGATGCAATTTGTTAGGATGAGGTCATATTGGAATAGGGTGGGCCCCTAATCCAATATGACTGGTGTCCTCATAAAAAGAAGAAATTTGGAGAAAGACCTGCTTAGAGGGAAGATGATGTAAAGAACCACAGGGAGAGGATGGAAAGAGGTTTGGCCAGGCTACTCCCTCATAGCCCCCAGAAGAAACTAATCCTGCCAACAGTACGATTTTGGACTTTTAGCCTCTTGAACTGTGAGACCAGAAATTTCTGTTGTTTAAGCGACTCACTGTATGACACTTTGTTCCAGCAGCCTTATCAAACCAATACAAAGGTATCTGTAAGGTAAATGTAAAATAGCAATAAGCTAGAAATTTAAAAGTCCTAAATTCTAGGTTTCAAACTGGTTACTTCTGGCATAAATCTCTGCTTCAGTTCCTTACCTAAACCTCTTTTAGGCTGTTGTGAAGATAAGGCTTAATAACATGTATGATAGTTCTTAAAAAGTACAAAGTATTAAACAGAAAATGTTATTTCCCAACATTTAAAATTCACTTAAGAAAAAAAGCAAAGGTACAAAAAAGGTACATATGATCCCTACATTTTTTTCCTCAGAAACAAAATTAAAGTATTAGTCACTCAGTCGTGTCCAACTTTTGGCAATTCCATGGACTTTAGCCCTCCAGGCTCTTCTGTCCATGGGATTTCCAGGGCAAGAGTACTGGAGTGCGTAGCCATTCCCACCTCCAGGGATTTTCCGGACCCAGAGATCAAACCTGGGCCTTCAGCATTGCAAGTAGAATCTTTACAGTTTGCTGGCTCAGACTGTATGAAACTAATGACTTCAGATGTTAATCAAAAACAAATTTAAATACACAGTGCAAATTAAAGCATATCATGGTCAATATTTCCTTATCTATTAATTTTTACAATAGCAATCCCCACTAAAAAACAAATAAACAAAAACCACCCAGAAACATTCATAACTATATAATGATTAATTTTTCTGATCTTGTTCTATGTCTGCTATATTCCAGGAACTGGATACCAGAGCTCAGAGACATGAGTACTAATTTTGAGGCGCTCCCTCTACAGCAAAGGAAATAGGAAGTGATTAAACAAAGATTCATATAAACTATGACACAGTTATGCACATAGCACAATAGAGCAGATACAATTATTTGTATGTATACTGAATACAATAGGGTTTAATTTTCTGGAATTAACAATGTTTTACATAGCACATATAGCAACACTTTAATGAGTTAATTGAAAAGCTATTCAATGTTTTTTCTTAACTGTGAATCATTGCTTAATATTAGAGATAGAGAACTTTATCCCTCATATTTTTTAGAGCAGCCTTAAAAGCCGGTTGATTGTTGTTGTTTCATTCTTTAATTTGCTACACTTGTATTTTATCATTCTCTTTTGCTGGGGAAGAGAATTATAGTTGAAGCTAGGTAACTGGATATTTATTTTCATAAGAGAACACCAGAAAATTAATGTTCTAGTCCACATTGAAAATTCTACTAAAATGCCTTTCATATCAACTTTGTATATGTGGCCTGTGTTTCCCAATTAAAGCTATCTCTGATGGCTAAAGATCTCCCAGGTCCTTAGGAGTCAGCTGAGTACCAATGATCCAAGCATGGTCTTTTAACTAAATACAAAAGAACAGTATTCTGGGTTGATCTTTACCCCTAGGTGGAGGATAACTGGGAGAGGCAGGGACTAAAAGTCAATTTAAAGACAATTAAATCTACTAGAAAAACACTTTTACCGTAAATTGCTTTTGTTTTTTTTAAGGGGGAAAAAAAGTAAGACAACGAATTCATTCTGAATCAAAGTTAAAGGTTGACTATGAATAGTCTGATCTAAGAGCCAAACTACACAGGAGTGTAAAAGTAAGCATGAAATAGTGAAATGCCTCAAAAAGTCTTTATCACCCTCTTTGTTTACTTATGTCAATAAGAACTTGAAAGCTATATTTGCAAAGGCTAAAACACAAAGCAGATAATCTCTCGATGGATAACTGAGTTGACACTACCAGGATCTGGGAGTTGCAAAGGCAGCAGAAGCAATGGCCCCCATTTTCTGGAAGTTTAAAATTCAATGAGCAGAGAACAAGTAAATTAAATAAATGGAAACAGAAGCAAATACATATTCAACTATACAAATAAGTCTCTCTGAATTTTTTCTCCTGATCTTTCTTTTCTAAGTTGTACCCTCTTCCTCTTTCCTGCTTTCTCTTCTACAGCAATTAAGAAAATAACCTCTCCAATACATAGTTTCCTTCATTTTCTCCACCACTGTGTGCACAGTTCCCCTTAATATCTGAATTACAACTCACAATTATTAACAAATCTTAACCTAGCTCATGATATACAAAATACAGACATATGAAACTGTGAAAAAGGAAAAAGAGAAACCCTAGAAACTTGACATATTTATGTCCAATTTGATCTCCAAGAACTTAAGGAATTAAATCATAAACGGAAAAAGGAAAAATAGAGACTTCTAAATGATATGTGGTTTCTAAGAATTTAAGATAGATTTTTCACCTTTCTGAAAATTTAAAAATATGTCCATTTTAGTTTCTTTATATACCATTATTCTTTTAGAAAGAAAAAAAAAACTTATAAAAACAGTAAGATGAAAAAAAAAACATTAAAAACTCACCATAGCCAGATGTGTAACACTTAGAGAATTATTCTTTTGTATATGTTAGGAGTAAGTCGGTCTGGGAGGCAGAGGTTCTCTTTAATTTAGTATTTTAATTTAAAAACTTAAAAATTCATCAGAAGAAAAGCATACACAAATTCTTACCAATACTTTTTATTTGTGCTTTTAATTTTACACTGTCAATCCAAATACTCAACTGAACAGGCAGCTCTTACAGAGTACCCTCAAATTTACCCTCTTTATTAAATTAGAAGAGAAAAAAAATTTCATGAGAATGAACTCTGGCACAATAATTCCAACTCTACTACAATAATTCAGTAATGATTTGTTGGGGGTAAAAAAAAAAAAAAAAAACACCTCCCTTTTGATCCTAACTACCATGAGTAGAAAAGGTTATATGATACAATGGTAACTAGCAGCCCAACTATAATGGGATGTAAAAGGTAAATTAAATAATGGAGATGGGAATGAATGAAGACTGTCTAGTAGATACTCTGGGAGAAAAATGTAGCTTCTTCACAAACACAGTGCTTCCTGATGTTTGACTGTAATTTCAGTGTTTCACATCACACATCATTTTTCCTTCCTAAATGAATCCCAAACAAGAAACTTTGTGATCAAGACTAGCACTGGCTAGTGTTACTCTCAAACAGAACTGAAACGATGACAATGAGCTTTTAAATTACATGATAAATACCTACATAATTATGAAATTAAGTCAAATTTTTCTGTGAAATTCCTGAGAAATTTCTGTGAAATTCTGTGAATTTCTAGAAATTGGTCATTTTCTAGAAGCCAAAGTATATTATGAGAGGCTAACAGATGGAAACAGAACTGAAGACTCGAATTAGAAAATAACCTCTCATGCTTAATAATACCAAAAGGAAACTAAAAAGCACATTTCCATAGAAACAAAACAGTGTTTCAAATATAATATGAATACATAAGTACTAAGGAAATTCCAAGCATCACTCTCACAGAGTGAGTTGGAATAGTGATAGATGAATTCTAAAAACAAGTGAGCCATGTTTGAATATAAGAAAGAAGGAAAAATATTCAGGGAAGAAAGAATATTACAGTCATGAAAACAAGAATAGAAATCTGTTAATCAGGTAAAAAAATTAAATGTGATTAGGATTTGTTTATATAAATAAATGATTATTTTTAATATCTTTAACAAATTACAATAAATCCTAAAGAACAAAGGCAAGGAGATATATTTTTGAATGTACACTTGAATATGACTACATCTAATGCTCTTATAAAAATAAAAATAAAACCTTTTATTCTTTCTTTCAGGCATAAACTGAAATAGTTAAGAGGGTGCAAAAGCCTAAACAGAGAAAGTTTAATTCTACAAAGTTAATTGTTTATTCACATCTTGATGCAGGAAGGGAATTAAATAATTAGGTGCTTATCTTTAAGAACATCTTTCTTCCAGCGCCTACTTAAACAAAGGAAATAAAAAGCCAGTCTGTTTTTAAACAACTAAACTCAGCCAACTGACTGATTCTTCCCAATAAATTCTCAATGAAATATCTGTTCCAAATACTCTCAAATATGGATAATTCCCCTCTTAGATAATTACTTTGTGAAATCCGAAAAGGGAGACAGTTTCCTATAGCTCAGCCCTTTACCAGAAATTCACCATATGTTTAAATAAAAGTATAATGAAGCAAGAGGTAGTCTTTGGAAAGTATGAATCAATGAAAGTTCAATAAAGGAGGATCATCAGAAATATATCCATTTGTATAATGAGGGAAAAAGTAAAGCTTCTGAAGTGAAGTGAAAGTCGCTCAGTCATGTCTGACTCTCTGGCGACCCCAGTCCTGTAGCCTGCCAGGCTCCTCTGTCTGTGGAATTCTCCAGGCAAGAATACTTGAGTGGGTAGCTGTTTCCTTCTCCAGGGGATCTTCCCAACCTGGGGATAGAATCCAGGTCTCCCACACCGCAGGCAGATTCTTTACCATCTGAGCCACCAGGGAAGCCAAAGCCTTTGAGCATATACCAGGAAAATCTAAGTAACAACTTATCTTCAGATAAATCATCAAAAGGAAAATATTTTTATTTCTATAGCCTCTTTGTGATAAATGATGCCTAAACAGATATATGAATTACGGCAAACAAATAAATTGATCATTCTGCCTGATAGGAGAAAATTTAAATCTTTATCTCAAACAAAAGAGATAATAATCACAACAGCATATGGAGGCAGTACAGCACAACCGTCAGGTGTGTGGGTTCTGAAGTCAGATTATCTAAACTCATATTCTTACTCCGCCACTTCTTAGGTTAGTTGTGATGCACTATGGCAAAATTACATAACCTTTCTATACCTCAATTTCTTCATCTATAAAAGGGAGGTATAAGAGTACCTTTTCCAAAAAGTTGGTGTGGGGTGTAAATGCATTCAGTGGAGAACTTAGACAGTCCTTGGCGCTTAGTATGCAACTGTAAGCTATTTAAGCTATTTTTATTATCATTGTTGATATCATAGACATGACCTATTGTAGCTATCATTAACCACTAGCTCTACATGCAAAATACCAAATTATGACCTGAATAAGTCATATGAGAGTTTAGCTGAAACAGAACTTGTGACTAGACAGAGGGATATTCACCAGGTTTTCTAAAAAGCAGGGGGTGGGGGGAGACAGTACTATCAATTAAAAAATTAAGATTTATGCTTTACGATGGTAGACTGAACTTATATTGACAAGCACACTCTCCCACCAAAATGACAGTAAAGGGTTTTGGGGGTTTGCTTTTTTGTTTTAAGGCTTAAATGCACAAGGACAAGGCATTTAGGAGATGAGGTTAACAATAACAAAATTACAGTAAATGTCTTTTCAGAACCTGGAAATGTGAATACTTAACAGACAAAAATGGAAAGTAAAACCAACTCAATAAGCATGACAGAACACCCGAAAGACAAAGGGTTATAAACAGGAGGACTGGTTAAATATCTGCCTGAAGAGCTGTTATATTCCTAATTCCTCACTCCATCTCTCCAAAACTTCAGATAGCTTAATGCTCCTCCCCCACCCCTGAAGAAGACTAAAGGTTTCTTTTCTGGAGGAGATCTTTTTAAAAATGGCTGTATCAATACTGAATGACATAAGGCAAGTTGAGAACAGACGCATAACACTAAAAGAGAGGACTAAACAAAGTTTATGTACTGCTTCCTAAACCTGGCTTCCAAAACACTAGACAGGCTTATACCTTCCAGCCAGGTAATCAAGAGTCTTCTCAGGGGGATCTAAGCAGCCTCAAATAAATCATTTAAAAATATGGACATCAGAGATTCCCCAGCTGAACAGCGCAGCCCATTTTCCCTGAAAAGTAGATTACAAAACTGATATTTGTAAATTTACAAGCCTCACCCAGAGACACAGAACTACTGGTCAACTTTTTAGAACTCTTATCCCTGGGTCGGGAAGATCTCCTGGAGAAGGAAATGGCAACCCACTCTGGTGGAAAATCCCATGGACGGAGAAGCCTGGTACGCTACCGTCCATGGGGTCACAAAGAGTTGGACATGACTGAGTGGCTTCTTTCTTTAACTGAATAGATGAGCCAAAGGCCACCACACATTTAAGGACTCCTGAGGCAAGAAACGCAGAGATCAAAGCAAGCAAATAAAAAATCATAACTTGGAAGGAACAGATAACAAAGAGAAGAAAATTTCCTAAAACTGTCATTAATAATCTTCAAAGAAACAAAAGAAAACAAGCATCCATGAAACAAGAACAAGACGATACTAAAAAAGAGAAAGAGGTCCTGTAAGATGAAAAAACGTTTAATCTGTAGATGATTAAAGACAAAACTTTATGGAAGATAAAACTGAGGAAATCTCCCAATAAAATAAAACCAAAGAGAAAGATGTGGAAAACAACTGAAGAGAAAAGCTAAAATAATTGGAGACCAATCCAAGTTCTTACAGCATCTGAAGAAAACAGGTATTCTAATGAGGGGATTAAGGGAAGGAAATTAAGAACTAACTCAATAAAACTTCCCCAGAACTGGGTCTGATTTCCTATATCTAAAGAAGCCACCAAATACTTAGGATGCTGCTGGAGAATGTGCTCCGTCAGAGGAGGACCCAACAAAGTACAGTATCAGGTAACAGAGGATCCAATACAATAAAGAAGCAGAAGGAATCTCTAGGATGATGGACAGGATGGGAAAGGAAGGGTCTAGGATAACAAACTATGAAAAAGACCAGAAGAATACCCAGTATAGATGACAACAAGTCCAAAGAGACTGAAAGATTATCTTCAAGAAAATAAAATAAAATAAGAGGATAATTATACAATAGGGAAAAATCTGAGGATAAGTATACAGAAAATGATGCTACCTTTTAACAAATAAGTGTATTCCAGGAATAAAACTATGTATAAGAAAGAAAAAATAATCATAGACTACTACTACATGACAGAGCTATGAAGAGCATTATATCATTATAATAAGGTTCTAACCAAAATTAGAATAACTGTCCTAGGAGGATGAGAAGGAAAGAAATGTATATATGGATGTACAAAGAAGACAAGCAAGAGAACAAAATTTTCACCTTCAACTGTGGGAAGTCAAACAGCATCTAAAAAAATCAAGTAACAGCAACGTAAGTTTGTTAGAGACAGAACAATACGTAGCAAAAGAATCAGTTAAAAATTGTTGAAGGCAATTATCCCTCAGAAAGAGACTATGCAAAAAGCGTGACGGTAGACAATGTAGTCTGCCATTACAAGCCTCACAGAACTATTTGGCACTCATTAAACACTGTGTTTATAAAACACTGATAAAAATTTTATTAGATCAAAATAAAAATAATTTTCCTAATCATAATTTTAATACATGTTCATACAATATGAAAACTGCAGAGACTAAGAATAAAGTAATCTTCCCATCCAAATAAAACTATTATTAACATACTGCTGTACTGCCTTTGGGCTCCCAAATCACTGCAGACAGCGATTACAGCCATGAAATTAAAAGACACTTGTTCCTCAGAAAGAAAGCTATGACACATCTAGACAGCATATTAAAAAGCAGAGACATCACCTTTCTGACAAAGGTCCACAGAGTCAAAGCTATCGTCTTTCCAGTAGTCATGTATGGATGTGAGAGTTGGACCATAAAGAAGGCAGAGCGCTAAAGAACTGATGCTTTCAAATTGTGTTGTTGGAGAAGAATCTTGAGAGTCCCTTGGACTGCAAGGAGATCAAACCAGTCAATCCTAAAAGAAACCAACCCTGAATGTTCATCAGAAGGACTGATGCTGAAGCTCATGCTCCAATACTTTGGCCGCCTGATGTGAAGAGCTGACTCATTAGAAAAGACCCTGATGCTGGGAGAGATTGAAAACAAAAAGAAAAGAGGACCAAGGGGATGAGATGTTAGATAGCATCACCAACTCAATGGGCATGAATCTGAGCAAACTTCAGGAAACAGTGAAGGACAGGGAAGCCTGACATGCAGTAGTCCATGGAGTGGCACAGTCAGACATGACTTCTTGACTGAACAACAACTGCCTTTGAATACTGTGCTACACAAACACACACGTGAAGTGTGGTGTGCGTGCTCAGTCATGTCTGACTCTTTGCGACTTCATGAACTGTAGCTTGCCAGGCTCCTCTGTTTATGGGATTCTACAAGAAAGAATACTGGCGTGGTTTACCATTTCCTTCTCCACGCTTATGTAAGTAGACTTTTTTTAAAATGCGGGTTCATGCAGGATATGCAAATGTACATAATTTTTAAAATTATATCATTAACATTTTTATGTCCTTAAATACTCCTTTAAAACCCTATACTATTCCACGTTATCCTCCAGCATCACATATTTAACCATTTTCCTATTTACTCTTCAGCAAACAAATGGTTAACAAAGGTCTCCTTTCTCAAACTTCCATCACTTGAATTGTGGTATCTTTTCTGACTTCCTTCCTCTCTCTAGACCCTTGGGTCTCTCCTCTCCCCAGTCTCACCTGTAAACATTACTGTCCTGCAGGATTTCATCCTCCATTTCCTGTCCTCACTCTGGATAACTCCCTAACAACACAATACCAAGATAAATGACAATCACAGTTTCCTTAATTCAACTTTTAAAATAACTTGAATGTATCCATTTCCATCGATCTCCACTACTACACCCCAGTCTAAACCATCATTACCCACCAGCCTAGAATCCTAGTTGATCTCCCAGACTCTATTTCTCCTCGCTTTCACAGCATTCTCTAACATAACAATTAGAATCTTTTAAAAACACAAATCTAATCTCACAGCACCCTCCTTGAAAGTTTTCAATAGCTTACTGTTGCAGAATAAACTCCCAAGTGCTTTCCTGCCTACGAGGTCCTGAATAATCAGGCCCCTGCCAATTTCTCCAGCTTCATTTCATACTACTCTCCCTCTGCTTCACTATGGTCTGACCACACTAGTCTTTCTGTTCTTTGAATTTACCAATAAGTCTCTTGCCTGGAGGGCTTGGCACATGCTGTTTCCTCTGCCTGAAACAATTCTCTCCACATCTCCCCAGCTCCTACCTTGGCTGACCCCCACTGACTCTGAACAAGACCTTAAAGCTGCTCATTTTATTCTATGTAAACAATATCTCCTGCAGTTGGGCAACAAGGGAGCTCTGAAACCTAAGGCAGCACTTTAATAAAATAATTTGTATTTTTTCTGTTAAAAGTCTGTGTCCCATGAAAATGTAAACTCCATAGGAGCAACTTGTGTGCAATGCTGTTTCCTCAGGGCCTACCATAGTGGTTTATAAACAGTAGATAGCCACTGAGAAACTTTCAGTAGGCAGGTCAAGAAGCAACAGTCAGAACTAGACCATGGAACAACAAACTGGTTCAAAACTGGGAAAGGCTGTATATTGTCACCCCATTTATTTAACTTATATGCAGAGTACACCATGCGACATGCTGGGCTGGATAAATCACAAGCTGGAATCAAGATTGCCAGGAGAAATGTAAATAACCTCAGATATGCAAATGATACCACTCTAATGACAGAAAGTAAAGAGAAACTAAAGAGCCTTTTGATGAAGGTGAAAGAAGACAGTGAAAAAGCTGGCTTAAAAGTCAATTTTCAAAAAACTAAGATCATGGCATCCGGTCCCATCACTTCATGGCAAATAGGTAGGGTAAAAACGGAAACAACAACAGACTTTATTTTCTTGGGTTCCAAAATTACTGCAGATGGTGACTGCAGCCATGAAATTAAAAGCTGCTTGCTCCTTGGAAGAAAAGTTATGACAAACTTAGATAGCATGACCTTGCTGACAAAGGTACGTACAGTCAAAGTTATTTTTCCAGTGGTCATGTACAGATGTGAGAGTTGAACCATAAAGAAGGCTGAGCACCCAAGAACTGATGCTTTCCAATCGTGGGGCTGGAGAAAAGTCTTGAGAGTCCCTTGGACTGCAAGGAGATCAAACCAGTCAATCCTAAAGGAAATCAACCCTGACTATTCATTGGAAGGCCTGATGCTGAAGCTGAAGCTCCAATACTTTGGCCACCTGATGTAAAGAGCAGACACACTGAAAAGCCCCTGATGCTGGGAAAGATTGAAGGCAGGAGGAGAAGGGGATGACAGCAGATGAGACTGTTGGATGGCATCACTGACTCAATGGAACTGAGCTGGAGCAAATTCTGGGAGATGGTGAAGGACAGGGAAGCGTGGCGGGCTGCAGTCCATGGGTTCTCAAGAGTCAGATACGACAGTGACTGTACAATAAGCCGTTTGTTGAATGAATAAGTGACCCCCAAATGTATATCCTGTTGTTCAAAACTCTAAATTCTAAATCCATATAATCAACCAAAATCTCCACCTAGATGCCCTATAAGCACCTCAAACTCAACATACTCAGGCCTGAACTCATCCGTCAGATAGTATCTCCTCAACAACCTTTTCCTCATGCTTATTTTCCCATTAATGGTGCCCTGTTAATTCTGCTCAAGTCTTTCTTGAATCAGGCCCCTCTTCTCTACCTATTTTGTCAAAGGCTTTCAAGCTCAGAACCTTACCAAATCTTACCTTACTTACCACACTAGCCTAATAAGGCATCTCCATACCTTCACATCAACCTCACCTGTCTTCCAACCTCACTGTCAACATAATGATTTTTTTAACTAAAAAAAAAAAAACTTGATACTATCACTCCCATGCTTAGGCTTTTTCCATGACCTTTTCCCCACATGTGCAATATTTCTACTACTGGCAAGTCTCTGAATGTAGTAATCTCCTTTAATCTTGTGCTTTTGTCTTTTCTAATCCCTCTGCCTGTATGATCATAGTTTCTTACCCATTTTGTTATTTTTTTTTCAAGACTTGACTTAAAGATATGCTTTTCCTGACCGCCTCATCCCAGGCAGAGCTGGGAGCCCTTCTTCTTGTTTCCACAGAGTCCTAGGCATCACAGCATTTACTGCCCTATAACAGAATTTACCTGTCTGCCCCTCCATTCTATCCTCAGTGCACAAAAGTGCTACATGTTGTTTAATCTTTGAACTTCCTGAGTCTATTAAACAGTAAGCCCCTCCCCCCAAAAATCTGCAGCATGACTGCTTAATATCATCGGTAATATAAAGTTTGGTATAAATTTTTCTAACTTCTGCATAATTAAATAAATATATGGTTTGACTCTCAGTAGAAGAATTTTTCATTTTAAAATGTCCTTTAGTTAATTATCCTTTAAATACTATATTCGTGGTTCTAAAACTTAAGAAAATAGATTGTACTTATTGACTCAATACAACCTGTTGGAGACACTTCTCAGTGGATCTCTCACAGCCCTATATGTCTTGCTGGGAAAGCCAGAAATTCGAGATCCTGACCACTCTGTACCATAGTCATTTCTCAGGAGTATGTCTGCAGTGAGCAACCCTGAGGGATGAGGTAATATCACCCTCCAGGATAAAGAGCAGTCTTGGTTACTATGACAGCAGAGTCCCCATCCATGGTCCTTAGCAGCAACTCACTACATATACAGCACCCAAGTGTGCCACACTGTATCACCTCCAGGGACCTGGGGCAAGGAGTCTTTTCTACCAGCAGTCATGAAACAGTAGCAAGCCACTTATAAGCAGAGTGAAATCAAATCCCAGACCTACCAACCCACGTCACAGCAATTCACCAACCTCTGGGACCAAATGGTTTAAACATGACATTTAAACCATGGAATGACACTGCCATTTCTTCTTTACCACCCACGGCATCACTGACTCAATGGACTTGAGCAAACTCCGGGAGATAGTGAAGGACAGGGAAGCCTGGCATGCTGCAGTCCATGGGGTCACAAAGAGTCGAACATGACTTAGCGGCTGAACACCAACTTATTTAAAACAAGTATAATACATGAAAACCTACATTCCCCACAGAACTCAACTTATTATACATGTCAATATTTTCTGCCTGCTTATTTATACAATTTTACTGGTTCAACTATTTTGTCCCCAACAAAACTTCATGATTCTATTTAACTTTTTTATTCTTATCCTTAAATGGAAGAATTTTCCAGTATATTAGCTCTCCAATAATAAGATCTAAAACCCACACCCAAATAATTCACAAAACCTACCTAAAAGGTTCCAGAACCAATCCCTGGAGCATATGTTGTGGTCTCGCCATGTTAAAAAAGTCATCAATGCACAGCTAAAGCATCCTGGTACATATTCTGAGTCGTAAATGAGTTACAGAGAACTCTAGATTGAATTCTAGTCTCATAGGCCCCTGAGAACTCTTTTGTACCACCCTGTGGAAGTTAAGTAGGCTTTTCCATTATTTTAAAGTTTTTCTTTTTGATAACACTTTTCACACCTTCCCAGGCATTAATCAAATAACGAAGAAATTATACTTCTGAAAAAGGCAGGGAAAGGAGACAAGGAAAGCTCATGGTGACAGATTATCAGACAGAAATATTTTTTAGGAATTTACATAAGAATAGTAGATGGGGGAAGAAACTACCAGGGTTTTTCATTGTGGCAATAATTTAAGTAATGTACAGAGACAGAGGTCAGAGGACTAGCAGATCTAAAGTGGCAGACTAGCAAAGAAAAACTACACAAAAACTGAGAAAAATAAAAGATAGCAGTGAGAAAAAAAAAAAAAAGAAAAGGGAACAGACATGGATTAGCTTTGAAAGCAGGTAAAGTAGGCTAGCTCTCACCAGGTCATCCAGTAACTACCATTCAGCCTCACACCATCAGCAGAGCTCAGGCTCTGCTAGGAAACCCAAGTGGAAATAGTCTCTACATTCAGAGGAAAGCAAGTGAGACTTCAGAAATCAGGAAGTTGGTGGAAGCTGAAGGTTGCACAGCTTCACGGAACTGAGGCTCTACATTAGTTAAATTTATTAACACAACTGTGGCAAGAAAGAATATAAAATTTGCACTTCACATATTCCCAGGAGTGGGGCACATGGAAAGAGAATCTGTCAATATTCAATGAGACTGAATCCTCAGGGGAACCTACCTAAAAAATGCACTGATTAGGGTTTTCCCTAATATGCAGCCACTACTAGTTGCATCACAAATAAGACTGGAGCTTCATTATCACACAAAAGCACTTTGGGCCACAGAAACTCTAACGTAAACTTCTAAAGCCATTTCTAATCTAGAAATTGCTATAACCCCTTAAATCTCTCACTTAAAATACAATTGATATTTAGTGAACACTAAGTCTGTGATTTTTCTCTACTTTTCCTCCACTTACGTTTCTAATAAAAAACATGAAAGATACTTTTGCCAGAATCACATAATTCATCTTTTCTTCAGTAAACATTTGTTATGTTTACTCCTACAGTGTTCCCACTGAAGCATCCATGTTTATCAATTAGGATCCAGATGAGGTCACCACAGGTTTCCAAACAGTATGATGATAACTTCCTGCTACAGAAGCCCACGGGCTGCCTTCAGGTCGGGAGCAGCAGCAGTATAGTAGATCTGGCCCTATGCCTTCTGCAGCGGTGACAGCTGCTGGTGGCTGCCCTCTGAGGTTACCCAGCTCCCTTCTCCAGGACTTACAGCCACCACGCTCCTCCTCTCTCGCCCATTACATCCCCCAACTCCCCCAGAAAAGCTAAGGCCCATCCCAAAGGACAGATTACCACCCTCATCCAACCGAGCTCATTACTTCTCAAAAGACATGTCTTCTCGTTGTCCACGATGAAGGGAGACAGAGAGGAAAGGTGAAGAACAGACTCCTCGCACTAACAGAGGGGACACCACAAGAACCCAGGATCTTTCTACTCATCCTGATCATGAAACTGAATTGAGGCTCGACCAGAGCAGCTAAGGAGACTCCAGAAGAGAGCTGGGCCCATGTTTTAAAAGGTACTCAGGACTGGTTTTCATCAGGTTTAGTAAGATGACAGGAATGGACACAACTGCCTTTCAAAGAAGAGTTTATTACTCTCAGTTCCTTAAAGAGGGCAAGTGGGCAGGCGGGCAGGCTGCACCACACAGGGCTACAGGGGAAACACCAGATGGGGCAGGAGGCAAAAGGAACAAGGGGAAGACATGGGCACAAGCCTCTACTGTGGTTTTCCCAGGAAAGTCAAGGGAGGGCAAGGTAAATCACTCAGGATTGGCAAGTCTGAATCATTTCAGCAGCCTCTAGGCCACAGGGGCTTACCATTGTTTGGCTGCAACCTGGCCCTTGGGTGCTATTAGGGCCAAGGCATGGCAGGTTAGCCTGAAAGAGCTCAATAAAGGTGCTGAGTAAGGGCTCTTGGTTGGTGGGTTTGTAAATGCAAGGCACATTCCCAGAGGACTGCTATCTTGAGGAATTCTAGTTATCTCCAGGAATCAGCTAGTGCTGGGAGGGGCAATCTGACCCCAATCAGCAAGATTTCAAGATATCAAGGTATCATAAAACACAGAAAATAAAAAATATGATTAATACAGCCAGATTGTATTTCTGGGCTCAGAGTTCATCTAGGCTGCTGTTTCATAATCTCTGGTCGCATGGCATGTTCTTAGCTAAAGAGTTTTCCTAAAGTAAGAGCCCTCCTTGAAGCGCGATCAAGCCCATCTCCACCTTGTATCACCACAACCATGTGTTGGTGGAAAATATATCAGAGCAGTCACTTCAAATGGTCTTCCCTTAGTCTCATGTTGATTATTTTTTACATCACAATTTGAAACCTGTATCACAACCCATCCAAATGATGGCTGGCCTTTGTTACAACTTCTGAAGAAGGCACACTACTGCTGTCAGAATCATTCAGAACAGTAAGCTTCAGGTGCTATAAAAGCAGACACGCTAAGCTTTACAAGCTCAACTGTTAGCTACTGTTCAGATGTTTGCATAAAATTTCAACAAAAAGAACACAAAAATAATGCCTCAGGATTTCACTAGTGTTTATCATCGTCTAGAAAAAAGGCAAGAAAGCTGACTAGATAAATACCAAGGCATCTCCCCCTCTCCTCTGTTGCTAAGCTTTTGAACAAAATTTTTGCTCTACTTTACAAAGCCATCAGTAATGCACTCTTCGAATTTACAATTTGGGTATAACCATAGTTCAGTCCAGTAGATGTTTAGCCATAGGAAAAACTTAAATCTCTACACTCTTTTTTTTTTTTAATGCATTTCACTGTTGAACTATTTGTTATACATGCTGCTTGATTATTTCATGCAGAAGTAAAACTAGATCTGTGTAAAACACACAAATAACATCTGTAACCAGGGGTTTTCTTTTTGCTATATTGTTTTCACAGTCACAGGCATGCCTGCTTATTAACCTAATCATCACAAAACAAAATATTGGGTAGAACAGTGGTTTTAAAACAAAACTAAGTGGGAAAAAGTAGCCCAGATACACAGACAGGTTCAGTTCCACATTCTCTAGTATATTTATCAACCACCCAGCTTAATACCATTTTCAGAAACTTCAGAAAATAGTCACAATTGTAGAAGACCTAAAATCTGCGAGCTACTAGTCTGGATGGATACCACAACAAATATTAAGACTACTACTTGATGGGATGGTTGGTCACAGAAACAAAATAAGTCAGCTATTTAATCCTTCTAGATCAGACTTAAGAATCACAAGATCTAAAAATATTTCCAAATATTTTTCTTAACTTCTGGAGAACTCTCCCAACCCAGACAACAAGCAAACAGTGGAATGGATTATATTACAGTGTCTAAAGTCAACAAGTATTAGTGTCTAGAATATTCAAGGAATCCTTGCTGAGTAGGGGAAATGGGCAAACGATATAAATAGCAAATTGACATTATTCACTCAGCACATATTTATGAGTACCTACTTTTTTAAGTGCTAGGATTATAGGTGTGTACAGCACAGATAAACACACCTGCCTTCAAGGAACTTGAGCAGGAGAAATAAACAAATAAATGAATAATAAAGTTAACATAGTATGTCTTGTGATAAACACTAGGAAGAAAGATAAAACATAACAAAGACACAGCGTGATGAAGAGTGCTCTTTTCAATAAGATGGTCAAGGGTTTGATATTTAAGCAGAGATCTGAATGAAGCGGGTGAGCCAAGCAAGTAAGAAAGAGTTTTCTAGGCAGAAGAAACAGCAAGAACAGAAGACTCTAAGGATATTGGATAACAAGTACATGAAAAGATAACCAACCTCACTAATAATCAGAGAAAGGAAAATTTTAAGTAATGCTATATACCACTTTACCGGAAAAGGCAATGGCACCCTACTCCAGTACTCTTGCCTGGAAAATCCCATAGATGGAGAAGCCTGGTAGGCTGCAGTCCATGGGGTCACAAAGAGTCGGAGACAGCTGAGTGACTTCAGTTTCACTTTCCTGCACTGGAGAAGGAAATGGCAAGCCACTCCAGTGTGCTTGCCTGGAGAATCCCAGGGATGGGGGAGCCTGGTGGGCTGCCATCTATGGGGTCGCACAGAGTCGGACACGACTGAAGCAACTTAGCAGCAGCAGCAGCAGCATACCACTTTACAAATATCAGACCCACAAAAATATAATGTGAGAGAACACCAAGTGTTAGCAGAAGTGGAGGGAGAGGGAGCCCTCGTGCACTGTGGGCTAGACTGCAGAGGTAAGCCGCTCTGGAAAGCCAGCGGGCAGTACCCAGTGAAATGATGAGTGTGTACACTCCAAGATCAACAGATCTTGCCCTGGAACATCAGAGCTCTCCTAAAAGCCCTTAAGAAGACATGGATGAACCTAGAGATCATCATAACGGGTGAAGTCAGACACAGAAAGAGAAATATGGTATGATATAGCTTACCTGTGGAATCTAAAAAAATGATAAAATGAACTTATTTACAAGACAGAAACAGATTCACAGACTGAAAAACTGAACTTATGGTTGGGGGAAGGAGAGAGGGGAAGGACAGTTAGGAGTTTGGGACTGACATGTACATTACACAGTGCTATATTTAAAATGGATAACTGACAAGGCTCAATATTATGCAATAACCTAAATGTGAAAAGAGTTTGAAAAGGAACAGATAAATGTATAACTGAGTCACTCTGCTGTACACTTGAAACTAACACAACAGTGTTAAGCAACTGTACTCCAATACAGCATAAAAAGTAAAAAAAAAAAAAAAAAGGTAGTCCTCTTTAATTCTTTTAAAAATTGTACAAAGAAGGTATGCTCAAAATGTGTTTAAATACATTAAAAATCAAATTAAAAAAAGACATGTATGAAAATGGAAATCAGAGTTGCATAAAAGGTATGATTAGAGTGTTGAGTGAAAAGATCTAAAACTACCACCACTGTAGCAGAATACCATTTATATAAACGAAAAACATACATGTGCATAAAACACCAATATATTTTTTAAAGATACACACATATTCAAATAACTCAAAAGCAGGTCTGGCTCAATCTCTGTGAGATCTTTAGGTCCTGGTGCGCATAACGGTTTGTTTCAGCCATCCGAGCATCTCTGGCTGGTATGTGGTTTGATTCTACATGCGTTTTCACCCCTCCAACCATCTTGTTGGGGCTTCTCCTTTGCCCATAGGGTAACTTTTCTTGGTGGGATCAAACACTCTCCTGTCAATGGTTGTTCAGCATCAAGTTGCAATTTTGGAGTTCTTGCAGGAGAAGATGAGAGAAAAGTCATCTTTTCTCTGAAATGATGAGTCTGAAATCAGTACTTGGGTGCAATCTCAAAAATGACAGAATGATCTCTGTTCGTGTCCAAGGCACCCATTCAGTATCACAGTAATCCAAGTCTATCCCCTAATCACTAATGCCAAAGAAGCTGAAGTTGAATGGTTCTATGATGACCTACAAGATTGTCTAGAACCAACACCAAAAAAAAAGCTGTCGTTTTCATCATAGGGGACTGGAAAGTAAAAGTAGGAAGTCAAGAGATACCTAGAGTAACAGGTAAGTTTGGCCTTGGAGTACAAAATGAAGCAGGGCAAAGGCTAACAAGAGTTTTGCCAAGAGAACACACCAGTCATAGCAACACCCTCTTCCAACAACACAACAGAGAATTCTACACGGGGACATCACCAGATGGTCAATACCAAAGTCAGATTCATTGTATTCTTTGCAGCCAAAGATGGAGAAGCTCTATACAGCCAGCAAAAACAAGACTGGGAGCTGACTGTGGCTCAGATCATGAACTCCTTATTGCCAAATTCAGACTTAAATTGAACAAAGTAGAGTGAACCACTAGACCATTCAGGCATGACCTAAATCAGATCCCTTACAATTATACAGTGGAAGTGACAAATAGATTCAAGGGATTAGATCTGATAGACATAGTGCCTGAAGAACTATGGACGAAGGTTCATGACACTGTACAGGAGGCAGGGATTGAGAACATCCCCAAGAAAGAGAAATACAAACAGGCAAAATGGTTTTCTGAGGAGGCCTTACAAATAGCTGAGGAAAGAAGAGAAGTGAAAGGCAAAGGAGAAAAGGAAAGATACCCGTCTGAATGCAGAGTTCCAAAGAATAGCAAGGAGAGATAAGAAAGCCTTCCTTAGTGATCAATGCAAAGAAATAGAAGAAAACAATAGACTGGGAAAGACTAGTGATCTCTTCAAGAAAATTAGAGATACCAAGGGAACATTTCATGCAAAGATGGGCTCGATAAAGGACAGAAATGGTATGGACCTAACAGAAGCAGAAGATATTAAGAAGAGGTGGCAAGAATACACAGAAGAATTATACAAAAAATATCTTCATGATCCAGATAACTACGATTGTGTGATCACTCACCTAGAGCCAGACATCCTGGAATGTGAAGTCAAGTGGGCCTTAGGAAGCATCACTACGAACAAAGCTAGTGGAGGTGATAGAATTTCAGCTGAGCTATTTCAAATCCTGAAAGATGATGCTGTGAAAGTGCTGCACTCAATATGCCAGAAAATTTGGAAAACTCAGCAGTGGCCATAGGACTGGAAAAGGTCAGTTTTCATTCCTTTCCCAAAGAAAGGCAATGCCAAAGAATGCTCAAACTACTGCAAAATTGCACTCATCTCACACGCTAGCAAAGTAATGCTCAAAATGCTCCAAGTAAGGCTTCAACAGGATGTGAACCAAGAACCTCCAGGTGTTCAAGCTGGATTTAGAAAAGGCAGAGGAACCAGAGATCAAATTGCCAACATCTGTTGGATCACAGAAAAAGCAAGAAAATTCCAGAAAAACATCTATTTCTGCTTTATTGACTACACCAAAGCCTTTGACCATGTGGATCACAACAAACTGTGGAAAATTCTTAAAGAGATGTGAATACCAAACCACCTTACCTGTCTCCTGAGAAATCTGTATGCAAGTCAAGAGGCAACAGTTAGAACTGGACGTGGAATATGCACTGGTTCCAAATTGGTAAAGGAGCTTATCAGGGCTGTATATTGTCACCCTGCTTATGTAACTTATATGCAGAGTACATCATGAGAAATGCTCGGCTGGAAGAAGCACAAGCTGGAATCAGGATTGCCAGGAGAAATGTCAATAACCTCAGGTATGCAGATGATACTACTCTAACGCCAGAAAGCAAAGAAGAACTAAAGAGCCTCTTGATGAAAGTGAAAGAGAAGAATGAAAAACCTGTCTTAAAATTCAACATTCAAAAAACTAAGATTATGGCATCCTGTCCCATCACTTCATGGCAAATAGACGCAGAAATAATGGAAACAGTAACACTTTATTTTAGGGGGCTCCAAAACTGTAAAATTTTAAAGAGACAGGAATACTAAACAACCTGACCTGCCTCTTGAGAAACCTGTATGCAGGTCAGGAAGCAACAGTTAGAACTGGACATGGAACAACAGACTGGTTCCAAATAGGAAAAGGAGTACGTCAAGGCTGTATATTGTCACCCTGCTTATTTAACTTTTATGCAGACTAAATCATGAGAAACGCTGGGCTGGAAGAAGCACAAGCTGGAATCAAGACTGCCAGGAGAAATATCAATAACTTCAGATATGCAGATGACACCACCCTTATGGCAGAAAGTGAAGAACTAAAGAACCTCTTGATGAAAGTAAAAGAGGAGAGTGAAAAAGTTGGCTTAAAGCTCACCATTCAGAAAACTAAGAGCATGGCATCTGGTCCCATCACTTCATGGGAAATAGATGAGGAAACAGCGGCTGACTTTATTTTGGGGGCTCCAAAATCACTGCAGATGGTGATTGCAGCCATGAAATTAAAAGACGTTTACTCCTTGGAAGGAAAGTTATGACCAACCTAGACAGCGTATTAAAAAGCAGAGATGTTACTTTGTCAACAAAGGTCCATCTAGTCAAGGCTATGGTTTTTCCAGCAGTCACGTATGGATGTGAGACTTGGACTATAAAGAAAGCTGAGCGCCGAAGAATTGATGCTTTTGAACTGTGGTGTTGGAGAAGACTCTTGAGAGTCCCTTGGACTGCAAGGAGATCCAGCCAGTCCATCCTAAAGGAAATCAGTCCTGGATGTTCATTGGAAGGACTGATGTTGAAGCTGAAACACCAATATTTTGGCAACCTGATGCAAAAAGCTGACTCATTTGAAAAGACCCTGATGTTGGGAAAGATTGAGGGCAGGAGGAGAAGGGGATGACAGAGGATGAGATGGTTAGATGGCATCACCGACTCAATGGACATGAGTTTGGGTAAACTCCAGGAGTTGGTGATGGACAGGGAAGCCTGGCATGCTGCAGTTCATGGGGTTGCAAAGAGTTGGACACGACTGAGCAACTGAACTGAACTGAAAATCACTGCAGATGGTGACTACAGCTATGAAATTAAAAGATGCTTGCTCTTTGGAAGAAAAGCTATGACTACCCTAGACAGCATATTAAAAAGCTGACCGATTACTTTGCCAACAAAAGTCCATTCAGTCTAAGCTGTGGTTTTTCCAGTAGTCATGTATGAATGTGAGAGTTGGACCATAAGCCAAGTGCTAAAGAACTAATGCTTTTGAACTGTGATGTTGGAAAAGACTCTTGAGAGTCGCTTGGACTGCAAGGAGATCAAACCAGTCAATCCTGAGGGAAATCAGTCCTGAATATTCACTGGAAGGACTGATGCTGAAGCTGAAGCTCCAGTACCTTGCACCTGATGCAAAGAGGTAACTCAATGGAAAAGACCCTGACGCAGGGAAATATTGAAAGCAGGAGGAGAAGGGGACAACAGAGGATGAGATGGCTGGATGGCATCACCGACTTGATGGACATGAGTTTGAGCAAGCTCTGGGAGTTGGTGATGGACAGGGAAGCCCCACATGCTATAGTCCATGGGGCTGCAGAGTTGGACAGGACTGAGTGACTGAACTCAACTGACTGAACATACTCAAAAACATTAGCATGGATGTCTTTGGAGGGAAACAATGAAATCAAAATTGGGACTATATGAGAGTTGTTTCAAATAAAATAAGAGAAGAAGGGCATACTTGTCAAAGCTGACAGTGTGCCATTATCTTAAGAGTTCAATTCAAGTTTTTTCGCCTGAGGTCAAGAAAGGAAACATGAAGCAAACACAAAGTTCTCTAGGATCAGAGGATCTAACTTGGGGAAGGGGTATTCCCGCCCACACCTTGGACCCATTGAATCAGACTCCAGAATTCAACAAAAGGTAATACTGTTCAATTTCCATTTCACAGACAAGAAACTGGAGGAAAGAAGTGAAATAACATTCCACGCTCATAACCCAGCAAGCAGAAGAGGTGAAATTCAAGCTCAGGGCCAGAAATGCCACACCTACTCACTGCGCTCCCAATGCTGCACTGCTCCTGCTAAGTCACTTCAGTCGTGTCCGACTCTGTGCGACCCCATAGACAGCAGCCCACCAGGCTCCCCCGCCCCTGGGATTCTCCAGGCAAGCACACTGGAGTGGGTTGCCATTTCCTTCTCCAAAGCATGAAAGTGAAAAGTGAAAGTGAAGTCGCTCAGTTGTGTCTGACTCTTAGCGACCCCATGGACTGCAGCCCACCAGGATCCTCTATCCATGGGATTTTCCAGGCAAGAGTACTGGAGTGGGGTGCCATTGCCTTCTCCTGCACTATTCTAACATAAAAACTACACATTGCTACCAAATTCAACTTCCTGAAGTCCTACTTCATGCCACAGTGCAATTGTTCTTGGCAACCTCAGAAAAGAATTAACTTCTTTATAGACTATATACTGCCCCCAATTACCTTCATCCACTCTTTCAAAAATATCCTTTTTTTAAAAAAAAATTCTAAATCCTCTCTTCCAGTCACACTAGTCCTTATTTCTTTCAAGGTACAGAGAACACCTCTAAGCACTTTCTCCAAACTGAAATACCTCTCCTCTCCTTGACAGTACTTACTCGCCTCCCGTGTGTCCTACAGGGTCCAGTATTCTGAACACTTGTGCAGCACTAACTGAACGAAGTTCCACAGATATTCCAAGAAGTCTCCCTCATGACGTCAGCACACACCTTTTCCTTCTTTAATGTCTTTTGCACTTATTCTCTGAGCCACTCAATTAGCCCCTATTACAGTAACACCTCATTTATCCAGCATCATTGGGAAGGGTAAGTGTTCATCAGAAGTGCATTTTCCAGACAACTTAAGCATTCATTTAGCAAGCAGCAAAACAGAGTGAAATTAATTGGGGAAGCAGTAGAGTCTTGCTGACTTAGCCACAGAAAGACTTAGGCTCAAATCTCACTCCTAACTAGCTATGAGTAGGTGACAACTATCTGTTTCATCATCTATAAAGTGGGGACGTACTACTGTCTTCACAACACTGCTGTGGGTATTAAAGAAATCACATGCAAAATCTGGTACAACATCCCTTAAATCATGGCTGTGTAACTCCAACTAATAGTATACACCAAGACAAAATCATTCTTATGGAAATATTCATCAAATGTATATATTTTGAGACTCTTCTCAGAGAACAGTGAATGTAAATTGACTCTTGATAACTTATTATGTATTCAACATTTACTCATTCAATTCAGTAAAGCTGCGGGATACCAAATCAACATACAAAAATCACTTCTGTCTACTAATAATGAACAGCAACATTTTTACATCCCATTTATAATAGCATCAGAAGAATAAAATATTTAGGAATAAATTTAATGAAGTAAAAGATCTTTAAACTGAAACATAGTGATGAAAAAAAGATTGAAAACACAATAAATGGAAAGACATTCCATGTTCATGGATCAGAAACATTAAGACTGTTAAAATGTCCACACTATGATACCCACTCTTTTTCTCATTCTTTTGTGGAGTAAATTTGACCTAGAGTCTGCATCCCAAAAGAAAAGCAGCAGTAATGATACAGAGCAATGACTTTCTAAATTTTAATAAAAGGAATAGCAACTAAAAAAAATAAAACATTTCTTGTTACTCCATTACCTAGAAACATAAATACTGGAGGTACTCTAATGGGGTCTCATTTAATATGACATTACCTCCTTCAGTTCTTTCTGGAAGTGTTAGAAAACATGGATATACAATTAAGAAGATATACATGAAGAAAGCTGAGCACTGAAAAATGGATGCTTTATATAACTGTGGTGCTGGGGAAGACCCTTGAGAGTCCACTGGACTGCAAGGAGATCAAACCAGTCAATCCTAAAGGAAATCACCCTAAATATTCATTGGAAGGACTGATGCTGAAGCTCCAATGTTTTGGCCACCTGGTGTGAAGAGCTGACTCACTGGAAAAGACCCTGATCTGGGAAAGACTGAGGGCAAGAGAAGAAAGGGGCAACAGAGGATGAGATGGTTGGATGGAATCAACTCAGTGGACACGAATTTGAGAAACTCCAGGAGACAGTAACGGACAGAGGAGTGTGGCATGCTGCAGTCCACGGGGTCACAAAGAGTCAGACATGACTTAGGGTCTGAACAACAACAACACTATTAAGAACGTTGGTCTAGAACTCAAAGGATCCCAGTCCTTGTCCTGAGGGTGACTTGGTAACAAAGTCACCTATGCAAGTTAATGTCTTCAGTTGCAACCTCTCCTTTATTAAAACAAAGATAAACCTGATGTACTTACCACACACAACAGTGTGAATCAAAAGCACTAATACTGAGGGGAATATTGTCACCTACTAGATTGTAAACTAACACTACATCTTTTACTGCTTTTGTAATAAATTCAGATTGCTTGTCTGATGTCCAAGTCATACTGAAATATTAAGGGCCCCAAGAATGAATTAACTTCTGCAAATGACCAAGCCAATTTACAAACTGGTAACTGTGGCATCAAATGGAATAAACACATTTATTGAATCCCTACTACATTTGAGGCCCTACGCAATGCTACAACCAATTGCAAACAATAACTAAATGTGGTGCTTAATGGAAAATGAAATTTATCTTTTAATTACTTATTGAGTTTAAAAAGTCAATGAGTTAAAAGTAAATAACATACTCTCAGATTTCTCAATGGTTTCAACACGTTAAACTTATTTACTTTTTACAAATCACTGAATTAGGTTTTATTTGTTCTTGTGTGTATATATCTACATATACATCTATAGAGAGATATATTTATACATACAGTAAGATAGAAAGACCTGAATTTATCTAAGATAGATGGTTTCCTTTGGGCTGGGAGTTGCAGAAATGGGGAATGCAAGTAGATTGGCATCCATGAATGAATGAAAGAATAAATGATTGTGAATTAAACAATAGAGAGGCCTGACATGAACCAAAGAGGATATTACACCATGAACTGGGGAGTATTATTTACTCAATCCTCTATATTTACTGTATATTGATGGAGAAAAAAACTAAATCTCATAATTTAAAAAACCTAATTCTAAACAATTTGCTCATATTATTAATCTTTTTAATCTAAAAGACAAAATTAAAAGTAACAATTTAACAAAATATATTTGCATAAAATAAAATTTCTCACAGACATGTGAGAGACACAGGAAAAACACTATCTTTCTCCAGTAGTTGGTTATTGTTTTAATTGAGATGTTGTTGGTTTTATTTTTTTTCTGTCCATGCTGTGCAGCTTGCAGGATCTCAGCTCCTGATCAGGGATTACCTGTGGGCCCTCAGCAGTAAAAAGTCCAGAGTCCTAACCACTGGACCATGAGGGAATTTCCAGAGATGTTGTGTTTTAAAAAATAAACATGATTTTTGAAAGAATTTTTAAATAAATTATTTTCTTTTTAAAAGACATTGTATTTTTTAAAAAAATTTTTACCTAGTCAAAAACATCTGTAACTAAAAATCTGCAGGCTTGAGTTTTATCTCGATTGAAAAGCAGACTGCTCGTATAGAGTGATACACTGAAATACACTTATTCTGGAAGGAATGATGCTAAAGCTGAAGCTCCAGTACTTTGGCCACCTCATGCGAAGAGCTGACTCATTGGAAAAGACTCTGATGCTGGGAGGGACTGGGCGCAGGAGGAGAAGGGGATGACCAAGGATGAGATGGCTGGATGGCATCACGGACTCAATGGACGTGAGTCTGAGAGAACTCCGGGAGATGGTGATAGACAGGGAGGCCTGGCGTGCTGCAATTCATGGGGTAGCAAAGAGTCGGACCTGACTGAGCGACTGAACTGAACTGAACTGATGGTACATAATTCTGATTTATATCTATCATTTAACTTTACATCATTGACTAGATTTTTTCAAGGAATATAACCTTCTGCTAATTAAAAAACCTAGACTTTTTATATAGCTCAATCCAAATCTAAGTAGAAACTGAGGTTCCTCCTAAGTGGTAAAATTTCAGCAGATTCATTTTAGACAAGAAATGAACCAAAATGATGAACATCTTACCTGTTACCATCACTAAAAAATCTATTTAATAAGCAAATCCCCCCCAAAAATCATTTCTAATAGTATTGTTACTGTAGTAAAAACCACATAACATAAAATTTACTATCTTAATCTGTTTTAACTGTGAAGGTCAGTGGGGTCAAGTATATTCACACTGCTGTGCAACAGATCTCCAGAAATTTTCATCTGGCAAAATTGAAACTCATTTGAAAATAAATGTTCAATGGAAAACAACAGGTTCAAATACGGATTCTATAAACACTAAAATGTATGACCTTAGGTTTCGAACTACTTTTGTCTCAGATTCTTTGTCCACAAAAGAAGATAATGTCCACGTGTTGGTACTGCAAGACAATGAATGAAACCACTAATTTAATATCCTGTGTTGCTTAGGTTGTTCCTTAGCTGGTTCAAATATGTTAATAGTTGATTAAGAAACAATATATAAACGCTTTACCTTTTTTAGATGACCAGGGATTTAAAGACTAACAACTAATATTTTCACGGAGCAGAATTATTGCTCTCAAGAAGTAATCACAAATCCATGTGACTGCCAAGCCAAATGTATCTTTGGCAATATCCTATGGAAAAGTATCTTAGCTTATGCCAACTAAGGGAGAAAGATTTCCTGGCTGCCTAAATAAGCTTCAGGCAAAAAGTGCTTATCCATTTCAAGTGTTCCAGTAACCATTCCAGTAAGGAACCTTAAAAAATAGAAAGTCAATTACTTTATCCAAATAGAGTTCAATTAATACGATTTTTTTTCAACTTCAGATTTCAACATATCTACAGGAGAGATGTCATCCAAGTTAAAAGGATTCCCTTTCTTTTTCAGTAAGAACAACGAACCATTTATTTGTAGATTATTTGGGAGGGCTAATTCCCAGGGCTTCTCTTCTCCCTGTTGGCTCTGTATAACTTGCGAAAGTGCTAAGATAAAACCCAAATTGGAACTTTTATTATAAAATTAATTTACATGGAGAAATGAAAAGCTCTATCTTCATTTCAATTATGTCAGGAAAACAAAATCTTTTGCCTTTTTAACACTGCAATGTGTTGGAGCATCATATTTTAAGGTCTTAAAACTGGATTCAAAAGATGATTTTTGATTTAATGTCTTACCTCAAATCAAGGTTGTCTGTGATATCATTCACTTCTGTAAATTAGAAAATCTTTATAACTTAAAATGTTATATCAAAAGTAGAAGAACCTACTCAATCAGAAACATAATATAAATGGATTTCAGAAATTAAATATGCAAAAATTAATGGTGTATGATGTTAAACCATCAGGTTCTTCAACTGTTGCCCTAAATCTTCTTAGTTTCTAAATATGAAAACTATCATTCTCTTTTTTCCAAAATAATGTTGTAATCCATGATCCATAGTATGGATAAATTATTTATTTTTTAAATACAATATGATATATAAAAATTAGAAATTTATTATCCCTGAAAAAAAAGAGATCAAATAAAATGTCAGGTCACTTTAAAAGTATAAAAATTAAAATCTGAAGTTTATTTAAGTAAATATTAACATTTATTTGAAGAAAGATATAAAATAATAGATAATTAAAATTTAAAACATACTTTCTATAAATAAAAATCATAAAGAAAAAAGACAAAAATGTGGCTCTTGGTAATCTGTATCAAGGCTGGGGAACTTTTTCATTTTTTCATCTCCAAGAAATACCTTTATTGTTTTATACCCCTGCTCCAGTTTAGCAATCAATGCTATAAGTCCATTAGCAGGATTGGAGTTACTTATTTTTTTATTTTATTTATTTTAATTGAAGGCTAATTACTTTACAATATTGTGGTGGTTTTTGCCATACATTTACATGAATCAGCCATGGGTGTACATGTGTTCCCCATCCTGAACCTCCCTCCCTCCTCCTTCCCCATCCCATCCCTCAGGGTCCTCCCAGTGCACCAGCCCTGAGCACCCTGTCTCATGGATCGAACCTGGACTGGCGATCTGTTTCACATATGATAATATACATGTTTCAATGCTATTCTCTCAAATCATCCCACCCTCGCCTTCTTCCAGAGTCCAAAAGACTGTTCTATACATATGTGTCTCTTACGCTGTCTCACATATAGGGTCATCGCTACCATCTTTCTAAATTCCATATATATGTGTTAGTATACTGTATTGGTGTTTTTCTTTAAACATATATTAAAAACCACTGGTCTTTATGGAAGAAAATAATAATAATAATTTACAGCCTAGACTGCAACACATGCAATAAAAGTAATGCCAATGCACTCGGCAAATTTACTCTAAACATCTTGCAAATAACATTTTAAATGTTTTAAACAGTTTTGCTGTCACATGTTCAACTTTCTATCAAATTCTATCAGTTTCTATCAAAATTCTACCAAGATTGAATAGAACCTCCTACTTAATTTTTTAAACTAAGTTCTGAATGATAATCTACCAGAAGAAATGACTATTTGCTTGTTTTTCCTGTTTTGTTGCTTTTTATAAGAACTTCCCTTTTTACAGATACAATAAATCACATATGCAAATACGTAAAACAAGCAGTCTGAATGCAGCTTTTATCTGTGATATGAAACTTTTTGTAGCTTGGTTACTTTGAGTGTTTCACATAGAGGAAAGAAATCTTGACTACAGGTGAAATTGAGTTTTGTATAGGTGCACCTATCACTACAATAAAGTATCTTATGCTCTTTCTAATAAACATTAAAAAAAAAAAAAAGCCAGACGTCCACAATCATTCCGCCTCTCCACTTCACTATTTCAGTAGCCTGATCCATTGCTGGTTAAGCGGTACCTTAACATTTTAAACAATTAAAAAAACAGCACACTCAAGAAACATTCAACTTCTACCTTTATACATTTTAAATGAATAATTCATCATTGGAAGGAAAGAGATCTGAGAAAGCAATTCTAAATTTAAAATTCTCCAACTAGGATAATTTCAAAAGATTTAAATATCTGAAATATTTTAATTGATTGTTAAAACTGTAGACTTTGTCAGACAAAATAAATATGCCCAGAATCCCCCAATAATCAAGGTCTTATTAAGCTTCTTTTAATGTCAATCAGCAAGATCAAATGCTATCAGTCAATAGAAAAAAATATGAAGGCCCCAATAATCTCAGGATTCCACTGAACGAAAAATATAACTTGGAAGTCAGCCAGAGAAGAGAATTAGTCATATGGTAATAAACAGAAGAAATAGAGAAGAGTGCCCATGACTTTCAAGCATCAGAAAAATGAGTCTCCCTTAGTCACACTAAATTACGATTGTAGGAATTCTCATCACACATCAACAGCTGGAAGAGAAGGATCAGAGACAGCCATTACGGCCACACGGGTGGAAGCTCATTAGACTTCAAACGGAAGTATCTGCACTGATAAGTGATATGTAACACATAATGTGAATTTGTTATAATCTACCTAAATTGGATTACTCAAAATTAAACAGGCTCAAGAATTGTCCTTCAATCCCCCAACTTTGCTGACAGATCATATCTATTAGGCAATGTAAGAAATTATTAACCTAGATTTTACTGATTCCTTTTTTCTTTCTATATAACTCACCGTGATCTGACCAAACATCATACACTAGACAGTATTTGCCTATAGCAATATAATTTAGGAAACTGAAAGATCTCCCATAAGCCTGGCTATTTTTGTCTACATAGAGTCCTGAATACTAAACAGTACTTGTTTCATCTAGCTGAATTTCTACGCATTTAAAACTTGTTCTCTGTCCTGTAAAGGAAGTCCAAAAAATTATAAACATCATCAGTCTTGCAATTATCTGGAGGAAAAAAAAGCAAATGTATTAGCTAACGAGACTATGGGAAATGTGCATGTCATATCATAAATACCTATTCATTCAAAGTAAATGGCCAAAAGGATGACATTTTCTGATTAGAATAGAGAGTTAAATCCTTTATTTTAATTAAAGCCACTTAAATGAATTGGTAGGTGATGTGGAAAAGTAACACCAACCTGTTATCTGATCCTCCGCCTTCTACAATTTTTTAAATATATGGATAAAAAGGTCATTGTTTAATTTGTTATATTATTTACATATTAACAGTAAGAAAAAAATGTGGTAAAACAGAAAACATAGCAAGATATCTCTAAGCAAGACTTTATATTTTAAAGGGCTGGTAAACCAACTATAAGGTATTTTTCATCTTGGTTTCCGGTTGCAATCTGACAAAAATATCTCCTTCCCTCTACTTTAAATGACAGTAGGCTACTAACAATACAACACATATACAATTCTTAAAAGTTCCTAGCCTTGCCAGGAGAACAAGCCAAACAGATGAGAAGTACAACCACCGCCTCAACAAATTTCCAGTACACACCATTCAGACAACCAACCAGCACAGGAAATGGACTTAGAAAGGGCCGCATGAATCTATTAAATAGAAAGATTTATCTATGTTTAAGAAGTATTTATAAGGAAGACATTTAAAGGTGGTATGCTACACTCTTAAGCCAGTACCATCACTGCCTCTCCAATCAGTAACGGGTTGTCTTACAACTGGTATCAAGACCATTGCCCTGACTGGAAGATTTTTCAAATAAATGCCACTTTCTTCAAGTTCCCAAGAGAAAAATCAAACTGACTTATACATGCTCCTCACCGTTGATTTTAAATGAATATAAGCATACTAAATTAGTGATCAAATGAAAGTATTTAAGAATTTTGCTTACAACAAAAAAGAGAAAAATCAAATCAATAAAATTAGAAATGAAAATGGAGAGATCACAACAGACAACACAGAAATACAAAGGATCATAAGAGACTACTATCAGCAGTTGTATGCCAATAAAATGGACAACGTGGAAGAAATGGACAAATTCTTAGAAAAGTACAATTTTCCAAAACTGAACCAGGAAGAAATAGAAAATCTTAACAGACCCATCACAAGCACGGAAATTGAAACGGTAATCAGAAATCTTCCAGCAAACAAAAGCCCAGGTCCAGACGGCTTCACAGCTGAATTCTACCAAAAATTTCGAGAAGAGCTAACACCTATCCTCCTCAAACTCTTCCAGAAAACTGCAGAGGAAGGTAAACTTCCAAACTCATTCTATGAGGCCACCATCACCCTAATACCAAAACCTGACAAAGATGTCACAAAAAAAGAAAACTACAGGCCAATATCACTGATGAACATAGATGCAAAAATCCTCAACAAAATTCTAGCAATCAGAATCCAACAACACATTAAAAAGATCATACACCATGACCAAGTGGGCTTTATCCCAGGGATGCAAGGATTCTTCAATATCCGCAAATCAATCAATGTAATTCACCACATTAACAAATTGAAAAATAAAAACCATATGATTATCTCAATAGATGCAGAGAAGGCCTTTGACAAAATTCAACATCCATTTATGATAAAAACTCTACAGAAAGCAGGAATAGAAGGAACATACCTCAACATAATAAAAGCTATCTATGACAAACCCACAGCAAACATTATCCTCAATGGTGAAAAATTGAAAGCATTTCCCCTAAAGTCAGGAACAAGACAAGGGTGTCCACTTTCACCGCTACTATTCAACATAGTTCTGGAAGTTTTGGCCACAGCAATCAGAGCAGAAAAAGAAATAAAAGGAATCCAAATTGGAAAAGAAGAAGTAAAACTATCACTGTTTGCAGATGACATGATCCTCTACATGGAAAACCCTAAAGACTCCACCAGAAAATTACTAGAGATCATCAATGAATATAGTAAAGTTGCAGGATATAAAATCAACACACAGAAATCCCTTGCATTCCTATACACGAATAATGAGAAAGTAGAAAAAGAAATTAAGGAAACAATTCCATTCACCATTGCAACAAAAAGAATAAAATACTTAGGAATATATCTACCTAAAGAAACTAAAGACCTATATATAGAAAACTGTAAAACACTGATGAAAGAAATCAAAGAGGACACTAATAGATGGAGAAATATACCATGTTCATGGATCGGAAGAATCAATATAGTGAAAATGAATATACTACCCAAAGCAATTTACAAATTCAATGCAATCCCTGTCAAGCTACCAGCCACATTTTTCACAGAACTAGAACAAATAATTTCAAGATTTGTATGGAAATACAAAAAACCTCGAATAGCCAAAGCAATCTTGAGAAAGAAGAATGGAACGGGAGGAATCAACTTGCCTGACTTCAGGCTCTACTACAAAGCCACAGTCATCAAGACAGTATGGTACTGGCACAAAGACAGACATATAGATCAATGGAACAAAATTGAAAGCCCAGAAATAAATCCACACACATATGGACATCTTATCTTCGACAAAGGAGGCAAGAATATACAATGGAGTAAAGACAATCTCTTTAACAAGTGGTGCTGGGAAAACTGGTCAACCACTTGTAAAAGAATGAAACTAGATCACTTTCTAACACCGTACACAAAAATAAACTCAAAATGGATTAAAGATCTAAATGTAAGATCAGAAACTATAAAACTCATAGAGGAGAATATAGGCAAAACACTCCCAGAAATAAATCACAGCAGGATCCTCTATGATCCACCTCCCAGAATTCTGGAAATAAAAGCAAAAATAAACAAATGGGATCTAATTAAAATTAAAAGCTTCTGCACAACAAAGGAAACTATAAGCAAGGAGAAAAGACAGCCTTCTGAATGGGAGAAAATAATAGCAAATGAAGCAACTGACAAACAACTAATCTCAAAAATATACAAGCAACTTATGCAGCTCAACTCCAGAAAAATAAATGACCCAATCAAAAAATGGGCCAAAGAACTAAATAGACATTTCTCCAAAGAAGACATACGGATGGCTAACAAACACATGAAAAGATGCTCAACATCACTCATTATTAGAGAAATGCAAATCAAAACCACAATGAGGTACCACTTCACACCAGTCAGAATGGCTGCGATCCAAAAATCTGCAAGCAATAAATGCTGGAGAGGGTGTGGAGAAAAGGGAACCCTCCTACACTGTTGGTGGGAATGCAAACTAGTACAGCCACTATGGAGAACAGTGTGGAGATTCCTTAAAAAATTGCAAATAGAACTACCTTATGACCCAGCAATCCCACTGCTGGGCATACACACCGAGGAAACCAGAATTGAAAGAGACACATGTACCCCAATGTTCATCGCAGCACTGTTTATAATAGCCAGGACATGGAAACAGCCTAGATGTCCATCAGCAGATGAATGGATAAGAAAGCTGTGGTACATATACACAATGGAGTATTACTCAGCCGTTAAAAAGAATTCATTTGAATCAGTTCTGATGAGATGGATGAAACTGGAGCCGATTATACAGAGTGAAGTAAGCCAGAAAGAAAAACACCAATACAGTATACTAACACATATATATGGAATTTAGGAAGATGGCAATGACGACCCTGTATGCAAGACAGGAAAAAAGACACAGATGTGTATAACGGACTTTTGGACTCAGAGGGAGAGGGAGAGGGTGGGATGATTTGGGAGAATGGGAATTCTAACATGTATACTATCACGTAAGAATTGAATCGCCAGTCCATGTCTGACGCAGGATGCAGCATGCTTGGGGCTGGTGCATGGGGATGACCCAGAGAGATGTTGTGGGGAGGGAGGTGGGAGGGGGGTTCATGTTTGGGAACGCATGTAAGAATTAAAGATTTTTAAAATTAAAAAAATAAATAAATTTTAAAAAAAATAAAAAGAATTTTGCTTATAACAGCAGTGGTTGTAAACTTTAACTCATTTCATGTGGATCTCCAATTATATTAAATATACACTGACAAACCTTAATTTGTTGTATCTTTTATAACTATATAACCAAAAATAACAAACATGTTAAATACATTTCAAAGCACAAATGAAACAGTCACAAGATTTATGTAAAAGGCAAATATGTTATTAACGATGTTATATAGAACTAATTTTTATACTCTAAATTTTAAAAATCCAAATATACTCTTAAATAGCTAAATAATTGATGTTACTATTCTACAAACAGTAATTAACAACCTATTTTGTAAACTTCTCTACTGACAAGGCAAAGATGTTACAAATTTTATCATGAAATAGTAATATACATAAACAGAACACCAGTAACAAACTGTACTTTGTATCATTTTTACATATCCATTTGTTTTCCTCTGTGCTTAAGCTGATCCTGTTACAAATAATAAAACACATTTATCAATCCATTTGTGCTTTTGTATTACATCTGGGTAAAACTGAATGGACATTTTTTTTAAACATCTCAGATGACCTGTTTCCCATTTTTAAGATGGTAGAAAGTAAATTCTAACCAAGGTACTTCCTGGCTTGAACCCCAAGTAGCCTCAGGGTGAATTCAGAACTTAGTATGGCTTTCAGAATCTATACAACTCTCTAAATCCAACATTCAGTTTACAGGCAATATGGAGAACAGGAAAACACCTTAAAGAAACAACCAAACAAAGTGAATTTGAGTCATTCTATAGGACAAGGACTGGACTTTTCAACACTTCAATTTTATGGGGAATATAGGAGGAAGATAATGCTCCAGAATCAAGATTAAAAGATTTTTAGGAAATAAAATTAGTAAAAAGAAAGAAAAAAACTAGGCTTTTTAATCTCTGTAGCCTCCACAACCTTTTCAAAAATCACCCCTCCCCTCAAACACACAACTAAAGCGCTGCTGAACTTTCTGTTTCTAGAAAGGATGAGAGTCCCTCTCACTTCTACACTTCTCCAAAGCACAACCTGCTTCCTATGCCAAAAGCCCTGCTAACTTCTCTGGCAGGGTGTATCTTACCCCTTGGTGTATCCCCATCGTCTAGCACATACCTGGCACAGAGCAGAACTTTGAATAAGTGAATTCAGTAAGTGAATACAGTAAATAATTTTAAAAGCTTTATTTTAACCTTCTGGTTTTGAAGAAGGAATTTACTGAGGGCTGGAAAATGATAAATGCCCACAAATGGAGCTTCCCAGGTGGCACTAGTGGTAAAGAACCCACTTGTCAATGCGGTTAGATGCCAGCAACACAGGTTCGATCCCTGGGTGGAGAAGATCCCCTGGAGAAGGAAACAGCAACCCACTCCAGTATTCTTGCCTGGAGAATCCCATCGACAGAGGAGCCTGGCAGGCTACAGTCCATAGGGTCACAGAGTCGGACACGAATGAAGCAACTTTGTACACATGTACACACACACACGTACCCTCTTATTTAAAAGAGTATGTTTTAGTTAAGTAACTTTGATGCTTTTCTTATTAGATAATATTAAAATTTTATATGTATGTATGTAGAGAAAAATCAGGAACGTTATATGATTATTTTTATTTTCTTCATTATGCTTATCTGCATTTTTAACATTGAATATTACTTAAATACTGAAAAGTATTTTAAAGAGTACTATTGGGCACTACAGGAGTTTTACTCAAGTATTCTCATTTGTCCCTTTTACCAATTTTAAAAGTAGAAAGGCAATGTCACTAAGTCATGTCCAATTCTTTGCGACCCCTGTGGACCATAGCCTGCCAGGCTCCTCTGTCCATGGGATTTCCCAGGCCAAAATAATGGAGTGGGTTGTCATTTCCTTCTCTAGGGGATCTTCCCCACTCATGGATAGAACCTGTGCCTCTTGCTGGGCAGACAGATTCTTTACCACTGAGCCACTTGGGAATCCAGAAAGGCAATGTAGAGATACTCTACAGGGAGGAGTTAGAATATGCTAACCAGAGATTTAAAAAAATACTTTCCCATCAAACTTTTGCTTTAAGGCTAACAGTGAACTGACCGGTAGCCTTACAGGCAGCTATTAAATTCTTAAACTATTCCACAGTCATTTCCCAAGCATCACTTGAAAATGTTCCTTTCGTTCCAATCTCCAAAGATTTAAAAAGGCTGTTAAAAATCAGCTGAAAAAAGCTAGCAATGTCAGAGAAGGCAACGGCACCCCACTCCAGTACTCTTGCCTGGAAAATCCCATGGACAGAGGAGCCTGGTGGGCTACAGTCCATGGGGTCACTAAGAGTCGAACACGACTGAGCGACTTCACTTTCACTTTCCACTTTCATGCACTGGAGAAGGAAATGACAACCCACTCCAGTGCTCTTGCCTGGGGAATCCCAGGGATGGGGAAGCCTGGTGGGCTGCCGTCTATGGGGTCGCACAGAGTCGGACATACTGAAGCGACTTAGCAGCAGCAATGTAACCCCATCAAAGAATCTCACCGCATCCTAAAAATTATTTTTAAAAATTCACTTTCTAAGCCCACCCACTAAAACTACACTCACTTTACCTACTTTCTTCTTACCCTTCCATATCCCCTAGAGAAATCTAGTTTTGTCATCTTTTAATAAAAAAAGTAGTTCAAAGCAACTGATAAAACTTCTTTATAACATAATAAAACCAAATAGTGTTTCCCAAATAATACTTCCCCCCACCCGCCATGCAAAATTACCCAGTTAGAAAATCAATATCCTCTTCTATCAGACTTCTCTAAGCTTCCTTTCTCAAATGAAGGCTATCCACATGTAACGTCTCCACTTTCTTGCCTGATTGTTGTTTAGTCGCGACATCGTGTCCAACTCTTTTGTGACCCCGTGGACTGTAGCTTTTCACCAAGCTTCTCTGTCCATGGGATTTCCCAGACAAAATTACTGGAGTGGGTTGCTATTTCCTTCTCCAGGAGATCTTCCCGACCCAGGGATCAAACCTGCATGCCCTGTGTTGGCACGTGCATTCTTTACCACTGAGCCACCAGGGAAGCCCCTTCTTGCCTCACACCCAAGCCATTAAAACACTGCCTGTTTGCTTGGGTGTATTCCCTGGTGGCTCGGCTGGTAAAGAATTAGCCTGTAATGCAGGAGACTCAGGGTTCAATCCCTGAGTTGGGAAGATCCCCTGGAGAAGGGAAAGGCAACCCACTCCAGTATTCTGGCCTAGACAATCCCACGGACTATACGGTCCATGGGGTCGCAAAGAGTCGGACGGAAATGAGCAACCTCCACTCCAATGAAGCTGCTCCCCACAAGGTCACAGCGGATCTTTTATTCTAAATATTCACCCTGTCTAACCTCCTCATTCTTCTCTATCCTCTATCACAGGATCTTATGCTTCTGTTCTCAAAAGTCCCCTTCCTTGACTTCTGTGATGCCAGTTCCTTAGGAGTTTCCCCTCATAACCCTCTACTGCTCTTTCAGTTCCAATCTCAAAGCTTGTTCTTCAACCTATCCTTTAAATTGTCCCTCAAGTTCCAGCTTTGATCTCTTCCCACTTTCTCCTTGGACATTTCCATGCAAAATTACTTCATTCCCACCCAACTTACAGCTTCAACACACAGAAGTGGGCCATATATAAGGGGTGAAAGAGGCAGAATGAATCTATGGTGTGAAAAGTCGGGGAGCGGGGTAGGTTGGGGCAGGAGGGTACAATGTGTCAAACTTCCAGAGTGCTGGTAATGTTCTTTGTCTTGATATGGGTGCTTGGTTAACACTGCTGTGTTTAGTAAAAATTCATCATGCTATATACACTTACGATACGTACGCTTTTCTGTATGACCGACTGTCTTACTTTGATAAAGAGAAAAAGTTTAGATTCCAGGTCAGCCACGTGTAACTTAGCTAACTCACGTATCCTATTAAAGCCTTAGTTTCTGCATCATTAAAACGGAGATGACGAGATAACACCTACTTCACAACACTGTAGAGAATGAAATAAAATATAAATAAGTTGCCTGGCCCACCACTTGAAACACAGGTAGCTTATGCTTACAAATGTTCCTGCTCTTTCCCCATACTTTCTCAATTCCGTATCTCTAGCCTAGACATCTGTCCCCTCAATGCCCAACCAGCTCAAGAGCTACATATCTAAATTCCCCCTAAAGCACTCCATTTCTAGGTCTGAAAGGCATCTCAAATTGAACATATCATCTTCCTTCTTAATAAATCTATCTCCTCTTCCTCCTGTAGTCCCCTGAAGTCTGACTGAAATTTCTATACAAAATTACAGCCTTAGAAACCCTCATTTTTCACATTTAAGCTACCAAGTCCTATGTATTCTACATTTTAAGACATCCATTGGACTGCCAGTAGTGTAGAATATGGTGTATTATTACAGCAGTTAATTTGTTACAATAGCTTCCCAATATCATCTCCCCCTTTATCCCAGCCTCCATACTACTTCCAGAATAATTATTCTAAAATGTACCTCAGATGATGCAACTTTTCTGCTTTAAAATCGCTTATCTTAGGGCTTCTCTAGTGGCTCAGGGGTAAAGAATCTGCTTGCTGATGCAGGAAACACAGGTTTGATCCTTGGTCTGGGAAGATCCCACTTGCTGTGCAACAACTGAGCATGTCCCCCATAACTACCGAAGCACCTAGTGCCCAAGCTCCACAGCAAGAGAAGCCCCGGAATGAGGAGCCTGCGAACCACAATCAGAGAGGAGCCCCGCTTGCTGCATCCAGACAAAGTCCATGTAGCAATGAAGACCCGGCACAGCCAAAGTAAATAAGTAAAAATTTATATATATATATATATATATATATATATAATTGCTCATTTCCCTGATCAAGTTGTCATTGAATTTTGTTCTGGAAATAGTTCCTGTTGGATATAGAGAACGCACTAGTGATTGCCAGTGGGGAGGATGTGGGAAGGGCATATAGGGGCTGGGGAGTGAGAGGTACAGACTCCTGGGTGTAAGGCTACAAGGATGTATTGTATAACACAGGAAATATAGCCAATGCTTAGTAATAACTTAAAATGAAAAGTAACCTTTCAAATTACATGCTGCTGCTGCCAAGTCGCTTCAGTCGTGTCCGACTCTGTGCGACCCCATAGACGGCAGCCCACCAGGCTCCCCCGTCCCTGGGATTCTCCAGGCAAGAACACTGGAGTGGGTTGTCATTTCCTTCTCCAATGCATGAAAGTGAAAACTGAAAGTGAAGTCGCTCAGTCGTGTCCAAATCTTTGCGACCCCATGGACTACAGCCTACCAGACTCCTCCATTCATGGGATTTTCCAGGCAAGAGTACTGGAGTGGGGTGCCATCACCTTCTCCATTCAAATTACATAAAAAATAAAACTAAGCAAATGAAACAGTTTCTGTTTAGAGTATTCCTCAACAGCACATCCAGGTGGCTCAGGGGTAAAGAATCTGCCTGCCAACACAGGACGCATGGGTCCCTGGTCTGGGAAGATCCCACGTGCTGTAAAACAACTAAGCCCATATTCCACAACTGCAACTTGCTGCAGTTCACCATATTCTGTAATGCCTCCATGTTTCTGTACGTATTTCTCTCTCTCTCCCTAAAATACTCTTTTATTTGTCCCCTCTCCCAATTTGGCTAATGCTTATTTCTCATTTAATAAACATCCTCTTGGAAATATCTCCTGGGTGTGCCGCAACTTCTGGCTGGATGCAATGTCCTTTTGCAGAACTTCCACAGACACTCTGCAGAGCCATGACAGTGTGTGTTACCCAGAGCGGTGAGCACTGGTAGCGAGCCTCCCCTGACAGTGAGTCCCAGTGGGCAGAGACTGCTGTTATTCAGATCTGACAGAAGAGGGCTCAACAGAGACTGACCTATGGGAGACAGTGAGCATTTAAGTGAATAAAGGCATTAGAGATAGCAGAAAGCAGAAGGAATATTATCCCTATCTCATAAAATGTATACAAATTTACAGTATCATAAAGTCGTGAAAGTGAAGACGCTCAGTCGTGCCCTACTCTTTGTGACCCCATGGACAGGAGCCCACACCAAGCTCCTCTGTCCATGGGATTTTCCAGGCAAGAGTACTGGAGTGGGTTGCCATTTCCTTCTCCAGGGAATCTTCCTGACCCAGGGATTGAACCCAGGTCTCCCACATTGTAGACAGACGCTTTATTGTCTGAGCCACTGCTTATTCCCATAAAGTCCTTAAACAGGTTCTAAAAACTAATTTTAAGTGCTATTTTGACCAAACCCAATTTTTTAAAGAGCTCTGTTTTGTCAGGGCATTGTATACGAAGAACTGAAAGACTTACTTCAAATCTATAAAAATTCAGACCCTGAACACAGGGCAGATCTCTACCGAGTTCATCACCTCAGCTCCCTTACCCGATGGCTCCAGGTTGAGCTCTACAGAGAGGCGGCAATGACCAATCAGAGAGCAGGAGAAGAAAGAAGCGCCCCCTCCCCGCCAGGCCCCCAGCCTCTGTTGACAGTGGGCTTGACGTGGCTGTGGTCCCCATCATAAAACCGCAGCTCCAGAAGGGGAGCCCTTCAACAATGACCACAATGTTCACCGGATTCTGGTAACTGCTCTCTCTCTTTTCCCCTCAGACTGGAGAGGGGAAAAGCTTCTCTTGTTCCTAACCCCTGGGTGTTAATCCATCCCTAGTGAGTTTTAATCGTGCACATACCTTCAATAAACTCTCTTCACATGTTCTTTTAAGGGAGCTATCCTACTGGGGATCTAACACAAATACAGAAATATTACTAACTAGCAGCACTTTAGACAGTGATTGCTATATCATGGATTCACTTGTTAATGATTCCCCATCTTACAGAAAAGCATCAACATCATGTTTTGGCATTAACTAATATACTGCTGCTGCTGCTGCTAAGTCACTTCAGTCGTGTCTGACTGTGCGACGCCATAGACGGCAGCCCACCAGGCTCCCCCATCCCTGGGATTCTCTAGGCAAGAACACTGGAGTGGGTTGCCATTTCCTTCTCCAAACTAATATACATATATCCAATAATCACAATACACATCTTAAACTTATCCATACTGTATGTCAACAACATCTCAAAAACTGGAAAACAAAACAAAAAACTGAAATTTTATATTAACTATTTCTCAATCCAAAACCAAAAGAAAAACAACTGCCTGTGCCTCACCCTGGATATAGCTTGGTACTTCCAGCTTAATATGGTCACAGTAGATTCTTCTGTGGGTGCAAAAATTGTATATTAGCTTCCTATGGCTAGCTTCCCTCATAGCTCAGTCAGTAAAGAATCCGCCTGCAATGCAGGAGACCTGGGTTCGATTCCTGGGTTGGGAAGATCCCCTGGAGAAGGAAATGGCAACCCATTCCAGTATTCCTGCCTGGAGAATCCCATGGACAGAGCAGCCTGGCGGGCTACAGTACATGGGGTCACAAGAGTCGGACACAACTTAGCGACTGAGAGAATGTGTGTAACAGATTCCTATAAATTTAATGGCTTGAAACAACACAAATTTACTATCTTCTATACGGGAGATCAGAAGTACTAAAATCAAGGTGCTGGCAGGGCTCTGTTTCTTCTCAAGGGTCTAGAATCCATTTTCTGCCCTGTCTAGCTTGTTAAGGATGACTGCGTTCTTGGCCACTGGTCTTACCCTTTCCCTTCAAAACCGGTAGCATTCCCAATCCCCTTCTCTGCTTCTGTCGCCACATGGCCTTGCCTGACCTCTAGTCTCTCTCTTACAAGGACCCACGTGATTACACTGAGCTCATGCAGATCATCTAGGGAGGAAGTAACCCATCTCAAGATCCTTCATCCAACATCCTTTACTTAGTCATATCTGCAAAGTTCATCTCCTAGGTAACACAGTCACATGTTCTAAGGGTTAGGATGTGGTCATCTTTGAGTTGCCATTATTTAGCCTATCATAGCAAAAATCCAAGGTGCTGGTTGGGGAAAAAACACAAAGACAAGAAATGGAAACATCATTTAAAGTTTTAGTTAAAAACTTGCCTATACTGTAATCTTTTTGGCCCTGAATCCAATTTACTGACTGAGTAACAATCTGAATTAAAAATGAATTAATAAGTCATTTCCCAAGATGAACTTCTACCTGAAAACTATTCCCAGTATATACACACAAACATATATATTGTGTAAATGTATGCATTTTATGGTAAAAACAAAAAATCCTCACTGAAGTTTTTTTTCATTACAATATTTCTAAATGAAAGAATAACAGTATCAGTCCCTCAGTTTAATTTGAGGGGAAAAAATGCTTATTGAAATACCTTTAATAGCTTCCTAATAACAGCTATTGCTTAAATGCACTGATAGAGTGTAATAATCACATAATTTAATCCCATTTTAATGACAAATAGCACATGACACTGTGAAAAGTGAAACAAAGGAATTGTTTCTATTTTCTCCAATAGTCAGTACTATAGAAATTACTATGTAATAGACTCAATATGGTTGTACTATTGCTCCTAGACCACATGGAACCTTCCAGATGCCCTAGTCAAAAACAAAAAAAAAGAAACCAACAGGCCATATGTTGGGTAGAAGAGAGAATGAAAGGAAACTCATAATTAGAGGAAAAAGCATTTTTTTCTACACATTACATATTCTATTTATTTCTGTCTCTAAAATTTACCAAGTAAAGTAATTCATTCCAGATTACTTTGCCTCTAGATACAGAAAGAATGGAGAAACAGCTCTACCTGAAATTATAATCTGAACTCTTAATGGGCATCGTCCTCTCTGAGAAGCATTGTATCCAAATTGTTAAATCTCAGATACCAGCTAACAAATTTGGAGCTATGTGTGGAGGGACCACTTTGGGTAGCTATAATTCTGCCCACCTTTTTAGCAGCTGTAAAATGTTTTCTTTAACCTTCTTCCTTAACCTCTTTCTTCTTCAATGCATCCAACCCCAAGTAAAAATGGATATGTGTAAAGAGAACTATCCAAGCAATCCCCTCCCCCTCACTACCCTCGTGACTTCCATTTTTTTTTTCCCCATATGAGGCAATAAAACACACTGAAGCAAGATGTTTAAAATCGGCAGTAGACTCAGAAACCTGGGTCTGAATTCATACTATACAATTTACTATCAGAAACCTGGGTCTGAATTCATACTATACAATTTACTACCTGGCCTTGGACAAAGTATATAACCTCAGTGAGACTCAGTTTCCCCCTATGTAAAATGGGGCTTTATATAAACTTTATGAAGCTAGTGAATGGATTAAGTGAGCAAATAAAAAAGCCAGATAAAAAAAGACAAACATTGCATAATTATACTTTGGCTCAGCTGGTAAGGAATCTGCCTGCAACATGGGAGACCTGGGTTCAATCCCTGGGTTGGGAAGATCCCCTGGAGGAGGGCATGGCAACCCACTCCAGTATCCTTGCCTGGAGAATCCCCATGGACAGAGGAGCCTGGGGCGCTACAGTCCATGGGGTCACAGAGACTGAGCAACTTACAAACACACACACACACAAAGTATTCTTGCCTGGGAAATCCCACGACTGAGCGACTTTCACGCATACATACACAAGTATTCTTGCCTGGGAAATCCCACGGACAGAGGAGCCTGGCGGGCTACAGTCCATGGGGTTGCAAGAGTCTGACACGACCTGCCGACTAAACCACCAGAGTCGGACACAACTTAGTGACTAAATCACCACCAAAGTATCCAGAAGAGTCAAATCATTGTGGCAGAAGGGTGACTGCCAGGGGCTGCGGGGAAGGAGAAATGGGGAGTTATACAATGTTTCAGTTTGGGAAGATGAAAAAGTTCTAGAGAGGGCTGGTGATGATCCTGCACAACAATGTGAATGTGCTTAATAACCACTATATACATACACATACGTATATTATGTAAAAGTATTTTATGGCAAAAAAAAAAAAAAGCCTCACTGAAATTTTTTCATTGTGTGAAAGTAGCTCAGTTGTGTCTGACTCTTTGTAACCCCATGGACTGTAGCCCACCAGGCTCCTCTGTCCATGGAATTTTCCAGGCCAGAGTACTGGAGTGGGTTGCCATTCCCTTCTCTAGAGGATCTTCCCAACCCAGGGATGAACTCAGGTCTCCCACACTGCAGTCGGATTCTTTACCGTCTGAGCCACCAGGGAAGCCTGGTGTTTTTTTATTCATTACAACATGTCTAAAAGAAAGAATATTATCATCAGTCCCTCAGTTTGATTCCAGGGGAAAAAATGCTTATTAAAAAACCTTTAATAGCTTCCTAATAAATAGCTATTGCTTAAATGCACTGATAGAGGGTAATCACATAACTTTAATCCAATTATAAAGGACAAATAGCACGTAACATTATGAAAAAATGAAATGTACACCTAAAAATGGTTAAAGTGGTAAATGTTATATATATATTTATATATATGTATTTACAACCATAAACAGAATAATAAGAAAAGAATATTCTATCAATAATCCATATCAAAAAAAGTTCTCTCCCTTATTGGAGAGAGGCACAGAAGGAAAAAAAACACTAACTCAGCTCTCCAAATTGAACCTAACTGGCAAAAGAATAGAGTTGGTCAACCTAAATTAGCATAAATCTTCACAGACTACAAATCCAAACTACCTCCAAATCTCAAACCAATCAATTTATATAACAAAAGCATATGAAGTTCAAATAAATAACAGATTTTACTTATGGTGTAGCACTTTTGGAGTTAAGTAATTATATAGGATTCTATATAACCCACGTTGTAACAATACTTTTCACTTAAAGTATTGATATATTCACTTAAAGTACTGACATAAACTTTTACCTATCTTCTAGTCCACAATTCTCCATTCAATCAAATCCATACTTAAGCTTTCTTAAAATATATATGAATCTCTTATTTTAAAAGAGGCAGCTGTAGTATAATGAAACAAACACTGACCTAGGAACCAAAAAAATCTAAATATGACTAAACTCTGCCAGGTATTACCTATATTACCACAGTTGGGTAAGTCAATTTCCATGTACAAAGCTCTACAGTCAATGGGAATTACCACCTAACTCATAGAATTATTGAGAGATTTAAATAAAGCACATTAAAATGCCTTGAAACTCTAAAGCATAATTCCATTTATACTATTAATTTGCTGAAACACAAAAAGACTATTCTATCAAAAATTCTTATTAAAAATGTACATGTATTTCACACTGATACAACTAGGTAATCTCCTGTAGTTCTAAAAGCCACAGAAGGCACTAAACGCCTATATTAGAGAAGACTCTTCTTTAGGAACTACATACTAATCCTGATTCTAAATGTTAGAAATATCGGGGAGAAAATGAGCTAAATATAGTGACATCCTGTTGTGATATATTTATAACCAGTTACATCCTTGATCCATTAATTCCACAAATAGCTAATCAGAACTCCAAGCACTGTGTTAAGCAGTAAGACTACAGTGGTGAAGACAATGCCCATGGTTCTTTCTCATCAGGGAACTTCCAACCTAACCAGATGAGACATTGAACAAAACATCACACAAATGATCCGTAAATTTGTGACAACATGAAAAACGAAAAGTAGAGGTTGCTATGAAGCACAGTAAGGGGGTCTTATCCAATATAGGAAACTGATGAGAAATAATTATCCAGTTGTACCATCCTTTCTCAAACCAACCAGCCTTAAGTGTTCAATAAATCTTAAATATTTCTTCCATCAATAATATTATAAAAGCCAAATGTTCCACTCCCTTCATTAGGAACAACTATATCCCTGGGGTTCAGAAGATAAAAGATAGGCAACCTTATTATTTAGGAAGACATACAAATTAAACTCACCACCCAATTGCTCAATAAGAACTAAAACCAGACTCTAGGAAGCATAGCTTCTTATCCCAATTTTGACTCATATTTTATATATCCTTGAGCAATTATGCTGATGCTGAGAGGTTACCTCAATGGTAGTTTAACCTGTTTAAAATGCTCTAACCCCAAATGTTCTCATTACTGACTCTCAATATTACTCAGGTCTCTACTTACTCAGGTCTCCCCTGAACCACCCAATCTAACGCAGCCTCCCAGTCATTCTCTATATTACAATTACACTACCTTATTACCTTTTTAGCACTTCTATCTAAAATTGCCTACTGTATATACTGGGTTAGCCAAAAGATTCATTCAGATTATTCCATAAGATGTTCCAATATTTACTTGTTTATTATTACGTGCTTCTCTTTCAAACTTGAAAGTAAGTTCCATAAGGCAAGGACCCATTTCATTCTCTCCATATCTTCAAGATACATCTTCCTTGTCAAAGACCTCCAGTTGTGTTTAGGTAGTTCAGATACAAGGGAGGAATGTTCCCAGCCTGGCGGATGACCAATTTCAGTCAGTTATGGTTATCCCATTACCGTCCCCAGTAACTGGTTTAGCGGAGGGAACCTAATAGTTTCTTCAATAAGGCATAAGAAGACATCTGCTAAGTACCTCAAGAAGAAGCTTTTCTCTCTGATTAATGAGACATAAAGGAAAAACCTTACCCCTTCTCCTACGTTTATACTTGGTTGTATGAGGAAGTGACTCTGGGAACCTGATGCAGGGACACTGCATTCATGGAAGGGAAAAAATGAAGATGGCAGAGAAGCTGATCTCTTGGTGTTCTTGAGTCTAAATCAGGGCAGAAACTACCTCTTCTAGACATCCTGTTATATGAGAATTTCTTAAGCCCTGACCAGTTAAGCCATTTTCTATCTCTCCTTTTGATACCCACCACCAAAAGCTTCCCTGGTGGCTCAGAGGTTAAAGCGTCTGCCTGCAATGCGGGAGACTGGGTTCAATCCCTGGGTTGGGAAGATCCCCTGGAGAAGGAAATGGCATGCCACTCCAGTATTCTTGCCTGGAGAATCCCATGGATGGAGGAGCCTGGTGGGCTACAGCCCACAGGATCGCAAAGAGTCAGACACGACTGAGCGACTTCACTTTCACTTTCTTTCCTTACCAAAAACACAATAATCTCCTAAGTCTCTCGTTTCTCCTATAACGTTAACAGAAAGCAGCACCTACAGTCTAGCGGATTCTTGAGATTAAATGAGACAATGCAACTAAAGTGCACAGCCACTAAGTCACGTCCAACTCTTTGGGATCCCATGGACTGAAGCTTGCCAGGCTCTTCTGTCCATGAAATGCTCCAGGCAATTTCCTTATCCAGGGGATCTTCCCCATCCAGGGGTCAAACCCACGACTCACACTTGGTAGCCAGATTCTCTACCACTGTACCACCTGGAAAGTCCCAAGTAATGTGGCAAATATAAACAAATACGCAAACGACAGCATCTGCTGTTACTGTTGCTATTAAACATTTAACTTTCTATGACAAAACTCCACAAACTCTTTATGTAGTATTTGGGATTGTGTTATTTTAAAGAAAAAAAAATCATTTTAATCCTGTTTAAATAAAATCATTTTAACAGGATTACTCATTCACTTTCTTTAAAGATGTGTTTTTTTCCCTCAAGTTTGAAGTAGGTAAAAACAAGATTAATCAAGGTAAATATCAGATCACTAAAGAAAAATAATCATATTACTTTCAGGTGAGACTCTGTTTTTGGCATCAACTCCTCCCTTAACTCATCTACTCTTCTTATCGTCACAAATATTTCATTAGTATTTTGAGATGGCTTGTGTTGTGTTAGTTGCTCAGTTGTGTCCAACTCTATGCAACCCCACTGACTACAGCTTGCCAGGCTCCTCTGTCCATGAAATTCTCCAGATAAGAATATAGGAGTGGGTAGCCATTCCCATCTCCAGGGGATTTTCCTGACCCAGGAATTGAACCCAGGTCTCCTGCACCACGGCAGATTCTTTACCATGTGAGCCACCAGGGAAATAGATTACACTAACTACAAATGTATAATATGTTAGTAACTAAATCTGTGTTATATACACAATTACAAAAAATTCTTTTTTAAAAAAAGTGTTATCAATTTCTACAATTTTTTTCTGTGCTCAACTACTTGTTTGATATGCCATGAAGCAAAATTAACATAGAAGATCAAAAACAGATTTCCAGGTCATTGGTTTAAGCTCACTCCCACTGAATTGTGATCTAAAATGTTGATGGCTCATTACTATCGGAAAGGTGTATGGGTCCTACATGAAACAGAACAATCAAAATTCTTAAAGTAAAATATGAAGATGGTTTTGTCACTACTAAAGAAGTGACACCAACCAAAGTGTCTCTTTTAAAGAGGAACAAAGAACAAATATTAATTCCTTCACTGCCTGGAAATGCCCAGGCTCTTGTGAGCTCAGATAAATTTTTGGTTCTGTCAATATTACAAAAACATTATTAGCACTACTTCTCAAAAATCTTTACTAACCCACTCTGACAAAAATTACCAGTTACCCATTATGATCAATAAAAATTTGAGCAACTTGTACAGCTATTAGAAGTTATCTGGAAAAACACTATTCTTCCCTGGTTTCTCTACCTGTTTTTCTACCCGTTTTTCAACATCTCACACAGTGACTAAGATATATAGTTCAGGGAAGAATAGCCTCTACTATTTCTGTACTACTGAAAACAAGTAGGATATAAATCTTGGCAGACCACCTTTCTGATCACTCTTTAGCATATACACAGGGTTTTGGTAGTATAGTCAAATAACTCACATTCCAATTCATGTTAAGTTGTATATATGAATTACATTAATAGATGTTACATATGTAAAACATATATAAAATCTGACAAGCAAATTTTAAAATCCAAATATAACCACTTACTTTTAATTCCAAACTCTTTTCAGGTTTCAAAATATATCTTATTCTATTGCTCCAGTGCTATTTTAAGGCCTTCCTTTGATAAGCAGTAAGTTAGTAACAAAGTAATATTTTAGCATGTTTACAGAGGCTTACTAACCAACAATACATCACTAGTACACAAATATATTCTATCCTTCCCATACCAACGTCAAAGCAATAAAGTACACACAATAGTAGGGAATAGTCCCACATGTTACAGAATAAAATTATCTTCAATATATATTTTAAATTAAACATTCTTAGTAGTTTCCCATCTTTAAAGTCTAGTACATTAAGCCTCAACCCTATGTCCCAACATTAATGTAACAGTTGTGATCTCTATGGAAGGGAGAACATTCTAAATTCCCCAAATTTTACTTCTAATTCTAAACTATTGGGGTGGAGTGTTAATAAACAGCAACCTCGGTATTCCAATCCTTGTCTACAGCGAATGTTTCAATTTTAAAACAAAATAATTCTATTTTCTGGTAGTAACTGAAGATGTAAGATGGATTTAGTTCACTACTGCAAAGTAACTAAAACTTAATTTTTTTCACCCTAAATTGGATTTATATGGCAAACTGGCTGTAGGGTGTGGAAATAAACCTTTTTTTTTTCTCTTTCACAGCTCTGAAAAAATACTTCTCAACATTACTACTATTTCTAAGAGTAATAAACATCCAAATAAACAATACTAAAAGTTAACTCTCAACATCTTACACTTTTTTCTTTAGATTTGTTCCTTCAAAAAAAATCATTTTTTGGATACTTCTAAAATAATGGAAAGGAGATCAATCATAAGTAAGGCTCCCGGAGCTGACATATCAGATACAAGTTATTCTGGAGGAAACATCCTGGGGATTGAGAAGGGCAGAGTCAATCGAATATCGTACAGAAAATTTAATCCCCATAAAGGTAGTCCTTCATTGGTTTTAGAAATCTTGAATTGTGTTAAATGAATTAACTGCTTCTCAATCAAGTTTCTGACAAGATCTGTATTATTTCACTTGCCTTATTTCCTTCAGGAAAAAAAGGAAGGAAGAAGAAAAGTTTACCATTTTTAGGGGGGAAATTTAATAACAAAAAAGAGGTCATGCTGATGCTAATATCTACAAACTCTCTCATATGGAGTAGTATTTATTGTTTTTTCCAAATTTCCAAAATTCATTTGACTAAAGTCTATTTCATGCATAATCATGGCAGTCTATGTGAAATCATACTTAAATGATCATTAGATTTTTAACCACTTAAAAATGAGTTTATGTTGTCTTCATAGTTTAAAAACCAAAGTTACTTCTCAGAGCCCAGGGTCAAAGGTACAGATTTCTATAATTTCTGACAAGTTTAACTTAATGTCACTATTTAGTATCTTTGTTCAATGTTGTTTTATAACACATTCATCTTTCTGTGCTATTACATAATTTTAAAGATGAAATTAGTTTAACAAAAAGTAGTATCTCACTCATCAATTTGCAGGTGCTAGATACTCTTTCTGTGGCAGTGGTGGCATACAGAGTGGTCTAAAATTCAGCAACATTTCATATATAACTTGTTCACTACAATGTCTAATTTTAAAACTTAAATGATCACACAAAAGTTCCAGAAGGAAAAAATCTCAAGAAACAAGAATGTTTCATTATTTTAGGCTTTCAACTTTCCCTCCTAAAATTTGTCTTCCCCACACCACACACGTCTGCAATCTGTCAAAATGGAGGTATCAGCATAAGGTGCACCAACGGTAAAGACTACGTATCTGATCAAATATTGAAAGTCTGTTATATCTGATTATGTAAAGCTGTTCCCTAAATCTGTAGCAATCTACCCTAAATCAAGAAGGCAAACTAGGATAGTGAAAAAAATGTATCTTTCATCTTCAACTACATATTTTAAGCAGAGATATCTTTGTTAGAAACCCAGCTAGCAGTGTACCTCTGGGCAAAGTTACTCAACTAGTCAAGAGTTCTCTTATTTCTTTAATGGAGAAAAACAAATCAGTATCTTGCAGAATTGATGGGAGAATTAGAAAAAATAAAGTGCAGAACACAGTGACTTACACACAGAATGACAATTTAAATAATGATTACTCTTTTGTTATCAGTTATTTTTAAGCTAGAGAATATGGAATACAAACTTCCAAAGTCCTTTATTTTGAAGGTCACTGAAAATTTTTTTTTTCACATTGAAAAAATGCCCTTGAATCTAACATCTTCATCTATTCAACAGTATTTAGTTGGTGCTTTTGACATTTGAAACTATTCAATGTCAAGGACACCTCAGAGAAGAAATAGAAGTATTATCCCTTGCCCTCAAGAAACTTACATTTTAGAGGAAGGCAGATATTAAACATCCAATTGCATAGTTACTTAATTGCAATTGAGACTGCAGTACAATGTTACAAAGAAAGCCTGCTAAAGGGGGAAATGACCTAACAGGATCAGAATTTATATTTCTACACAAACATCCCTCCTCCCTCCAACGGTTTTCAATCACCCTGTCTATAATTAAACCTAATCCAAACTTCTGTATAGACTTGATCCGTCTGGCTTTTAAAACAATGAAATCAGTAATTAACCTGTCTCCAGTCATTTTTATGTTCAGAAGTGTATAGTGAAAATATAGAACCTGCATAAAATCTACAAATTATTTGAAGTATCCCATATAGTGACTTAATGAAAGAGAAAGCAAAGATATAATAGATAAGGGCCTGTCTGCTCTCCTCTATGAACTTATAAGAAAATGGTATTTCTTGATGGATTATAAAACCAGTATTTTTATTTTAGGTACATGCCATTATTTTTAATGATGACTCATTTTTCAGATTTTTATTGTAAAATGTTTACATATTCATTACTGGAAAACATTATTTCTGTGACTTTTAAGGTCAGTAGAGTTCTAATTTGCTATATAAAAGAACAGTCTTCACTCAGGCACTTTTTGAGGTCTGCCTCCTTAAAAAAAATTTTTTTTAATCTGGTGATACCATTTTAAAGACAACTTCAAGACACCTATCTTCAGAAGTCAGTAGGTTATTGTGGAACAGGGCCATTAAAGTCCCAAGTACACAGAAAGGGCAAAAAATGAGTAATCAGATCAACTCTTCTAGCAAAATGAAACTTACTGCATCAGAGTCTACCTCAATGTTTGTCTTAGATTCAAACAACATTCGCCTAGAAATTAATGCAACAACAGTTAACTCAGAATGGTCATTGTCAATTCTCCAAAAGTGGCCTCTTTACCTATATTTAGTCTGTAAGGCAAAGCAATCCAGGATTCCTGCTGCCAATTATAATGAATGGAAGAAATTTATTTAAATCAAATAGCACCATCTAGCAGAACTCTCACCACCTGGCTTACAAGTGTAGATGTTACTTGGTGTTCAGTTTGGTAGACTTGACAGCAAAATGGCAATTATTTGTTTTCATGACATAACCACACAATTAGAGCTAGAAAGGACTTAAGACACACCAGGTTCAACTTCCTCATTATTATGCTAGATGCTTTTAAAATTTCTTTTACAAAGTTATCATAATATAGATTAAATTCAGCCATTCCTGGAAGTTCAAGTAAAACCCAAAATTTGGATTCTCAAATTCAACCACCCTGAAAATACGTTTAAGATATACCTCAATACACATTTCAATTCCTTCACTCCCAAACATATGAAATCCAAATACTCTGTAATCATTAAAACATCTTCCCTAAATGTTTCTATTTTCTCAGATATATTGCCACTAAATGATAAACGCACACAAATTACGCTATCTCAAAACTTCAATTCCAGCAACTTGCTATCTCTTAACCAACCTATAATGCTAAATCTTTTACATACTCCTTGTCACAGCAACAAGATCCTGAATACAGCTCAGAAAATACCTTGGAGGTGTAGGGGGGAGTATCTTTTTTTGGTTTGTTTTGATACGCCAAGGCCGCCCCTAAATCCTATAGGAATTGCGTTTATTGCTGCCAACACAAAGATTAGGAAATGTTCCCAACCCTAGGGCACAAGAAACTTTCAGAAGACTACTAACTGCCTAAAACTAGGAGGCAAACCCGGCAGTTTCTGCACATTGGGTTTTTATTTACTCAGCTATTTCCTTGTGCAAGGTGACTAAAGTAGCTTTTGAGATGCTCTCAGACTTTTCTCCAGTCTGAAGTCCTCGGAAGGGCAGAGCGCGTCCAATGACAGGGATACGCCTCATCCTCAGAATGGAGGTGGTTAGTGGGAATCACCATAAGAACTGCTGCACAGAAAAGAGGGGTTCTTCCTCAGTGGTCACAGTCACTATGCGCTCTCATTTTTAGTAACAACCAAATCACCGTTACAAGCACATAAGAATAGAAGCAAACAACCCTGCTTCGCAGCGTGCCGTGACGGTGGCATCCCAGGCCGGGAGGGGCTCTTTTCTCGCCAGCCTCCCCTGGGCTCCCACCGGAGTTAACACCTGTATCTCCTCGCCACACCGACCAAACAACTAACTCCTCCCCGTCTCCACGCTTCGACCCTTCCTGCAAGTCCGGGTTCGGACCACTGCCCCCTCCCCACCGCAGACAGCCCTCCTCGCGCCAGCGGCCGCGGCCCCCACCGCTAGTCCTCCCCGCGACCCCCGCTCGCCGCCCGGACCGCCACGGCCCTCTACGTTTGGGAGGCTGCAAGTCTCCAAAAAAAAAAAAAAAAAGTTCTCCAGCCGCCGCCGCCGCCGCCGCCGAGTTGGGTCGACTGCGAGCGGCAGAAACGCCAGCCTACCCCAGCAGCTCCCGCTTCTCGCCAGCACACTTTTCCTCCCCAGGAACTCGGTCTTTTGACTCCCAAACTTCAGCGGCGCCCCTGACGCCCCCTGCCCCAGGCTTGCGAGGCACACAGGGCTGCGAACGCGGCGTCCCTCCTCCGGACCAGGAAAGCCCCGACGCCCACCCAGCCCACGCCCCGCACACGCCCTCCGCGCCCCGCGCGCGTCTCCGCGCCCAGCGGGGCCCCGCTCGACCGCTCCACGCCCGGCTTCCGCCCGCCGCGCGCCCGGCCCCGCTGCCTTCGCCTCGCCAGGCGCAACCGGCCCCGGCGCCCGAGCCCCCCGCCGCGGCGCCCCTCGAGCAGCCCGCCCCGACCCCGGCCCGCCCCCACCGAACACCCACATTCCCTCCGCGTGGCCTCCTCCACGCAGCTGCCCCCTCTCGCCCAACCTCTACCCCCGGAGGCTCTCCGCTCCCCGCAGCCCCGGACCCCAGCTCCAAAGTTACTTTGCGAGAAGGTGAACCCGCGGGTTATTTCCCTCAATCACCCAAACAAGTTTCCATCCCCGCCACCGGCACCGCCGCCGCCCCCCGACACACTCGCTCCCTCCCTCCCGCCAGACCCCACGGCCGCCAGCCCCGCGCGAGCCCCTCCTGGGAAACAGCCGCTCCCAGCACCGCACGCCCCCCACCTCGCGCACCCCTCCCCCTGCCAGCCCACCCCCCGGCTCTCCCCCGGCAGAGAGTGTCTGTGTGTCTGGGTGTCTCCGAGAGAGTGTGCGAGTGCGTGCGTGTGTGTGTGTGTGCGCGCGTGAGAAGGCGGAGGTGGGTGAGAAGCGGAGACACTTACTTCTCCCGGGCCTGGCTGTCGGACGGGACGGCGCTGCTGTTACTCTTGCCTTTGCCGTACATGCTTGTGCCGAGAGCAGCTCCCACTGTCACGCACCTGTCAACCCATCACAGCCTCCCCGGGAACAGCCCCGTCCCCATGGCGACCCACGCAGCCACCCCCACTATTGGCCGCCCCACGCCAAAGCTCCGCCCCCTTCGCCCAGGCAACGCACGAGACTGACAGGCCTTCCCCCCCTCGACTCCCTCCGGCCTGCCGAAGCGCGCGGCGGCGGCTACAGCCTAAGCGGCAGTCTCCTCCCTCCTTCCCTCCCTCCCGGGTTCCCTCCCTCCTTCCCTCTCCGCTCTCCTCCCTCCTCCCGCTCCTCTCCGTGCCTCCCCCCTCCGAACCCCGGCGCAAGGGGGGAATTAGAAACTGCTCTAGAAGGATTTTAAACAACTGGCTGTTCCCTCCAACGCCGCCCCTCCCCCCGCACCGCCCGCGCTCGGCTCCTCACTGGAGAGAAGGCGCCGGGAGGAGGGGAAAGTGCGGCCTGGAGTCTCTGGCAGGAGCTGGCGGAGCCGGAGCGGCCGCGGCCCCAGACTTCAGGGCGCCCGCCTAGTACACAGGCAGATCTACGGCCCCAGCCGCCCTGGGGAGCCTCCCCCACCAGCCCCTTTCTCCCGCTCCTCTCCTGTCTGTGACCCCGCGCCGGTACCCAGGATTGATCTCTGCGGTCCTCGGCCCTACTCCCTGCGGTGTCGCCCCCGCCCAGCTCCCAGAGGGCCGGCTGGCGGGGGACACGCGCACTGTTCCCTCGACCTTCTGGCTGAGCGACTGGGAGCGACTCGCCTTCCCTCCTTGGAGGGACTGTGCCTGCGGCCCTTGGCGCCGCTGGGATGGCGTCGCCTGGCTCCTGGGGCCGCGCCCTGCAGCGCGGGGGAGCACTCGGCCTCGGGCCTGGCTCCTCTCTTTAGAGGTGAGCCTGCCTCCAAAAGGTGGCCCAGTGACTCCTGGGGCCTCAGTGGCCCCCACCTTGTCCTCCTAAGATCAGAGCCCCGCGACATGCCAGACGTACTGCAGAAAAGGGTCCCGGGTATCCCCACCTGGCCTGCCTCTCTAGCCTGGGGCGTTGATGCCAACTCATCCTGACCTTTGGAGTGGAAAGGACCGTAGAAGGCTTTTAAAAACATCCCTGTCTTTGTCCGTCAGAATAGGCCCCAGCCGTGCTCCAAGGTGTACAAAGCTTTTGCCAGAGCTGAAACGCTGCCCAAGAATATTCATGGATCCCAGGCCCCAATCCCATTTCAGTAAAGGCAAAAAAGTTTCTGAAAACACACACAACCTGGCTCCCAACTGAACTCCATCCTTTATCTTGTGGAGATCCTTGGATGTAAAATAAGACAGAGTGCAAACACGTTTAAAAAGAAGAGATGGACATCAAATAGGGAGTGACAGGGGGAGTGGGGTGCAGCTGGGGGTCAGATAGGGGAAAACATCAAGAAAGGATAAAAAGACCCGGAACAGCTATGGGAGGGGAGAGGAAATAACATTCAAATAGAGAAAGGTACCTTTCTTTTCCTCACATGCAGCTTTAAACTTTTAGTAGTAGGGTCATAAAAATGTATATGGAGATTCTGAGATAGATGGAATGGAAAGAAATGGGCTTGTGTGGGCATTGACAGCAAGTGATAGGAATATAACATCAACAGAAGGTTAAGGAAGGGCAGTTAGTAAAAATGAAAGAATCAGAAAAGGTGCTGGCAACCAAACATAAATCAAACACTGGGGAAAATGAAGAGAAGGGACTTGCTATGTTAAGGAAAACAAAAACAAAAAATGGAAAAGGTAAAGTGTAAAAAGAAAAATAATAACAACCAAGATTAAATGAAGTAGCCGTAGAATGTGATAGCAAAAGATGACAATTACAGAAGAGGATTGACTAATACAAAAGGATACAAGAAAAATAAACATGCTTTTATTGAAAGGACAAAAATTCAGCCAATAGAAGTGAAGATAAAGTCAAAAAAGTCACATTGGCTTAAGTTGATTTTTGAGAGGTAATTTACCTTTTCTTATTTAAAATTCTCCTCTCTGTTTACAATAACCTGCTGTGGTGGGGACAGGACATTCTTGGACCCTGAGGTACTTGGAAGTGCTGTAGGAAGGGGGAACCCCTTCCAGGGCCTGAAACTGGGCTCTTGTCTAACACTCAGAAATGAATTGTCTGAGGAGACACATGTGCTGACAAAGCAAGAGCTTTTATTGGGAAAGGGCACCAGGGTGGAGAGCAGTAGGGTAAGGGAACCCAGGAGAACAGCTCTGCCACGTGGCTCACAGTCTCGGGTTTTATGGTGATAGGATTAGTTTCCAGGTTGTCTTTAGCCAATCATTCTGACTCCGAGTCCTTCCTGGTGGTGCACGCCTTATTCAGCCAAGATGGATGCCAGAGAGAAGGACTCAGGGAGGTGGTCGGACATGTGGTGTCTCCTTTTGACCTTTCCTGAACTCTTCCAATTGGTAGTGGCTTATTAGTTCCGTGTTCCTTACCAGGACCTCATGTCGTAAAACAACTCATGCAAATAGTTACTATGGTGCCTGGCCAGGGTGGGCGGTTTCAATCAGTGTGCTTCCCCTAACAGAAGGAGTAATAACCTCCCTCTTTTAACGAAGTTCGAAATGCCCAAATGTCTATCAGGCTGTCATTGTTTACAAACTCTACCTTCAAGTTTGGTGCTATGTAATTTGCTGTTCAGTTTAATCTACTTCCATTAGCTTTAACTCAAAAAATTATTAGCATCCCCAGGCTCCATCACCCATAGAACATTCCCTATTAGATACTGGTTAGAGAATGCTGTCAAGGAGAAAACTATCAGCTGCTGCCCACACCTGGAATAAGGTAAGGTTTCCGTTTAAAACCAAGAGTGGGCTTTGTACTATTACCTAAGTTCTATATTATCTTTGCACTGGTCTTGGGATCCTCTCTAATTCTCAGTCACGACACATTAGAATTGCCTTAGAACTTTTTTCTTGTTGTTGTTCATTTGTTTTTAAATACCAGATCTGGAACCCCAGCCCAGACTAAATAAAATCAGAAACTTTGGGGATGGACCCAGGTGTCTGTATATTTTTGTAAGCCCCAGGGCTGTTGAACGCTGCTTTCAGTACCCATTTACAGACAGCCAATGGGCACCATCTTTCAGAGAAAGATTTTTAGGCTGTGGCTCTACAAAACAGATGACCCTCCCCATGTAAGACACTAAGACATCTTTACAGTGGACTTTACTTTTTCTCCATTGAGCTAATAGATTTGTTAATAGGATGAAAATATACGACTACCTGTGTTCTTATAGTGCAAGACCACAAATAGCCATGGTTTAATTTGCTATTTCCTAAAGAGAAAGGAAAATGAAGAAAGAAAACAAGAAGGACTGTTTGCTGTTTATTGCTGTAAGTTATTCATTTGATTGGACTTTACCCAGATTTGTTACATGGTAGAGTCTTTTGAATAATGGTATGTTTTCTGATATTTAAAAAATAAATAAATTCTAGATCTGCACGGTGAGGTATGGGATTCAAAGCAATTTGGTCTTAGTATCCGGAAATAATAAAATGCCAAAAGGTCTTAGTTCAGAACTTGCCAACTTAATGTCAGAGTTACCTTTACAAGAATGTTATCATGCAACAAATACACAAAGTGAAAACATGATTGTTACTCTATCTCATAACCTGACAGCTTAAGTAATCAAATCAATTATCTTTAAAATATCTAAGCAGCTACTTGAACCATCATCTCTGTTTTATTTTTCTCTTAATGTTTACACACATAAATAAAATGCTTCTTTGCCCTTGTTCAAATTATTTTGAGTACAAAGAGTGTTTTTTGCATCAGCAGCTGTATCTCACGGGGCCAATATTCTAATTAATGAGATTTGAAACACATATTCAGAGCCAAATTTGAGATCCCAGACACAGAATTGAAGACCCATGTTTTGTTTGTTTTCATTTTTTACAAGGGTGAAGAATTAGGACACTTAAAGTTTCCTACTGTAAAGAATCTCTTTTTTTTTTTTTTTTAAGAAGTTTGAAGGTTTTTTACCTCACCTATAAGGCTGATTAGATTTAGAGTAGGGGAATGCTGATCAGCTGAGCCATCAGAATGGAGTATTTGCATTTGAGGTTGATTGTTTTAAAAAACTTTTTTCTGTCAGATATAGAACACCAGAGTTATTCAATCATTAGGTCTTTTTTCCCTCCGGTTTAGTTTGGGCACATATGCACAATTTTCTCTTTCTGGAACCTGCATCTTATTCTTGGAAGTCTTTATCATTTTAAAACAGGCAGTTTATTATACCACCCTATTGAAGCTCTAGATTGACTATACATTTCTTAGATTCTAATTTTTCTCTAAAACATTGAGGTTAATAATGTCTGTATTCTTACAGTGCATGGAACTTTAGAAAAGATTTCCCTTTGCTATTAATACACAGAACAAAGAGACTATCACTTTATGTTTAAATGGAAGCTAATCATGAATTTAATAATTTCCATCACATAAAATACTTGGGATGTTAAAAAAAGAAAAACACTTGTAGAAAATATTTATTTAGAAAATGTAAACTATTTATACATAAAGATGGATTTTCTTGTTGAGCGGATAATTTTTCTGAAGGACAAAACTGTTCTATTGTTTGTTTTATAGAACTCATTCGTTTATGAAAATAACATCTCCCTACTTACATTTATATCACTTTTCATATGAAGTCACTTATCAGAATATATGCCAGTTAATTAGATTTTCCCGACCAGCTTTCTAAACCTGGTAAACTGAGTCCAAAGAAAAATTCATTAGTATTATCTGCTCCATAGAGAAAACAATACTAGTTCCAAGATGAGAACTCTGTGTTCCTGGCTGACAGTCCTGTTCCCAGACCACGAAGCCGCACCTCTTTCTCTCAGAAGTGACTATTCCACAGAGGAATGTGAGCAAGCTCTGAGATGTTTGTCACTCAGACTACTGTTTGAAACTTCACTCCTAAGCAGAAGAGACCAGCATGCTCATATTCACAAACTGTTCACATGCCATATACCAAAGTAATGGAATGAATGGAGTCATTACAACTATAATATACTATGCAACATGGTCTCTCATACCAGAATAATAAGTAAAATGGGGACTCATATTAACATCATTTGACACACTGCTGTTGGTTTAACATTAGTTAACCTGAGGCAAGACTGTTTTCTTAACCTATTGCCCTAGATTTTTAAAATCCCAATTTAGATATAAACACTTACCAATGACTTAGGAGAGACAATGTGAAAAGCTACCACTTCTAAATAGTTCCTTCTCTAGAGTGCCTAGTTTTTCTAACACTGTCAAGAATTTGCAGTTTAGGAACTTGGAATAATTCTGATTCAAAGAACTGTGCATAAGCTAAAGACGAATAAAAATTTTAAAAAAAAAAACAGGGCTACCATGTATGGCAATTTCTTACACTTTAGCACATTTTGCAAAACAAATTCCAAGTGTTGCAGTGTTCACTGGCTGGATTTTTGTCATTAAATGTTGAAAGTTATGTAATAGGAAGTGTGCCAAAGAGTGTTCCTTATTCAAAAGTATTACTGTATTTTTTTAGTGCATTCCTAAATCTTCACAATGATTTTTCACCTACTAAGGTTGTGCCAATGTGATGTCTTTGCACTCTTGGAGTTGACAAAAGCCCCAGTCTCAAGAGGGAAGCTGTACAACATTTCAGGCAGTGTCATTTCCTTCTGTTGGGAGTGGAAACATAGGAGAAAAAAATAGCACTACATTTGCTTTTCATAATTTTCCAACATAACTGGATCTCCTCGACCAAGTGTGGCAAAAAAAAGGAAGATGACAAATATATCACTATGGTATTTTATTTACCTTGAAACGGTGTAAGTGTTAAAAATCTGCTTAAGATAAATGCTGAGTATTGTCATTGCCAACAGTCAGTCATAAGGAATAAACAATCTTTTCAGGGTCATGTATACTCCCAGAGATATAGAGGACACTTTAATATTTTATTTTGGGGGTATTCAAAAAGTGTTTGACAGCAGTTGGACTCCATCCTATATATTGCAGTAAGTTCTGAAGATTTACATGTACTCTGTGGTAGTAACTGCTATCTGCTAGCATCATCATTACATTATACCTGTACAAACCAAATTCCTCAACAGATAAATAATGTTATAATCCCATTAGCATCTTTCAAAACTCCTCAGGCCTTTTTCTCTGGACCTAAATATTTGATGCAGAAGAGAGACGGGTCCCCGCCACATGGTGCTGAGCTATTGGCTACTACGAGGCAACCCCCATTAGCCTCACCCAACTTCTCAGACTCACGCTGTCTGGACTGGAGGGCCAGTGTTAAGAAATTTAAGAAAGAAGACATTTTTGTCTTACGGTCTGTTACTGCTCCTCTGAGTGTGCCTCCTACCCTGTAACACTCACGGGATTTTAGTTCTTTGCGGAGAAACTTTATCAGGGTCCACAGGCCTGTGGACACTTCTTAGGGCTATGTTGCTTTGTTAAGGAGAGTTTTGACCAAGGATACTGACCACTGGAATGTTTTTCTTTAATACAATATTTGGTGCCAAGGTGCCCGGAAATTAGAGGCTTCACAAGCACTGTGTCCGTTTGCCTGGCTTTTCAGCCTGGTCCCATTTCTAGGAGGAAGGCAGTCGAAGAGGTCACTCTGGTGATGGATGTGGGTAGTCTATGGAGAAGGGTGGTCATGGAAGAACCCAGCTCTGGGCACTTTCTGCCGCTTCTCCGGAAGAGCTACCCACGTACTGCGGCGTTCTTGTGCTGCTTCGCTTGTTTTCACTTCGGCACTATGTCCTTTTAGGAGCTGTCAGTTCTACTCTGTGGTTTGGGTGTTTTATTTTAAAGGAGCATTTATCATTTGTGGGATGAGGGGACACATCCATGTCTCAGGAATTTTCTAAAAACCTGGCGAGTTCACTAAAGGGCTGTGAGAGGGGTTGCGGGGAACAGGGCTATATTTCATCACTTCAGCTTCCTATCAGTGCAGGTTCTTCAAAAAGCTCTCCCATGTAAACTCCCACCTTCCCATTCCTTCTTTTCCCCATTCTTCCTCTCTTCCCTCGTCCCTCTCTTCACCCCTTAACCCCTGACAAAAGCACAAAATGTGAGAGATTGGCTAGTTTCATGGGAACACATCAGATTGAAATACGTGAAACTGCTATATTTGCAAGTCAAATATGGTTGATTTGGCAATGTTATATGGTTCACCATGCAAGAATTTCAGTTCTCACAGACCACACTACAGGCTTCTTATGTATTAACAACACTAATATTTATCAAGCTCTTGCCAGGTACTATCTAAGTGCTTTACATAGAATATCTCATGCAATGCTCTACCTCAAAGCATTTACTCTTTCATGCACCGTGATTCTAGAAGGGCAAGCTTCTCTATGAATTCAGGTTGGATTAAATATAGGCGGGGCCACTCGAGCAGGGCTTACAGGACCTTGCTTCAGCATGGCAAGCAGCACTGAATTCTGTTCTTACAGCTAACCCCCTGATTAGGTAAAATCAAAAACACCAAGCCACACCCTGCTTTATTACAGCCTTGTCTTTTATCAAATACATCATTTCCTCCCATTTTGACTGTTGCAAAGTAAATCCCTTGGCTCACTGTAGGTTATTAAAAGGAAAAATGATGTGGCATGAATCTATGTTTTTATGTTTAAAAGAGATGAGTATTCTCCTTACTCTGACTAAATTGGTCAGTTCATGTCTAATTTCCAATCTTCACTTTGTTCATTCCTCTGAGAAATATCAACCACATTTCCCAGAACTAGGTGGCTGTGTGATCTATGGAAGATGAAATCCAAAACCAAGGTCTTCATTTTAACTCACATTCTGCTTAGGAAAAGGGAAACCTGAATCACTGGATTCCACTGACATCCATTCATTGATCACTGTAAATAAGTGCCCTACCTCTGGAAATGGTCAAAAACTTGTCCCCCGCATCTAAATCAGCCGATTGCAGTTCCCTTTGGGTCTGGTTTTTTTTTCCCCCCTGTGTGGTTTTCCTTTCCTGGTGAATTGTTGGAGTTCACTGTTACTTTTCCTTCTTCCCTTGTTTTTTGGCTTCACTTCCTCCTCCTATTGTTGTCGCTGTCTTTTCCCCTCATCACTTTTCCTGTTGCCTTTCCAGTTGGGTGGGGCCCCCATCCAACTCACTCACTGTCTGGCTCTAGAGACTTTTCGTTTCAGGACAGAATAATCTTGTGCCAAATAGTCTCAATCTCTGGGGCATCAGAAGAAAGATCTTAGAGGCTATCCCTAAAGTTTTCTTTTACTGATCTTATATTAAAATGAAATCCAAGGATGCCTAATTAGGTAAGAAAAAATGCTCATCCTCTTGGCCTCCTAGCCCCAGACCATTCTGAACTATGACAGCACCAACATCCATCAAATCCAACAATGAAATCAACTTCAGTTACTTAGCATAATAGAAATAAACTTGTAATATTCTATTAGTGAAGGATCAATGTCTCCTGTCTTGAAAATAAACATCAGAGCTTGGTCTCAACATTTATGTAGCAGCAGGAGACCATTATTTTGTGGCAACATTCGATTACATTGACATCAAGACAGATTTATTAAATTAATAAATAGTACATGATTTTCAGCCTTTAATTTCCAATCCTCACTACCACCTCTCCTCCTTCTCAAGCTCAAGGTGATCTTCTGAAACCTTTCATCCATATTTTGGATTCCCCCATTATCTATGATTTTTATTTCTTTTTTTGCTATTTGTCAGTTTGTACCCAATTTTTTTAAATGTCCATTTTTTCAGATGGAGTATTTTAAATGGTTATTAAGAACAATGTTAATAATGAGAATCGCTGAATTGCTGATTGTTAAAATATTTCATTGACATAGTACATGAAGAAATATTTCAGATATGCTTTTCAAAGTTCTGAATGTGGCTAATAGCAAAAGCCCAGGATCTTGCTGCCTCTTCCTCTAACTTCCAACCTCAGGGCCTCTGTCCTGGCTGTTTCCTCTGCCTGGAATGCTCTTCCCTCTGATCTTTGTATGGCTGGCTCTTCATTACTCACATCTGCAGGAATGTCAGAGAGGTTTACTGAGAGTCCTTTTTAAAGTGCTTACTCCTCCATCCTGTCACTCTTCATCCTGTTGCTCTGTTTTGGTTTCTTCAGTGTCACATGTCACTATCTAAAGGTTTATGGTATAAATAACCCTGTTGGCTTGCATACTCCATGAGGACAGCTGTCTTACTGTACTTATACTAGACTCTGCTATGTTCCAAGACTTACAACAGTACCAGGTACCCAGTGGCACTCAATGAACAAATACAGTTGAACCTGACAAATAGGTGGGTTAGGGGTACTGGCCCTCCAGGCAGTCAAAAATTTTCATATAACCTCCATATACTTGGCTCCTCCATATCTGTGGATCCACATCCATGAATTCAACCAGCCTTGAATTACGTAGTACTGTATAAGGAGACCCACACAGTTCATATCCATGTTGTTCAAGGGTCAACTGTAGTCATCGAATGACAGACCCACTGCATGAATGGATAACTAAAATGACCAAACATGAATGAACATATATCCTCAGTTCAGTTCAGTCACTCAGTCATGTTCGACTGTGTGACCCCATGGACTGCAGCATGCCAGGCCTCCCTGTCCATCACCAACTCCCAGAGCTTAATCAAACTCATGTCCATTGATCTGGTGATGCCATCCAACCATCTCACCTTCTGTCGTTGCCTTCTCCTCCTGCCCTCAATCTTTCCCAGCAACAGGGTCTTTTCCAATGAGTCAGTTCTTCACATCAGGTGGCCTAAGTATTGGAGCTTCTGCTTCAGCATCAGTCCTTCCAATGAATATTTAGACTGATTTCCTTTAGGATGGACTGGTTGGATCTCCTTGCAGTCTAAGGGACTCTCAAGAGTCTTCTCCAACACCGCAGTTCAAAAGCATCAGTTCTTCAGTGCTCAGCCTTCTTTATAGTCCAACTCTCACATTCATACATGACTACTGGAAAAACCATAGCTTTGACTAGACAGACCTTTGTCAGCAAAAAAAAAAAAAGTCTCTGGTTTTTAATATGACAGGTTGGTTATAGTTTTTCTTCCAGGGAGCAAGCATCTTTTAATTTCATGGCTGCAGTCACCATCTGCAGTGATTTTGGAGCCCAAGAAAAGAAAGTCTGCCACTGTTTCCATTGTTTCCCCATCTATTTGCCATGAAGTGATGGGACCAGATGCCATGATCTTTGTTTTTTGAATGTTGAGTTTTAAGCCAGCTTTTTCACTCTCTTTCACTTTCATCAAGAGGCTCTTTAGTTCCTTATAGCCTGAAGGCGGGCGAGGGGGGGGGGCTCCTTATATTCTTAGGAACAATAGTGATTGAACAAAAAGCATCAGCATGTCTTCAGATTTTATGCTTCAGCTTTTACTCCAATTTATTATTCCAGCATCTACGCCAATTTAGCAGAATTTTGGTGAGCAGGACATGGGAGAGAGAAATATTTCCTCCTCTTTTCTATACCACGTATCTAACTTGCTTGGAGTTCCAAGTGGCTTAATGTTGCTGACAATAAGGAAACAAGGAGCACAAGTCAGCAGATTAAGTTTTCAGTAATAAGTTTTCATCACATCACTCTCCTGCTCAAAAACTCAATTCCTTTTATAGGATAACTTTCTCTCCCCCTCAGATTTATCCAATCTGATCCATCAGTACCTGTGGCCGTCTGTGCATTGTAGTTATGTATGTATGTCTGTCTTCCCTACCAGAGTATATACACCTTGAAAATAGACTTTGAATTCACAGACATTTACAGAAGACCTACATGTTGAGCTTGATTGGGGAGAATATACTTTTGAAGACATTTTGCTACTCTCAAACTCTACAATTCCTACCTCAGTTTGTGCTTTGCCTTTAGGAAGTGATAACTAATGTTTCTGGAATTAAATTTTAGTCCCAGTAGCTGAATTCTGACAACCTGAGTTTGAATTCCCTGCTCTATCAATTGCTCACTGTGTCATCTTAGGTAACTCACTTAACCACTCTATGCCTTCATTTTATCAACAGCAAATCGAGATGATGCTTCTAACCATATGTTAGAGTTATTATGAGGACTGAATGAGCAAATGCACAGGGGCCCACATAGGGCTTGGTGCTTAGTGAAATGTTTATGAATGTTTTATTCCTTAGTAGAGCTTGTCTATGCCCTACATTGTCTGAAACCAACACAAAACGACCTGGCACCTCTGTCAGCACCCCATCGCTTTACATGCTGTTCTCTGTATCTTGAATGGCCTTACTTACTCTGGTTCCTAATTCCTTTGAAAGCCATTCTCTGTGCTTGTAATCTGTATCATGTATAAGAAAAAGCTACCTTTTACTAGAACTTAACTTTTCCTGTCGTCTCCCCAGTGAGATACATGCACAAGGATAATGCTGTGGTTCTTCAGCAAAGCCTAAGACAGTCCTACACTCACAGCAGGTACCCTCTGACTCTACCTGATGGCAGTGACTGCAGAATGTAATCCCCAATTCAACAGCCTCTTCTTGGGTGGCAGTTGGTCACTGCAATTACATCATTTCAAATTTCATAGATTCAAAGGTGAAAACAGGGATTTTGATGTCATTGAGTCACCTCTGCAAAGCGGGAATCCCCACAGTATACCTTAATTCCACTGAGGAAAGTCTTTCTTATTTTTAACTATTGATACAATGTACTTTCCCTCATTGAATCAGCAATAACAGTGGGGAAAAAAATTACCTCCTCCTTATAATAAGCCTACATATACTTCAAGAGAGTCATCAAATAATCCTCTTCTCCCAAATGAATAATCAAAATATTCATTTGCATAGCTGCTATCATAGTCTAGGCAAGCAAACCCACTCTCCTATGAAGAAGTCAAGCCCAGTGTAGGCCTGATCATGCTTCAACCAGTCTGGTGGAGTTCTCTGGAGCAAATATTATCCATCAGAGTGTCCAGACTGCCTTCCTGGCTTCAGCAGAACCAAATCCACACCACTCCAGTTGCACACTTAGATCTCTTACCCTTAGAAGTGCTATATTCAGAATTATAGAAATACCAAAATGGTGTTCAGAAAATAATTTAAAATTGAGTTTAAAATCAGTTATGAATAATAAAATAGCAGCGGGAATTAGAAGAAAAGCAGGAAGTTAAAAGGTATTGATTGTTCTTTTCTTTCCACATGTATGGTGAAAATCACAGAAATAAGACAACACACAAACAATTAAGCTCCATAGAACTCAAAGGAATAGGAGAAAGTAACGTAGAGCATTTTGGAACATAGGAAAAAACTGTGTTTTCCTTTCTCCATCCAGTCAGCTACAGTCTCATCTGAGGGGCCTCTTCCAAAACATTTAAATTCTCTTTGCTTGAATCACTGATAATTGGATAGTACTCATAACAGATATACTATCATGTGGAAATCATGCAATGAGATACACTATGGAATCAGGGAAATTGAAAACTCAATAGAATGATTAGAGAAAGAATGGCTCATCAAAGCTCAAAATATCAGTCTTTTTCAATATCATGGCAGAGCAAGGCACAGAAAATAGTGAAGATCTTTAACTGTCATTTCTGTAACTTAGTACTATATACCAAGTTCATAAATCCTCATCCCTCAGAATTTATCACTATGGCTAAAACTCATTGATTAAGATTCCATAAATTTGTGATGTTACAGTAATACAGTATGTCATTATGGCTAAGAAAACATCTGATGATTTTTTTTTCCTCTGAAAAGAAAGGGCCTATAATATTCTCCAGGCATACCTTCAAATTTTGGGACCAGCTATTATTTCCATAATGTCACGGGCGGTCATGATCCACCACCATAACATCACGGGTGGTCCACTATCATGCACCAATAATGACTTGTAATTTTTAAACAAATTCACTTAATACCATTTTTTCTCATACTATGCAAATTATTTGTAAAATAACAAAATAGCATTTACTTAGATTATTTTTCACTGATTTGGATTGGGTGTTCTGCTCCTTTTTTCACATAGGTTTAGTATAGTCTTATTGTAACCCTTTTCCCCAATCCAACTAATGGAGCTCTACATTCCTACCTAGATGCCTTGCATGTACCAAAGAACTTCTTTTTACCCCTCAAAATCAGATTAGTGCAATAATATAGATGTGGGAAGAGAGTGGAGAAAGAGGGAGAAGTTAGCTCAAAAATGGGTAAAGGATAATATCCAAAGTAAATATAAACTTACATGTACCCCTAAAATATCTGAAGAGTAATCATGTCACAACAGTTTCCCACAAACGCTTTGGCCTTTGAATTTATTTATCACAAGCTATATTATTACCTACATAAAATAATGCACTTTAAAGTATATCTTATGAATGGATAAAGAAGATGAAGCATATATATACAATGGACTATTACTCAGCCATAAAAAGTGTGAAATCATACCATTTGCCACAACATAGACAGACCTAGATATGATCATACTAAAATACTATACGATGTCACTTATATGTGGAATCTAAAATGTGACACAAATGAACACATTTATGAAACAGAAACAGACTCACAGACATGGAGAAGAGACTGCGGTTGCCAAGGAGGAGGGGGGTGGGGGAGGAAAGGACTGGGATTGGGGATTGGCAGATGTAAACTATTACATAGAGAATGGATAACTACAAGGTCCTACTGTAGGGCACAGGAAACCATATTCAATACCCTGTGATTAAACCATAATGGAAAAGAATACAAAAATGAACACATATATATGTATAACCAAACCACTTTGCTATTCAGAAATTAAAACTACACTGTAAGTCAACTATATTTCAATAAAAATTTTTAAAAAGTAATCATCTTAATGACTTTTAAAAGTTTCAACAAATCAAGTTAAACACTTTGATGCTTTGATTTTCAGAGTGTATGTATCTAATGAACAATTACATTAGTGTTTTTTTTTTTTTTGGTATCATTATTGCAAAGAGGATCGTGGTTTTAGGCACTGCATCCACCACAACTGCCACAGGAAGACCCATGCTGCCCTAAGCCCTTCATCTCAGTGAACTATTAGCACTGGACACCACGTGCTGGAACTTCCGCGTGTCCTCCTCCAAAGCCAAAGCCTCCACTGCCACTTTTTCCAGAAAATGGATTCTGTGAGGCACCTACCCCCTCTCTCACTGTTCTCTTCCCCAAGCACCTCTCCTCCAGCAAGTGGGACTGATTGAGCCTGAGTCCCAGATTTGGCCTCTTGCTACAAGAGAAGCTGGGAAAGTGCAACTGGGGCTTAAAAAATGGGGAGGTAGGACTCAGACTGTGGGGAATTCCTCAAACATAGAAAGGGTGTTCACAGGTGGTAAGTGGCCACAAAAACCTCAGCATGAAAGGCAACAAAAATGCAGAGCTCAAATGCCTGGGAGTGCCTGGGAAGTTTCCCCAGTCAAGGAACTGGGTGACATACCAGTCTTCCCAGGGGGAGCTGGAGAGGAGACACTTGAGTGCTTCTTGTTGACATCATTCCTGGTGCTCCAGACTGTTCCAGATGGCAGGAAGTCCCTGCTCAGGCCTCTGGCTGGGCCTTTCTCCAAGAGCTGACCCTCAACTCCTGCACAGGGGCAAGCTGCCAGACCAGCAGGGAGGTTCACCTACTCAGGCACAGCCCGTTCTCTGGAACAATTTGGAAATTTAACTGACACACAGTGGGGAAAAAAATAGGTTTTCAAGGCTTGTTATTATGCATATGCTAATTATTAGACAGAGGGGAACAGTATAATTGAGTTATGAAACAACTAAATACAAATAAGAGTACCTGACAGAAAGCTTCTTTACATGATGTTTTTTTACACAAGAATAAACAATGTGTTCTTTGTAGAGCTTAAAAAAAACAGGGTTCATTTCATTCTGTAAACTACAGTTTCTTGTTGTAACTAGACTAGTGCTTGTGTTTGCTGACATCTTGATTTATAAAAACCTGAACAAGTCCAGTTTCAATAATTCTTTTTGTTCAAGCAATACCAGAGAAAGGGGGAAAAGATGGATGTCTGCCCCACCCCCTCCTAAAAATGGCATATGCAAAAGTTTTAGAATTCTCTTTGTTCAACTCTGGGTCAGATTTCATGAAAAAGTCATTGAAATTCCTCTTGCTCCCCGTTCTTCCACGCATGTATGGAAGCTTGTGTTCTTAATGAGTACCCAGAAGCTTCCTTCTACAGAATGTTATCTTTGAAAGATGAAATCACCTGTTTCCCTCAGCTCTTCTGTATCTTGTTTCTGTTTTATTAACACCCCCTTTCTCAACTGCAACAAACAACATGTGCTAATTAAACCACTGTTGAAAAAGTCAATCTAATGCCTAAAATGGGTGCCATGTGCTAAGAGTCAAAGTAGAACCTACAGCAGAGATATAAGGGGTACCAGGTACTGTTTTTAACACTGAATTACTTTGGGTAAAATCAAGAGTAACTGTGCCTGTGAGATGGCAAACAAGTGGTTCACCATATATTCAGATTATTGAATTTGTGTGACATGTTTAAATAAGACAGGTAACAAATAAAGATGATAATATATAAATGAAACAATTTGGAAAAAGTCTTGTGTAAACCATACTTATTCATAAGATGTTACTGTCTTCACATCATATGATAAAAGTAACAAAAGAAAGGAATATTCAAAGTACAGTTTCTGGCGAGAGAAAGCAACCAAATTGTCTAAAGAAAATGTCTCTAAATTAGATGCTAATATGTGATAACCACAGAGAAATCCCCCTTCTTTAAGTAGCCACTAAATTCAAATACATATGTGACTATAAGGCAGTGCCCTTCCTTACCCATACTTATCTGTATAATTCACTGTCCTGGAATCATCCATGACTTCTACCATTAAAATAATAAACAATGGAGATTTCTTTAAAAATACTCTTGTCAGTATGACACATCCACTTCTGGTAAATGTTCCATTTTCAAACAAATAAACCAAGGAATTAAATTCAACTGCTTACCCAAGCTCAACATATCAGAATCTACCAGATAAGTGATACTTTTTAGCAGGTTACCTACTGTCCCCCTCTTCTAAGTCAGTTCCTAAACCAAAGAAGTTGAATATTGTACAAGGGTAAATATTCAGAATGCTGTGTCATAGCTTAATAGATTACTACTATCCTGGAGCTGAAAGGGCTCAGAAACAGATTCACATTGCTGTTGCCCATGGTGCACTGGCATGTTCCCATATATCCATCACATGAGATGGACAATGGAGAAGTATGGTGACTGATATTTTCTGCTGATCTGGTGTCTGGTGTCACAGATGACATTTTAGGCTTTGTGAACCAGAGTTATGGGCTTCCCTCATAGCTCAGTTGGTAAAGAATCCGCCTGCAATGCAGGAGACCTCAGTTCCATTCCTAGGTCGGGAAGATCCCCTGGAGAAGGATAGGCTGCTGCTGCTGCTGCTGCTAAGTCGTGTCAGTCGTGTCCGACTCTGTGCGAGCCCATAGACAGAAGCCCACCAGGCTCCCCTGTCCCTGGGATTCTCGAGGCAAGAACACTGGAGTGGGTTGCCATTTCCTTCTCCAATGCATGAAAGTGAAAAGTGAAAGGGAAGTCGCTCAGTCATGTCCGACTCTTTGTGACCCCATGGACTACAGCCTACCAGGCTCTGCTGTCCATGGGATTTTCCAGGCAAGAGTACTGGAGTGGGGTGCCATTGCCTTCTCCGAAGGATAGGCTACCCACTCCATATTCTTGAGCTTCCCTTGTGGTTCAGCTGGTAAAGAATCCGCCTCCAAATGTGGGAGACCTGAGTTCGATCCCTGGGTTGGGAACATCCCCTGGAGAGGAGAAAGGCTACCCTCTTCAATATTCTGGCCTGGAGAATTCCATGGGGTTGCAAAGCATCAGACATGACTGAGTGACTTTCCCTTTCCCTTTCAATCAGAGTTATTATCTCAGCTTTTGACAATGGGAATATTAACTGTCAGCTAACAACTGTATCCAAACTTGCCTGAAAATCTGAGGAGGGAATTTGCCCCCAATGGCACTGTTTCCAAATCAAACAGACCCCAGCGGAAGTTCAGATGTGACAATGACCTATCTTATCCAGTTTATTAAATGTCCAGCTTCCACTCTGCTCTCTTGATTGCATCTTTGTCTTGGCCACTACACTGTTCTTCCACCAGAGAGAAGATCTGTAAAGAGAAAACTAAAATTGTAATTTGTGAGTTATTCCTTATTACCAGTATTTGGTAAAATAATTTGGGTTTAAATGTTTTGCAAAAAAATAAGTAAATAAAGTTTGAAGGTTATCTATGGGTTTGAATCCTTGTTCCTATTATAAAACCAAGTTAATTAAGAAATAATATGGTATTTTTACATACAATTATGAAGAAAAGCCTTATTGTTTCTAAGGTGATTTCATGTCATCATCTCATTAGAAACTCCTGAAATTCTTGTGAAATATTTTAAGCAGGTGTTATTTTTATTTTAATATTACCATTAAGTGTTAGGTGCTCTGTCATGCTCTGTCTGTAGCCTTCCAGGCTCCTCTGTCCATGGGATTCTCCAGGCAAGGATACCAGAGTGGGTTGCCATGCCCTCTTCCAGGGTATCTTCCCAGTCCAGAGATCGAATCCTGGTCTCCTGCATTACAGGTGGATTCTTTATCATCTGAGGCACCAGGGAAGACATATAACCAATTAAGCACTCCATTTTGCAGAAACTGAGGATGAAATGTTGAGGGTTGCCCAGGAATCTCCCGCTAACAGTGGTAAAATTGAGACTGCTGCTGCTGCTAAGTCACTTCAGTCGTGTCCGACTCTGTGTGACCCCATAGACGGCCTCCTACCAGGTTCCTCTGTCCCTGGGATTCTCCAGGCAAGAACACTGGAGTGGGTTGCCATTTCCTTCTCCAATGCATGAAACTGAAAAGTGAAAGTGAAGCCGCTCAGTCCTATTTGACTCTTAGCGACCCCATGGACTGCAGCCTAAAATTGAGACTAGATACCAGCTTTTCTGACTTATGATCCAAGGTGCTTTCTATGTGGTCATCAGCTCTGTTTCCTGGGTAATCACCTAGTTCTTAGCTGGAAGGGTCTTACATACAGTTTTCCACTTCATTAACTACTGGGTTCCAAAAATGTAATTGTAGAACCTAGAATGTACTGTCCTAGCAGAAAAACAATGCCTTTATCTCTGTGTCAACTCACAAGAACCTATGCCTGAGCCACAAAAGCTAAATATATTACTTTTAGACAAAATACTTTTCACAGAAGAATATTCTCTCAAGAAAGTTTCAAGAATAAATTCCGAGGTCATATAAGTTTGGGAAACCCTGCATATTATATCATATCCCACTCAGAGAGTTCATAATGTACATTTGCATATTAAAGGCTTTAAGAAGTTCTGCAGGAAAGAAAACTGCTTAAAATTGTTCCATTGAGAATTCATCAACCTTCTTTGACTTTGAAACCCTTTTATTGAGTAACAGATATTAACACCCAAAACTAGAGCTCCCCAAAACACATTCTGAAAATTACTGCTGTAGGAAAAGATGTTGAGTTGCTATGTGCAATGTTAAGAGCATCTCTGCTGCTCTAAGATTGGGTGTTACCCTGAAATTAAGACAGATACTGGTGATGATTCCTGTGAAATCAGTCTGGGCTTAAAATCAGTGATGGATGTTGGGACACAGAGCAGAGTCCGACATTGAAGGATAAGGAACAGAACAGTCAAGGATGGGAATGATCCCTGGGAACACTGAGACGAGACCAGGACGATGGGCCTGGGGGCACGAGAATGGTACATATAATAAGAGAACAGCTAACTTGGGGATTTTACCTGCTTGCCTGTCTGTTATTCCTCAAATTCTGTTACTGTAGACACTCCTGTAGCCAAACAAACCAAGAGCAGGAAGTAGGGATAAAGCTGAGAGAAAAAGGGGTAGACCCAAGCATTAGAGGCTCTCCTTATCTATTGATTAGTAACCTTAATTCTCTTTGGCCATGCTGATTAACACACTCACAGGTGGGATTAGAACACTTTTGGGGGCTATTATTCTGCTCACCACAGCATCCTAGCAGTCAGGCTCTTCCATGATTTTGTTCCTCGCCCCACTTCCCTTTGTTCCAGGCACCCCTGACCCTCATTGTTGTGTATAATGAAATTTTACTGAAGATTTGTGGATCATGAAGGGTGATCATAGTACAGTATAGTATAGAAAAGTACTTAAAATCAAATACAAAACTTCTTTGCTTCTAAAGTTTTGGCTACCAGGAGTTTCTTTTTAGCCACTTCCCCCTCTTGTCTGCTCATTCTCCCCATCTCCAAGTATCTTTCTTTCCCTTTTTCTCTCTTTTCCAAGTGCTTAGCCTCTCAAAACCTCGTCCTCCCAATTCTCACTAGAAATGGAAAATTCCCCTTACTTTATTATTTAAAGCAAATCAGCTTGTTTTGTCTCAGTCTTCTCCATCCGGGATGTGTCCTGGGCCTTCCTTTTCATTACCAAAAAGATCCATCAGCGTCTTCAGAGACAAATTCTGAGTCCAATGTTCATTTTATTTCTTTTTAATAGTAATCATTTTCTTCTCCGTACACACTATCAGAGAAGGCATTAATGCCAATTTTAGAAAGAACATTCCCTTTCCATTACAGGTGGGTGACCTTGTACAATGCAGGGACTAATTGGACAGTGGTTTACAAAGAGCTGAAACCAACTGGCATGCTGTCCCATGGGATGGTGAAACCGACCTGACTCTGGGGCTCAGGAGGCCTGGCTAACCGATTCTGGTTGTGCTTAAATGGCCTGGTGATTTGGGGCAAAGCCACTGTCTCTCTGAGTCACCACTTTGTCACGTGTAGAACAGAAACATTGAATAAGATTTTCTCTGGGCTCCAAAATTCCAAAATACTTGGCACTTTTTTGGTGTAGACAGAGCATGTGGCTCTTGGAGAAATCAACTCTACATGATTCGGTAATGTTCAGCCAGTGGGTCACTCCTCAAAATTTAGAGGATTTTGATAAAATGATGAAGCTGGAATTGTATATTAAAAACATTCTTTCTAGTGCCTCAGGGGTCACTGATCACAGTGTAAATACCTCATTGAATTAGTGGAGTTTATGTTTGTAGCCTAGGGGGTTTATTTGACATAATAAGCAGTTAGAAGCAAACCAGTGTCACAGGAGCTTTGGGGACTCCCAGAAACTCTGCTACTGGCCTAGCTGGCTTACTCTCCTGGGATTACATTCAATTTGGGGATCCTGGGCTTTTTCTTTTCTCTTTGAAAGGGCTGTTGGGATGGTAGCCAACCTGCAGAAGCCACAGTGATGGACTATAAAGAAAAACATGACAAGACCAATGTCTTTTGAGAAAGATTAATCTAGCAGTTAGGTATGGGATGAAATGAAACAGTGGGCACTAGGCGGCAGGAAAACCAATTAGGAGACAGTTGTAAAAGTACAGGCGTAATAAAAATGTAACAGGATACTAGATGGGACCTTTCCTGTTTGTCTCAGAGTTTCTGCCAAAGCACCCTGGCCAAGGACAATGGTCAGTGGGAAGCCACACGTTGTAAAGACAGTTGCTAAACTCATCCAGCCTAGACTTGCTAACTGATTCTTTGAGTGTCCATTCAATTATGCTCCTCTCCTACATAAGAGAAGTTTGTGAATCGTTATGGGAAGAATCTGGGGTAGAAGTGGAAAGGCCTACCATTTGTCTTTCTTCTCAAATTGCATATTTGCTGGAGTCTGGGGAAAAGAGAGGCTGATGCCTGCTTCTCACCTAGAGGTGGACAGGGGCAGAGAGAATAGCCATGGGAGAGCCTGGCTTCTAAAATGTGATGGGAAAGAGGGGTAAATTTCGCATAAGCTAAATAGCATGGGAGGTAGCTGGGGTCCATGGCAGCATACTGAGCCCAAGCATCACTTTCTTGGGAGACCAGAGCAGTGTCTGGCATTCCTGACAGCAGAGTTTGGCATTCTTGACCAGCACAGGGCTGGAGGGATGAGAACCCAGAAACACTCGTGAAAACTTTCCTTAAAGTAAAGGGCCAGCTTTGGACAGTTATTGTGACCGAAGCCATTTGAGAGAACTGTCATGAGAGAATCAAGGAAGAAGTACAAGGAGGAGCAGCTACCATCCCTTCTGGTTGCCTCCAGCCCTTCCACCCCCACCAGCATGAAGGAGCCACAAATGGGTGACAGAAGCAAAGAGAGCCAAGGAACGGACTCTGTGAGGCCCCCTCCACGGATCTGTGGGCCCCCTGGCAGGCCTGAGCTGGGAGGAGGGAAGAAGCTTTAAACTAGATGGCAAACAGCAGTTTTGCTTTAGATTGGGCTAGTCCATTCTGAAGGAGATTAGCCCTGGGATTTCTTTGGAAGGAATGATGCTAAAGCTGAAACTCCAGTACTTTGGCCACCTCATGCGAAGAGTTGACTCATTGGAAAAGACTCTGATGCTGGGAGGGATTGGGGGCAGGAGGAGAAGGGGATGACCGAGGATGAGATGGCTGGATGGCATCACTGACTCGATGGACGTGAGCCTGAGTGAACTCCGGGAGTTGGTGATGGACAGGGAGGCCTGGCGTGCTGCGATTCATGGGGTCCCAAAGAGTCGGACACAACTAAGCAACTGAACTGAACTGAGACTTTTTACATTTTGAAAATGAGACTGTTGTCTAATATCCTAAAGTAACAGGAAAGTACACAGAATCTCTCCGAAGTGTCACCCAGGGGCAGGAAAGGGAGATAAGACAGAACATGTTTAAAGGCAATGAAATTTAAAAATGAAGCTATTTCCTGTTTGTACCTCATATAGCCCAGATCCTATAATTCACTGGTATGACAATAATAATAGACAATCATGACCAGAGTGGCAACAATAATAACAACTATCTGTTTAGTATTGGATACAGTGTGCCTGACTGCCTTAGATGCTAAAAATACATTATTTCATTGAATCCTTACAACAGATCTCAAGAGGTAGACACCCTCAAAATTAGCCCCATTTAACAGATGTTAAAAGTGAAACTTTGAGAGGTTAAGAAATATGCTGCAAAATGCAGTTAATAAGTAGCTGACTTTAGACTCCATGGCTAATTTAAGGCTAGAATAGGGTGACAGTTATAGAAGATGAAAGAATTCAGCAAGGAATGAATAAAATAATCTGTTTATTATTCTAATCCAAGAATTGATGACATAATTGATAAAAAGCCATGATAAAATTTTTGTCCATTGATAGTACTCCAGTTATCATACAGCCCACAGATATTCAGCATTTGTTGTTAAGGATAAAATTATACTTTAAATAACTTGTTTTTGGTGGGTTTCATTTTGTTGTTTGGTTTTGTTTTTTAAAGAAGTGTTGCCTGGTCATTTTGAAATTAGTTCTCTGGAATACAACCAATATATTAATTAGTCATTTATACCATGGAGATGTTTTACTAGCTTAGGATACTTGATGGAAATAATCTAGTGCATGTTCATTGGTTTAGTGATGATGTAGCCACTGAAACAGTCACCAAAATTCAATAATGACTTCGATACTCTGCACTCCTTGAAGCAGGGATCTTGTCTTACTCTCAACCTCAAATTCATGAGATAAGTATCTGGCACAGTGTAGATAATCCTTAATGGAGAATCTTTTTATTGAGCACCTACTAGATTTCAGGCACTGAAGTGAGCGCTACACGTGTGAGACAGAGCAAACCTCTTCATCATGTGTTCACAACCCTAGCTACATCCCTGCTGCTCTCTAAAGAGAATGCTGGCTTTTGCGCACAGCTTCTAGTCTCTGCACTCTGAGAGGAATCAATGACTTTTGCCTGAATCCAGGACATTTGTGATACTGAATTAACAGACTAGGAGCCAGAGAAACAGAACTAATGAGGTGGGAGGAAGAGGGAGAAAAAGAAAGGATAGCCCTATGAAGGCTAGACTCTGGGCAGGAGAGTGGGGAGTTTATTTCAGGGAATGCCATCGTAGATGACAAATAGGACCTCCTTCATTGTGCTCTGAGAAACCCAAGTAAAGGATATCATTTGCTTCTAACTGTTCCTAGTTGCTATTTCTTCTCCAAAATAGGAACACGGGGGCTCAGATCACACGTGTATTATTTCTAGTCCTTAAAACACCCTGCCCAAGGAGATATTAATATCTTTAATTTCCAGGCAAAGAAAGAGCCTTGAGGCAGATAAACCATTCTCTCAGGCAGTACAACTAAGGCTAGGATTTGAATCCAGCTCTGGTGGGCCTGAAGCCTGCTCTCTTTCCAGAATGCCACAATACGTCCCCATCACCATCTGTTGAGCTGTGCTGAATCAAAGGGCTTCCTTTGTGAGGGACCTCTATTTATTCTAGTATCACACATAAATGGGAAAGGCTTATTTCTGATATTTGAATCAGAGGAGAAAAGCTTAACTCCTAGCCTGGAAACCAGGCCTGCTTGCTGTACTAAGCTTGCCTGTGGGCTTGATGGTTCATTTTGAAGTCCAATCACTTTGCACTGAGGAAATGGCATTGTTTACCCCAAAGATTCAACTAAAATTGCTCTGTGGCCATTCCTGTTTCTGGAAATCAATTTTCTGACTAGGTGGCTGCCTGATGCAAAAAGTGAGGAGTGAAAGGTTACTTCAAACAGCCAACCAAGTTACCCTAGACCTTTCAATGGCCAGGTAGTAAACAAAATTATTTACCTTTGTTTTGGCAGATTATCATTTTAAATGGCTTGAAGCAATAAGCTAATCATCTGTTGCCATAGAAACCATTATAAAATTTCTCATAAATACCTCAGAACTAGGACTACCTACCCTTATAGAGATGGATAGTAAATGCAATGGACCTGCAAGGAAATAAATGACTGCTTGACAGAAAATAATACAGCACATTAAAAGGAATCTATGATCCAAACTCTAATGGACAAGCTGAGTGTATGAACAAGTAGGGAAAAAAGGATCTAAAAGTAGTATGAGGTGGTTTTGGAAGAGTTTGCAGATACCGCTTTCCAAAGTTGAATGAATTTCTCACTTGTTGAGGAAACATTCCAATGAGGGGTTAACAGTAGACTGATTTCTTCAATATTCAGGGAGTACATGCCACGGAGTCATTATAGACCAGACAGGCGTTGTATAAAAATGACTTGACAAAAAGAAATAGTCAGTCTGCTATGCCAAAATTCAAAGCATTCTTCTTCAAGGTGAATCATATTCCCTTCCAAAATGTCAAGTAGATTTAGTCATTTTAATCTTTTTATTGGATTAAAACTTGATACCTTTATAATAGCTAAAGGAAATGACTGGAATATAAGGCCCCACCTCTAATAAATTGTGATAAATTGAGTAATCTTGGGCAAGTTGCTTGGCCTCTCTAAGCCTTCTCCATCTCTAAATTGAAGGTGGTGCTTTACTAATAGCAGAATTAACTAAAATGATCCGCACAAAGGACTCAGCACTGTCTTCAGCACTTTAGTGAGCAGCCAGTAATAAATGTTAGAAATGACTGTTTGTCATAAGGAATAATAAAAGTAATAAACTGATAATAAGTTTTCTGAAGTCATCGACACATACTGTTGGTTTTTACATTCTGCCTTTCCCTTGAACCCATGGACAGTACCTGATCTTAAATAATTGAAAAGTGTGCCGAGGAATAAAGAAAACATAGATCTTAAAGGCAGAATCAATGCAGTCTCTGCATAGCTCTGGCCACTCTGGCACTGGTGGACCCAGAAGTTTGCATGTACCATGGGTGTCCTTCTTGAAGTATTTCCTCCTGATGCTTGAAAAGAAAGTCTGTTTTCATAAGACCTTGGGTGTGATTTCCAGTGGGAAAAAGGCTGAAGAAATTTGGCTTCCTTTCCAAGTGTCTTTGCGCTTTTCCCAATTGCACAGAACCTCCAAGCTTCTCCAGATTACCTCGTTTCAATGACATCCAATCTTTCAACGGGAATGTAATAATTCCACAGAGAACTTAGCATTTCTGACAGCCTACCTCCCACTGTCCTCAGTGCTTCATAAATTATGCTGCTTCTGAGTGTGAGCCGGGCAGCACCATTTTCCCGGCCCCTTGTGATTCATGGTTTCTCTTAACTATGTCAGTGCCTCATCAGCAGAGCTGCTCCTTTTGGACAGAAAGTGATGTGATCTGCTTCCTGGAGGGCAGCTTGCTAATTATGCACTCATTTTATATACAGATGATTTTTTTTTGTAAATTTCAAGGTAACTAATAACTATTAACTTTAGGAATTACTTCCAAACTCAGAAAACATTACCATTTAATTAACAATCTGCTCTCTAATACACTGTGACCTGAGAAGGCACTCTAATGATAATATGCTGCTATCATTAAAACGAACTAACAAACCAGAAGAATGGTGCTGTTCAGGTCAGATATGGAGAGACTATAATTAAAAGAAAGTGAAACTAAAAACAAGTATCAGACCAATCAACACAGCATGGATGGCCACTGGTCTAGCTTCCCTATTTTGCACTGCCCAACAGCTCCCTCCTGACCTGCGGCTCCCCAGAATGTCCAAATGTGGGTCCCCGTTGAGCACAGGACTGAGCCAATTTGTCTGACAGTTTGTCTGGCGGGTCAAAGGAAATAGGAAGAAAAGTTCCTGAAAATGACTTGCTGCTAGAGCACCTTCTCATGTATCTCCTATCTTTACATGTAAGAATTAAAATCCAGTCTTATCTTTCCCTAGCCTCTAGGAACTCACTGGCGTCTTTCCAGCCACACCGGTTCTTCCTGACTTAGGAAACTTAGCTCAAGGGGATGTGATGGAAGTCGGTATGTGGAGGCCTTTTAGCATTTCCCTTAACCCCCTCCTATCCCCTCAAACCCCCATCTACTCAGAAAGGGTTCTGCCATTGTGAGGGTGCTTCTTTGAGCTTAGGGAATGCAGAATTAGGAGAAAGGGGATGGGAGGAGAAGAAAAAAAAATGTGCATGGGATATGGCTAGGAAAAATGATCTAGAGGTTTAGAGAAGGAAATTCTCAAAAAACTATAGGATGAAGCCAGTGTGTGAGTTGCTCAGCTGTTATTTGACTCTCTTCTACCCCATAGACTATAGCCTGCCAGGCTCCTCTGTCCATGGAATTCTCCAGGCAAGAACACTGGATTGAGTTGCCATGCCCTCCTCCAGGGGATGAAGCCAACAGGAAAGCAAAAGGAGATTAAAACAAATACTTCATGGATTATGTATTGACACCACAGTGTTCAAGAGGGGCAAATATTTAAATTATTTTGAAATGACCTTTTCGTTGGTGGGCCATGTTTCTTGGGTAACGTGGTGACCCTGAGATTGGATTTTCTGAATTTCAACCTCGTAGAATTTCTTTGAGGTAGTAATGCAGCTTTAATGAATGTTAATACAGGTAAACTGATGCTACTACTCAGTTCAGTTCAGTCACTCAGTGGTGTCCAACTCTTTGTGACCCCATAGACTGCAGGACGCCAGGCCTCCCTGTCCATCACCAATTCCCAGAGTTTACTCAAACTCACGTCCATTGAGTCTGTGATGCCATCCAATCATCTCATTCTCTGTCATCCCCTTCTCCTCCCGCCTTCAATCTTTCCCAGCATCAGGGTCTTTTCAAATGAGTCAGTTCTTTGCATCAGGTGGCCAAAGTATTGGAGTTTCAGCTTCAACATCAGCCCTTCCAATGAATATTTCAGACTGATCTCCTTTAGGACGGACTGGTTGGATCTCCTTGCAGCCCAAGGGACTCTCAAGAGTCTTCTCCAACACCACAGTTCAAAAGCATCAATTCTTCTGCACTCAGCTTTCTTTATAGTCCAACTCTCACATCCATACATGACTACTGGAAAAACCATTGCCTTGACTAGATAGACCTTTGTTGGCAAAGTAATGTTTCTGCTTTTTAATATGGTGTCCAGAATGGTCATAACTTTCCTTCTAAGGAGTAAGTGTCTTTTAATTTCAAGGCTACAGTCAACATTTGCAGTGATTTTGGAGCCCCCCAAAATAAAGCTGGCACTGTTTCCACTGTTTCCCCATCTATTTGTCATGAAGTGATTGGACTGGTGCCATGATCTTAATTTTCTTAATGTTGAGCTTTAAGCCAACTTTTTCACTCTCCTCTTTCACTTTCATCAAGAGGCTCTCTAGTTCTTCTTCACTTTCTGCCATAATGGTGGTGTCATTAACTTATATGGAGAGTACATCATGAGAAATGCTGGGCTGGAGGAAGCACAAGCTGGAATCAAGATTGTTGGGAGAAATATCAATAACCTCAGATATGCAGATGACACCACCCTATGGCAGAAAGTGAAGAAGAACTAAAGAGCCTCTTGATGAAAGTAGTTGGCTTAAAGCTCAACATTCAGAAAACTAAGATCACGGCATCTGGTCCCCTCACTTCATGGCAAATAGATAGGGAAACAGTGGCTGACTTCATTTTTCTGGGCTCCAAAATCACTGCAGATGGTGATTGCAGCCATGAAATTAAAAGACGTTTACTCCTTGGAAGGAAAGTTATGACCAACCTAGACAGAATATTTAAAAGCAGAGACATTACTTTGTCAACAAAGGGCTGTCTAGTCAAGGCTATGGTTTTTCCAGTGGCCATATATGGATGCGAGAGTTGGACTATAAAGAAAGCTGAGCACCGAAGAATTGATGCTTTGAACTGTGGTGTTGGAGAAGACTTTTGAGAGTCCCTTGGGCTGCAAGGAGATCAGTCCTGGGTGTTCATTGGTAGGACTGATGTTGAAGCTGAAACTCCAATACTTTGGCCACCTGATGCGAAGAGCTGACTTATTTGAAAAGACCTTGATGCTGGGAAAGATTGAGGGGAGGAGGAGAAGGGGACAATAGAGGATGAGATGGTTGGATGGCATCACCAACTCAATGGACATTGGTTTGGGTGGACTCCAGGAGTTGGTGATAGACAGGGAGGCCTGGCGTGCTGCAGTTCATGGGGTCACAAAGAGTTGGACACAACTGAGCGACTGAACTGAACTGAACATCTGCATATCTGAAGTTATTGATATTTCTCCCAGCAATCTTGATTCCAGCTTGTTCTTCTTCCAGCCAAGCATTTCTCATGATGTACTCTGCATATAAGTTAAATAAGGAGGATGACAATATACAGCCTTGATGTACTCCTTTTCCTATTTGGAACCAGATTGTTGTTCTATGTCCAGTTCTAATTGTTGCTTCCTGACCTGCATACAGGTTTCTCAAAAGGCAGGTCAGGTGGTCTGGTAGTCCCATCTCTTTCAGGATTTTCCACAGTTTGTTGTGATCCACACACTCAAAGGCTTTGGCATAGTCAATAAAGCAGAAATAGATGTTTTTCTGGAACTTTCTTGCTTTCTTGATGATCCAGCGGATGTTGTCACTTTGATCTCTGGTTCCTCTGCCTTTTCTAAATCCAGCTTGAACATTTAGAAGTTCACAGTCCACATATTGTTGAAGCCTGGCTTGGAGAATTTTGAGCATTATTTAACTAGCGTGTGAGATGAGTGCAATTGTGCGGTAGTTTGAGCATTCTTTGGCATTGCCTTTCTTTGGGATTGGAACGAAAACTGACCTCTTCCAGTCCTGCGGCCACTGCTGAGTTTTCCAAATTTGCTGACATATTGAGTGCAGCACTTTCACAGCATCATCTTTTAGGATATGAAATAGCTCAACTAGAATTCCATCACCTCCACTAGCTTTGTCCGTATTGATGCTTCCGAAGGCCCGCTTGACTTCACATTCCAGGATGTCTGGCTCTAGGTGAGTGATCACACCATCGTGATTATCTCAGTTGTGAAGATCTTTTTTGTACAGTTCTTCTGTGTATTCTCACCACCTCTTCTTAATATCTTCTGCTTCTGTTAGGTCCATACCATTCCTGTCCTTTATCAAGCCCACCTTTGCATGAAATGTTCCCTTAGTATCTCTCATTTTCTTGAAGAGATCCCTAGTCTTTCCCATTCTATTGTTTTCCTCTATTTCTTTCACTGATCACTGAGCAAGGCTTTCTTATCTCTCCTGGCTATTCTTTCAAACTCTCTTTCAAATGGGTCTATCTTTCCTTTTCTCCTTTGTATTTTGGCTTCTCTTCTTTTCACAACTATTTGTAAGTCCTCCTCAGACAGCCATTTTGCTTTTTTGCATTTCTTCTTCTTGGTCTTCATCTTGATCCCTGTCCTTGGTCTCGATGATCTTGATCCCTGTCTCCTGCACAATGTCATGAATCTCCATCTACAGTTCTTCAGGCACTCTGTCAGATCTAGTCCCTTAAATCTATTTCTCACTTCCACTGTATGACCTTTTATAAAGTCAACAGTCAGACAGCCTCAACTCTCAAATGGGTGAATAGAACTGAAGACTAAAACTAGTTTCCATCCAAGCCTGAAGCAGTAGAGCCCACCTGACTTCTGAAGTTCACAGAAAAGAACCTCAGAGTCAACACTGGTATAGACTCCCTGAAGGACCCCAGCCTTGTGATAAGGCTACTCCATCCTATTGGACCATCTCCATCTTGCGTCTCTCTTCTTTAAGGTTTTAAGAGACCCAAAGCTTATGTAGGGAATAAATATGTGGAGACTATGCTCCCTTAAAGAAATAGGTTTAGAAAAAGGTACAGGTCAGAGGGCTGAAAACCATTATGGGTTAAGTAGGGTTTTTCTCTGTGGGCCTGAATTGATAACCTGTCATTTGAATATGGGGGAAATGTGTTCTGATTTCCAAACAATGAAAGTACATAGGGATTTTAGAAAGACAGTTCAGTGGAAGGTTCCCTTTTAATGCTTCTTGAGTTACACTGGTGTTAGTTAATTTTTAAAGGACAGAGTCCCCATTTATATTTTTAAAATATGTATATGTAGGTGTGCATATAAACAAGATATTGAATATTCACCAAGACGCTAATAATAATTATCTATAGATGGTAATATTTTAATTGATACTTTCTTCTCTACATATTTTCCAAAATGAGAAAACTATGAGGATTTTTCATTTTTTAATAGAGCAAATAGGATTGAGAAATGAAACAATATAAGATTTAAAAACTTTGTAAATATTTAGGTATAATTTCATAATAAAAGAATTACAAGATTTCTGTGCTGAAAAAATATACAGTATTGCTGAGAGGTTTGAAGAAAGAAAACAAAACACCTAAATAGAGATAAACATGACCATGGGTTGATATACTCAATATTGTCAAAAAGTCAATTCTCTCCAAAGTGTGGTATAAAGTCATCGCTAGCTAAATCAAAATCTTGAGAGGTGTTTTAGTAGAAACTGATTCCAATAATACATGAGGAAAAACAAAGCAGCTAGAATAGCAAAAGCAATTTTTTTGGGAAAAAAAGAAAAAGAACAAAGTTGGAAGACTTTCTAATCTACCTGATTTCAAAATATAAAGCAATAATCAAAATGAAGTAGTATTGACAAAAGGGCAGGCAGATAAATCAATGAAACAAAATAGAGAAGTCTGGAAATAGATGCTCATTTGTAGGGTAAAAAGACTTTCAACAAAGGGGACAGAGAAATTCAATGGGGTTGGAAGGATGGTTTTATTCAGTAATCGGTTCTGTGAGAACTGGATAACTGTCTGCGCAAAAAAAAAAGTGTAAACACAAAACATTAGCTTCAGATGTATCCATAGACTTAAATACAAAAGCTAAAACTATAAATCATTTAAGAAGGACTAGGAGACATTTTTTATGATGAAGAGTAGGCAATGATTTTTTTCGACCAGACAAAGTCCTAATCATAAATGAGAATATTGATAAATTGGACTTTTATCAAAGTCAAAACATTCTGCTTATTAAAAGACACTGTTAAGAAAATAAGTAAGCAGTCTGCAGAGTGGGAGAAAATATTCATAACACATAGATTAGGCAAAACACTTACATCCAAAATATATAAAGTATGTCTATGACTTAATGATTAAAAGACAAGCATACTTTAAAAATGGGCAAAAGACTTGGAAATGCCATGAAGGATGACATACAAATAGCCGATAAGTATATTAAAATATGTTTAATTCATTAATCATCAGGGAAATGCCAATTAAATCACTGATATGCCACCATGCATCCACTAAAAAGACTTAAAAATCTAAAAGATTGATAACATCCAATACTGGCAAGGGTGTGGAGTAGCAAGAATTCTCATAATTGATGGTGAATATAGTATAGTATATGGAGGGCTTCCCTGGTGGCTCAGAGGTTAAAGCGTCTGCCTATAATGCGGGAGACCTGGGTTTGATCCCTGGGTCGGGAAGATCTCCTGGAGAAGGAAATGGCAACCCATTCCAGTATTCTTGCCTGGAGAATCCCATGGACGGAGGAGCCTGGTGGGCTGCAGTCCATGGAGTCGCAAAGAGTCAGACATGACTGAGCGACTTCACTTTCTATAGTAAATGGAATGGGACAATCTCTCTGAAAATGTGCATTACTTCTTATAAAGTTAAATGTATATGTACTCTATGATCCAGCAGTCCCACTCATAAGCATTTATCCAAGAGAAAAATTTTTAAATGTGTTCAGAAAAGACTTGTGCCATATTCATAGCAGCTTTATTCATGATAGCCAAAAATCTGGAAACAACTCAGTTAGGAGGCTCTTCCTTGTCAGACCCCTACCTACCTGTCTGTTGTCATCTTATATGAATCATCTTGCCCCTCCCACCCTTTCACTTATGCTGTCAGAACACAACACTCCCTCCCCTGTTCATGCCTCTAAAATGGACAGGGAAGCCTGGTGTGCTGCAGTCCATGGAGTCGCAAAGGGTTGGGTATGACTTAGCAGCTAAACAGCAACAACAGTCTACCCAGATTCCCCTCTTCCTCTACTCCTGTTCTCCTAATATAGGATCAGCCTGTATTCTCTGAGTTGCCTTCCTTTACTCCTCTGTAATCTTGCTTGCTTTCTCTTAGGAACCTGGAATGATCGTGCTGCATTATAATTTTTTGTGCATGCTCATCTTCCCTACTGCTTCATAAACTTCTATCTTCATGTATCTTTTGCACCTAGCATTGCACCTAGCATACAGTACATATTAAAAGAACATTTAAGTATATGATAGAATCTAACTTATGCTGCATTAAATACTGAAATATACACTTGTCATTTACCTTTCTTTTCAAATGCAAGTAAGTTTCATAATGAGGATTGCCAGTTGAATACTTTCTCTGGTATGACCCTCTGTACTAAGCAGTGCCTGTAGGAACATTAGTCAGTGTTTATACTGTGCCAGTTACTACAAGTTCTCATTGAATTTTACCTGTTGCTCTTAGCCCTTTCAATTCTTTGATGATTTATACACTAGTGGAGGATTCTTAAGTAGATGATCCTCTGAAAGAGTGCTTTTTACTTTTTAATAGTGGCCTTGGCATGTAGGTGCTTAGTCACTTATAACCTACATATATCCAAAGGAAATCTTACCTTTGAATAGTAGATACTTTCCTAGAGATGGTTTCTTTGTTGTAGAGGGCTGTGCAATGTATTGCATGATATTTAGTAACATCCATAGCTTCTACTCACTGGAAGCCAGCACCGCCACATTACAGGTACCAAAATTGTCTCCAGGCATTGCCAAATATTCCTTGAGACATACCCTCACCTCTAGTTGAGACCTACTGCCCTTTAGTTTAAGAGAAGTGTCCCTGGAATTAGGCAGACCTTGATTGGCATTTAAGCTCTATTGCTGAGGGATCCAGGTTAGGCTATTACCACTCTAAATTTCTTAATCTATAAAATGTGAATTGTAGGTAAAGTCATGAAAGAAATTTAATGGACCAAACGATTACTGGGTGTCTTTAATTGAAAACAAGTCATATGCATCTGACATATCCTTCTCAGTTATCTGATTCTCTGGAATCTCTCACTTTTTGTTGTCTTTGAGCTACTATAAACTATGATTTGGGCTTCCCTCATAGCTCAGTTGGTAAAGAATCCACCGGCAATGCAGGAGACCCTGGTTTGATTCCTGGGGTGGGAAGATCCCCTGGAGAAGGGCTAGGCTACCCACGCCAGTATTCTTGGGCTTCCCTTGTGGCTCAGCTGGTAAATAATCTGCCCACAATGTGGGAGACCTGAGTTTGATCCCTGGGTTGGCAAGATCCCCTGGAGAAGGGAAAGACTACCCACTCCAGTATTCTGGCCTGGAGAATTCCATGGGCTGTATAGTCCATGGGGTCGCAGAGACTCAGACATGACAGAGCAACTTTCACTTTCAAAGTATGACTTGTAGAAAATTAATAAAAATGTAATTCTTGATGATAAAAGCCCAAAGTGTATCTGGCAGTGTGATCAGTTACAATATTTACCTGTGGCTATTAGCCCATTTGTCCTGTTCTTGCATTTGTTTTAAAATTTACTTCAACATATATTATTTGACCACATTATGTGTGGTAGGTTTCTGAGGTAGTGCAGTAGTAAAAAGTTGGCCTGCCAATGCAGGAGACGTGGGTTCCATCCCTGGGTCAGGAAGATCCCTTGGAGGAGGAAACGGCAACCCACTCTATTATTCTTGCCTGGGAAATCCCGTGGACAGAGGAGCCTGGCAGGCTACAGACCATGGGGTCACAAAGGCAGACACTACTGAGTGACTGAGCATACACACACACACACACACACACACTTATGTGTGGTTTTGTGAATTTTCTTTGAATCCACTGTAACATCTTAGTTTTTTACTAAGATTATTTTTGTAAGTAACAAATTAAATGAAACCTTTGACTTGTGTTAAAAGAAAAAGGGGGTGATTGCTTTTACTGTGATTCACTCATTCTTTAGGAGATGAAAACAGACACTTGCCTAAAAACCTTCGAGAGGAGAGGTTTTCAAAATGCAAACTACTCAAGACAAATCACTCCTTTCTTGATTCTTTACAATGCCTATAATTTTTGTATGCATTAATCAAGGGGAATAAAGTGAGTGCTTTGGAAGAAATAGCACAGTCTACAATGCTACTTAGATTCTCTAAATTCCTTGTTTTTGTTGTAGACATCTACTAGTTCAAATGTCAATCCATGCTATATAACACTAATCCAGTTGGTGACAATATCTGGAAAATTATCCCAGATTTCCACTGGGACACATCTGCCTCATTATTTGCAGAACCACAATGTATTTCATAGGTTGGTAGATGTCATATTTCCTATGGAAGTTATTAGTTATAAAAGCCAGTTTTGGTGGGTTTCCCTGGTGGCTCAGATAAAGAATCTTCCTGCAATGCAGGAGACCTAGGTTCAATTCCTGGGTCTGGAAGACACCCCGGAGGAGGGAATGGCAACCCAAGCCAGTATTCTCACCTGGAGAATCCCACGGACAGAGGACCCTGGCAGGCTACCGTCCGTGGGGTCACAAAGAGTCAGACACAACTGAGCGACTAACACACACACACACCTCCCCCATAGTGTTTCATTTTAGCCTACTTATTGAAGTGAAGTGTCCCTATTGCTAATAGGGCTTCAGAAGAGTGGAAAATTTACTGGAACTCCAAAAGCACTGTCCTAAGATCGAAGAGAAATGGACTGGTTCTTTCTAGCTTTCTGCCCCTAATCTGTATGTGACCTTGGGGAAGCTCTCGGATCTTCCTGAATCTCCCATGCCTTGTCTCTAATTTGATTAGAAACCCTTAGGTTATTTTTAGCTTCAAGATTCTATGACATCATGGTTCCTTCTCTATGAGTATTCTCTTGAGAACAAAGTAGAATCAATATTTTTCAGGAGAACACAAGTACAGAAAAAATATGTTGCATTGCCAAGTTCTCCCCCTCCCAGGTTAAGACACCTGTTACCTTTGACTGGGCTCTACCTTCCTTCTTTGGTCCAGCAACAGGGCTGCCATCTGGGAACTGACACTCGGGCTTCAAGTCCTCCCCAGGAACAGCCCCAGCAAGTCATTTTACCCTCAGCTTCTCACTCTACATGGGTGAGTCTCTTTGAGAACATCTTAACGAAATATTCCCTCATCACTGTGGACAAAGGAATTTTTATTGTTGGGGTATCCCATCATTTTCAAGCTCAGGGATTCCTCCTTTCTTGTTTCCCTTCCCTCGCATTCCTTTTCCACCCTCAGCTCCTCTTTCATGGCTGCATCTTCTTACAGTGTTGCGGGATAGGTCGGCAGCTGCAGCAGAACTTGATTAGTGCCTTGCCTCTGAGCAGATGCATTTCCCTGACAGCATCGATCCTGGGTGCTTTCGCTTTGCAGGCAGCTCCACAGAGGAGGAGCTTGGACTGCAAAGGAGGTGGACTATTGTCTGTTCAAGGTGAGTTTGGGGCAGGCGACTAATTCATTTCTCTTTGCTCAGCTGTGAATTTTGCTTAAATAGGACCTGCTTGAAAATTTTTATTTAAAATCCACTGCCTGACTGAGACCTTGTGATGGCAAGATTCAAAGACAATTTTTATTGCTAAGTTATTAGTCCTTTGAAAGAAGGAAAATTTGATGTTTAATATTTAAACAGTTTCTATTTTGCTGAATTCTTTGATATCTGAATGTGAACTGGGTAACTATTTAAGGTCCATTTCTAGAGACTTTTCCAGATATTGAAAGCCCTACAGGAATTTATTTGTAATGCTCTTGCATGAAAAGTTGCCATTCATTTCTTGCCATGGTGGCCACTGCCAGAAGATATGTTCATTAGGGATGAAATAAAGAAATATTTTATATTTTGATGCATTTCAATTTGTCCACAGTACTAGTGTGTTTTTGAGGATAGATATCTTGACATCCTTTCATCTTGAAAATGTTATCGCTCCTCTAGATTTTGGAAAAAATTAATAGTATTTAGCACAGGGAAATTATCTGTGGGCAAACAGGATAACTCCAAGCATTTTTATTTAATTTTTTCCCCTTGATTTTTGGTTTGAGGCTCAGGAGTCATTGAAAAAAACTGGCACAAATGTGCCTGGGTGTAGATCTGACTAAGGGCTCATTTTTCCATGCATTTTAAGGACATCCCCCACCTTTAGGGAACCTGTGCCTCCCTTAGCCAAAATTCCAGCTTCACAAAACCCTTAGCCAAAATTCCAACTCCACAAAAGCATCACATGACATTTCAAAAGCATATTCTATTACTTGAATTGGGAACACATGTAAGAATTAAAGATTTTAAAATTAAAAAAAATTTAAAAAGATTAAAAAAATTGAACTACAGTTATTGAATAACCCAAAATAATCTATTATTATTCTAAACTTATTCTTTTCATGATATCCATAATTCCTACAAGTTTGCACCATATAAATATAAGAAAATGTATTCACAAGCTTCCAGGGGAGTATAGTACTGACTGTTAGGTATAACATTAAAATGTGGTATTATGAGAGGAAGCTAAAAACAGCTGTGGTTTCAAATCAGCAAATTCATCCATGAGTGCTAATTGTGAATTAAACTATAGATACAAACTTACCACCACAGCAACCTTCTTCCAAAACTTGTGTCCAGTTCCGTGGACAAAGAGACAGCCTATATATGGTAGAAAGGCCAAGGGGCTTTGGTATCTAGTCTTGGGTCCTCCATTTTCTTTGTCAGATGACTGTCACCAAATCATTCAGCCAGTTGGCCACAGCTTCCTTAGGTATAAAGTGGAAATAGATCATTCAAGCTCAAAGGAGACTATATGAAAACATTCCCCAAACTATAAAGTCATATTCACATACTTTTCATTTATGATTGGAGATGTGTTAGTAATACTTGCTTCACTCAGAGCCATTTTCTCTAGAAACTGCCCAATTGCCCACACGCTAAACCTTCCTAAGGAGGTAGGCATAGCAATCACATTTGTGCCTCCCTTCCTGGTGACACTGGTGGACGCCTGATCAAGGACACAAATGGTGGTGAGGAATCAGATCCCTCAAAATTAAAGAGACTCAAAAGTGTCCTTAGATGGCAATCCAGGATCATTAGAAACAGATCTATGGTGACCATTTTCAGCCATGAGCATGCCGATGCATAGGCAGAGAATGCTGGAGAATGAAGTAGATATACAGAAAGAAGCAAAAACAGTAATTGCATGCTCACAGGGGTGACAAAGGAAGTACCTGATCTCATTCTTAATCTAGCATATGGGCTGAACATTGATTTTTTTCCCCTAGGATGACCAGAAGATGGCCCATTTTAACGTCACAAAAGAGTCGCCTTGAGTGGCTTTCTCTTCCTGGCATCGAGTAGAACTTTAGCTAAGACATTAATACTGCAATTGAAAGGTCATTACCAAGAACACCAAAAAATGTGAAGATTTTATTGTACCAAAAGCAAGTTTCCAACTGTCCTTTGTAGCTACCAAGATGAAACTCTTTCCAGGTATGTTTTTCCAGCTATAAAATGCAGACTACAACATGGAAGATTCAAGAACAGGTTCAATTTGCAGCACATAAATTTACTAACTAGATTTGAAAATGTAATTCAACAATATGAGGTGTAACCCTCCAAATGAATTCTGTCCCTTTTAGTCCTCCCTAAATGAAACTTCAGAATTTACAGACGGCACCACAGGATAATAAAAATAGCATAAATTTAAAAGGTAGTCTCAGATGGAAGTTCTGGCTCCTCTAAATCTGAGATCTATAAATTTGGTTAAGTTATTTAACTTCTCTAGCCTCAGTTTCCTCATCTATACATTAAGAATAACAATATTTCCCTTTCCATCTGTTGTAAGGAATAAATGAGGTAATTTATGGGAAGAGTAAGTATCAGTTACTCAACAAATGTTCGTCTCCTCCTTCCCCTCACTCACCATGTAACTCCTACTTTTTTTAATAACAAACCACATAATATAACTCCAGATTAATAATCAGAGTGTGGAAACTAGAAGGAAAATAAGCTCTGTTTGATTTCTTGGTCCAGTCAGCTAGAAAGTTTCTTACATTATTTTTAAAAAGAAAAAACACGTAGGGCTTAAAATCAGACTTCAAGCAGAAGGGATTTTAATTCAGATATGCATATTTCGGTCAACAAAGTAGCTTTTCCGTGTAGTAACATGTGATGCTAATACATGTCCAAGACAGTGTGTGCATGTGTCTACATGTACTAGCAGGACCCAGCCAACAGAATGGTTAAGTTCATCACATAAACCCAAGATTGACTTGTTAAGCATATCTGCTCATTTGCATGAAGAAAGCTAGAAAGCTTCACCCACTGGGCACACTGCTTCAATATTCAGCAATAAAATCTATTAAGCCCATAAGTCATTATTTAGCTTAGGAGAGGAATATTCTTGACAAGGAAGTCCTGTGAGAAATGTAGTACATGATATCATAGGAAATAATTTCTAGGGGATGGTGATGAGTCTAACCAAATCATCTCAGATCACTCTAGCCCTGTCAGTCCATGTAACATAGTAGAAAACCATATGCATTCATAAAAGGGCCTGATTCTGCATGTAATAGATACAGCAAATAATATCCTGAAACCAGACTTCGGTGACTATGATCAGTTAACAGTCTAAGGTTTAAATTGCATGTTTTCAAAGGAGGAGCACAAAAAGAGAGCAAGAGGACCATGCACTATTAGTTTCATACGCGAATAATCATTCCTTAAGTAACCTGACAAGAAAACATGCAAGAATCCCAAATACTTTTCTAAAGGTACTGTCTCTAGCTTCTCTCCATCCATCTATGTCTAGCCTTGGTGCCAGGCCCAAATAACCTGAAAGTGGATAGAAAATATAGAAAAATATTGATATTATAAAAGCCTTATTAAATGTGAGTTACAATATCAGCTATATCCTAATATTCTAACTATATTCTGACATTAATATTCTTTGTGGTTGTGGAAAACCATACTTTCATAAAGAATAGGAACAAAGCACTTCTATTTATATTATTATTCTTATGCTTATTATTCTTATTCATTTAATGCTAATTCAACATCCAAAGGAGAGGTATCAACAATGACAAATCAAGTTTAAACAGGTTATTTAAATTGGGAAATATGATAGCATACCAAAATTAATAAATCATAATCCACTAGTCCATAGTTTTTTTTTACCAGTCTCTGACTATTTAAAGTCAATTTAGAAAAGTTTTCAAGCAACTACTCTAAACCTAACTCCCTTTTCCATTTGTTATCTGATTAGTGTTTAAATAAGTTTCTGATATAAGAGCATCATGACTCTCTAAAAGAGCACTCCCCCTCCAACCCCCCCCAAACCCCTCACTAATTTAGGTTAAAAACAAAGTAATGGCAGCAAAAGTGTCTTTAAGTTTTGCAATAATCCTTCCAGTACTTTTGCATCCCCAAAGGCTCCAGATGTGACCAGCCACTGCAAAATGGTAAGTTGTTTATCAGCATTCTACGCTGGGAACTGGCACCTGTAATTTTACTCTTATTTTGCATCAGCATTATTAAAACACCTAAAAAATGACCAAGTGAAGGTTTTGTGTAATCACACAGACACCTTCAGGGTGAGATGCCCTGTTAGCTGTCTGCGTCCGGAAGGTGTGCTGGCTGTAGCCAGTAGCTTCCTTCTCTGTCCTCTGGATAGCTGCTCTGAGCCTCCTTGGATAGGGAGTTTGTGCTGGTAGCTGGAGCTGGAAAATAATGGTGAAATGTGGTTCTGGCAGCCTTGAAAGAATCGATTGTTGATCACTTTTGATAATGCAAATACTCACAATCCTTCTCTTTCATTCATTTTTTTCTTTTTCTTTCTTTCCCCTTACTTGCTGTTAATAGTCCTCTGTAGCTAAAAAAGAGGCCCCTTATCCACCTCAATCCAGGGTGAAGATTTAAGAAATAAACATGAATCATGTGATGACAATTAACCACTTTGTTGAGCCAGAGATCCCACTTCACCCTTACCTCCTCTTTTTAACCTCTGGGCTCTGTTACATCTTGCCTACAGTTTTCCTAGCTGCCTGCTTCAGCCTGCTCCCATCTTACCAGTGGTTTAGAAACATGACCAACTACCTTTTGCTTGCTGGCACTTTAACAATGTAGATTCTTGGAACTTAACTTCTGCTTAACTGCTGATTCCTAACCCTGTATGGCAACAGACTGTAATTTGGTACTGCTGTGCAGTCAACTCAAACTTGAAGTTTGCTTTCCTAAAAAGTTTCTTTTTTTGAGCCTATGGAATGATTTCCCACTCAGATGCTTGAAAATGGATCATTTAAAAAAGTCTTCTTCGGCAAGATCTTCACATACATGTTAAAGGGAGAGAAAACAAGTGGGGAAACTGAGGAGCAGAGGGTTTAAGGGACTCACCTGGGATTGCAGAGTGAGTCGTCACCAAGCCGAAGTTGGGACTCAATATTCCTGACAGTTGATGGTCAGCATGATATATTTGATTACAGTACTTCTGGAATTACAGCTCCACAAAATTCTCCTTTCTTGGGTTTTGACTAGTTTTATTTCAGCTTCTTATTCATGGTTGTACTGATACATTAAAATAACCCCAAGACCAAGGACAGTCTAGATAAGGTCATGCAGGAACATCTAATTGTTACTCCCTGAGGCAAACAGTGCTAAGAGTAGCCAGCAAAAACCTCCTGCCGTCATTGTTTCAGAGTTAGTTGTTAAAGTATCTGTAGCGTCAGTGATGGTCAAAATGTTTGTATCTATTCAAATAACTTACTGTAAAACAGATCTTACATCCAGCGGTTCACCCATTGTTAGGAAAGTCTCTCATCAACTATAGAAGGCTGTGAAATGTGTAGGTGTGTGGGAGGACAAGGAGATGATCTACTGGACATAAGATCTCATGCATGACCTTTCAGGTGAGGGTGACCATGGTGCCCCAGTGAGGGCTAAATCAGGACGCAGTAATGTCTATAGCTTATGGAGTCATTAAGCGTGCCTCACCTTAACAGAGTTTGGGGGTTTGACCCCAGTCATCTGCATGTGACTTCATCTTGAAAAGCTATTTTTCAAAATTGGGAAAACTTCCATCATCAGAGGTCTCAAGGTAAGTTCTTTAATGGATAATACAGTATTTTCTAGTAATGTTAGTTATTTTAAAGGAATAAGGTGAGACTTTTAAGAGCTGGAGCCAAAAGATCCTTCTGATTTGGGGGCAGATGCCAAGACCCTACCTTCTCCATCATAAGCCCTCAGTGGAGGAGAGTCCCTTGAGAGCAAAGAGAGGTCTAGAGAGGACCAGGATCTCCCCCTGAATCAATCAGAAACCCTTGGAGGAGTCCTAGAACCACCTGTCTCTAATTAATCTCCTCTCCTATATTCCCTCAGCACTTACACACTCATAATTATATTTATGCTTGTAATTGTATTATATTACAGTTCAGATCTCCTTACAATAAATATCGCCATAATGAATACTTCACTATTATCAAAAATTCTCAGCCTGAGCCAGCAACTTACTTATTCAAGCATATTCACTACCATAAAATTCTAGTGAAATAAAAGTTTGGATGTTATGTCAATTCAGTTATAATGGAATTTGACCTTGTAACTATAACTTTGTCATATGAAAGTACTTGGGCTCTTCTATTGGATCACAAGGTCCTTAACAAATAGTCCCCAACACAAAGTTCCATACCTAGAAGATGCTTAAGAAACACTAGAACGAGTGTCCAACTTACAGTGAAATGCGAGAGCCATTATTGGTTATGTAGGGGATCAGACTGATCTCCCTGGTCTTCAGCAGCGGCGCTGCTAGAATGGCTGGACTGAAATTCACATGGCCTTCATTTTTCATCACCATTTTCATCACTATTTGAAGGAACTGAGTGTGAAACTGTAGCTGGTCATATGAAATCTTTTAAACTCTTTTTTCATCCTTGATGCCTCCTTCAAAAAGTAATCAACTTATCATCCAACAACAGAAGGGCTAGTTGTGTCATCATAGTGCTGTTTACAGTGGCATTAACTGGCTGGTAATCATCTGGCCTGGGATATTTATATTTCCCTAAATTTGTGATCGTACTATTGACATACATCCTTTATTACTAGTAGAAAACAATTCTACTTGAATATGGTTCGACTATAGTATTATTTTTATATGCAAACCACAGCATGTTTTGTCTATTCTTTCAAATATCTACATTTGAAAAAGGTAGTGCCATAGTGCCTACACTGAAAATAAAAAATTTTAAATATGAAAAGATTAATAAGAGAAGCAAAAAACAGTTTCTACCAAATGTGAGTGGGATCACTAAAATAAGGGAGCAACATGAGTACCTGTACTTCTACCTGACAAGAAAAGACAATATTAGAAGGTAATGGAATCGGGGAGAGCTTGAGTGTTACACTCTGGAAGGATATTTTTCTGGGTATATGCTGTGCATACTTATGAAGAAAAGAATTAAACATGCAGGCTCTATGTATTTCACAATCATTTCTTTCATCACTGGAAGTGGAAAAAACATCTAAATAAAATGGAATATGTTTGTAATTCATGTTAATGAACTCATATTAATATGCAAAATAAAGTGACCTGAAGAGCAGAACACAGAAAACAGAATTCTGGACTTTTTTTTTTTTTGCACCAGCAACTTATTTAAAGGTAAATAGCTATTAAGAAAAAATTTCATTTCTCCATCAGGTATATGTATTTGGAAAAGTAAGAATCACTAGGTCTAGGATGATAGTTGTTCAACCTTGAGAATATACTAATAACCATGAAACTGTGTCCTTGAAATGATTCACTTTATGGAATGTGAACTATATCTAAAGGAGAGGGACTCACCAAGTCTTTTAGGTCTTCCGGGTCCCACTGTGCCTGGGCGGGAATATTCACTAGTTCCCCAGATTGCCAGGGAGGGAGGTCTGGCTGATCCTGAGAGAAGCCTTGTGTTGTAAAAATCAATCAACCCATAAACCAACAAACAAGGGGATAAACTTGTCATTTGTCTGAGTTCAAATGTGTGTTATATTCAGACTGTTGGCATTGTGCCTAAAAACCAACCCGTTTCCTGAGCTGTATAGGCAGATACCACTGTTAAGTCTGTGGCATGAGTTCAAGCCAACAGTGAACTGACTGAGGCCGCCAGGATTCCAGCGAATGACATCCTACTGAAAAACCACCAAGTTCTGAACGTGAAATAGAGCCAAGTGGGCATCTGATTCTGATAGACACATTTTATAGATGGCAGTTGGAGCCAGTAAACCTTACCCTCTAATCATCATGACCAGAATCACTAGTCATTCTTTTAATCAGACATTTATTCAGAAAGGTTTCATATATTCATATATGAATATATATACAATGAATATATTACATATGAATATATGAATACATATGAATATATGAATACTATGTATGAATGAGGAAATATCTGTGAACAAACTCTGCCAGAGAAGAGAAACCTATTGTATTAGTTTAACGTGTGTAGCATTAGAGAAAGTAGATTTCACTACAAATAAAGCTGCTCTTGTCAAATGCTTGACAGGTACCAGCAGAGGTTAACTAGTCAAATCCTCAAGAACACTGCAAGGTAGGTCTAATGATCCCCATTTTACAGATGAGTAAACAGGAGCTCCTGGAAGTTTAATTTCTATAAGCATAAACAGCTAGTAAATGATAGGGCTAGAATGCAAAATAAGAGCCTCTTTTCACCACACACTCTATACTCCTTGCATTACAACAACTGAAATTCCCAACAACTGAAAGCAATTCATGTTGGGAGAAGTATTCAGTTCTGCTTAATTAATAATGGCCCACAGGTTGATGAGAATCGAAAATAATTCAATAGGATGGAATGATAAATCTAGGAAAGATAAATAATTTCGGGCCACACCTCACAGGTTTTGATAAAGATGATGGGATCTTGAGAGGATGGAAGACTCTAGAGGTTAACATTAAAATTAAAATCTTGAATTGCTGAAGGAATTATTGGATTATCAAATACAAGTTATGCTTTCTGTACTAGTCTTTGTTTATACATGTTTATACTCTAGCCTTTTGTCAAACTGGTATCCAACATCCAGCCCAAAAGGAGGAGCTAAGATACCCCAAGATCTCTAACAAGAGCGATTATGGGAACAATAAATAAAACATAACCTGCTGCTGTTACTGCTAAGTCACTTCAGTCGTGTCCAACTCTGTGCGACCCCATAGACGGCAGCCCACCAGGCTCCCCCGTCCCTGGGATTCTCCAGGCAAGAACACTGGAGTGGGTTGCCATTTCCTTCTCCAATGCAGGAAAGTGAAAAGTGAAAGTGAAGTCGCTCAGTCGAGTCCGACTCTTAGCGACCCCATGGACTGCAGCCCACCAGGCTTCTCCATCCATGGGATTTTCCAGGCAAGAGTACTGGAGTGGGGTGCCATTGCCTTCTCTGAAAACATAACCTCAGACAGTTCAAATCCCAGCTGTCCTACTTAATAACTATATGGCTTTAGGCAAGTTGCATGGCTTTTCTGAGCCTCTGCTTCCTGATTAGTGAAATGGGGATGGTGGTACTACTAGTATATAGTTCATAGAACTATTTTGAGTATTAAATCACTAAATGCAAAAGTCACATTTGGCACATAGCAAGTGTTCAACATTATTTAGTTTTTATTTCTAACAGTTTTTTGTTGACAAGTTAAAATCTGACATCTATCAAAAGTATTTTCTTTTTCTACAGGCTCAAATCTCTTACTAGATTCAAACTTTTTTGTTATATTGCTGTCATTAGAGAAGAGACGCTATTGTCTTTCAAAAAAAAGAAATAAATGATTATGCATTCTTCAACATTTTTGTAGGATTTGGGGATTTTGTAGATTAGTTAGGAAATAACACTAAAATTTGATTACAACTACTAACATTATTATTGTAGTTGGAGATTTTCCTCAAAGTTGAAAATTTTATAATAATTTATTTAAGGACATTATCATCTGGGCTCTAATATTCTTCCAGATTCATATCCCTGACAAAAAAAAGCCACCAGGAGCTTCAGATAAATAATAAATGGGACTACAACCTTAAAGATATTTGAGCAATACTGTCTTCAAAGTTCTCCAGAATTAAAGGATGTACATTGGAATAAAACCAATATGTTTAGGAGGTATTTGCATTGCTGAAGTGTCTCCTCACCGCACCCCACCCCCACCCCCGGCCCCAACCACCTGTTCTAGAGCCCACGTCAGCCATGGGAGTTACCCAGCCCCTCACAGCTCTTTGTACACAATTCAAACAGCAGTTATCACACCTATGCTTTGGTTTGGCTTATATTTCATCCAATGGGTTTTTTTTCCCTAAAGAATTGAAATCGAAATATGCAGCCTGCCTGCTCAAACTCTCTCCCACTAACTTCAGGCAAAAGGACCAAACAAACTCCTCAGTGTGGCATGACAAGTTGTATATGATCAGCCACGCTTCATTCTCCAGCTTCACCTTTTTCCTCTGTTCCCCTCCTCACTCCTTGTACTGTATGCTGCAGCCCTGCAACTGCACTGCCCTGTCCCAGCCTGGGGTGGACTATGTTCTTTCTCCCCTCTGGGTCTTGGGCCCATTGTTTCTTTACTGGAAAGCTGTCTCTACCCTCCGCTTCCTCCCTAGCACTTTCTCTGCAAAGCTTCCTTGGACTTTCCTTTCTCAAGAAGGGGTGGGGTAACTCTTGAAAATATTCCCCTGATAACCAATACATCCCTTAATACACACTTGGCACTTTTGAATTGAAATGTGTGTTTTCTAGTCCTTCTTTCCTACTAGACAGTAAGCTCTTTGAGGGTAGGTACTGGGTCTTGCTCATTGCTGTAGCTCCAGCTTCTGGCCCATTGCCTGGCGGATAAAAAGACTTAGTAATTATCTATTAAAGAGATGAATCTGAATCCATATGAAGAAACTCAACAAATATTACCTTTAAAATAATAGAAGGAGGTAACAAATGAAGAAAACACTATCTTCTTGCCTGCTGGTGTGAGAATTCCTTTGTAGGAAGAGGCTTTCTCTGCTGTGAACACTCTGATAAGCCTGCTGTGGTGTGAGAGGAAGGCTTGTGCTGGGGTCTAGGGCTTTGTGCCTAATAAAGGAAAGGGGAGCAGGCAGGTGCAAAACCAAGGGCTTCTTGGAGGAAGGGGTCAGAGAAGATTCCAACAGTCTGCTCACCTACAAAGGGACTTTGAAGAAAAATGCACAAATGGGGGCATTATTAAGTTGTTTCCTCTGTGGTGTATGATTAAAAACTTTCCATCTACACTATTAAATCTTCATTAGGTCTACTTTGATGATGCTTTTGTGTAAAAAGTTTTGTGATTCGGAAGCTCAAAGACAACAAGGGGAACACTTATTACACATGTTTTTTTTTAAGTATACATCTTCCTGCATCTTTCTTTGCACTTTTAAAGAAGTTGGGCTCCTAAGAGCCTATAATGTGAAGGTACCAGTAACCCTGAATTGTCCGTAGATCTGTCTTTCTTTCTTGAGAGAGAGGATTCTGCAAAAATTATCCTACTCACTTGGTTACATCTTGAGATAAACCAATCCCAGCCTATCACATAAGCATACATAACTCAAGGTTACTTTGAAAGAGTTTATTTTCCTGCGTGTGACTAGGCAAGTTTGGAGAAAGTGGAGAAGTCTGTTGAAATGGCTATGCATAAAGCAGTTTTAAGAGACTGAGGAAGGAGGGGTGGGATTTGGAAGGCTGAGTATTACATTACAGTAAAACATTGTAGTGGGGGGAAGGGCAGAAAATAAAAGAAGGTCTACTGTGGTGTGGGTCTAAGTGGCATGCCAGAGAGACTTGGGCAGAGACGCACTGCTGAATAAAAAGAGGGTTTATGAGAGTGTATCATGTGCAGGGTAAAACCTTCCTTGATCTTCTTTACTAAAAACTTTAGTAAATTTTACAAGACTGACTACTGTTTTGGTTTTAAATAGATTATAGCCCTGGGGGCTCAGATGGTAAAGAATCTGCCTGCAATACAGTAGACCTGGGTTTCATCCCTGGGTCGGGAAGATCCCCTGGAGAAGGGAATGGCAACCCACTCCAGTATTCTTGCTTGGAAAATCCCATGGACAGAGGAACTAGGGAGCAGGCTATAGTCCATGGGGTCACAAAGAGACAGACATGACTGAGCAACTTTCAGTTTAGCTCACACCATCAGTATTTATAAGTGACTTGAGGGTGACTGTCAGGACTACACAGAAAGCTTTGTTAGTGGACAACTGTAACAATTTACACAATTTTTTTTGCTTCTCAGATAGCTTACTGCTCAAAATTTCCCACTTTTCAATGATCCTTAAGGATTTTTTTTTTTTTGCAAGAACTTTGATCATCACCACCCAGACTTTGCACTGGGGCAGTTTCAGAATCAGTACTGTTCTTCCTCCCCCATCTAATGCAGCACAGCGGGGTGTCAGCTAGCAGATTTGATATTGGGGTCTCTTTAGGCAGAAGAGTTGTGTGGTCTAGGATGCTACTCTTGAAGAGGAAAATGATGTTGAATACTATGGCCTGACCTGGAATCTATTGGTTATATTCCTGCCATATTTTCCCTAGCTTTGTCATACTCCAAATCCCTGTGGAGGAAAGAAAGTAGATACTAATATGTTAGACATTTGCAAGTCAGCTATCAGGATAAACACTTCATATGAGTTAACCCCATGCCCACATATTTCCAAAAGTATCCATCAAGGAGACAAGGAACTTTATCTGATTATGAGCCATTTAGAGCATTGCCTGATTCTACAGCATTCCAGCCATAAAGATTTGTAGGCAGATTATTTGAGGCATGAAGACTGACTTCGTTTAGGGTGTTTAAACAGCCATATTAATTTAGAGACATTCTGGAGGACCCAGTTCAAGTTCGCACCAGGCCCAGAGATTTACAGGATGGGTTGCTTTTTTTTTTTTTTTTTTTAATTAAGACTTTCTAATTGACAGTTACAGACTCTGTATCTTAAGAGTCATCTTGAAACCCACCCACAGGGTTTTAATCTATTCAGCAAGGTATCCTTCTTCTCTGGAGAAGGAAATGGCAACCCACTCCAGTATTCTTGCCTGGAAAATCCCATGAACAATGGAGCCTGGCGGGCTACAGTCCATGGGATCACAAGAGTCGGACACAACTTAGGAGAGTAAACCACCACCAGCAAGGTATCTACAGAGCAGAAAGGGTTTCACAGAACAGCACCTCTCCCTGCTTTATTTGGAACCCTGTGGTTTAGGATGGGGGAAGGATAATCTAGAGTTCTTTTTATCTTCTTGAGTCATAAGAAATGAGCGAGGGTGATTCTGACTGCAAAGAATTGTCTAGATCCAAAGCCAAATGGGTTCAAATTCAAAACATCCCCAAACCGTAAGTTAGTAAACAGATCAAAGGAGGTGAGGCCATACTCTGGCCCTCTGTGGCTGCTAATTGTATTGGTACCACTTAGGGACAAGGTGACATTCCCACTTATATAATATCACGTATATGACTTCAGTGATGAATGCTGTTTAGAAGCAACTGAGATTTAGATACAAGGCATATCTAGGAATGCTGGAAAATCTTTTACCTTTCAAGGAATGAAAAGATTATACAAGGGTTAAAAGGCTTATTATAAGTGGGAAAATAGCATTAAAATATCAGTCAGTGTTAGAACCAGGTGGACATTTACTGAGGACAAAACTAAAAGTATAAATAGCTTTGTACATTACCATTTGGGGCTCGTAGTGTTCAAAATAGTTTTAATTCTTAAAGAGAAGGAACATTATGAATCCAAGATAAAAATAAGATATGATCTATTAAAATAGTAGTTTAATGAAAGCTTATTTGCCTTTGCTTTAAAATCTTAAAGCACATAGTAGCCTTACCTTGAATAAACATTGTTATTAACCTTCAGCTGTAAAGTGACTTTCAATAATCAGAAGAGGTATAATACAGTTTCTAATACAAATAACAATGTTTAGAGAGACTACATATAAGGTGAGACTTCTTCACTGAAACTGGCCAAAGGAAACTGCAAATTAAGAATTTACCAAAATTAGAGTGGTTTAGATGCTAATTTGTGTCTGACTCTTGCGACCCCATAAACTGTAGCCTGCCAGTCTCCTCTGTCCATGGGATTTTCCAGGCAAGAATACTGGAGTGAATTGCCATTTCCTTCTCCAGGGGATCTTCCTGACCCAGAAATCAAACCCAGGTCCCCTGCATTGCAGGCAGATTCTTTACCGACTGAGCTATGAGAGAAGCCCCCAAATAGAGTAGGAACCCATTTTATTAGAAGTAAAGCAAAAGAAGGGTTCAGCCACCCAAAGGTCACACACAAGTGATTTAATTGGAAAGATTTTTCCTTGTAAAAAGGATTAGTTCCAATTAATGGAAAATTCAAATTATGTTTATCACTATAAACACTAACAAAATGCTATCATTCCATAGCATATTACTCGCACAGCACCTATCCTATAAGACATTTTGTAAGAGACAAAGGTTCATTAATTTTCCTAATTCTCAGTTTTATAGATGAAGAAGCTGAAGCATAAAGCATTTAGAAGACAAGCCGCTGAAAGTTTCCAGAAAAACTGAAAAAAATTCCTTTTGTTCATGGTACTCCCCCACGGGAAGAAAACTAAAAACAAGCCCTAAGTAGCACAAAAATGAAAAAGGGAAAGTTTTATAAGGGTCTATAGCAGCAATCCAGAAGAGAGGTGAACCTGAAAGTGAGAAATAAATATTTACAAATCGCGAGGACTGCAATTCCCTCCTTCTGGCCCTTCTAATAAGGTGGGAACCCAAGGTACTGCCTTTGTATCAAGGAAAAGCTCCCTGATACAAAGCTCTTAGGTTTGTACCTCCTGACAACCTCTTTTGTAGCACTTGTCAGACATTTAACATCCTTGAGCAGGCACAGTTCATGCCATTGTTGACACTACCAGCCACAATATAACCTGGAAAAATGGGGCTTCTCTATGGAGATATATCCTCAAGTCATAGGGCCAGCACAACCCCTGACCTGCTGCACTGGGGCTAAGATATCAATTAGTAAAAGCCCACAGCCCAGCAGGTAGGGGCAAAACCTGTCTGACCAACCAGCAGAGAAATACACCTACTGAGATTCTCTATGAGAACCCAGAAGCCATGGTTGTGATTGTTCCAGGCTGGTGTGTGTGTGTGTGTGTGTGTGTGTGTGTGTGTGTCTCTGTGTGTGTGTGTGTGTGTGTGTGTGTGTGTGTGTGTGAAAACCCAAGGGATTTTTGTTGTTGCTACCTGCCTGCCCTCCAGAGGACCTTCTGTAGTTACTTACCCAACAGAGCCTAGGGCAGGAGTCGAGCACCAAAAGATATGGGGAGGAAGGAGGGGCCAGGTCATGGAGCGCACATGCTGCTCTCCATACTGAAGGGCTCAGATTTCATCCAGAGGGCATTTGGAAACCAATGAAGATTTTTAGCACAGAAATGCACTTGAGAATGATGTCTCCTGCCTGCTGTTATACAGAGTGAAGTGAGCAGGTACTGCCTTGTTCATCACTGTGTCACAGTATCTAGGGCAAAATAACTCCATGGATGCTAAAATACGTTATCTGTTGACTGGATGAGTGAATGAATGAATGAATGAATGAATGAATAATTTTAGTGGGGAGAAGCAAGAAGGGCCTGGCAAAGAACTTACTTTGTTGAAGGTTGCCAACAGTGTCTTAATCATAAGACAAATGAGATTTCTTAATGTACAAGGGGGATGGGGCACACTGTCTACTTTGTAGGATTGATGATGCCTTTTGGACGCTTTCATTATGGTAGAGGAAGCAGAAACAAAGACAGTTGAGTAAACTATTAACAAATTGTGGTTGGTATCATGAGAGAAACCAAGGGCCAAGATAGAAAAGACCAAAGGGGACCTACTCTAAAGGATATGCTTGAAGAAAGTCTCCCTATGAATGTGGTCTCTAAGCTGAGCCCCAAAGGAAGAGACAGAACGAACTCCGGGAAAAATCAAGGAAAGAGCTTTACAGGAAGAGAAATAGTTTATGTAATGGCTCAGAGGCAGGAAGGAATTGGTTTTGTTCCCAGAATGGCAAGAAGTGACTAGAGTGACTAGAGCTGAGAGCCTGAAAGAGGGAATAACTGAGGCAGAGGCCAGGTCCCCCAGGGCTGGGTGATCAGGAGCTGACAGCTTCATCCCGCCAACCCCCTTTCCTGGTCCAGCAGGAGGAATGAAAGGAATCAAAGAGAGCTAGTGGAGCAGACAAACGACTGGAAGAATGAGGGGAATGTCAGGCCAGTTTTATTCTAGGTCTTCCCCAAAGGGATCATCACATTCTAGAAACACTCCAAAAGGAAAGGAGAGCTTGTATTAAAGATGAAAGACTTCAACTCCTTCAAAGGAGATGCTTAGGAAGCCAGATTCCTGGACAACCAGTCTTGCTCCAAAGGAAAATTATCACTAACCTGCTGCTTGGAAAGAGAGGCTTTGGGTTTTTTGTTTTTCCTTCAGTATTTTAAGTAACCCCAAAGTAAAACTGACGAGGGGAAAGATATGAAAGAAAGAACCAAGGAGATAAAGCAGACTGGGAGGGTAGTGAGGCGCTGGCAAGTCAGCAGAGGGAGAATGGCCCTCTTTGGCCCTGCCTCAGAGAGCTCCTCCTCCTCCTCCTGATGGACTCTGGCCTGGCCAGGGGAACGATTAGAATAGAACAGACCCAGAGGGAAGAGGATTGTTTACCTTCTTTCCACCCTGAACATGGTGCATGACTATGGTGTAGTTTTCTCCTGAACAAGCTACACCTGCATAGGAAGTTTCCTTACAGTGGGGGAAAAGGCCTTTTCTTTTATTCTCTTTGATAATTCCCAGAGTTCTTCAGATTTTTGCCTGCAGCCCCGTGGTTCCACAAGTTGTCTAGGAAGAAACATTTTGTAGTTGAAAGCAAATGGGATCCCAGTAGCAGGGGGAGAAAGTGTGTATCCCACATGAACTGGGAAAGTCTGAGAGATGAAGACTGGTTGTATCTTGGGTACCTCTGGTTGATGGGTGGGGCTTCTCCTTCCTGGGGCTCCTTCATGCTCAGCATAAGTGTGGGGTAAACGCCAGATCCACCATTTAAACTACATCAGTTCAGTTCAGTCGCTCAGTTGTGTCCGACTCTTTGCAACCCCATGGACTGCAGCATACCAGGCTTCCTTGTCCTTTACCAACTCCTAGAACTTGCTCAAACTCATGTCCATCGAGTCAGTGATGCCACCCAACCATCTCTTTATACTACCTGATCTTGAGAAAATTACTTAGGTGGGTCAAAAAATAAGTTTTCTATAGCTCTGTGTTTTTCTAAGATTGCCAACCATTAATAGGTCATGAAATCAATTTATAGGTCCAACAAATATGTTTTTGAAACAGTAATAGAACAGAGTATAAGTATTTTCCATGAAGCTTGTTTTATATGTGTGTGATGTGTATGTGATGGGGGTGTGTGCGTATGTGTATGTGGGGAGTGGAGTATACACACTCCTGTGTTTACTGGTTGCAATGTTAGATGCATTGCTTATTGTATGTGGTGATCAAAGAAGTTTGAAAAATACTGACAACTTATTTTCCACCTCCTATTCCTACTCAGAAGTAGGAAAAAAGGTGGAAATTGCACATTCAACACTACTCAGCATTTTTCACTTTCCAGTTTGAAGAGGTTTTATGTCCATTCTCCCCTCCCCTTTTACTTCCTTCTTCTCTCACTCATGTTCCACCCTGCTTCCTTAGGCTGTGAGTCTCCATCTCAGTACATGGTTTTGATGGAGTTAGAGCTTCAAAGAGACCAACAATAAACCCCTAACTTACCAAGATGGGGGAAGACAGCAGAAAATGCTTTTAAAATAACGTTCCCCACTACATGTAGAACTAATTCAAGGCTCAGTTCCTTTATCTATTAAGTGTGGTGAAGATCAGATAAGTTTAACATTTAAATGCCTATCACATTTTAGGTACGGATAAACATGAAGGTCTTCCCTCTTTGGGCACTTATTTGCTGAGAGAGTTTCTCTAAGCCAGCCCTAGTCCTCTGGGAACTTGGGCTGTGATATGGATGCTATGGTACATAGAGACAGCAAAATGAAAACAAATCAATACATCAATGGAGTGGAAGGTATTTATACCATACTCAGGTCAAGTGCATTTTATGGCCCATGGCCAAAGGTCTAAGATACCTCAACTGATGAATCCCCCAGGAAACTAGTTCCAACATGCCCAGCTTTAAAGATAAACAAATACTGAATTACAACTGCATGGACACAGACAACCCTAAGCAAACATGAGAGCGGTGAAATGTCTGGACCTGAGCCCTCTGTCTGTCTGCCCTGCTCCCTCATTCAGAGCCTGATCTTCTCACTGAACATGTGGTTGCCCATATGCTCCTTTCACAGCCCGATCCTCAACTACCTTCAGAAGATTCTGATAGCATGTAACATAATTGACACTCCAACCTTTTCTCACTGAAATGTTTCTGTGGAAACATATACACAAACACACACACATATTTTTCCCCTAAAGGAATTTCCAATAGAATCAAGGGGCCTGAAGGAATCTTAATTTAGCCCCTGAGTGTGGCACAGCAGGTAAGGAACAGAAAGGGGAACAGGGCCTATAGTCTGGCCTGCCCATAGAGCATGCCATCCTCAGCTAAAGACCCGACCTGGCCCTGAAGCAAATGAGGTAGAGAAAGATGCCTCCACCTTCCATGGATGGAAGCTTACTCACTTGCTGTTGTTCAGTCACTAAGTCATGTCTGACTCTGAGACCCCAAAGACTACAGCATTCTTGGCTCCTCTGTCTTTCACTGTCTCCTGGAGTTTGCTCCATTGAGTCAGTGATGCCATTTAACCACCTCATCCTCTGCTGTACTCTTATCCTCCTGACCTCAATCTTTCCCAGCATCAGGGTCTTTTCCAATGAGTCAGCTCTTCTCATCAGGTGGCCAAAGTACATCAGCTTCAGCATCAGTCCTTCCAATGAGTATTCAGAATTGATTACTTTAGGATTGACTGGTTGGATCTGCTTGAAGTCCAATGGACTCTCAACAGGCTTCACCAGCATCACAGTTCAAAAACATCAGTTCTTCAGTGCTCAGCTTTCTTTATGATCCAAGTCTCATATCCATATATGACTACTGGAAAAACCATAGCTTTCACTATATGGATCGTTGTCAGAAAAGTGATGTCTTTGCTTCTTAATATGCTCTTGACTGCAGCCATAAAATTAAAAGATGCTTGCTCCTTGGAAGAAAAGCTGTGACCAACCTAGATTATGTATTAAAAAGCAAAGACATTACTTTACCGATAAAGGTCCATATAGTCTTAAAGCTATGGTTTTTCTGGTAGTCATGTACAGATGTGAGAGTTGGACCATACAGAAGGCTGAGCACTGAAGAATTGATGCTTCCAAATTATGGTGATGGAGAAGACTCTTGAGAGTCCTTTGGACAGCAAGGGGATCAAAACAGTCGATCCTAAAGGAAATCAACCCTGAATATTCATTGGAAGGACAGATGCTGAAGCTGAAGCTTCAATACTTGGGCCACCTGATGTGAAGAGCTGACTTATTGGAAAAAACTCTGATGCTGGGAAAGATTGAGGGCAGTAGGAGAAGGGGACGACAGAGGATGAGATAGCTGGATGGCATAGTTGACTCAATGGACATGAGTTTGAGCAAACTCTGGGAGATGGTGAAGGACAAAGAAGCCTGGTGTGCCGCAGTCCATGGGGTCACAAAGAGACACGACTGAGCGACTGAACAACAACAGCTTTGTCACAGCTTTTCTTCCAAGGAACAAGCATGTTTTAATTTCATGGCTGCAGTCACCATCTGCAGTGATTTTCTACTACTGACCTAATAGAAACTAAAAGGCCTCAAACACCCCCCACCCCAGGTCTGCCCCCAACTTTACTGCTATGATGATCATGATTCTCCAGAGGAAAAACAGAACCAAAGAAGGGGGGTGGGAGGGAGATAGTGAATTGAGATTTATTTTAAATAGTTGTTTCACAGGATTATGAAAGCTGGCAAGTCCAAAATCTGTAGTGTGGTTCGACAAGCTAGAGATCCAGAAAATAACTGATGCTACCGTTGAAGGCTGTCTGTTGGCAGAATTCCTTCTTGTTCAGGGAGGTTAGTCTTTTGTTCCATTAAGTGAAGTGAAGTGAAGTTGCTCAGTCGTGTCCAACTCTTTGCGACCCTGTGGACTGTGTCCATGGGACTTTCCAGGCAAGAGTACTGGAGTGGGCTGCCATTTCCTTCTCCAGGGGATTTTCCCGACCCAGGGATTGAAGCCGGGTCTCCTGCATTGTATGCAGACGCTTTACCATCTGAGCTACCAGCCTTCAACTAATTGGATGAAGCCTACCCACATTATGGAGGGCCACCTGCTTTACTCAATGTCCAGCAATTTAAATGTAAATTTCAGGAGGACTTCCCTGGCAATTCAGTGGTTAAGACTCTAGGCTTCCACTGCAGGGGGTATGGGTATGGGTTTCCCCCCTGGTTGGGGAACTAAGATCTCACCTGCTGCACAGCATGGCCAAAAACAAAAATGTAAATTTCACCCAGCAATTTACACCCTCACAGAAATATCCAGAATAATGTTTGACCCAGCCACCTGGTGATCTAGCCAAGTTTACCCGTAAAATTAACCATGACAACTGCTAAGGCCAGAGTGAGCCTTCCTCAACACACCAACTTTAATCCAACTGTTTTTCAACTCAGGCACTCTTTAAAAATTCCCAGATTCAAAATGCTTTATTCTAGCGCACTTTAAGTTATTCAAGAATTTAAAGATTGCTCATGGTTATAATTCCTTCTTCCTATTTGACACACAGAAACATTGTAAAGTACTAGAGGCCAAGATGCTTTCACATATACATACAGTTCTCAGATTCTTTTGTTTCAGGATTCTTTTATACTCTTAAGAATTAAGAATGTAAAAGAAGTTTTGTTTATGTTGGTAATATCTCTAGATACTATGCTTTAGAGAAATATATGCATCGTATTAGAAATAAAGATGAGATAGTTAAATATATATTTATGAGTTTCATTCAAAATAATAAGGCAAACAAATGTTAGCATAATATATTTTTAATTAAAAAATAACCATTTTTCAAAATAAAATAATTGGTGAGATATGTATCACTCATTTAAATCTCTGCATTTCTCTTTAATGCCTGGCTTAATAGAATATGGTAGGATTCTCATACCTGTCTGCATTTAACCTGTGCTATGCTGTTTTAATTAAAACATATGAAGAAAATCTAGCCATATATGAATATGTAACTGAAAAAGGGAAGACTTGCCCAGGACTACTCGGACTACACTTTGAGAATAACTTGTTTCAGAAAACTAACCTTGCTGTGAGTCAGAGGTCCCAGGTCCTGCTCTGCCAGTAACCAGCTGTGCAACCTGAAGCAAGTCACTAAGCCATTCTGAACTTAAGATTCCTTATGTAAACAAGGAAAGGAATTAACATATTACTGAACACCTATTATGTGCCAGGCACGATTCGTTTAACTGAATCTTCACAACTTACCATGTAAGCAGTGGTGTAGTGGCAAATGCTTAACTATGGGGGAGGCTAATCAGTCCAAGATGCTCACATGGACGTGACTTACTTTGTTTAATGGGACACTGAGCCCCATTTTCCAGTTTAATCTACTGCCTGTATAGACCAATGTACACCCTGATTAGTTCTTTCTCAGGAAGGATGGTGAAGAAGGGGAAGAGATGCAGTGGAAGGGAAGAACCAAAATTAAATTTGAGTAATGATGTAGGGTGTGCCAGAAGTGAAAGGGAGGGGCTCCAGCAAGACATGCTGCGAAGGTCAGGGGGTTAGGGTTAGCTTACTGGCCTAGAGGAGCCTTGGCTTGTAGTATTTGCCAATTTTCATGTATAAATATGTCCACCATGGCCAACTTTACGCTACCAACCTGACATTTGAAAAAGGAGTTGCAAAAAGCTGGGCACAATTGATTTTCAAAAGCCAGTCCAATGTGAGCCTATGCTTCTTATAGTAAAAATGAGAAACTGAGGTTGAAGGGATTAAAGGAATGGACTGAGAACATACAAGCATCCCTGGTACATGAAACAAAGTAAACCTCAGATTATAGTAAGTATGAACTCAGACACATAATAATTTTTTTAATGCATATGCACATAAATTAACTGTATATAAATGATAGAAAAAGGTCCAGACATCTATACAACAAATTATACACACTGATTTATTTGGGGGAAAGAAATGACACAGGCATGAAGATGATAAAGAATTTTTATTTTTCTACTCTTTATATTTCTGTATTGTTTTAGGGTTTTTGTTTTTTAATGTAAGTGAGCCTGTAATTATGTGTTCCTTGCAGAATCTAAAATAAAACATTTTTCAAAGAGACTTAGGGATATGATTAGATATTTAATTATATAGAGTTAACAAAAATGATTCAAAATTTTCAATAGGGGACTTCAGAGAAAGAGAAAGAACTTCAGAGACAGAAAAAGACTATATATTGATGTAGTGCCTCCTCTGTCAGGTGCCTTGGCAATTCTCTTTTCAAATAATTTCTCTCCGGTGGTTATACTTGAAGTATTTAATGTAAAATGTCTTATATTATCTGGCTAATTAGAAAGGCCAGTAGCTTTTTTGAGTAGACTAATACTAAAATAAACCTTGAATCCCATATACAAGCCAGAGCTCAGGCCTTAGTTTGTCAATACTTAGTGAGCCACTTGGAGAAGGCAATGGCACCCCACTCCAGTACTCTTGCCTGGAAAATCCCATGGACGGAGGAGCCTGGTAGGCTGCAGTCCACGGGGTCCACGAAGAGTTGGACAGGACTGAGCGACTTCACTTTCACTTTTCAGTTTCATGCATTGGAGAAGGAAATGGCAACCCACTCCAGTGTTCTTGCCTGGAGAATCCCAGGGACAGAGGAGCCTGGTGGGCTGCCTCCATGGGGTCGCACAGAGTCGGACACGACTAAAGCGACTTAGCAGCAGCAGCAGCAGCAGTGAGCCACTTAGCTAAATTGGTTAAACATGGGGTCAGCCCAAAGCAAGCTTCAAGTTGTCAACCTTTTAGTCTTCAAGGGGGGTGGGGTGGGTGTGGGGGTGGGTGGGGTGGGTGTGGGGTGGGTGGGGGTGTTGTATGCATGAATATATGCATGTGTTGGTAAGAGTGCTTTTTGGTGAGTTGAGCTAAGTAAGAAAGAATAGAAAGGGACACAGCCAAGATCATTTTCCCACATGTTCCACAAATTAATAATTATCTTAATCTGACAAATTTTTTTAAGGACAAGACTCATCAAAAAAAAAAAAAGACTCATCAATATCATAACATAAATTAATTTAGTTAGGCAAATGTCTTTTTTTTTTTTTCTTTACAACAAAAACTTTAGGAGTCAAAAAATTAGAGAAAAGGAGAGAAGTTTTTTGTAGTATGGGGCACTAAATTTGGGTAGAGAGAAAGGCCCCCACAGCGGTTTGGTGGAAAAGGTAGCCTTGATGTGAATCTGGGCTTTGTCATTTGCTAGTATTGCTTCCTAGGGCAAATTTCTTAACTTCTTCAATGCCAAATTTCCTCTACCATAAAATAGAGCTTGTATAAAAAGCAAGGTCATTGTAAGACATCTATATGTGTGTGTGTGTATAGACATATATATGAACATGGGACCTGGCATAGAGCCTGGTGCATAGAGACTATGCAATAAATGGCAGCTACAATTTGGACAGAAAGAAGGGATAGTCAAAAAATCTTGTGGGAAACTCTCTGAACTGATACATTTAAATAAGCTTCACCTCTATAAAAAACAAACACTTTTATTTAAGCACCTACTGGTTAGACTGACATTCGGACATCAAAAGTTGGAACCAGCCACTTTCTGAAAATGGGGTACCTGGACACACCAGAAGCTGCAAGGTACAGAAAGGGCTGTAGAAAGAAGCTGCAGGGAAACACTATTCTGGGGTGACAGAAGAAACTACAATGCCTGTTTCTCAACTGTATGCCTAGGGACAAGCGGATCCAGGAAAGTGTGGGTGATGGCTCACTACCATTCTCCTTAACTCAGAAAACAACGCCAGTGGCCAGCCTAGGAGGGTTGGTCCCCAGTGCCATCTTTCTGGAACAAGAACATGGTGTTAATGTCTACCTGCTTCACCCATAAATAGCAATGATGGTACCGATAACAAATTAGATGAGGGAAGCCAGTTCCCTTCAGGAACTCTCAATTCAAACAGAGGGCATTTATGCTGAGAAGAATGGAAGATATGAAAGGCAGAGGCCAACAGACCACAGGGAGAGAGATTAACTCCTGTCATTAGTCATGACCGACACTGGGTGTTTCTGAGATTGTTGATGGTTAAGGAAGAACCTTACAGGAGAAAATGAATCTTTTAGAAGATGTGAGGTTGCTTAATCTGGAAGACAGAGGAGAAGTTTGAAGAAGACTAGAGTGATGGGAGAGAAAGATTACTCCGAGAGAATTTTGAACTGACTGAATCAGAGAGGAAAGAAAATGAGTTTGCAATAGTTGAAAGTACCATGACACTGGGGAAGGTGGTGTGGTGATGGTGATGACAATAATTTCAGAGACTTTAAGAGTACAACATGAAACTACCCTTCACTTCAGTTCAGTTCAGTCGCTCAGTCGTGTCCAACTCTGTGACCCCATGAATCGCAGCATGCTAGGCCTCTCTGTCCATCACCAACTCCTGGAGTTCACTCAGACTCTACTCTTAGAGATACCAAATTACTTTCATACTCATCTTTTCATTTTTCCCTCATAATGCCTTGGGGGTACATAGAGATGCACAAGTCAGAATTCATCCAAAAAAATATCAAGATCAGAATTTGGGGAGAAGGGATGTAAAATTACCAAGTTTTAACATACAGGTTTCTCCTCTTTGTGAAAGTAGAGCATTCCTAAGAAAGCTTTCCTAAGCTGGAATTACGTGAAGCAAAGAAGCAATTACCTTTTTAAATAAAAATGAAAATTCTCTTTTGGTTCATGAAAACAGGTACTAAAATAGGTCTTTTGTAAAGGAGAAGTGATGTAAATCAAACTTTCAAAACAAAAACAAGGGAAGATTGTCTTTCAGATTCATCACAACTTTAAATGTGCTCTTCAGTCTGAGGAACCAAAGATTTTGCTATTAAATTTATTTATTTACTTTAATTTTTGGTTGCACAGCATATGGGATCTTAGTTTCCCAGCCAGGGACTGAAGCTGCACCCTTTGCACTGTAAGTACAGTCTTAACCACTGGACTGCCAGGGAAGTTCCAAAAGATTCTGCTCTCAAAAAGAAGAGTCAATTATTTGAATTAGTGTCCCTTAACAAATATGTCCCTTAACATCAGTCAGGTAGAAACGCCACATTTCAGGCATCAATGGTGAAAATTCAACCCACTCAACAATGTTTATCAAATTAGGTAAACTACCTCTGTACACTGGCCATGTTCCGCTTCTGCTAAACATTATTGTAAAATACTTGAAAATCTAAATGAAAATAGCTGCTGCAAAAGCAGACTAAAGGATTGAAATAAAGATGGCAAGGACAACTGCTAGCAAAAGCATGGTAGAGCCAGCAAATAATACGTTTAACTCCACATGAATTCTCTGAATGAATTTAACACAACTTCTCCCATTCTAACTCAAAAATTAATTTCTGTATATTGTCCTTGAGATTTGGATTGGGAACGAAAAGGAGAAAACCATTGAAAGTGTGAAGATTTTATGTGAATTAATCAACCAAGGGCTCAGACACTGGGGAGTGAAGATTAAACTTTATAGTTTAGAAACCCAAGGACAATACTCTTCTCATGAGTGTACCTCACATCAAAAAAAAATCTCTACTGATATCTATGTCTCATTTACAACATTCAAGTGAAGAGGTAATTTTTATGACATCCCAATGAGAAGATGCAAGGAGGTTAAACATTTTATAGGAAAGTCCAGGGAGAGTTGATATTAGAACAAAATGTCCCTGGCCCTGGCACTGTCTTGCATTCCAGATGAAAAGACAATTTCGTCCCTCTGTCCATTTGCATTAAAGCCTAAGCAGATAAGACAGTTCAGCCTCAAAGAATCAGAGTAAGAAAGTTGTCCATAGGGTACTGGTATTCAGAAAGAAGCTGCTATATTATTTCGGGAGTAATAGTGGTTTCCCACCCATTGACCACCTCTGTCCACTGCTGATAGCCTGTCAAAACCGTCAGTTACTGCTTGAAAGAATTCAGTCTGCAAGATAATATACAGATACAAGGCTTGTATATAGGTTCCTCTGGCCTGGTTTTCCCAGGCCTATTCAGAAGTACTCTATGGGACTAAGGTATGGGTGAGCCTACATGCCTCACTGTGTGGCCAAGAGCTTACTTTTAAAAGTTGCCGATTCCAGATATCATAGACTATTTAGCCTTTTCTAGGAAAAAAATCTGAAAAGAAATATGTGAGCAAATGACCCTATAGGATCTGCCAGCTTTCATCTCCCTCAAGCACCAGTAAACTTACAAGAGTCCAGAATACCATATGCTAAAACGAGGAGTTAGGTTCTATATCCCACAGAGTGAGCAATCTTTTCATTTCTGTCATATGCAATCAAGTTGGCAGACTTGACATAAAAGGTATGCCAGGGTAATTCATTCTGTGCTAACTTTAAGGCCTTTGAGAACATGTAAGGTTTTTTTTTTTTTTTTTTCCTGCACACTTCTCTAAGATTCCCATACAGCTTGATCTGTAGTAGATATTCTTTCTATGTATTCAATCAACAATTATTAGACACCTCAGTGGTTAACCAGTTAGGAAAAAAAAGTATAAGATGTTGTCTAGACCGAAGACTTCAGAGTGGAACTGAGCTTACAAGAAATAGCTAAAAACATGTGTAAAGCATAAGTAAACTAGGCATCTAAGGATTAAGAAAGGGTCAGCATGACTTTAGAACTGGAAGCCTTAAGAAGAGTAGCTTCCTCTGCGTTTTGGAGCTTTCCAAATAGTTTATTCCTTCGTTCTTCCCATAGGTGGTGGTGGTTGTTGTTTAGTCATTAAGTAGAGGACAACCCTTTTGCAACCCTATGGACTGTAGCCCACTAGGCTCGAATGTCCACAGGATTCCCCAGGCAAGGATACTGGAGTGGAATGCCATTTACTTCTCCAGAGGATCTTCCTGACCCAGGGATCAAACTCAAGTCTCCTTCATTGGCAGGCAGATTCTTACCACTGACCAGGTAAGCCCCTTCCCATAGGTAGAAAACCCTAGATAAAATAGAATGTGTATATACTTAAAGACATTGAGAAATTTCCACTTCTGGGAAGATGGAGCAGACATACTTTCCCTTATTCCTCTCTTATTTCCTAAATACAGGGAAAAAAAAATCCCGGGCATTATATATGTAAAATAAACATAAGAAGACTCTGGAAGGCAGAGAGAAAAGGCGAACTTAACAGGGCCCTCAGGATCTGAGAAGTGATGCAGTGGTTAATACCCTGGGTTGCCATTTGGCTCATCTATCTCACACTTAGAACTGAAGAGGTCTGCAACCCGGAAATGCCGAATGAGTGCAGGTGAAGAAAACACAGACATACACGCAAAAAAAGTTTGCATTCTCTAGAAAAAGGGCAAGGAGAGGGGCCACCAGGAAAGAAAGAAAACTTGTAGACAATAACTTCTCTATTCTAGTGAAACACCAAAGAACTGGGGCTCCGGTGATAGTTGCACCAGCAAAAGCCAAGTGGAATCCTAGAGTTTTACCCTCAGGAGGCTGAAATAAGTAAGACGCTTTCAGGTGGGATGTGAGAAGGCAAACAAGGAGCCAGGACTAGCATCAGGGCAGATGCTCCCCTGTGTACTCACTGCTGCATGTGAAGCTACAATTATCTTGAAAAGCTTAAAAAATTAAAGGAATTGAGTCATTTTTGACACGAGGTATCTCTATTGGGAAAGAAAATTTCATTCATAGGTTAACCCAAGATAGTAATCTAAACCTTGCCATCTCTTCTTAATATCTTCTGCTTCTGTTAGGTCCATACCACTTCTGTCCTTTATTAAGCCTATCTTTGCATGAAATATTCCCTTGGTATCTCTAATTTTCTTGAAGAGATCTCTAGCACTTCCCATTCTATTGTTTTCCTCAATTTTTTTTCATTGTTCACTTAAAAAGGCTTTCTCATCTCTCCTTGCTATTCGGTGGAACTCTGCATGCAGATGGGTATATCTTTACTTTTCTAATCTAAAAGTCAGGAATCTGTAGTAGTTTCCCATGGCTGCTCTAACAAGTCACCACAAACTTGGGAACTCAAAAATAGAAATTTATCCCCTTACAGTTCTGAATGCCAGGTCTGAAATCAGTATCACTGGGATCACAGCTTCTGCTGGCATTCCTTGACTTGTGATCACATCATTCTAACCTTCAAGTCTCTCTCTGCTTCATCTCTGTGTTAGCCTTCTCCTCCATGTGTATGTTAATTCTTGCTCTGCCCCTCTCTTATGAAGATACTCTGAGTGAATATAAAGTGCATGAAAAGATGTTCAATGTCACTAATTATCAGAGAAATGCAAATCAAAACTATATTGAGGTATCACTTCACACCAGTCAGAATAGCCATCATCCAAAAAATCCACAAATAAGAAGTGCTAGAAAGGGTGTGGAGAAGAGGGAACCCTCCTACACAGCTGATGGGAATGTAAATTGGTGCAGCCACGATGGAAACAGTATGGAGGGTCCTTAAAAAACTAAAAAAATAGAGTTACCATATGATCCTGCAATCTCACAAGAAAATTCTACTTTGAAAATATACATGCACTCCAAAGTTCATACCAGTACTATTTACAATAGCCAAGGCATGGAAACAATGTAAATGTTCATCAGATGAATGGATAAAGAAAATGTGGTATACATGCTGTTGTACAGCAGAAACTAATAGAATCTGTGAAGCAATTATACTCCAATTAAAAAATAAAAAATGTTATATATACATACAATGGAATACCACTCAGCCATAAAAAAGAATGAAATAATGACATTTTCAGCAACATGGGTGAACCTAGAGTTTATCATAGTAAGTGAAATAAATCAGAGAGAGAAAGATGGGTATCATATGATAACACTTATAAGCGAAACCTAAAATACGATATGAATGAACTCATTTGTAAAACAGAAACAGATTCTCATTCATAGAAAAAAATTTATGGTTACCAAAGGGGAAAGAGGGAGGAGGGATAAATTAGGAGTTTGGGATTAGCATATACAAACTACTGTACATAAAATAAATGAACAATAAAGTCCTACAGTATAGCACAGGGAACTATATTCAGTATCTTGTAATAAACTATAATGGAAAAGAATATATATATGTATATTTATACCTGAATTGCTTTGCTGTATATAAAGTGATATAACAGAAAGTAAAGCAGCATTGTACATTAACTATAGTTCAATAAAAAATAAATGAAATAAACTGTTAAAAAAAAGATATTTAATGTGATAGCATTTAGGACCAACCTACTAATCTTAGATAATCCCTCTTCACATTAATTTAATGGTTACTGTGAGATCTTTTTTCCATATAAGGTTACATTTACAGGTCTGAGATTTAAGACTTGATATTGTGCTATCAGAATATCTTATTATTCAAATAAAATATTGTTGTGCCTACCACAGTATGCTAAGCAATCCATTGTATGAATATAGTGTAATATATTTTACAAATCTACAATTTTATAAAATACTCAATGTGTTTTGATTTTCTTTACTATAAAGATAACAAAGGTAATTTTGCATTAACAAATATTTTTTGAGCATCTACTATGTATCAGCTTTTCTTCCAGGCACTGGGGATAAAGCAGTGAACAAAACAGGCAAAAATCCCTCCCTCATGAAGTTTATAATCTAGTAGGAGAGGAGAAACATAGGCAATGAATGATTAAGAAAAGGTGTAGAATTTCAGGTGATGTAAGTGCCATGGAGAAAAATAATCAAATTGCCAAAATCTGCTGGATCATTGAAAAAGCAAGAGAGTTCCAGAAAAACATCTACTTTTGTTTTATTGACTACGCCAAAGCCTTTGACTGTGTTGATCACAATGAACTGTGGATTCTTAAAGAGATGGGTAATACCAGACCACCTGACCTGCCTCCTGAGAAACCTGTATGCAGGTCAAGAAGCAACAGTTAGAACTGGACATGGAACAACAGACTGGTTCCAAATCAGGAAAGGAGTATGTCAAGGCTGTATATTGTCACCCTGCTTATTTAACTTATATGCAGAGTACATCATGAGAAACGCTGGACTGGAAGAAGCACAAGCTGGAATCAAGATTGCCGGGAGAAATATCAATAACCTCAGATACTCAGATGACACCACCCTTATGGCAGGAAGTGAAGAACTAAAGAGCCTCTTGATGAGAGTGAAAGAGGAGAGTAAAAAAGCTGGCTTAAAACTCAACATTCAGAATACTAAGATCATGGCATCCAGTCTCATCACTTTATGGCAAATAGATGGGGAAACAATGGAAACCGTGAGAAACTATTTTGGGGGGCTCCAAAATCACTGCAGATGGTGTCTGCAACCATGAAATTAAAAGACGCTTGCTCCTTGGAAGAAAAGTTATGACCAACCTGCTGCTGCTGCTGCTGCTAAGATGCTTCAGTCGTGTCTGACTCTGTGCATCCCCATAGATGGCAGCCCACCAGGCTCCCCCATCCCTGGGATTCTCCAGGCAAGAATACTGGAGTGGGTTGTCATTTCCTTCTCCAGTGCATAAAAGTGAAAAGTGAAAGTGAAGTCACTCAGTTGTGTCCAACTCTTTAGCATATTAAAAAGCAGAGAGACATTACTTTACCAACAAAGGTCCATCTAGTCAAAGCTATGAAAAGGCAATGGCAACCCACTCAAGTACTCTTGCCTGGAAAATCCCCTGGTAGGCTGCAGTCCATGGGGTCTCAAAGAGTCTGACATGATTGAGCAACTTCACTTTTACTGGGTCCTATGCCCTAAGGGAATACACATTCTTGAGGTTCTCCGTCAAAGGGAGAGAGAGGAAAGCTGCCTGGGGCTGGGGCAGGAAGAGAACTTTCGGGCAGAGTATTTGAGGTTCACAGCTCCAAAATACAGGCACAAGGAGTGAGGGGAGAGGATGCAAAGGGATCTAATATATAATTCCAGGAGCTCATCCTTTCCAAGCTGTTTGACACAAACAAGTAAAGGGTGTGTTATTTTGAAATGACTTTGAACTATGAATTTACTTTGCACTACATGAACTCTGTATTCTAAGACACCATTCATGGGGCACAGCCCTTTTCTTAGGATAAATAAATTCCTACAAGAAAAATTTCTGGGCCAAAAGGAACACTTTAAATTTTGATACACAGTATCAGGTCCCCTCTCACTAAGCAGGGTATGTCATTTTAGCCAACTGTCCCAATAACAACTTGTTCCCTACAAGTTCACCACATTTGAATATTAGCACTCTTAATTTTGGGGATTTTAGGAAAAATATGGGAAGAATGATTTCTCAACAATATTTTAAAATTTTGCATTTTGGGAATGTGATGGCAAAGTCTTTTTCTATGCTTATTGGCTAAAAGGTCTTTATCTGTGTTTATTTCCTTGTGACTGAATTGTCTGTTCATATCCTTTGTTCTATTTTTCTATTGGAATATGCATCTTTCCTTATTGAATTTGTTAGACCCATTTGTATTGGGGGGTATTTTGCTTCAAACAGTGAAATGCTGTAAGTAGTTTTCCCAGTGTATTGTCAGGGGTTCTTGGATGCATGCAACAGAAAGTTGATGGGCTCGTTTCAGCAGAAAATGAATATTTTGAGAAGATATTTACTAGACCACAGAATCATTTGAAAAGCTAGGAAACTGGTCAGTGAAAATAGAGCAGCACTAGGGGAGACTGGGCAGAGAAACGCCCAAACTAAACTCAGGAACGACCGGTGAGGACTGCCTTCCTGACGCGAGATGCTGAAAGATCCTCTGGCACCCTTGCCCCCACTGTCCCTGGAGGAGTCTTTTCTCTGTCCCTGATTCAGAGTGCCTTGTTGGTGTGCCTCTGTCACAGCCTGCTTCCTAGTTGCCAGGGAGCTGAGAGAGTGAATATGGGGCATCTTCATCTCCTGAGGTGGAAAAAAGGTCCTATGTCTTACCTGGAGTCACACAGTGGAGAATTCCATGAACAAGGAAGTCAGAGGCTAGGCAGAGACACAGAGATAGAAAGCTTGCTGTTTTAACTTTTAACTTGTTCATTAAAGCTCTTAGCTTTACAGATTATTTTCAGGGTGAAAATAATCTGAAAATATCTTCCTTTATGACTTCTGATCTTAACAACTCTGCTCTGACCTTCACCCTGTCCGACTTTCTACCCTCTCCCCGTTGAACCAACCAGGGCTGCAGTTTTCCTTTCAAGGACTTATTGTGCATGTAGCCAGGGCTTTGTAGACTATCCGTTGAGTCCGTAGGCAGCTCTGATGTCCCAGGTCCTCTTCCAGTGTCAGAGACGTCCTTGACCCTGATGTGTGGTCCTGCTCTGGAGGCTAATTATCTTAAGTGGTGGCCTTGTCACCTCCTAAGTTGGGAATCCACCGCCTCTCAAAATGTTTAACATTCTGTCTTTCAGACAGGGGAATTTTTCTGACCTGTTCATCAAATATGTGCTTTCATGGCTAAGGAGTCTCCTAACTCTCCTACTTCTTTAGGTGTATTTTATTACTCAGTTTCATTTGGCCTGGAAAAACATTATGGGACCCTTGACATTGTGATGTCTTGGGATGTCATTTTCATACAGAAAGTCTAAGTTCCTCTCTCCTACTCCAAGGAAGATGGTGTAGTGTGAGGACACTTTGAATACTTTTAACTGGTCTTTGAAGGGCTTAGTCATCGCCTGTCTTCTTGTCTATACTGTTAGAAGCCTGTCTACGCATGTTGGACAGACCAGTAATGCCTAGTCTAGAGGAACTTCTGGAGGATTCTCTGCTCACTCAGGGTACCCTGAGAAAGCTCTCATGCTGGCTCCCTATAAACACCCCTTCCAGACTCAGCAGTGGAAGGAGAGGGAAGAATTAGGAGGTATGAAAATAACAGCCAGGGCCCTCCTTGCAGAGAGAAGCCCTGGCTAGTCATCCTCAGGAGTGGCGCGTGGACCATTGTAGTAGAAACCACGCCTGGAGTCGCTAGAGCCTGGATGTGGGCTGTCCAATGTAGGTGAGCAAGGGGCTTGAAGATCAAAGTCCCTGTGGGGGATGGAAGGAACCTGGCCAAAAAAGGTAGTATCTGGAATGTTCTAAGAGAGGAGGCCAAAAATTGAGTGGCAACTGGCCTCGGACTCAGGGACAGGGCTGCAGCTCCTGAGGACTCAATGGTGAGGACCTAAGACCCCAAGCAGCTCATCACCACAGCACTCAGGCAGACAGAACAAGTTGAAGTCTTGATTTTTAGAATGGGAGAACAAGCTGGGGCCTGAGACAGAGGAATAAAGAGAAGCTAATGAGGGGGAAGTGGTTCAGTGCCTGGCCTGTACAGCCAGCCAGTCTGGGCTCAAATCTCCATTCTGTCACTTAATGCCTGTGTAACTTTGGTCAAGTTACCTAGCCTCTCCGCACTACAGTTTCCTCATCTATAAAATGAGGGAAATAACAATGCCTACCTCATAGGGTTTTTGTGAGAAGCAGGTAGAAAAAGTAAAATGCTTAGAACAGGACTAGCACAGAGTAGGTGTTAAAAATATTAGTTGTTATTGTTCATATTATCTTTACTAGAACTGGCACAAATAAAGCCAAAGAAGCAACAGGGTGGCCCTGATGTGGAATCACCAATGTTTTTCTTATTCTTGTTTCCTATGAATAAGAACAAGATTTGTCACAGACCTGGGATGAGGCTAAGCTTACAGAGGGGAGTCAAGAGGTGGAAAAAAGCTGCAGAGAAAAGGAGCCTGGCAAATTCTTGCAAGTGCAGTTGGCAGTATGGCATTTTCTCCTTTGGTGAACTCTGCACGCAATCACTGTGCCCCCTGGCCCAGACAGCATCTCTGGGGTCCCTGCAAGGCCCTCTGCCATCTTGGAGACTCTGTCATAAGCTGGCTCATCTAAACCCTCATGGTGTGCAGTGGCCACAAGAGACAGCATGCACCTCTGGCCTCACGTAGGCCCTTTTTTGGGGGTAAACCTGGAGTTGGAGGCATTAAAGTATAGATTCTGTTTCACAAGTCATGCCCTTGTGGATCCTTCCCACATACAAGCTGACAAAACAGGGCCTTAAAAAAGAGTTACTGGGGGAGGGGGTTGGGGAAGGAGTGGAAACGGAGGTTGGGGTTAGCAGTTGTAAGCTATTATATACAGGATGGATAAACAACAGGTCCCACAATATGGCACAGGGAACTATATTCAATACCCTATTAATAAACCATAATGGAAAAGAATATATATATATATATATATATATATATATATATATATATATATATATATATATATGTGGGTATGTATTTTGTCAACAAAGGTCCATCTAGTCAAGGCTATGGTTTTTCCAGTGGTCATGTATGGATGTGAGAGTTGGACTGTGAAGAAAGTTGCTGCTGCTGCTGCTAAGTCACTTCAGTTGTGTCCGACCCCATGCGACCCCAGAGACGGCAGCCCACCAGGCTCCCCCGTCCCTGGGATTCTCCAGGCAAGAACACTGGAGTGGATTGCCACGCTAAAGAATTGGTGCTTCTGAACTGTGGTGTGGAGAAGACTCCTGAGAGTCCCTTGGACTGCAAGGAGATCCAACCAGTCCATTCTAAAGGAGATCAGCCCTGGGTATTCTTTGGAAGAAATGATGCTAAAGCTGAAACTCCAGTACTTGGGCCATGTGAAGAGTTGACTCATTGGAAAAGACTCTGATGCTGGGAGAGATTGGGGGCAGGAGGAAAAGGGGATGATAGGGGATGAGATGGCTGGATGGCATCACCAACTCAATGGCCATGAGTTTGAGTGAACTCCGGGAGTTGGTGATGGACAGGGAGGCCTGGTGTGCTGGGATTCATGGGGTCGCAAAGAGTCGGACACGACTGAGCTGAACTGAATATGTATGTAACTGAATCAATTTGCTATGCAGCAGAAATTAACAAAACATTGTAAATCACTTATACTTCAATTGTTTTTTAAAAAAAGTTATTTATAATATACTTGACCCTTGAACAACATGAGTTTGAAATGCATGGGTCTGCTTACAGGCAGATTTTTAAAATAGTAAATATTACAGTACTGCCTGATCTGTGCTTCATCAAATCTGTGGATCAGGAGGAACCATGTACTAGGAGGGCTGTCTGTAATTTCCAGCCCTCGCATGGTTCAAGGGTCGACTGTAATAATAATGGCCACCATGGCTGGAGTGTTCAGCATGTGCAAAGGCACGGTGTTTGGATCGGAGGGCCACATGTCCCAAGGCTCATTTAGGCCTCATTACAATGCTGTGAGGTAAGTCCTAGGATAATTTTACAGAAATGGGCTCAGGAGGGTCAGGTAACTTGCTAAGGCCAAGCAGGCAGCAAATGCTAGAGCCAGAGTTCCAGCTGAAGCAGCTCCATATTCGAGCCTGAGCTTCTAATGAGAAGAAACAAAGAACACTTTGCGGTTGCTCTCCGAAAGGAAATACTGCACTTTTGACAGAAGTGAAATATGTGCTGTTTGCTCCCTTCCTTGGTGAGCTGACACCGACTTGAAACATTTGCTCCCTGCAGCAGCGTCTGTTTTGGTTCTCCAAGGACAAGGGTTCACTCTGTGGAGACTCTCTGTGAGAGGCCAAAGTTCCTTATAGCTTCTGGGATCACAAAACCCTTTTCAACAAAATCCCTCAGGCCCAGCCCCCTAAAAACTATGTAATAAATTTACCATCAAAACAATCTCACTTGGTCCCTCTGAGACCATTATGCTACAAACAAAGGTAACACGATATGCCAATAAATATTTCTCCTGTGAAGTCATTAGGGTTTTTTCTCTCATACACTAAACTGTAGTCTTCAAATTTAATATCATTTCATAGTTCCCCTAAATCATTCACGGATATATGTAAAACATTCAAGTGCTCCACATCCTGCCATTTGAATAAGAATGATTATTAAAGTTTAGGCTGAGTCTAAAATGCAAAAGCATTTTACTGTTTTTATTATTAAAAATGCCGTAATGAAATATTTTTAAATGTTATAGCAATTATCTTTTCATTGCACAAAACTGTACTGTCAACTATGCCACATTAAAATGTTAAATCACTATTTTAATATCAAATTACGGAAAGAGAGAGAGAAACTGCTAAAATTCATCTTCCTGTACACTGTCTTCCCCTGCAGAATTCTAGCACATGTGGATTCTCATGACTGAGAGATACTGTGTCATATAAAGGAAACATCAGGGATTCTGGAGGCCCCAAAGTTGAAATAATGAGGGGTCTAGGAAAGGTGTGATTCTCCAGCATTTTAAGACATTGGGACATTAGAAATGGGATTAACACACACATGCACTATTGTATATAAAATAGATAACCAACAAGGACCTACCGTATAGCACAAAGAAAGTGAAAGTTGCTCAGTCGTGTTGGACTCTTTGCAACCCCATGGACTTTACAATCCATGGAATTCTCCAGGCCAGAATATTGAAGTGGGTAGCTGTTCCCTTCTTCAGGGGATCTTCCCAACCCAGGGATCAAACCTAGGTCTTCCACATTGCAGGCAAATTCTTTATCAGCTGAGCCACCAGGGAAGTTCAGGGAAATTTATGCAATATTCTGTAATAGCCTATATGGGAAAAGGATCTGAAAAAGAACAGATATATGTGTATATACAACTGAATCACTTTGCTGTACATTTGCAACTAACAAACCATGATAAATAAACTACACTACAATAATTTTAAAATAAATAATTAAATACCTCCCCCAAATCAATAAAACATTGGGATAATTGGCTATTTTCCTGGGTTCCCAAACCCAAGCCTGCACAACATCACTGGAAAGTGAGCAGAACCAGAACAGCTGGGCTTGCAAAAATGAGATGATTCACAGAAGCCATTCTGTAGATTGTCTGCTTTGGGAATCAATGCTCTGGTCTCCCCAAGTCCAGCCAGGCCAGCGCTTTGGGCTCTCACCACTGGAGGTAACAGCAGAACGTCAGAGCAGTTCTGACGAGTGATAATGAGGAAGGGGCACAGAGATGAGAGAGACTACACCTGGGCTTCTGCCTGCATGGTTCTCACAATGTTATCTATAAAACTGAGCTACCTGTCTGGATCACACGGAGTGTAAGCATTACGCAGAAGACTTTGACCTGAGACTTTGTCTCTTTAGGTGATTAAAAAACAAAAGAGTATGTTTTTTAATAGATTTCATGAGGAGCTGGTTGTGCGTGACTCTAGTTGGTTACAGGAAACTATTAGATGAGGTCCACACTGGGTCAGTAACTCACTCACTTTTAAGCCCTTGACATTACTTGGTCTTTTTTCTATGCAGTTTTTAAAACTGGTCTTGTTAACCTAAAAACTCATAATCATCTGAATAATGTCAATAGGTTATGTTGTAAACAAACTGCCCCTTAATAGGGAGTCAGAAACTAGTTATCTTATGGGTACTTAGTAAATACTTGACTAATTGATTCATACTGGTATTATTTAACTTAATCCATCAAATCAGCCTTGAGGGATACTACAAATTCAAAGCTTATAACAGAAAAAAAAAAAAAAAAGATTAAAATTGAAGTAATGAAGAAGTAACTCCTACATCTTCTTCCTGCTCCATATTTACATCTTTGTTTAGTTTCTTTGTTTCTTATCTTAGCTTTGACTTCTTGGAAAACAGACAAAGATGAAGGCATGTTTTATGAGGATGTGCTTTGGAAAGTGAAGCTGGCAAAAACGGGTGAGAAAAGCAGGACTGGGCAGAAGGAGAAGTTGAACTGTTGGTGCAGGTGGAACATGATTTCAGCCAATCCTTCTGGGAATCTGAAGGTGGATGGACCCTCAGAGAGGCCCCATACTGAGGCCAGGAAGCCAGGACTTGGTATAACCTCATCAACCAGTCACTGGATGTGGGCTATCCCTTGAGAAAGATACATAACTTGGAGCAAGAAAGCACCTTTCGCCTACGGGCAATTCCTGGAGAGGGAGTCGGCTGTGAATCAACAGCAGGTAAGGAGAAGGGGACAATAGAGGATGAGACGGTTGGACGGCGTCACCGATTTAAAGGACACAAGCAAACTCTGGGTGATGGTGAAGGACAGGGTGGCTTGGTGTGCTGCAGTCCATGGGGTTGCAGAGTCAGACATGACTTGGAGACTGAACAACAAAAACTACAACACTCTAACTGCTGTGGGCTAAGTCCTTGGTCCTGTCCATGGAATTTGGGTAGCACACCACAGTGCCCACTATACTGGGTTACACTACCATGGTAACATAACCATGTAAATTCACCAGTGGGAAGTAAATTCAGTCTCCTCTTAACAAGTTAAATTTTCCTTTTGACTTTCCTCTCTTTGTTATCAGCATCACCATTTTTCCTTACCCAAGGTAGCAGAAAAGAAATCTGAAGATTCTAAAAATTGCCTTGGGCGATTTTTAACAGTCTGTCACATTTAATTTCCAGCATATTTATCCTTTTAAACAATTTTAAATAATTCACTACAAAGTGAAATCTGGCATAAGTCCTATCTGTCTTTTACTCCCTGAATTACGGAAGAAGCCAACACAACAGATTTCTAGGCAGTTTCCAGGGCTTGGGTTGGGGACTGGTGGTATAACTAAGGAATGAGGAAGGGGGCTGTCTCTTCTTCCTAATTTAGAGAAGAAAGCTTGAGTCAGTGGTCAGGCAAATAAATACTCCAATATTCTCTGGGAGTCCTACTCTGTTTATAAGAATGCAAATGAATAACCTTGACAAAGAATGTTATTTCATGTAAAAAAATTTTTCCACATGAGCTGTTTTCAGATATTGAGATTTTTAAAAATCTGAGAAGTAGTTGTGGGTACAACCTCACCTTCCACTAATATAACTACACTGTCAAAGACCTAGCTGCCACTCCAAACACTGTCCTCCAAGTACTTGCAGAGTAACACAGAGGATATTAAATTATCATGTAATTAAATTAAATTATCACTTTGCAATCCCACCAATAAGGCTGAGACGGCACTTCTGTTATGAAACCTTGCTTGCAAATCCTTTTACTCTGAGATGAAAACTCCTTCCTGGCAGAAGCAATTTCAGTCCAAAGGTGAAGTTGTGGATTACATGATTATACCCAGAAGATTCTAAGGACAAAAAATAAAATTTGCTTTTTCTTAAGATTTATGATTTTTGGTTTTTGAATAATTTAACTTGTCCAAAACAAGGATCTATATGTTACCTATTGATGATTTCATATTCTAAATAGAAAGCTTCTTTTTCAAATCTTCAGAACACTTAATTCTATTGAGTAGTAAAGTGGGATATTTTAATGTTAAGAACTTTTGGATATGCAAAGAAAACATCTATTCCTGAATAACGGACCAGAAACCAGTGCTGATGGTTTGAAGCAAGAACTGTGGGAGGAATGAAAGTCTGTCATCTCCACACCTCCTGTATGCACAGCCCTTACAAGATACTATAACGACAAGCACAGTGTAGGAAAAACACAATCTCAGATTTCTAATAATATAAAAAGGAAAACAGGGCAGGAAAACCCTTGGGGTTCAGTTTTCCTCTTTAAGCCCATGAGGTTTCTTAAGCAAGGTTTCCCATTGGGTGCATGGGAAAGATGAGGTTCCTCTAAGAACCACCTTAAAGCCTCTAGAGGGGTCCACAAGGAGCCGTGCAGCTGACACTAGGTGCCCCCAGTACGGTTTAGGTGTGTGTGCTTGTGCCTATACAGGTGATTGAAGATTCTCAGTGCAGGAATGCCTTGTTATGAACAAGCCATATACAAGCACCCTACAGAATGGCTTCATCTATCCTCCTTATCCTTTAGACTCTCCTTGGCATCTATCTGGGAGGCTGATGCAAGTGGCAATGGATGGATGCATGTTGGCATAGTGCATAGTGGTCCCATGAAGTGAATACTCAGAGACAGGGGATGATACGCCAACATCCCTGGACCCAACTGTTTTCCCTCAGGGATGTTTTGGAAAGGTCATCTAAACAAGGGTCTACTGAAATTCTTAGACTTGAACCTGCTTCAGAATCACCCAAAAGGTTTGTTAAAACAGATTCCTGGGCCCCATACCCAGAGTCTCTGATTCAGCACATCTTGGGTAAAGTCTGAAAAATGTGCATTTCCAACAGATACTCAGGTGATGCTGATGCTGCTGGTCTAGGCATCCTACTCTAAGAGCTCATAGTGTAAAGAAAAGTCTCTACTGTCCTGTTCTAGGGACTTCTAATTCATTGCTGGACCTGGTGGTGAGGATGACTGCCAAGCGGAGGAAAGTGAATGTCTTAGGTAACGATTCTAATCCCTGAGATGAGCCACAGACCTGAGGTGGGAGCAGAAAGTGTGGAAGAAGTCTGTACGAGAACCTTGGGAAGTGAGACAAAAAGCCCATTTGCTTTTCTGCTCCTTTGTGGAGGATAAAGCACAGTTGTATCACTATACCTCTTGTCATTGATACAAGGGTTCTGTCTGCACGGAGAGGCGTTCCTGTCCCCTTGGGGAACTGCCCTACCCACTCTCCAAGCGTATATTTCTGGTAGGCTTAAAATCAGAGCATTATACCCCAGGGCCACAGGGATGCGTGACCTTTCCTTGGCAAATATTCCTTTGGAACATGACAAGAGCCTAGCCAGTCAGAGTTCTTCCTTGGGAATTCATTAAGTTTACTGCTGAAGAAAGTAATTCATTCATTTTTGGTCACAAAGCTGTAAGAATGTGTCCGAGAGCTGCTGTCAGCCATACCCCGCACAGTGTAGAACATGCAAGAGAATGAAGAAGACAAAAGCCAAAAAGACGGAGCAGGAGAGAGCCATGGCAGCAACAAGTCTCTGCCTCTAGACACTAAGGACTCAGAGCTATGTGGGTTCTGCAACAATTTCCTCAGTTCTGCGGTCTCTATCAGTATCTTTCTAACTTCCATGCTTCTCTCATTTCTCCACTCACCCCTGCTTGCTTGCTTCAAGTAATTTTAGTTGTGTTTCTGTCACTTGTAAAGAATCCTGACTACCACCCCTCTTATAATCAAACCACCACAGACAGAGGTAGAAGAAAGAAGCCTTGGAAGGGCATTGGTCGCGGGATGCTCACATGTGCTGTCAGGCTCTTGTAGCTGCAAGAAACAGCTGCACTCAGATCTCCCTGAGTACAAGGACATATATGTGGAGATGGGAAGTGAAAAGCCACCATAACAAGGAGACAGGTCAGGGCCAGCTACTCTCTAGGGGTCTCTCTCCTGGTCTCCCCTCCATGTCAACTCTGCTTCTCAGAGTGTCTGTTCCATTCTCCACTTGCTCCTCTCTGATCAATACTCTCCCACTTTTCAGTCCAAATCCCAGGAGACCAGCTACTGACATGGCTGTTCCTACTGGGCAGAGCCCCTTATTCGAGGTCGCTGGTGGGTGAGGCACCATCTCTGGTCCCATCAGGGTGTCCTCTGAACAACAATAACCAAACCTGGGGAATTCAGGATGAAGCAGACACTCCATTGTGCCCGTTGTAGGAGAAGTCTTCCAGAACACCAAGAATGAAGAGTCATAATATGAAAAATCAAACACTAAATCAACATTTGCATGATATATGTATACATATAGCTGGTTCACTTCATTGTACAGCAGAAACTAACACAACATTGCAAAGCAATTATACTTCAATTAAAAAAAAAAACTCAAAAAACTAATTGTACCAGGAAACCAAAAGTATACCAGAGAGGTGGGTATGACACAGAGCAAGGACTTGATGAAGTGATCGGCGCTAGAGCCAGGTGCATTAGGTCCCAGAAAAAACGGTAAGCCCAGGGTGAGTGCTTTCCAGATCAGAAGTATGAGGCCTCTCACAGCCCCAGCAAAGCCACGGCCTCTGCTTGGCTTGCATCCCACTACCGACTGGGGGAAACTAGGGATGGTCCCACATTGCCTACTATTTCCATCATCTCTCAAAGACAGGTCACACACTGAGAGCTCACGCAGACCGAGGATGGGGTTCTCGAAAGGGACTCTGGGCTAGTTTCTTAGCTTCCGAAGCCTCTGTTTCCTCATCTAAAGATGGCATTATCTGCTTTCATAGGATTATTGTGAACAGCAAATTAGACAACGCCTGTGAAACACTTAGCCCAGCTCCAGGCACAAAGCATTCATTGAGTACCAGCTATCATTGCTACATCATCATCGTCATCATCATCATCATTATCCTCATTTTCATTAGGATACTTTGAAGGTGAGTGAGTGCAATGTGACTCCCGGGATACATCTGTGAACAAAGCTTATCTCTTGACCTGTTTGCTGATCCTAGTAATTTCTCTAACAAACACTCCCCACTTACAGATGAAATTAAAATCAGAATGTATTTTAATTGGACAGCTATGTGTGCAAAGTGAACACTATACTATTTAGAAGGTCTTTATTTTTAAAAAAGAAAGAGAGGAAGGAAGAAAGAAAGAAAGCAGGGAGGACAAGAAGAAGGAAATAAAATTGCTTGTAAAAGTCCTCTTTCACTTGTAAGATTTTATACTTAATTATAAAGAGACGCCAACTGCTACCTGAGGTTTCAATGCAGCACCAACTACCAAAAAAAAAAAAAAAAGCCAGAAGAGATATCTCAAATCATTTCACTCTGTAATACAGAACATCTGGGTGTATTTACCTAGTATAAAATCATTCATTTGGTCTGACATGCCCCTAGTATTACCAACAGTTTACTTGAAAAAGATATGAAAAGGTTGGGAGGGTGTGGTTTAAATATAATCTGCAATTTTAAAATTTAACTTTACATATTGCCATGCTGTTCCATTATATATGCAGGAAAGGGAAGAGCAGTATTCTTCAGGCTTGAAAAAAATTAATCCATGTTTCTTGGCATGAAAAACCAATGTTATGTTTAAAATATACATGTATAATGTGAGACATATTATCTAATAAAAATTATGCAATCTAGCTTGTTCACTTTGTAACACATAATAACTGGGAGTTGATCAAAGAAAACTACTTCCATTTTTATTACTACATTGTTCCTATTTTTATGAACAAAATTTAAAATGCATGATAAAAATCCAATATACAGTAATTGAAACATACAGTCTGACCTCACATTGCTCTGATAAATCTGTTCATTTCTGGCCATTTTCAGTGTTGCTATAGTGAACAGTGTTGACAAGTGGATGAAAAAAAGCTTACAAATGGAATTCTGATCATAGATAAGACTGAACATAAACTATCTCCCCACATTTCTGCATGTTGGGAGGCCCGGTGTGTGCCACAGATGGCCATCTCCCAATAATACATAAAACATTTCTTGCTGGAGCTCGGCTCACACTGTTGAATTCACAGGTCATTTGAACAGAACAATAATTCAATTCACTTAATAATGACCTCACTGGGAACAAACACAGACACAGGATGATGCTGTTAGAAGAACAAAATCGGACTAGAGTTTAAAAAATGAAATTCTTAAAAAGCCGCCATGCTCTCTTGTCAAAATAGCACTTAAATGTATTCAGTGTTTGGCGGCCAGGCAGGCTCACTGGGTTAATTTTAGTCTCTGGAATTTTGCTGCAGCGTCTCTGTGCCATGTTTTGTCTATGTTCAGGCTGGTGGCTTTCCTGGGAAGGTCAGTGGTGACCACTGAAACCCCTATTGGCTTATTGGCTGAGCTCATTGATGAAGAAGCCTTGAGTATATCATCTTTTTCTTCTCAAATGGCTGAGATGGCAGCCAATGAAGAATGACTGCAGAAAGTTTCAGAAGGGCACGTGGGAATCATTTAACCAAACCAATAAAATCAGCTATTTATGTAAGTAACAGTTATTATAACCTTAACTATCCAGGCCATATTTCTCTGAAATAATTTTTAGGTTTAGGGCTGATTTTATTTCTAGTTTATAAGATGTAAAATCCTGGATTTCTGGCTTTGGAAGAAATGAATGGACTCAGGAGAAATCAGAATCTAGAGTGACCTCCTTCTAGCATCTAGTTGCTTGCTAACAAGATAGTATGTATTGATTCCACTAGTATTCACAAGATCAGGTCTCTCCTCCTCAGAAATTTTAGCCATGATATTTCATCTCTATACTGTAAAACCAAGACCAAGTGCTACTGAAATCAGGCCCTTTACTGTCGTAGTTTTAACTATTAATACCATGCTCTCCTTTGTCATTCACACATATTATAAAAGCATACAACAAACAGCAAGGGCTTTAACTATGTTTTTGCTTGATACATTAAAATGATTTTTAACTTTTAAGATCCAAATTACAAACTTGCAGAATTAGAGGGATTTTTTTAAGGCAGCTAATGAGGATACAGTTTATTCAAATTATTACTATTATAATGGGCAGAGGAGCCTGGCAGACTATAGTCCATGCTAAGTTGGACACAACTTAGCAACTAAACCACCACCACCAATATTGGAGAACAGGGAGAAAATTTTGTAGGATTTCCATCAACAATCCTCTCATTGTTTAGTTTAGTTTTATAGTTTAATTATTTTATTCTTTATCCCCCACCCACACCATCTATCCGAGCAGACTGGAAAAAACTAAATCTACTTTCTTACAGAGTAGGGCCTTTATGCTTGGGAAACATTTTTTATAGGAACTAACCCATTAACTTATTTTTGTACCTGCCTCATCAATATCAGCTGGGAATACCCTGTAATCATGGCAATTTATTAACCTGGCTGTAAAAGCAGGAGAAAGAACACTCATGCTATTTTCCCATGAAAATGATGACTAGAGGAAGGTGTGTTTCAGGGGTATCGTAGTACGGGGTGGAGGGGAGGAAAGAAGAGTTAAAGAAACAGAGCACATTTCCAACTACACATGCATAAGCTTCTAAAGCTTAAAGAGGCATCTATAATCCAAACAAGACATCTCTTTTCCTTCCTCATCTCCCTCTCCCTCCATTTACTGACACTTCTCCCAGAAGACACAGTTCTTGCCTCTAAAAGAACTTACTGTGTGAAGGAAAGAAAACACAGACAGTAAATAAATAAGTGGCAGCTGGTAATTTAGGGAACACGTTGGCATTATAGGCGTTCAGAGAAATAGCCATCGGGAAAGGCTTCTTGCAGGAATTGCTAGGCATGTGTGCGCATCCTGCTCCCATGACATGTATTAATGATAGGTTGTCTATAAATTCCCAGTGAGACAGAAGGGAGTTTCCCTTCTTTTCCCACCCCAGAGGGCTCCTTTCTCCTACTATCTCCTGAGAGGCAGGAAGTCCTTCTGAGGCCACATCCACCATCTCAGTAGCAAAGCTCAGCTCCCCAGCTTACCTGGAGGTAACAGGCAACAACTCAGCTCCCCAGCTTACCTGAGGGCCAGCAGGGCTTTCAGAGACCGAGTATGATGCTGAAGCATCTCTGTACCTTCCACTCAAGGGAAAGCGAGGAGGATGGAGCACAGGAAGCTACCCTCCTCTCTGGGCTTAGGCACTCTGAAAGGGGGAGTGGTAAGGAGGAAAAGTCCAGTGAATGCTGCTAATAATCACAATAGTAACATGTGCCCAGCATTTACTGTGCATGGAACTGTTCAAAGCAACTGACATGGGTCATTAACCCAAGTGATCCTCACGACAGCCCCGTGAGGAAGTCCTATTAATATTCCCATTTTACAGATGAGGTACAGAAAAGCTAAAGAACTTGCCTAAGATCACACAGCTACTTAACTGGCGTCGTTTGGACTGGAGCCCAGTCTCAGCTAGACTCCAGCACCTCTGCTCCTAACATGGCTCGCAATTCAGGCTGCACTTGGAGAATTGTTAAACGGTATTGATACCTGGGCCTGCATCCCAGAAATATGGATTTAATTTATCTGTAGTGGGGCCCAGGGCAGGAGGACTCTGGAATTTCCCCAGGTGACGCTAATGTGCAGCCAGGATCGCCAGCCATGATATTCCTCCTCCCGCCCTCCTGCTTTCTCAGTATCTCTGCACCTCTCCCCTCCTCCCTGTCACTCAGAAGGTTCTGTCTTGATCCCTTTATCTTCCCACACAAAACGGCCCTTGAGATGGTTTGAAAATGTGTCCATGAATTCTCTGACATTCCTTCCTTCAAAAGGTAGAACCTGAACCCCGTCCCTTAAATGCAGGCCAAATGTAGAGACTGGCTTCTAATGAATGGAATTTGGTGGAAGTGATGGTCTGTGGCTTCCAAGACCAGGTCCTAAAAGATACTGCAACTTCTTTCTTGTCCTCCCTTGTAGATCGTAGAGTGCTCACTCTGGGGAAAACCAGCTGCTCCACCACAAGAACACTCAAACAGCCCCATGGAGCAGACCTAATGGCAAGAAACTGTGGATTCCTGCCAATGGGCAATGAAAAACTGAGGCCTTCTGAAGCACACAACTCTTCAGTGAGTGAAACTGGGAGTGAATCTTCCGACCCCTCAAATGAACCCTCAAAATGACTGCAGCCCCAGCTGACATCTTGAATGCCGCCTCATGAGAGACCCTGTGCTGGAACCATCGTGCTAAATTGCTTCCAGATTCCTGACTCTCAGAAGGTGAGATAATACATGTTCGTTGCTTTGTGCTGATAAACTGTAGGGTGGTTTGTTATGCAGCAAGAGATAACCAATACAGGCATCTCCCTCCCCACTCCACGCCACTCCCTCCCAACCTTGACTTGGAGCAGGGGAAGTTGCCAGGGCTGCAACAGAAAAGTGTCTGACATCCCAAGGCGGAATTCTGAATGTCTTTACCATAGAAACGTAGCTGTATGCATATTTATATATGTACATATATGTATGTAAATACATAGGAAAAGTCTGGAAGAGACGAGCCATACTATTAACAGTGTTAGAGGCGGAGATAAGCGAGGAGTGGGGCTGGAGAAGAGAGCCGAGGGGAATTTTCCTTCCTTCCTTGTCAGCTGCTGTGTTATTTGGATATTTTACACCAAGAATGTGTATATGCATCAGCTGGGTAATTAAACATATTTTTCCTACATAAAAGCAGGGGAAGTTTTTTTTAAAAAAAAAAAAAAAAAAAGAAGTGCAATAATACCTGAGGATGGGTTCTGTTGGCAGTCGAGTAATTAAGAAAATAGTTCTTCAAGTACATTATGGTTAGGAAGTGTTGATCTTCGCAGCCTTTTCTGACTGCCTTAGCACCAGGTAGAACACTGGATCCTAGGCACTGTGGTGATGAAGAATTAAGAACAGCTGGGCTTAGAGCCTTGATGCTCATGTGTTTTCGATTCCAGGCTCTGACACTTACCAGCTTGGCAAGTCATGCATCTATTCTGGACCCATTCTTTCCTATCTGTAAAGTTGGGAAAATAAAAGGGGCCTGAAACAGTAAATGATCCAAAGGCAGCACTCATTGAATTGTAGCTATCATCCTATGGAAAAAATATTTTTCTAATTTCAAACACATAATGGGGATTATGACATGAAAATAAACTGAAAAGCAAAAGTGTTAGTTATTCAACTGTTTCCCACTCTATCCTACCCTGTACACAGACATTAGAGGTTTGCACATGGGGAGCCAACCTGTAGACCTCAGAAGTGAAAACGGTGTTTTGTTTGACCCACATAGTGTTGTTGAAAACAGTGAATTTTTTGCCTGCATTTAATTTTGGAAGATGGATTTCAAGGGCTTCCCAGGTGGTCTAATGGTTAAGGCCTTCCACTACATGGGGCAGAGGTTCAATGTCTGGCTGGGGAACTAAGACATGCCAGTGGTGCAGCAAAAATATATGTATAAATAAATAAATAAACATGGTGTTGGTGGTTTAGTTGCTAAGTTATGACTGACTCTTGTGATCCTGTGGACTGTAGCCCACTAGGCTCCTCTGTCTATGGGATTCTCCAGGCAAGAATACTGGAATGGGTTGCCTTTTCCTTCTCCAGGGCATCTTCCTGACCCAAGGATCTAACCCGAGTCTCCTGCATTGCAGGTGAATTCTTTACCACTGAGCCACCAGGAAAACCCACATAGATATATACATATACATTTCAGGTTGCTGTTAAAAAACTGATACATCTGCCTTTCTCAGGCCAGTTGGCTGGCACTGAGTCACGGATTTCTCTTTAGTCAGGATAAGTGTTCTCCAGAAGGTCACAATTCCTCCATGGACTGGCCTGTGTTACACATTGGGGTGACCCCACCCCCCAACCCCGCCCCTGCAGGCTCTGAGTTTGCATCACTGAAACTTGGGATGTTTACTTCAATGCAACGAGAGTGTTATTGGGGTAGGATGATCACATGTTTCTATAATTATAAAAACTGCCTCAGCGTGCCTGCAATGTAGAGATCCCAGAAATGAAGGCCATCTCTCTCTGTTTACTTTTTAATGAACTGAAGAAAAGGAATGTAGAGCTCTCTAAAATGTTTCTATGAGGAGATGAAGAGCTGCTATTTATAATCTACTATGCTTCTGCAATGAGCTGATATTTATTTATAAGAAGGACCTCAGTCTCTCAAACACCATGGAGTTGCATGGCATCATAGCCCATCTATTTATGTCATCTTTTCCATTTGACCAAGTAGGCTGGGATTCTTTCCCTCTGCACATGCTCAAATCCTACAAGAGGAAGAAAAAGCTGAACCACGACCCTTGCCTTTGATATATGGAGATGCTTATCAACTTTGGTGATATTGAGTTCTTTTTTAATATCATGGAGTCACTTGTGAATCAATACCTGTCCCATACTTGCTTAATAAATGCTTCTGTCTGACCGTTATTAAAAACAAACAATAAAATCAGTCCTATTTCCTTTACTCTGCTTGAAGATCTCTCCATGGCAAAATTATTCCATAATTAACAAAAGCAAAATGTGAATTTGTGGTAAAAAGAATCTTTCATTTGCTAGTTAATTTTCTTAGCCTAAATCATTTCCCCCCAAGTTTTCTTTCAGAGATTCCGTTGTGGTTCAGTGGTAAAGAATCTGCCTGCCAATGCAGGAGACACGGGTTCAGTCCCTGGTCTGGGAAGATCCCCTATGCGGCGGAGCAACCAAGTGCATCCGCCATGACTCCTGAGCCCTTGCTCTAGAGGCCATGCTCTGCACACAGCAAGAAAAGCCTCCACAAGGCGACGCTTGCACACTGCAACTAGAGAGTAGCCTCCACTCACTACAAGAGAAAAGCCTGCACCGCAACAAAGACCCACCAGAGCCAAAAGGAAAGACAGACATTTATAAAAAACAAAGGAGAAAAGACTGTTAAAAAAAAAAAAAAGAAAACTTGCAAACATGCAAAAAAGTTGGAAGAATGGCAGTCAATACCTATATACTTACCATCTAGATTCTGCAATTTACATTTGCTATACTTACCACATAGTCAATCTATCAATTCATGTTCATTTCTTTTAAAAAAAAAAATTCATTTTTTTGCTGCACTGGGTCTTCCTGGCTTTTGCATGGGCTTTCTCTAGTTGCAGTGAGTGGAGGCTACTCTCTAGTTGTGCTGTGTGGGCCTCTCATTATGGAGGCTTCTCTTGTTGCAGAGCACATGCTCTAGGTGTGTGGGTTTCAGGATTTGTGGCACACAAGCCCAGTTGCTCTGCGGCATGTGGAACTATCTGGACTGAGGATCAAACCATTGACAGGCAGATTCTTATCCCTGGGTCACCAGGGAAATCCTCATCTTCATTTCTTGATACCTTGATACCTTTCAAATTAACTTACAGACATCAGTACATTTTACCCCTAAACACTTCCGCATGCATATCATTAGAGTCCAGTATTTGTTTACGGGTTTTAAAAACATGTTTTTAGTGTGGTAACATATCCATAACACCTATCATTTGAATCATATGTAAGTATACAGTATGTTCACCTTAGCGTGTAAATCATCACCGCATCCATCTCCAGAAGTTTTCATTTTCCCCAACTGTAACTCTACCCATTAGACACTGAAGCCCCACTATCCCCTCCCACCAGCCCCTGCAACCACCATTCTACTTTCTGTCTCTGGGAATTTAACTATTGAAGGTACCCATGTAAGTGGAATCATATACTATTTGTCTTTCTGTGACTGGCTTATTTCACTTAGTATAATGTCTTTGAAGTTCACCCATATGGCAGCATGCATCAGAATGTAATTCCTGCTGCTGCTACTGCTTCTGCTAAGTCATGTCAGCCATGTCCAACTCTGTGCGACCCCATAGACAGCAGCTCATCAGGCTCCTGTCCCTGGGATTCTCCAGGCAAGAACACTGGAGTGGGTTGCCATTTCCTTCTCCAGTGCATGAAAGTGAAAAGTGAAAGTGAAGTCGCTCAGTCATGTCTGACTCTTCGCAACCCCATGGACTGTAGCCTACCAGGCTCCTCCGTCCGTCATTTCCCAGGCAAGAGTACTGGAGTGGGTTGCCATTGCTTTCTCCGTAATTCCTGCTACAGGGTGAATAATGTATTTTGTTGTATGTACACAGCACATTTTGTTTATTGATTTATCTATCAGTGGGCATTTGGTTGCTTCCACCTTTTGCCTATTGTGAATAATGATGCTATGAGCATGAATGTACAGATATCTAATTCCCTGCTTTCATTTCTTTTAGGAATATTCACAGAAGTAGAATTGCCAGGTCATATGGTAACTGTGTTTAATTTTTTGAGGACTCTATGGTTTCTTTTTTATAAAAAATTTGTACACAGTGAAATGCACAGGTCTTAATGTACCATTTAATGGGTTGCAACAAATGCATACTCTAGTGGATATGTTTTGCTTCTCTTTTAGGCCCTCCAAATATGTAAGAAATTTTCACTTAGAACGCTGCCACTTGCTTTGGCCAAAATCCTAATGGAAAGTGTATGAGCTTGGATGACATCAGGTGTCTAGTTTCAGGATCTACTGACCTTTTACCTGTTCACAGATTTTAAAGGAACTCACAGTCTTGAAAACAGGAATTTGCAAAAAATTATCTCCATCTTCTACTACTGACTATAAACACTTTACCCTTTGTGAGCAGTAAGTACAATAGTTTCAAAAAGGGATTTTTTAAAAAACAGATGAATGCATGGCATGCTCATTTTTTTTAGCTTCTGCCCATCACCAGGGGTGAGATGATCTTCCCCTGCATCTCTCATGCATTTTCCAGAGTCTATAATGAGGCTCTTTCTAAAAATTCTAAGCAGGCAGTAAGCAAAGTTTATCTTGCACATCAAGAATTTACATTATTGAAAATGAAAACAACAACAGCCATAGCCTGTTTTTGGAATCTGATTGGTAAAAAGTGATAGTAGTCTCTTTGTGAAGGCTGCGGAGAAACAGGCATTCTCCGATACTGTAGATGGCATTAAACGGTAGGCCAGTTTGCTAAAGTCTGTTAATATTTTTAATATAGCTTTTGCCAACTCCAGGAATTTCACTTCTAGGAATTTTTCTTACAGAAGTGCTTATACAAGTGCACCAAGATATACGTGTACACTGTTGTTCATTGCCACATGGCTTATAGTAGCAAAAAATTGGAAAGAACCCAAATATCAGTCAGTAGCTAACTGCTAAAAATAAATCCTAATTTACCCACATTTAACTGGTGTAACTTGCTTTACCAGTTTGGACACAAATAAGGTTACATCTTTTTTATTTTTTTCAAATTACATTAGACCCAAATATCTATGTGCCAGATTAGTGCCAGAGGAAGTCCACTGCCTGTCTTCCTTCTTAAGGCCTGTTCCCTCCTGTGAATTATCCAGCCACCCTGGGGCTTTACTTCTTGCAAAGTGGCCAGTCCTGCTTCTAAATGCCTCATGGAGAGAGAACTAGGGAATCTGATTAGTTTATTAGAAGCCTTATTTTCAGCGTCTGTTGCTTCTGTTTGCCATAACATGGCTGATGAAAGCTGTAAAAGTAATAAATAGGGTTGAGCGTTGTAAAATGAAGAATAAAAAAAGGTTTGATTGAAACTTTGTTTTGAAAAATTTAAAGATTATCTTATCTTTAAATATGATTTATCTTTGAAGATATACATATCACAATTCAAATTGCAACAATGCTCTAATTTTTAGAATAAACAAAGGATGAATCAAGTGTTGATTTACTGAAGGGAATAATTTTTCTAGCAAAATTATGTGATAGCAAATTTTGACACCCTTCACTTCACACTGACTTTTATAGCAGAATCATACAAAGGTCATTTTGAAAAAAGATGTGAGGGCTTCATCAGTTTTCCCGAGAGCCTATCTTAATCCTTTGATATTCAAATAATTTTCCTTTTGAAGAATTTATCCTCTTATCATCCTTGTTGTTTTTCTCATCTTTAATTGTTAACCGGTCCAACACTGCCGGATACTCATTTGGCTATGGAACAGTTCTCCAGAATCACTTTCAATGACTTCATAAAATCCTGCATCTTTTGCAAGATTAGCAATTTTACATAGCAACTGAAATGCATTTTATTTACATTGTATTGTTGGATGTTTACAACATCTACAATCAGCAAAATTGACTGGCTGAGTGGGAATAAATGCTGGTATTAAATTGGGAGGGCTATTTGAGTGGGGACTAATTTAGTAAGTGGCCAGTTCATTAGTGGATATCTTCCTGTTATGACCAATTTCTGCTTTCCTACACAACTTATCCACTATAGGGATTCAGATAATGGTAATGAATAGTTGGATCACAAGAAACTTGTACTATGCAGCTCTAAGTAAGAATGAAGTGTGTGTTGACATGGAGGAATGTTCACAATGCATTGTTAAGTGAAAAAAGCAAGCACCAAAAGTCAATGAACTGTGTAACCGTTTCTATGAAATAACAATAAATGTTAGTATATGCAATAAAAACATAACTAAATAAAAACAAAATAACAATAAATGTTAGTATATGTGTCAAAAACATAACTAAATAAAAACAACCTGGAAGAATATAGTCCAAAATATTAGCAATTGTTTTCCAATAGGTATGTGGAAAATGGAGAAAGCCATCTAGGGAGCCTTATTTTTAATGAGTACTTATTACACTTTCAAAAAAAATTAAAGATATTTTATACTAGTATAGTTGAGATAGGGCCAGAATAAAAAAAAAGGGAAAAAGAAATGGGCTGTTATTACCTTAGTGTCCAAACTGGGTTTTCCTAGCAAGAACTTCTATAGACCTGTTTTGAAAGTGCATAATAGGATTCTTCAATATGAACTTGTTTTGTTATAAAGACCCCCGAACTCTTTCTGAAAATAACCAAACCACAAACATTGGCTGAGAATCTGTTATTTTCAAGGTACTGTGTTACATTTAGTGCCCAGAGGGATACAAGGACCTATGAGACTGCTGGAACCTGTCCTCAGAAAGCTCACAGTCTAGTTGAAAGGTGAGAAGCTGCTCAGTGAATGAGGCTGGCAACAACACTTGGTCATCAGTGTTGGTCTGAGCAACAGCATGCATAGGACGGGACGACTGAGAAACTGGCGCTCTGACTTCTGAGTCTTTGCTTCTACTTTGGTTTCAGTGGGTCAGATACTAGATGAGAGTGTAAGATATTATACTGACTGTAAGGTATTAACTTTTAGAGAATAATGCAACCCTTCACCTCCATGGGAAGGGAAATTCACAGATTGATCCAAAGTTTATTTAGAGCTCCATCAAAATATTGTGAGAGCTTCAGGGGTGCATCTGATGGGGATACTAATGAAGTGAGATGGTAAACAATGGATATGTATTTTGTTTCCATCTTCTGCCCTATTTTATGAATGAGGAACTTAAGACTGACTCAGGGGTACACTGCTGCTAAGACAGAATCAGGATTTGAACCCAGCACTATGACAATTGAGCTGGCACTCTTAAGTTTTCTGACCCACTCCTTCCTCATTGCAGGCTAACCGTCACCTGGAAGGAAGAAATGTTCAGCATGGTGCTAATTGATGTGTATATTTACTGTGAAGTATTACCCCAGGAGAAAAGAGGCAACCAGCTGCATGAATGGAATTTGGAGAAAGGTAATACCTCCTGGCAAACAACAGCAAGATCCATGAAATCTCTGTAGTCTTCCTGGATAAGAGTTTGCCAAGATTTCTGTAGACTCGGTCTTCCTTTGCACTCCTGGAAATAACCTCTTTAGGGCAGAGTTGAAGCACAAAACACAGTGGCACTTTCTCTTCTGCCTGTATTCTACCTAAGCAGTGGATAATTAGAAGTGCTTTGGGTTCTGAATTCAGCTGAAACAAAAAACACTTTAATAGTTGCCATTAAGATACCTGAATTACAGACTCACTTTGTATGGCATCTTCAGTATCTAGAATGAAAGTGCTTTCTGTGTGTTATATAACATAACCTAGAGTGATTAGCGTAGTGCCATGCTAGTTACCACTTAATTATACCAACCCATTCTGTAGAACACTTTGAAATACAAGGCAAGTACAACTGTCATTAGATTTTTAAAGTGAAGTGTTAGTCGCTCAGGTGTGTCCAGCTCTTTGCGACCCCATGAACCTCACCAGGCTCCTCTGTCCATGGGATTTTCCAGGCAAGAATATGGGAGTGGGTAGTCATTCCCTTCTCCGGGGGATCTTCCAAACCCAGGGATTAAACCCAGGTCTCCTGCTTTGCAGGCAGATTATTTACTGTCTGAGCCACCAGGGAAGCCCCTAATCATTCGAGTTTAGGTTGGATTTATGACCCATTCTGGAAGAGTTAAAGAACCTTTAAATAGCGTATATTTTTAAAAGAAAAAAAAAATCACTTAACCTTTTAGGCAAAGTGTATTATGTATTAGCTTGCAAAATTGTATCATAGAAGAACCAAATATAAGGAAAAAAGGTTTCAGTTCACTACTGTGGTCATTATGAAATTAAAGACAAATTATTTAGGTCACTTTTCTTGTTGCAGAGTGAAAACAAACTGCTTCTTACACCCACTCTTGGGACAGTACATGAAATGCAAAAGTACCCCTTTTATGGAAAATGCCCGGGAGTCATCTCCTTGAAAAATTTCTAAAAAATGTTCTCGACATCCTGAACAACAGGAAAATAACTTGTGGATAATGAGCTACACATTCTTTCTCTCCTTCTTTCCCTTCTTTATCTCTGAGAATGTAAGGACTTGGCATTAAACATTGCAATGACTTATTGACAACCTCAAAGTTCTATAAAAAAATAAGTTGCAGATTTGCTGAGAGAAGCATCAGAATCTGAAACATGACTGTCTCAGAGCAATTCACTTTATTAGTGAGTGGGCCCAGCTATCCACCTGGTAGTCACAGCTTAAGCAAGTTCTTTGGTTCTCTTTATTGGTTACATCTGCAATAAATACTGCCAAAAGATAATAGCTTTGTTTCTTTGTGAAAAATGTCTCTGAAAAGAAAGTCAACTGCTAGTGTAGTGCTGAAAAGTGAGGGCATTTATTAATTGGCATGATTAGATTTAGATAATTCCATGATTATATTTATATTTAGATTATGTTAAAAATTAGATGCATGACATTGAAGGCCTCTTGCTCCTGTTGTTACTGCTGCTAAGTCGCTTCAGTCGTGTCCGACTCTGTGCGACCCCATAGACGGCAGCCCACCAGGCTCCCCTGTCCTTGGGATTCTCCAGGCAAGAACACTGGAGTGGGTTGGAAGTCCTCTTAGTATACTTTTATTTTTTTAAATTTAATTGTAGTATAGTTGATTTACAATGTTCAGGTATATAGCGAAGTGTTTCAGTTATATATATATATGTATATATAAGGCTTCCCTGGTGGCTCAGACAGTAAAGCGTCTGTCTGCAATGCGCAAGACCCCGGTTCAATCCCTGGGTCGGGAAGATCCCCTAGAGAAGGAAATGGCAACCCACTCCAGTATTCTTGCCTGGAGAATTCCATGGACAGAGAAGCCTGCTGCAGGCTACAGTCCATGGGTTGCAAAGAGTCAGACATAACTGATCAACTTCACTTTCTTTCATATATACTGTGCTTAGTATACATATATGTAAAATCAGTCGTGTCTGACTCTTTGTGAGCCCATGGACTGTATAGCCCTCCAGGCTCCTCTGTCCATGGGGATTCTCCAGGCAAGAATACTGGAGTGGGTTGCCATGCCCTCCTCCAGGGGATCTTCCCAACCCAGGGATCAAACCCAGGCCTCTCGCACTGCAGGCAGATTTCTTATCATCTGAGTCACCAGGGAAGCCCATATATACACATATATATTTAGATTTTTGTCCCTCATATAGGTTATCACATAGTATTAAGTAGAGTTCCCTGTGCTATACAGTAAATCCTTGTTGATAATCTACCATAGATATAGTAGTATGTGCACATTCATCCCAAACTCCTGATTTAGCCCTCCCCACCACGCTTTCCCTATGGTAACCATAAGTTTGTTTTCAATATCTGTGAGCCTGTTTTGTAAATAGGTTCATTTGTATCATTTTAAAAATTAGATTTCACATATAAGTGAAATCATATGATATTTGTAGTTCTTTGTCTGACTTACTTCACTTAGTGTGATAATCTCTAGGTCCATCAACGTTGCTGTTGATACACTTCTAAATTTGAAGACTCCCTGTGTATTTCTCCTCAGACTGGCATGTTACTTCTCTGAATAGGTACAGAAAGACAACTTCTGGTTTCACCTCTTGGTTAAGATAAAAAAGAAGAAAATATTATATTGCTATGATCTTTTGGGGGCAAACACCTTTGGAAAACAAAAGTACTGTGTAACTTCTGGGCTTTGAGATGGCTGTGTGTTGGGGGACAGGGGGCGGGGGGTTGCCATTTCCTTCTGAGATGGATATTTGGCAACAAAAGCTCTCTTTCCCCTAAATTGTGCTTTAAAAACATAATCCTCTGTGGTTGACCTTGTTGTTCACCATTTGCAGCTGAGACAGGGCACCTTGTTTTCAGCTGAGAGTCCCATATATTAATCGCAGTAATCCCAGAATTTTACAAACCACATTATTAAAGTGGCTCCCAGCCAGGTATCATCGGACTATTCACAGGTGAAGAGCTGATGCCACCTTTGATACACAGTCCCCATACCCTTTTCCAGGGAATGTTATTAGGCATGTTAAGTTCTAACTTGGGCACTAAGACTCAAATCGCTTATTATTCTATACATGCCCCTTACTGGTAGTCAGTGAAACTCAGACGAGAATACCCTATCCAGGATTTGATTGTGGTGATACATGGCAAGATGTCAAGCATTTCCAGAGGTCTTAGATGTCTGGCCTATTGCCATCGGAGAGATAGTCTCTGCTTTTACAAAAAACTATTCTCATAACTGGTTCTAGCTGCAATTTTTAGTGGTTATCTTGGGAAGGTGGTAGCATCATACAGTTGGGCCTGTAGATTCTGAAGAATCTTTGCTGCCTCAGAAGAACTCAAGGAAATTTAATTTCCAGACCTGGAAGTGATCCATTTTTTAGAATCACTTGTTTAGCCTTGTTGCCTTGAATCAAAATTAAGTGAGTGACTCTTTATGAAGCATGAACAATGCCAGAAACAAATTGTTAAAATGTTAATTTAATTTGGTTGGTTGAAGTTAGCATCCAGACAGTTTGGTTCACCTAAAAGTGTCTGGGATTTATGATATTATTTTTGATCTGGAATAATTTTGGTCACATGAATGAGAGTTCTAAGGCAGTGTAGTTAAGAAGAGTCATCACCTTTGCTGTAGGTTGGAGACAAAAGTATGAAACATGCCTTCTACAGAGTTGTTGATTTTGTACTTTTGGCAAACAATAAATTCACTTTTATGAGGAAGGTAAAAGTTAAAATCTAGTTGGCTGGTAAGTCTGATTTTGTGTCCTTGGGTTGGGTTTTTTTCATCTGTTGTTTACTTCCTTGCCAACTTCTCTGAACAGAAATGCTCACTCTCAAGTAATACAGACCTTATTTTACTAGTCACCAGCAGGTCCACAGAAGAAATTAAAACTTTTTAGGCCAAGATAGCACAAGAGTATTCTTTTTCTATTTGCTGAGATAAAATTCCAACTTTTGGATTGAGATCATACTGTAAATTGTAAGTAACATTTTAATGAGCTCTGTAGAGGAAGAGTGTGTTAGGCTGGTTGCCCACCACCAAAGGGCTGGATTTAGTGTTCCTTGGGTCATAATGAAACTAGTTTGGTGGTCTTTGCCTCCCCAGTCGACATTTTCCCACATTAGAAAACCAGCACAGGAGTTCCTGCAATTCCCTACAAAGGACAATTGCAGTTCTGCCCAAAACCAGAACTGGAATGTGGATGGGATAACTGGAGGAGAAATTAGAAGAGAATCCATACAGAGACTTTTAATCCTAAATTAAACTCTAGCCTAGATTTAGAATGAAAGGGAAAGGGGAAAATAATTGCATGTGTATTTTTATTTCTGTCTATATTCTGTAATCTCAAACACTATGTAAAGACATCTTGTTTCCATTTCCTTTGCTGTTCGTGTTCTTGACTCCGTGAGAATACATTTTCAGAAACATTGACTAGAAGCATGTGTTAACCTCTCTGAACTAGTAACTCCAGCTCCTGGGGCTATAGGACTGAATGCCCATATCTCAACAAGATTCGATGTGAACTGTACTTCTGTCTTACTTAACCTCTCCCTGATTCCAAATTCATCTTAAGTGTGAAACTGCACTGGGCTCCTCTGTCCATGGAATTCTTCAGGCAAGAATACTGGAGTGGGTACCCATTCCCTTCTCCAGGGGATCTTCCTGACTCAGGGATTGAACCTGAGTCTCCTGCATTGCAGGCAGATTCTTTACCATCTGAGCCACTGGGGAAACCCATCTTCTCTAACCAACTATTTAATATAACTCATTTGATCCATAATCCAGGCACAGCCCCTGTTCCTACAGGAAGTCCTCTGTCAAAATAAGTGCACGTCTTCATCTCTTCTTTTTTGCATCTGTCTATATGGAACAGTGAGACTCCCCTGGTGGCTCAGCAGTAAAGAATCTGCCTGCCAGTTTGGGAGACCAGGGTTCGATCCCTAGGTCAGTAAGATCTCCTGGAGCAAGAACCCACTCCAGTATTCTTGCCTGGGAAATCCCACAGACAGAGGAGCCTGGCAGGCTACAGTGCCTGGGGGTCACACGAATCGGAAACAACTTAAGCAACTAAAACAACGGCACATGGAACAGTTAAGGCCTAATCATATACATCTGAATTTCCTATTACTGTTCTATTTGACTGAAATATATGTGAACATTTAAAAGGGAGAGAGAAAATAACTTTTCAAATATAAGAAGCTACATTCTTGACCTCGATACCCTTCAACAAAGAGTATTCTTTAGGTCCTTTTTTCCTTTGGAAAGAGACACTAGCTCTAAATCCCTTAATAATTCTACTTGATTTAAATCTGACTTTAATCCTGCATGATAAATTAAGATTGTGTATCTCTTCACCTTTGCTTTTTGGAGTAATTTGTCTAACCCAACACCTGCATAAATAGATCAGCTCCTCTAGGTGATACGAAGGCACCGGGAAAAGTATCATTAGCTCCAAGACAGCTACCTTACCAGGGGGCACCCTGACCCCACGCGTGCTTGAGAGCTTCAGGAGTGGTTGCATTTAGAGACCCACACACTGAAGGAAGGACATCTGATTCCTCTGATTGCATGTAGAGTTGCTGGACAGCTGCTACAGGTCTCCTCTTACAGTAGTCCCAATCCTCCAAAGTCCTCCCACAAAAAACTCTACTTAGAAAGGGCTTCCCAGGTGGTGCTAGTGGTAAAGAACCCACCCACCAATGCAGGAGACATAAGAGATGCATGTTCGATCCCTGGGTCAGGAAGATCCCTGGAAGAGAGCATGGCAAGGCAACCCCCTCCAGTATTCTTGCCTGGAGAATCTCATGGACAGAGGAGCCTGGCGGGCCTCAGTCTATAGTGTTGCCAAAGAGTTGGACATGACTGAAGCGACTTAGCACGCATGCAGAGGAAGAAAGCATTGTCCCTGGGAGGATGCCAGGTAGCCAGCCAGAAGGAGGAACCCTGAGGTCTGCCCCAACACAGTAATTCCCTGTAGCAGGATAATGTGCCTTTCCTGGAGCTGGGCCGACTTTGCCCTGAGGTTATATTTCCACACAAAGAAGCCTTTAAGGGTGCCGGTGCAGACCTCCACACTGAAGGTTTATGTCTGTCAATCTTAGAAAAAAAGGAGGCCGTAATAAAACTACAGGAGCCAGCAGTAGGGAATTACAACTTCAGGATTAGTGGAGGTCTGCCTATAGCCCTGCTAGCTGCTGAGCGCTGATCTAAGGACAAGAATAATAAAGCGAAAGGAATTTAAGTCAATTGACTGCTGGATTGCATGAGTAGGACTCAGAGAAGCGGGTACTTGCTGAGGGTGGCGCCTGATGCTTGGCCACTGCCATCATGTCACCCCAACTGGGGGACCCAGAGTTGGAGAGGAGGGGAAAGGTTCACCCAAGTCAAACGAGTTGAGCAGGACTGCAGATGCCCAAGTTGGAGGTTTTGCTTGCAGCAGCCAGAGCAACTCCAAGAGTAATTCAAATGATTCAGTTAATAAGAACAAATGCTACTTAAGGTCTCAGTGAGTGACCACAATAGGCAGAAAAACAGGAAATACAGCAGAAGGTGGACCGGCACACTGCAAAGAGACACAAGAGGGAGAAAAAAGTGGTGCCCTCTGGGAACTAGGCAGAGGGAAAGGTGGCGAAGTCATTGAGTGCATCAGACTGGCTGGGGTGAGGTCTCCGGGGTAAGGTTGGGGAGGGATGGGACAGCAAGTGGGGAATGGAGCTGAGAATAGAGAGGGCATCATTGCCACCTGTCCAGCATCTCCACAGCCCTCATTTTGGCAGTGTGGCCCTGATTCTTGCACAGAGGCTGGTTGGACCCAGCTTGAGAGCTTCCTAAAATATCCTTGGGTCTGATGCAATATCACTTTGTGATGGCACTGCATTGCGATGCGGTGACAGGCTAACCTGTGGTGGAGTAGGAAGGCCTTTTGTGTCTTCATATGACCATGTCTGAGAGAGACCAAGTGAGCAGAGTGTTCCCAAAGGGCAATGGGGCACTTGAAAGACTGGTTAAGTTCTCTGATGAGGAAGGAATCGAGTTCCCAATACCCCACTCCCACTACAGAGAACAACCACGTTTGGAGAGCTCAGTCAGGACAGGGAGACTCAGGCAGACCCCCAGGGCACCCTAAACTGCACCGGGAGCAGAGGAAGGGTTGTGCTAAAATCAACCTTCACCCTGAAGAAAGCAGGAAAAAACAAGATAGCTTGTCCCAGAGCATGCCCTCTGGGCAAAGGAGTTGGGTTGGGGAATTGAAGAAGAGACAGGCCTAATCTGGAGAAAGCCACCAAGAACTACCAAGAGCTGGCAGCAAGGTCCAGGTTGGCCTAGGTCTCCAAATAAAAACAATTTGCCTAGCTCTAGGCCAGTCCTTGTTCTGCATCATGATATGAAATTTGAAATGTGAATTAAACCTTGCAAAGGAATGTAACTCTTTCCTCCCTCCCCCAGGCCATTCTATCTTTCTTAGAGAGGGTGAGGTGGGTCAGAGGAGGAAGGTTTAACATTTTTGCCCCTTTACCAAAACATGGAAAGTGTCCTCACCACCTCTCCCACCATCCCCGTGCCCACCCCACCCCCTCCCCAGTGCTAAGAGTGTTCAAAACTAAAAGCCGAAGCATCTTTTCAGCAAGTAATCAGCACAAGTTGAAAAGCACATGCTGTTGCATTTCTGATCAGATTGTATGTTAAGCAGGAAAATATCCCCCCCCCCACTCTCCCCCACTTTTTTTTTTTTTTGGCTAAATGCTTGTCTGTTTAAAGAAGCCACCAGGCAGTGCCTCTCACTTTGTCTTGGCAGGGCACAACCATCAGACGAAGTGGGAGGAAGAAACATTAACTTCAACAGCTGTTTCTTGACCCCGGCTGTCAGTCTTCCCAAGAATAAATTTTGGAGAGTCCTATTTGAAACAAAGAGGGAGTTTTGGGGGAGAGAAAAGTTGGTTGATTCCAGGGCGGCCGCCTAAAGGAGCAGAGACCAAGATGCTGGCAGTTACCATGCAGCCTGCCAGCCTCTGCCGGGTGTAGGGGTGGAGCAAAGTAACTTGAAAGCTCCCCTCTCGGCGCCCTGTGCCTGCAGCTTCCCCCCCTAACGCGCGCCCAGATCCAGCGCCGGTGGTAAGAGCCGTAGCTCGACTACAGTAATTCCCCAGCTCGGGCGGCTTGAAACTGCTCGGGCTGAATAGCATTTGCTGTTCCGTCCGGCGGCCGCCTCCCGCCGCAGCTGCCGCGCTCCCTGCAAAGCAGCTCTCATTATCCCGGAAGTTGTGCTGACACTGTCTCGCTGCCACCAGAAGTTTGTCAACATCAAACTTCTCCTGTGTGGGGTACGTTCACCTTCCACGAGTATTTAATCTAGCCAACAAGCAAACAAACAAACCCAAATAAACCTGCCCGTGATGTCATGGTCTTTTTTTTTTTTTTTTTTTTGCTTTTGCTTTCCTGGAAGGCTGGGGCTGGTAGGAATTTGCTGGTGGGCGCTCAGAGCGCCGGTAGGTTTTAGGGGGTCTGGCGATCAGGGACGCCCCCGACCCAGGGTGAGGAGTAGGGAAGGGATTGGGATGGTGTGGGGAAGACTGGGGCTGGGAGGCGGGGGCCAGGGCCGGGGCCGGCGGATGGGTCCTGCAACGTCTTGGCTGCGGTGGGTTTGGAGGATGCCCTGTCATGGGGCGAAGGTTGTTGCTTGGCGGCCCCGACCCCGCAGCAAAGGTTACCTGGACCAGGTGGCCAGGCGTGTATAACCGCGGGGGTTTTCTTCACTCCCACTGCACTCTGTACGCCTGCAGGACGTTTCTACAAACACCCCTTGGGGTCTTTGGGAATAAAGGGCATTAGGGTCATAAATGTATTTTTGAGGCTTCAGCTGCAACATCAAAGAAATCCTTGAGATCTGAGGGCAGCACCTTTTCAGCTACCTTGATAAAACCGTTTGGTCTAAACTTAACTCCTTTCCCTAAGCCAGGTCTCCAGGTTTAGTTTGAGTTGCTCCTGGGTTTGGGTGTTTGTGGTTTCCAGTTGCTCTCCCGCTGAGACACTCCTGGCTCTGTCGCCGGGTGGAGGGGGGAGAGGAGGAAGAGGAGGATTGTGATTAACCCTTTCCGCCCCGTGCTTTTATCCGGGTACAGTCAATCCTACTCAGACTGGAGAGGACAAGGCCTGACTTGCCGAGTTTTGGCACTCATGAATTAGTACCCCTTGAGGGCTATGGGTTTTGGGGGAGGAGCTGGAACCTCGGACACTGATATTAACTTTATGTCTAGTTTGGGGAGGCCACACTCCTCCCCAACTAGATATAAAGACAGGGGAGATCCCAGGGAGGGTGCTGCTGTATAAGTCAAGTCAGGTGTGGGCAACTGAGGGGGTTCAAAATCCCTAAAGCAAGCGGCAGCCCAAAGCCTGCCCTCTTGAATTGGAAATCTGTCCACTTGTGGATGCAGCAAAATTTTTCTGTATTCTTCAATAATAAGTCAGAGTGGATAAATACCTCTATAAAGAATATTACCCATTATCCAGTATGGTATTGCAGAGACGCTGATTTAATCCATTTAGGGAGGCAGGTACTCGATTTACTCTTGCTGGTAGACTGTTATTAACCACGTTTTTAGAAAAATTATATCTACAGTCACCTATGTTTGATAACAAGAAGCAAGACGATCTCTCTTATTTTCCAAACTACCCTAAACAGGAAAATTGTGCTAGTCCCAAAGGGCTAACTTACCTTAAACACAAAACAAAAACAAAAAGCTAAAAATAAAACCTAAAGAACTGAGGTGTTTCTCCGGCACTGGAAGTTACTTTTGACAAACACAAATCAAACTGATTCAAATACATTTCTAGAGCAGCCAGCCCTAAAAAAAATTAAAAAATAAAAGCCACACACAAAGAAGTGTGTATTCTTAAAAGTTTCGCTATTCACTACAGTGAATTTTCCTTGTTGGTCTTGCCTCAAAAGTCTCCCTGAATTATTCAGACTTATTTTCTTTGGGTGGTACTTTAATTTTTATTTATTTATTTTCTTACAATCCACAAAGTACTACTCAACATTGTTGTACCTCAGTGTGGACATGAATCAAGAAGGACGTGTGGAGGATTCCATTTCCAACTCCATGTGCATGAATTTTTTGCCCTGGCTGTTAATCTGTCATGGTGTAAAAAGCCTGATTTACAAAGGCTGGAGGACTTTTTTGCAGAGCAAGGTTTTGTATGGTTTCTATGGCTGGGCTTATATACAAATAAAACTATTTTGCATTTCTGTCCACAATTTCCTAGTTGCACAAGGATAATTTTCAGAGTTTTCAGCTTCTAGTCCCTGAATGGGAGCGGCAAGCATGAGGAAACAATTTCTTTTTACAGTGATGTGAGCTCAATGCTCTTCTGGATTTAGTTACTTCATAAGGTAAATATCACTAAATGTGCGCTGAGATCTTTGGGGATCTAAGGTGGTGGATGGGTGAAAACTGTCTACTGTGAAATGCTAAAGAATGTTAAACAACAGAATTCGTTTACAGAGCTAATTGGGTCAACTATGGTACTCTTTTAAAGTGGAAATTAATTCGAACATTTGAAAAAAAAGTACTCTCAGTTTACTTTTGGTTACATTCAGGTTATTTTAGTCACTATGATTTTTAGAATTTTACCCCAGGAATTCAATTAAAATAGACCCTTCCAAAAAATGTACATTATCCAATGAATAACATCCTCTAGTGAAAATGTAGGTTTTAAACTTCATGCTAATTACATTTTTAAATAATGAAGTTCTTGTAATTATTTTTATTTAAAGGCATAATATCTGATAGACAATTGCCAAAGCTAACCAAACTGCTTTTAAAATTAATGAATATTAATGAAGTTCACGAATAGCACAATACTGCCCCTGCCTGCCTCAGGAAAACAAATGTATTGACTTCATTCTCCTAAAATAACAACCCTCAGTTATTGATGGTTAAAATAATTCTTATTGCTAAAAAGATTGTATATAATGCAATTTTTACAATTCATAAGACTTGGCCCTGTTTACTGGACTTCACTGGATCTCTTTCCAAAAGCTAAGCATATTTTATCTTTTTACCTATCTGAATGTTATTTTTTAGATTAAATTGCCACCTCAAGACATTTTGTTTTCATTTTTCTAAGTTCCCCTCCTCTGTCATATAAGTGGCTCTCATGAATGACTCAGGATTTTCAAGTCTTCATTTACATTTGCTACATAGATAATGGCATCATTAGTTAGCACCTCCATTCATCTAAATTTGTCTTAAGCATAGTGGAAGCTGCCCATGACATTTTCCAATGAAAGAGACAAATGGATGTCAATCAACTGACCCCACCCATTTCAACCTTATTTTGTATGGTGTGTACATGTTTGTTTATATTTCTACTGTTAAAATAGGCTATTTTTTGATCTGGACATCTGCCTGTTAAGGTAGGTTTCCCAGGCAGATCACTGTTGGCATTAGACTAAATTTGGAAATTTTAACACCAAATGAATGACAAAAGAAGAGAAACAGGATATAAAATTAATTATGGCAGAATCCATTCCCTAAAGATAAATAATTTTTGATGCTCTAAATTTCAAGATTCCACAGTTTTACTTCAAATGAATTTATAATAAGAAAGGCAAAATCATTTCAAGTAAGCCAGCAAATTTGGGTCAAAATGAAAGCAGTTCTGAGAGAGAAAGATGTTCCTGCTTCCCATAGGGCTGGTTGTAATTTTCTATTAACAAAAATGTATATGTATTTATTTTCTATTAATATATGTGTGTATATAAAAATACACACACAATAGTATACTCTAGTGTCCTCCTTATTTCCCTTTGTTTTTAATAACCAGTCCAATCTCTAGTGCTATTTGGAAGGTGAATGCTTATTAGAACCTGATGCCAGTTTTAATCTGAGATTACTTTGCACTTGAAATCAATTGCTGTTTTATAATCTGTGACATGTTTTTACATGTTTAGAAGTGCTGCTGCTGCTGTAAAAAATTCTGTGTTGATATTATAATGAGTTTATGTGTTTAGCCAAAAAGTACGGTATGCTAAGATTAGACAGTAAAGATTCTAAAATCCTAAATGGGTTAGTAAACCGTTGGTAATAATTATAGTTTTATGGGTAAAAAATATTTCTAACAGCTTAATACTGCATTAAACTGCATTTTTCCCTAAAGTTGTTATGGAATTTCTTTGTCCATAAGGAATATTTTTTAAAAGTTTACCATGTAAACGTATTTGATTTGGAAATGCATTGGAGTGAAGCTAATCTTTACACCCAGGACCACAGACTGCAATTTCACTTACCATTATCCATGGCAGGATGTTTAATTTTACTCCTGTGACCTAAAGAATTTTTAGTGACTTTTTAAAAGTGGAATGTGGAAAGTAGTTCCAGCTCATTGTGAACTTGGGAATTTGATAAATAATGCTCTAAATGACCATCTACTCTGACTTGTAGTATAATGAGTAAATGTGGAAAAGCAGCTATCACCTAGACTGTAGGTTTAAAGTTTAGAATGTTTTTTGGTTGTGGCTATAATCAGAGTCATCATGGCAATTACATTTGTCATGTAATTGGCAATGTGTTTTTTGATCCATTAGTCCTTTTTCCCGCCAAATTTGCAGAAGGTATAAATGTATATTCTGCAAACTAAACTTGCTTTCTAAAAACCAGACTGGGCATCTCATTCTGTTTACATATGGAAACCAAGAATCCTGAATTAGAAAAATACCTGGCTTTCTTGCTTAAGATTTTGGAAATAACATTAAAAAAAAAAATATATATATATAGATGTATATGGAAAGAAAACTGCCTTCTTTTTGGAGGAAAGCAGCAGCCTTGGTTTTGTTTATAAACAGTTCAAACCCAGTTCAAAACTACTATTGGGAATTAGATATGGGAAGGTTCAAGCTGTTCTGACTTCAATTTTTAGATACGTAGCATATGTGATGACCACCCACCTAGTGGCTGAATACTGTGTTTACTTTCCTACAGTTTTCTGAACCCATTCAACTTTGGAGATTTAAATACAGCATAAATCTCTGTGCTCAGGAACCTGATGTGGGAATCCCTGCATAGCAGGATCCTCCAGCCTTGACTCTGGTTCTTGTCAGTTTTTTTCTCTAAGTCACTGGTTCCTTCTCCATCCCACACACTTGACTCTTCTCTTCCTCTAAGCCATCCCCCCTGTAGTGTGCCTCACTGGGCCTGGCTGGAGTACCTAGAAGGCAGTTGTTTAATGGCTGTACTACATCCTGGGGGTACAGTTTGACAGATTTAGCCTTGTACACAAGCTCTTTAAGGCTAAAATTAGCCAAGTTTTTTTTTTTTTTCTTTCCTCCCTTCTTCCTAAAGGTTATATTTAATCAAAGGATCTTACGTTTGGGAGAAGTTCTAGAAGAGGCTGATAAGCTGAGGTTGCATTCAGGTTCTGGTTCCTGAAGAATCCACAGCCTAGGGCCCAAAGTCCCTTTAAAATGTTTCATGATTGTTAGAGGGCTCTGAAGGAATCCCTGAATGACTTTAAAAGTCCTGGTCCCCTCCCTTCTCATCTAACCAGGGCTTGCAACCACACTGGGCCCATTGCCTCAACAAGGGCATAAAGAAGTTTGGAAAGCTTGGGGAGGCTTGGAAAAATGACAAGGATGGATGTTTCCCATCCCACTGTTTCAAGGAGAAGATTGGAGGACAGGCGGCTGAAGGGACAGATACCCGGTGCAGACACTTGACAACTCCTGGGCGGTGGGCCAACCACCAGGCCGAGTACTGGGCGCAGCTCCAGAGCCCGGGCCCATGCCCAGGGCACTCAGTGGTTTAAAGCTGGCATGAAAAGAACACTCCCGCCAGCAGGAAACTGAGTTGAACAGATTGGGAAAGAGCAAAAACGGGCTGCCCAGGAGGCTGTCTCCTGGCCTGGAGCTTCCAGTTGTCAGTGGCAACCTGGAGTAGAGCAGATTTCGGGTTTCCTCCTGCCTTGGGGCCTGGGAGAGATGGGGTTGGATGCAGGGTGAGTGGAGTGCATAGAATTGAAGGCGGCACCGAGGCATACAGGCCCCTGGGGAGAAACTCTTCATCAACTTAGGCCTCCCAGGCCAGCTTTGTCTGGGCTTTGTAGTGTCCTCTGAGAGTGAGTTCTGGTGCGTTATAATTTCTGTAAAACGTTCGAACTTCCTTGCCCCAGATTTATCTCAAGAAGAATTTTTGAAAGGGTAAGGCAAAGAGCAAAAATTTCTTAGCCTCTTATTTAGTGCTTACCCTGTTTATAAGAAAAGGAAAATCAAAGAGTATGATCAATCCTCCTCCTGTTGCATAATTAACTCCTATTTTTATATGTTAAACCCCTGCAGCTATTTCTTAAGGGCTAAAAGTTGTTAAGTCCCACTTGCCTATACCTGAAGGCAGGCAAAATAATTCTGAGTTTTATTAAACAATTCTGGACCCTGGAGAATCCAGGCACTGTGTTAGAGCCAAGAGAACAAGAAAGAGAATGAAGCTTTGGGTTTGCAGAAATCCAAGTGGGCTTCAGGTTAATAGCAGAGAGTTGCAGCTTGTGGCTCATATAATTAGCAGAAATAAAAAATAAAAACAGAGACTTTTTTCTAAGTAAGACACAATACTAAAACTCAGTAGACGCCTCAAGGAGTGTATTGAGGAATCTGACGTTTCAATAAAAATTTCACAAGTGATTTATACATATGTCGAATTTTGAGAGCTATAGCCATGTAGCTTAAGAATAATGCCATCCTTCCATGATCCTAAAGCATGAAGGTAAATAGAAGACCTCATCTGAAGTCATTTCTCTATTGTTTTTGAAAGCGCTGTAATCGTTTTGCAGCACATTTTTCCTTCCTAGTTGCTTTCATCTAGGGCAAATTTTTCATTGGTTAATATGTGGTAGAGGAAGATTACTGAGAGGTTCTAACCTGGCCATTAATAATCATAACAGTAAAAAATAAAGTATGCTACCCACTTTTCTAAAGTGCTTAAATATAGTAGCCCCACTCTACAGATGGGGAAACTTGACTGTAGAGAGGTCAGACAAATTTCCCAAGGTCAAGATGAGTGGCAGAGTGAGGTTTCAAACCATAACCTTGTGGTATCATAGTCCTGACTTTTAATCACTCTGTCCTGGGCAACCACTTTATAAAATGTAGGTTTTTTTTTTTTTTTGGTGGCTTCCATAGGAGCAAAACCTACTTTAAGAAGGTGTGAGGGTTACATATTAACATAAATAAAGTTCCTGACACATAATAGTCACCCAATAAATGGTTGTTCCTACCATTACTAAGGAGTAAACCAAATAGTGGAAAATCCACATGGAGATACCAGTAATTGACTGGATCTTCTGAATCAGCTTCATGGTGACATTCTATCAGGCCTGCACACCTACTTCATCCTTATTTTGTATAAGAAAAAGTCATTTCCTGGTCATTACCCAGTTCTCTGATTGGGGATAAGAATACCCAGGCAATGAATAAGCCACAGGGCTAGAAATGTCTTGCTAGTTTATCTAGTGCCAGTCTAACAAAATATAAAAGTAATTTCTAAATACTCAAAATGACTGGCTGAATTTTTCTTGGCTAATGTATACAACATCTAAGGAAAATTTCTTAAAGCAGCTATGATGCCACGTGGCATCTCCAGAGCTTTGAAATCCATTTTCAGAAATTGATTTGGTTACCTCATTGCTTTATTAAGGCCATAAAGTCTGTCTACCTTGCCTGGTTCATCTCCCTAGACAGACTTTCTAACACTTTCCAAAATGTCTTCCCACTGCCCATTCTCTGTGCTGGAATATATCTTTTTTTTTCTCTCTTCCTGGATTGCTCTGATTCATTCTTCAAGGCCATGTCTTGAATGCTACCTTCTGTGTGAAGTCCTTCCAGCCCACTTCCCCAGAGAGAATTACTCTCCTCTGTACTCCCACAAAACCTGGTTACCACTCAGAGCACCATCACAAGATGTTTCATTGAAGTGATTTGTCTTGTGGACCCTTCCAAGCCAAGGACCATGGTTTACGCATCTGTGTGTATGTCAGCACAACTATTGCAGTTGATGTCACAGTTTAAGTTCTATGTAACTGCTTATTAAGTGACTAAAAAGTTTTAAGTGATGTAATTCAGAGTTTTATTATTATTATTATTAAAGGAAATTGATTGTACAAAGTCCCCTGACTGGTTTTCAGTGGGGTATCATAGGAGTTCTTGGTCATTCGTTGTGATGGAAGAAATGAACTTGAAGAAATGGACCTGACTTCATGAAAGTACATACTCTCTGCTTTCATCTGTAGTGGTGGAAGTCATGCTTAAGAACCTGACCTTGAATGGGTTAAAGAGAACAAACACCAGCAGGAATGGTGGCCATGATTGCATTGTTAGGGGAAGAACCACAGAGTAGGTGGCCTTAGTTTAACATCCTAGCTAAGAGTGGAATGAAAGATGACCTTGGAACATTTTAAGTTCAGTAGGATCTGTTACTCAATTTTCAGTTGTCCCTTTATTCTGAGCTGTGCCATATTTCCCCCTATCTTACTTTCAAGCTTTCTATAAAATTCTACTCTTCATAGCAGACTTGGGCTAGTGGCGAATGAAGAATTAAGGGAGACAATGAGCTGATTTAAAGCCCTTTCTTATTTCTCTTTGGCTAAGACCAGCACCTTGTCAAGAAAAATGGTGTCCTGAATGGTAGAATGAGTGAAGATTCTGGGCCCTAATCCTGTTGTTATGACCGTCCTAACCAGCAGCACCCAGCACAAGAGACTCTCTGTGTCTCTTCTCCAGCCATACAAGTCTTATTCTTGATATGGTACTAACAAGGATTACATATGCTGTTCCCTTTACCTAGGAAGCTTGTCCATTCTTCTTTTGTCAAATGAACTATTTCTAATCCTCAACTCAATCATCATTTACACAGGGAAATTTTCCTTGACTAGGTCAGTCTCCTCATGACTGCTGCTTCTTAGTAGCATGTATCATAGTTATGGGTTTACATTTATTTGTAAGATAATTTAATTTATGTCTGCTTCCCCTGTGGTAAGAAGCTCCATGAGAGTGGTTTTTTTGCACCATTATAATCCCAGTTCCTCAAATAGTGCTAGATGCAAGGTGGGTCTCATTAAATACTTGTTTAGTGATGTGAGAAAAAAACTATTTTCCCCCCAAAGGCATTAGAGGTCGATGACCCCTGAAATGGAAGACAGTGGATAACTTGAGTTCCACATCCATTCACTGAGTCCCTCCTGTGTTCCTGACGCTGTTTGAATCTTAACAACACCTGATGAATGGGACACTGAGCGTTGCTCTCATGGCTTCTTTTAAAGCTTCTCTTAACTATGTATAAGCTAATTACAGTGATGATGACAATGACATTAATGTAAGAGTAATAGTGAATATGTGTAGTAGATTGAGCATCTACTATATACCAGATATACTGCAACATAGTTAATTGCCTTCTATTCATCAGTTCACCTGATTTTTACATAACATATGAGGTAGGCATTTATTGTCTCTAGTTTGTAGCTGAAGAAACAAAAGCATCAGAAAAGTTAAGTTTCTTGCTCAAGATGACTCATCTAAAGCTCAAACTCAGAAATTCCTTGGTGGCCCAGTGGTTAGGACTCCATGCTTTCACTGCTGTGGTTCTGGGTTCAATCCCTGGTTGGGGAACTAAGATTCCACAAGCTGTGTGCTCAGACACTTGGTTGTCTGGGACTCTTTGCAACCCCATGGACCATATCCCGCCAGTCCCCTCTGTCCATAGAATTCTCCTGGCAAGAATACTGGAATGGATTGCCATGTCCTCCTAATCCAGGGATTGAACCCAAGTCTTTTATGTCTCCTGCATTGGCAGGCAGATTGTTTACCACTAGCACCACCTGAGAAGCCCCAAGCTGTATGGTGCGACCAAACAAATAAAGCTTGAACTCAACCAGAAATTCTGGTCTAGATAACTTGTTAGACTCTATTTTTGGATATTAGAGATAGGAATGAAAGTCAATCAGAAATGAATCTGAAATCCCCCTAAAATATCAAACTTCAGTATTCTGCCCTCTGAGTACAATCTGTCCTTCCAAGTCTCATTCCCAACCCCAATCAACCTCACAGAGACCCTCAGAGCCTCAACTTCTCACTCTGCCTATTTACTGACCTCCCTTCAGCCCTGCTTCTATCTTAGCTTTCACAGAGGCTTGATCCCCTCCTAACCTTCTACTTTTACTGTATCCATCAATGAAGACTCAATTCCACGATCATATCCTCTACTCATCCACAATTTGATCCTTGGGTCTCTCTCATAGAGTTGTTGTGAAGATTAAACGAGTCAGTGCATGCACTCTTTAAAGCAATTCTTCACATATACATAGTATTATTGCTTTTGTTTATCCCTGTTCAAGCACTTTTGGGTAAACTCTTGTCTGTACCTACTTAGACAACCTCAGTTGGATCCTTAAAGTTTCTGTCAATCTTCTTATTTAGCGAAGTCTGGTGTGCTGCGATTCATGGGGTTGCAAAGAGTCAGACACGACTGAGCGACTGAACTGAACTGAACTGAAGCTCTCATATACGTTTTAAGGAATATTTCAAACCTCTATTCTTCACAAGTCTTTTACTCAACTACTAATACACTTGCCTTTAGCAAATGACCTTGGCATTGAGCATATTTTGTTACCTGCTTAGCATCCATTCCCCTTTTGTTTTGGTAATCACCACCACCCTCCTCATTCGCCATTCTCATGTCTGTGGTTTGGGTGGATAATTGTATCCTTTTGGCCATAGTGATTGGTTCAGGAATAGGTATTGGAGCCAATGTGAGCCAATCAAAAACTTTCCTATGACATTAGAAACATGACTGTAAAACGTATCTTTAGACCATACGTAAATGGACCTCTCTTTTACTTTTGACAGTGTCTATCACTTCACTTCTCAAGCTCTCTATCTAGGTTCCTAGATGAGACAGCTCTCTCCCAGCCCCTCTAAAACCACTCTTCCTTATCTCTTCTATCCCCTGCTTTTCTCATGCTACATTCTCCTTGTGTACTCTAACTGCTGCTGCTGCTGCTATGTCGCTTCAGTCATGTCCGACTCTGTGCGAGCCCATAGGCAGCAGCCCACCAGGCTCCTCTGTCCCCGAGATTCTGCAGGCAGGAATACTGGAGTGGGTTGCTATCTCCTTCTGCAATGCATGCACGCATGCTAAGTCGCTTCAGTCGTGTCCGACTCTGTGCGACCCCATGGATAGCAGCCCTCCAGGCTCCTCTGTCCACAGGATTCTCCAGGCAAGAATGCTGGAGTGGGTGGCCATTTCCTTCCCCGATGTACTCTAACTACTGCATAGTTTTCATTTTTACTGTATGCCAGTGACTTAAATCTATGTTTACTCAATCCAGTGTTCTACCTGGAACTTCAAATGTTTGCTGTGTATTTATATCTTGACATTCCAAGGGCATCTCAAATTCAACTTAATAAAAACAGAACTTATTATCTTATTTCCAAATCTGCTTTCCCTGCTATATTCTCTGTCTCTGTTTATAGTACTGCAATCTCCCAGAGGTACAAGCCCATGTTTGTCTTCTGACCTTCACCTCACCTGACCTGACCCAACTCTTTGTTGGTCTCCTAAAACATTTACTAAATAGATTCCCCATTTTTAGCAGATGCTGATGTCCACCTGCCCGACAATCATTCTCCCTGCCTTCTTCCCTGCTAACAGAATTCCAGTTTTGCTCAGGTATCCACGTGATGCTGTAAAGATATGGCTTCAGTTTCTGTCCCAGATCCAAAGGATGAGTCTTGATTTGTCTATTCTAAACCAATCATGATAATTCTTGTCAAAGAGTAACTCAGAAATAGTTAGTTATCTGCACAGAAATATTTGACTCATATTTGAGAAAAACAGTCATTAGATTGTTGTCAAAGAACAAAGGCAAAGCAATAGGAATTATGGGAGGAGGGGTGGATAAACCTCCAGACATTCTGTACACATTACATCTTGTTTTATATTTTGGATGAACTGATTAGCCAGCAGCTGCTTTTGTTCATTCTGCTGCCACTTTTTGCAAAATCCTTTTACCTTTCCACCTTCCACTAGCTCAGCAGGTATCACATTCTCTAGAAAATCTCCATGGTCAGCTCCTAATCCCTGTTACACACCAAGTGTATTAGAATCCCTTCTTTTGTTTAGGATGGACACACACACACACAGAGTGATGCATGCTGGCTGCTAGATTACTCTTTCTCTAGTTAGATGGGGAAACTCGAGTTTCCCCATCTAGAGGGGAAATATGTGCTATATGCTAAATATAGATCTACTTGGGTAAGGCAGGATTTTGAAGAGGAAAGAAAAAGCCATGTTCATTGCCTCTGATTAGTTGTGACTAAGGACCCTTGTATGCATGTGAGTTAAGTTATTTCAGTAGAGTCCGACTCCCTATGACCCGATGGACTGTAGCCTGCCACGTTCCTCTATCCATGGAATTCTCCAGGCAAGAATACTGAAGTGGGTTGTCATACCTTCCTCCAGGGGATCTTCCCAACCCAGGGATCGAACCCATGTCTCTTTTGTCTCCTGTATTGGCAAGTGGGTGCTTTACCACTAGCGCCACCTGGGAAGCCCTTTTCAGTTCAGTTCAATGGATCAGTCATGTCCGACTCTTTGTGACCTCATGAACCACAGCATGCCAGGCCTCCCTGTCCATCACCAACTCCCGGAGTTTACTCAAACTCATGTCCATTGAGTTGGTGATGGCATCCAACCATCTCATCTTCTGTCGTCCCCTTCTCCTCCTGCCCTCAATCTTTCCCAGCATCAGGGTCTTTTCAAATGAATCAGCTCTTCACATCAGGTGGCCAAAGTATTGGAGTTTCAGCTTCAACATCAGTCCTTCCAATGAACACCCAGGACTGATCTCCTTTAGACTGGACTGGTTGGATCTCCTTGCAGTCCAAGAGACTCTCAAGAGTCTTCTCCAACACCACAGTTCAAAAGCATCAATTCTTTGGTTCTCAGCTTTCTTTATAGTCCAACTCTCACATCCATACATGACCACTGGGAAAACCAAAGCCTTGACTAGACAAACCTTTGTTGCCAAATAATGTCTCTGCTTTTTGGTGTTCTGCAATTCTAGAACATGGATTATCTGATGTACATCATTTCTGAAATGGGTGGTTACTAAAGTTGACCTCCTAAATAACTGGAGACAGACAGACTCCCTTAGGAAACACATAAAACTTGACTGTCATTTATTTAGCATTTTATTCAAGTTATAAAGTGCTTCATAATAGCCTTGTTAATAGACGCTTGCCCAGGGCAAGTAATAATTTACTGGACAAGGTATAACAGTTCCTATTTTATTCATTTCCTACGGTATATTTTGTATGAAGGAAAACAACTCACAAAACTTTCAACTTTCCCTGCTAACTTTTTGTTTTGAAAAATTTTAAACATGATGAAAACTCATTATACCTTTCACCTAGAACCACCAACCGTTAACATTTTATTATACACACTGTCTCTCCTTCCCTTCTTCCTCTCCCCAACAGGAAAACACCATACTTTTTATGACTGAGGAGTCTGAAAATAAGTTGGAAACACCACACTACCTCTTCATCCTTCAGCATGCATCTCCTATGGACAGTTTCTCTTACACAGCCACAATATCATTGTCCTACTCAAGAAATTTAGCATTAATACAATGACATGATCTAATACAAAGTGTACATTCAAATTTCTCTAATTGTCCCAAATCTAATTTAGCTTTTTTCTCACCTAGATCTTATCAAGACTGTTGCATTACATTTGGTTGTTATGTCTTAGTCTTCTTTTCCCTAAAACAGTCCCTCGACTTAAAAATCTTTCACAACATTGATATTTCTGAAGACTCCAGACCCATCATTTTGTAAAATGTCCCATAATGTATTAGCTTATTTCCTTTTGGTTGGATTCAGGTTAAGCATTTTGGGGAAGAATACTGCATAAGAGATGCTTCCTTCTTAGTGCAGAGCAGGAGAAAGTAGTTTCATTATTGGTGATGTGCTGTTTGATCACTTTTATCTCTCTTTTTTTGGTACACTTCTCAAGTGAATAATTTTTTTTTAAAGGAACCTCACAGAGATGAGACCAATGTCTGCATTTATTGAGTGTTTAGTAAACTGAAATGGTGAATAAGGTAATTATTTTAAAAAAATACTTTAAAGTGGTCAGGTTTCAATTATCTGGATATTTTCATTAAAACATTTTTAGTATCTTAGGGAACAGAATTATCTGCAGAGTTGTTTCAAATCTGCAATTCTCTTTGTTCACACAGATCTGGCCACCTAATGGCATCTATTATCTCCAATTCACAGATCAGCACAAAATTCAAATGGCTTAAAAGAAGCACAGTATAGTGGAAAATACAGATTCATCTAGAGTCCAGAGTAGTCAAACTTGTCTCATCCCCTTAGCAAATCACATGCTTTTCCTGGGCCTCAATTTTCTCCTTTGTGGAATGAAGAAAGAGGACTTTAAGATCTTTAAAATTCTCCTATTTTAATAGTTCATTCATACTTTAGTTCACTATCAAATATACCCTGGATCATTGTGACTCCTAACTTTAAATGCTTATGACTTGTGCAAGATCAAATTAGCATTATCGTTTTTTTTCTGGTGGAAATAACAGAATTTTAGTAATAAGGAGTTGTGGAAATTATCCCTTCAACTTCCCACATGATGTGGGAAACCCATCCTATTGGGCCATCTGGACGGCACTTGAACACTTTAGGTTGTGTGGGAGTGATCCTGGAAAGCAACCTGTTCATGTGTGGGCTCTCTTAAGTTCTGCCTCAGCCATTTTAGGTCCTGCCTGATGATTGACGATGCCCTCACTATCTTAGTTTGCTCAGGCTGTTGTAACAAAATACCACAGACTGGGGAACTTATAAACAACAGAAATTTACTTCTCACAGTTCTGGAGGCTGAGAAGTCCAGGATCAGATGCCAACATGGGCATGGCCCAATAAGAGCTCTCTTTCTGGCTCTTAAGTATGAGCCTTCACTGTATTCTCACATGAGGGAAGGGAAGGGATCTCTCTCAATTCTCTTTTATGAGGACATTAATCTCATTCAAATTGAAGAATTGATGCTTGCTTTTGAACTGTGATGTTGGAGAAGACTCTTGAGAGTTCCTTGGACTGCAAGGAGATCAAACCAGTCCATCCTCAAGGAGATCAGTCCTGAATATTCATTGGAAGGACTGACGCTGAAGCTGAAACTCCAATACTTTGGCCACCTGATGCAAAGAACTGACTAATTGAAAAATACCTTGATGCTGGGAAAGATTGAAGGCAGGAGGAGAAGGGGACTATAGAGGATGAGATTGTTGGATGGCATCACTGACTCAATGGACATGAGTTTGAGCAAGCTCCAAGAGATGGTGAAGGACCTGACTGAGCGACTGAACTGAATCTCATTCAAAACCCAAGGCTCTGCATTTATGACCTAATCACCTCCCAAAGGCCCCACCTCCTAATACTATCACATAAAAATTAGGATTTCAACATATACTTTTTTTTTTCACTTCAAAAGCTAGACTTTAATTTTTTAGAGAAGTTTTAGGTTCACAGCAAAAGTGGACATGAAAGTACAGGGTCCCATATGGCTCCTGCCCCCTCACATACATAACTTCCCCCATTATCAACATCCCACAACAGAGTGATATACTTGTTACAATCAATGAACCTATGCTAACACATAACAATCACCCAAAGTTCATAGTTTACATTAGTTTCACTCTTAATGTTGTACATTCTATGGTCAACACATGAATTTGAGGGCAAGACAGAGATATTCAGCTTGTAAGCCTTCACCTTCTCTTGACTTCAGGCATCCTTTCCTTTACTCTCCTTCAACAATGCACCTGTGTGTCTGTACCTGAAACTCATAGCTCAGCTCTTCTCTGCCTCTGAGATCTAGACTTTCAGTTTTCTTGCCTTAGACCATCCCTTCCTCCCTTCTCATTGCTCTTGAACAACATCTGGATATAAAATCTCTGGACCTTTTCTTCCTCCCCATTGAGTCCACCAGTCCCTTACAACTATATTTATCTTCTGCCCAGCCTGGGCAATCACTTTAGTAATGCCCATACAACTTCCTCAGCACTCATAGCATTTCTGATTATACCAGGTATACCTGAATATTTATTTGCACAATACACTTGCATAATATAAAACAGCTGTGCAGGAAACAAAAAATCAACTTGTGAAGAGTACTGTAGGGTAAGTGTACAGTTTCTAGAATAAAAATATATATTTAATGATATTGTAACCTAACCAAGCAAATACCACTGACCAAATCACATATTATTCATATAGAGTAATAATGGCAACTTTTCCGGGTGAAAATGAGACACCTGCCAATGAAATTGAAAATATTACGTATGTAATCTTAAGGACCTTAAAATATAGAGGGTTGCAGACATGTGAGGTAACAAATGTTTCCTCTGATGTGTACTGATGTGCTATGGTTAAAATTGGAGATGGAGTACAATGATTGCAGATCAAGAAATGTGACCCTGAGGGTTTGAATGTGTTTTTATTATATTTTTCAAGAGTAAATAAGTACACCATATTTCAAAACAACATGCTTTTAATGCTAATGTAAACCATGGGTGCATTTCTTCATATTTTATTCCCAATAGATTTCTTTGCAAAGTCTTTATGTGAATAGTTATATTAGAAATCAGAATAAAATATTGACACAAGAAGGACTCTTAGAGATCATTCAGTCTATTAGCAAGGGAATTGAGGCCCAAAGGGGCAAAATCACTTTTCCAACATTGTATAACTCTGGTGATCCAGCCAGATCTAGAGCCTGGTTTTGAGGTCAAGTTATTTTCCCAGTGATTTTCAAGCCTGTCTGTCTAGGGGCTTGAGGGGTCTCTGGAGGCATGTTAGCACTCCCTTGGAATGAACATTGATTGTTTCTCATCTTCTTAAGCTAGCATCCACTACTTTTGAGTGTCTTACATTTTGTGGTTCTGCTTAAAAATTTGAACTAGGGAAAAGGATTCCAGTGTTAAAACATACATATTTTTAAAAATTGGTAACCAGGCCTTATTCATTCAAATGGTAATTGAATTTTCCCCTATAGCTAATTAAATGCTAATAATAATTAAATAGTCAAGATTAGTATTATGTTCTGGATTATATGCATTTCATATGTTTTATTTAAATAGGTTCTTTACATAAATGCAACAAACATGTTTCTACAGACAAAGATGCAGATCAAATTTAATAAAATCCTCTCTTTTGCTGTCTTTGAAATCAGCAGCCTTCTCCTTGATTTTGCCAGTATGCTACCTGGCTATTTCAAAATGAACAGAAATAAAATAGACACTGTAAGATGAAATTTTAAAAAACAAGCAATTTTAGGTTTCTACAAACTACCCACACTCACCTAGTGGGAGTCTGACATGTTGCTATGTATACATGGCTAGAAACCTGTCAGATTCATATTTCTATGTAAAGAAATTTATTTTCACAGCTCTATTCCTTCTCAAGAATGTCTTCCCAAGGAATTATAAATATTGATTGAGATCAGATTAATAACAGCATACATTTTCCTAAGTGTTTTGCATATTACAATTAATAATGAGTCCCTCAACATTCCGGTGACTGTAGCCATGTTTTCCTGGGTCATACTTTCTCTGAGTGTTCTGGATTTCTAGTTAACCGGTATTTTAGTACCTGAAAATTTCCAGTGATCATTTCATCCTTCCTTAATCCTAAAATGTATTTGACTACCAAAATGAATTTGAATAGACTATTAAAAAAATAAAATCCAATTTCTTGAAGTGGTTATTTTCCCCACTAGAACAAACTCAGCTTGCACAGTGATAATTCACAAATGTTTTGAATTCCAGTTATGAGCTTCTTTCCTTTATTAGAGCAATTAAGATCCAAGAGAATGGAACCATGTTTCAAAAATATCAGGAGCACAGATTTCCCTTAACATTTTTTTAACTTTCACAGAATATTAAGATTTTCTGAGCTATAATTTTTGCTTTTTTGACAGTCTAATAGGTGTATGACTTTCCTCAATATAGCTGTTTTTCTTCACTACCTGTGGTGATGTGGTTGTGATATTAAAAAACCAAAGGCGTGCACTGAACTCTGGCCATAATGTTTCCAAACTAATCCAGCATGAGGAAAGAAGTGATTAGAAAGGTGACAGTTTCCAATGGAAGATGGATAAGCTATTTCTAGAAACTACCATTACTACTGAAAAAACTAATTGCTTTCCTCCCATTTTTAGAGATTTCCACCAGTTCAGGAAGGACAAAGTGTGAGGAAACTTCACCTTGTTGCAACTTACCATGTTTCCTTCCTAAATTGTGGAGAGCAGAGAGCACTGGATCTCCAAAGCAAGTTTTTGAGATGATAGACTAACGTGCTTAAGAGAGAAACTATGAAAGTGTTTCTGTGTCTGTGAATAATTAGATCAATAACTCACTATTGATTTGATAAATATTATGGGGTGCCCACTATATGGCAGGCACTGAGTTGGACAAAAACAAAAAATATAGAGTCTTTGCCCTGGATGGGCTTCAGATGTGATGTAAGTAGTAATAATCAGTAAGAAAAATTACTATGGTAGTCCCAAGTGAAGGAATGCCTCAGATATCAACCTAGTGCCCTTTTAGGGCTTTGCAAAATTTGTTTTAAATCAATTCATGCCTAGAGAATTCTGTGGACAGAGGCTACAGCCCATGGAGTCACAAAGAGTTGGACACAACTGGGTGACTTACACTTTCACTTTCATTTTCTATCAAACCTTATATTAGGCTAGCAGTTTATTATGCGTATGGCAGATATATTACCTATTTTTAAGTTCTACAAAGCTCAGTATGATATACTAATAATACATCATGAGATCTTGGAATATTTGGGCTGATGACTGAAAGCAAGAGCCTCAGAGCTATCCTAGTGACTGTATTCCATAGTGTAGTATCGCGGAAAGAAGATAGGCTTTGATCTAAATCCAAGTTCTTCCAGTTATTAATTGAATTAGCAGGAGCAAGTCACTTAAGAATCAACTCCCACCTGCTAACTCAGATGAGGGCTGTGCAATTTGCCCTCTGTTCATGTTATATCTCGCTGATAGTTGCCTTTACATAATTCCCTGTTTTGATAAAGCTGGATCTAAGTGGTGACAAATTGCTTTTTTATAAATCCTATCTCTTCAATTCCCACTGGTTCTAGCCAGAGACACACCACCTCATGATTCCACTGAATATTCTCTGAGAAGGAACATTAGTTTCAGAAGGAACATTATCTGAGGACAGCCTAGAAAGGCAATGACAATGTGCAATGTGTATTAGTTCAGACTTTGAATCCCTACTAAATTTTAAAAAGTGATCTGTCTTAGGGCTTATTGGTTTTGGCACTTTAAAAAAGCTTTCTTTTTCCTCCCTTACAATTTTAATAAATTATAACAGCATTTTTGTCATGCCAGACATCAGATAAAATGAACACATTGGCAAAAAAAAAAAAAAATCCAAAAGAATAAATTAATACAATTACAACTTCACTCTCCTCCCATTCAGTTTACCCCATCTTTCAGTCTGGTTTCAGATATTAGTAAGTAATGGAATAATACACAGGAAATGAAGAGCCCCTCCCCTGCCCTGTAAATCAGAAAAGTCATTTACAGGAGCTGAGTGAATGCTGGGAGAGGTATGTGGTAAGGGAATTGAACCTTAATGGCCCCTCAAGAGTTATAACATCTGTCTCTCTGCCAGTCTGCCCGTCTCTCTCCCCTCACCTTACCATCTTTCTCAGTATTACACCCCACCCCATTCTCTTTTCTTTTTTTCAGTCTCTTTCTCTCTGTTTCCCAGTTTATAGATCTCAGGGGACTTCCCTGGTGGCTCAAGGTAAAGAATCCCCCTGCAATACAGGAAACGAAAGAGACTTGGGTTTGATCCTGGGTCAGGAAGATCACCTCAAGAAGGGAATGGCAACCCACTCCAGTATTCTTGCCTGAAGAATCCCATGGATGGAGAAGCCTGGTGGGCTGCAGTTGACTTAGCAATTGAGCACACACCCAAGCTGAGGACCTATTGTCTTACTGAGAGGTGGTCTCTGTGTTTCAAACATTTGAGTGAAAAATTTCTCCCAAGTGCCTAAGATACTCCTTAGGGTGAATTTTCCCTTTTTTTGACAGTGGATGCTTGGTTACTGGTCCTTCCTGGTGGCTCCTGTTTTTGATCTGTGTCAAATTCTGCAAGATATTAATTGTATGATTCAACTCTATATTGCCATGAAAGAAGTCAGAGTCATGAAAATAATCAAAATTTGAAAATAAAAATATCATCAGATCATTGTTTGGAATGTATCTCCTGCTGCTAAGTCGCTTCAGTTGTGTCTGACTCTGTGCGACCCCATAGATGGCAGCCCACCAGGCTCCCCTGTCCCTGGGATTCTCTAGGCAAGAACACTGGAGTGGGTTGCCATTTCCTTCTCCAGTGCATGAAAGTGAAAAGTGAAAGTGAAGTCGCTCAGTCGTGTCCGACTCTTAGCGACCCCATGGACTGCAGCCCACCAGGCTCCTCCATCCATGGGATTTTCCAGGCAAGAGTACTGGAGTGGGGTGCCATTGCCTTCTCCAATATATCTCCTAGTTATATTCAAATATGGCCACTGTGGTAAACTGAGAGTTTTCAAAATTCAAGCAAGAAAATGGATAGCTCTGTCAGGTTCTGAAGCAAGAGGTATAAGGAGTTACCATTCTTTTTTAATCTACTTTCTACTATGTCTTTTCTTTCTTCCAACTTCAGGCTAGGAATGAACTCTATCACTTCTCAAGATACCAACGATCATCTAAACCTTCTTCTAAACTTTGACTGTACATTTGGAATCATCTGGGAAACCTCAAAAAAAATTTGATTCTGATGTGTCTCCCGGAAATTATTATATCATTGGTCTTCAGTAAGCCCTGAGTATCAAGATTTTTAAAGAAGTCCCTGATGTTATAATACCAAACCAAAGTTGAGAACCATTGACGGTTGTGGAAGAAGTTGTGAAACAATGATGGAAAAACATGTCTGGTGGGCAGATCACTTTGTGAAATGCTGTGCAAGTTATGGTATAGTTTTGGCTGCTCTGATAGAAATCCAAAATAAGAGTGGCTTAAACACTACAAAAGTTGTTTCTTTCTTATATCACAGACTGAGGTAGTAGACATCGCTGCTTTGAGAAGTTATTAGAGACCCAAAGTTTCTTTATCTTATTGCATTGCCCTCAATCACATGGTTCAAAACAACTCACCATTATGTCCACATTCTAGTTAGCAAAATGGCATACTCTTTCTTTTTAAGGAAATAACCTTTCTTTTTAAGGAAATAAATGGTTATGTCACTTCTACTCCCATCCAACAAACCAGAACTTAGTCATAAGGCTTGTTGCAAGGAAAGCAAGGAAATGTGAGCAGTTATGTAGTCTGACAAAATGTGGACTTTTATTATTTTGAGGACAAAGGAGGAAATATTGGAGGGAAATTGGCATTCTTTGCCACAAACATCTTATTTGTCTTTCCAAGGTAAAGTATTAGAGGTCCTGACATAGTTGGATTCAGCAGGAGGGAAAGAATAAGAGAAGAGGAGAGAACTCTGTGGATAGAGAGAGTGAGTTCAATGTTCAAAGTGTTGGAGTAGGAGTCATCTAGGAGTTGGCCTGGGTGACTCAAGTAGTAATAGATGAGATTTCCAAAATAAAGGAAGTGCAGGGACAATGGGACTACAAGAAGTTACTTGAAGCCACTACACAGAAGGCTGTTGTTGCTTGATCCTTCACTGTAAACACTGTTGCTTCTCCCATCCTATGTATTTAATAACAAAAATAAAATGGAGCTATTTATCAGGTCATATTCTGATCCCCGGAAGGGCTTGTAAAGAAATACAGCACAGGATTGCAAAAACTTAGTGCTGAATGAGGAATTTACACTTTGCTTTCAAATACAGGCCACTGCTGGTGGGCATAGAACGCTGGGTATGTTGATCACTAACGTGATTTATTGCTGTCCCTGTGTATTCAGCTACATTCTGTGACCTTTCTTCCACAGTGTCCTCTGCCTTGATAAAATCGCTCTATTCTATGTCAAGTCTTTTTAATTCTTTTTCTGAATCAAGTAAGAAACAATTTCCAGTGCATTCAGCTCTAACTTTTTTTGCTCATTGTTTATTCCCTGAAGACTGAATAATACCTTTAGAAGTTGAAGAATTGTAAACTGCTGCTTTGTACACAGTGTCTTTTTTGTCCAGATTTTCAGTCTGGCCTCGAACGAACCTTTTATTTTTATCTTTTTTACACATGAGTTTTGGGTGTTCAATGTCAGTCACTTGGGTCTGCAATTAACCATTTGTATCCCCCAAACGGTGATACAAATGGTGATACCATTCCCTGGTGGCTCAGCTGGTAAAGAGTCTGCCTGCAATGCGGGAGACCTGGGTTAGATCCCTGGGTTGTGAAGATCCCCTGGAGAAGGGAAAGGCTACCTACTCCAGTATTCTAGCCTGGAAAATTCCATGGACAGAGAGGAGCCTTGCAGGCTGAAGTCCATGGGGCAAAGAGTTGGACATGACTGAGCAACTTCCATTTCAGCCCCCAAATATGTGAAATCATCTCATTGGGCAATTGAGGGATAATTGTACATACTAGAAAGAATGGTAATTAATCAGTTAAGCACAGTAGTATTTCAACAAAAAGGGGAAGGGATGCCTTAGGAAAGGACCTAAAACTTTAGCCCATGGTGGTCCATGCATCTACCCATCCAAGTATCCATCCATCATTCCATTAAAAATTCTTGCAAAGTGTCAGTCTCTATAGAACTCACTAGGGTTCAAAGATTATTATAAAATGTTTCCAGTCTTTGAAGAGTTTATATGTCATAACTTGAGCAGACCCAGTTTTGAGGAAGGAAAGGAAGTTTGTCAGGAAGAAAGGAAGGAAGGGAGATTATACACAAACTGTGTCCTAACTACTGTGCCAAGCTTTACATACATCATCTCATTAATTATCAGGACTAAGGAAGACAAAGGCTATATCACAATTTAGTAGAAGAATATAAATGCATAAATAACTGTAACCCCATGTACTGTAATAAGAGTAGGAGCCTAGGATGAAGAAAGAAAGTTTCACAGGGGAGCCCGAATTTCATCTGGGTCCTGATGAATGGTCAGGAGTTGCCCAGGGAGAAAGATGGGAAGGACACTGTAAGTGAAAAGGACAATGTGCATGAAAGCATAGAAATGTGAGGAGCAGGGCAGGTTTGGATGCTGCTGAGGGGCTAAGTGCAAAGAGGAGAGACTGGAGAGAGAGACTGGGACTCTGCATGTCAAGCTAAGGCATTTGAATTGTATTCTGTAGGTAATGGGAAGCTAGTGAAAGTTTATAAGCATGGGAGTAACATGATCAGATTTATGTTTTGAAAAGATGACTGGAAAAATAAGCAAAGGGGGAAAAAGACTAAATACACTCATTTTCACCAAGCAAATATTTATTGAGTACTGTCATATTCCAGGCATCTTCTAGGGGCTGAAGATCATTGAGCTATTAATAAATAATCAAAGATTCTTGCCCCCATGTAGCTTTAAGGAGGGGGCAGGCTATAAGCAAATATATGTATATAATCACTGAGTGGTAAAAAGTTCTATGGAGAAAATAAAAGCAGGTAATGAAAATAGATACGTTCTTTGCAATTGGTTGACCATTTCACTCCATATATATTGTAACTCCCATTGGGAAGGAAGGGGACATTTGAGCAAAGATCTGAAGGAGGGGAGAGTAAGACATGCAGATATCTGTAGGAAGATAGTTTTAGGCAGAAGGAATAGTGCAAAGCCCTTTGTATTACATGAGAGCTCTGAAAACCCTAAGATGACAAAAGAAAGGGATTTAAGACTTAGTTTTCCATATTTATATGAAGGAGGCATTGCCCTAAAGAAATACTGATCACCTGTTACATATCATTCAGAACTTCTACTCACTTGTCTAAAAGTATGCGACAGGATCTTCTTTTATAGATCATTGTTGTTGTTGTTTAGTCCCTAAGACATGTCTGACTCTTTGCCACCCCATGGACTGTAATCTGCCAGGCAAGAATACTGAAGTCAGTTGCCATTTCCTCCTCCAGGGGATCTTCCTGATGCAGGGATCAAGCCTATGCCTCCTGCATTGGCAGGCGGATTCTTTACCACTGAGCCACTGGAGAAGCCCAAGCCCTTCAGCAAATAAGCAAGATGAGTGAAATTGAGAATGTATCTGGCTGATCATGGTCTAGCTGAGTGCATTGCACACCCAGAGATAAAAATGAAGACAGAATCTGGAATGAGATCATTAGTGTATACCATCCTGAAACTTTAGTCAGACCACACACATATATTTAATGCACTGAACACACCTTGAAATGCCTCTCAGCCCCTAGGGAAAAAAGTACTAGAAAAACTCAAGGGGATGGTGGGGAGGATGCTGCATGATCCATAATGTTGTCAATGTCATAATTCATCCTGAACAGCAGAATAAAGTTAATAGAGAAAGTTCTTTAGTGCTTGTTCAGCTGCCTGCCACCCAACTCTGTGGCAGAAAAACAAGGCGGAAATAGCTATATCATTATAGAATATATCAAAAATAAATTATAGAAATGTCTTCTATATAAGGAGTAGTTCCCTGTATTTGTTTGAAGTATCAGTCTTTAGGATTGTGTGTTTGACCACTCAATGCCAAAAAAGAAGTAGACAATATTGTCATTTTTTACAACTATTGTCATTTTAATAATTAATTAATGTAATAGTATGAGTCAAAAATATTGAAGACAAGAATTGAAAAGTGTCAAGAAAAAAGAAGAGAAGCAATGTATTTTCTAGAGTTCAATAAATAAAAAATTGCCTTGGGATGAACACTGAATCTATTTATAGCACACATAAAGGAATATCTCCGGAAGTCAGCTATTCTATCTGAATTTTAAGTGTTATTTTTCAGCTGAGAGAATTTCATGGTTTGTAGAAGAATATTTTCATCCCAAATCTATGTACCTTTACCTCCTAAAAATTTTTCCTAAACTTTTCCAGCATTTTGCTACTTGGTTATGGAATCAAGAACTTGGACAATTCATCTAAAATCTATCAAATATTTATTTAGATGTTAAATACCTTCTGTGTTTAATGTGCTGACTGGGCAACATACAGTAGGAAATGTAAACTGAGGAAAATCTAGTGCTTCCTCCCAAAGACCACTGGAGGCAAAGTGAAAAATGATAGTAAGATGATACAGAATATGTTCAGTAACCGGAAGGTTCAAAGGAGAGAGAGAAGACCATAGGTTAGATAAATCAAGGAAGGCTTCAAGGAAAAGCAATATATGACCTAGAACCTTGAGGCCTTGATGGATGGATAAGATTTCCATAGGTAGAGATGAGACTGTTATGAGCCGACTGGGGAAAATAGTTCAGGGCAAGACAGGACTTGAGAGGAGAGTTTCCTGTTTTGCTGGGGCAGGCTGTATGTACTTGGGAGTAGCTGGACTAAAGCTGGAAGGTGAGCAGCAGTCATGGAGTCTCTGGATTTGGATGTCAGCCTGCAGGCTGGACTCCATTCAGTCAGCAGTGGGGCTCCATGGAAGTGGGTGGATGTGACATGATGCGATATGACACTGCTCTGTTTACGCTCTGATGCCCAGGCTGTTGTACTCGCAGTCACCTGCTCAAAGGGCAAAGCTAGTTCTCCAGCCCAGGGGGAGAGATTGGTACTATACTACAGATTCACTTAGACAGAGTGTGGTAGGGGGCACTTAGGTACGTTCCTCTCACTCCCCCAGGGATGATCTAGGTGCTGAATGTGGTCTCTGTCTTGGCTATTTAAGAGTGATTTGAGCTCCTGAATATTTTCAGAAGTGAGGGAAAAAGTCATCATCAGCCACAAGTAATTTTTGTGTGAATTTAAAATAAGCTAAATAAAAATTTTAAAAATACCTTTTTAGTTCACCTACTAGATGAACAGCAATAGTTTTGCCCTGCTCTAGATTGGTGGTAAGGGAGAAGGCAATGACACCCCACTCCAGTACTCTGGCCTGGAAAATCCCATGGACGGTGGAGCCTGGTAGGCTGCAGTCCATGGGGTCACTAAGAGTCGGACACGACTGAGCAACTTCACTTTCACTTTTCACTTTCCTGCGTTGGAGAAGGAAATGGCAACCCACTCCAGTGTTCTTGCCTGGAGAATCCCAGGGATGGGGGAGCCTGATGGGTTTCCATCTATGGGGTTGCACAGAGTCGGACATGACTGAAGCGACTTAGCAGCAGCAGCAGCAGATTTGTGGTAAAATAGCAGTCCTAGCCAGATGCTAAATAAAAGCTTGAACTTGGAATAGGAAAGAACTAAAGCTAAGGATGATGCACCCAGTCTGTAGGCTATGGAATACTTGCCTTTGCAACATTGCACCATTATATAATAATCTCTTAGATATTTTGTTTTTTACGTTATTTAGGAGAAACAAAGATAGTGTTAGGAATTTAGCAAGATATAAAAGAAGTGATTGCCATTCTAGAAACACAGAAATTCAAGAGACTTTAACCTATCACTAATGTGCACCTTAAAAGAGCTTACTCCTTGGAAGGAAAGTTATGACCAACCTAGATAGCATATTGAAAAGCAGAGACATTACTTTGCCAACAAAGGTCCGTCTAGTCAAGGCTATGGTTTTTCCAGTGGTCATGTATGGATGCAAGAGTTGGACTGTGAAGAAAGCTGAGTGCTGAAGAATTGATGCTTTTGAACTGTGGTGTTGGAGAAGACTCTTGAGAGTCCCTTGGACTGCAAGGAGATCCAACCAGTCCATTCTAAAGGAGATCAGTCCTGGGTGTTCATTGGAAGGACTGATGCTAGAGCTGAAACTCCAGTACTCTGGCCACCTCATGTGAAGAGCTGACTCATTGGGAAAGACTCTGATGCTGGGAGGGGTTGGGGGCAGGAGGAGAAGGGGATGACAGAGGATGAGATGGCTGGATCGCATGACTGACTCAATGGACATAAGTTTGAGTAAACTCTGGGAGTTGGTGATGGACAGGGAGGCCTGGCGTGCTGCGATTCATGGGGTTGCAAAGTTGGACACGACTGAGCGACTGAACTGAACTGACCGAATGTTCACCATGTAACATGATATATAGGTAGCATATAAAGTTCCAGAGTGTTTTCCACTGGGTTATGTTCAGCATACATAAACCCTGTTTAAACATCATCTTACCAGGGGACTGTTTGCCCCGTTTGTCTATTCTGGGCACCAGTAGCTAGGCTGCAGGGGTTAGTTGGGTTTATAGTCCACGTACAGACTTTTAACAGTACCTAAAGTGGTTCTTTAACTGGGTTTTTTTTTTTTAAAGACACAGAAAACTTAATTAAGAACGACTTAAATCCCTGTGGGTTGAGAACTTTATAGTAGACAGCTCTTATTTGATCAGAGCAACACTGTGTCAGTTAATCCAAAAATTTGGTTAAAGTCCCAAATCCTAAAAAATACAATGACAAAATATGCTTAGGCAATATTTTGATGTAGAGTCAAGGTCTTTTTTCCTCACTAAGTGTAGATCTGTATTTTAAAGACTTTCTTGCATAAATCACATCCGTAATGCAATTATTTCTAGTTTCAGTTTATTTAAAGTAAAGCAGATATTTCTGAGGCAGTCTGAGTCTAGAACTTGTTGGGACTTTTAGGATTCCTACTGTGGTCTTGTTTTTAATTTAATTTTATTTTATTTTTTACTTTATTTTACTTTACAATACTGTATTGGTTTTGCCATACATTGACATGAATCCACCATGGGTGTACATGCATTCCCAAACATGAACCCCCCCTCCCACCTCCCTCCCCCCTACTGTGGTCTTTAAACATTTTTTTCTCTGACCTTTATTTTAACTATATATATATATATATATATATATATATATATATATATATATATATATATGACTTTCCAAGGCATTCAACTTAATTTTCAGGTTAACAATTACTCTCTTTTTTTGTTATCCTAGTTTGTTGATTTTCATAATATTTAATTAAAATATGCTTAATTTAATTAAAGAAAATACTATAATCACAATTCTAATTAACCCAAACAGGCTTGGGAAAAAAATACAATGAACTCTTGGTTAGTAAACCACAGCAGAAGTCGGAACCGGATATATTGGAGAGTAGTTACTGCCCTCATGTGCTCAGCCTGTTGTGCAAATCAGAAAATTGAGTCCATAGAGGGAATGGAGAGCATCTGTGAATCTGGCAAGTTAGTTAAGTGGAAGTGGTTGAAAGTTTCTGCTGTATAAAGTTAGCTAAGCAGTTAGTGGAGAAGGCAATGGCACCCCACTCCGGTACTCTTGCCTGGAAAATCCCATGGACGGAGGAGCCTGGTAGGCTGCAGTCCATGGGGTTGCACAGAGTTGGACACGACTGAAGTGACTTAGCAGTAGCTTAGCAAGCAGTTAGTTTATGCGTATTTAACTACCCAAAATACACTATGTGATTCTAGATAAACATTACTAAAGAAATGGTTAAACACATACAGACATACACATACCAAAAGCAAAGGTATTTTTCTCAGGTGTGGAGAGAGGAAATGTTGGTTCTGGCCTCGTTGTGAGCTTCCATTTATATGCTGTTGATATTCTTGAGTGTTCCACCCTGAATATCCATCTGTGCTGTAATTTCTATATATCAGGGCATTTATATTAATTATAGAATTTTTAAACTCCTAAAAATGCAGATAGTGCTTATTTTATACGCTTTTCCAAGAATTAGTGAAATAATACATATGGAGTGTTAATCACAGAGCTAATGAGATTTACCTCTTTATGCCATCTTCTTGTTTGAATGTAATTGCCCGAAATCCAGACTTTCAGTAGAGTCTTGTTCAAAAACATATCTACCAACTTGAAGGGGCTGCTGCTGCTGCTGCTGCTAAGTCGTGTCAGTCGTGTCCGACTCTGTGCGACCCCACAGATGGCAGCCCACCAGGCTCTGCTGTCCCTGGGATTCTCCAGTCAAGAACACTGGAGTGGGTTGCCATTTCCTTCTCCAATGCATGAAAGTGAAAAGTGAAAGTGAAGTCACTCAGCAAGTGTCCGACTCTTCATGACCCCATGGACTACAGCCTACCAGGCTCTGCTGTCCATGGGATTTTCCAGGCAAGAGTACTGGAGTGGGTTGCCATTGCCTTCTCTGTGAAGGGGTTCCTATTGGCCAAATTTGAAATAATTCAAGCATCAGAATGAATAATGACAAGAATTGACAAAATGCATTAAATGTTTAAAATATCTATGAATTCATATGCATAGGAAATAAATTTAAGAGAGGGGAAAAGGGAAGGCTCTTCTCTAGCAAAAAAAAAAAAAGGCCAATTAATAAGTGTAGAAAAAATAATAAATTATCATTTTTAAATCACCATAGCAATTACAACTAGTCAAAAATTATCATGGGTGCTAAAATAATTGGGTGAAAGAAAATTGGGGAATGGGATGTTCAGACAATTTCACCTGATAGAATCTCATTTACTACAAAAGGAAAATATACCCTTAACAATGGAGAAATATGGTCTATCTTCACCAATAGACCACATGGAGCACCACCAGTGAGGTACTAGCTGGCATCAGGAGGTAGGTCCCTATTTACTGCACACAAAGTCATCTGTGTAGTACTCCTGCTTCAGTTCTCCAAGTTTAGCCTGAATCTAATTATAAGAAGGCAATGAGACCAATCCAAATTGAGAAGCACTCTGTAAGACAACAATATCAACAACAAAATATGTAAATCAATGTTGCAAAAGAGAGAAAGGCTGTGAAATGATTTAAGTTAAAAAAGACTAAAGGGACAATTGAAGAAATTTGAACATGGCCTGTATAGTATATAATGTTATCATATCAATATCAAATTTCCAGTTTTATGGTTATGTAAGAGAACATTCTTATTCTCAGGGGTAAAGTGTCAACAAAACAATAATAATAACAATGTTTATATTTATGTAGACATATAAAAACATATTATGAGACAGAGAGAGAAATAAAATGTGACAAAATAATTAGGGAATCTCCATAAAGGTTATATGGATCTTCGTTGTACTTGAAAACTTTCTGTAGGTTTGTAATTTTTCAAAATAAAAGCTGAGAGAAATAAATGTATATCTACAACCTAGGTACTGTTCCTCCTAATTTGCTATTATATAGATTTGTGCAATGTTGGATCATCCAGTGCAAAGTGCACAATTGTCCTGTCTGTCATCCAGTTATAGGCTTGCTTTATGATATGCAGTCTCTCCCATAGCCACCACTTGTAGATCATTTGCTTCCCTAGTGGCTTAAGTGGTAAAAAAAAAAAAAAAAAAGTCTACCTGTAATGCAGGAGACCTAAGTTCAATCCCTGGCTTGGAAAGATCCCCTGGAGAAGGAAATGGCAACCTGCTCCAGTACTCTTGCCTGGGAAATCCCAAGTAAGACAGAGCAGCAGAGGAGCCTGATGGGCTATAGTCCATGGGAGTCTCAAAGAGTCAGACACAACTTAGCGACTAAACCACCACCACAGCAGAACAAGAACCAAAGACTTCCTTCTTGCACAGTAAAGATATTAGTGAAACTTGATAGTGGAAGAAGACATATCAAAGAACAAACCTCCTGACAGGGCCTCAGGGGCTCCTGCTAGAAATCCCACTAACTGCATGGAATATTAAGCTACTCACCAAATGCCCGATGCAATACTTAAACCTGAAGTACAATTCAGGAGATGGCTGAAGCGACTTAGCACACATATACACATCACTGAGACTGTTAGGGAAAATAAACAGGCCAAAAAGTTGACATGAGAATTACCAGAGAAGATAAGGTAGATGGCAGTCATATGACACAAGTCTTTACTGAGCCAGTTGAAACTTAAAAGTTCAACAGAAGTTTTCTTACCAAAAAGGTTAAAAGGCCATATGGAGGAAGAGCTTGCTCTGGGGAAGTTTCCCAGGGGAGATTCCACAGAGCAAAAGCAATAGGGTGGTCCCTGCAACTCAAGCACAACAGAATCACAAGGTGTAACCATGACCAGGGCAAAGATATCACCACTGGAAACTTTGGTCTCTTTAAGAAAAGTTATTTATGTTATCAATAACCTCAGCTATGTGGATGACACCACTTTTATGGCAGAAAACAAAGAGGAACTAAAGAGCCTCTTGATGAGGGTAAAAGAAGAGAGTGATGAAGTTGACTTTAAAACTCAACATTCAAAAAATTAAGATCATGGCATCTGGTCCCATCATTTCAAGGCAAATAGATGGGAAAACAATTGAAACAGTGAGAGACTTTATTTTCTTGGACTCCAAAATTACTGCAGATGGTGACTGCAGCTATGAAAGTAAAAGACATTTGCTCCTTGGAAGAAAAGCTATGACAACCTAGACAGCACACTGAAAAGCGGAGACATTACCTTGCCAACAAAGGTCTGTCTAGTCAAAACTACGGTTTTTCCAGTACTCATGTATGGATGTGAGAGTTGGACCATAAAGAAAGCTGAGTGCTGAAATATTGATGTTTTTGAACCGTGGTGTTGGAGAAGACTCTTGAGAGTCTGTTGGACTGCAAGGAGATCCAGCCAGTCAATCCTAAAGCAAACCAGTCCTGAACATTCTTTGGAAGGACTGATGCTGAAGTTGAAGCTCTAATACTTTGGCCACCTGAGGCAAAGAACTGACTCACTGGAATAGATTCTGAAACTGGGAAAGATTGAAGGCAGGACGAGAAGGGGAAGGGGACAACAGAGGATGAGATAGTTGGATGGCATCACTAACTCAACGAACATGAGTTTCAGCAAGCTCTAGGAGTTGGTGATGGACAGGGAAGCCTGGTGTACTGCAGTCCATGGGATCACAAAGAGTCGGACATGACTGAGCGAATGAACTGAACTGAACTGAAGAAAGGTGTAGACATTTTCTACGTGCATCTCACAAAACATTCCTGTCACCAATATCCATATATAAGAAAGAGAGCCTTCATATTAAGGGAAACTCTAAGATACAGTCTAAACAGCAAGATCAGAAAGTATACACAGACAACAAGATTGTTGTATACAACAACAGAGAGCTAAGGGTGACTTTCCACCAATAGGGTTGATTAAGACACCTTCATCCCTTCAGCAGATTGGCCAAGTTTGTGTGTAGTTAATTCTCTTCTTCTACAAACTAAGAACTTCCTTCGGTGGTAGTAAAAAACAGAAGATGCAGATAACAAATCTCATTTAAGAGAATAATCTCTACCTGTGTTGGCTATGTCCTATAGTTTTAGGATCAAAGAAAGAAGAACTGTGATTGCTGCCTCTGTCATGAGAGAATGGTCATATTTGTTTGAGCCAGTAGTCTAGAATGGGAAGGCATTTTGAACAACAGCAACAAAAGCATTAGGATAAATGTGAATACCAAAGAGCCAAAGCAGATGGGCCATGGGAATTACTGACCATATAAATTCTTGCTTCACCTGCAAGGGTTTTCTGACCCTAGAATCAGGTCCTATGGGAATCACAAACATTCTAAAGAACATAAGACATCAAAAAATAAATGAGGGCTTTAAATGTAATAATACATGTGGGATAATAATGTCTGAACCTTTCAAGTTCTTGCTATGCACCAGGCAGGCAGAGTTCTAAGTATTTTATCTCATTTGGCCTAATTCTATGAGTTAGGTGCTACTATTCCCATATTACTTATAGGAAAATGAAAGCACAAGGCAGCTAAATAAACTACCCAAGGCAGAGCCAGGGTTTGAAATCAGGCAAACTGGCCCACATGCTCTTATCTGCTGTTCTTTGCTGAGATGTTATTAAATCATTAAAATAATCTTTAGACCATTTAACAGCATGGTAAAGTGTTTTAAAAAATTAAAAACAGCAAATATGTGTGCACAGTATGTTCCCAATTTTAAGAATATAATGATTAAAGGAGAGAGAAAGACAGGGAGAAAAAGCAAACATGAGCAAGCCCAAGAAAAGATAGGAAGACACTATGCAAGATGTCAGTGATAATTGCTCAGATGGTCTGTCAATAATTTTATCTTCTTCTTCCTATTTTTATGAAATTTAAAAATTTTCTAAGGTGAAAATATGGCATTCTTTAATTTAAAAAATTATATATAAAACAAATATTCCTAGAAGCACACCTAGTCATCAACTCACTCTTCCTCCATGTACATGCCACTTTGAGTTACTTAATAATCCTTTCAATTAAATCACTATTTTAGTATCCTAAGTAATATCTATGAAATAATACTTTGCTATTGTAGGGGTTTTTCACTCCACCATCTTGAATTTGCTTCACTGACTATGCTAAAGGCTTTGACTGTGTAGATCACAACAAACTGTGGAACATTCTAATGAGATGGGAATACCAGACCACCTGACCTGCCTTCTGAGAAATCTGTATGCAGGTCAAGAAGCAACAGTTAGAGCTGGACATGGAACAACAGACTAGTTCCAAATTGGGAAAGGAGTACATCAAGGCTGTATATTGTCACCTCACCCACTTATTTAACTTATATGAGAGTACATCATACAAAATGCTGGGCTGGGTGAAGCACAAGCTGGAATCAAGACTGCCGGGAGAAATATCAATAACCTCATATATGCAGATGACACCACCCTTATGGCAGAAAGCAAAGAGGAACTAAAGAGCCTCTTGGTGAAGGTGAAAGAGGAGAGTGAAAAAGCTGGCTTAAAACTCAACAAACAGAAAACTAAGATCATGGCATCTGGTCCCATCACTTCATGGCAAATAGATGGGGAAACACTGGAAACAGTGAGAGATTTTATTTTCTTGGGCTCTAAGATCACTGCAGATGGTGACTATAGCCCTGAAATTAAAAGATGCTTGCTCTTTGGAAGAAGAGCTATGACAAACCTAGACAGCATATTAAAAAGCAGAGACATTACTTTGTTGACAAAGGTCCATCTAGTCAAAGCTGTGGTTTTTCCTGTAGTCATGTATGGATGTGAGAGCTGGACAATTAAAAAGGCTGAGCACTGAAGAACTGATGCCTTTGAACTGTGGTGCTGGAGATGATTTTTGAGAGTCTGTTGGACTGCAGGGAGATCAAACCAGTCAACCCTAAAGTAAATTAACCCTGAATATTCATTGAAAGGACTGATGCTGAAGCTAAAGCTCCAATACTTTGACCATCTGATGTGAAGAGCTGACCCATTGGAAAAGACCCTGATGCTGGCAAAGATTGAAGGCAGGAGGAGAAGGGGATGGCAGAGGAGGAGATGGTTGCATGGCATCACTAACTCGATGGACATGAGTTTGAGCAAACTCTGGGAGATGGTGAAGGACGAAGCCTGGTGTGCTGCAGTCCATGGGGTCGCAAAGAGTCTGGCATGACTGAGTGACTGAACAGCAACAATAAATGTATTTTTTAAATGTCAGTTCAGTTCAGTCACTCAGCCGTGTCTGACTTCATGGCTGCAGTCACCATCTGCAGTGATTCTGGAGCCCAAAAAGATAAAGTCTGACACTGTTTCCACTGTTTCCCCATCTATTTCCCATGAAGTGATGGGACCAGATGCCATGATCTTCGTTTTCTGAATGTTGAGCTTTAGGCCAGCTTTTTCGCTCTTCTCTTTCACTTTCATCAAAAGGCTTTTTAGCTCCTCTTCACTTTCTGCCATAAGGGTGGTGTCATCTGCATATATGAGGTTATTGATATTTCTCCCGGCAATCTTGATTCCAGCTTGTGTTTCTTCCAGTCCAACGTTTCTCATGATGTACTCTGTAAATGAATATAAATACATGACTCCTGTAATCTCTTTGCCAACTACATTATGAATAGCCACTTTGGGACAGAATATAGTCCTTTAATATGGGCTTCAGAATTACTTAGTTGTACAAGACAATGAGGCAGTTTCCTAGTTTCCTGAAGTGCAATTGTAGGTAAGGGGCCTGGGAAACTGGCCTTTTAAATACACTCTTTGGGGTATTTTCCTCAGCCTATAGTTAAGGAGTTCCTTATAGGTTTCCTAAGAGGGTGTCATGATCATGGACATGGTATTGACTCTGAGGTAATTAAAGAATTTAGTAAGATAACCAGGATTCAACCCAGAACTGTACCAAGCAACCCCAGGGGATAGCTTGTGGAGAGCATTAGAGATAACCTGGGTGACAGTGGAAGGGAAAAGCTCATTATTGCAAACTAAATGAAATCCTCCAGTTTCTTTTGTTACCAAGAATGACACCCTGGAGAGTGACTTTGCTGTCTTGTTTGAGTGACAATTCTTACTGCTGATAAATCTTATCGTAAACTATATTAAGGTAGCAGTATGTGACAGTTTGGGTTGAGGTTGAGGAAGACCTGTAACAGTAGAGACAGAAGATTTGCCTCCAAATTCAAAGCCCAGAAAGAACTTGGTGCAGCAGAGGGAGCAAGGGAAGCTCATGTGAAAGAGCCAGTTAAGAGCTGCATACGGCAGGCAAAACAGAAGCTGGCCAACCAGTGGGAACCAGAAGCATGAGCTCATCTGAAGAACTGAATGAAGGAAGTTTTCAGTTTAATATCCATGTTGAAGATGACCAGTCTCCAACTGAGGTGCTTTGATGAGCCCTCTACAGGGTGGAAAAGAAGACTCAAGACCTGGAAAAGAAAGTTGCTTGAACTTTCCTGAGGTTATTGATATTTCTCCTGGCAATCTTGCCAGGAGAAATATCAATAACCTCAGATATGCAGATGACACCACCCTTATGGCAAAAAGTGAAAAAGAACTAAAGAACCTCTTGATGAAAGTGAAAGAGGAAAGCGAAAAAGTTGGCTTAAAGCTCAACATTCAGAAAACTAAGATCATGGCATCCGGTCCCATTACTTCATGGCAAATAGATGGAGAAACATGGGAAACAGTGGCAGACTTTACTTTTTGGGGGTCCAAAATCACTGCAGATGGTGACTGCAGCCATAAAATAAAAAGATGCTTACTTCTTGGAAGAAAAGTTATGACCAACCTAGACAGCATATTAAAAAGCAGAGACATTACTTTGCCAACAAAGTTCCATCTAGTCAAAGCTATGGTTTTTCCAGTGGTCATGTATGGATGTGAGTTGGACTGTGAAGAAAGCTGAGTGCCCAAGAATTGATGCTTTTGAACTGTGGTGTTGGAGAAGACTCTTGAGAGTCCCTTGGACTGCAGGGGATCCAACCAGTCCATCCTAAAGGAGATCAGTCCTGAATGTTCATTGGAAGGACTGATGTTGAAGCTGAAACTTCAATACTTTGACCACCTGATGTGAAGAGCTGACTCATTTGAAAAGACTCTGGTGCTGGGAAGATTGAAAGTGGGAGGAGAAGGGGACCACGGAGGATGAGATGGTTGAATGCCATTCCCAACTCCATGGATATGGGTTTGAGTAAACTCCAGGAGTTGGTGATGGACAGGGAGCCCTGGCGTGCTGCAGTCCATGGGGTTGCAGAGACAGACACAACTGAGCAACTGGACTGAACTGAACTTTCCTAGTGGTGGTCCAGTGGTTAAGAACCACCTGCTAATGCAAGGGATGGGGGTTCAATCCCTGGTCCAGGAAGATTCCACATGCCATGGGGGTGAGTCCATGTATCTAGATCACAACAAGAGAAGCCACCATGAGAAGTCTGTGCACCACAGTGAAGAGAAGCACTTGCTCACCACAACTAGAGAAAGCCTGAGCACAGCAAAGATCCAGCACAGCCAAAAATAATTAAATAAATAGAGAGATCAATTTAAAAAAAAAAAGGAAAGAAAAGAAAAGAGAGCTGTTCTGGATAACCAAGAGACAGAACCAGAAATAACGTGGGTATCCTCAGAATAGTCTGAGAAGGGCCCTTGTGGCAGCTGTCAGCAGGAGGAGACACTTGGGGTTTGGCAAGAGGTGTGTAAAAGGGGTGTCTCTGTTTAGATGCTGTCGTTGTATGCAGTGACTCTTCTCCGTAAGTTACCAACAGAACCATACATATCATAAGGTGTGTGGGTGACCAGACTCCTAGAAGCTAGGGAGGGAGGAGCTAACCGCTGCTGTGTGTTATATATATATTTTTGCTATGTGTTACATTATTGTATTGTTATACAATTAATGGAGAATGTGCAGGTGTGTAAGAACAGAGGAGCCTGGTGGGATATAGTCCATGGGGGGCCACAAGAATGTCAAATGGGACTTAGCAACTGAACAACAGCATAAGACCAGACAGAGACTGGAGATGGCTTCATTCGCATATGTAACAGAGGTCTGTGGGCTGATAGGGCCTGAGTGAATCTAGCTAGAGTTGGGCTAGGAGAGAAGTATCTGTAAAGAGGCATTCCTGGGGGGATTTCACACAGGGACAAAGTGGAATGTTCACTAGGTTACTGTTAGGAGCACTGGGGCTAGGGAGTTTGTAGTTAGTATTACAAAGATCCAGAAAAAGAAACTTTGTGCTTAAGAGGAACAAATATATGGTAACATAAGTTTCCATGTTACAAATAGATAGCCAAGGTATGGCTCAGGAAACTCAAACAGGGGCTCTGTATCAATCCTTCAACCTAGAGGGGTGGGATGGTGAGGGATATGGGAGGGAGTTTCAAAAGGGAGTATCTACGGCTGATTCATGTTGAGGTTTGACAGAAAACAGGAAAATTCTGTAAGCAATTATCTTTCGATAAAAAATAAATTAAAAATGAAATAAAATAAATATCAGTGTCAAAGCCAAAAAAAAAAAAAAGAGGGACAAATATTTAAGCAACTGGGAGGAATATTCTCTGGTAACATGAGAGGCGGATAAGAACACAAAACCAATGTAAATGAAATCATGCTGTAATTTGAAAAGGGTTTGATAAAGACGGCAAAGGGAAAATGTGGAAAGAGGACCTGGAACCCTGGCCTGTGACCTGGAAGCTGTTCTCTTTCTGTTGCAAGTGCATCCTGGGGCACTCAGGACCCACTAACCTGACCACCTTCAACCTAGCAGCCCTTGACTTATTGGTTTAACTATTGGATTGACCAAAAAGTTCAGGTTTTTCCATGTTACAGAAAAAATTGAATGAATTTTTGGCCAACCCAGTACTTCCTATACATTCTCTGAGTCTGTTATTCCTCCTCTGAGATTCTGACATGTGTCATTGCTATTTATTTCTAATCTCTTTCCTATTATATACACATCATTTTGAAACCTCATTCCATTCTTAATATTGGTGGTTCTCAAGAATTTCCTGGTCCTCTTGAATTCCCTTTCCCTGAATGCTCACATTAAACTTTGCACAATGTATCTGCCCACTCCCCTGTCCTCTCTCTGCACCCCCCTCCAAAAGAAAATTCAGGGTAGCTAATCAGTAAGGTGGTTAGAAAAGGAATGGAAGGGAAGCTAGTAATCTGTGGAACAGGTGGCTCCAAGTGTGGGTTAAAGCATGGTTGGGACCATATATTCTGTCACATAATACTCTGCAAATTGACTTTTCCCTTTTGTATTTAAATGATGTAAGTGTCAACAAAGATATGAGATAGTATTGTTTGCCATGATTCAATGAATGTACATCCATCTTTCCTTGTTCCACCAAGGGAAATAAATGGACTAGGTTGGTAATGAAGGTCAGCTGTCCAGGATGTAAAGTCAGCTAGGCTGAGGGAGCACCAAAAAGGGGTTTTCACTTCATTTTGTGCTCCTACTATTTCATTCTAAGACCAAATTACTTTACATGGTGACAAAAACTGCTCTGGGCTAGCCTTATTATCTGGACCTAACATTCAGGTTTCAGAAATAGTTTCCTCTAGGTCACTGAACTGTGTTGCCAAACCAGCCACAGACTATAAAATAAACTCTGGGCATGCGCATGAAAAGCTGCATGACAACATTGTGATGATGACCAGTCTATGCTTTCATACATCCTGTAGACCGTGGAGCTAAGGTGGCACTGAGCGCTGAACTGGCCACTACTAGTAGCTAAGCTGTTTGAGGAAAAGAGGGCCCTGGGCTTGCAAAGAAACTGCCAGCAGTAAAGAAAAGGGAGACACTGGGGCAGCGCGGAGTTGGTGGTGTAGTTGTTGTTCAGTTGCGAAGTTATATCTGACTGTTTGTGACCCCATGGACTACAGCAGGCCAGGCTCCCCTATCCTTCACTATCTCTCAGAGTTTGCTCAAATTCATGTCCATTGACTTGGTGATGCATCCAACCATCTCATCTGCTCTCACCGCCTTCTTCTCCTGCCCTCAGTTTTTCTCAGCATCAGGGTCTTTTCCAGTGAGTTGGCTCTTAACATCAGGTGGCCAAAGTGGTGGTGTTGAGAAGTTCCAGTTGGCCCTGAGACACATTGCTGAGAGTCTGACCAATACTGCAGGGAAATAAACTGACTCACTTTCAGAGCACCTGAGCACTCACAGCCAGAGGTCACTTTCTAGAACCACTGCTACCACCAGCTGAAATCTACACTTACCAAGACTCAGGTTATTTGTTCCTCAGACTACTTCATGCTGGTTAAACATGTCATTATTATTAACAATTAAATTAAATATTACATAAAAAATGAAATGTGAACACAAAAACAGAAGTTGTTTCTATGAAAACTTGTTTGAAAATAGTAAGTTATTAGGCAATGGTTAAGGTGGAAAAACAATTATAGAAATTAAATACATTCTGCACTCAGCTTATCTAACAGATGTCTAAGTTTTTGCTTCTTTTTAAAGAAATTATAATTGGAAATAGCACAGGATATATTAGGGGTGCAGCTTATGCATGAAAGATGAGGTAGAACTCCAATGAACTGACCAACATTCAAAGAAAAAACCTTTGTATCAAAAGCTTAGCAAAAGAATGAAGCTATTTTAATTTAAAATACAAATGTGAGGGCACAGTGTATAGGAAACCGCCCGCCAATGCAGTGGAAATGGGTTTGATTTCTGGTCTGGGAAGATTCCGCATGCCAAGGGGCGACTACTTGGCCATGTGCAACTACTGAAGCCCACAAGCCTAGAGCCTGTGCTCTGCAACAAGAGAAGCCGCCACAATGACAAGACCATAACAAAGAGTTGCCATCCACTCCTCACCATCCCCTGTCCTGCTCACAGCAAATAGAGAAAGCCTGCAGGCAACAGTAACAACCCAGCACAACCAAAGGTAAGTAAATAAATAAAAATGCTTTTCTTGGATGCTTTCGAACTGTAGTTTTGGAGAAGACTCTTGAGAGTCCATTGGACTGCAGGGAGATCCAACCAGTCCATCCTAAAGGAGATCAGTCCTGGGTGTTCATTGGAAGGACTGATGTTGAAGCTGAAACTCCAATACTTTGGCCACCTGATGTGAAGAGCTGACTCATTTGACTCATCAGCTCCCTGATGCTGGGAAAGATTGAGGGCAGGAGGAGAAGGGGATGATAGAGGTTGAGATGGTTGGTTGGCATCACCAACTCAATAGGCATGAGTTTGAGTAAACTCTGGGTGTTGGTGATGGACAGGGAGACCTGGTGTCCTGCAGTCCATGGGGTGCAAAGAGTTAGACATGACTGAGTGACTGAATTGACCTGAACTGAAATAAAAATACAAACTTGATGTATATATCCATGACATTTTTATGATTCATCTCTTTAACTAACATCTACCTCTAACCAACCAACTCTTTGTCCTGACTACATTTGATTAAAGGGTCTCTGTGGAACTTCCTCTCTCATTATTCCAAAGAATGAGGAATTCCCATGATCAGTCTCTTCTTCAAGGTACAGGACAGTAGCATTTCAAGAAGGAGGGACTTCTAAAGATCTGGTGTGATTCAAAGCTTTAATCCCAGCCTAATCATGACCCCAAAAGGACAAGTATTTCTAGTTATCTGCTAAAAGTGGCAACATATAGTGTTACTGACCTTCCAGAGTGGGGGAAGGATCCTTACAGGGTGTTGTTTGTGCTAATAGAAGGAGACAAAATTTGGTTCAGAAGCAAAGAAAGTTTTGTTCTTTAATCAAAAAATGAAGATGTGGGAGCTCCCACTCTGAAGAACACACTCTCCAAGACAGGCTGTTGGTAGGACTGTTTTATCTGTGGGTTCATCTGTGGAGGGAGGGGTGGAGTGTGGTGGGGGCAAGTGTGTTGTGAAGGGCACCCCAGATCTCAGTGCCAGGTAAAACGTCTCTGTGTTGGGAATTCTAATCTCATGCCTTAGGTGCAAGGCCTCTGCAGGGTCCCCTGTGGGCAAGCAAAAGTAGACTAAGAACAAAAGAAGTGGTTAGACCTTATATCTTATCACCTAGATTCCATCTTATTTTTCCTAGGACTCCAGTAGGCTTTGCTAGTGACAAAGGTGACAGCAAAATCCAATTTCCCAGGTGGCTCAGTAGTAAAGAATTCGCTTGCTGAGCAGGAGACACAGGTTCGATCCCTGAGATGGGATGATCCCCTGGAGAAAGAAATGGCAACCCACTCCAGTATTCTTGCCTGGGAAATCCCAGGGACACAGGAGCTTGTGGGCTACAGTCTATGGGGGTCACAGAGTTGGACATGACTTAGCAACCAAACAATTTCTAAAAATTCATAACATACCAGCTTTGAAATCGATATTCTTGATAAATTCAGAAGCAATTTCAGAATCTGCATTCATTCCATTTTGTTCACAAAGATGTTACTATTTTTTATTACATAATTTAAAATTTCCCTGTATCAAAAGCAACTCTTTCTCTGTGACAGTAGAAGTAAACCTCTTCACTTAAAAGAGGATGTTTCCCAGCAACACCTCTTTTCTTGGTAACGCGGGTCTCTCCCCTTGAGCTTCCTTTTGGTGTAGAAGCTTATGCTCATGATCAGCAATGGTCTTCTCTGAGCTCTTCCCTGGAATAAGTCACTTTTTAAATCTCTTCTCTTTCATCATAAGCTATGAGTCTCTAGTTTTATCAGTGGGTTTCAGTTCATTATCATTAAAGTTCCTCTCTGAAGCTTGTGAATGACTGCAAGTTGTTTTATTTTAAAGTATAGGACTGAGATATTTAACCACAAATAAGTTTAACGAGTCTAGGAAATTTGATTCCTTCAATATGTCTGTCTGCATCACTAGGTCTCTGACCAGAATGTAAACCTTGCTGCTAAGTCGCTTCAGTCGTGTCTGACTCTGTGCGACCCCATAGACAGCAGCCCACCAGGCTCCCCGGGTCCCTGGGATTCTCCAGGCAAGAACACTGGAGTGGATTGCCATTTCCTTCTCCAGTGCATGAAAGTAAAAAGTGAAAGTGAAGACACTCAGTCGTATCCGACTCTTAGTGACCCCATGGACTGCAGCCTACCAGGCTCCTCCGTCCACGGGATTTTCCAGGCAAGAGTACTGGAGTGGGTTGCCATTGCCTCCTCCAATGTAAACCTTAGCCCCTTTCTAATACTTTGATGAATGCGTGCTCAGTCACTTCAGTTGTGTTCGACTCTTTGGGACACTATGGACTGTAATCTGCCAGGCTCCTCCATCCATAGGATTCTCCAGGCAAGCATATTGGAATGGGTTGCCATGCCCTCCTTCAGGGGATCTTCCTGATCCAGGGATCGAACCCATGTTTCTTATGTCTCCTGAATTGGCAGGCGGGTTCATTACCACTAGCGCCACCTGGGAAGTCTCTAATACTTTCAGATGACCTGTTAGAGTCCTTCAGGTTAAACATGAGGCACTGATACACATTATCTTGGTTCTATCAAATGGCTTTGACCAGAGTTTCTCAAATTGGATTCTAAGACCTGGAAAGGTCAAGAGGCAGTTCTGAGGGCATTATAGGAGTTAATGGAGCAGAGACAAGGACCCCATCAAAAGGAACTGTTCTCCTCTTCCCCTGTGCCTTCCAACTTTCCCACTTTTATTCTGAAACAGCTCCTTTACCTGGAGCACCCTTTTGCAGTTACATCAGTCAACTTACCTATGTGTAGGACCCAGAAGTTGAGTAGAAAAAAAGCCCCGGCCCCTAAATTCCCCAAAACGTCAAAATGACTTGCACAACATTTAGGCCTTTGACTCTTTTATAACAGCTTAACTGAAATGTAATTCACATGTTATAAAATTCAGTCCTTTAAGTGGTTATACATTGTTGTGCAACTGTCACCACTGTGTAATTTCACAATATTTTCATCACCGCAAAATTAAACACTAAATGCACTAGAGTCAGTCTTCAAACCCTCATCTTTTCAGCTCTATGCAATTACTAATCTACTTTTTGTCTCTGTGACTTTGCTTATTCTGGATATTTTGTGTAAATGGAATCATATAATAGGTGACCTTTTTTGTCTGGTTTATTTCACTTAGCATAATGTTTTCAAGGTTTACCTATGTTGTACATTGTATTAGTATGTCTTTTTAAATAGCTGAATATTCCACTGTATGGATATATCACATTTGTTTAGACATTCATCTTTCGAGGGACGTTTGGGTTGTTTCTACCTATCAGCTATTGTGAATGGAGTTGCTCTGAACATTTGTATACAGATTTTTATTTTAACACCTGTTTTCTATTCTTTTAGGTATATGTCTGGAGGCAGAATTGCTGGGTCATGTGGTGATTTTATGTATAACTTATTGATAAGTTGCCAAACTGTTTTTCATAGCAGCTGTACCATTTTACATTCCCACAGTGCTGTATGAGAGTTCAGTTTATCCACATCCTCTCCAGTACTTGCTGTTTTCCATTTTAAAAAATTATTATTATTGTTACAGTCATCTAAAAGCTATGACGTGAAATAAGGTGAATCATCTTACTGGTGTTTTGATTTTCATTCTTTGATGACTGACAATATTAAGCATCTTTTCATGTTCTTATCAGACAGCTGTATACCTTCTTTGAAGAAGTGTATATTCAAGTAATTTTTCCTTTTAAAAACTGGGTTGTCTATTGTTTTGTTCCTGAGATGTGTGACAGTGAATTTTATGGTCTATTTGGCTAGGTTATATCCAACTGTTCAGTCAAACACTCATCTATGTGTTGATATGAAGGTATTTTGCACATGTGATAATCATTTAGAGTTGACTTTAAGTTAAAGAGATGACCCTTGATAATGTGAATAGACCTAAATTCCATAAGTCTTAAAAGCAAAATCTGAGGTTTCCTGAAGAATAAAGAATTCTGCCTCAAGACTAGAAATCCCACCCATGTGTCTGTCCAGCCTATAGGCCAGACCCCAGACTCACAATAATATTGTGACCCAATTCCTTAAAATAAATCTCTTCATAAGCAAGTATGTGTCTGTGTGTGCATTTGTGTGTAAATACGTATATATGTATGTTTATATATATTATTATATATTATATACACAGTACATATATATTATATATTATACATAATATACAAACATATAAATACATATATGTATGTTTATATATATACATAATATACAAATATATAAATATATATATATACATAATATACAAACATGCTCACACTATATATATATATATATTTATCCTATTGGTTATATATATATATATATATATATATATATATATAATCCTCTTGGTTCTGTTTTTCTGAAGAACTCTGATGGATAAAAATTGCTAAAGTTCTTTATGTAGTTATACCTTCTGGATACTAGACCCTTACCAAATGTATGAGTTTGCTTAAACCACATCAGTTGAGTTTGTTACATACAGTCATAAAATCCTAAGTAAAACTCATAAGTGTTTCTGAGGATCAGATAGGATAATGCATGTAAGACATTTAAAACAGTGCTTAACATATAACTCAATTAATGTTATTATTATTATTTTCATCACATCTGAATTCATTTAGAGAAATGAGCCCTGCTCACTGAAGCTTAAAGATATTCATTATCAGTAAATGCTTATAAATTCCTATTACATTTAAAGCACAATATGAGGTTTGATGCAGGGTCAGCTTTATGGGACACAGTCTGGGCAGTCATACAGGGCCCTGGGCCTGGCTTTAATGCTTTGCTGTCATCATCTTAAAATTCTTATCAAGTCTTGAACAAAAGGCTCTGCATTTTCATTCTGCACTGGGCCCTACACATTATGTAGCTGATCCTGTTATGATTAATAAAAAATTCTTTTTGCTCAGAACAACAACAAAAATTACCATGCATTATTCAGAAAAAAAATTCTTCTAAATGTACGCTGTTTCAAAAGACTGAGAAATATACAGAAACATCTTAACATAATTAAATGAAGTTTTGAAGTATAACTGATAAACTTACATTATCTGAAAATAATGACTACTCCCTTATTTAGAATAGTCAAGTGCCTGATAAGTGAAATATGAATATATTTTGCAATAACAAGAAAGAGAGAAACTGTAGGTTTTGTTGTGGTAGTAGTTATTAAGAGTTGGGGAGTTTATACTGCTGAGGTTTGGGGAATTATGAAGCAAAATCTTTAAGCAGTTATCTTCTGTTATTTTTGGTCACCTACAGGAGTTCTCTCTAAGAGCTGGACATGTTGCTTAACGTGTCTGTTTTAGTTTCTCTTTCTGTAAAAATGAAGGTGACATACAGCTGACAAGTCTATCCAGAGAATCAGATAATTAGCATTCTGTCATATGCAGGACAATAAATGTCCTTTTCCCAGAATTTCTTCTTTCAAAGATGTATTAAGCACCTACTATGTGCTATGCCTCATTCTAAGCTCTGTGGACACATAGCTGAGTAAAGGTCTTTTTTCTCAAGGAGATTATATTCTAGTAAAGAAAGACATGACAAGCATGCAGAGAGGTAAATATAACCACCCCAGGCTGGTAATAAGTGTTCATGAAGAGGATTAAATAGATGGGGGGAGGGGCACTTTAGCTAATTTGGTGAAGTCAGTGAAAAGTTCTCTGAGAAGGTGACCATGTGAATTGAGATCTGAAAGAAGAAAATGTGGAAGTCAGATGAGGATCCCAGACAAGTGTATCCTTAGCAGAAGACAGCAAGAACAAAGGTCCCACAAGTGAGATGGGCTTGGTTTGTGTGGAGACAGTGATTAGAGCACAGGAGTCAGGGAGCGGGGTGACCTGTGAGAGCTAGAGGACAGACAGGTGCCAGGCCAGGTAGGGCTCTGGGGACCAAGAGCAGGAGTCTGGATTTTATTCTGGTTCAGAGAGAGGCCTTTGGAGCGTTTCAAGCAGGGGAAATATGTAATCCAGTTTTATGTTTCAGAAAGATTCTTCCATCTGTTTGCTCTGTGGAGGACTCAGATGGACTGAAGGTTGGCAAGGCTGATGGCAGTGACCATTTATTGGGGATGTTGCCGTAATCCAGGAAAGGAAGGTGGGGGCTTCACCTGTGGTTGTGACCTTGGGAGATAGTATGAAGTTAGATTCAGGGTATACTTCAGAAACAGAGTGGGTTTCTGTTGGACTGAATGTAAAGGTTAGGAAAGGAGAGAGTTTTTTGTTTTTCCCTGATGAAAAGTTTAACATACAGAAAACTTGAAAAATTCAGGAAAGTGTTCAGCAGGCTATCTGTTCTAATATGGAAACTTAACTTTTTCTTGCACAAGAAAAATTCTATTATTATTGTTAACCTTTTGAAGATTTCAGAGCACCTTAGCTTATTAGAGGTTTAGGGGATTATTCAAGTTAAAAAACAAAGGGGAGTGGAGAGAGGCAGAGAAAAATAAAAAACTGTTTCACTCTGTTAAATACAGTGTTTCCTAACCTAAGTTGAACTTTAATTTTTTTTGATGTTGTTTTGTATAACACCTATTACCAACTCTATCGATGATCACCAGTAAACAAGATCTAATATTGCACTGGATTTTTTCTTCTTGCTTTTCTCTGTTTCCCTTATGTATAGAGTTCGATTTGTAGGTTCTAAGCTCAGGGCCGTTTACTGAGTGCACCAACACAGTTCTTCATGAGAACTTCATGAGGATTTAATTTTGCACTGACTATTCCTTCTCTTAATATTCTAGGAGGTACATGGTGCCTGGATTTCAACTGTCTTCCTAATCCACTGTGTTTCATTTGCCAATTATTCTTTTTCTCTTTTAAAAAAAAAATTTTAATTAGGGGACAATTACTAACTGACATAAATCTAATTGACATAGATCATTTGTATTGTGATGGCTTCTGCCATACATCAACATGAATACCAATTATTCTTATAAAAGTGGTAGGAAATGTGTAAAATTTTGTTTAAAATTGACATCCACCATCTTCCAAATAACTTATCTCTCTCCTAATGGAGAAAATGACAGCCAGTGGAATATGAACTACATTGATAACATACAACTAGTTGCAATGAAAGAAATTGTTTTAAACTTGAGAATGCACTTTTAAGGTGTTTATACATTTATATGGTCAAAAATCCTTAACATACATCTATTTAATTTTAATATGGGAGCAACAATATTGGACAGTTGGTGAGGTTCCAAGTATCCAGGGTCAAGGAGGGGGGTAGGTAGTAAAACAAAAATATTTCCTTTGTCCTTGTATGACTTGGAATTGTCTAAAATGTCATGAAGAAAGAGTACCTCATTTAAAAAATATTTGGGGATAGGTATTGGTAATAATAATAATTAGTGCTTTTATGCTCCAGCAGCAGTTGGTACTGCTTGTCCCATGAAAGTGGACATGATGTGCCTTATACTCAGCTTAATTTCAAGATTTTAATAAAGGAAAAAAAATTGTAGGAAGTGTAGTATATTATCATACTTAAAGGAGTCAATTAAATTAGTCTCCTGATACAGACTACTTTATAAACTCATTTGTCACACAAGTTAACTTGGTCTGACCTTTCCACCCCTTCCTGGATAAGGATGGTAGCAATTTCTCAGTAGCAAAATTATTGATTTTTTTTTTTTTTTGGACAGAGAGTCTTCTCTAGTTTGAGTTTCCTATTCTGTACTTCTATTCTTGAATCACCTTCTGAGAGATTGGAGTCTCATTTACACATTGGAAAGAAAAAAATACTATTTGGAAGGACATGGGACACTGTATCTTAGTGTCCAAGCTGATTTAACACACCTAAACAGTTTATGAAAGCATTTTGCTCCATATGGAGTGTTTCCCTTATTCAATGAACATAAGAAAGTGGTGATTATCTATTGAAGCTTAGTGTGCTCACCAGACAAATGTCAATCCTTTTTTACACCATAGAATCTCATGAGCTCTAATATCTTTTTCCCTGAATTTTCATGTTGATTCTTACATGTTAAATGACAATCCATTTGCCACACGCAATATTGACATAGATCATTCACTCAGCTAATTGAAAATGTTTCCTTTTATTAACAATTTTTCATGGTTCAGGGGCAAGACGTCTCTTTCCAAAAAATAATTAGAAGGTGAATTTAGCTTTTTACCAGATTTGAGAAATTTGAGAAAAATAACTATCTTTGCAAAAATTTTATTTGCACTCAGTTTTTCCAAAAGATAAAGAATGTTCCAGAAAAATAATGGGGGCAGCAGTCATGGATGGAAGAGGTCTTCCATTTACTGAGTACCCATTATAAATCAGAAACTGGGCTCTGAGTTTTACATGCATTATTTCCTTTAACACCATGAGGTGTTTCTTTTATCTGCATTCTGTGGTGAAACTGAGGCTCAGAGAGGTCAAGTAACTCATGCAATCAGTGATGGATGCTTGGCCTGGGCTGTAACACCAAGTCTGTTGATTACATGTCACACTCCTTTCATTTCACTACGCTTTACTGCTTCACTGCTTTAGTTGGTGTGATCAATGGAATCTCTACACTGAGGGCTGAAGCAACTCAGTGATCACAACTGGTTCAGATTCACAGTTCCCTTGAGCGCTTTCTCAGCGGCATTGATAGAGGGATAGGAGACTCTTATCCCATGTAACTTTGATCTCTCACCCATGGTCAAAAGCAGGCAGTCTCCCACTGGGAGGCTAGGATACTGAAAAGCTCCATGTTCTCTTACAGAAAGAAACAAGACTATCATTGCTTCTTATCAGTGATGGTCTTTGTTTTCTTTTGGTAGCTGGGATTTTGTTCTAAGGAAGGACACTTTGTTCTAAGGAAGGATACATTTTCTTCTATGCTGCTAACATCTTTGCTGGTGGCCACACAGCCAACTGCATAAATAGGCTTATGTAGTTGGCTGATAGGTTCAATATATATTCTAGTATTTTAGACTATTACTCATAGTATTCACAAAACTGTTGGAAAATCTATTTGAGAGAAACCAACAAAGAATTATGCACATTTATAAAGATGAGTGATACACAGAAATGACACATTGCTTTGGATTGTGTTAAGTTTCCATAAACATACATAGTCTAGTTTTCTCAGGCCACCCTTTGAAGGACTGATTCTAAAACAAATAAAAAAAATATGTGTAGATCAGGAGTGAAAGGTAAGATTGATCACAGGGATTCTTTTTTACAAAATATATTGGCATTTTTTCCTACCAAAATACCTATGACTTGCCCAGACCAAGGTTGAAATGACCATGTACCTTATTTTGATAGAACAAAAATAGACTCCACTTGAGTAATCAAGTTAATTGTTTTCCAATAATTAAGATCATCATAGGTGCAAAGAAATATCAAGCTTTAACTTCTTTTCTGACTACTAAGGTAATACTATTTTAACTAAAATTTTTAGAAAATGCACCTAAGAAGAAGAAAATTAAAAAGATATGTGATCATACATGTCTAAGGATAACCATTGTTAACACTGAGTGTACATTGAGTCTTTTATCTTTGCATTTTAAATAACATTGATATACAAGTCAGAGGGCTTCCCTGGTAGCTCAGCTGGTAAAGAATCTGCCTGCAATGCAGGGGACCCTAGTTCGATTCCTGGGTCAGGAAGATCCCCTGGAGAAGGAATAAGCTACCCACTCCAGTATTCTTGGGCTTCCCTGGTGGCTCAGATGGAAAGAATCTGCCTGGAACGTGAGAGACCTGGGTTTAATCCCTGGGTTGGAAAAATCCCACTCCAGTATTCTCGCCTGGAAAATCCCCAGGGACAGAGGAGCCTGCCAGGCTACAGTCCATGGGGTCGCAAAGAGCCGGACACAACTGAGTAACTAAGCACACGTATTAGTCAGAATTCTTAGCTGTAAGCAACTGAAAGAGCTGTCACTTCTTTAAGCAGAAAAGAATTTATTGAAAAGATATTTGATAGCTCAAAAATTCACAGAAAATCCTGGAAAACCAGTCTTGGTAAAAAGGAAGAGTAAAAATGACAAAGAATGGCTAAAAAACCAGAACCAGAAGCTGGCTAATACCATGCAATAATTCTAGTGAGGTTCCTACTCTAAAGACTCTCACTGAAGCTGGTACTTCTGATACCATGGGCCCAGACGCTGATGTCGATTCTGCCTGCCCTGCCAGCCCTGCTGCCCTAGAAACTGGGTCACCTTCACTAATGGGATGGAGTTTCTACTATCCTTGTTTCTGTGGGTCGCTGGTTCCCAATTCCAAGTCTGGACGGGTGGGTGCTTGATCAAGTCCACGTGCTGGCCCCAGATGTCTGGGAATGGTGACAGAAAGGTTCTTAATTCTTACCTCTCTAATGGTAGGAGAACTTCACAGCATGTGAAGAATCACATGGTGGGAAATTCCCCAAACCTGGGCAGGGAGCTGATACTGAGAGGCCAAAATCCCACATGATGTCTGATACAGTGAGCTCATACAACCTTATATAGCTCTGTATCCTGCTTGACCCTCAAACATGAAGTCATGGCTTATTTTCCTAAAACATGAAGTATTTTTCAAAATTAAGACTTTCCATGACTCTGTAAGTAAAGTTTTAATTTTAATCGGTAAATTAGCTTATGTGATATTGTGTGTGTGCTCAGTCATGTCCAACTCTTGGCAACCCCATGGACGATAGCCCTCCAGGTTCCTCTACCCATGGGATTTCCCAGGCATGAATACTGGAGTGAACTGCCATTCCCTCCTCCAGGGGATCTTTTCCACCCAAGGATCAAACCTGCGTCTCCTGCATTGACAGGTGGATTCTTTACCACTAGCGCCAAATATGTGATATTAACCATCCTAAATAAAGCTTGAAGAGTATGGCAGTCACAAAGGAAGAAGCATCTTAATACAGAGATATCAGAATTATTTTTCTAGCTTCAGTTAGCACTCATCAGGAAGAAGTCACCCTCTTGAATTCCAGGCTTCATATCTTGAGGCACCATCTGAGATGACCTAGATAACTTGAATGAGGCAAGACTGACTGGAAAAGGCAGGTTAAGGAGTTGCCTCTCCTGAGAGGCTGAGGCAGGCAGCCGGGGCACAGGCCCAGCTGCAGAAGCTGGAAGTGAGTCCAACCCAAGAGGAAAAAAAGTCTGCATCTGACCTGGTTGTAGTCTAGCCAGAAGGCTGCCAGCTTGCAGTTTGATGCTGAAGGAAGAATCCAGAAGCTGTCAGGGATTGAGAGTTCCAGCCTTTTGCATGAGATTCAGGAGGAGCCAGGGGACTGAAAAACAGGATCAAGGTGAGCTTTAGTTCTAGAAGGACCCATAATAGGTAAATTACCAAAGAGAAGAAACACAGCAATTATAAGACCCTGATGCTGGGAAAGATTGAAGGCGGGAGGAGAAGGGGACAACAGAGGATAAGGTGGTTGGATGGCATCACTGGCTCAATGGACATAAGTTTGAGTAAGCTCCAGGAGCTGATGATGGAGAGGGAGGCCTGGCATTCTGCAGTCCCTGGGGTCGCAAAGAGTCGGACACAACTGAGCGACTGAACTGGACTGAACTGAACCAAAGAGAAGAAACACAGCAGTTATAAGACCAGTGAATAGGGTGGGAAGAGGTCTTCCAAGTCTGGGTGGCAGAACTAAAGCAGTCATTGACTTCAAGGCTCAATTTCTTTGAAAGTGAAAGTGCTTGCTGCTTAATTGTGTCCCACTCTGTGCGACCTCATGGACTGCAGCCCGCCAAGCTCCTCTGTCCATAGAATTCTCCAGACAAGAATACTGGGATGGGTAGCCATTCCCTTCTCCAGGGTGATTCCTGAATAAGGTTGGGCCCAGGGAGCTAGGTTATAGGGGTGGGGTTGGCAGAATAGCTACATATGGAGCCCAGGGACTCCCAATGAGAACAACTTCAGGGACTGGGAAAAAGGCCATGGGCACAGGCTGTTTGGTGAGGTTGTGCATCCTTGTGTCAGGAAGTCAGGCTGGAAAGAGAGGGCACAGGTGGTCCAGATGAGGCTTGGGAAGAATTTGCCTGCCTCCTGTTGTTGTTTTTTCTGAGGCTGTGGAGATCTCTCTTTTGTTTTCCCTGGAACCCTACTAAAGGGTTTATCATTGTGTTCAATTTGTATGTGGTGTTACCATTCCTATGGGTTTCCTGAAAATTCTAATACAGGCTTCAGATGTCCCAGTAGTCATTTACAGATATCATGACTCAATAATTTTGCCCTGAAGATGCTTATCTTTTAGGGAGTCTGTTACTTGTTGAATGTTTAAGGATCCAGCACAGCAATGCAGAGTCAAAACCACATATGGAGCTAGAGCCCTCAGGTACTAGAGCAGAATTAATTGGAGTAGCAATTTCCAATCTATTTCACATAAGTTCGTGTTTTGATTTCATGGGACTTTAGCCATAAGAACGTTATTCACAGAAAGTGTCTTTGGCATGTTTTGCACTAACAAAAGAGAAAACTGCATTGATCATGGTATAATTACACTTCCTTTTGCACAACTTGGTCCATGCCTGACAGGTGGAATCTGCTCAGGACTGGCTGTGAACCCTGCAAAACTGCTATGCTGCTGCTGCTGCTAAGTCGCTTCAGTCGTGTCCAACTCTGTGCGACCCCATAGACGGCAGCCCACCAGGCTCCTCCGTCCCTGGGATTCTCCAGGCAAGAACACAGGAGGTGGGTTGCCATGTCCTTCTCCAATGCATGAAAGTGAAGAGTGAAAGTGAAGTCGCTCAGTCGTGTCCGACTCTTAGCAACCCCATGGTCTGCAACCTATCAGGCTCCTCCACCCATGGGATTTTCCAGGCAAGAATACTGGAGTGGGTTGCCATTGCCTTCTCCGCAAAACTGCTATATGATATGATAAATTATTGTCATCCTGCTTCAGAGGCTGTGTCACATTGCCTGCAACCATTGGATGGACCTACCTTTTAAAAATAGATGTGTTTTTGCACTCTTGAAACTACTTATTTTCTTACTCTTTGTCACAGCCAGCCTAGTTTAAGCTGACGGTAAAAAGAGGTTTTGGAGGTTTTCCACCACAAGGTTATTTAAAGTTCTTTGAGCTGCCGCCAGATCTTCATTTAGCATTTTAATAAACTTCCTGGGCCAAGGAGTAATTTTCCTGTATCCTCTTTGTCCTCAGCATGAAGTAATAGTACAAAAGAGGGTCATCATTTTTAGGCCAGTCATCTGCATGAATTATAAAATTATCCTTATGAATAACCAGATATAATGTCTGGGGTAGAGAAAAAGGGAGCAGGTTTCTTTCTGTGGTTAACATTAAACAGGGATGGTCATAGATACATCAAGGGTGTAAGAAAGTGCCAACAGAAATATTTTTAACACAGATAGTTAGAAAAGACATTAAAAGAAACAGCACATACAGTCAAGTTATAGGAAGATAACTAGAATTAAATTGCCTAAACATTTGCTTACTGGTGGCGTCCTTATCTGGAGGCTCTCTAAAGGCAAAAGTACTGATAGATACCTATGTTTACATGGTGATATGGAAATTGGCCTCCAAGACAGTTGTAAGGCTCCCCAGAGAATTTTTTGGAACCTGCATCTCTGGGTGCGGTGTGATGTCACTTTTTAGTGTTTCTAGGCATTGTGCCAAAACTCAGTTTCAGGAAAATAATTGCAAAAATGTTTAAATAATTTGCATGAGGTTTGTGAAAGCTAAGGAAAAGCTGCCTGTTCCATTCCCAAAGGAGATTTCAAGACACAATCAATGTTAGGCCGCAAAAACACTGTTTAGACAGAATAATTATCAGCCCTTTCCCTTCTCTTTCATTATTAAACTGAGGCTTATTCCCTCTGAGGGTTTCACCTGGCATATGGAAAGACTGTTGTTGCTAAGTCCCCTTTATGGATGTTCAAACAGGCTAAGCAAATTCAGAGTTTACTAAATTCATTCATGGACATGATTTGACATGAAGTTGCTTCTGTGTCATGATTAGCTTTTTTGTTTCTATTCATGTTATAATCAAGTATGATGGAATTATATAGAATGGTTCCAAACTACATGGAGAATTCTTGAAAATATATCCCAATGCTGAGTTCATTTCAGTCATTGTTGGCACCTTAAAACTGAGCTCAAAGAACCCGAAGTGACAGGATCATCAAAACAACACACAGAAGGATGCAGTGGGTGGAATAGTATTAAGACAAAAAAGTGAAGTCATGTTTAAATTGTGTTACAGCTATCAATGCCCAAGTTACAGTACAGTTATTTCTTTAGGGAACTACTCAAAGTATTGTTTGAGTGGAATCAAAGTTATTTTCACAGAGATTCTTAAAATGACATCTTGTGATTTAAAGAGACATGGTACTCTTCATATTGTAGTTTATTGATTTTGACAGCTCAGGAATGACATTGAATAACTGGCACAACTTATTCTTGCCCCTCCCCTTATACTGCCTATTCAAACCACTCTGTGCAACTGGTTTTTCCTCTGCCTTGTCCGTGGAAGGCACTATTATGTAAATAGGTAGGTAGATAATTGCGTATATATGCTTAGCTAACAAAGTCTTTGGACACTTACAATCTAAACAGACTTATGCTACTAATTAATGCCTGCTAAGTCGCTTCAGTCGTGTCCGACTCTGTGCATCCCCATAGATGGCAGCCCACCAGGCTCCTCCGTCCCTGGGATTCTCCAGGCAAGAACACTGGAGTGGGTTGCCATTTCCTTCTCCAATGCATGAAAGTGAAAAGTGAAAGTGAAGTTGCTCAGTCGTGTCCAACTCGTAGCGACCCCATGGACTGCAGCCCACCAGGCTCCTCCATCCATGGGATTTTCCAGGCAAGAGTACTGGAGTGGGTTGCCATTGCCTAGTTCTGTGTAATAGTTAAAGATTTAAAACATTAATTTGAGGGGTTTCTCTGGTTGCTTAGTGGTAAAGAACCTACCTGCCAATGCAGGAGACATGGGTTCAATCTCTGGTCAGGAAGATCCCACCTGCTGCAGAGCAACAAACCTGTGTGCCACAACTATTGAGCCTGCGCTCTAGAGCCCAGGAGCCACAACTACTGAAGCCAGTGAGCCCCAGATCCTATTCTCCATGAGAAAAGCCACCATAAAGAGAAGCTTGTGCACTGCAACTAGAGAGTAGCTGCCACTTGCTCCAATAGAGAAAAACTAGCAGAGCAATGAAAACCCAGCACAACCAAATAAACAAAAATTTAAAAAACACATTAATTTGAAGCTCAGCATTATTTCCCACTTTGGGCCTCCAGTGGGAAATAGGGAGAAGTTGGCTTCTTCACTTCTGACTCTGCCTTTTCTTCCCTAACGATCACTAACTGTGACTTCTGATCTCAGTAGAGTTGGGATGTGAGTGAGAGAAAGAAAACAAAACATAAGAAAACAGGCAAAGGTTTACTTGATTCCCGATGTGTTGACACTCTTCAGACTTGGTGAATGTTTAAGCTGATTTTTCCATCATGGGTTCATCTATATATATATATATATATATTTTTTTTTTTTTGAGATTCCCACATCACTGGATGTCTCTCATCTGGAAAGTGCTTTGAAAGAAAGAAATGTATCTTCTCAAAGTGATCTTTTCTGATGCCTTCATTACCCTCCTTGAGTATCTAGCAGAAAACTTGTACCTCTTTATGCTGAGGTCTCCTCACACTTTGTGTAGTCCTTCTGGGCAGAACCTTAGATTACTCTGGCTCATTTTGCTCTTTCATAACTTAACCTGGTCCACAAAACACTAACAATATCAACTACATTATTGTTATTCCCCTCCACATTGTGGCTAAATGTAGCTTGAAGCTTGAGTCAGTTTTTACTTTTTTGCCCATGTGTCAGACATGCAGTCCCCATGCTAGGGAACACATAGAATGCATTCTGAGTGGATGCAAAATAGGCCCTCTTACATTTGAGGTGAAGAAGAAGTATCTCCCATCCTCCCTAGTTTTTAGAGCATTAGACTCTCAGTACAACTATCTCCAAAGACATTCTTTCTCTGGACACCTCGAAACTCTTTTTGGAAGTACTTCTTAGGTATCCTCAAAACTCACTTTGGAATATTGCTGTAGATGAAAGTCAAAACTTCTGCAAATGATTATGCCCTACACAAGGATATCGAGCTAAAGGATGAGTGAATATAGAATTACGCCTTTCGTCCCCTAGCAATACAACATGCCAGAGGGCACTTTACTGTAACTCAACTAACCAGTGGTGTTGCTTTTTTGCCAGTTTGCACAAAGGCACTTATTGCCTTGAAGCTCTCATGTGAAACTGAGAGTCCCACTTGAAATCTCACTTTGTTTTGATGAGTTATAAGATTAGAATTCTCTCTGTATGAAAACCATCTATGGATATTGTTGACATTTGCAACAACACTTCAACAGCATATCAAAAAATTGCCAAGAGGCCAAAGTTGTCATCTTGTCACTTTTTATTAGAACAAGGTATCATATTTTTAGAGTTTTTCTTCCAACAAGAGTTCTAAAATAGTTCAATGAAGAAAGAAAAATCTTTTCAACAAAGGCGCTTGGACAACTAGGTATCACATGCAAGAAAAAAATGACCCCTACCTCATACCATATACAAAATTTAACTCCAGATGGGTTATAGAGTAAGAACAAAAACTATAAAATCTTAGAAAAAACATAGGAATAAATCCTGAGGCCTTGGACTAAGGGGAACAAGATGGCAAAGGAGTAGGTGGACATGGAGTATATTTCTCTTCACGGATACATCAGGAATATACCTTCAGACAAAAAAGTGCATTCAGAACTGAGAGCAGACAGGAGTACCTGACCAGCAATAAAGAATATATAGAACCATGCACAACTCAGTAGGACAAAGGAACTAGGGGGAAAAATGGGAGTGTTAGTAGGACTGGACCTGCCCTCAGTGGGTGGGGGAACTGAAGCAGGGGTCCCATCCCCACATCAGGGCAATTGTTTGAATCAGAGGAGAAATGTTTAAGGCTGAGAGTGAAACAGCTGATCTGTGGCAGCCTAAAATGGAATGAGAATCAGACAGTACTTGCCACAGCCATATATACTCTGGACAGGGATGCAGGTCCCCTGGAAGGTGTAGTGGCTGGGAGTTTAGGGATTGTGAAGCAATCCCAGGGTGAGGGCTGCTGCTGACTGCAGAGAGATGGATTAAGGGGATGTGAAGGAGGAGATTGTGGGGGAAAATACCTGTGGAGGAAAGCCAGGCAGCCATGGAAGCAAGGCAATACTGCTGAGTCACACGTAGGGGGTGAAGCCATCACCATAGCATCTCTCTCCCCACATGCCAGCATAAGCATCTGAACAATAGAGAGGCTGGCCCATCAAATGCCTGATGCACTGAACTACAGACTAGGACCCCAGCCAGGAGAAGGCAATGGCACCGCACTCCAGTACTCTTGCCTGGAAAATCCCATGGACGGAGGAGCCTGGTAGACTGCAGTCCATGAGGTCGCTAAGAGTCAGACACGACTGAGCAACTTCACTTTCACTTTTCACTTTCCTGCATTGGAGAAGGAAATGGCAACCCACTCCAGTGTTCTTGCCTGGAGAATCCCAGGGACGGTGGAGCCTGATGGGCTGCCGACAATGGGGTCACACAGAGTCGGACATGACTGAAGCGACTTAGCAGCAGTAGCAGCAGCAGGGTGATCCTTTAAGTGACTGATGTGCCAAACAACAGAATAGGACCCCACTCAGGGTGCCCCTTTAGGAACCTGACCCATGTATCTACAGAGGAGGACCCCAGCCAGGGGGGCCACTCTATATGCCTGGTGTGCCAAACAACAAAGAAGACTCCCAGGCAAGGGAGCCCTCCAACTGCCTGAATGGGCTAAGCTACAGAGAAAGACTGGCCAAAGAGGCCTTCTGATCACCAGCTACAAGAGGCTCAGAAAGAGACTCTGGTAGGGCATAACTCCTGCCACAGAGACAGTCCAGTGTCCCTGCACACTTGCCGCCACCAGGGTCCCGGCAAGCCAAGTAGCTGCACCACCTTCACTCTCTGCCATGTGCTGCTACAGGCAAAAAATTCTTGCAATTATGCATGCAGGTCACCTTGGTTGTGTCCAGGTCTTTACGACCCTGTGGACTGTGGCCTGCCAGGCTTCTCTGTCAGGGAGTTTCTCCAGGCAGGAATACTGGAGCATATTGGCCAATACCGGCTACCACACCCTTCTAGAGCACTATATTTCCTGCTGCCAACTCTAGCTGCCAACTCCCCTGAGTACCTGGTGCTGCCAGAACTCCTGCAATCCTCCACCCCTGACCCTCACGTGGGCAGACCCAAGTCATTCAGAGCAGCCTCAGGAGCAAACCCCAGTGGACAACCCACATACAGAGGTGGAAATAAAACCACAACTGAAACCCAGGGACAGTGTAGCTAAGGAAGAAGATCCTAAACCTTCCCACTAGCTGTACAAGTGGCATATTAAATCCACACGATCAACGAGGTAGATTCTGTGTCTATGGAATATATAAAAGGACATTGAGAGCTCCCACAAAAGAAAATGCACTAGTTCGGATAGTTGTGGACATTAGAGGCAAGAACACACATGAGTAGAATCATATTAGAATCTGAACTGCCCCCTCAGCAGGTCCAGAGACCAGCACAGTGTTGGAGGGTATCCTCGGGACATGAGGTAGACTGTGACTCCCAGTGAGGGAAAGGACTCTGACAGCCATGACTCAAGAAAAACATTTATTATTCTTATATTTTGACTTGCTCTGTAGGTTCTTTTGGATTTTTTGCCTTTTATTTTTCCCCTCCCCCCCACTCTGTTGTAGTTGTTGATTTTATTGGTACTATGAAATCTAATTAAACTTTTGAGTGTTTTTTTTTTTTCCTCAGTCACATTTTTTATTGCTGTTATAAACCTCTGCCTCTATGTTGGGCTTTTGCAGTTCTGTGGAGTTTTCCTTTAGTTTGTTTTTTTTTTCTTCTTCCTGTTTTTATTTTTCTTTTAATTTTTTAGACCAATTGTATTCTTTCTACATACATTCATTTGCCTTTCCTACTGTTCCTTTCCCCTTGCAGTTAGTCTTTAATGTATATAAATCTTCTTCATCTACCTCTATTTATATTTGCATATCTATTCTTTCTTTCTTTCCTTTCTTCTCAACATATTTGCTATTTTTGCTTTTATTGTTTAATTCCCTACTTTGCACCTTGTTTAGTTTTTTTTTTTCCCCAGTTTGTGCTTTAGTTAGTTTTGTTCTTAAGTGGTAAACATAATTTTGGATTTCCTTTGTTCACTGGGTCTGCCTACTGTACTTTATGTTTGTTGGACTGTTTTGACTTTGTTCATGGGTGTAAATATATGTATGTATGTATATTTCATTATTTTAATTATTGTTTGCCTGATTTTGTAACTGCCATTTGTCTGGGGTTCATCTTTGGTTTCTCATTTTGGGGTATTTGTTTTATTCTCACTTAATGCAATAACAAACCACTTGTGGAATGTTCGTTCCTGGCCAGAGATCAAGCCCTGAGCCTTTGGAGTGGAAGCACTGACTCCAAGACCCTAGACAACCAGAGAACTAACCCTAGGGGATATCAAATGGTGAGAACTCATACGAAGGAAACCACTTGAAAACAAGACTGGTTAGCACCCAACCACCAGTAGCACCCCATGCAGGATGCCTCATCTAAGCAACAAACAAAACAAAAATACAAACCCAGTCATCAGCAGACAGGATTATCACCTCACTCAGGCTTGCCCATCAGATGAAAAACAAACAAAACCAGCACAAATCTCACCCTATACAAAGCTTATACAAACCACTGGACCAAAGCATCCCATACAAGATAAACCCAAAGAGAAACATGCCAAGACACATAGCAATCAAACTAACAAAGACTAAAGACAAAGAAAGAATATTAGAAGCAGCAAGGGAGAAGCAACAAGTAACATACAAGGGAAACCCCATATGCTTAACAGCTGATCTTTCAGCAGAAACTGCAGCCCAGAAGGGAATGGCAGGATATATTTAAAGAACTGAAAGGGAAAAATACAACCAAGATTACTGTATCTGGCAAGGATCTCATTCAAAATGGATGGAGAAATAAAAAGCTTTTCAGACAAGCAAAAGTTAGAGAATTCAGTACCACCAAACCAGCTTTACAACAAATGTTAAAGGGACTTAGTTATATAGTCAAGAAATACGAGAGAAGAAAAAGATCTCCAAACTCAACCCCAAACAATAAAGAAAATAGCAAGGAAATACAAACAGTTAAGAAAATAGCAAGAAAAATACAAGGAAAGAAAACTGTAAAAAACACAAACACATGGAGATTAAACAATACATGTCTAAATAACCAACAGGTTACTGAAGAAATCAAAAAATTTCTAGAAACAGATGACAATGAAAACATGACAACTCAAAACCTACAAGATGCAGCAAAAGCAGTTCTAAGAGGGAAGCTTATAGTAATACAATCCTGCCTCAAGAAACACGAGAAATATTGAATCAACAACCTAACTTTACAGCTAAAACAACTGGAAAAAGAAAAACAACAACAATAACAAAACCCCCCAAAATTAGTAGAAGGAAAGAAATCTTAAAGATCCAAGCAGAAATAAATGAAATGGCAATGACGACCCTGTATGCAAGACAGGGAAAGAGACACAGATGTGTATAACGGACTTTTGGACTCAGAGGGAGAGGGAGAGGGTGGGATGATTTGGGAGAATGACATTCTAACATGTATACTATCATGTAAGAATTGAATGCCAGTCTATGTCTGACGCAGGATGCAGCATGCTTGGGGCCGGTGCATGGGGATGACCCAGAGAGATGTTATGGGGAGGGAGGTGGGAGGGGGGTTCATGTTTGGGAACGCATGTAAAAATTAAAGATTTTAAAATTTAAAAAATAAAAAACTAAAAAAAAAATAATAAAATTAACATAAAAAAAAGAAATGAAAGAAACAATAGTAAAGATTAATAAAACAGCTGGTTCTTTGAGAAGATAAAACTGACAAACCTTTAGCCAGACTTATCAAGGAAAAAAGAGAGAAGAATCAAATCAACAAAATTAGAAATGAAAAAGGAGAGGTTACAACAGACAGTGCAGAAATACAAAGGATTATAAGAGACTATTATGAACAACTATATGGCAATAAAATGGATAACCTGGAAGAAATGGATAGATCTTAGTTAGAAAAGTTCAATCTCTGAAGATTGAACCAGGAATAAATAGAAATTACAAGCATTGAAATTGAAGCAGAGATCAAAAATCTTCCAAAAAACAAAATCCCAGGACCAGATGGCGTCACAGGAGAATTCTATCAAGCATTTAGAGAAAAGCTAATGCCTATCCTTCTAAAACTCTTTCAAAAAATTGCAGAGGAAGGAGCACTTCCAAACTCATTCTACGAGGCCACCATCACCCTGATACCAAAAACAGACAAAGACAACACACACAATAAAAACCTACAGGCCAATATAGAGTGAAGAGATGGAGCCAAAGCAAAAACAATACCCAGTTGTGGATGTGACTGGTGATAGAAGCAAAGTCCAATGTTGTAAAGGGCAATATTGCATAGGAACCTGGAATGTCAGGTCCATGAATCAAGGCAAATTGGAAGTGGTCAAACAGGAGAAGGCAAGCATGAACGTCGACATATTAGGAATCAGCAAACTAAAATGGACTGGAATGGCTGAACTTAAGTCAGATGACCATTATTACTACTACTGTGGGCAAGAATCCCTTAAAAGAAATGGAGTAGCCATCATAGTCAACAAAAGAGTCCAAAATGCAGTACTTGGATGCAATCTCAAAAACGATGGAATGATCTCTGTTTGTTTCCAAGGAAAACCATTCAATATCACAGTAATCCAAGGCTATGCCCTGACCAGTAATGCTGAAGAAGCTGAAGTTGAACAGTTCTATGAAGACTTACAAGACCTTCTAGAACTAACACCCTCAAAAAGATGTCCTTTTCATTATAGGGGACTGGAATGCAAAAGTAAGAAGTCAAGAAACACCTGGAGTAACAGGCAAATTTGGCCTTGGAGTACAGAATGAAGCAGGGCAAAGGCTAATATAGTTTTGCCAAGAGAACCCACTGATCATAGCAAACACCCACTTTCAACAACACAAGAGAAGACTCTACACTTTGACTTCACCAGATAGTCAACACTGAAATCAGATTGATTATATCCTTTGCAGCCAAAGATGGAGAAGCTCTATACAGTCAGCAAAAACAAGACCAGGAGCTGACTGGCTCAGATCATGAGCTCCTTATTGCCAAATTTAGGCTTAAATTGAAGAAAGTAGGGAAAACCACTAGACCATCAGGTACAACCTAAATCAAATTCGTTATGATTATACAGTGGAAGCAAGAAATAGATTCAAGGGATTAGATCTGATAGATAGAATGCCTAAAGAACTATGGACAGAGGTTCACGACATTGTACAGGAGACAGGGAGCAAGACCATCCCCAAGAAAAAGAAATGCAAGAAAGCAAAATGGCTGTCTGAGAAGGCCTTACAAATAGCTATGGAAATAAGAGAAGTGAAAAGCAAAGAAGAAAAGGAAAGATATACCTATTTGAATGCAGAGTTCCAAAGAACAGCAAGGAGATATAAGAAAGGCTTCCTCAGTTATCAGTGCAAAGAAATAGAGGAAAATAATAGAATGGGAAATACTAGAGGCCCCTTCAAGAATATAAGAGATACCAAGGGAACATTTCATGCAAAGATGGGCACAATAAAGGACAGAAATGATATGGACCTAAAAGAAGCAGAAGATATTAAGAAGAGGTGGCAAGAATACACAGAAGAACTATACAAAGAAGATAAATAAACCCATGCACCTATGGGTACCTTATTTTTTCAAAGGAGGCAAGAATATACAATGGGGCAAAGACAGCCTGTTCAGTAAACAGTGTTGGGAAAACTGGACAGCTACATGTAAAAAAATGAAATTAGAACACTTCCTAACACCATGCACAAAGATAAACTCAAAATGGATTAAACACCTAAATGTAAGACCAGAAACTATAAAACTCTTAGAAGAACACATAGGCAGAACACTCGATGACACAAATCAAAGCAATATCCTCTATGACCCACCTCCTAGAGTAATGGAAATAAAAACAAAAGCAAACAAGTGGGACCTGATTAAACTTAAAAGTTTTTGCACAGCAAAGGAAACTATATGCAAAGTGAAAAGACAACCCTCAAATGGGAGAAAATAACAGCAAACGAAACAGCTTACAAAGGTTTAATTTCCAAACTATACAAGCAACTCGTACAACTCAATACCAGAAAAACAGACAATCCAATCCAAAAAATGGCAAAAAGACCTAAACAGATATTTCTCCAAAGAAGACATACATATGGTAACAAATGCATAAAAAGATCCTCAAAATTGCTCATTATTAGAGAAATTCAAATCAAAATAATGAGATTTCATCTCACACCAGTCAGAATGGCCATTGACAAAAATTAAATGTTGGAGAGGGTGTGGTGAAAAGGGAATGCTCTTGTGCTGTTGGGAGGAATGTAAATTGATCCAGCCACTATGGAAGATGTATGGAGATTCCTTAAAAAGCTAGGAATAAAACCATCATATGACCCAGCAATCCCACTCCTAGGCATATATCCTGAGGAAACCAAAATTGAACAAGACACATGTATCCCATTGTCCATTGCAGCACTATTTACAACAGCTCAAACATGGAAACAACCTAGATGTCCATCGACAGATAAGTTGTGGTACGTATACACAATGGAATATTACTCAGCCATTAAAAGGAATGCATTTGAGTCACTTTTAATGAGGTGGATGAACCTAAAACCTATTATACAGAGTGAAGTAACTCAGAGAAAGAAGGATAAATATTGTATTCTAACACATATATATAGAATTTAGAAAAATGGTATTGAAGAGTTTATTTACAGGGCAGCAGTGGAGAAGCAGACATATAGAGAATAGACTTATGAACATGGGGAGAGGAGAGGAGAGGGTGCGATGTATGGAAACGGTAGCATGGAAACTTACCCTACCATATGCAAAATAGACAGCCAATGGGAATTTGCTGTATGGCTCAGGAAACTAAAACAGGGGCTCTACATCAATCTAGAGGGATAGGATGTGGAGGAAGATGGGAGGGGATGTATGTATGCCTATGGCTGATTCATGCTGAAGTTTGACAGAAAACAAGAAAATTCTCTAAAGCAATTATCCTTCAATTAAAAAATAAATTAATTTAAAAAAGAATCCTGAGGCCTTGGATTAGATGATGGTTTCTTAGATATGACACCAAAAGCACAGTCTACAAAGGAAAAAATAGACTGAATGGACCTCAGTTCAGTTCAGTTCAGTCAGGCAGTTGTGTCTGACTCTTTGCAACCCCATGGACTGCAGCATGCCTGGCCTCCCGGTCCATCACCAACTCCTGGAGCTGGCTCAAACTCCAGCATGGTCCGTTGAGTTGCTGATGCCATCCAACCATCTCATCCTCTGTCGCCCCTTTATCCTGTTTTCAATCTTTCCCAGCATCAGTCTTTTCCAATGAGTCAGTTCTTCACATCAGTTGGCCAAAGTTTTGGACCTTCAGCTTCAGCATCAGTCTTTCCAATGAATATTCAGGATTGATTTCCTTTATGATTGACTGGTTTGATTTCCTTGCACTCCAAGGGACTCTCAAGAGTCTTCTCCAACACCACAGTTCAAAAGCATCAATTCCACTGCGCTCAGCTTTCTTTATGGTCCAACTCTCACATCCATACATGACCACTGGAAAAACCATAGCTTTGACTAGATGGACCTTTGTTGGCAAAGTAATATCTCTGCTTTTTAATATGCTGTCTATGTTGGTCATAACTTTTCTTCCAAGGAGCAAGTGTCTTTTAATTTCATGGCTGCAGTTATCATCCACAGTGATTTGGGAGCTCAAGAAAAGAAAGTCTGTCACTGTTTCCATTGTTTCCCTATTTGCCATGAGGTGATGGAATTGGATGCATGATTTTCATTTTTTGAACGTTGAGCTTTAAGCCAACTTTTTCACTCTCCTCTTTCACTTTCATCAAGAGGCTGTTTAGTTTCTCTTCACTTTCTACCATAAGGATGGTGTCATCTGCATATCTGAGGTTATTGATATTTCTCCCAGCAATCTTGATTCCATCATGTGCTTCATCCAGTCCAGTATTTCACATGATGTACTCTGCCTAGAATTTAAATAAGCAGGGTGGCAATATACAACCTTGACACACTCCTTTCCCAATTTGGAACAGGTCTGTTGTTCCACGTCTGGTCCTAACGGTTGCTTCTTGACCTGCATACAGATTTCTCAGCAAGCAGATAAGGTGGTCTGGTATTCCTATCTCTTGAAGAATGTTCCACAGTTTGTTGTAAACCACACAATCAAAGGCTTGGTGTAGTCAATAAAGCAGAAGTAGATGTTTCTCTGGAACTCGCTTGCTTTTTCGATGATCCAGTGATGTTGACAATTTGATCTGTGGTTCCTCTGCCTTTTCTAAATCCAGCTTGAACATCTAGAAGTTCACAGTCCACATATTGTTGAAGCCTGGCTTGGAGAATTTTGAGCATTACTTTGCTAGTGTGTGAGATAACTTCAATTTGCAGTAGTTTGAACATTCTTTGGCATTGCCTTTCTTTGGGATTGGATTGAAAATTGACCTTTGGCAGTTCTGTGGCCACTGCTGAGTTTTCCAAATTTGCTGGCATATTGAGTGCAGCATTTTCACAGCATCATCACACCATGATGTGTGATCACACCATCATGGTTATCTGGGTAATGAAGATGTTTTTTGTATAGTTCTTCTGTGTATTCTTGCCACCTCTTCTTGATATCTTCTGTTTCTGTTAGGTGCATACCATTTCTGGCCTTTATTGTTCCAATCTTCGCAAGAAATATTCCCTTCTTATCTCTAATTTTCTTGAAGAGATATCTAGTGGATCTGGAGTGGACTTAATAAAGACTAAGTTTTGTGTCTCAGAGTACACCGTCAAGAAAGTGAAAAAACAACCCATGGGAAATGTTAGCAGATCATAAATCTTTTAAGAATATATAGACAACTCACAACAACAACAAAAAAGGAACAACTTAAAAAGGGACAAAGAATCTGTATAGATATTTCTCAAAAGAAGACTTTGAAATGACCAATAAACACATGAAAAGTTTTTTAACATTATTAGCCATGTGTAAATATAATCAAATTATATGAGATATCACTTCATACTCACTAGGATGGTCATTAAGAAAACAGATAGTAACAAGCATTGTGAAGATATAGTAAAATTGAAACCCTCTACAGCACCGGTAGAAATGTAAAATGGTGCAGCCACTTTGGATAACAGGTTGACAGTTCTTACAAGTTTAAATATATAGCTACCACGTGACCCAGAAATTTTACTTACAGGTATAAATATAAAAGAGTTGAAAACATGTCCACACAAAAACCTGTACTTGAGTGTTCATAACTACATTTCTAATAATAGCCCAAAAGTGGGGGAAAACTCGAATAGCCATCACCTGATGAATGGATAAACAAATGTGGCATATCTATACAATGGAATATTATTCAACAATAAACAAGAATGAAGAACTGATTCATGCTACAAGTTGGAAGAATCTTGAAAGCATCTTGCCAAGTCAGAGAACTCAGTCACACACAAACACACACATACATAAAACCTAAAATATCATTCCATTTATATGAAATATACAGAGTAAGCAAATCCATAGAGACACTAAGTAGATTAGGATTTGCCTAGGATTTGCAAAAATTTCTTTTTTGTATAGTTCATTACTAATGTATAGACAAGAAATTGATTTTTGTATGTTGATCTTATATCCTGTAACTTTGCTGTACTCTTTTCACTAGTCTTAGTGGATTTCTTAGGGTTTTCTTCCATACAAGAACATTTCATTTGCAACAGAGATAGTTTTACTTCTTATTTCTCCATCTTGATGCCTTTTATTTCTTTTGCTTACCTGACTTCACTGGCTAGAATCTTCAATACCATGTTAGATAGAAGAGGTAAATGCAGACATTCTTGCCTTGTTCCTGATCACAGAGGGAAAGTGTTCAGTCTTTCACTATAAAGAAGTATTCTGCTGTGGATTTTTTTGTAGATACTCTTTAGTCTGGTTGAGGAAATTTTCCCCTGTTCCAAGTTTGTTAATAGGTTTAAAAATAATAATGAATGTTAGGTAGGATTTGTCAAACACTTTTCTATGTTTATTGAGTTGAATATATGCTTTTTGTTAATTATTTATTAATATGGTGTGTTACATTGAATAATTTTCATATATTAAGCTAGCCTTGTATTCCTAGGGTAAATTCCATTTAGTTATAGTGTATAATCCATTTTATATATTGCCAACTTTGGTTTGCTAGTATTTTGTTGAGGATTTTACATCTACACTTATAAGGGCTTTTATATTTTAGATACTTTCTCTTAGCCTATTTGTTCACTTAGCTGCCCATTGTGTCTTTAGCTGTGCAAAATTTTCCAGCTTTTATGCAACCAAACTGGTTTTCCCAGGGCATCCCTGGTGGTACTGTGGATAAGAATCCATCTGACAATGCAATCCCTGGTCTTTGAGTATTCTTGGATTGTAGCCTGCCAGGCTCCTCTGTCTTTGGCTCCTCTGTCTTCTCTTTCCAGAGAAGAATACTGGAGTGGGTTGCCATTTCCTTCTCCAGGGGATCTTCCCCACCCAGGGATTGAATCTGGGTGTCCTGCATTGCAGGCTGATTCTTTACCAGCTGAGCTACCAGGGAAGCCCAGATTTAATCCCTGGTCTTGGAGGAATCCACGTGCTGTGGAGCAATCAAGCCCACATGCTGCAAATACTGAGTCCCTATGCTGCAACTCCTGAAGCCCAAGCACCCATAGAACCTGTGCTCCATGTCAAGAGAAGCCACTGCAATGAGAAGTCTGTACACCACAGCAAAGAGCAGCCCTAGCTCACCACAACTAGAGGAAGACAGCGCCCAGCATTGAAGACCTAGTGCAACCAAAAATAAATAAATTAATTAATGAATAAAGACATAAAAAGAATTAAATTTTTTTCCCCATATTTACCCAGGTTTATCTCCAGACTCTTCCATTCTACTTGTCTATTCTACCCTAAGCACAAACAAGGTGCTGAATCAACCACTACCTTACCTTAGGCTGTAATTTTCAAAAGGATTCTGGCTGCTCTTGTGTATTATTTTTTCTGCATCTACACCAAATTGTCATACTAAAATAATCCCATTGGAATGGCCTTGAATTTATACTAGCATTTGGAGGAATATTGAAGTCTTCGTAACAGTCAGTTTGTCTCACCAGGAAGAATTCTTCCATTCAGGCTTTTTCCTATTTATAGTTTTCTTCCTGGAGGTCTAGCTTGTTTGCTCATAAGTTTATTCCTAGATAGTTTATGGTTCTGGTTGCTAACATATATCAGCTTCTTTTTATTGCACTCTTTAATTGATTATTGCTGGGTTTTATTAGAGTTCTTTGTTGCAGCCCACAGACAGCATCTCTGACCAACTCTGACCAACTGAAGTAGATGGAGGAGTTTATTTGATTAAAGGGAGACTGAAGAAGCAGTGTCAGAATACATAGTACTTTTTATAATAACAAGAAAAGTTATTTTAATTAATACTTTTATAAAACCAATAAAGTTAAAATGTAGTAAAGAAGTAAAAAATAGGAACATTTTAATATTTTCATTATTTAAATAACTCCTAAAACTATAAAACACTATGAAGCCAAAAATAAATGTACAAAGGAGAAAAATAAACATGCACTAAGTAGAAAAAACAATATGAAAAATTTAAAATTATTCAACCCTCACTGGTAGTGGAAGAAATGTCATCTAATAAGCTACTGCTTTTTCATCTTCAAATTAACAAAGTCTTTGTTACTTTTGTTAATGATTAATTCTGGCAAGGGTTTAGAAAAATGTATTCTTATCCACTATTGGTAAAATGATATAAGAAGTGTCAAAGCCTTAAAGATGTTCACAATTATACTAAGTCATTCGTTTCATAGTTAAACATTCAGGGTCCTATCTCTTGAAACTGATTCTAAATATAGGATACATTTTATGTGCAAAGATGTTCAGTTCAGTTTTATTTATGAAATAGCAAAAAATTAGAAGCAAAAATGCTAGAAATGTTTAAGGATATTATAGCATAGCCACTTGGAATATTAAGTGAAATGTGAGATTTATGAAAACTAAATGATAGCCAGAGATACTACTGTTAACATGTGGAGGAAAAAAAATCACCCAATTGTCTAATACATTCTAGTAGTTATCTTTGTTTCCTAGAACTTCAGTTTTTTCCACTTTTCCAAAATTTTTCCAAATTTTCTATACTGAGTACATTTTATTTCTATAATACCAAAAAAAAAAAAAAAAATTCCAGTAAGGCCTGTGTCCACTTTGAGATGATTGCTCTTTTAATTTGTATTTTCCAGAGGCCAGGAGCTCAGACACGAATTTTCCCATCTTTCCTTACCTCTAAATGCTGGTCTCTCGGTACCGTCTTGGGTGCTTCTCCCTTTTCAAAACTGACTTGTCTTCTCTGGAATCCTGCTATGTCAATTTCTCCAGTCTCCTGCATTTTCAAGCTTCAAGCAACACTACATACAGGTCTTATCTTTCTTTATACTTCCCTGGTGACTCAGGCAGTAAAGAAACTGCAATGCTGGAGACCTGGGTTCCATCCCAGGGTCAAGAAGATCCCCTGGAGAAGGGAATGGCTACCCACTCCAGTATTCTTACCTGGAGAATTCCATGGACAGGAGCCTGGCAGGCTATAGTCCATGGGGTCTCAAACAGTCAGACATGACTGAGTGACTAATGCTTTCTGCGAAACAATTGTTACTTGACCCTTTTGCTTTTAATGCTTACAATCCTTTTTCTTTATTATTTTTACCATTTAACACTTCTTTCATTATTATTGTACTTTTGTTCTCTCTCACTCCTGAGAGGGTCACTATCAATTTTCTACTTTGTATATATTGAAATGACAGAGCTAGAGTTTATCTTTGCCCTTAAGCTTCCCCCAAAGTGCAATCCTAGCTCTGTGATCTCTTCCTGGTTTGTTGTCTTATTATGTCTTAAGTCTTATTGTATTATGACTTCATCTATCTCCTCCACAGGCTGTGTGTTGATTCCCTGCCCTAACAAGACTTCAGCTTTATACAACTCCAGTACTCTTGCCTGGAAAATCCCACGGGTGGAGGAGCCTGGTAGGCTGCAGTCCATGGGGTCGCTAAGAGTCGGACTCGACTGAGCGACTTCACTTTCACTTTTCACCTTCATGCATTGGAGAAAGAAATGGAAACCCACTCCAGTGTTCTTGCCTGGAGAATCCCAGGGACGGGGGAGCCTGGTGGGCTGCCGTCTATGGGGTCGCACAGAGTTGGACACGGCTGAAGTGACTTAGCAGCAGCAGCAGGGTTGTCATGTACTTTCTAGTCCATATGAATGCCACCCCCTAGAATTATGCAGTACATGGCCTGTGTGTCTATATGCTGTGACTCTGGTCTTGACCTCTCTCCTAAGTTACTACCCAACCTGTTAGACTGCCCATCAGACATTCCCACTGATATGTTGTGCTGTTAGTTGCTCAGTAGTGTCCTACTCTTTGTGATCTTATGGACTGTAGCCCACCTGGCTTCTCTGTCCATGGAATTATCCAGGCAAGAAAATGGGAGTGGTTAGCCATTCCCTTCTCCAGGGGATCTTCTTGACCCAGTGATTGAACATGGGTCTCCTTCATTGCAGGCAGATTCTCTACTATCTGAGCCACCAGGGAAGCCCACTGTCCCATTGACACCTCTAATTTGCATGTGAAAAGTGATAGCCTCATTTTACCTTCCAGACTAGGGGTTCTTCCTCACCTTTCTACCTCCAGATAGAGAAATCCCATTTAACCAATCCTCAACCCCAGGTCCTAAACCCCAGGGTCATATCCTCTCTCTTAATGTCTTATCTTTCATCCTGACCAAACTGTCAGGCAATAGTTGTGTTTTTGAAACCAGTACAAACCTAGAGAGAATTCTTTAGTAGCCTGAGCTGTCCTAGAGAAGATGTGTCACCAGATGTGAGGCAGGGAGAACAATGTGACCTGTAGTGATAGAAAGAGTCAGAGGTCAGAACCAGAGGAGCAGGGATAGGTGAGGGATAAGTGAGAGGGATAGGTGTACAAAGGCAAGGGACTGGTGCTGAAGACATTGCAAACAAGTGATGAGAACACAGACTGTAAGGCTAGGTGAAAACTCAGGAGAGGGTTGAGGTCTAACTCTGAAAGGTGTTTCTTATGTGGCATGGGGACTCATCCTTGGGGTCTTCTTTTTAAAAGTGGCTACATATTCCCACCGCCCCTTTCTTAACTCACTGCCTCAATGCTTTCACATCCTATTGGATCTCCTTGCTTCCAATTCTATCCCTCCTCTCACATTAATGTTTTCTATTCTTTGCTTTGACCATCTGTCTTAGTCTGTTCAGGAGGCTATAACAACAACACCATAGACTGGGTGGCTAATAAACAACAGACATTTATTTCTCACAGTTCTGGAGGCTAGGAAGTCTGAGATCAAGGTGCCTGCAGATTTGGTTTCTGGTGGCGTCTACGTCCTCTTTCAGAGACAGCATCCAGTGTCATGTCCAAGAGCAAATAAACCCAGCAAGAATGGGGCCTGATAAGTAGATGAGGGTGGTGTGTTTGTCCACTGGAGGATTTGCTTAAGATTTGAGTAGCAGAAGCCTGGGTAAACTGCGGAATCTTGAATGGGTACTCGCATTAGAAGGCCTACCAGGTCATTCTAAATGGAGGTCCACTGCCAGGGAAGCCAAGTAGGGAACCAGAGGGTTTATTCAAAGAGAAGCCAACTCTTTATTCTATATCCCAGATGAGACCAGTATGTGAGCAAAAATGGGAGGGAGAAGGGCCAGGCACCATAATGAGGGATTTCAGGTGCACTGTTGCTCTCTCAGCCAGCTTGTGCAAGACACACAGTGGCCTTCAATGTGAATAGCACCTAAGTCTGCATCTCCTTATAAAGCAAGGGTAAAAAACACCTGGTTTGGGGGGTTTTGTGCTCTTATTTAGGCCACTCTCCCCAAAAAAGCCAGGGCTTATCGATATATCCACATGTCACAGGATGAACGCTTGTGGAGGTCAGGATCTGAATCTTGAAAGGAATCATGACGCATATGGAAGACACAGTATCATCACTGTCCAGGTGATGCTGTGTTAGATGCTTCCATTTCACCAGGTCCCTGCAGTGCACTTTGTTTTAGATGTTCCTGGCCAAACTGTGGACTTGGATGGAAGCCAAGCAGCTGAGGGTGAGTCTAGGTAAGATGGAAGCTGATGCTGCTCAAGAGAAAACAGCTGGCTAATGGTATTCAACTTATCTTGGCTCTTCTACCCGGGTAATTTTCCATTTCTATCAAATTGCAATATTTGATATCTCAATATCTGGGATTGTTTTTGAGGTTTTGAGTGATAGCTGAAAAGATCAAGAATACAATACCATGATGAAAAAAATTATATTAGAATCATCATATGCATGATTTGGGGGTTTCCGCAGTGGCTTGGATGGTAAAGAATATGCCTGCGATGCAGGAGACCCAGGCTTGAGGTTGGAAAGACCCCCTGGAGAAGAGAATGGCTATCCACTCCAGTATTCTTGCCTGGTTGGACACGACTGAGTGACTAACACTTTCACTTTTCATGTATGATCTTATGTTTGTGAGAAAATTGGTATATATGTGTATATGCAAACAACTGTGTATATATCAAGGTCATTCAACCATAAAAAAGACAACATAAAAAAAAAGTTCCTTACCAGGACCACTAAAATGAACAAAAGGTGATGGTGGTTCTCATTATGCAGATACACTGAAAAGATTAGGGCTCTTCATCCCACAAGGGGCTAGGACTGCAGCCTACAAATCAAGAAGCAGTGGGAAGGCTAGTGAAGATATCTCTTTGTCCATCAGATCTTGTGGTGCTGCTACTGAGAGGGTCACTTAAAGCTCAACAAAACTTTTGGGACACAGAAGGGTAGGTGAAAATTTACGCATGAGGTAACAAGAACTGTGTTATTTCATGGACTGTGCTGACTGATTATTTAAGCATGCATGTTTGATGAGAGTTTATAAACATTGATCAATGATCCATAACGTCCAAGTTAGAGATATGTGAAAAATACTCCTGGTATAACCATTTGAGGTGATAGATCTGACACTTTGGGTTGGGCAGATCAAACATATGACCTAATATGGCAATTCCCTACACTATTTTGAGGCACCTTTTTATATCTGACATTTCACTTCTCATCATCTACCTCTGTATTTTTATCTCATTTTTCATTCTAAAATGGAAGGGGAGTTAAAAACTGGTGTGCTATTTTTTTTAAATAGTAAAATGGTTTAAAATATAGGTACTTCTTTATGCCATTTTGATGGGTTGGGGGAAAATGAGGTCATCTGCCAAGAAATTGAAAAGTTATGTTTAAATAGAATATGGGGGACTTTTCTGGTGGTCCAGTGGTTAAGAAAACACCTTCCAGTGCAAGGGATAAAGGTTCAATCCCTGGTTGGGGAACTAAGATCCCACAAGCCATGGGGCAATTAAACCCACACCACAACTACTGAGCCCGAGCTCCAGAGCCCTCAAGTCACGACTCCTGAGCCTGAATGCAACAATAGAGAAGCTTATGTGCCAACAAAGCCCAACAAAGATCCAGAGCAGCCAAAAAAGAATTTTTTTTGATTCTTAAAAAAAAAGAATGTGGAAATTGCCTGGTGGGAGTATAAAATGCAGATTCCAAGAAGAAATAAGCACACACACACACACACACAATGCAGGTGCCAAGGTCCGCCTCAGTAGTCTGAAGTGAGACGCAAAATTTTTAAGTCAGTTCATAAAAGAACTGTGAAAAAGTATCAAGAGTTAGTCCCAAGACAATTGTTTGAGAAGCACTGAACGAAGAGGATTTCCCTGAGCATTGTTGCTAGCCTATACAGTGTCTGAGTGATGGAATCAAGTTCTTGATTTCCATCTGCCAGAAATTAAATATACAAACCTACAGAGGGGAACAGCACTCCAGAACCATGTAGTGCACAGCCTGCACACATGTACACTGCCTTGTTTTCTTTCAAACCTTCAGTTAAAGCTTGAGTGTCCTTTGTGCACAGGAAGCACCAGAGAGCAAGTATCTCTGTCCCTGGCAGGAGGCCCAGGCAAGAGGCTTCTTACTCCCTTTTCACCCTTGTTATCATAACTGATTTCTAGCCAAAGCATGGATATGAGGAGAGATACCTCAACAAAGCAAACAGTAAGGGAACAGAGAGGAGATGTTAGTATGAGAGAGGTAGTTTTTAAGGAAAAAAAATGTAAATATATACTACAAATAGTAAATTTATACTAATAATTTAAAAATAAACTAGAAATAAGACTGCAGATTTGTCATGTATTTTAAAACATAATTCCACAATAAACTTCAAATCTGAGTCACAAAACAAATTGCCACTTTCACCTGACATTTCAGAATATTGGTCATTTTACACTTCAGATTTCCATCTACATAATAGCAATTCTCAGTACAATTTCAAATACTTTATAATCTAGGTTCCTTACAAACAACTAGCAGTTCACATTTCTAGACACAGCTATCTCTTCTTACCATGCAAGTTTCTTCATTATCTCATCCACTTTCTCTCTCCTGGCTTGTTTTCTTCCCCCACTCTTTGTGTTTTTCTCTTTTCTTACTAGTGACACATGTTACAAGCCATGTGGCAGTTTCCCAGCACTGTCACTCAGCTTCACTCACTTTTTTCCATCCCTCCAGTCGTCACCTCAGCCATCTGCCATAATCCTATGCTTGGATTACTATGTTCAGCTCTTTTTGGTGTTTCTGCCTCCAGTTTCTTCTTCTAATCTATTCTGGATATAACAGACAAAATGATTTTCTAAAATTAAATTTTCAGAGTATCTTCTCCTTGTTTAAGAATGAGGCGACCCAATCAGTTGACACCTCCCCCCCCCCCACCCCCACCCATCTCACTGGTCCATCTTTTCTGCTGCTGCTTCTTTCCTATTGATTTCAGCACCATTTACCATGTAAGTGATTTTGTCACTAACTCAGTTCCTTTGCTCAAATTCCCTCCCTGTGAAGACACATTAAGGCAAAGAGGTTTTCAAATATATGCATTTAAATACACCCTTCAATGGTGGTTGCCTAACTTGGCTGTGCTTCAAAATCACTGGGAGAGATTTTAAATGACAGAGTACCTACTGTTCAGCAACCCTGTTGTTGCTGAGTCGCTAAGTTATGTCCAACTCTTTGCAACCCCATGGACTGTAGCATGCCAGGCTCCTCTGTCCTCCACTATGTCCGAGAGTCTGTTCAAATTCGTCTTCACTGAGTTGGTGATGCTATGTAACCATCTCATCCTCTGCTGCCTGCTTCTCCTTTTGCCTTCAATCTTTCCCAGAATCAGAATCTTTTCTAAAAAGTCAGCTCTTTGCATCAGGTGACCAAAGTATTAGAGCTTCAGCTTCAATATCAGTCCTTCCAATGAATATACAGGGTTGATTTCCTTTAGTATTGCCTGGTTTTATCTCCTTGGTCCAGGGACCTTGAAGAATCTTCTCCAGCACCACAATTCAAAAGCATCCATTCTTTGGTGCTCAGCCTTTATGGTCCAACTCTCAAATCCACACATGATTACTAGAAAGACAATAGCTTTGACTATACTGACCTTTGTTGGCAGAGTGATTTTTCTACTTTTTAATACACTGTCTAGGTTTGCCATAGCTTTCCTTCCAAGGAGCAAATATCTTTAAATTTCATGGCTGCAGTCACCATCTGCAGTGACCTTGGAGCCCAAGAAAATAAAATCTATTCCACTTTGTCCACTTCTATTGGCCATTAAATGATGGATCAGGATGCCATGATCTTTTTTTAATGTTCAATTTCTCATCTGCTTTTCCAATCTCTTTCACCCTCATCAAGAGTTTTTTCTGTTCTGCTTCACTTTCTGCCATTAAAGTGGTATCATCTGCATATCTGACTGAGGTTGCTGATGTTTCTTGCAGCAATCTTGATTCCAGCTTGTGATTCATCCAGCCTGGCATTACAAGTTCTGATTGGGTAGGTCTGGGTGGAGCTTGGACTCAGAGATATTTAAAAGTTCTGCAGGTGACTTTGGTTGGCAGTATTACTCAGTGCTAGATATACATCAAGTGTTCAGTAATTAAGGAGAGAGTGAATGCATGCCACTCCTTGCCTTACAATCTACAATGTTCCCCATAGCTCTCAGGATGAATATCAAACCCTAGTTTAGCACACAAGACTCTTAATGATCTTGCCCTTGTCCATTCTCTTGATTTACCTGCCATTTCCCCCATCCATGCTTTGCGGCAGTCATACTGAATATGTGCGTACTAAGTTGTTTCAGTTTTGTCTGACTCTTTGCGACCCTATGGACCGTAGCCAGGCCGCTCTGTCAATGGAGTTCTTTGGGCAAGAATACTGGACTGGGTTGCCATGTCCTCTTCCAGGGGATTTTCCCGACTCAGAGGTCAAACCCACGTCTCTTATGTCTCCTGCATTGTCAGGCGGGTTCTTTACCACTGGTGCCACCTGGAAAACCCCTATACTGAATATACCTTCCCCTCAATTCCTATCATGTTCAATTTGTGCTTCCTATGATATAGCACACCTTATTTTCTGCATTAGTAACTGTGTCCATGCCTCATCTCTCTTACTAGATTGTAAACCTCTTGAGGACAGTTCTTTCTCTAATGCATCTTTGTCTCTCCCACTGTGCGAGCACAGTATCTCACACATATATTTGTTGCTTAAGTGAATACATTTTGCTAATGTCATCACTAATAAAGATTTGAATGAATGAATATTTCTCTTTTCATTGTTCATTTTAGATCAGAATTATTGTGGAATGCAAATGTTCTTTACAACTTTTAAAAAATGCCCCTTCAGATGGAGTGTTGACATGATTTTTAGCACATAGTTTGTGTGTGAAATAGTAAATGAAGTTAACACATATAAACTTTTCATCAAAATTGCCATTGTTGAGGATATAACTGAGAGTGAAAAAATGAGGGTTCATATTCATCTCAAAGTATAATTATACTCATGGTAACATGTGAGTAACATTAAGTTTGTTTCCATTTGAATTTAGGATAAATTTCTCTTCAAATTTTGATTGAAACCTAGTGTAATGTTTCTCAAACTGTGGTCTAGGGACTGCCTAGGTCAATATCCCCTGGGGTGTATTTTAAATATAAAGGTAACCCCACCCCAGACACCTCCCAAGTCAAAATCCCCAGAGGAAGGAAACTAGAATCTGTCTTTTTAACAAGCTTCATACATGACTTTTGTCTATGGGGTCTCAAAGAGTCAGACATGACTGAGCAAGTAAGCGCGCACAGCAGCATACATGATTTTTGGAAAGATCCACTAGAGGAGAAAATGGCAACTCACTCCAGTATTCTTTCCTGGAAAATCCCCTGGACAGAGATATCTGGCAGGCTACAATCTATAGGGAAACAAAGAGTTGGACATACATACGTGATTCTTAATGTCAGAATTGTTTGATACCAACCTTTCTAGAATTAAAATAAATGCTCCACTGCATTAATTTAGTATAGATAATGGCTTGGTTTTAGAGCATATTCTTATTAGTGAGAACTACTTAGGTGAAGATATATTAAATTAAGGACTGATTTGAAAACAAGATAAAAGAATAAAATAAAAATCTCTTTGATATTCATTAGAATGGCTTCTGCAGCTAAAACTTTCTGCTTTTCTTGAAATTTCTGAGGTGTTTACTTTCTCAGAAAAAAATTTATAAAGGTCCTTTGGAACATTCAGATACTAATACAACAGTAGATATACAAATTCTGAAACAGGTATTTTTGCAGAATTTGAAATTTTCAAAATAGTTTCAGGAGTGAGAGATTTACCATTCTTGAGTCTTTGACTGTGTTGCGGACAATAGTTGTGGCACATAGGTATAGTTAGGGCTTCCCAGGTGGCACTAGTGGTAAAGTACCTGCCTACCTATGTAGGAGACATAAGAGATGTGAGTTCAACCCCCGGATCAGAAAGATCCCCTGGAGGGCATGGCAACCCACTCCAATATTCTTGCCTGGAGAATCAGGCTGCTCTGTGACATGCCGGATCTTCCTGGACCAGGGATCAAACCTGTGTCTCTTGCACTGGCAGGTGGATTCTTTACCACTGAGATATCAGTAGGGAAACCCAGGGCCCCTTCTTAAGACCTTGTTTAGCTTTAATTACCTCCTTAAAGATCTTCGTATATAGTCACACTAGGAGAGAAGGCTCAGTATGAATTTGGGGTGCGGTGGGAGGACACGATTCAGTCTATAACAAAGGTATTGTCAGTGCCGTTGACCTTGTCAATCAGTCTTTCAACTCTAGAAGTTCACAAATATATTATATTTATTTCCATAGGATTTTTCTTTCACATATCAGTTTTCAGTGACCATAGGATCTTGTTGGGATCAGCTCTAGCTTTTACCTATTTAGCTGTTTATGCTAGCTTTCATAGCCACAGTATGGTAAGGTCTGTTAGTAGGCTGTAAAAAATGTAAAATTGTTTTTAAGTGGACTTGTATTGTAGGCTTCTTTGTGGTGAGCCTTCTTTTGAATTCAGTGCAATGATAAAACATTGGCCTTTTCTAGTGCAACTTACTATGTTTTTGCCTCATAGAACAGTAAGCACAGTGATATTTGCTTGTGAGAATAACCCTGTTGGAGGTGGTGTTAGTGGACATCTTATCTAAACACAAAAGGGCCAGGGCCATGTTGTTATCTCTAAATACAATAAATACAGTTATATCTAAAAGAGTGCTATCCAAAAGAATTATAATGCAAGCTGTAAATGTAATTTAAAATTTTCTAACAGCCATATTTAAAAATGAAAAAGAAACAGGTTATTTTAAAAAAATGTGTCAACACAAAACATCAAAAATATTCTGATTTCAACATATGATTAATATTTTACAATATTAATGAGATGTTTTACATTGCTTATTTTTAAAATGCTTTTGAGATATGAAGCACAGTTTATACTTACAGACATCTCAGTTCAGACTAGCTGCATGACCAGTGCTCAGCAGCCACGTGTGGCCAGTGGGTACTCTATTGAACAGCACAGGTCTAAAGTATCCAAATATCGATATAGATCTCACAGTTTCAGAGCTGGAAGAGAAATCCAGGATCTAGAAGATTTCACCTTTTTGTCGTGGTAAAGGTATCCATCTGGTATACATTTCCACACAGTAGGAAACTACTTCTGTCATGTTTTTTTCTCCCTGTGGTAGTAAGCGTCCCTCTTCTAGGTGTCAGCATTATGACTTAAGGTCCTCTTGACAATCAGTTGGTCAGGTGTCCATTCTGATATGAATCATTTGTCTGCAGTGACTCAAATCTCGCCATCTTCCATCACTGGACATCTATCTTGTTATCTGTCACCACAGGACAACATGATAAGGTATGCTCATTAGGGGAGCCATGTTCTTCCAGTTGTAGCCATTTAGGGCCTGAGGTGGGAACTTATTGAAAGAATTAACCCAGGCTCCAAAAGTTTTCATCGACTTGGTAGTAGCTTAGGCACCTGGAGATGATGGCTCCTCATGGACAGACAGGTATTCAATTTAGTTGAAATTTATTCAACTGCTTTGAATGTTTATTCATCTTTCTGAATAATAAACCTCACCATCATTCATTAACCTTTGGAAGCAATACAGGCTTTTCTTTATTTGGCTTAGCCTCCCATTGTCCTAAGTCAGATTTTTAAAGGTCAAATTTCAGAATGTAACAGGGTTGATATTAGCACTGATGAGAATCTTCAAAAGAAGATGCCATACCTGAACTCCTTGGTCATTGGTCTCAGGTGGAAACATGTCAATCTCATACCTGAGTGCTGTGTGCTATGCGTAGTTGCTCAGTTGTGTCCGACTCTTTGCGACCCCATGGACTGCAGCCCTCCAGGCTCCTCTGTCCATGGAATTCTCCAGGCAAGAGTACTGGAATGGGTTGCCATGCCCTTCTCCAGGGGATCTTCCCAACCCAAGGTTTGAACCCAGGCCTCCTGTATTGCAGGTGGATTCTTTACCGTCTGAGCCATCTGCCTCTAATTCTCCATTGTGGCTGCCGCAGCTTCCAGCATAGCCCCTTGCATGTAACAGATGCTACACTGATGGTTTTTTGAATGAATAATGAAATGTTTTATATCTAGATAAACTGAAATGCATTCATCACTTTACCAAGTGATATGAATGGAGAGTAAAGAAGTCCTTTCTATGTTTGGGGTCAGGGACCAAAGCAACAATGAGATGGAGGGGAGAAGGTGACTTCTGGTTATCAAGGCCTACTCAGTACTCAGGGGCCAAGACTAATCCCTGTGGAGAGGTCATTGTCCCCATTTCTGCATCTGAAGAGCCTAGATTCAATGTAGGGAGAGTAGAAGGTGTCACTGTGACACTTCAGATGCTTTGCTATAAGAGACACCACCCTAGGTAGGTCAGCCTCCTTCCTGAGGAGCACAGGAAGCACCCGTGTGGAGCCTGGGGGACCCACATGAGTTTGAAGAAACAGAGAACGTACAGAGGAGATGGGGTATAAAAGTAGCAGAGCATAGGCTCTTGAATATATTCAATCCCCCGCCCCCACCGGGCTCCCAGAATGACTTGAGGTGGAGAGAGAGATTGGCAAGATGCTATGAAAGTTGTTATAAAAGTTGATGGTACCCTCAGGTGATACAGGTGATATTGGCCTACGGACATTTGGTTTACAGTTCCAAAACATTTCAGGATCTGAGCTAACTCTGAATGCTCAAAACAACAACCTCTCTCTACTTGCACCCATACTCTGAATTCCTCCTCCCTTCTCTTTCTCTAATCACAAAGACATTAAGTAATTTATCACACAAATCATACTGCACTAAGAATTAAAGGGGAGATCAGAATATAATTTTTTAAAAGAACTTTAACAATTATGACAACTTCTATTGGAAGAAACCTGATGCAAAGAGCTGACTCATTGGAAAAGGCCCCGATGCTGGGAAAAAATTGAGGGCAAGAGGAGAAGAGGGCAACAGAGGATGAAATGGTTGGATGGCATCACTGACTTAATGCACATGAGTTTGAGCAAACTCAGGGAAATAGTGATGGACAGAGAAGCCTGATGTACTGCAGCTCATGGGGTTGCAAAGAGTTGAACACGACTTAATGACTGAACAACAATGACAAATTGTTGTTGAGGAAACACTAAAAAGGTTATAATTTTGAATAAAAGAAGGCTTTTGGAAGGATTGGCTATATATGGCTTGGCAAATACATAATTAAAGATCCAAGAAGCTGTAATTTGATTAAAATCTAACTGTATGCCAAGTGACTTAATCTTACAGAATGTCAAACATTGATTGTGACAAATAAGGGAGTTTATTGAACATCATATAATGCCTTTACAAACCATGGAGCAGGAAAATTCAGGGCTGTATACCTGAGCAAGAAGGCTGTCAACTATTGAATTTAGCACTAATGATATGTTGAGCTGCTTGGATAATGAAGTTCCGTAATACTCATCAGAAGAGCTATTAACAGATAGTAAAACACACAGACATTCATATATATTTAATAGTAAAAATGAATATGGCAAAACCTGAATTGAAGGTAGATTTTTCTAGTGAGGATTTGCCTTTGCTTTTGCCAGATGCCCTGTGGCATTATTGAGCTAGAAATATTTGGCACAAACTTTCCTAGACCACACAAATTAATGTAAACACCAAACTCAGTGTGGGCAGATTTGTGCTTAGGAATCCATCAAGTAAAAAAATGTTCTCCCTCAGCCCATACATAATAAGACCTGTGAGAAGCAGCTTTCCTTTATGGCTCTTTTTCTCAGCAGAGATTTTCTTTTCTAATTCTTTCACTATAGCCCTTCTAAGATCTTGGCTAATGTTCGTAAAGGCCTCAGTTCTAACTCTTCATTCTTTTGTCCAGGTTTCTTCTCCAGTCTCCTACATTGCTTTTAGTCAGGAGGCTCTAGGTTCCTTTCATTGGCACATCTCTCAGAGTAGCCTGTGGTATTTCCCTACCATTCTGGTTTCAGCTCTCTTTTCGACATTGGTTGTGGTGGATTTCCCTTTGTTGTACAAAAAGGCTCAAGGTGAACACCAGCCACAGTGGCAGAGGCAATCAGCAAGCACATAGATGCCCCTGTCTCTTGCCATCTGGCGATGAGGCAAACTTGGTCTGGGGTGTGGCAGGATGTACTGCGAGGCTGGGTCACAAGCAGGGATGTGGCCTTCCTTTATGCTAGTTGATGTGAAAATAGCCTTTCATATAGTGGGGATGGGGGTATTGCCTATTGTATTGACTTTTACTTAATATTTACACTATCTCCCACCAGTCTATATTTTATTTCTTTGTAAGTCATCTGCATATTCTTTATGGTGACTCTGAGTAGTTACCCTTTTTTTTTCTTTTAAATTAATTTATTATTTAATGAAGGATAATTGCTTTATAGAATTTTGCTGTTTTCTGTCAAACTTACATGAGTCAGCCATAGGTATACATATATCTCCTCCCTTTTGAACCTCCTTTCATCTCCCTCCCCACCTTACCCCTCTAGGTTGATACAGAGCCCCTGTTTGAGATTCCTGAGCCATACAGCAAATTCCCCTTGCCTATCTATTTTACATATGGTAATGTTAGTTTCCATGTTACTCTTTCCATACATCTTACCCTCTCCTCCCCTCTCCCCATGTCCATAAGTCTATTCTCTATGTTTGTTTCTCCATTGTTGCTCTGTAAATAAATTCTTCAGTACCATTTTTCTAGATTCCATGTATATGCATTAGAATACGATATTTATCTTTCTCTTTATGACTTACTTCACTCTCTATAATAGACTCTAGGTTCATCCACCTCATTAGAACTGACTCAATTGTGTTCCTTTTCATGGCTGAGTAATATTCTATTGTGTGTATATACCACAACTTTATCCATTCATCTGTCGATGGATATCTAGGTTGTTTCCATGTTCAAGCTGTTGTAAATAGTGCTGCAATGGACAATGGGATACATGTGTCTTTTTCAATTTTGGTTTCCTCAGGGTATATGCCTAGGAGTGGGATTGTTGGGTCATTGTTGGTTTTATTCCTAGCTTTTTAATGGAATATCCATACCATCTTCCATAGTGGCTGTATCAATTTACATTATCACCAACGGTACAAGAGGGTTCCCTTTTCTCCACATCCTCTCCAGCATTGATTGTTTTTAGACTTTCTGGTGATGGCCATTCTGACTGGTGTGAAGTGGTATCTCATTGTAGTTTTGATTTGCATTTCTATAATAATGAGCGATGTTGAGCATCTTTTCATGTGTTTGTTAGCCATCTGTATGTCTTCTTTGGAGAAATGTCTGTTTAAGTCTTTTTCCCATTTTTTGATTGGGTTGTTTGTTTTTCTGATATTGAGTTGTATGAGCTGCTTGTATATTCTGGAAATTAATCCTTTGTCAGTTGTTTCATTTGCTATTATTTTCTCCCATTCTGAGGGTTGTCTTTTCACCTTGCTTATAGTTTCCTTTGCTGTGTAAAAGCTTTTCAGTTTAATCAGGTCCCACTTGTTTACTTTTGTTTTTATTTCCATTACTCTAAGGAGGTGGGTCAAAAAGGATCTTGCTTTGATTTATGTCACTTCCGCTTATGTGTTCCTCTAAGAGTTTTATAGTTTCTGGTCTTGAGCTCAGTTCAGTTCAGTTCAGTCGCTCAGTTGTGTCCAACTCTCTGAGACCCCATGAATCACAGCACCCCAGGCCTCCCTGTCCATCACCATCTCCCAGAGTTCACTCAAACTCATGTCATTGAGTCAGTGATGCCATCCAGACATCTCATCCTCTGTCGCCTCCTTCTCCTCCTGCCCCCAATCCCTCCCAGCATCAGAGTCTTTTCCAATGAGTCAATTCTTTGCATGAGGTGGCCAAAGTATTGGAGTTTCAGCTTTAGCATCAGTCCTTCCAAAGAACACCCAGGGCTACTCCTTTAGGATGGACTGGTTGGATCTCCTTGCAGTCCAAGGGACTCTCAAGAGCCTTCTCCAACACCACAGTTCAAAAGCATCAATTCTTCGGTGCTCAGCTTTCATCACAGTCTGACTCTCACATCCATATATGACCACTGGAAAAACAGCCTTGACTAGACGGACATTTGTTGGCAAAGTAATGTCTCTGCTTTTGAATATGCTGTCTAGGTTGGTCATACCTTTCCTTTCAAGGAGTAAGCGTCTTTTAATTTCATGGCTGCAGTCACCATCTGCAGTGATTTTAGAGCCCCCAGAAATAAAGTCTGACACTGTTTCCACCGTTTCCCCATCTATTTCCCATGACGTAATAGGTTTAGAAAAAATTTAAATTAAAATTAAAAAAAGAGAAAGAAAAAAAAAAAAAGGAAAACTCCATAGAGTTTGAAAAGCCCAAGTAGAGGCAGAGGTTTAAAGCCACAATAAAAAATGTGACTGGGGGGAAAAAGCTCAAAAGCTTAATTGGATTTCATAACGTCAATAAAATCAACAACTACAACAGGGCGGGGTTGGTGGGGGGAGGGAAAAAAATCCAAAAGAATCTACAGAACAAGTCAAAATATAAGAATAATAAATGCTTTTCTTGAGTAACTGCTGTCAGAGTCCTTTACCATGCTGGGAGTCACAGTCCACCTTAGCTCCCTAGGATGCTGTCCAACACTGTTCTTATCTCTGGACCTGCTGTGGAGGCAGCTCAGATTCTAATCTGGTCCTTCTCCTGTGTGTTCTTGCCTCCAATGTCCACAGCTATCAAGACTAACACATTTTCTTTCGTGGGAGCTCTTAATGACATTTTGTATATTCCATAGACACAGAGTCTGCCTAGTTGATTGTGTGGATTTAATCTGCAGCTGTACAGCTGGTGGGAAGGTTTTGGATCTTCTTCCTTAGCCACACTGCCCCTGGGTTTCAATTGTGGTTTTATTTCCACCCCTGCCTGTGGGTCGTCCACTGGGGTTTGCTCTGGAGGACTTGGGTTTGCCCCGGTGAAGGCCAGGTGTGGAGGTGGTGTAGCTGCTTGGGTCTCAGGGGTTCTGGCAGCACCAGGTACTCAGGGGAGTTGGCGGCTAGGGCAGCAGGAAATATAGTGCTCTATAAGGGTATGGCAACCAGTACTGGCAATACCCTCCAGTATTCTTGCCTGAAGAACCCCCATCCCTGGCAGAGAAGCTGGGCTGGCCACAGTCTACAAGGTCACAAAGAGTCGGACACCACCGAAGCAACCCTGAGTGCATAGATGCAAGAAGTTTTTTTGCCTGTGGCAGCTTCTCCCCAGTGAGAGTTGAGCGTGAAGGTGGTGCAACTGCTTGGCTTCTGGGGACCCTGATGATGCCAAGTGTGCAGGGACATGGACTGCCTCCGTGACAGGAGTTATGGCCTTATCAGAGTCTTTTTTGGAGCCTCTTGTAGTTGGCAATTAGAAGGCCTCTTTGGCCATTCTCCATAGCTCTGCCCATTCAGGCATTTAGAAGTCTCCCTTGCCTGGGTCCTTTTCTGTTGTTTGGTGCATTAGGTACATAGAGGGGCTCCCCTGACTGGGGTCCAACTTTATAGATTGGTGCATCAGGCACTTAAAGGGGCACCCTGGGTGGGCTCCTAGTCTGTTGTTTGGTGCATCAGTCACTAAAGGAGCACTCTGGCGGGGGTCCTACTCTGTAGTTCAGTGTGTCAGGCGTTTGATGGGCCAGTCTCTCTATTGTTCAGCTGCTGATGCTGGCGCTGGTGTGTGGGGAGAGACAAGCTATGGTGATGGCTCCACCCCCTATGCATGACTCAGCAGTATTGCCTTGCTTCCATGGCTGCCTGGCTTTCCTCCACAGGCATTTCCCACCACGATCTCCTCCTTCACATCCCCTCAATCCATCTCTCCATAGTCAATAGCAGCCCTCACCCTGGGATTGCTCCACAGTTTCTAAACTCCAGCTCCCAGATGCTGTGCCTTCCTGGGGACCCGTGTCCCTGTCTGGGGTCTGCATGGCTGCATCAAGGACTGTCTGATTCTTATTCCATTTAGGCTGCCACAGATCAGCTGTTTCACTCACAGCCTTGAATGTTTCTCCTCTGACTCAGACAATTGCCCTGATGTGGGGATGGGACCTCTGCCTCAGTTCCCCCACCCACCGAGGACAGGTCCAGTGCTACTAACACTCCTGTTTTCCCCCCTAGTTCCTTCATCCTACTAAGTTTTGCATGGTTCTATATATTCTTTTCCACTGGTCAGATACTCCTATCTGCTCTCAGCTGGTGTTCTGCATGCACTTCTGTGTCTTAAAGGCATATTCCTGATGTATCCATGGAGAGAGATGTACTTCATGTCCACCTACTCCTCTGCCATCTTGTTCTTTACTCTGTTTTTGGTGTTCTGTAGTTTCATTATGATGTGTCTATTTTGGGGGGCTCCAAAATCACTGCAGATGGTGACTGCAGCCTTGAAATTAAAAGACGCTTACTCCTTGGAAGAAAAGTTATGAGCAACCTAGATAGCATATTCAAAAACAGAGACATTACTTTGCCGACTAAGGTCCGTCTAGTCAAGGCTATGGTTTTTCCTGTGGTCATGTATGGATGCGAGAGTTGGACTGTGAAGAAGGCTGAGTGCTGATGAATTGATGCTTTTGAACTGTGGTGTTGGAGAAGACTCTTGAGAGTCTCTTGGACTGCAAGGAGATCCAACTAGTCCATTCTAAAGGAGATCAACCCTGGGATTTCTTTGGAAGGAATGATGCTAAAGCTGAAACTCCAGTACTTTGGCCACCTCATGTGAAGGGTTGATTCATTGGAGAAGACTTTGATGCTGGGAGGGATTGGGGGCAGGAGGAGAAGGAGACGACAGAGGATGAGATGGCTGGATGGCATCACTGACTCGATGGACGCGACTCTGAGTGAACTTCGGGAGTTGGTGATGGACAGGGAGGCCTGGGGTGCTGTGGTTCATCGGGTCGCAAAGAGTCGGACACATTTGAGCGTCTGAACTGAACTGAAGTATATTTCTTTTTTTTTTTTTTAGTATCTATGATCCCTGAATCTTAAAATTCTATTCTGCTATTTTTAGAATGCATATCCATCAATTCTAGAAAATTCACATTGATATCTCTTCAAGTATTTTTTCTCTCCCATTCTTAATAGACTTTTATCTTGGAATTCCTATTTGGCCCTTCTTGTTCTATTCTTTGCATCTGTTAACTAGGATGACCAAGCACCCAGTTTGTTCAGGATTTCCCAGAATGTAGTTCCCAGATTTCCAGATTTTCAGTACTAAAACCAAGAAAGTCCTAGGCAAAACAGGATCTGTAATTATAACTGCATTCTCTGTAATTGTTTCAGAGCTATCTTCCAGTTCATGAACTGCCTGTTTAGCTATGATTGTTAAAAATTTTAGTCTGTTTATTTTTCTTAAAATTTTATTTTTCAAACAACTTTTCTCTTTTTTAGAATTTCTCAATTTTTAAAACAGAATTTGGATTTTTAAGTTACTTTAGTAAGATTATATTTTTTATGATAATCTCTGTTAGAATGTTATATAAAATTCTTAGGGCTATATCTTACAATTTAGTGTATATTCTGACTCTAATTCATGGTAGCTTATTTTTATATATGTTTTGTAATTTTATATTTTTAAGCTCATTTTCAGTGAGGTTTAATCTGTATCTTTCTGGACAGTCTTGTAAAGTGTATTTCTTCAGAGAAGTTTTATATGTTTCTCTTTGAGGTGAACTAAGTGCATCAGTAGCCTTCCCTGATGGCTTAGTGGTAAAGAATCTGCCTGGCAATTCAGGTTTGATCCCTGAATTGGGAAGATCCCCTGCAGAAGGAAATGGCAACCCATTCTAATATTCTTGCCTGGGCAATCCCATGGACAGAGGAGCCTGGCAGTCTATAGTCCATAGAGCTGCAAAAGTTGGGTGCACTTAGCAACCAAACAACAACAATGGGTATATCAGTAGCCTAGAATTAATTTTATTGTAATTTCTTAATTTGAAGGGCTCCAGGAGTAAGCAGTAGTATTAATCTAAACTCTATAGTCATGAGAGTCAAAGACCTATGGTTATAAATTTTTAAGGGAGACTTTTCTACCCAGAACTCAAACCAAAGTAAACAAACTTTTTAATCAGGTAAGTGGAACTTTTGTTGACTCTTTTATAAAGGATATAGCTTTAGGGATATCTCTCTTCATAGGCATAAAATCAAGTCCTTAGATTGCTGAGACCAGTAAAGCATAGTGCCTGATCTGGTTTTTTATTCTATTTTAGCTAAACACCAGTACATTTCCCATATTTTCTTTGCAGACAATAATATAATGATAATAGCAACAATAATAAAAGCTAACACTTGAATAGAGTATGCACCATGGGGCAGACATTTTCTAAGCATTTTGCATTTAGTTCTCATATAATCATTTATATAATATATAATAACATATATATGTATATAATAATATCTTTCCAACCATCCAGATGAGGATACTGAGCCACAGAGAGGTGAATTAACTTGCTTAAGATCACACAGCTATTAAGCAACAGACCTAAGTTTCAAATCTGTACATCATGACTCCAAGTTCTTTAAATGTTAAAAACCACTACCTCTCAATTATGGATTTAAAGTAATATTTTTCCCAATATTTCTTATATAGTCATAGCAGAACTTTCAGTTCAACTGTCATATTTCTAGGAAAGGATATTCCGAATCTTGATTTTAACATTTCATCATTGTGATGGTTCATTTTATGTGTCAAATTGATTGAGCCAAGGGTGCTTAGATTAAACCTTATTTCTGTCTGTGAAGATATTTCTGGATGAGATTAGCATTTGAACCAATGCACTCAGTAGATCATCCTCCCCAGTGTGGGTGAACATCATCATCCAATCTGATGAAGGTCCGAATAGAACAAAAAGCAGAAGAGGGAGGAAATTTCCCCTTTTGCTGGGTCTCCAACTTGCTGGGGGTAGACTATTGAACTCAGCCTCCATAATCTGTGAGCCAGTTTATCATAGTAAATGTTCTCATATTTATCTCCTATTGGTTCTGTTTCTGTGAGGAACCATGATCAATATAAGCATACTCAAATATTTCTGACCTTTCAGTTTCCCATCCTATTATTAAGAAAATACAAGAAAAACGTATGTTTGTTGCAATGATCTATATTATTTGTATCTCAGCATTTCTAAGTGATTTCCAAATAGAGAAGTTTGTAAAAGAAAATCCTGAATTTTACATGCTGAGGAGAGATATTTAAATCTGAATAAAGAATTGAGGGTTATAATAATAAGTGAAATCACTAAAGCAATGGTAAAATGTAAATGATTGCTGTAGTCCAGTTCTTCTCCATGTACAGCCCCCAAAAGGCAGCATCAGCACACTTAGAAAAATTTGTTAGAGTTAGATTCTTGGTCTCACTCCAAATTCACTGAATCAGAAACTTTGGGGGGTACAGGCCAGAAATCTGTGTTTTAACAATCTGGATAATTCTGAACCAGTTCAGTTCAGTCACTAAGTCATGTCTGACTCTTTGCGACCCCAGGAACCGCAGCACACCAGGCCTCCCTGTTCATCACCAACTCCTGGAGTTCACCCAAACTCATGTCCATTGAATCGGTGATGTCACCGAACCATCTCATCCCCTGTTGGCCCCTTCTCCTCCTGCCCTCAATCTTTCCCAGCATCAGGGTTGTTTCAAATGAATCAGCTCTTTGCATCAGGTGGCCAGAGTATTGGAGTTTCAGCTTCAACATCAGTCCTTCCAATGAACACCCAGGACTGATTTCCTTTAGGATGGACTGGTTGGATCTCCTTGCAGTCCAAGGGACTCTCAAGAGTCTTCTCCAACACCACAGTTCAAAAGCATCAATTCTTCTGCACTCAGCTCTCTTTATAGTCCAACTCTCACATCTATACATGACTACTGGAAAAACCATAGCCTTGATTAGATGGACCTTTGTTGACAAAGTAATGTCTCTGCTTTTTAATATGCTATCTAGGTTGGTCATAACTTTCCTTCCAAGGAGTGTCTTTTAATTTCATGGCTGCAGTCACCATCTGCAGTGATTTTGGAGCCCCCCAAAATAAAGTCTGACACTGTTTCCACTGTTTCTCCATTTCCCATAAAGTGATGGGATCAGATGCCATGATCTTTGTTTTCTGAATGTTGAGCTTTAAGCCAACTTTTTCACTCTCCTTTTTCACTTTCACCAAGAGGCTCTTTAGTTCTTCTTCACTTTTAGCCATAAGGGTGGTGTCATCTGCCGTTGTCCAGCCCCGGTGGATCCAGGGTGATTCGAAGGTGGGGACGGAGTCGGCATCCTTGGAGAAATACATATTTAATCACAGATATATAGAGATTAGAAACGGATAGTGTAGTAGGAAGATTAGTGGAGAAAAGGGGCTGAATAACTTGGATTATGTGGAATAGCATCCATGCTCCAGATGGGAATTCAGCCAGAAAAATGAGAAGCAAGAAAGAACGACATGGGGGAATCAGTCTTTCCGGAAACTGATCCGATTTCTTTATTTTTGGGTTTGCTTATATACCTTTTGTTACATATAGGGATGAATACAGAGTCACATGGGGGTTAGCAGTCCTGACCTTTATCAAAATCAGGTGCTTTACATAAAAAGGTCTTAGGGATTTTATGATCCTTTCTTTCTGATAACTGAAAACTTATTTTTTCCAAGGGTGTTTTTTCTTAAACCAGGCACCACCCTCCAAATAAAGTTACATTCCTATAGGGTGAGGGTGTGGTGAGTTACATTCAAGAAAGGAATTTATTTAACCCAAGGTTAACATGATTAATCTTAAAGGTTAATACTTATTTCTCCTATATACTTAAAAGTTAATGCTTATTTCTCCTATATGCTAGTTATATTCATTATAAGGGCAGGGAATATGGAGATTTAGCAGCAAACATCAGCCCAACAAATGAAAATCCATTCACCAATGTTCCCCTTAAGATCTATTTAGTCTTAAGATAGTGATAAAGTTACATTTTTACATAGCAAGGACACAGTAATTTATAACAAAGTACAGTGATCTATTACAAAAGAGAAAATCCATTAACTCAAAAAGTCTAGTATTGCTAACATAAAAAACTACTATATTTCCTTTTCTATATTCCAAATACATTGATTAATATATTCCCAGGTGCCTAAGGATATGGAGGCCTGGCGGCAATCATTTACTCAACAAGAAGAAAAAGCCCTATGCTAATTAAGACTCTCAAAATACTCCAAAACTCTCTGTGCTGTTTATGGTTGAGAGGTAGTAAACAATCATGTGCGTAGTGGCAGGAGTATGGATAATCCTGTCACACAAGCTAGTCTGTCAGCAGAGAGGTTTGACCTAAGACATGCTTGTCCTACCCAGAGCAGGGAATTAGCAGCAATTATTGACACAACAAATGAAAAACCCTTCACCAATATAATTCCTAACCAACCCATTATACTAATAATTTCTAACTCCCCAAAAGAATTTGCCTTTAGTAAGTCTAAAACATCTCGTGCCTCTCAGATTGGGAGGCTGTAAACAATCACATGTGGCCGGACGAACCTATACAGGTGGGCTAGATAACCTTCAGAGGAGTCCGTAAGCTGAAACACTCTTGTCACCCCCAGGAATTTTTATTGCCTTGGAGCTGCACGTTTACTCCTTCTCCGAGAGAAATGGTGATGGGGGAGAGCATAAAACAGACTCTGGTTTTGGGGCAGATGCTTGGGAACAGGGGGTTTCCTGAGGTTTGATCACGTGTTTGCGTATGCCAAGCCTCCTTCCTCATGACCTTTGCCATGGGCGGAGCTCCTCACGCTGGCCCCTGGCAGTCATCTGCATATCTGAGGTTATTGATATTTCTCCCAGCAATCTTGATTCCAGCTTGTGCTTCTTCCAGCCCAGCGTTTCTCATGATGTACTCTGCATATAAGTTAAATAAGCAGGGGGACAATATACAGCCTTGACGTACTCTTTTTCCTATTTGGAACGTCTGTTGTTCCATGTCCAGTTCTAACTGTTTGCTTCCTGACCTGCATACAGATTTCTCAAGAGGCAGGTCAGGTGGTCTGGTATTCCCATCTCTTTCAGAATTTTCCACAGTTTATTGTGATCCACACAGTCAAAGGCTTTGGCATAGTCAATAAAGCAGAAATAGATGTTTTTCTGGAACTCTCTTGCTTTTTTGATGATCCAGCAGATGTTGGCCATTTGATCTCTGGTTCCTCTGCCTTTCCTAAAACCAGCTTGAACATCAGGAATTTCACAGTTCATGTGTTGCTGAAGCCTGGCTTGGAGAATTTTAAGCATTACTTTACTAGCATGTGAGATGAGTACAACTGTGCGGTAGTTTGAGCATTCTTTGGCATTGCCTTCTTTGGAATTGGAATGAAAACTGACCTTTTTCAGTCCTGTGGCCACTGCTGAGTTTTCCAAATTTGCTGACATATTGAGTGCAACACTTCCACAGCATCATCTTTCAGGATTTGAAATAGCTCAACTGGAATTCCATCACCTCCACTAGCTTTGTTCATAGTGATGCTTCCTAAGGCCCACTTGACTTCACATCCCAGGATGTCTGGTCTAGGTGAGTGATCACACCATCGTGAATATCTGGGTTGTGAAGATCTTTTTTCTCTGATTCAGTAGTCATGTACAGATGTGAGAGTTTGGACCATAAAGAAGGCTGAATGGTGGTGGTTTAGTCACTAAGTCGTGTCAACTCTTGCAACCCCATGGTCTGTAGCTTGCCAGGTTCCTCTTCCATGGGATTCTCCAGGCAAGAATACTGGAGTGGGTTGCTGTTTCCTTCTCCAGGTCGTCTTGCTGACCCAGGAATTGAACCTGGGTCTCCTGCATTGCAGGCAGATTCTGAGTGAAGGCTGAATGCTGAAAAATTGATACTTTCAAACTCTGGTGCTACAGAAGATTCTTGGGAGTCTCTCAGACAGCAAGGAGATCAAACCAGTCAATCCTAAAGAAAATCAACCCTGAATATTCATTGGAAAGACTGATGCTGAACCTGAAGCTCCAATACTTTGGCCATCTGATGCTAACAGCCAACTCATTGGAAAAGACCCTTATGCTGGGAAAGACTGAAGGCAACAGGAGAAGTGGGCAGCAGAGGATATGATGATTAGATAGCATCACTGACTCAGTGGACATGAATTTGAGCAAACCCCGGGACATAATAAAGGACAGAGAAACCTGGTGTGCTATAGTCCATAGGGTCACAAAGAACTGGACATAAGTTAGCAACTGAAAAGAAACAATTCTGATCCACCCTAATGTTTGAGAGTCATTGGTATCACCTATTTAGGATTTAATTTATTGTGAACACTGAGCTTTTTATAGTCGAATGTTGTTTTCCATGCAATCACAGTAAGTTTCCATGCATCATAAAGTATTAACCCTCAAGCTGAAGTTTACTGCCTCTCCAGCTAAAATAGGGATATTAGATTCCTTTTCAACTTCTTTTCCTTCCTATTAAGTTGCAGCATTGTAGTACTACTTTCTTTAAACATCTGAGTTTTTTTGAAAGAAGTCTTGTCATTAAACTTAATGGGAAAGTAAAGACCATTAAGTAATCACTCTTTTTTAGATTAAAAAAAATATGAAGACCACTGCTCTTAATCTCTCTTGTGTTGTTATTTAGTAAGTAGTAGGTGAGTCTTTGGGTCTTTGGGTCAACAGATCAAAGATAAAATTGCAGTTTTATGACTTGATTAGCCCAAGCACTGGCTGAAACTAAGCTACATTAAAGTTGCCTCTGAAGTTTAACAATATTTTAACTATTTGTCAAGATTGAGTTTCCAGAAATTATTTCTATGTCCATGTGTAAAATGTTCTGATGTTTTTCCTCCCTTCAGCATGCTAGGCACTGTGCTAGATGATGAGAATACAACCATGATCAAGACTGACATGGTGCTTGTCACCACAGAGCTTAAAGGTTGGTGGAAAGATAAGATGAGGAGTTGATTACAGAACAGCATGATAAAGGACTTTCATATCATGGTTAAAGAAGTGGTTGAAGAATCTGCCTTCCAATGCAGGGGACACAGGTTCAATCCCTGGTGAGGGAACCAAGATCGCACAACTACTGAGCCTGCACGGCCTCAACTAGAGAGCCCAAGTGCTACAATATACAGACCCCCACACACTCTGGACCCTGCAGGCCACAACTAGAGAAAAGTTCACATGCCACAGTGAAAAAGCCCACTTGCCACAACTAAAACTCAATGCAGCCAATAAAAAAATTAACTGCAAAACAGCATAAGTGTTATGATAGGTGAAGTAAAGGGTGCTATTGGAACTGTTCTCAATAAAAATGCAACACAACTCTGAGTGATTTACTGCTCTTGATTATAAAATACACTCACAAGACAGAAGCTAACTCCCACTCATCCTTTAGAAGGCAGTTCAGGTTGTCATATCCTCACATCCTCTACCCTGTCCCCCTACCTTTGAGATTATGGCCTTTCTGCATGCTTCCATGGAACTCTCCATTTATTTCTTACAGTACTACTCACAATATATTCCAAATGTCTATTCAAATGAGTCATTCTACTGTACTCTAAACACTTGGAGGGCAAGGGTTCTATCTTGTCTTTGTCTTCTCAATTCTAGCACTGGTATCCTTTTGAATTCTTTTTATTGCATTATTTAATGTTGCCTTCTGCTATGGATTGCTTTTATCCTTTATCATCCTGGAAAAAGATTGATCTTTTCACTGCTAGGAACATGAGTTCACTATAATCCTTTCCCCCCAGTACTGATGGTTATATAGAAGTTGTACCTTAATATTAACTGATTTTTGTGGTAGTAAGTGTAGACGGAGGGAATAATTAAAATATTAAATCAGTCCCATCCTCCTTAATAAATATAGCATACTGAAAAGATGCAACAGTGACGGCCATAGCATCTCTTTGGGGAAGTATAAGGAAAAGAGTATATGCTGGATGGTTGAAGTTCTGGACTGAAGTCACCATTTATAATTTTTCTGGCCATTCAGCATCCAAATGCTCCCCCTGTTTGAGAGAAATTCCTCATTGTGTGAGTCTTGGTGAACTTTACAGGTCTAATTCCCTCTACAAAAACCCAATGAACCAGATATCCCCTCTTTCCAACCCCAGCAATGACAGCAAGAGCATGAAACCTGGTTTTGGTCAATCAGATTTGGGAATCTGAATCTGAAGTGAATCACTTGGGGTCTTACCTGGTGGCTTAGTGGTAAAGCATTGACCCAGGTTCAATCTCTGATCTCATGTGCTGCTGGACAGTTAAGCCTGTGCTCTAGAGCCCAGGAGCTGCAACTGCTGAGCCCACATGCCACAATTACTAAAGCCTGCATGCTTAGAGCCCATGCTTCACAAGAGAAACCACTGCAATGAAAAGCCCATGCACCACAACTAGAGAGTAGCCCCTGCTCACTGCAACTAGAGGAAGCCTGCTAGCATCAACCAAGACCCAGCACAGCTATAAATAAATAAATAAATAAAAATAAATCTTGAAGTGAATCACTTGAAGAGTGAAGATGGTTAAAATATGCTCCCAACAGCCAATGGTTTCAGTATGGTGTCTAGCAGTATCTTTACTTGTAGTGGGGTTAGCAGAAATATCCTAACCAAGCTGGATATAATCCTATTTTGATTCTGAATGTCTGATTGCCTTGGTTCCTGACTGTTTTTCAGCATGGTTCTTCAGTCTTCCTGTTGACCCTATGAGATATTTTATATTCTGCCAATAATTCCTTTCTTGCCCAAATTAGCCAGTCAGTTTACATTGCTTGTGACCAAGAACTTCATCTTTACATTGTTTTCCTCAAAGTGCTTTCTGTTTACTGAATAAGCAGTTGTTGAATGACCAAGTGGCTATCATTTTTTACGCCTTACCCAAGGATGTTTTCTGTGGGTCCCTATTTCTGATTCTATTTTATGACAGAAGAACACTTATTTCATGAAATATTAATGACTGTTTTCTGGAATATGTGAGTTCTGTAAGACAAGTGATACCAATGAAAAATTTGCAGTGCAACAGTAAGATAGGGGGCCTCTGGCACAATCACATGGAGCCTGAGGAGGCAAACATAGGATTGAAAGCCCTAAACCTATCTGAAGCCAAATCCCTCCTCCTAAGGGAAGGTCAGCTTGTGTTTCAGCCTGGTATTTGTTCACTGAACCTTATCTACAGTGAAATCTAAGATGACAAGCCTCCCATAGGCTTTACTCAGCCCTAAAAGCTTATGCTCAAGCCTCAGGTTGTGAGGATACACTGAGAAGGCTAACAGGAACTGTTAGCTGCAGGATTTGAGGCTTGAATGGTTTTGTAGTCTCAGAAGATGAGTGTACAGTGAAAAGTGTTTGCGTCTCTGATGTTCTTTCTTCTTCCTTTTTATTTTCTCACCTCTTTCATAGCACAAGTTATAATTGATTTTTAAAGGTTTTGATGGTTTTTTTTGGTTTTCAATTTTATGTATTATCATTTCATTACATTTATTTATGGAAAATTTTATCTCTGATAATTTGACATTGTGAGTTTACATTTTATCTTCCTGATACTATTTTTATAGAAAGCTATTAATATATTGATTGTATTTATAGATTAGGTGATATGAGAAAATTTTTTCAAAATAGATCTAAAAAGACTGAATGTTAAAAAAATTAAAATGGTTGAATGTTTATCTCTGAAATTTACTGATTATAATTGAAAAAACTGTTATTGTGTAAAGCTTGCCAAATGTCAAAGGAATAATGATCTTGCATGTAATTTACATATCACATATTATCTACCTACAATTTATTTGTGGTTCTTTTTACAGTTCACATAATTTAGTATTCAGAATAGCAATCCACTATAATGCTTCTAAAAACATCTAGGAAATTTTCCATCTCCCATGCATATAACATTTAAACAACTTTCATGTGGATCTCAGGTATCATGTTTTAGAATAACATTATACAGTTCTACAGTCATTTTGCTATTAAAGCATTCTTAACTGATTTCCATATCAATTGATTCTATGCCTTGTTGTGATGTACATAACCCTTAAAGACACAATAATCTAGTGTTTGCTCTTTAGTAAACAGCTCCATCAATGACTTTCTCAAAGACATAGGAAGGCTTATCAACATAATCAATATCAATGCCTGCCAGATTGTGTACATATTTTTATTTTCTTGGGAAACTCGTTTGGTTGATTTAGACTTTAACCTTCCTCCAACAACTGTCTCATAATATGCTCAGGCAGGAATATTTTTCCTGCATATTTGTCTGGGCTCTTGGTGACTAAAGACAATTTTATTAAGGCAGGGCAGTGCCTTCATTGTACTTCCAACACCTAGCACAGTACCTGGCATATTCTAGATTCTTGATAGATTTGTGCAAAGAATGGATGAATGTTAACAGGCTTAACAGTTTCCATTTTCCATAGAGAGAGCCAGTATGATATAGACTGGCTCTCTATATCATGAACAACATTTCATCAATGAAATGTTCATTCGCTAAGTGATGTCCATTGCGGTTGTTCATTCACTAAGTGATGTCCAGTTCTTTAAGACCCCATGGACTACAGCACACCAGGCTTTCCTGTCCTTCACTCTCTCCCTGAGCTTGCTCAAACTCACATCCATCGAGTTGGTGATGCCATTCAACCATTTCATCCTCTGTTGTCCCCTTTTCCTCCTGCCTTCAATCTTTCCCAGCATCAGGGTCTTTTCCAGTGAGTCAGTTCTTTGCATCAGGTTGCCAAAGCATTGGAACTTCAGCTTCAGCATCAGTCCTTCTAATAAATATTCAATGTTGATTTCCTTTAGGACTGACTGGTTTGATCTCCTTGCAGTCCAAGGGACTCTCAAGAGTCTTCTCCAACATCACAGTTCAAAAGCATCAATTCTTTGGCGTTCAACCTTCTTTACAGTCCAGCTCTCACATCTATGAAATTAAAAGATGCTTACTCCTTGGAAAAAAAGCTATGACCAACATAGACAGCATATTAAAAAGCAGAGACATTACTTTGCCAACAAAAGTCTGTCTAGTCAAAGCTATGGTTTTTCCAGTAGTCATGTGTGGATATGGAAAAGGTCAGTTTTCATTCCAATCTCAAAGAAGGGCAATGCCAAAGTATGTTCAAACTACCACACAATTGCATGCATTTCACATGCTAGCAAGATCATGCTCAAAATCCTTCAAGCTAGGCTTCAGTTGTTTGTGACCAGAGAACTTCCAGATGTACAAGCTGGATTTAGAAAAGGCAGAGGACACAGAGATCAAATTGCCAACATCCGTTGGATCATAGAAAAAGCTGAAGCTCTAATACTTTGCCATCTTATATGAAGAGTTGACTCACTGGAAAAGACCCTGATGCTGGGAAAGACTGAGGGCAAGAGGATGAGATGGCTGGATGGCATCACTGACTCAGTGGACATGAATTTGGGCAAACTCTGGGAGACAGTTCATGGGACAGCAGAGAGTTGGACATGACTTAGCAACTGAACAACAGAAATATGAAGCTATATTCAATATCTTATAATAAATTATAATGGAAAAAAATCTGAAAAAGAATATATAACTGAATCTTTTTGCTATATACCAGAAACTAACACAACACTGTAAATCAACTACACTTTCAATAAAAAGATGTTATTTTGAAGAAAAAAAAGCTTCACCTCTTCAACATCACATACATCATAAAATATAAACAGGGACTTCCTTGGTGGTCCAGTGGCTAAGACGCTGTGCTCCCAATGCTCCCAAAGGGGACCCAGGTTTGATCCCTCATCAAAGAACTAGATCCCACATGCAGCAACTTAGAATTTGCATGCTGCAACTAAAGATAAGTGCCTCAGCTAAGACCCAGGACAGCTAAATAAATACAAGTAAATATTAAAAAAACACTCCCCCAAATATAAATAATTAAAAATTCAAAGCATCATAATACAAAGCAGTCGGAAATTACATTAAAAGTGTAGCAACAACTTTGGCCTGTTTCACTCCATATTGCGCACTCTAACAACACATCACTTCAGTGGGACTGGACAGCTTTTATAGTGCTCTCCTTCCTGTCATCACTTGAGTTCCAAAATATGCTTTTTAGCATCCTTGAGTATGCAAAGAATAAAGATGTCTTTTCATATCTTTCTACTATCTGTTTTATGTCTTTATACTATCAGCCCCTTAATTTGAGAAAGACTGAACCATGCAGGGACATTCTCCATGGTCAACTCTGGGTTGCGGAAGATAGGAAATTGCACATTTGGAACGTCCCATTATTATTCTTTGCTGGGCATCACATTTTGGCTTTCCTCCCTTTGAAGTTGACCTCTTTACCTCTATTGTTATTCCCTTTAAGATCAACAGGATATAATCTATATCCAGATAACACTCCTTTCTTTGTGTCAAATAAATATTCAGTAAAGATTATAAATAATTTGCTCCCATCTCAAATCACAGACATTGATTTTTAAAAACTGTAGATAGCATTCTTCATTTTTATTATAAAAAGTGACGTTAATAATACAGTATTTTTTCTTAAATCTGAAATAGCTAAAAATATGAAAAATAAGCATCATTTGTAACACCTTTACCTAAGGAAATCCATCATTAATTTTTTGTCATAATTTACCATTTTTCTTTAGGACCATAAATGAAGTCATACTTTAACACACTGTTTTGTACCTGGTCATTTTTTCCATGTTAGAAAACACAGATTACATGATTATATTAAGGATTGGGTTATTCCATTGCTTCTCGGTATCAATCTCATAAATTTGAAAATGTCAAATTTATCTTTTTGTTCTCCATAGCTCTGCAAAGCTGGGATTACTAATTATATAGAAATACAGATCCTGAGGTTCAGAGTGGGTAAGTGACTGCTGAAAATTTACATACCAAGTAAGTGGCAGAGATAAAGCTTACTCTAAGATTTCTTGACTCCAAATTGGTAACCCTTCCATAGTGTGTCTCCTGTCTCTCCAATGAGATAATGCAGATGAAGGGTCTGGGCAAGTGCACCCTATTATTATTTATTTTAAGAGGCATCCTAAAAGGAGTCATTGCCTCAGGAACAACTTCTGATTTTGTCTGAATCTAGGGCAACTTCCTGAATTAAAAATACACAAAGTCTTCTAGGGCTGCAGATTGAATTCATCTTAATGCAAAGCATCATTATAACACACCAGTGTGTGCTAAGTTGCTTCGTTGTGTCCAACTCTGTGTGACCCTGTGGACTGAAGCCTGCCAGGCATCTCTGTCTATGGGATTCTCCAGGCAAGAAAATTGGAGTAAGTGGCTATGCCCTCCTCAGGGGATCTTCCCAACCCAGGGATCGAACCCATGTCTCTTACGTCTCCTGCATTAGCAGTCAGGTTCTTTACTACTAGTGCCACCCGGGAAGCCCACAACACACCAGTATCAGTATGCAGTTGAATCCTACAATAAGAATTAATTCCTGACCAGTGAACATAGCCATACAACGTTAAAGAAAACAGTTTGACCCCTAGTCAAGGAACTAAGATGTCTCATGCCACACAGCTTAACCAGAAGATTAAAACAAAAACAAAGTCAGGTCACTATTGAACAAGGATATTCAAGTCCCTGCTAGCTTAACAGCAGACCCTAGGTATGTACATTGATCTTGTCTCATTATCCCCTGGTCCCCTTATTTTTTTCACAGAATGATAAGTGAAATGTCCAGCAGGGGAGGGCATCTTGCTACATAGGTCTAAGGAATCTAACCTGGGGCCTAGAAGTCACACGGACTTTGAACTAAAAATTTCAAAGCGTTTACAAGATTCTGCAGTCACTTCTCTTCTCTATTCATTGCTTGCCAATGATAAAGAGTACTGCAATTTCTCCACATATTCTAAAAGTGTTGCACATTCTTTTATCACAGATAATTTGCTATTGATCTACTTTCTCATTTATGTTTTCTTGGACCTTACACTCTCTGGGTCAAGATTTTGGTTTCCTCTGGGGCAGCTGTCCCCATATGCCTCCAAAGACTTTGGATTGTCTTTCCCTTCAGGGTCCTGGACACTTCAGTGAGACCTGAGACTAAGAACCCACAGTGAGAACTTATTCTTAAGAGGTTCTCAGGTATAAATTGCCAGGCCTCCACCAAAATATAATTTTCAGAAAAAGACAAAACTGTGACTTTCATACAGATATAAAAAAGGGCACACATTAAAGAATTCATTTTACTCATATAATATGAGAGAACCAGGCAAAATGGAATAGCACTGAATTTTTTTTTCCCATGGGTAGGATGGGATGCATAAAATCACTACCAGAAGTACAGAAGTTATATATTTATCAATTACCCAACTTTCAAAGAACAGTGAAATAGTTCAAAGACAATGAATAAGGCTAGAATCTAATAACACAGAAATATACATTATAGACACGTATAGTTTTTTAAATACCACCCCCCGCAAACGGAAGAACATAGGGCCATCCTAACCAATTCCAGTGGAGTAAGACAAGTATCCTGAAGAATATCAGATTACTCCAGAGTGATCCCTTTAGAACACTGAATTTCCTTGACAAATTTAAAACACAAGTTATAATTTCCAATAGTCCTTACATATTTAAAAGGTAAAAATATCTGACAAATAATATTCAAAAGCAGAGTTAATGTCAAAATTCACCAGAATATTTCAGCCTTTATTAAGACAGTTCAAACTGGATTGTTTCTTGATTATACCCTTCATTGCACAAACTAGGCCTTCAAGAACAAGATCCTCAAAATACAGTCACAGCTACGCAAAATCACTTTATACACTGTTAACTAAAATATCTCACTGCTGCAATTCTACATTAACTTTAGCCTGTGCCATCACCAAGAACTTTAACTTTAAGCAACATTCAGGATATTTCTACTGTATAATCATAAGGGATTTGATTGAGGTCACATCTGAATAGTCTAGTGGTTTTCCCTACTTTCTTCAATTTAAGTCTGAATCTCGCAATAAGGAGTTCTTGATCTGAGCCACAGTCAGCTCCTACTCTTGTTTTTGCTGACTGTGTAGAGCTTCTCCATCTTTGCCTCCAATGAATATAATCAATTTGATTTTGGTATTCACCACCTGGTGATGTCCATGTGTAGAGTCTTCTCTTATATTGTTGGAAGAGGGTGTTTGTTATGACCAGTGCCTTCTCTTGGCAAAACTCTTGTTAGCCTTTGCCCTGCTTCATTTTGTGCTCCAAGGCCAAACTTGCCTGTTACTCCAGGTATCTCTTGACTTCCTACTTCAAGGAGCACGTCAAGGCTGTATATTGTCATGCTGCTTATTTAACTTATTTGCAGAGTATATCATGCGAAATGCCAGGCTGGATGAAGCACAAGCTGGAATCAAGATTGCCAGGAGAAATATCAATAACCTCAGATAGGCAGATGACATCACCCTTATGGCAGAAAGTGAAGAGGAACTAAAGAACCTCTTGATGAAAGTGAAAGAGGAGAGTGAAAAACCTGGCTTAACACCCAACATTCAAAAAACTAAGATCATGGCATCTGGTCCTATCACTTCATGGCAAATAGATGGGGAAACAATGGAAACTGAGAGACTATTTTCTTGGGCTCCAAAATCACTGCAGATGGTGACTGCAGCCATGAAATTAAAAGACATTTGCTCCTTGGAAGAGAAGCTATGACAAACCTAGACAGTAAGTTAAAAAGCAGACACATCACTTTGCCTACAAAAGTCCATATAGTCAAAGCTATGGTTTTTCCAGTAGTCACATATAGATGTGAGAGTTGTACCACAAAGAAGGCTGAGCACTGAAGAATTGATGTTTTCTAACTTTTATGTTGGAGAAGACTCTTGAGAGTCCCATGGAGAGAAAGGAGATCAAACCAGTCAATCCTAAAGGAAATCAACCCTGAATATTCAAGCTCCAATACTTTGACCACCTGATGCGAAGAATTGACTCACTGTAAAAGACCCTGATGCTGGGAAAAATTGAGGGCAAGAGGAGAAGCCAGTAACAGAGGATGAGATGGTTGGAGGGCATCACTGTCTCAATGGACATGAGTTTGAGCAAACTCTGGGAAACAGTGAAGAACAGGGAATCCTGGCATACTGCAGTTAATGGGGTTGAAAAGAGTCAGACACGACTGAGTGACTGAACAACAACTCTCTTATTGACATTACGATGATCTTTAGTTTTTTGATTCCTCTCTTTTTCCAACTCTGTTGATTCCCTTTCAGTATCTGACTTCTTTACAACCCAGTTCAGATCCCAGGGATCTCACTTTTATCATTCACCTTCTGACAACCTTACTTAACCCTACCCTTTTAATTCTTTCATCACCCTGCAAGCCTGCAATCTGGGCTCATCCACTCATCTATGTTTTATACTTCTTCACTCAAGCAGGATGGATGATACCGGGGGAAAAAAAAATCACAAAATACAGGAACTAGTACCTGCACTAATATAGGAATCTAGGGCTTTCCAGGTGGTGCTAGCAGTAAAGAACCCACCTGCCAATGCAGGAGACTCAAGTTCAGTCCCTGGGTAGGGAAGAGAATGGCAATCCACTCTCGTATTCTTGCCTAGAGAATCCCATGGACAGAGGATCCTGGAGGGTTATAGGGTGGCAAAGAGCTGGATACGACTGAAGTGACTTACCATGCACATAATCACACCATCTTAGCTATACTTTCAAATCTTATACATCATCTCTCAGCTTCTTTTATTTCTTTTGAGGAGTATTACAAACTTTTACTTGTTTTTTTAAGCCCTTCTCCTTGGTTCCAAAATCCAGCTCTGCTAACTTCCCATTTCACAGAGAAAGAAGATGCTATCAGAAATAAACTTTCCTCAACTTGTCCTCCACAGCACTTTCCTCCCAAATAGAAAAGCATCCGTTTCTACTCCTACCACATCTCTGTCTCTTTTGCCCTCCTTCGAGTTAATGCAGGTTAGTTTTTGGGACTCAACCACTTCTTTTCTCCTCAGGGGCTATGTTGCCTCAATTACTCAATTATCTCTTTTATTTTTAGTTCTTGGCCTATAGATTGGAACAAGTCATAGCCACTTACAACAAAAATATTTTCCCCTGGCTCTGATCCTCTGCTACCTGCCACTCTATCTTTTCCTTCAGGATGGGGAACACGTGTACACCCGCAGCGGATTCATGTTGATGTATGGCAAAACCAATACAATACTGTAAAGTAATTAGCCTCCTCTAATTAAAATAAATAAATAAAAAAAGAGAAAAGCTTGAGGTCTCCACTTCCTTGCTGCTTCCCTTTGTTGTTTTGTTGGTTTTAAAAGACCCATCTATTTTGTAGTCCATCAGAAACTTAGACCATCACCATAACATCTAAACTGCTTTGCTAAGTGATCAGGGTCTTCTTAATTTCCAAATCTAGTGGTCACCATTCAGTATTTATCTTCCTTGATTATTTTGCTTTATTTTTGATACAGTGAAGGACTCTCTGGGGAAGCTCTTTTATTTCTTTTTTTTATTATACTGGTCTTTCCTGTCCCCCTCCTAATTCTTGTAGAATCCTTGTGGGCCCTTCTACCTATTTTAAAAATATTAATGTTCTCTAAAGTTTCACCCTTAGATCTCTTTTCTCACTGTATATACTCTGCCTTGAATAGTGTGCCTTTTTTGACTGTAGCTCAAACTATCACCTCTCTATCAGTGCAACACCAATATACAGAGAATGTTGTTTTGGTTTTTTTTTTTCCTGGTGGGAATTAGGACTTAAAGGCAGCACAAAAGACAAAAATAGAGTTAAAATTACCTTTGAAAAGTCCCCTAAAATACTGTGTACATGATTTTAAATGTATATACTATCAATCAAGAAATCCTACACAGCCAGTTTTCCTCTGCTTTTGGAACAGAAGGTTGTTTCTTGAGTTGAGCACCAGATGAAGTTGTTGGCTTGCGTTTAAGGGGCCATGTTATAAGAAAAATATGTTTTGTTTTTTTGCCAAGCACATATAGTAGAGTTAATATGTTAAGTAAGTGTAAGAGATAAATCCACTGTATATATTTTCAGCCTGACTTCTTTCATGAGTTCCAGCCTTATATAGCAAACTACCTACTAAATATCACCTTTTTGATATGCCAATCCAGATTCTTTAGATTTCTGAAAGATGGAGAAATGAGATAACTCACATTCAACTTAGCCAGGATGTTATTATTATTTGCTGCACTGTGTAGCATGTGAGATCTTAGTTCCCTGACTAGGGGTTGAAACTGTGCCCCCAGCATTGGGACCAAGGAGTCTTAACCACCGGACCACCAAGGAAGTTCCAGCAAAGGCATTTACTGAAATGATATAGTGATGTGACAAGGGTCTAGCTCGCACGTGAAGTGCTTTCCTATCATCTGTGTTGATGTTCTTATTCCAGGGAGGTGTCCTTTAGCACTGTACAGCTGCCAGAAGCCAATCTGCCTGCTGGAGCCATAAGCAGCCACAGCTTGGTGAAATCTCTAGGTCAAGTACCACACAGGCCAGTTCTGGCTGAACAGCTCTATTGAGACTGGTGGAATTCATAAGCATCTATGAAGCCATTTCCATTTCTTTACTGGTCCTTTCAAATGCTGTGTTTCACCCACTGACTGTCACAGCACCTTAAAGACCATCCTCATAAAGCCATCATGCACCCAAAGGAAATGCCAGCATTTCCCCATTAATTGAACTGAAATCTATTACAAGCTGTATGTATTAAGAGCCAATTTTAGAGACAAGTCTATATATAGGGCAATAAGCATCACCTCCTCAAAAGAGAACACTCCTACACTGTTGGTAGGGATGTAAATTGGAGCAGCCATTATGGAGAACAGTATGGAGGCTCCTTAAAAAACTAAAAATAGAGTTACCATATGATCCAGCAACCCACTTCTGGGCATATATCCTGAGAAAACTCTAATTTTAAAAGATACATGCACCCTATGTTCATAGCAGCACTGTTTACAGCAGCAAAGACAAGCATGCATTCATACTAAGTTGCTTCAGTCATGTGTGACTCTTGGGACCCCATGGACTGCAGCCCATAGGACTCCTCTGTCCGTGGGATTCTCCAGGCAAGAAACCTGGAGTGGGCTGCCATGCCCTCCTCCAGGGAATCTTCCCAACTCAGGGACTGAACCCATGTCTCTTATGTCTTCTGCATTGGCAGGCAAGTTCTTTACCACTACTGCCACTTGGGAGGCCCAGCCAAGACTTGGTAGCAACCTAAATGTCCATGGACAAATGAATGATAAAGATGTGGTATATAAATAGATTGGAATATTCCTCAGCCATAAAAAAGAATGAAATATTGCCATTTGCAGCAATATGGATGAACATAGAGATTGTCATACTTAGTGAAGTAAATCAGACAAGGCAAACATCATATATCATTTATATGTGGAATCTAAAAAATGATACAAATGAACTTATTTACAAAACAGAAACAGACCCACAGAAAAAGACTACCAAAGAGGAAGTGGAGGGAGGAGGGACAATTAAGGAGTTTGGGATTAACAGATACATACATACATTTACTATATGTAAATTAAACAAATAACAAGAATCTACTATATGGGACAAAGCTGGCTTAAAACTCAACATTCAAAACACAAAGATCATGGCATCCTGTCACATCACTGCATGGCAAATAGATGGGGAAACAGTGGAAACAGTGGCAGTAATGTCTTTGCTTTTAAATATGCTGTCTAGGTTGGTCATAGCTTTGCTTCCAAGGAGCAAGCATCTTTTAATTTCATGGCTGCAGTCACCATCTGCAGTGATTTAGGAGCAACCCAAAATAAAGTCTCTCACTCTTTTCATTGTTTCCCCATCTATTTGCCATGATGGGACCAAATGTCATGAGCTTAGTTTTCTGAATGTTGAGTTTTAAGCAAATTTTTTCACTCTTCTCTTTCATCAAGAGGCTCTTTAGTTCTTCTTCACTTTCTGTCATAAGGGTGGTGTCATCTGCATATCTGAGGTTATTGATATTTCTCCCAGCAATCTTGATTCCAGCTTGAGCTTCATTCAGCCTGTTGTTCCATGTACAGCACTAACTGTTGCTTATGGACCTGCATACAGATTTCTCAGGAGGCAGGTCAGGTGGTCTGGCATTCCCATCTCTTTCAGAATTTTCCACAGTTTCTTGTCATCCACACAGTCAAAGGCTTTGGCATAGTCAATAGAGCAGAAGTAGATGTTTTTCTGGAACTCTCTTACTACGGTCCATCAATGTTGGCAATTTGATCTCTGGTTCCTCTGCCTTTTCTAAAACCAGCTTATACATCTGCAAGTTCTCTGGTCATGTACTGTTGCCAGCTAGAAGGATTTTGAGCATGACCTTGCTAGCATGTGAGATGACTATAGTTGTGCTGTAGTTTGAAGATTCTTTGGTATTGCCCTTCTTTGGGATTGGAATGAAAACTGAACTTTTGCAATCCTGTGGCCACTGCTGAGATTTCCAAATCTGCTGGCATATTGAGTGCAGCACTTTCACAGCATTATATTTTAGGATTTGAAATAGCTCAGCTGAAATTCCATCACCTCCGCTAGCTTTGTTTATAGTAATGCTTCCTAAGGCTCAGTTGACTTCACACTCTAGGATGTCTGGCTCTAGGTGAGTGATCACACCACTGTGGTTTCCAGGTCATGAAGTGCTTTTTTGTATAGTTCTTCTTGTATTCTTGCCACATGCTTTTAATATCTACTGCTTCTGTTGGGTCCATACCGTTTCTGTTCTTTATCATGCCCATCGTTGCTAGGAGGATTATTCCAACTATTTTGAGGAAGGGACAGGTATTTCCAGGAATTGGGCCTTCGCCCACTTTTTGGTCATTGATTGTCAGCCTTGGAAGTGTCATGGCACTTATGGGTGTGTTATATAGCTTGTTGATGTGTGTGTTTGTGTGCTCAGTCATGTCTGACTCTTTGAGACCCCATGGACTATATAGACCACCAGGCTCCTCTGTCCATGGAATTTTCCAGGCAAGAAATATTGAAGTGAGTTGTCATTTCCTTCTCCAGGGGATCTTTCTGACCCCCAGGGATCACACCTGAGCGTCTTGGGTCTCCTGTATTGAGTCCAGGCAGACTCTTTACCACTTATGCCACCTGGGAAGTGTTGATGTGTTACAGTGAACATATATATATTCAGATGGTTAGATGGCATCACTGATTCAACGGAATCTGGGCAAACTCCAGGAGATAGTGGAAGACAGAAGAGCCTGGTGTGCTGCAGTCCCTGGGGTCACCAAGAGTTGCACTCAACTTAGTGATTGAAGAACAACATACTGAAGCTCAAGGTCTAATGGAAGTTGACTTGTCCACCATCTTGGATCCATTTGATTATATCAGTTTATGTTGTGTTCTTGGGCTATGTCATTATTTAAAACTTCATGCCCTGTCCCCTTCCCTCCTACTTCCGTTTCATTGCCCAATACTCCACATATTCATCCTGCTCATCTTTGCCTCCTTCCCACAAACTCTGGCAACCACCAATCTTTTTATGTTTCTATAGTTTTGCCAATTACACTTTTTTCCCTTTCACTCTTTTAGGTAATTTCTGTGCACACAGAGCTTCAAGATAAGTTTCTTATCTCTGCCATACAATCAGATTAGCTCCTCTATTTTGTGTAATTTATTTTTTCCTAAGGACCTCCTGGAAGGTGGTAGAGGAGATCTGACTCCTACAGGCTGCACCAGAGACAGTTCTTCTACCCCAGTATCCACTTTTCCCTTCTTTCTTTTAGTAAAACCATCTCACATTGTGAAGGTTTTACTGAGCCCTTGGGTACCTCGCTAGAGTCTACACTTACTACTTTCCTGGTATCTTAGTATGGCTCATAGGATATGAGCAGAAAGAATATGTACAAAAGAATTCATAGGTTAAAAGAAAACACTAAATACAGTTTGTATAACCCTATTTTGGATTCTTTTTTTTTTTTTCCATTTTATGTGTCTCAGCAAAACAAATAAACAAAATAGCAGAAAACTCAATTTCTGTGAGGCTCTATGGGGAACATGAACATTTAAAGTGTAATGAACAAACAGAAGCCTGTGAGGATGAAAAAAAGCATGGTCAGGAAGCTGGAAGGAGAATCAGGGGATTGTGGTCTTATGAAACTAAGGGAAGCAAGACTTTTTAGGAATGATCAACACGTCCAAATGAAACAGACAAATCAACATGTCCAAATGAAACAGACAAATCCAATAAAATAAGGGATGAAAATGATCAATGATTCATAGATCATTACTTTAAGTCTCGAGTTTATATCTATAAAATGGGTACCTCATGTGGTTATTATGAGATTAAACTAAACACAAGCTTCTTGGAACTCCCGATTGGTCCAATGTCTAAGACTCTGCTCTTAATGCAAGGGGCCTGGATTTGATCTCTGGTCAGGGAATTAGATTTCATATGACAAATAAAAGACCCCACATACCACAAGGAAGATCAAAGATATCATGTGCCACAACTAAGACCTGGTCCAGCCAAATAAATAAAATAAATAAAAATAGAATATTAAATAAAAGCTACTGGTTTGTGGTAGGTGCTCAATAAATTTTATACTTTCCTTTTTCTCCTTTTGTGATTAATTCATAGTTTTATTCAAATACTAATTACTTGTGAGGAGCACTGCTGGAGGCTGAAGATGCACTAACGACAGACTCTGACCTAAAGTACTCTAAAGAGTACAGACTGCCAGTACCATCCTCCGTCATGACTGATATGATGAGAGGAAGTACATGGAAGTTACCTGATTTACTTTAGTTTGTTTCTTTTGGTAGGCCAATTATGCATTTATAGCATCACTAACTCAATGGACATGAGTTTGAGCAAACTCCAAGAGATAGTGAAGGATACGGAAGCCTGGTGTGTACTATCATTCTTGGGGTCAACAAAGAGTCAGACATGACTCAGCGACTGAACAACAACAACAAGGTTAATTATAAAACTTAAAACCATCTCGAATTAAAAAAAATTTTTTAATATGATGTGGTGGTGTTGATGCATTAAAAGTGTTTCTAATTAGTGAATACAATGTAAAGGAATGCATTCTCATCTTTGTATTACAGATTTATATTTTTAAGGTTGCTCTTGACTTTTGAAATGGCACACTCTGTGGAGTATGTCTCTTTCTAAATAAACCTACTTCTTCTCCATCACTATGTTTCTCACAGATTCCTTGCGATGAGACATCAAGAACCTGAGGTTCATTAATTCCCCAAACCAGTAACTGCTTGGATCTGCTCTTTGGGACTTATGGAAGGTCTAGGAGACAAAAGCCTTTTTCTACAAACAATAACTGGGGGGAAACGCTTCCTCCCAAAACTCAGGAGCAACTGATTTCCAACAGAGGGAAGGGCAGGGATATGATTCTGGGTCACCAGCCTTATTTCAATGTAACAGTAAAAGTATTCGTAAGGCAAAAGAAACAAAAGGAAAAAAAGATTTATGTTTTTAAAATAACTGGGTAAAGTTGGAGACACCCACCAGCTGAAATTCTCTCACTGCCCCATGCTTTTAACAAAAGTAAGTGGATAATTTTAATTGGCAGTTATCCAATTAATTTATATCTACAGTTGTTCAAACATGTTAGGACACTCATCTTTACTACTGGTATCTTCTTTAAAATTGAGTTTTAAGCTATTTTACACGCAGTAAAATCTCATTTTTAAGAGTTTTGGCAAATGAAGGTAAAGTTCTATTACCCCTCAAAATTTCCTCAAGCCCCTTTTTAGTCATTTCCTTCCTCTGATTACCACTGATCAGGGTTGTCCCTTTTTGGCTCAGATGATAAAGAAGCTGCCTGCAATGTGAGAGACCTGGCTTAGTCCCTGGGTCACAAAAATCCCATGGAGAAGGGACCGGCTACCCACGCTAGTATTCTTGCCTGGAGAATTCCATGGACAGAGGGGCCTGACGCGCTATAGTCCATGGCACGGAGTCGACACGACTGAGCGATACACACACACACACACACACACACACACACACACAGTACTTTGAAATAATTGTAAACTCACAGGAAATTGTAAAAATGGTACATAGAGTTCTGAGCATTCAACACCTAACTTTCTCCAGTGGTGACATCTTACATAACTGTGGTACAAGATCAACACCATGCTCTGTATGTTTGAAGGCAGGTTTTCCTTTCACTTCTTTGCCTGTATTTACTCATTTCTTTTGACACAAATTTAATTCTGCCGTGTTAAAATGAGCAGATGCTAGTTTTCCCTCAGATGTCTGCCGTTGCATTTTCAGTATTTCAGTTGGATCACCCCTGTTACTCCCTGCATTTTCTCTATTTTTTTTTTTTATTCCACCACCCCGGGCCCCAATTTAATTCTGCAGCTAGTTTTTTTCTCCCTTGAGCTTTGTGCCAGACGGTACTATGGTCAATTCTCCAGTCCCTAACTTCTATATCGGTCCGCAAGTTTTAAAGGTGGTCGTGCTAGTGCTTAATTGTGCTCACAGTAGTTTGACAGTGTGTGTTTTGAGAGCCGGCACGGTTCTCCAACCTCTGAGAACACTTTAAGCGCACTGAATGGTTCAGCTCCGTTCTTGCCCTACCTTTCTCCATTCGGCATCCTTTTATTTTCTAGATATCTGGTTGTTTGTTGGAGGAGAGTATGCGGAGACTCTTGAAGTCGCTGACAACCCCTCCCCTTTCTCAATGTGCCTCCTTTGTGCCGCGCTGAGATAACCCACCGCCTCCTTGGGTTCTCGAGGCCAGTCAGGTGCGGGGCGGAGCCTCGGCGGCGGCCGTTGGAAACCCCAGGGAGGTCACGCCCCCCGGCCCGGTCCAGACGCACGCGGCCCACGACGTCCGCCGCCGGCGGAAGCCAGGTCCCGGGGTGTGCGGGAGATGCAGTGCGCATGCTCCCTCTGAGTCGCCTCAGGCGACGGCGCTGAGGGCGGGCTAGGGCTCTTTCAGTGGCGGGCGTCCCTCCTGGTTGGCTCTGCTCCTCTGCCGCATCCCCGTTTGCCCCCGGGGCCCCAATGCTTTGGTCCTCGCGATCGCTGGCTGGGCGGTGGGGCCCTCACCCCAGCTCCCCTCCCCAACTCCGTCGCCCCGCCCCCGCTGGGTTGGGCGGCCGGGTCTGGGGCCGAGCGGAGCGGGGTGAGTATTCCCACAGCTTTTGCCGGCAGTCTCTTCCCCGCTCACTTGCTCGCCCGGGCGTCACACAACTCCTGAGATGGGGGAGAAGGGAGGGCGAGGGAGGGCGGGGGTGGGCGGGAAACAGCCCAGCCCTGAACAAAAGGGCGGGGACGCGGGGCTCCCGCCAGTGAAATGCAGGCCGGGTCACGCTGGAACCGCGGCGTGGGGACCAGCTGCCCCCGGGTCTGGACCCCACTCCTGGGCCACCATCGTGACCTTACCCTCTACTTAGGTAGTTCTTATCCCGGGTTTAAAGCCAGTCCCCATTTAGAATGTCTTTGCCTCCTAATCTTGAAACAAAGGATATTAATGTACTGGTATTCCATTAGTCAAGTAGTATTTAACCTGAAGGAATTATTATTCTTTAAGTAGTAGGAATTTTTCTTCCAAGTAACCTGTCTACTCATAGTATCTAAAATGATGACTGGGAGATGGGCGGGATAAAGGAATGTTAGTTACCTGATTTATAGAGCCAACCTTTTATGATAAACATCCTCCAAAAGGCAAAAGGATTGCTACACTGTCTTTTCAAAGTAGAACCTTGTCTAATAGGCCCACCTGTTAGAGACTCAATTATCTAGGGAACTATACTTTTGCTTGACATAGTATAGATTAGGGCCCAAGCTTTGCAGTTACTTTGTTTTTGTTTTTTTTTTTTTTTCTAATGGAGATGCAAATTACTTCTGACTGGGAGAAAAAAATATTACGCTGAAGGTTATAGTTTTATTGCCCTATTTCCAAGATTTTTAAAAATAATTTTTACCATTCAGCTTGTTACTTCATTATGAATTCAGTAAGTTTTTGCCACGGGCTCACTTTGTATGAATCGTGTTTATAACGTTTCAAATATTACACTTTGACAATGGCCTCACTCTAGTAGTAAAAGCATACTTTAAAGAATTGGAAAGCATAGGCTCTGAGTAGTACTCCACCTATCCTTGCTTCTGAAGGGTCAAATATGGACAAAATAGGACATTTACAAAATGAGCTGTTAAGTTTCTGAGAATGATAAGCAACCCCTTAGGAAAAACAAGTAGGTTAAAGTTTATATAAGTAATTTCTTTAAGACTGGGCTTGATTTAATAATTGACATCTTTGAAGCCTAGAGATGTGTTCAGTTAGTTCAGTCGCTCAGTCGTGTTGGACTCTGCGACCCCATAACTGCAGCACGCCAGGCCTCCCTGTCCATCACCAACTCCCGGAGTCTATACAAACCCACCTACACTGAGTCGGTGAGGCCATCCAACCATCTCATCTTCTGTCGTCCCCTTCTCCTCCTGCCCTCAATCTTTCCCAGCATCAGGGTCTTTTACAGTGAGTCAGCTTTAGAGATGTGTTAGGGACCCTAGAGGGAGTGTTCGAGACATAAACATTATCAGGGAACCCTAATAACAACAAAATGTCCTAGAGATTGTTTGGTGATTAACAAGTGTCTTCAGGGGCCGTATTTCTGGGTATAAAACAATTGGAAAATAGGGGATGGAAGCTAAATCCTACCTAAAAACATCCAAGTTAGGGAGAGGCTGCTGAAAATTATGCAGAACCCAAGGGTCATCTAATGTAACTGGCACCGGAGGCCTTAAAGTGCTTGATTGTGTAGGTTTACAGGACCCAGAAAGAATATTTACTAATATGAATTTAGCTTCAAAGTTAGGGTTAGTTCATATCACTGTTGTATAATAGCTTTTGGAAAAAAACTAATCATCTCTTTTGAGTTCAAGAATTTATAGTTTCCTTTTGTTTACTGTTTCAAATAGAATCTCTCTACAGAGTTTTAAGTAGATTTAGAAACTGCACCACCCGCCCTCCACATACACATACAAACACCCCAGTATTCCAGTATTCCTTAATCTACATTCTCTACTTAGGCTCTTTGCCTGTCTACTCTGCCTCATTTCAGCCTGTTCCTAGATTCACTGCCTGCCCCCCAACCCCTCATCATCTTCATTTTTTGTAGTAGCTCTGCCTTTCAGTATCCTTTTATAATTCAAGGATTACCTGAAACGTAATTACTCTAGAGCAGAAGCTCTGATTCCACACTGACTGCCTTAGGTCAGATTGCCACATTTAACAGCTGGTACCTTGGACAAATTACTTAACCTCTCTATCCCAATTTCTTCATCTATAAAATGAAGAAAATCCTAGTAACTACCTCATAGGGTTGCTATGAGGATGTAACAAGCTAATATGGTTTTTAATTCATTGGGTGGCTCAATGGTAGAGAATCTGCCTACAGTGGAGGAGACTTGAGTGTGATCCCTGGGTCAGGAAGATCCCCTGAAGGAAATGGCAGCCCACTCCATTATGCTTGCATGGGAAATTCCATGGACAGAGGAGCCTGGTGGGCTACAGTCTGGGATTGCAAAGAGTCAGACACAACTGAGTGACTAAATAACAACAACAAACTGTAAAAACATACAAAACAAAGATAAATGAGAGTTGTGAAAAAATGACATGTGAATACAAAGATGAGGTTGGGGTATACTGGGTGTGTGCATGCTCAGTTGTGTCTAACTCTTGTATCCATGGACTGTAGCACTCTAGGCTCCTCTGTCCATAGAATTCTACCGGCAAGAATACCAGCAGGGGTTGCCATTTCTTCCTCCAGAGGGAGTGTATTATACTCAAATATATAGTGGTGGGATATAGACTAAGTTCTGAGCTTCATGATGGTCATTGAAAAGAAGGAAACATATCACTTGCTGAGGAAAAACACAGCTTCCTTGGATGTATTTAGTGAGTGAAATGTATATTGTGATAACAGATACACATTCAAAAACATACAAAGAAGCCCTAGGGTTAAGTTCATCAGACTTTGTTAAGCCTAACCTGCTTTTCATTTTTTCTCAAAGAGGTCTCAGTTCAGTTCAGTCGCTCAGTCATGTCCAGTCCTTTGCAGCTCCGTGGACTGCAGCATGCCATGCTCTTCTGTCCATCACCAACTCCTGGAGCTTACCCAAACTCATGTCCATTGAGTCAGTGATGCCATCCAACCATCTCATCCTCTGTCATCCCCTTCTCCTCCTGTCTTTGGCCTTTCCTAGCATCAGGGTCTCTTCCAATGAGTCCGTTTTTCACATCAAGTGGCCAAAGTATTGAAGTTTCAGCTTCAGCTTCAGTTCTTCTGATGAATATTCAGGACTGATTTCCTTTAGGATGAACTGGTTTGATCTCCTTTGCAGTCCAAGGGACTCTCAAAGAGTCTTCTCCAACACCACAGTTCAAAAGCAGCAATTCTTCGGTGTTCAGCTTTATGGCCCAACTCTTACATCCATACATGACTACTGAAAAAACCATAGCTTTGACTAGATGGACCTTTGTTGGCTTAACCACCATTTTTATGGAACTGTTCCGTACATTGCAGAATGCTTATTATACTTGGTTTTTGAGCACTAAATGGCAATAGCAGACTGCATTGCTGCATGCCCTACCCCACCTCTTTGTTACAGTACAGTATGATCCTACTCGTTTCCAAACAACCCCTTCAAGAGTGGTTCTTTCTGATGTTGGGAGCCATTGGACCTTATTTGTCTTACTTTATGCAACCTATGCTTCATCTACTGCCATTTTTTTTTTTTTAAACTTAAAAGCACACTCTTTTAGTCCTGTCTTGCTTGAGCTATTCCATCTTTTGACATACTTTTGTTTCCACTTGGTAGGCTCTTATTCAAGTTCAAAATTCAGTTCCAAGTTTTCCAGATTCCCTTTTTCTGGAGTCTTCTCTGATTTTCCCAGAAAAATTTTGATACTTTTTCCTCTGAGGACCTACACACATAGCAAGTGCTAGGATATTGTAGGTGCTGAGTGAATGAATGAAAATCTTGTAGAAATAAGAAGGCATGTTAATCTAGTCTTTAATTAAGACTTTGCAAGATGAAATGTCCAACTGTTTTTTTTTTTTTTGAAAAAGTAATGACACTTGGTAATATATTTTAAAAACACATTGCTCTGTCTTGAATTCAGACTCTAGACCAGTGCTGAGTCTGGAACCTCTGAAACAGTGTTGATCTTTTTGCATATCTTTGGCCAAGGTCATAAGCTTTTAGTTCCTGGTTCTGGTCTAATTAGGATATGTGTTGATGAGTTAGTGCTACAAGTCCCACTATTCAAAGGCAGCAAAAGAATTTGAGTTGGCGTATCAGTTCAGATCTTCATCGGAGGAATAATTTCTCTCACATGTATGCAGAGAAGTCTTGTTTTATGTAAAAACATGATAATCTTATAAAAGTAATGATACTAGTATCAGAAAGGTTAGATGTCATACAAATCTATTGTTTGAATGGGAAAAGATCCAATTTATGTATAGGCTTAAAAGTTTAGTTGAAGAAAGGTGCTATTAAGAGATAGATATGTAAATTCATTTCAAAGTTTGAATTTTTTTAGTATTTTTACTTAGAATATACAGCATGCTTAACTCTGTTAGAAAGTTGTGTGTGTGTGTGTGTGTGTGTGTGTGTTAGTTACTTAGTCGTGTCTGACTCTTTGCAACCCCATAGACTGTAGCCCCACCAGGCTCCTCTGTCCATGGGATTCTCCAAGCAAGAACACTGGAGTGGGTTGCCATTTCCTTCTCTAAAAGGAACTGTAGAAAGAAAGTGAAGTTGCTCAGTCGTGTCCAACTCTTTGTGACCCCGTGGACCGTAGCCCACCAGGCTCCCCCATCCATGGAATTTTCCAGGCAGGAGTACTGGAGTGGGTTGCCATTTCCTTCTCCTATAAGATGTGAAGTTATAAGTTACAAGTCCTCAGCTGTTTAAACATTGCTCTGTCATCTCTGGTGGAAGAGATGGCTGTCGCTACATCACTACACTGATTTTTGTTCTTTTGGAGGCAAACTGGTTTTTTTTTTTTTTCTGTCTGCATTTTTGTTTTCCTTTTTGTTCTTTAAATAAATTCCATAAACTACCTCTAGGCATAGGTTTCTTTCCAGCATTTTTCTCAAACATAGTGAATCCACTCAATTTATGGGAGTAAATCTTTTTAATCTTTCTTTTACTCAGCTCGGGAAAAATTTTCAGTTGTATGTTTGCTTATGATTTCAGTTCAGAAATGCCAGTTATTTGTAGGTTGGATCTATGTTCTTTGTCCTTCCTAGCAGTCAATATGCATTGTTTTCTTCTTGGTCCTTTTTCTTCTGTGTTTAGAAATCATCTCATGAGTATATGTTAAAATGTTAATGAGATTTTTTTCCCTCCAGCTTCTGTACTTCTGTTTTTTGCCTTTTGTATTGAACTTGTCTCTTATTATATGTTTGAATTCCCTCCCAGTTTATTCTTCTTCAGTTTCCTTTTTAATCTTAGCTGTTGTTTTCCCTCTCATTTCCTGCTTTTCAAAGACTTTTTTTTTTGCCCTTTTCCTTTTTCAGTTGGAGAAGGAACTGGCAACCCACTCCGGTACTCTTGACTGGAGAATCTCATGGATGGAGAAGCCTGGTAGGCTACATTCCATGGGCCGCAGTGTCAGACACGACTGAGTGATTTCACTCACTCACTTTTTCAATTGGGAAAGTAAAGGGATAATTTCTGAGTTTTTCCTTCTGTTTCCTAATGTAAGCCCATGATAGGAACAAGCCTTCTTCTTTATGGCAGTGCTTCTTTTTCTTATGGTGCGCAAGCTTCAGCGTAGCCCTGTGCTATTAGTAAAGTTTTTGGTTTTCTTAGTTTGACAGAAGAGGGACTTCTGTAGGGATGGTGTTGCTCATTCTTGTCAGACTGAGTAAGCTTCTTGCATCCCTTCACTACACTTAGATGCTGGAGGACTCTTCTTTTCAGTATTAGGTTGGAGAGCATGTTGATAGATACAACCCAATTTATGAAGGATAGGTCTCTCTGTACTCAGGAGAGGCCTTTCCTATTATTTAATCTTTCAGGCCTGTGTCTCTAATGAGGGGGATATTTTGGTGTAATTTGACATGATGTATTGTTTTTGAGTGTTATGGGAGGGGAAAGAGTAAGTGGTGTGACACTGTTTTTCTGAGGATTCCTTCTGTTCCTATAACCACCTGTTGCTGACTTTACATAACTGTACACAGTTCTCTACAGGCTTCACCTTCCATTTCTGGTCATGGACATTGTATCATTGAGAGATAATGGTCTTGAAAGAGAATTACCAATGGGTATTGGAAGCCAGTTGTGGCATTTGTCAGTTTCTGTGGTGTAAATATTCCCATTGTGGTTAATTTCAAGCTGTCAACTTGATATCAACTAGCTCCCCAACTCCTGAAAACTTAACAGTTGATTCTCTGATATAGTCCAGCTCCCTCATACCACTACATAAAGTTTCTCTGAAGGAAATGCTCCTTAGGTGCTTGGAATATGAGGGAGGCTTGAGGAAAGAAAGCAGTCTCATGAATTCTGTCCTCAGCTCCACGCTGTGGGGGCACTGCAGGCTCTTTTTTTTTTTCTGAAGGAAATATAGAACTGAGACGAACTAGATGCCTTTTTGAGGTCTTCCCTGTAGCTCAAATGGTAAAGAGTTTGCCTGCAATGCAGGAGACCAGGGTTTGATCCCTGGGTTGGAAAGATCCTCTGGAGAAGAAGGGAATGGCAATCCACTCCAGTATTCTTGCCTGGAGAATCCCCTGGACAGAGGAGACTGTTGGGCTACAGTCCGTGGGGTTGCAAAGAGTCGGACACGACTGAGCAACTAACACTAGATGCCTTCTTAGTCTCTTCCTAATTGGACCTTTTGATGCAGAGGCCATAGCAAGCATCAGCTACCAATAAAGCTATCCCATGTCCCTCAATTCCAGTTTAGGTACAGTGCATTATCCCATTTAAACTTTGATTTGGGATGTATGTTTCTGTGGGAAGGGAAAGAGGCAGTGCTGAGTTTGCTGGTCAACTGCTGTCAAGCCTGAACTAGCTTCCTCTCTTTTTCTGCTTCCTGTGCATTTTATTGGGCCTCTCGGTGGCTCAGATGGTAAAGAATCCACCTGCAGTGCAGGAGACCTGGGTTCGATCCCTGTACTGGGAAGATCCGCTGGAGGAGGGCATGGCAACCCACTCCAGTATTCTTGCCTTGAGAATCCCCATAGACAGAGGAGCCTGGCGGGCTGCAGTCCATGGGGTCACAAAGAGTTGGACACAACTGAGCGACTAAGCGCACAACACAGTGCTATTTATTGGATTACTGGGATCATGCCTGCTGTGCCTCACCCAGGTTGCCACATGCCTTGAAATCCAGGGCCATTAATATCCCTATTAGAACAATCTGTCTTTTGTCTTGGTGTTCTAGCATGAACCCTCAAAGGAACCCCTAGTGCTAATTACAAATGCTTGTTTTGGGGCCTTCAGAATTGGGTGATGTTTCTTATCTGGGCCTAGGATTCTACATTTAAATTTATACCCTGGTTGCTTCTTTACTCTCAAAAATTTGAGGGCCACTACCCAGGGACCCTGCTAGGTAAATGATTAACTAATTTAAATTAATTCCAGCCAAATTCATATAAAGATAATAGGTTGAGTTCACTTTCCTAATTGAAAGCATTTTTAAGGAAAGAGTCTAAATCTCCAGTTAAAATGTAGAATTGCTGCAGGGAGGGACAAGGACAGAGGAAGTTGCCTACTGTTATTAGTTACAAATGATCTTTAATGTTTCAAAGTATGCATATTATGTTCTGTGATAATCACATTTTTGTAAATGATCTGAAGTTCTGGGGAAATTTATATTTCTTAAAATGTTTTAGTCTTATTATGACTCTGATATACACTGATTTATAGATTCATTAAAAGAAATATCTCTGACCCCAAAAACAAAACTAAAAATCCCTAAAACAGAGAATCAGTTACCCACACATTAGATTAAAAAATCTCATTAAAATATGTGGAGAGCCCCATGTGGAGAGAAGTGAAAAGAATTGTTTTTAAAACTAAAAAGAATTATTTGAACAATGATTATATACACAGTGTTAGAATTCATTGGGGTTACTTTTCTGAAAAGATAATATTTAATAGCAGCTATTTGGATGAGTCATCGGAAAAGACCTTGATGCTGGGAAAGATTGAAGGCAGGAGGAGAAGGGGCCGACAGAGGATGAGGTGGTTGGATGGCATCACCGACTCGATGGACATGAGTTTGAGTAAGCTCTGGGAGTTGGTGATGGACAGGGAGGCCTGGTGTGCTACAGTCCATTGGGTTGCAAAGAGTTGGACACAACTGAGCAACTGAACTGAACTGAACTGAATAGCAGCAGAATAAGTTTTTTCACACTGTCTAGTTTAGGGCTAACACATAGTTTAGAAAGACTGCTTTCACTTGGTGGGGAAAAAAATTATTCTACCTTTCCAATCTTTAGCCTCTATTTGAGCACTTAAAATAAGGTTTTGGTTGTTTGAGTTCAAAACAAACAGCTATTCAGCAAGAGTGAAACTCAAGCAAAATAGATGTACTAACATTTGACACAGAAGAGTTTTGACTTATTTCTAACTTTTCCTTGTAGTAAGAGATGAGAGTTTCATTGTTTAGGATAGATGAGAATTGGAATTTGTCTCTTACTGATAGTTCATTTGAATTCTGTTTTTACCTCTGGTCTGAAGACAGCTTAAGTCTGGAAACATAGGCAGTTCGCAAGTCTCAGGTTTTCCATGTGCAAAATAAGGATTATTCTTGCCATTACTGCTTAATAAGTTGCAGTTTTGGTTATTTCTATTTTTGACTGTAATTCCAACCTTCTTATAGTTCTACGATTCTAATTTTTGTCCCTACTAGACTGTGAACCTGGTAAATGGCCAGAGTGTTACAATTTGAAAAGTACATCTAAAAATGTTGATTGTATTTTATTTTCATTTTTAATGAGTTGAAATAGCCTTACTTGAGCAAAGAGGTAATAATTACTCAGTGATATTTCATTATACCATATTATGATGATTTGAATTGAGATGGATATCATTTTAATATAATATAGTTCCTAATTTTATAATCAAGCCATAAGTGTTTTTTTTATTATATGTAACATCCTTGAGCAAAGCCTAGTCCTTAGATAATTTTTAAAAGTATTCAACCAAAAATTAATTAGTGCTTTGATGTTCAGTCATCTTGCTAGTGGCACAGTGCTGTTAATTAGATAAACTATGGCTATTGAGTGAAATTTTATGTTTTGACTAACATTTTGAATAGTTCAGTAAACCTCAAGTAACTGGAGGCCTTAGGGAATGGAGTGTTTTCATTTAGTTCAATTTTGTTATTAAGTAAGAGTTTGTTTGGAATTTATAAAATGTTCCAAAATGTTTTAGTATTCTTTATGAATTAAGTTCAATTTTTCTTTGATTTAGTATTTCTTAGTATATGTCATGGTCATCATACAGTTGGAAAAATTACTTCTGTAACTGCTTTGTTTTAGTCTTCCTATTCTCATTCTGTATCCTCTTCCTAAGTGATCAGATGTGTTCTGTTATCTGTGAAATGTTGATTGAGAATTAATATTCCTAGCTCAGAGTTCTCTTTCCTCCTGAGTTCCAGACTCAAAATGCCTGCTAGATCTCTTTGCTTGGGTACTGCACAGACATTTCAAACTCAAACTCAGGGGTGCTACATTAAACCCATCTCACTTCCCAAATCTGCTTTTCCTCCAGGGATCTGCTTCAGTCCGTCAGGTATGTGTGTGCCCAGTTGCTCAGTTATGTCTGACTCTGTACAACTCCACAGACTACAGCCCACCAGGCTTCTCTGTCCATGGAGTTTTTCAGGCAAGAATATTGGAGTGGGCTGCTATTTCATCTTCCAGGGGATCTTCCTGACCCAGGAATTGAACCTGCGTCTCCTGCATTGGCAGGCGGATTCTTTACCACTGTGCTACCTAGGCAGAGACTACCACTTAAGGCAAAGAGCTAAGACTGTTTCTTGAACCTTTTCTCCCACCAATTGCTTATATACCAAGACTAGCCAAGTGTTGTACTGAGTATATTACACTCTCAAAATGTCTTTTGAATCTGTCCCTCTTCCACCCTACTGCCAGGTCTTTGTTTAATACTATTGTGTCTCTCCTGAATCATTTTGAAAGTGAAAGTGAAGTCGCTTAGTCGTGTCTGACTCTTTGTGACCCCATAGACTATAGCCTACCAGGTAAGAATACTGGAGTGGGTTGCCATTGCCTTTTCCAGGGGATCTTTCTGACCCAGGGATCGAACCCAGGTCTCCCACATTGTAGGCAAACGCTTTACGGTCTGAGCTACCAGGAAAGCCCTGAATCATTTTAAGAACCTTTTAACTGATCTCTGTCCAGTCAGATTAGATCTGTATTCTCCTTTGGAAGCCAGAATGCTTATCTGATCAGTTTACTCCCACTTTCAAAACCTTTTGAGCCCTCAGGCTACAAGGCCCTCTTCATCAGCGGTAGTTTTCTCAGTACCCTTTCTCTACCTCTTGAGAAATCTGTATGCAGGTCAGGAAGCAACAGTTAGAACTGGGCATGGAACAACAGACTGGTTCCAGATAGGTAAAGGAGTAGGTCAAGGCTGTATATTGTCACCCTGCTTATTTAACTTATATGCAGTGTACATCATGAGAAACGCTGGACTGGAAGAAACACAAGCTGGAATCAAGATTGCCAGGAGAAATATCAATAACCTCAGATATGCAGATGACACCACCCTTATGGCAGAAAGTGAAGAGAAACTAAAAAGCCTCTTGATGAAAGTGAAAGAGGAGAGTGAAAAAGTTGGCCTAAAGCTCAACATTCAGAAAATGAAGATCATGGCATCTTGTCCCATCACTTCATGGGAAACAGAATGGGAAACAGTGTCAGACTTTATTTTTTTGGGCTCCAAAATCACTGCAGATGGTGACTGCAACCATGAAATTAAAAGACGCTTACTCCTTGGAAGAAAAGTTATGACCAACCTAGATAGTATATTCAAGAGCAGAGACATTACTTTGCCAACTAAGGTCCCTCTAGTCAAGGCTGTGGTTTTTCCAGTGGTCATGTATGGATGTGAGAGTTGGACTGTGAAGAAGGCTGAGCGCCGAAGAATTAATGCGTTTGAACTGTGGTGTTGGAGAAGACTCTTGAGGGTCCCTTGGACTGCAAGGAGATCCAACCAGTCCATTCTGAAGGAGATCAACCCTGGGATTTCTTTGGAAGGAATGATGCTAAAGCTGAAGCTCCAGTACTTTGGCCACCTCATGCGAAGAGTTGACTCATTGGAAAAGACTCTGATGCTGGGAGAGATTGGGGACAGGAGGAGAAGGGGACGACAGAGGATGAGATGGCTGGATGGCATCACTGACTCGATGGACGTGAGTCTGAGTGAACTCTGAGAGTTGGTGATGGACAGGGAGGCCTGGCGTGCTGCGATTCATGGGGTCGCAGAGTCGGACACGACTGAGCGACTGAACTGAACTGAACTTTCTCTACCTCTAATTCAGTTACACAGGAGTTTTTCAGTTACAAGAACTTCTTGGGTTTTTGCACATTCTGTTTCCTTTACCTCCTCCTTTTGCTAAGTTAGCTTCTGTTCTTCCTTTTACAGACTTTTTAGATGTCACTTTCTCAATTTATATGTGCACTGAAACAGCTTGTTAACCAGAATTTTGCATGTAAACTGGAGATCTCACTTACATCCTTGAAACATTTGACTGCCTTCATTGAAGCCCCTTCAGCTTATTGACTCTACTGTACTTATATTCCTGTACTTGGTGCTTTCTCTTCCCAAACCTGTTCTCCCACTATTGCCCTGTTCCTCTCAGATTTTCCACTGTGACCTCAGCAGCACACATCCACAGTTAAAAAACCAACCAACAAACAAAAAACCTAAACCCTTCATCCATTATTTCCTTTATTATGTTTCGTGGAGTAAGGTGTTAAAAAATGTTACCAAGAAAAGGAATTTTGTGGTCAAAAGAGTTGGGAAACCCTGAGTTATTAGTTTCCTCACACAGTGTGCATTATGAATCTCCAAGGTGGGAGTGGCACGCGGATATAGTGTTTCTACACGTATCTTACGTGATGTTAACATCTGCTCAGGTTAGTGCTTCCACCAAGTTGTTTTCAAGGAAACTTGACTTATAAACAACAAAAAAAACGAAAACCCTCTTTGAATGGAGGCTGCTTTTTCTTCCACCCTGCAAGGCTCAGGGTATTGAGATTGCTAGTAACCCCCACTTCTGCAGAGCCAATTTTAGGTTACTTCTTCAACATCATGGAAATAGTCCTGCTACTTTGAGGCTCATGAAATTCAGCTCTACCAGATACGACAGGGTAGTCTTTTTTTCTCACATGCTGTCTGTAATCACTGGTAGTGGCTGCCTTGAGCGCCATCTTGAGAAGGAATCCAAGGCTGTGTTCTCGCTATCGTAAACAAAGGTATTGGTTTATTAGTGATTATTCTTGATGGTCTTGGTGTTGTATACTGCACTTACCACCTCTGTGTTACCACCTCTGTGCTCTGCTGTCTTCTACCATTTGCCTGTTGTCATTTCTAAATCTCTTAGTTGAACTTCCATATTTTTAAAAGAGCTCTCTGTTCCTGATAGCTCTCATAATAATCCTAAGTGACTTAAGTGTCTGTGTGGAAGACAGCAAACATTATGTCTTATAGTTTTTTAAACTTCCTGAGCTCCAGTGACCTTCATTTCCAAGCTACTTTATATATTTAACTTCCATGGCCACAGCTGAGACCTTCTCAAGTTCTAAGTCTCATAGTCTTCCCATTCTTTCATTTCCTTCCTTTCACTGCAGTTGTTCTTCACCATCTTTCATATGTAATATTTCTTGATACTGCCATATTTTCCCAGCCCCTTCTCAGCATTTTTTCTTTTTTTTTTTATATAATCTGGACCTTTGAACTGTTGTTCTCAATAGCATATTCTGTTCCTTCTTTTATCCTTATGCTTTCACTGACTCAGCCAGCAAAACTCAGCTTTATGTGTAGTCAGTGCAACCCTCTCTGCTGGTTCTGACAAGGGGAGCTGAGCTGAGCACTGCTGAAGGCAACCACAATCCTCATAGAATGCTGTATTACAAATTCAGGCTCCCAACCTGTGCTGGGCCTTCCCTTGTGTCTGCTCATCTTTAAATGCTGTCCTCTCATCTTCTTCACTAGCAATTCCTAATCTATACTTGCTTCCTCAAACACCTCACTGTTCTCTACTCCTGTATCTGAAAATCTTGTGATCATCAGACTTTGTCCTCCTTAATATTTATCCTCAAATGCCTTTCCTCCAATTGCAAGGAGTGTCGTGTTATTCATATCCATCCTCTGGTACTGATGACTATATCTCCTCCCAGCCCCTTTAGGATATTGCTTCATCAGTCACTTTCTCTATTTGGTATTTTCAACTTTTCCCTCTCTCCAACAGCCTTTGTTCAGCTTAAACATATATTCTTATCTCCTTTCTTAGGAAAAACAATATCCTCCCTTAAGCCTATGTACTGCTTTGGTTACCATTTGTATCTACTTTCCAGTCAAATTTTTTGAAAAGTAGTCTACAAATTTTTTGCTTATTTCTGCATGTGTAGTTTTTTCCTCAGCCCATCACAGCCTGCTTTCTCTACCATTGCTGAAACTGCTCACTAAAGCATCAATGACTGCTTCATTTTGAAGCTCCATACATGTTTTCAGCCCTTTTCTTAATGGGTCTCTCTTTTCTTTTGACAGTGTTGGTTCTTTGTTAGTTATTCTCTCCTCCCTTGAAAGCTTTATTCCCTGGCTCTGTGGCATTGCTCTTCCTGGCATCTCCTAATGCCTCATTCCTTATTCTCTAGCTCTTGTGTTTATTCTTCTGCCTCTGTAGGTCCCTTAAGTGCTGCTGCTCTGAAGGTTTCTTTCTCAACCCACTGCTCTTTTCACTATGCAGAGAGGTTGCTAACTTTTTGGTTAAGACTCCTCAAGAAATCTGTTGAAAATTCTAGAATCTTTCCTTTTCAAAATATAGGTAGGAGTATACATACACAATTTAGTGTAAAATTTCATAATCCACCAGAAGCCATATTAAGAATCTGCCATATGCATTCCAGCTTGCAATATTTACTCTCATGGTTTCATTTGTCTCTTTTAAACAAATGAATTTCAGATCTTTTAAGTTCATCTTGGCCTCTCTCCATAATTTAAGATACGTATTCTTTCTGCGGGGCTTCCCCATGGTGGCTCAGTCGTAGAGAATCCACCTGCAGTGCAGGAGATATGGAGATGCAGGTTCGATCCCTAGGTCGGGAAGATCCCCTGGAGCAGGGACTGGCAACCCACTCCAGTAATCTTGCCCAGAAAGTCCCATAGACAGAGGAACCTGGTGGGCTATGGTGCAATAGGGTCACAAGAGAGTCAGACATGACTCAGCAACTAAAACAACAATTCTTTCTGCTCCCTTTCATTGCCTGGGTTTAGCTCCTCATGACCTGTCTTAGACCTCTGTAACAGCTTCTAACTCTCCTCCTTGCCCTCAAGCTGTGCCCTTTAGATACATACACCATGGAATGTGAAAGTAAAAGTTGCTCAGTTGTGTCTGACTTTTTGAGACCCCATGGACTATAGAGTCTATGGAATTCTCTAGGCCAGAGTGCTGGAGTGGGTAGCCTTTCCCTTTTCCAGGGGATCTTCCCAACCCAGAGATTGAACCCAGGTCCCCCACACTGCAGGCGAATTCTTTACCAGCTGAGCCACAAGGGAAGCCCAACCACCAATACTGTTCTGACTTTTCAACTCCAGCTTCTGATTCTCTGTTTCCTGTGGAAATGGTTCAAACTCTGGCATGGCACACAAGCCTCCTGTCAGGAAGTTCGTTACTATTCTATCTAGTATCTTTGAGGCCCTTCCCATCCATTTCTGCTCCATTAGTGAGTGCAGACAAATTTAACTTGCATAGGATTTGACTATCTCTATCATCCCTTACTCTCTGCCTATCTCTTCAAAACAAAATATTTTTGTTTATTTGGTTGTGCTGGGTCTTAGTTGTGACATGCAGGATCCTTTTTCAGTTGCAACATGTAGGATCTAGTTTCCTGACCAGGAATCAAACCCAGGCCCCTTGCATTGGGAACGCAGAGTCTTAGCCACTGGACTACCAGGGAAGTCCCTCTTCGTATATTTACCTTATCATGTTGGTGGCATCAAACTTGCAGTTCTTTACGCCCTTCCTTACTTGGTTCACACCATCCTTCCTGCGTGGACCACTCTTCCAATCCCTGGGATTCACTCATTGAAGTCACCCTGCAAAAACTCCTACATACCTTACAGATTCAACTCCACTCCCACCCCACACTTTCCCATACCTTCCCCTCTTTGTTAGGGACTCTTCTTGTGCCTACCATAATCTGTGCGTTGTTCCATTGTATACTTTAACTTGAAGTCCTTTTTTCCAGTGCTATCAGAATTGAGAGGTGAGCTCTTAATTCAAAAATTTGATTAAAGCTAGAATTAGAAAAATTATACTTATGTACTTAAAACATTTTATTTCAACTTAAAACATATAAATATATTCATTTGCCAGTTTTCATATGTATTACCAAGGTATTTTCTTTGAATATGGGTACTTGATTGCAATTCATTGTTTATTCTTAATTATACTGAATGTGGAATGCATTCTCTAAATTTCTAGTTTGGGTTTAAAAGAAAGAACATAAGCCACTTGTGCAACAGTCTGAATGCAGAATCCTGGTTTGTATGATTTTTTTCCCCTCAGTCAGTCTTTTCAGTTGTATTGCCTATAAGTAGTTCAGTAGTATATGTTTTCATATAAAGACTTGCCTTTATCATCTTTCCAAGTCTTTATAAAGTCTACATCATAGAAATAATAGTTATCTTTTTTTACTTACATTTTACTGATTTGGTTTGTGTTGCATTAAAGAAGGCTTCCCTGGTGGCTCAGAGGTTAAAGCGTCTGCCTCCAATGTGGGAGACCCAGGTTCGATCCCTGGGTCGGGAAGACCCCCTGGAGAAGGAAAAGGCAACCCACTCCAGTATTCTTGCCTGGTAGGCTACAGTTCACGGGGTCGCAAAGAGTCGAACATGACTGAGTGACTTCACTTGGCCACTCACTTAAAGTATGTATTTATGATACATGAATGTAGTTTGTGAACTTTACACTCAACTGATAGGAGCAGAGACGCTTCATAATAAGCATGCTGTAGTCAATGTTTTATAGAGGGAGTAGACATTGTGTCATTTAATCTGGCAGTTTGAGTGGTGCTTGGTTAAGAAAGTTTCTACTGTAATTATTATTACCGGTTATCTCCTTCATTGCAAGATAAGTTCTTACAGGGCAAGGATTATATATTTTTTCATTTTTGTGTATCTAACCTTTGTCTATGCATGGTGCCTACTACTTAGTAGAAATTTGATATGTATATACTGGATGAATGAACAAATTCTTATGTAGGTCATAGTAAATTTGAATAATCAGAAAGAACGCTGTACTGGGAATCAGCTAGTATAGATAGATCTTTAGCCCTGGAGTCAAACTGGGGTTTGAAGCTTTCTTCATTTGTATCTTTGAGTTTTCCTCATTTATATTCTTGGGATTCCCTGGCGGCTCAGTGGTAAAGAATCCACCTGCCAATGCAGGAGATGCAGGTTCGATCCCTGGTTCTGGGAGATCCCCAGGAGAAGGAAATGGCAACCCACTCCAGTATTTTTGCCTGGAAAATACCGTGGACATGTGGGCGACAGTCTGTGGGGTTGCAAAAAAGTTGGAGATGATGACCGACTAAACAACAACTACATTCTTGAACAGATTACTTTCCCTTTTTCTTTTGAGGAATGAGGATAGCAACAGCCATTGGGTTGTGTGAGGATTAAGTGGGAATGTGAAGTGTCCGGCATAAGTACCTAATATAGTAAGCAGTTACCAAATGCTAAATTGTCTGATGATGCTTATCACTAACAAAGAAAATGTGGGCATTCACTTGGTCCAACTTTTCTCATTAGGAGACTTGAACTATATAATCTGTGAGTTTCCTTTCAGATGCACTAAAGTTTTCTTTCTATAACCAGTATTTCATGTTTTGGACAGATTTATGTAACAAATATATGGATAATCCTTGATTTGTCACATTTGCTGAATCAATCAAGTAGATAATTAGGTGATCATAACCTTACACCTTGTGAAACAGTTACTTTAGGCTTTGAAACATCATTTGTTAGTGAATTGAACTTGAATAAAGTGGAAAGAATGGCCCCGCTACACTAATCACTGTCATGCTGTTTATATAAGAGCTCAAACAAGAGATGGCAAGAATGAACGTTGACATTCTAGGAATCAGCGAACTAAAATGGACTGGAATGGGTGAATTTAACTCAGATGACCATTATATCTACTACTGTGGGCAGGAATCTCTCAGAAGAAATGGAGTAGCCATCATGGTCAACAAAAGAGTCCGAAATGCAGTACTTGGATGCAATCTCAAAAACGACAGAATGATCTCTGTTCGTCTCCAAGGCAGACCATTCAATATCATAGTTATCCAAGTCTATGCCCCAACCAGTAATGCTAAAGAAGCTGAAGTTGAATGGTTTCAGAAGACCTACAAGACCTTGTAGAACTAACACCCAAAAAAGATGTCCTTTTCATTATAGGGGACTGGAATGCAAAAGTAGGAAGTCAAGAAATACCTGGAGTAACAGGCAAATTTGGCCTTGGAATGCGGAATGAAGCAGGGCAAAGACTAATAGAGTTTTGCCAAGAAAATGCACTGGTCATAGCAAACACCCTCTTCCAACAACACAAGAGAAGACTCTATACATGGACATCACCAGATGGTCAACACCGAAATCAGATTGATTACATTCTTTGCAGCCAAAGATGGAGAAGCTCTATACAGTCAGCAAAAACAAGACTGGGAGCTGACTGTGGCTCAGATCATGAACTCCTTATTGCCAAATTCAGACTCAAATTGAAGAAAGTAGGGAAAACCACTAGACCATTCAGTTATGACCTAAATCAAATCCCTTATGATGATACAGTGGAAGTGAGAAATAGATTTAAGGGCCTAGATCTGATAGATAGACTGCCTGATGAACTGTGGAATGAGGTTCGTGACATTGTACAGGAGACAGGGATCAAAACCATCCCCATGGAAAAGAAATGCAAAAAAGCAAAATGGCTGTCTGGGGAGGGCTTACAAATAGCTATGAAAAGAAGAGAGGTGAAAAGCAAAGGAGAAAAGGAAAGATATAAGCATCTGAATGCAGAGTTCCAAAGAATAGCAAGAAGAGATAAGAAAGCCTTCTTCAGCGATCAGTGCAAAGAAATAGAGGAAAAGAACAGAGTGGGAAAGACTAGAGATCTCTTCAAGAAAATTAGAGATACCAAGGGAATATTTCATGCAAAGATGGGCTCGATAAAGGATAGAAATGGTCTGGACCTAACAGAAGCAGAAGATATTAATAAGAGGTGGCAAGAATACACGGAAGAACTGTACAAAAAAGATCTTCACGACCCAGATAATCACAATGGTGTGATCACTAATCTAGAGCCAGACATCCTGGAATGTGAAGTCAAGTGGGCCTTGCTGTGAAAGTGCTGCACGCAATATGCCAGCACATTTGGAAAACTCAGCAGTGGCCACAGGACTGGAAAAGGCCAGTTTTCATTCCAATTCCAAAGAAAGGCAATGCCAAAGAATGCTCAAACTACTGCACAATTGCACTCATCTCACACGCTAGTAAAGTAATGCTCAAAATTCTCTAAGCCAGGCTTCAGCAATACATGAACCGTGAACTTCCTGATGTTCAAGCTGGTTTTAGAAAAGGCAGAGGAACCAGAGATCAAATTGCCAACATCCGCTGGATCATGGAAAAAGCAAGAGAGTTCCAGAAAAACATCCATTTCTGCTTTATTGCCTATGCCAAAGCCTTTGACTGTGTGGATCACAACAAACTGTGGAAAATTCTGAGAGAGATGGGAATACCAGACCACCTGACCTGCCTCTCTATGCAGGTCAGGAAGCAACAGTTAGAAATAGACATGGAACAACAGACTTGTTCCAAATAGGTAAAGGAGTGCGTCAAGGCTGTATATTGTCACCCTGCTTATTTAACTTACATGCAGAGTACATCATGAGAAACGCTGGACTGGAAGAAACACAAACTGGAATCAAGATTGCCAGGAGAAATATCAATAACCTCAGATATGTAGATAACACCACCCTTATGGCAGAAAGTGAAGAGAAACTAAAAAGCCTCTTGATGAAAGTGAAAGTGGAGAGTGAAAAAGTTGGCCTGAAGCCCAACATTCAGAAAATGAAATCATGACATCTTGTCCCATCACTTCATGGGAAATAGATGGGGAAACAGTGGAAACAGTGTCAGACTTTATTTTTTTGGGCTCCAAAATCACTGCAGATGGTGACTGCAGCCATGAAATTAAAAGACACTTACTCCTTGGAAGAAAAGTTATGACCAACCTAGATAGTATATTCAAGAGCAGAGACATTACTTTGCCGACTAAGGTCTGTCTAGTCAAGGCTATGGTTTTTCCTGTGGTCATGTATGGGTGTGAGAATTGGACTGTGAAGAAGGCTGAGCACCGAAGAATTGCTGCTTTTGAACTGTGGTGTTGGAGAAGACTCTTGAGAGTCCCTTGGACTGCAAGGAGATCCAACCAGTCTGTTCTGAAGGAGATCAACCCTGGGATTTCTTTGGAAGGAATGATGCTAAAGCTGAAGCTCCAGTACTTTGGCCACCTCATGCGAAGAGTTGACTCATTGGAAAAGACTCTGATGCTGGGCGGGATTGGGGGCAGGAGGAGAAGGGGACGACAGAGGATGAGATGGCTGGATGGCATCACTGACTCGATGGACGTGAGTCTGAGTGAACTCCGGGAGTTGGTAATGGACAGGGAGGCCTGGCATGCTGTGATTCATGGGATTGCAAAGAGTCGGACACGACTGAGCAACTGAACTGAACTGAACTGAAGGTGGGAGATAGAGAAGGAAATCTGAGGAGGTTGTTTGGAAGCATTAACTTAGAAGGGAAATAATATAAACACTTGAAACTAAATTTATGGACAAACTAGACTTTTTGAACCATAGATAGGTATTTGTTACAACTCAAAAACTAGGTTTTGAGTTTTCATGTTGATCACATTTTCTTCCTGATTAAAAGATGGGGATAGGGAGAGAAAGATGGAAACAAAACACTGTTTTTTTTTTGGAATGGCTCTGAGGTTATTTTCCAATGTACATGCCAAATTTTGGTTTGTTTAAAGAAATACATGAATTAGCAGAATTCCTTTCTGTATTCATTCCACAGCTGATGTTAATACTTAGTTTTTATATTTCAGTTCTCATTTAGTATGGAAGAAGATGAGTTCTTTGGAGAAAAAACATTCCAGCATTATTGTGCAGAATTCATTAAACATTCACAGAAGATAGGTGATGGTTGGGAATGGAGAGCTTCAAAGGTAAGAATTTTATTTTTTATTTCGATAGATGTTTTTATTTTTCCCCACTTAAAACCTCAGTAATTGAAAGTTATGTATGAAAGCTAGTTTGATTTAGTAAAAGGCTTAAATTGAAGAATGTTTTAAAACAGATGTCCGTTTTATTACTTTAGCTATATATACTCATTATAATTAGGCTAATGAAGTATTATCTAGAAAAGTCCTTAGGTGACCTGCTTTAATTTAATAGATAAGAGTGCTTAGCATATTAATTATCTAAATGTAAACAGATGCTTCTGTGGTGCTTCAAACCATTTGTTTATACTATTATATTTTCTTTAGAAACTACTTTTGTCCAGAGAGTGAAAAGATAATCCAGACATCAAACCATGGTCAAATAATCACAAATTCTGAATTATGGAGGACTGTTCAGTTCAGTTCAGTTGTTCAGTTGTGTCCAGCTCTTTGCGACCCCATGGACTGCAGCACTCCAGGCTTCCCTGTCCATCACCAACTCCTGGAGCTTACTCAAACTCATGTCCATTGAGTCAGTGATGCCATCCAACCATCTCATCCTCTGTCATCCCCTTCTCCTCCCGCTTCAATCTTTCCCAGCATCAATGAGTCAGTTCTTTGCATCAGGTGGCCAACGTATTGGAGTTTCAGCTTTAGCATCAGTCCTTCCAATGAATATTCAGGACTGATTTCCTTTAGGATTGACTGGTTTGATCTCCTTGCAGTCCAAGAGACTCTCAAGAGTCTTTTCCAACACTACAGTTCAAAAGCATCAGCTCTTTGGTGCTCAGCTTTCTTTATAGTCCAGCTGTCACATCCATACATGACCACTGGAAAAACCATAGCTTTGGAGGACTGTATCTTTGGGAATTTCTTAATAATATAAACACAATTCTAAAACATTCTTTCTTTTGGTTCTATTTAGTAATATTAATAGCAACGTAAAAAGTCTATATACTCATTAATTTCCACACATATATTTAGTAAGATTTTCTGCCTAAAGCTCTTTAAGAGGTCTTTGAAATCCCTTTTTTAGAGAATAAGTTTTTTCTATTTGATGTTTTATCTGATTTGTGAAAAAGTGGTGAAATCTTGTGTCTCTGTTGATTAGCTCTGTTTCATGTATGAAATCTGAGAAATGTGAATATTTTTGAGCTGATTCTTATGATTCAGAACTAGAGGCCAGGGAAGTGCAAGTCTTGATCAGCTTCAGATTGTCACTGGGGAGAGAAGCCATGATTTCCTCTTGGGTAGTATGTCAGCTAAGCTTTGGCAGGGGGTTCATGTCAGGGTTTAGAAGTGTAGAGTCGATTTCTTGTGGTAGATTCCAGCCCTACTCTCTAAGTTAATGATGGGACAGTTCATAAACCCTTAAGGTGTCTCTCAGTCTAGGATAATATGATCTTAATAGCACCTTTTATTATTTTTGGTGCTGAATATTTTATAATTTTGCTTTCTGTTATGTTTGAATTTCTAATCTTATTTCTTCTATGATTATTATCAACATATAAAGGAACTACTAATTTTTATACTACTTTTATAACCATTCATCTTACTAAATTCTCCTAATTTTCATAAATTTTCAGTAATTTCTGTTGTGTATTCTGAGTAGAATGAGGCTATCTACAAATGAGTTTTTTCTTGACTTCTTTGTAATATTTCTCTCTATTATTTTTATGAATTGAGTAGAAAACTGTTAATAGTAATAACAGATCTCTTTGTCTTCTTCCTGATTTTAATGTTAATGCTTCTGATATATAATGGTTAAAATGTTGGATGTTTATTCATTGGATAAGAATAGGTTTCTGACCCATTTTATCCTTTAATAATTTGTGTGATTATACTTTGGGAACTTTCCCTTTTCATTAGGTTTGAAAAAAAAAAAGAAAAGATTGTCTTCTTTTATCTTAAGCTGGAGGCTGAATAATAGATTCCTGTACCATTTCAGGGACCTAGTAGAGTGGGGGAGGGGAAAGTTAGAGAGGAAGGGGTGTGTGTGTGTGTGTGTGTGTGTGTGTGTGTGTGTGTGTTTGTGTGTTGGGGGGCTTTGGGGAAGATCTCCAGGGGGAGGGAATTATATGTCAGAAGTTTCTTCTCTGAATTTGTTGAAAGTAGTGCCATAAGAGGCAGTTTCCAGGATTTGTTTTTATTCTTGGCCTTGCCTCTACTTCAAGGATGGGTATGGCTAAGTCTAGTTTCTTGTTTGCTGCTACTTCCCTGCTGAGTTAGAAAAGCTGCCTACCCTTTGGAGTGAGAATTACGCCTCTAATTAAGGACTATTCTCTTTAATGTGGGCATGAGCCTATAGATACTATCAAAAAAGCCCTAAAACATTCATCAGAGAAAATCTTTACAGCCTTAGGGTAAGGATTGCAAACTCAAGAGTCCGTGAAGACCTGGTGGGGTAATGTAACTGGGTCAAGCTGCTAGGGCCAAGACAATGTGGACTCTGTCTGAGTCGGGGCCTATGGCTGACCAGAGTGCTTGGCCTGAGGACAGGAGTTTACCAAATCTTCCAAGAAAAGTAAAAAAGATTTAGAGTAATATCTAAATTTTTAAATGTTGACAACTAATTTAAAAAGATACTTTTCAAAGACAGTGAGGACTGAACCCACATGCCATGGCTCTGTGTGTCCAGTAGGTGACTTCTGGGATTGGGTGTCTGCCTGGTGTTGACTGGTTTCTCACCTTGCCTCAGTGCATACTGTTGATCTGAATTGGGATAAAGGACTCCAGGCAAAGAGATCCTTCTCTACTGTATTTTAAAATGTTAGTATTTTTGCTACTTAATTTCTGCAGTCCTATACCCTATTTAAGAAGGAAATTGTGAATCGGTTACTTCATTATCTCCTTTAAACCTTCCATCCTTATTACATCTCAGGCTTTGTGGAACTGTTTGGAAACAATACTTAAAATTTTACTTTTTATGCTCCAGAAATTAATTTTTATATTAAAAGTAGTTGTATTGGTATATAATTGACAAACAATAAGCTACACATATTTAACGTGTAAAATTTGATAAGTTTTGACGTATGTACAGACCTGAACCTTCACCACAGTCATGAGAGTGAGCATATCTATCATCCCCAAAAGGTTTCTTATATAACTTTTTAGTGCCTCTCTCTGTCCCTTCTTGCCCCTCGTTTTTAAAAAGAACTTTGTTTATCCCTATATAAAGAGACTTCTTTAAAGAGTATGTATACTGTCACTCATATTTTCAGGTTTGTTCATAAACCACTTTGGTACCACCCATTTTATCTTTTAATATTTAGAGAATTGGTATAATTCAACATTTTAGGTAAGGCAAAATATCATTATTTCTGCAGAGTTCATGAGAAAAGCAGTGTGAATGAAACATATAAATAATTTAAAATTTTAAAAGAAAGAAATTTCTTAAAATAGTCAAAATGTCCTAGTTTTTTATATCTGGAGGTATGCAGATTAAGGAGAATGCTTCTAAATCAGTGTTTTTTTGGTGGGACTTAATTCTATTGGCATTTGGTCAGGACTCTTCTTGTTTTCCTACTCTTAACATCTCCAAACCCCTCAGAAGGTTGGTACACTCTTCCTAAGAGCCATTGTTTAATATGATGGTGTATCAGATATTAAAGATAGTGGTTAAAATCATAGGCTTCAGAGTTAGATAGACCTGAGTACAAATCCTTGCTCTACCATTATTTCGTTTACCGTAGTCCTCTACTAGCTGGATTTTAGACAATATACTTAATGTAGCTGAATTTCATTTTCTTTACCTATAGAATAGGAATAACAATAATACCTAACACGGTTGTTGTGTGGATTAAATGAGATTTGCATTCTAAAAGTTCAGTGTAGTTTCTGGCATGTGGACAGTTATTGTATGATTATCATTTTTAGGTGGTTGATTGAAATTTTCAGTGTCTTCTGTTAGATAAATAATGCTATGAATGAAATTGTAGTTAGATTTTCAGAAAACTTTATGAAAGTCTGTTAGCACCAAGTATACTGGATTGATCTGAATGAAATTCTAGTTAGGTTTTCAGAAAACTATATACTGTAGTATTGATATATTGGGGCTTACCTGGTAGCTCAGCTGGTAAAGAATCCCCCTGCAATGCAGGAGACCCTGGTTTGATTCCTGGGTCAGGAAGATCACCTGGAGAAGGAATAGGCTACCCATTCAGTATTCTTGGGCTTCCCTGGTGGCTCAGATGGTAAATAACCCACCCGCAGTACAGGAGACCTGGGTTGGGAAGATTCCCCTGGAGGAGGGCATGGCAACCCATTGCAGTATTCTTACCTGGAGAATCCCCATGGACAGAGGAGCTGGGAGGGCCACAGTTCATGGGGTTGCAAAGAGTCGGACACAACTAAGCACAGCACAGCACATTGATACATTATTCTGAATTTTCTACAATAAGAAAGGGGAGCAGAAGATGGTAAATAGCAATGAATGCAATTGTTTGAAACCCATTAAAGGGTTACCTTGTTTTATTGCACTTTGTAGATATTGTATGTTTTACAAATTGAAGGTTTGTGGCAACCCTGTGTCGAGCAAATCTATCAGTGCCATTTTTTCAACAGCCTCTGCTAACTTCATGTCTCTATGTCACATTTCAATAATCTTCACAGTATTTCACATTTTTTCATTATTATTATATTTGTTATGGTGATCTGTGATCAGTGAGCTTTTAGTGTTGTGATTATTTTGGAGTATCATGAACCCTACCCGTTAACAGTGAACTTAATAAATGTGTGTGTCCTAACTGCTCCACTCACTGGCCATTGCCCTATCTCTGTCCCTCTCCTCAGGCCTCCCTATTCCCTGAGACATTGCAATATTGAAATTAGACCAATTAACAACGTTACAATGGCCTTTAAGTGTTCAAGTGAAAGTAAGCATTGCCTCACTTTAAATCAGAAACTGGAAATGATTAAGCTTAGTGAAGAAGGCATATCAAAAACTGAGACAGGTCAAAATTTAAGCCTCTTGCACCAAACAGTTAGCCAAGCTGTAGATGCAAAGGAGAAGCTCCTGAAGGAAATAAAATGTGCTACTCCAGTGAAGACATGAACAGTAAGAAAGTGAAACTGCTTTTCTCTAAGGAGAAGGCTTTAGTGGTTGGGAAGATCAAACTAGCCACAACTTCCCATAAGCTGAAACCTAATCCAGAGCAAGGCTCTAACTCTTCAATTCTTTACAGGCCGAGAAAGGTGAGAAAGTTGCAGAGGAAAAGTTTGAAGCTTGACAGAGTTTCACTCATGAGGTTTCAGGAAAGAAACTATTCCATAACATAAAAGTGCAAGGTGAAACAGCAAGTGTTGATGTAGAAGCTGCAGCAGGTTATCTAGATCTAGCTAAGGTCATTAATGAAGGTGACTACACTAAACAGCAAATTTTCAGTGTAGACAAAACAGTCTTCTATTGAAAGAAGATGCCATCTAGGACTTTATAGCTAGAGAGGAGAAGTCAATGCCTGGCTTCAAAGCTTCAGAGAACAGACTGACCGGATCTTTTGTTGGTTCCCTGGTGGCTCAGAGGGTAAAGCATCTGCCTGCAATGCAGGAGACCTGGGTTTGATTCCTGTGTCAGGAAGACCCCCTGGAGAAGGAAATGACAACCCACTCCAGTACCCTTGCCTGGAAAATCCCATGGATGGAGAAGCCTGGTAAGCTATGGTCCATGGGGTCGCAAAGAATCGGACACGACTGAACAACTTCACTTCACTTCAATGCAGCTGATGACTTTAACTTGAAGCCAGTGTTCATTTATCATTCTGCAAATCTTAGGGTCCTTTAAGATATGCTAAATATACTCTACCCATTTTCTATAACTGGATCAAAAATCCTGGATGACAGCACATCTATTTATAGCATCTCAACATATTAAGCCCACTGTTGAGACATACCATTCAGAAAAAAAGATTCATTGAAAATAGTACTGCTCATTGACTACATACCTAGTTACCCAAGAGCTCTGAGGGAGATGTACACAAGATTAAAATTGTTTTTATGCTTACTAATACAACATCCATTCTGTGGCCCATGGATCAAGGAGTATTTTCAACTTTCAAGTCTCATTTTGTAAGAAATACATTTCATAAGACTGTAATAGTGACTCTGGGTGAATCTGGTCAAAGTCAACTGAAAGCCTTCTGGAAAGGATTTACCATTCTAGATGCCATGAAGAACATTTGTGATTCATTGGAAGAAATAAAATGTCAACATTAACAGAAATTTGGAAGAAGTTCATTCCAATCCTCATGGATGGCTTTGAGGGGTTTAAGACTTCAGTAGAGGAAGTTACTGCAGATATGGTAGAAATAGCAAGAGAACTGGAGTTAGAAGTGGAGCCTGAAGATGTAACTCACTTGCTGGAGTCTTATGATAAAACTTGAAAAGATGAGGAGTTGCTTCTTATGGATGAGCAAATAAAGTGGTTTCTTGAGATAGAATTTACTTGTGGTGAAGATTCTGTGAAGAACTGACAACAAAATATTTAGAATATTATATAAACTTAGTTGATAAAGCAGTAGCAGGATTTGTGAAGACAGACTCCAATTTATTTCTTTATTTTTACTTTTTTGGCCACACTGTGCAGCTTGTAGGATCCTGCACTTGGGTAATGAACCTGAAAGCATGGAGTCATATCACTGGACCACCAGGGAATGGGTAAACTGCTATCAGACAGCACTGCATGCTACTGAGGAATAATTGGTGAAAGAGTCAATTGATGTGGTAGACTTCATTGTTGTCTTATTTTGAGAAACTGCCACAGCTATCCCAACCTTCAGCAACCACCACCATCATGAGTCAGCAGCCATCAACATAAAGGCAAGATACTCCACCAGCAAAATGATTATGACTTGCTGAAGGCTTAGATGATGGTTAGCATTTTTTAGCAATGAAGTATTTTTTGTTTATATATTGTGTTTTTATACTTAATGCTATTGCTCACTTAATAGTCTACAGTATAGTATAAACATAACTTTTATATACACTGGGAGACCAAAAAAAATTTGACTCACTGTATTGTGATATTTGCTTTATCAACTCCTTGGTCTGAAAATTGTTGGTTAAAGGAAAAGAAATAAGCGTTTATCCTGCATGTCCTGTATGAACTATATTTCATGGTAACTAAATAGCCTAATTTGAAAAATGAAAATTTTCTGCCCTCCCCCCCAATTCCAATAAACATAAAAAGGGCAATTGTTGTTCAATCATTATGTCATGTCCAACTCTTTGTGACCCCAGGGACTGCAGTATGACAGGCTTCCCTGTCCTTCACTATCTTCTTGAGTTTGTTCAGATTCATGTCCTTTGAGTCAGTGATGCTATCTAATCATCTCATCCTCTGTCACCCACTTCTGCCCTCAATCTTTCCCAGCATCAGGGTCTTTTCCAATGAGTCTGCTCTTCACATCAGGTGGCCAAAGTATTAGAGCCTCAGCTTCACCATCAAGTCCTTCCAGTGAATATTCAGGGTTGATTTCCTTTAGGATTGATTGGTTTCACCTCCTTGCAGTCTGAAGGACTCTCAGGAGTCTTCTCCAGCACCATGATTCCAAAGCATTAATTCTTCAGCACTCAGCCGTCTTTATTTTCCAACCGTCACATCCATACATGACTACTGGAAAAACTTTAGTTTTGACTAGATGGACCTTTGTGGGCAAAATGATGTCTCTGCTTTTTAATATGCTGTCTAGCTTTTTGTCATAGCTTTCCTTCCAAGGAGCAAGTGTCTTTTAATTTAATGGCTGCAGTCACCACCCACAGTGATTTTGCAGCCGAAGAGAAGAAAATCTGTCACTGCTTCCACTTTTCTGACTTCTATTGGCCATGAAGCGATGGGCCAGATGCCATGATCTTAGTTTTTAGAATACTGAGTTTTAAGCCAGCCTTTTCACTCTCCTCTTTCACTTTCATCAAGAGGCTTTTTAGTTCTTCTTCACTTTCTGCCATTAGGGTGGTATCATCTGCATATCTAAGGTTGTTGATATTTCTCCCAGCAACCTTGATTCCAGCTTGTGATTCATCCAGCCTGGCATTTTGCATGATGTACTCTGCATATAAGTTAAATAAGCAGGATGACAATATACAGCCTTGTCATACTTCTCCAATTTTAGAGTCATGTCCCGTTCTGTTAACTTCTTTGACCCGAATACAGGTTTCTTAGGAGACAGGCAAGGCGATCTGGTACTCCCATCTTTTTAAGAATCTTCCACAGTTTATTGTGATCCACACAGTCAAAGGCTTTAGCATAGTCTATGAAGCAGAAGTAGTTGTTTTTCTGAAATTTTCTTGCTTTCTGTTTGATCCAACAAATGTTGGCAACTTGATCTCTGGTTCCTCTGTCTTTTCTAAATCCAGCTTGAACATCTGGAAGTTCTTGGTTCACATACTATTGAACACTAGCTTGAAGGAGTTTGAGCATAACTTTACTAGCATGTGAAATGAGTGCAACTGTACAATAGTTTGAGCATTCTTTGGTGTTGCTCTTCTTTGGGATTGGAATGAAAACTGACTTCAATTAGAAAATCACCACTTTTCAGTCCCTAATGAAAGGAATTAGTAATAATCAGTAGGTGAAAACATTAGATGAAAAGTTAATGTGGAATTTACAAAAGAGGGATTGAGCTATCATTACCTGATAATGATCGATTACCTTGTAATCGATCTTAGCTTTGCTGAAAATAGGGTGAAAGTGTTAGTTGCTCAGTCATGTCCGACTTTTTGTGACCCCAACAGACTGTTGCCCAACAGACTCCTCTGTCCATGGAATTCTCCTGGTAAGAACTGGAGTGGGTTGCCCTTCCCTTCTCCAGGGGATCTTCCCCACCCAGGGATTAAATCTTGGTCTTCTGCGTTGCAGGCAGATTCTTTACCATCTGAGCCAACAGGAAAGCCCCAAAATAGGGTATCCAGATATTATGTACTTTCTGAAGTTTTATAACATGTATCACAGACCACAGTCTATGAAATATTCTTGCCACCAAAGATGAACCTGAATAGAACCAATCAAGGAAGTCAAGTGACAGAGGACCAAGTTAATTGACACTATGGGAAGCAAATAGAAAAATCTAGAAATCTAAAGGACAACTGACCCAGTTTCCTTATAAAGTTATTGGTAGGGTTAAGAAGTGAGGAGGAGGATTATATTTGTAATTATTTAGAATTAAGAACCAGGTTTTATTGGGTTTTGTTTTTAAAATATCCTTGAGGCAGCAAGCAGCATGTTGTTCTAGTGAGCAAAACACTAGTGTGCAGCTCAGGTCATGTGAGACTTACTATGGGAGGGGGAGACTGATTTAGGAAATGGGTCTGTTGACCATGCACTAGGATGTCTTGACAGTGTCAGCTTGCTATGAAAGTTTCTCAGTCCTTAATTTCCTTTTCTGAATTTATCTTGTTGACCTGTAACAATGAGTTTGTAGATTGAGAACAGTGTTTGGGCTGGTAAGTTACAATTAGTGCTTGAATTGCCACCAGTTTAGACCCCACTTTGAATAGCACTACTCTAAATTAATGGAAATTCAAGAACCATACCCTAATGTAATGTGTGAACCTTGTTTTGATCCTGACTCAAACAAAGCAACTGTAAAAGGACTTTTTTGGGGGGACAGTTGGGGATATTTGATTATGATTAAGGTGTAAAATGATACTGGTGAGATTAGCAAAGGAAAAACACACCAGGGACAGATAAAGCAAATGTGGCAAAATCATGACATATGTTGAATATGAGTAATGTGTGTATAGGTTTGATTTTGGTACTGTTCTCTCTTTAATGTATGTTACATATGTGCTTCCTTTTGATGTCATAACAATTTATTCTTCACCCTAAACTTTATTTGTAATTACAAATGTTCTTACCCTTGTCTTAGATTCAGTAGCCTTTTTGGGAATTTGGGTGGTTTAAAACTTCAAAGCAACTTGCTTTCTAAAATTTTTTCTCTTGTGTTTTTACTTGCTAGATATGAGTAATTAGTTCTGTGATTCCACTTTTCACAGGTTATTGATAAAATAATTTCCCATAGGTTTTCAGCTTACTCTCTCATTTTTGTATAGCAGAAACAGGAAAAGAGACCATTCAGATACTGAAAACAAAATATTCTACTAATCTTGAGATTAGATTTTATACAATTGACACTAGATTACTTTGTATGTTATTTTTAAAGAAGAATTAAAAGCCTTCTGCTCCCTTACCCCCACCCCTGCCCCATTAATCCCTGTCTCTTCAGTTAAATGTACTAGATTATATCTTGAAATTTCATATCAACACACTAGAAATATTTTGATCATTTTCCTAACAGCTTAGGAGCTGATTATTTAAAGGACTTATTTCCTAATTTATGTAGATGTAGAGTAAAACTTTAAAATTTTACTTTATTCTTAGAAATTTAAAATTAAAATTTTTTTGATTCCTGATTTTTAAATTTCTTTTTAATTCCTTCTTTTCAGTAGTCTTTCTGATTAATTCACATTGATTTTCTTAGAGCCCTTTACCATATCCTAGTCACATCAAATTCGTATTTTTAAAATAGATTCTAAAATATTTCCATATTTTACTGTATTCTATCTTTTAACACTGTCTTACTAGAAAATTCACCCCACCCTTCCCATTTATTCTCCTACCCTGCTGAATTTCACACCTTGTTTATTTGCACAGCTACCTTTATTATACCTTCATTGGTGCTTCAGATGGTAAAGAATCTGCTTTCAATGCAGGAGACCTGGGTTCCAAGGGAATGGCTACCCACTCCAGTATTCTTGCCTAGGAAATCCCATGGACAGAGGAGTCTGTAGGTCTGTAGTCCATGGGGTAACAAAGAGTCAGACATGACTGAGTGACTAACAGTCACCTTTAAGTGAATCTTGAAAGTGAATAAAGTGAAATAAAGTGAACCTTTATTTTTAATGTCTTATTATGAAAAATTTTAAGTATACAAAAGTAAAGAGCATAGAATAATGAATTTCCACGTACCTATCACCTTACTCCTATAATTATCAACTCATAGCCAGGAACATACTCTTAAAGCATATGTGGCATATAGAAAGTGCCATAATATATCTCAATTTAATTAAGTTGGCTTTCTTTTTTCCCTCCCCCAGTTTATCTCAAAATTATGGATTCTTCAAGTACACTCTAAATTTATTTATCATTAATATTAAAATTAATGAATGAACTCAGGAAAAGACTCTAGAGACCTAAAATATTATTTCAAGAAATATTTATTTATTTTAAAAATTATAGGAGAATACCTATACATGACATAAAATTTATCATCTTAACCATTTTTAAGTGTATAGCTTAGCAGACCAATGTGCAGTTCACATTGCTGTGCAACCAAGTTCCTGAAATCTTTTCATCTTACAGAATCAAAACTCTATACACATTAAACACTAACTACTCATTCCCCGCCGCCCTAACCCCTGGCAACCATCCTTCTACTTTCTATGAATTTGACTACTGTAGTTATATCACATCGGAGAAGGCAATGGCACCACACTCCAGTACTCTTGCCTGGGAAATCCCATGGGTGGAGGAGCCTGGTGGGCTGTAGTCCATGGGGTCACTAAGAGTCAAGACACGACTGAGCGACTTCACTTTCACGTTTCACTTTCATGCATTGGAGAAGGAAATGGCAACCCACTCCAGCGTTCTTGCCTGGAGAATCCCAGGGACGGGAGAGCCTGGCGGGCTGCCGTCTATGGGGTTGCACAGAGTCGGACACGACTGAAGCGACTTAGCAGCAGCAGCAGCAGCAGCAGCAGCAGCAGTTATATCACATAAGTGGAATCAAACAGTATTTATCTTTCTGTGACTGCCGTTTTGTTTAGCATGAAGTCTTCCAAATTCACCCATTATTTCTACAAATGTTGAGTTAGGATGTTAAGAAGTAGAGAACTAAACAGAGGATTGGGGGTGAATTTCTGTTAAATGATGACATCTTGAATTATGTGGCCTCATTCTGTTAAGAGATTTCACTTCTTTTATTTTGAAGCACAACATTATTAAAGAGGATTAAATGTATGTCTGATAAGACTAGATTTTCACCAGTCTCAAATTTGCTGATACTGTATAAATCCAACTGGATATTTCTATCAGAAACACAATCAAATTAGAAAGTAAATAGTGGAATTAATGGGGACTTTCCTATGGCTCAGTTGGTAAAGAAATCTGCCTGCAGTGTAGGAGACTACCTGAAATACAGGATACCCGGGTTTGATCCCTGTGTCAGGAAGATCCCTTGGAGAAGGAAATGGCAACCCACTATAGTATTTTTGCATGGGAAATTCCATGGACAGAGGAGCCTGGTGGGCTGCAATCTCTGGGGTCACAAAGTGTCAGACACAGCTAGGTGACTAAACCAACAGAATTAATATCTTCAGTACAGTTATTTTTCCTACCTGTTAATTTTTGTGATTTTTATACATTGAGCTGTTGGAATGAGGATTTTTATTTTAAAGGTGAAATATTAATTGTCCACTTACGCTTTTTGATCTCTGTGTACACAATATCCTTAGATTCCTTGCTAAAATTTAATGACAATTTTAAAGTTTATGAGAAGAATAGACATTTCCTACAGGCTTCTTAAGTATAATATTTTCTTATGTGAAGTGAAGTGAAAGTCGCTTGTGTCTGACTCTTTGCAACCCCATGGACTATACAGTCCATTGAATTCTCTAGGCCAGAATACTGGAGTGGGTAGCCTTTCCTTTTTCCAGGGATCTTCCTAACTCAGGAAACGAACCTAGGTCTCCCACATTACAGGTGGATTCTTTACCAGCTGAGCCACAGTTTTTTATGTGAGTAACAAATAAATGCATTTGTTGGTTTGAAATACTTAGTTTGGCTTTACTTTTATTTTTCTTCTTTCAGCTTGTTAATTTTTTATATATCCCTGTATTAATCCTTTTTAGGGTGGTTGTGAGCCATTATTGCTATTAGTTTTAGTATAATGCTGTACTTGTTCAAGTCATCTACTGTGAATTACTGAAATATTGTTTCTGGCCCCAAATGTCTCTAGATAAAGATTAGATATATTGCCTTCACACAGTCTCTTGATTAGACTGAAGTAGAATTGTTTTTTTTTTTTTTTAGCTTATCTTTGGAGATTAGGAGAAAAATGCACTTGGAACAGCATGCTGTGTTTTCATAATAAATATTGACTCACAGTCAGTTACACTAGATTTTTCATTCATAATTTATTGTGTGTTATGATATGATCTGTCATTTAAGCATATGTAAATCTTAAGCATCATTTCAAGAAGAACAGGTTGTATCACTTGTGAATTAAATATTTTTGAACACCATTTTAAAAGCTTATCAAGAGTATCAGAGAAAGGAAAGCTGTAATACTTTATAAATTTATCAGTTGAATTTAAACAATGATAGTAATTGTGCACATCTAACACTTAAAATCACATTTTTGGCTAACTGTGATGTTCGGGTTCATTGGGCAGACTGGCAGGGTGTATTTCAAAAAGCCTCCTAGAGAGTTAATATTGGTAAATTTATAAAGCTCAGGATCTGACCCACAGATTCAGATAGAATGGAATGGAGCTATCTCTCAAAGAGGGATCCACATCAAGCAATGTCAAATAATATATGTATACACACACACGCACACACACATATCCTCTAACATTTATATTCTGAGATACATATATATGTGGATGTGTGTGTGTGTGTGTGTGTGTGTATGCTAAGTCTCTCCAGTTATAGCTCACTCTTTGTGACCCTATGCACTCTAGCCCATCAGTCTTCTCCATCCATGGGATTTCCCAGGCAAGAATACTGGAGTGGGTTGTCATTTCCTTCTCTAGGGAATCTTCCCAACCCAGGGATTGAACCCATGAGTGTCTCCTGCATTGCAGGCAGATTCTTTACTGCTGAGCTACCAGGGAAGCCCCGTATACATAATACATATATATAATATAGTTAATAAACTATATATATAATTAATAAATTGATATATATATATCAGAATCTAGTTTATTAACTTATAATGAATAGAATTGTCAAATGAATCAGAATGCTTCTGTCATCATGATTCGTTTTGTTTTGTAGGTGAACAAATCACAATTGCATGAATACAGAATTAGTACAAATTCTCATGTATAGTTGTATGAAACATTTAGTGGCACAATCTAAGAGTGGCATCATGCATCTTGCTCTGCAGTAGGAGTAATCTTACCATTTGAGGCCAAATTGTTTATAGTATGTAGGGTAAAAATCTCTTTCTTGAACAGTGTAGTAGGCAATGCCAGTATTTCCTGCACTGATCTTCTTCTTCTTCTTCTTATTTTTGAGCTTTCATAACTGACCAGTCTCTTTTGGTTGCTGTTTGATTATAGTTAGACTGGGGGGCTGTTCTCTCTCTTTTAGGGTAATTTGCCCATCTGCTCTGATCTCTTATGAGTTAATTTCATGCTTGAACTCAGAAATGCTTATTTCAAAAGCCTTGGACTAGGCCTCCAGTTACAGACAACATTACCCTGATCTTTAATGTTTGGAGAGATAGAAAAAAAAATCATAAAAGAATCACATTACTCTAATACAATTGTGGTTGCTTTGCTGAATTTCCTTCACATGTAGGGTTTCATATTTAGGTTCTCTTAAACATGTGTTACTATGTTTCCCAATTGGGATTTTAATGGTTGCTGTTTTAAATGTAAAATATTGGAGTGAGATTACATATCTGCAACATTGTCTTTCCTTTTAGAAACAGAATAGATGCTCACTTTAAAGACTGATTCTGCTGGATATATTTTGCAACTGGTTACCTAAATGAACTGTCTTACTACATCTAGTGCTTTTGAAAATAATGATTTGGTGCTTTCCATGTCATCTGACATAGCAAAAATATGGTTTCTTTTCTGATATTTATGGCTTCATTTTATGACAATTTCCAGAACTAATTGTGTGCTGTAACAGTAATCACATGTATTCTTGCTTTACAGCATCACTTTGTAAGTATATGGCAGTCTTCTTATCTTCATTTTGTGTCAGGATAACTTGAATAAATGAATAAACTTAGGCACCAAGATAACAATTGACTTGCCCAAGTTTGAGTTACAACTGGAGCAAAAAGCCAGGTCTTTGGACACTACAATACCATATTTCATATATAATATTATTTTTCTAAATATTAGCCTTTATGCAAAGTTTAGTTACATAAGTGATCTCATACATTTTAGAGTTCTGTAACCTCAAGCTCAACATAATCAAATTTGAGCTCATATCTTTCAACCTTTTCTCAGTTGAATTCTTTGTTTTAGTAGACGGCTCTACCATCATTGTGGCTCAGGCCATAAAACTGAAGAATTTTACATTCATTGTCTCCTCAATACCTAGACCTTTTGGATCATTATATTCACTTAAAAATCTCTCCCATTGACTTACCTCTGCCTCCTCTGTCCTCCTTTTCCATTGCTACTGTTTTGGCTCAGACCATTGTTTCTGCTTTCTGTCTTTGATCTTGTACTCCGCCAACCTGACTTCCACCCTGCCAAAGTGATCTGTCTATAAAATTCAATTCCAATCCATTACTCCCTGGTTAAAATCCTTTAGTGATGCTTTGTCATTTCAGGATATAGTTCAGGCTCCTTATCTAAGCATATGCAGCTCATGCCCCCAAAAGATATATTCTTTTGAATCTGGCTTTGTTTGCTCAACATTCATTTATGCACAGCTTTAGGGTCAGGGAGTGGACAGAGGTTATGCTGGGACACCTGAGCATGATGGATGGAGTAAGACTTCCACCCTTCCTGAAGGATCTGTGTGGAGGTTGGGGAGCACATTCAAATTTCAGACAGGTTTATACTCTGCCCTGCTTTCTAGTTTCTCCCATGTCCTCTGTTCATGTGAACAACCTCACCATCAACCCAGGACTTGAAGACAGTGTGGTTTTCTTGAGGTATGTGGGTGGGAGGCAGGCAAGGTTGTTAGTGGAGTTCAAGACCCTCTTGGTCTCTCTTTTCCAGGATCTACCTATTACCTTTTGGTTTTGTTGTTGGGAGGCTACTTGTCCCAACTGGGACGGCTACCTTAGACTTGCTCCTGAGATTGCTACTTCTGCTGGTGATGCTGCTAGACTGCATATTTTCATCTTTGGCTCCAAAACAATTGAGTCTTTCCAGCCTTGAAGCTGCTCTAGCTTGCAGTCTAGGGAGACCCCTTGCCCTGGCCACTGACCACAGGGGAGGGATAGTAGCAGCCCCAGGCAGGAGTGTCACAGAGTTCCACTGTTCTTACCCTAATTTCAGCAGTGTTTCGTGAATAAGTGCTTCTTACTGTGTTTGACTTTGGTTGATTACCAGATTCCTGAAATGGTTATTTTTTAAAAATAATTTTGAACACTTTCAAAGTTGTTTTTTGGAGATTTGGCATCCAGCCTCCTGAGGCCACAGGGTGATTTTAATTTGCGTTTTTCTAAAAACTAGTTCATTTGAGCACCTTTTCATATGTTTGATAGTTTATCATACCATCCTTTGTGATTTGTTTGGTTAAGTCTTTTGCCCATAATCACTAAATATTTTTTAGAGATTAAATTTAAGCAGATAGGTAGCACTGACCCCAAGTTTGGCTTAGATTCCTGCTTCTCCTCTGTATTTTCATAGAACTGATGCCTGGTTTTATATGGTGGTTATCTGTATCTGATTCTCCATGGAACTTTCAAAGCTCCTTGACTACAGGAATTTTGTTTCTATATCCTTGGTGCTTAGCATAGTAAGCACTCTATATGCATTTTTAAAAAATTGAATTAAAATCATATAAACGGAATTCTGCAAGGTTTTTTATTTGTGTAAATACATTTCATTATATTTCATTTCACAGTGGGTCATTGACTAGTATTTAAAAACCTATTTGTTTTCTAAGAAATTTAATTTAATAAGTAATATTCCTTATTAGTAGAATGAATCATTGGGTCCAGTGTTACTATGTAATGTCATCAGTGACTTCTAAGTTTATTGATGCTAAACTCTGGTAAATTGTTTGATTTTTCAGTAGTATTTGACAAGGATTGATCATACTTTTCTCCTTGATATATTCATTTGGTATCCTTACTCTCTTGGTTTACTGCCTAAATTATTCTTCATTCTTTTTCAGTCTCCTTTTTTCCCACAGCATCATAATGTTAGTGCTCAGGTCCTGTTCTCTTGTTTGGCTAATCTCATGACCCTGGAGGTCATCATTTAAATTGTAACAAAAGTTAATTACTCCTAAATGTATACCTCTTGTCCAGACTTCTCTCTTGAATTCCAGATTCATAAGGCCAACTTCTTACTTGACGTTTCTACTTTGATGTCTCCACTTAGTCTCAACGTGTCCAAAATTAAACTCTAATAAGTCTATTCCCAGACTTGCTCACCCACTATCACCCAGACTTTCTCCTTTCAACTGATGGCAATTCCAGCTTTTCAATTGTTCAAACTACTGGAGATATCCTTCACTTCTGTATTTCTCTCTTATTCCCCATCCTGTTGCCTCCACCTTCAAATACCTAGAATCAGACCATTTCTCATTATCTCCCTTACTTCCCAGGTGGCTTGGATATTAAAGAATCTGCCTGCAGCGCTGGTAGACATGGATTTGATTCCTGGGTCAGGAAGATCCTCTGAAGGGAATGGGTACCCACTCCAGTATTCTTGCCTGGAGAATTGCATGGACAGAGGAGCCTGGAGGGCTATAGTCCCTGGGATTGCAAAGAGTCAGACATGACTGAATGACTGAGACACACACACACCTGCTACTGCTCTGGTGAAGCATCAACTTTTACTAGGATTACATTCCTAACCACCTAACCATCAGCCTGCTTCCACCCGTGTATTCCTACGGTGTAACCCATTTAAAATGGGAGTCATATCGTATCAGTCACTTCTCAATTCTAAGTGAAAGCCAAAGCATTTATAGTTACCTGTAAACTCTGTGATCTGCTCCTTCCCCACTCTCTTACTTTTCTGACATCACTTCCTACTTCCCTCCTTTCATTCACAACCATCCAGGCAAACTGACTTTCTTGCTGTGCCTCAAACACACCAGAAAAACACTACCTCCTGGGCAGGGTGGGGGTTGAGGGGGTGGTCTCTGAATTTACTGGGCCTTCTTTTAGAATATTCTTCTTCCAGATATGACTAACTGCTCCCATTTCTCTGTCCTCCCATCCCATGTGTTTGCTCACATGTCACCTTCTTACTGAGGCTTCCTTGACCACCTTATTCAACATTTCAAACTACTTGGTCTCCCCACCTACAGTCTTACTCCTGATTTTCCTTATCCTTCTCTACTCTTTTTCTCGTAATATTAGTCACCTTCTGTAACTTACTTTTTTTTTTTAAAATTCCTTCAGTGAGTTTAGTTTTTTAGACTCATTTTCTTTTTTTGAGAAGTATAGGACAAAATACAATTATTAGAGGACAGTTCAGTTCAGTTCAGTTCAGTTGCTCAGTCATGTCCAACTCTTTGCAACCCCAGGAACCACAACACATCAGGCCTCCCTGTCCATTACAAACTGCTGGAGTCCACCTAAACCCATGTCCATTGAATCGGTGATGCCATCCAACCATCTCATCCTCTGTCGTCCCCTTCTCCTCCTGCCTTCAATCTTTCCCAGCATCAGGGTCTTTTCAAATGAATCAGCTCTTTGCATCAGGTGGCCAAAGTACTGGAGTTTCAGCTTCAACATCAGTCCTTCCAATGAACACCCAGGACTGATCTCCTTTAGGATGGACTGATTGGATCTCCTTGCAGTCCAAGGGACTCTCAAGAGTCTTCTCCAACACCACAGTTCAAAAGCATCAATTCTTCTGTGCTCAGCTTTCTTTTTAGTCCAACTCTCACATCCATACATGACTACTGGTAAAACCATAGCCTTGACTAGATGGTCCTTTGTTGACAAAGTAATGTCTCTGCTTTTTAATATGCTATCTAGGTTGGTCATAACTTTTCTTCCAAGGAGTAAGTGTCTTTTAATTTCATGGCTGCAGTCACCATCTGCAGTGATACTGGAGCCCCAAAAAACAAAGTCAGCCACTGTTTCCCCATCTATTTCCCATGAAGTGATGGGACTGGATGTCACATGATCTTAGTTTTCTGAATGTTGAGCTTTAAGCCAACTTTTTCACTCTCCTATTTCACTTTCATCAGGAGGTTCTTTAGTTCTTCTTTACTTTCTGCCATTAGAGGACATCTGCTCTACAATATTGTGTTGGCCTCTGCCACACATCAGCACAAATCAGCTACAGGTATACATATTATGTTTATTGTTTAATGTCTCTCTTCCACTGTTTAATCTATGAGGACAGAGATCTTTGTTTGCTGATATGCCCAAAGCAGCTGGAATATCACTGGGTATAAAGTAGATACACAAACATATTTGCTAAATGAATGATTGAATATCTGATTTTCTTGGAAAAAAAATATCTACACTTTGAAGAATTTTATTAGACAAAAAGTTTTATTTGAAAAAATATGAGAAATTTTAAAAAATGCCAATGTTCTTCTTTTATCCTTTAATTGATGAATTAGGATCCATGAAAACACCATAAAATTTACATAAAAAGTTAATAAGTATCATTCAAATAACCTCTTCAGGGCAGTCTTTTTAATAAAACTGGCATTTCTGTATAAATGGAATTTTTTATAATGATATGCAGTATAGTAGAATTTAATGCATACTTTAGATTTTAAAATAACCATGTAACAGTGTGTTGAGTGGGACCTTTTTATCTTGTTCCCGATTTGCAGCTAAGGCCCCAAGCTGAGGACAAAAGACTTTGAGTAACTAATTTTCTATATTTGGATAGCTATGAATAATCTACTAGCCACTGGGGCCAGAAACTTGCCTGCAGAGACTGCTCAGAGGAACCATTCCTGAAGAACTGGCATTTTCCACCCTATTCCAATATGAGAATAGAATTCAGCAGAGCAGAAATGCACAGTTTGTGATGAGAAACAACCCCCTCCCTCCCAAATTTCTCTTAGTTCCCCAAAGAACCACTTGTAAAGAGTATGGGGTGCTTTCAAGTTGGGAAGGGGGTCATTCATTGTTTGGTTGAACATTTGTTTCTCCATGGACTTGCTGATCTGCTGGTTTTTTTTTTTTTTTTCCTGGAGCAGACTAAAGGGAACTGATGGTAGTGGGGTGGGAGTGCAGAGGATACTGTTTAATCTGTTTAATATGGTCACTTCATAGAGTAGCTGTGCTGAACCTATTTTTCCCTTGTCCTGCTCAGGCCAGGAAGGGTAGAGGGACCTCAGCAGTGGAAGAGGACGATAGTTACTGTCTAGATCAGGTAAATGTCCCTGTAGGATCTTCTGAAGAGCCCGTTTAATCACTCATAAAGGAGCTAGCCGCTACATGCCTGCCATTTGCAGGAGCAGTGACACCCAGTCAGTGTCAGCCAGAGGAGCAACAGCAGACGACAAGGAGAGGACTGTGACTGCATACAGTTAGGTAAGGGGAAGGTCTTCTTTCCTACTTCCAGTTTTCAATCCATGGGCTTCTGGAAGAAGTAGTGAGAGGCAGGTTTCTCTGAGCAAGACAATGCTTCTTTTCTCCATTCTAAGCTGCAGAGAGTGTGGGCTGAACTACAGGGAAAAAGAGCTTTAAATTCATTTTGAGCCTGAAATCTTCAAAATGGCAAAAATAATATAAGATTGAGTCTTAATTATCTGAAGTTTCAAATTCTAATAACTGAAAGCATCTAAAAAGTATAGAATGGAACCAAATTGTTTTTAAGGATCCCTAATATATCAGTTGTGGGCTTTCTTGGTGGCTTAGTGGTAAAGAACCCACCTGCCAATGCAGGAGATGCAGGTTCGATCTCTAATTCTGGAAGATCCCCTGGAGAAGAAATGGCAACCCACTCCAGTATTCTTGCCTGGGAAATCTCATAGATAGGGGAGCCTGGCGGGCTACAGTCCATGGGGTTACAAAGAGGTTGGACATGACTTGTTGACTAAACAACAACAATAGCAACAATATATCACTTAGGTATTACAGCATAATAAATCATTATAAAGCTTAGTGGTTTAAAACAACCATCATTTATTATTTCTCAAATATCTACCAATTGGCCAGATTATTCTGCTAATCTATGGTAGGCTCAGTTGATGTCCACAGGGCTTACTTAGGTATGTACTAGATTGGCCAAAATGATCCATTGGGTTTTTCCATAACATCTCATGGAAAAACCCAATGGATCATTTTGGCCAACTCAATATAATCCAGCTGAGTATTGGCTGGGAGCTGGCTTGTCTAAGAGGGCCTCACAAAGAGGGGTGATTCAGCCTAGTTCTGTGTTTCAGCAGTTTGGCCTGAGCTTGTTCTCATGGTAGTGGTTAGGGTTCAAATGAAGAAAGTAGAAATACTCAAGCACTCTTTCAGACCTCAACTTGAGCTTTCCTTGGGGTGGGGGTGGGGGTCAAGCTCAGAGTCAGTGTGGAAAGGCACTGCTGAAGGACAACGATATAGGGAGGTGTAAAAAACCGGACTCACTAAGGGTCGCAAAGAGTCGGATATGACTGAGCAACTGAATAACAACAACAAAGACAATTGATCAGCAACACTTATCGAGTGAGAAAGAAGATTCCACACAGGAGTGCTAAGAGCAGTTACTGGAAAAAATAAATCCATTTCATATTTTTGCTCAGAGAAGTAGACCCCTTAATCATTGATTATAATTGATTTGAACTACATAGGCTCTTAAGACAGAGACTGTTTCTTCTATATATTCTTTCTATTGTATGAGTTTACCCCAATCTTTAAATATTTAAAGATTGAGTTTACTCCAGCCTTTAAAGTCATTGTTTAAAGATTCTGATGTTTTAATTTGGGAGGTCACACTGAATTTAAATATATGTAATCTGCACAATAGATCGGTAGGTAGTATCTAAATTTCATATACAGAAAATGTATGGAATTTGGACATGAATGGCAGAAGTATAATAAGGAAAGTTATAAGAGGTTGCCTCTGGGTAGGCTGACCAGAGAATGGGGAGGAGTGAAAAGGGGGTTGTTGATTTTTATTAACTGTTGTTTAGTATAGTTTGACTTTTTAAATTATGTACTAAATTATTTTGATTAGAATGAGTAAAGTTTTTTTCTAAAGAGGAAAGTCCATGTTCAAAGCACGATCATTGTGCTGTTATTTACATATAATATCTCATTTAATTTAATCCCCAGAACATCTTTATGAGTTAGCAGTTATTGTATCTACTTCAGATGAGGCATGGGGGCCTAGAGAAGTTAAGTGACTTGTCCAAGGTTACCTGGTCTTTATGTAAAAGGCAGTGTCAGTGTTGGAACCAGCGTGTGTCTGCTTCTAAAGACTATGGACTTAACCCTCAGCTTGCAGTTTAATACTGAATTCATCTAACTCAGTTAGAAGCTAAAGTTTAATCTGCTCTATACCAGAGGCCCATGTTATTTTGTAGCTGAGAGAAGAGAACTGGGATATATATTTTTTTCTTCCTACTTTGAAATTTTAGTTGCTTCTTAAAAACACCTAGGCTTGATATGGAAAAATGGCAGTTGAGCAAATTCTTCCAGTGAGAATATGATGACTATCTGGCATGTCTAAATTTTCTCTGAGGAAAAAGCTTTTATTTAATAATTTCAGTATTAGATGCTTGGATTTTAGATATTGGATTATAATAACACCTATGTTTAGATTTTTATTAAAAGATCTATTTGCAATAAAGGAAAGCATTTATAGTTAGGAGTTTGATTAAGATGAACTGTTTTGTTTTCATGAATTTTTCAAGTTATCAGTATCCAGGTTTATTAGCTTTAGGTGTTAAATTGGGTACAAACTTCATATACTAATTGCCCTTAACAGTTGCTGTAGATATTTATTGCAAAATGTCATTGAAAAGACAGATTTAATGTATTAGTTTAGTATACATGGTGATTTAAAGATTAGAATATGTTAAATAAACTGTGTTAGAAATTATAAATAAACTAAAATGAGTAAAATTATCCTTAAATTGTTAGACAAGTCTTCACATTTAATGTTACATTAATGAGTTTTGTACAGAGACTGTTTAGAATAAAATCTCTTTTTCATCAGATATTGCACATATGCCTTCACTGTTTGCTTTTCTTCAAAGTAAAACTTAATGAAACAGCTAATAAAACCCAATTTTGCTCCTGATTCTCAAAAGAGGCAAGCCCTTGAAGTGCACCCACTGTTTATTCTTTTGCACTGGTTTTTGCTACTTTTCAGCATGTAAATTTTCCTGTAATGGAAAACAGTCAAAGCTATTAAACCGTTTCTTCCAAGTTTTATAAACCCAGTGTTTATTTCTTATTTGTAAAGCAATTGCACAATGGAAACATGCTTTGCACACATACAGAGATGTTTTGTTTGGTCTCAGATCTTCATGCTCACCTCCTGCTGACTTCAGGAGGGTGTAGTGCATGTGCATTTAAATGGATCTTTATTATGTAAATAATCAAGAACCAGAGTATGGGTTTTAACTACCCTAAAAAAATGAGAGGTTTCAAAATGAAAGGCATGTGTAAAACACCTAGACTGTGTTACTCTCATAAACCTGAAAGTATATTCGATTAGTGAATGGCTTATGAAAAAGGATCATCTTCTATGAATTAGAAATCTATAGATGGCAGATGTGTATATGCCCCAAGTGGCTTTCTCACTAACCATAGCTTATGGCATTCTCTATCTTCGTGCATCTTTATGGGGAAGGTTGTTTGACTCTGGTGATAGGATGGAGGTAGATATTTGGGTTGGGATAAGAGAGGCAGTGCTACTCAGTATGGTCCTATATTGGTACCAATGCAAGGAGATAAGTAAAGAAATTGAAAACAAGTATTTAGAAACTTGTGAGTAATTTGACAGAGTAATTTTATATCTGTCAAATATAATTTTAAAAAAAGATACTGATTATGGGAGAGGCTATGCATGAGTGGGGGCAGGGGATTTATGGGAAATCTCTGTACCTTCATTTCAAATTTGCTGTGAACCTAAAAGTACTCTAAAAAATAGTTCTTCTTCTTCTTTTTTTTAAATTGGGGCTCATATTTTGTATGCTTTGGATTTTTCTATTTAATTTTTTTTTCCTGGTAATTCATTTTTAGTGTTTTTCACAAAAGTATGTCTATGACAGATTGGAAATAAAAATCCTGATCTTTCACCACAGATGGTTTGAAAAGCATTTGGTCTAAGATGAGATTTTCAAATGTTGATTTATGTCCTTTTGCCCCATTACGTAACATTAGATATTAAAATTTGAATAAAAAGTAATTGCCATACCCTAACAAAAAAGCTTGATGACATCAAATGGTTACTGAGCTAAGTGCTGGAAAGTGGACCCTGAAGTGGAAATATCCTTTAAATCTTATTTAATTTTGGTTGCACTGGGTCTTTGTTGTTGCATGTGGGCTTTCTATAATTGTAGTGAGCAGGGGCTGCTCTTTGTTGTGGTGTGTGGGCTTCTCACTGAGGTGGCTTCTCTTGTTGAGGAGCGCAGGCTCTAGACACATGGGCTTCAGTAGTTGTGGCCCACGAGCCTTAGTTGCTCCACAAAGTGTGGAATCTTCACGGGCCAGAGATTGAACCCAAGTCCTCTGCACTGGCAGGAGGATTTTTATCCACTGTACCACCAGGGAAGTCCTGAAGTGGAGATATTCTGATTCCTATGAAGAGCAGGTCGTTATGCTCTAGTGACCATTGAGTGAAAGTTGGTGTTGATATTCTCATAAGAAAATCTAGTAAGAAAAACCTGACTAGGATCTTGTGTCCAAATGGAAGTAGGCCCTTGCCAAAATATATTTTTAAAGATTAGGGTAGATTTGGACTTCCTTTGTGGTCCAGTGGTTAACACTCTGCGTTTCCATTGTAGGGGGCACAGGTTCTTTCTATCCCTGGTTGGGGAACTAAGATTTGTATGCTTTGTTCAGTTCAGTCACTCAGTCATGTTTGACTCTTTGTGACCCCATGGACTGCAGCATGCCAGGCTTCCCTGTCCATCACCAGCTCCCGGAGCTTGCTCAAACTCATGTCCATCAAGTCAGTGATGCCATCCAACCATCTGATCCTCTGTTGTCCCCTTCTCCTCCTGCCTTCAATCTTTCCCAGCATCAGGGTCCTTTCCAAAGAGTCAGTTCTTCACATCAGGTGGCCAAAGTATTGGAGTTTCAGCTTCAGCATCAGTCCTTCCAGTGAATACCCAGGACTGATTTCCTTCAAGATTGACTGGTTTGATCTCCTTGCAGTCCAAGGAACTCTCGAGAGTCTTCTCCAATATAACATTTCAAAAGCATCAATTCCTCAGTGCTCAGCTTTTCTTTATGGTACAACTCTCACATCCATACATGACTACTGGAAAAACCATAGTTTTGACTAGATGGACCTTTGTCGGCAAAGTTATATCTCTGCTTTTCAATATGCTGTCTAGGTTGGTCATAGCTTTTCTTCCAAGGAGCAAGTGTCTTTTAATTTCATGGCTGCAGTCACCATTTGCAGAGATTTTTGGAGCCCCCCCAAATAAAGTCTCTTACTGTTTCCACCGTTTCCCCATCTGTTTGTCATGAAGTGATGGGACCAGATGCCATGATCTTACTTTTCTGAATGTTGAATTTTAAGCCAACTTTTTCACTCTGCTGTTTCACTTTTATCAAGAGGCTCTTTAGTTCTTCGTTTTCTGCCATAAGGATGGTATCATCTGCTTATCTGAGGTTATTGATATTTTCCGGCAGTCTTGATTCCAGCTTGTGCTTCATTCAGCCCAGCATTTCGCATGATATACTCTGTAAATGAGTTAAATAAGCAGGGTGACAATATACAGCCTTGGCATACTCCTTTTCCTATTTGGAACCAGTCTGTTGTTCCATATCCAGTTCTAACAGTTGCTACTTGACCTGCATACAGATTTCTCAGGAGGTAAATAAAATGGTCTGGTATTCCCATCTCTATAAGAGTTTTCTACTGTCTGTTGTGATCCGCACAGTCAAATGCTTTGGTGTATTCAGGAAAGCAGAAATGGATATTTTTCTGGAACTCTCTTGCTTTTCTGATGATCCAGTGGAGGTTGCAATTTGATCTCTGGTTCCTCTGCCTATGCTCTGTAGCATGCCCCCCACCTCCAAAAAAAAAAAAAAATCACAGTAGGTTTTAGGTGGAGGAAAGGAAAGAACAGAGAAAGCTGAGTTATGTACTTGGCGGCAATTTTGATGGATCAGAAACTTTGGACCACGGTAATAGGGTATAATGTGGGCCTGGACAACAAAGAAGAGGTAGTAATGGAAGAGCATCAGTTGACAAGTTTCATTTATTTCTCACTTTTACTTAGTGTATCTTGGTGCTACTACAAATCATTTTGAGGCATGCCTCTTTTTATGCATTTTATTCATCACTGATACCTGGACAAGCAATCAGAATATAAAGTTGAGATTTATGTGTTATATAACCTCGAGTCATAAAAATGTTCATAGGTCATAGAAATAGGGGTTTACAGTTAGAAGGTCATATCATTCACCTTGTTACGAATACTGTTTCTGTTAAGGTTGTTTATGAGGCATTAGTTTTTTGGTAGTCATTCTCTGGGTCCTGCCTTTGAGAATGGGGTGTGCCATAAGGGAGATGTCCTGAGCATAGCATGCAAGAAGCGTAGGTCTCAATCGCTGATTGAGCTGGGATGAGACTTACCCAGAGGATTGTCCAAGAATATGCTGAGTTTGGTAGAGAGAGAAACAGATACAGGAGAAAGCTAAAAGTTGACTTACTAGATCAGAGCTTCCTAATTGCCATGCCATGTACATTGCTGTGCTGTGCACAGGCTATGGGTTAAATCAAGATAGTACGGTCATTGTGTTTTGTATACTTGTTCAGAAATTTATAGTAATTAAAATGATATTTGAGTTCCATTTGAATAGCTCCCTATGTAAACTCTATAAATTCACTAATTATTTTGGACTGAAAAGCTTTAGGTGTGGTACTTGTGGCCTGGAAATTCTCTGTAGTATCCACATCACATTATACATACCCTTGACGTTAGACCTGGAGTCATTCCAGTATGTCTGATTATAAGCTTGTGATTTATTAGTAAGCTTTTAAAAATTCTTAAAATTGTGATAAATAACAAAAGTATATAAAACATAAAGTATACCATTTTTAGCATTTACATTAAAATATTTTTAAATTATGGGAAAAAATATTAACCCAGTTTTAAGTGGCCCAGAACTGTACAAAAAAGATAAAGTGAAGTCGCTCAGTCATGTCCAGCTCTTTGTGACCCCATGGACACCAGGCTCCTCCGTCCATGGGATTTTCTAGGCAAGAGTACTGGAGTGGGTTGCTGTTTCCTTCAATGACCCAAATAATCACAATGGTGTGATCACTCACCTAGAACCTGACATCCTGCAATGTGAAGTCAAGTGGGCCTTAGGAAGTATCACTACAAACAAACCTAGTGGAAGTGATGGAATTCCAGTTGAGCTGTTTCAAATCCTAAAAGCTGATGCTGTGAAAGTGCTGTACTCAATATGCCAGCAAATTTGGAAAACTCAGCAGTGGCCACAAAATTGCCAAAGGTCAGTTTTCTTTCCAATCCCAGGGAAAGGCAATGTCAAAGATGTTCAAACTACTGCACAATTTCACTCACCTCACATGCTAGCAAAGTAATGCTCAAAATTCTCCAAGCCAGGCTTCAGCAATATGTGAACTGAGAACTTCCAGATGTTCAAGCTGGTTTTAGAAAAGGCAGAGGAACCAGAGATCAAATTGCCAACATCTGCTGAATCATTGAAAAAGCAAGAGACTTCCAGAAAAACATCTATTTCTGCTTTATTGACTATGCCAAAGCCTTTGACTATGTGCATCACAATACACTGTGGAAAATTCTGAAAGAGATGGGATTACCTGACCACCTGACCTGCCTCTTGAGAAATCTGTATGCAGGTCAAGAAGCAACAGTTAGAACTGGACGTGGAACAACAGACTGGTTCCATATAGGAAAAGGAGTATGTCAAGGCTGTATATTGTCACCCTGCTTATTTAACTCATTTGCAGAGTACATCATGTGAAATGCCAGGTTGGATGAAGCACAAGCTGGAATCAAGACTGCCAGGAATAATATCAATAACCTCAGATATGTGGATGACACCACCCCTATGGCAGAAAGTGAAGAAGAACTAAAGAGCCTCTTGATGAAAGTGAAAGAGGAGAGTGAAAAATCTGGCTTAAAACTCAACATTCAAAAAATGAAGATCATGGTATCTGATCCCATCAGTTCATGGCAAATAGATGAGGAAACAATGGAAACAGTGAGAGACTTTATTTTGGGGGGCTCCAAAATCACTGCAGATGGTGACTGCAGCCATGAAATTAAAAGACACTTGCTCCCTGGAAGAAAAGCTATGCCCAACCTAGACAGCATATTAAAAAGTGAAGACATTAATTTGCTGACAAAAGTCCGTCTAGCCAAAGCTATGGTTTTTCCGGTAGTCATGTATGGATGTGAGAGTTGGACTATAAAGAAAGCTGAGCGCCGAAGAATTGATGCTTTTGAACTGTGGTGTTGGAGAAGACTCTTGAGAATCTCTTTGATTGCAAGGAGATCCAATCAGCCCATCCTAAAGGAAATCAGTCCTGGTTGTTCTTTGGAAGAACTGATGCTAAAGCTGAAACTTCAATACTTTGACCACCTGATGTGAAGAACTGACTCATTGGAAAAGACCCTGATGCTGGGAAAGATTGAAGGCAGGAGGAGAAGGGGATGACAGAGGATGAGATGGTTGGGTGGCATCACCAACTTGATGGACATGAATTTAAGCAAACTCCGGCAGCTGATGATGGACAGGGAAGACTGGCATGCTGCAGTCCATTTGGTCGCAGGGAATTGGACACCACTGCACAACTCAACTGAACTCAACTGAACTCAACTGAAAGCAGTACATTTTGGCAGTATTCAGTACATTCATATTGTTGACAGTCATTACTAGCGCCCTTCTCCAGTACTTTTTCATCTTAGTAAACTGAAACTCTTTACTCACAAAATATCTCCTTCCACCCAGCCCCAGGTAACCACCATTCTACTTTCTTTTCTATGAACTTGACTGCTACCTCATTTAAGTGGAATCATGTATTTGCCCGTTTATGCCGGGGTCCAGCCCCGGTGGATCCAGGGTAATTCGAAGGGGGGAACAGCATGGCATCTTAGAAAGAATTACTTAATTAGAAATATAAGAGAGATTAGGAAAGAATAGTATAGTAGGAAAATTTAGTGGAGAAAAGAGGCTGAATAACTTGGTTTATGTGGAAAGCCAATAAAGTTCCAGACAAGGAACTTGCACCATCTATGTTAGTCCACTGGCGTCCTCTTGAATAGTGGGGGGTGCCCCACCTTGGGCTCCCTCTCGCGTGGATCTTAGAAGCCGTGGCAGGTAAGTAGACATGGCGAGCCTCCACGCCCCAGATGGGAATTCAGCCAGAAAATAGAGTAAGAAAAGGAGACACGGGGGAAACCAGTCTTTCCAATGACTACCCCCCCCCCCCATTGTTCGGAAAGGCCTTATATACTCTTGATTTTACATAGAGATCAATGGATAATACAAAATTATGCAGCGTCAGCAGCCCTGACTCTTATTGAGACCAGGCTTTCTCTCTGCATACCTAGTTGTATACACAAGTCTTAGGTGATTTACATCATCTTCTGGCCAGAAGGCCAATTAACATTTTACAGCCCTTTTCTGATAAGGGTTTGTCAACCGGAAGACTTATTTATGTTGTTCTTCCCAAAGTCTGGTGCCACTCTCAGAAAGCACTAAATAAAGTTACATTCTTACATATCAAAGACACAACAGTTTACAACAATGAAAGAAGTACAGTGATTTATAACAAAGAGAAAGTTAATTAACTCAAAAGTCTTGTGTTGCTAACATCAAAACTACTATATTCCTATTTCTGCATCCCGATTACATTGATTATTATCCTTCAGGTGCCTAAAAGATAAAGAATATGGAGGCCTGGCAGCAGTCATTGAGTCAACAGTGAAAACCCGTTACCAATATAATTTTTAGCTCTTTAGAAAAGGCTCCGTATCTTTAAGATGCTTTAAGCTTCGTGCCTCTCAAGGTTGGGGGCCGGAAACAATTCACAAGTTAGTCCCCGACTGTTAGGCAAGTTAGAGAGCCATCAAAGGGGTTTGAGCTGAAACATTCTTTTTATATGTAGGAGACTGTTAACTGGAGACTGTTAACTGGAGCTCTGAATTAACTCTTTCCAGAGAAAAGGTGGTAATGTCAGAAGAGTATAGTATAGCAGACAGTAAACAGACAGATTTTGGTTTCCGGGTAGATGCTCAGGAAAACCCAGGGGGAACCCCTGAAGCCAGATCATGCCTTTGTGTTTTGTCGGGCTTCCTTCCTCATGATCTTTGCCATGGGCGGGATTCCTCACGCTGGCTCCCGGCATTTTTACAACTGGTTTATTTTGCTTTAGCATGATGTCCGCAGGGTTCATTCATGTTATAGAATATGTTATAATTTTCTTCCTTCTTAAGGCTAAATAATATTGTAAATATACTATGTTTTATTTATTCATTCATCTTTTGATGGATATTTGGGGTGCTTCCATCTTTTAAGATTTTGTTTTTTAATGCATGTAAATATTTTAATTTTAATTTCAATTTAGTTTGGTATCAACATCATCACCATCATTTTATAATTTTTCTGACTTAGAGCTTATATATGATCATTTTTATTACTTTTATTATCATTTTCTCATACTGTTACTAAATAAAACATTAATTTTATTGCTTTTTAATTTGCTTACTTACTTTACTTAGTTTTTGCTTTTGGTATTAATAATTAGCCAAAATCACATTCTTGTTAGAATTTTATAATAAAATATGTTTGTTTTTAGAAATTAAAAAAATGTTTTTAAAAATTCAGATAATAATATAATGTAATTTAATTAAGATGATTCATCAAAAGGCTTTCTAGTTCAGAAGATAAATTGTCAAAATATTTTAATCATATACAAGTTTATGCAATATTTTTAAAATATTTCAAAGTTTTAATTTTTTGGATTGAACAAAAGGCAATGATTATTCATTTGAGTTTACATGAAGTTTGTTTTTAGAACATTTAATTAGCATAGATTTCCTATTCCTGTAAGTAGATTTTATGTAGTTGTAAAAACCTATTGGCCCTATTAGTTCTTCTAATATTTGTTCATATATTAGTTCATTGTAATATTTAAGGACTTCTGTGGCTAAGACAGTAAAGAATCTGCCTGCAATGCAGGAGACCTGGGTTGATCTCTGGGTCAGGAAGATCCACTGGAGAAGGGAATGTCTACCCACTGTTGTATTCTTGCCCGGAGAATTCCATGGACAAAGGATCCTGGCAAGCTATAGTTCATGGGATCACGGAGTTGTACACAACTGAGTGACTAACACTCTCACTTTCATAATATTTAAAGAATATTTAAATTTTACAGGTATTGTACTTAGTTCTCAATAAGTTTCACAAAGAAATACAGTATCAAAAAAACTTGAAGTCACTGCTGCTGTTGCTGCTGCTAAGTCGTTTCAGTTGTGTCCGACTCTGTGTGACCCCATAGATGGAAGCCAGCCAGGCTCCCCTGTCCCTGGGATTCTCCAGGCAAGAACACTGGAGTGGGTTGCCATTTCCTTCTCTAATGCGTGAAAGTGAAGTCACTCAGCTGTGTCTGACTCTTAGCAACCCCATGGACTGCAGCCTAACAGGCACCACCATCCATGGGATTTACCAGGCAAGAGTACTGGAGTGGGGTGCCATTGCCTTCTCCGTGAATTCACTAATTAGGTAATGAAATGAGAATTATCTCCACCTTTGATGTGTGTGCTCTGTAACTTTTTCCCCCTTAGCTTAAATGCCTTCCTGGAAAGAAAAGTTATCAGATGAAGACAAGATATCAAGCAAACTGCACTGACACTTCACCTTTGAAACTCATCCTGTTCAAGAAAAGACTGGAACTTTTTAAAATTTTGCAAAAACAATGCAAAAATCAAAGCTATTTTGAGATTGTTTCTAATAGTAAACTATTTCAATTTATTTAGGTCAAGGTAAAAAACAGAACAAAACAGTTAAGTGGTCACATCATTAAAAGCTGAAGCCAAACTGCCTTGCACTAGGATGGAAGCCCTCATTTGACCAGCCAGGCTGGAAACTTGCACGTAAAGCAAAAGAGGTAGAGGTAGCACTATCAGATGATAATATTTGTAAATGTATTGATGATATGTCATATGGCATAAAGACAAAACTAACCCAGCTGATTATTAAATCAAAGGAGCTTTTATTGCAGGTTAATGAATCGACATGTTAGCAACTGCCAAATTCCAGCACAGTTAGAATTCCTAAAGAGAAATGCTAGGAAGAATATTGGTTCTCTGTAAAGAAGTATCAAAACAAATTACTGGGGATGAAATATAGCAGGTGGTAAATTCATACTTTGAAACAAATAAAGTATTATGGAAACATGCTTGAATTTGTATTATTGGTAGAATGACTGCAGTGACAGGAAGGTATAATGGTTGCACATCAAGAGTCATGAAAATGCTGAGATTCAAATAATATGATGTTTTATTCAAAGAGAAAGTCTTTGTGTAAAAGTTTGCCTGTATATGAGTTTCACATAGTGTGATGTATCAAAAGGGAGAATCTAATGTAACTGAAGCTGCTTCACTCACATCTATTTTTGGCTTCATGTGAAGAAATGGGATTGGAATATGACTTTCCACTGTTTCATACTAAACAAAGGCCAGTAAATGTCCAGTGAAGAGTTTTGTCAAAGTTTATGAACTAGAAGGAAAATTGGAACCTTTTTTGGTAAGCAATTCTTACTTTGAAAATTTGTTGAAAGATAGTTATTTGACTTGGGGAATTCCCTGGTGGTTCAGTGATTAGGACTCCTCGCTCTCATAAGGCATGCAAGGGTGGCAAAACAAAAAACAAAAACTTAATTAGCTGAAAGAATGAACCTAATTAGTAGAAAATTACCAGGATCTCATGATAATGTATTCACATATACTGATAAAGTTTATGGATTCAAGTCAAAAAGTCAGCCTTGGAAATGAGGAATTAAGAAAGATTCACTTGTAGTATTTAGTCAGCGTTGCTAAAGGGTTTCCCTGCTAGCTCAGTTGGTAAGGAATCTGCCTGCAATGCAGGAGATCTGGGTTTGATCCCTGGGTCAGGAAAATCGCCTGCAGAAGGAAATGGCAGCCTACTCCAGTATTCTTGCCTGGAAAATCCCGTGGACAGAGAAGCTTGGCAGGCTCCAGTCCATGGGGTTGCAAGAGTCAGACAAGACTTTGTGACTGAACTACCACCATTTAGTCAGTGTCACAGTTTGAATAGTAAAGAATAATTATTAAGACAAGTAGAGCAACATCTTGTATACTTAAGGAAAAGCTACTTCATTGGTTAAGGAGTGTGATTTCAGTTGTAGTTACAATTTATTCATATTATCATAAGAACTTTTCACATTTCATTTGTTGACGAAAGTAAAGGAAGATCTGTTTGTTTTACTGGATGTTGACACTTTTGAAGTCCAGTTTAGATTTGAATCATCCGAGTTAGTGATGATAAAGGAGTTTCCATCATTTGGAGAAAAGTGATAAATAATCCTTTATATAGAGACAGAAAGTAGATTAGCCTGGGGCTGGGAGTAGGAATAGGAATTGACTATAATAATTATATAGTATAAAGAAAATATGTTTAAGATTTCTTAACTAGGTTTCATGTAGACACTACTAAATATCCCTCTGTTTACTTCATTATACTTTTCAAACATGAATTTTTATGTGTCGTGATGTGAAACGGGTTAGGAAGCACTGGACTGAATCATATGACAGGAAGGCTGAGGCAGAAATGTCAACTATGATGGGTCCCAAATTCAATATCTAAGAGTTATCAGAAAATGGAGTGAAAAGCAAGGACTGAGAGAGGCTAAAGTTTCAGGGTGTATATTTACCAGCTGGGCAAGTGCAGTGTCATGTCTCCTTGATGTGAGGGATAAGGGCCCGCAGTAGTATGGCAGAATGGGTAGGTGGCAGAAGGTTGATGAACCAGACTAAGCTGGGTTAAGCCAAATTGCTGTTCAGACAGTTTCTAAATTATGTAGAAGTGTAAAGGCCTGCAAGGAGAAATATGTTATCTTAGCCTCCTCTGACTCACTCATGGGGATTGATCACAGTAAGTTAACACTTTAAAGAGAAGCCTGCTTTTTAGAAAAAACACTCATTGACAATTACTTGTTAGGTTCTAACTCAGGGTTTTTTTTTTTTTTTTTAAACTGGTTGGTAATGATATTCATTATTATCCCCACTTTATAGATGAAGAAACTGAGGTCATACTTATTCAAGGTAGAACTGGGATATGAACTCAGGTAGTGTGATTTTCAAGTCTGTATACTTAACTCTATGCCATACTGTTTCTCAAGTCTGTAGTGATCCTAACTACCCATCTCCTGTTAAACTCCCACCCCTGGTCTCAGGCAGATTGTTCTTATGGCCTGGCCTTTTGCTGTAGAGGATGTGGCCTGAAATGGATGCTATAGTAGGGCCTCCCTGAAGACTGCAATCAGATGTTGTTGGGTACCACTTCAGTTGCTTGTTTGGGTGAAAGCTATAGAATATAGTCTGATCTTATTATTATCAGAACATTTACTCTGTACTAGCCCATCATTTATGTAGCTCTGGTGGCCACTAACCAAATGTGGCTATTCAAATTGAAATTCAAATTAAGTAAAGTTAAATAAAATGAAAAACATGGTTTCCTAGTTGGACTTGCTGCATTTCAAGTGGCTACTGCCTACCATTTTGTACGGCACAAAGAACATTATTATCTTTGCTACTGGCTTTGTTGGACAATAGCATTCACACTGGTCTCCCTCTTCGAGTCTGCTCCCTCAGAAGTGAGAGCTCAATTCCTGTTGTTTCTAACTCCTTAGGCTGCCTTCCTTCAGTGACTGGCCCCAGGGATTCTGTCTTTCCTCATAATATGAAAGATAGTGATACCAGAAAATAATAGATTTTTGTAGTCATTAGTTGGTGGTTCATACAAGATTTACTTTCTTAAAACAGTTCTGCAGTATTGTTGACCTTGTTCTCCTTACCTTTTCCTGCAAGTATAGGAATTACGAACTGAGTTCTAAGAAATCCCTTCATGACAGCTTGTCACACTTTGGCTCCTATTGAACCTGAAGGCATCTATATCTGTTGTGTTTGCTGTTAAGCAAGAGCTCCTGTACTTGTGTAGCTGGGTTTTTGAGCCTAGTTTTAGGATTTTGCTTTTATTCATGCTAAGTATCATCTTATTTTTACCTGACTGAGATTTTTTTTTTTAATTAAGTCTTGATTTGATCATCTGATAAGCCATTATTATTATTATACCTAGCTTTGATAAGCATACCTTTGTAGGCTGGCTAAAAAGAAGTCATGTCAAATTAATCTGTTTTGTTTTGAGAAGGTTATGGGATTGGCAGGATGCTATAGAAGGAGTAGAATAACTTAGAATGCTTTCAGGGGTGGGCCATTAGGTGAATAAGGACTGCAGAAAGCATAATGAATTTGAAAAACCTGAGAATATTTAGTCTGGAGAAAGATAAACTATTTTAGATTTTCAAAGAACTGTGTCGAGTGAGTGCTGTTGATCAGAAGGAGAATTTATTGTTATCAGAGGAAGTTTTCAAGGTTAGTTATGAGAAGTATAAAGTGTTGTTAGAATGTTCAGGGCAACACAAATGCTCCCAAGACCTTGGAGCAGCACTGCATAAGAAGGGGTAACTGCAGGATATTTCCATTCTTGCAACCACAAAAGTGAAGTGAGCCAAAAAACACAGTGGGAATTAAACGAAGTAGGGTTAAGTTTTCATTAAAGGCTGTGCCGTGCATTCACCACTCCTGGTTTCCCTGGCAACAAGGCTCCCTCGCATTCTAATGACATTATAATGAGAAAAAAAACACATGCAAATGCAGTAAATAGTAATTAGAGGCAGAGCCATACATGAAGCAGTGAGCTCTACCTTGGGAAGGTCTGAGAAGGAGCTGGTGAAGGGTTTATACTGAAGACAAAGAAGGAGATGATGAAAAATGAGTTATGTACAAGAGTTAAGTTGAGTCTACATGGAATGTGCTTTAGTATTTGTCTCCTGCAAATACCTGTTTTTCCTCCAGGCAGAATTTAGTCAAAGTCAGAAGTCATGCAGTTATACATCCACATTGTCTAAACCTTTCTACCTGTTGGCGTCATTAAATGGAAAGAGTCTTAGCTGTATTTGCTTTAGACTCAGAGCAACTGTAGCAACCTATGGTTTGGAATGCTCTCCCTGCCCACATGGGGCAGGGCTGGACTGGCCCAGACAAGACAGTAGGGCCACAATATGTAGCCAAGAGTCAGTCTTAGTGAAGAGAGTCTTACATCTGTATTACTTTGGATGAGACAAGTAGGGCCAGTGAGGACTATATTTGGTTAATAAAAGGTGGCACATGCTGTCTGTGTCACTGGAACTGTGTCGGGAGACACTAGGTGACTGCCTCTCTCAGGTGTGATAGGTAGGGCTTTAGGTTTGTCTAAATGGGTAGACCCAGACTCTATGAATCTGCTCGATTTCATTCTCTTCCATTTATTTCATTTTATTCAGACTCTTCTGTCTTTTCTATTTTTATTGCCACATGTCTGTGTATCTTTCTTGGAAATTGCTAGAAAATGTTATATTGCCTGCTTCACATTATCCCAATTCTTTGATTTATCTTTTTGGTGTCAGCTGAATAAAAATTACAGTAAATAGCCTTTGAGATCCATAAATGTTTACTGTTCTTTTTCCTTCTCTAAATTAAAAAAAAGTTTAAAAATTTCACAGGAAATGCACATATACTTTTGTAAAAATCTGCACTAGTATACTATTAAAAATTTAACTAATATGCACACATAATATGTCAAAATGTTTTACGAGCCTTTCAGTTACCTCTTACCTCCCTGCCAACTTCTAGGCCTGAACTTCTCTTTAGAGAAAACCAGTGTTAACAGTCTGGGGGATAAACTTCAAAATTACTTCCTATGCACTCATATGTATGGTTATTATATTATAGCATATAAGACGCTTACTCCTTGGAAGAAAATTTATGACCAACCTAGATAGTATATTCAAAAGCAGAGACATTCCTTTGCCGACTAAGGTCTGTCTAGTCAAGGCTATGGTTTTTCCTGTGGTTATGTATGGATGTGAGAGTTGGACTGTGAAGAAGGATGAGCACCAAAGAATTGATGCTTTTGAACTGTGGTGTTGAAGAAGACTCTTGAGAGTCCCTTGGACTGCAAGGAGATCCAACCAGTCCATTCTGAAGGAGATCAACCCTGGGATTTCTTTGGAAGGAATGATGCTAAAGCTGAAACTCCAGTACTTTGGCCACCTCATGCGAAGAATTAACTCATTGGAAAAGACTCTGATGCTGGGAGGGATTGGGGGCAAGAGGAGGAGGGGACGACAGAGGATGAGATGGCTGGATGGCATCACTGACTCGATGGACCCGAGTCTGAGTGAACTCCAGGAGCTGGTGATGGACAGGGAGGCCTGGCGTGCTGGGATTCATGGGGTTGCAAAGAGTCGGACACGACTGAGTGACTGAACTGAACTGAACTGAACTATCAAGACATTAATCATATCTAATACTTACTGAGTGATTACTATTGCTGGACACGGATCCTTTTTGTATATTTATTTAATCCTTAGAACCACCATTTGAGGGATATTATAAAAGAGAGGAAGGCCAAAAAAAGTTAAATTTGTCCACAGTAACAAGCCAAATTTAAATCTGAGGAAGTCTGATTTGGAACTTATGCTTTCTGTCACCACACTATCCTGCTTGCTCTTCAGGTAACATATATGTAATATGTTTTCTTTTTCCATATATGTGGAATCAGTCATTCCATATGATTGTTCTTAAAGTTTTTTTTTGTTTTTAACAATATCCAGAGGTCATTCCATATCAATAATTTCTATCTGCCAGGCTTTTTTTTTCAGTTGTTATAATTTGTTCTTTTGTTCAGATGCACCATACTTTAAGCTTCCCTCTACCTATGAACATTTAATTTTCTATGGCAAATGATACTTTAATAAATATTCATGCAAAACAATTTTTATGTATACTTATTCTTATTTCTGTAGAACAGATAGTTAAGTAAATTACTTAATGAGAAGGTCTGCTCATTTTACATTTTCAGAGATACTGCAGAATTGCCACAGTCATCACTCCCTTCTTGAACTATTCTTTGGCATTTGAGATGCCAAGCTTGTAGTTTCCTTCTACCTCTCAAGGATTCCTTAGTGGCTTCCTCTGCTGCTTCCTCCTCATCTCCTAATAGCTCAACTCTGGAGTACCCCAGGGCTCAATCTTGGGACTTCTCTTCAACAGTTAGACTCTCTTGAGGAGATCTTACCCACCTTCTTAGCCGTAAATACTATATATGTACTGATGATTCTTGAAATTGTATTTTTAGCACCTGTCATGTCCCTGAACCTCAGACTTTTATATCCAGCAACCTGACATTCCATTTGAGTGTCTATGAGGCAGCACATTTAACTCATTTTTACTTAACCTTTCCCATCTCCCTCATAACCTACTTTTTCCACATATTTCCCTATCTCAGGAAATATTAGCTTCTGGTTGCTTGGAACAAGAACCTAGAGTCCTCTTTGACATCTCTCTTTCTCTTACAATTCTATTTTTAATCCATCAATAAATCCTATTATCTTAAAAATTTATCCATAATCAACCACTTCTTACCACCTCCACTGTACCACTGTAGCCCAGGCTGCCAAGGTTTCTCACCTGGCCTAGGTGGTACTACTAGTAAAGAATCCACCTGCCAATGCAAGAGATGTGGGTTCAGTCGCTGGGTTGGGAAGATCTCCTGGAGGAGAGCATGGCAACCCACTCCAGCATTCTTGCCTGGAGAATCCCACGGACAGAGGAGCCTGGCAGACTACAGTCCATGGGGCCACAAAGAGTCAGACGTACCTATGCAACTGAGCATATACACACATTGCAATAGCTTCCTAACTAGTGCCCATTAGGAATCTGGTCTCTAAACAGCAGCTAGAGTGATCTTTTTAAAATGTGAGTAGTACTGTATTACTCTGTGGCTCAGAATCCTCCAGTGACTTCCAGCTTTTTGTCAGAGTAAAATCTGAGTGTTTGACCATGACTTCTGTGGCCTAAAGTGTTCCCAGCCCTTTCCTCTCTAGTGTTAAACGCCATCATTCTCCTTTCCATTCTCCCTTCTCCAGTCATATACTATCCCTGCTGTTTTCCACCGTGGAGTCTTGGTGCATCTCATTCCCACTGTCTAGTGTGTTCATAAAGGTAGCTTTATGACTATTCCCTACTTCAAGTCAGATCATCCCTCACCTTATCTGTGAGGTCTTCCTATTTGTCCTCCACCCTATGTAAAATAGCATCTTCCTAACCCTGTCATTTCCAAACCCCTTTACTGTGATTTATTTATTTTTCTTGCACTAAAATCACCTGTTCTACATATTCAGTTGTTACCTTCTCTGACCTGCATCTCTTCCTCTAGAATGCATGCTGCCTGAGGGCAAGAACTGTCTGGTTCACTGCTGTAGTTCAAGGTCCTAGCCCACCACATTATATGAACTAGGTGCTAATATTTATTGAATGAATAAATAAGTAAATGAGAAAACAGACAAAATTTCTCTCCTGACTGGAGCAGTTATTCATATCAATAAGTATATGCCCACTTTCTCATGCTTTCTATAAAATTAGGTGTTACTGATCTTTAAAAGTTTTTCAGTCTAAAAGATGAAAAATGATACATTGTTTCAATTTGCATTTTCCTCATTACCTTGGTGTTGAGCATATTTTTACATGCTTATTGGTCAGTAGTGCTTCTAGGAGTTTCTTGTTATGCCCTTTGTCTATTTTACTGTAGCTGTTTATCATTGTAATAGTGATTTGTAGGAGTAACTTCTGTATTATGACTATCAATCTTTCATTTCCTATATGTATTGCAAATATTTTTTCCCAGACTGTCACTTCTCTTTTAACTTTGTTAATAGTATCATTTGTCAAACAGGAGTTTTTAATATTTAATAAATCTGCCAATTTTTTGCTTTATGTTTTCTAGGTTGGTTTTTTGTTCAGGAAATCTTTTCTAACTACAAATTAAGAAAATATTCTCTTGTATTTTCCTCTAGACCTTTATTATTTTATTTTTTATGTTTAGGGCTTTAATCCATCTAGAATTCATTTGGAGACTGTGAGATGTGGTAATGTAGTTTATATTATTTAATGGTGAATCAGTTGACTTCATTTCATTATTGACGAGTGCATTCTTCCATCTGTGATCTAAATTCTTTTTTTATCATAGATTAAATTTCAGCATATAATTGTGTCTACTTCTAGACTCCATTCTCTAATCCTGATCTATTTTTCTTCTACCATAATAACATAGATTTTAATTAGTACTAGTGCTCTTTAGTTGGTTTTGATATCTGATAATCCTATCATTCATTAAAAAAAATTACCCCATGCATTTTCTTTTAAAATTAATTTTAAAATTACTTTATAGGTTTCATAAGAAAACTTCCTGGGTTTATTTTCATGTCCTATAATACAGTTGTAGAGTTTTCTTGACATAATGGTTTTTTCCTGATATTTTGTTTTGTTATTTTCCTGGATGTTTGACAGTTTGTATTCATACTAGGAATAGTATTTTATTTATCTTTATGATTTTAACTGATTATTGTTACATTTGCAAAGTTACTGATTTTTATATGTTGATCTTTTTTTCTGGCTACTCTCTGAAACTCTCATTTATTTTACTACTTTTTCTGTTGATTCTTTTAAATTATTTAAGCAAACAATGAAATCATTTGCCATGTTAGTCATTTTCTTTAAATACTTTCTTCAGGCAGTGAGTTGGGACACTTACAGAGCTCACCTTGCCTATTTCCTTTTCCTCAGAGATCACTGTCCTACACTGCCTGTGTCCAATATCTGAAAACCCCAATTTCATATTTATTTGGTTTTGTTTTCTAGTTGCTTAAGAATTCTATCATGGCCAGAAGACCAAAGAAACAGATAAATGCAAAAATTCTTGAAGGATACCAATCTGTCCCCTTATTATATGAAATGAAAATTTAATGAATACAGATTTTAGGTTAAGATTCTGTTAGATACATGATCGTCAGTTCAGCTGGATTGTTTCTAAACCTAAGACTGGGAACACAGCAGGTGGATAACATGATTAACTCATGGAAATGAGGGAAGGCTCTCTGAGATTTGTAGCATAAGTGTGCGGTGAAGTGGTGAGCTTCTGCTCCTTCTGCTCCTTCATTGTGTCCACCGGGCTTTCACACAGGCCCTGCCTTGATGCAGAGGCAACCTGCTAGTGCCACACTATGGGAAGCAGGAGTTCTGATGGAAGATACAGAAGGAGAGGGCATCAGTATAAGAGCTTTAAACATGCACAGGCTTGGAACGGAAATGACTGTGAGGGCAGAGGTTGTGACTCATTGTGGGAACTATGTCAGGAAACTTTTGTTACATTAATAAAAAACGATGAGTGAAGAACATCCTGCCTCTTTCCTTCCTCCTCCTTGCTCTTCTCTGCCTGCAGTGTGTTTGCCATGTGTCTGGTATTGATCCAAGTAGTGGATACTGAATGCCCTTTTTGGCCGGTAGGATGACTCCAGTAAAGTCTTCAGTCTCACATTATCCAGGTCCCACTCATAAAAACAGTGATTGTACTGCAGTGCAGCCTTTTCTGAAAGCTTTCAGTACTTTCATCCCTATTATTGGTCAGAACCCTTTTGGTTTCCAGCAACAACTGTGAGAATCTGCCTTAGTGTCCTCAGGCTGGAGCAGCTTCTGAGAGTCTGGCCCTTCAGCTATTCTGGGCAGGGCGCCTCTGTGCTCGGTGCGGGAGCTGTGGACTGCCATTCTTCCATCTTTTCCTGCCTCTTCACCTGCCCTGGTTGAGTAGTGTCCCCACAGGTTCATGTCCACCCAGAACCTGTGAGTGTGATTTTATTTGAAAATAGAGTCTTTGCAGATATAATCAAGTTAAGATGAGGCCATACTGGATTAGAGTGTGTCCTAAATGTAATCTGACTGATTTCCTTCTAAGAAGAGGGAGATTTAGACACTGAGATACAGACGCATGGTAAAGAAGGCATGTAAATATAGAGGCAAACAACGGAGTGATGTGTCTACAAGTTGACAACAACCAATACCTAGCAGGGAGGCAAGGAAAATTTCTCCCTTAGAGCGCAAAGAAAGAGCATGGCCCTGCCAAACCTTGATTTTGGATTTCTGGCTTCCAGATCTAGACCTGTAAAAGAATTCATCTTTGTTGTTTTCAGCCACCCATTTTGCTATACTTTGTATGCACCCATATCAGGAAGGCCTTGCTCACTTCCTTTCCCACACAGCAGAATCCTTCTTCCAGTTAAAAGTGCTCAAGCTCAGGTACCCTTCATTTCATGAAAAACTAGGAAAGTTAATAAATTATTTATACAACTTTGCAAGGACTGTGTTTTGAAGTGAAAGTGACAATTTGCTACCCTGATAATTCTCTACTGTCTGACTATCAAATTTCCTTCAATTTATTTTATTAAGTATAAAATCACTTTAATACTCTTAATTTTCTTGAATAAGTCCCTTATAACAGATATTTTTATAAAAAGAAATTATTTAGGATAGGAATAAGATTCAGATTAACTTCAAATTTAGAAATCAGGATGGAGAAGGTCAGAACTTGGGTTCATCTTTATGTTTTCTTGTCTATGATATTAGAAAAGCAACTTTGGGAACATTTCATCTAGAGCAAACAAAATATGGTAAAATCTCTATAAACTTAAGCTGAAAGTAGAAACAAAGAGAGAAACATTTATTTTTCCTACAGCAGGCCCCCCACATCCTCCCCTCCAGTCAGTTACAGTTTTAGTTTTGTTGGCCATTCCTCAGGCACAAATAGGCAGGAATGCTCTTGGAAACAAAACCAGATTGTTTAATAAAAAATAGGAGGATACATATGGAAGTCCCACATCCATGAACTGAAAATTGAAAACTTTCAACGGGGGCAAGCTGAAAAAAACCTGAAAAACATTTATTAAAAGTTGAAAGAGAGAAAAGAGAATGAAATCCCACAAAATGATTAATAGTGAAACTTAACATTGTTAACATTTTTCTCTGTTGAAACTGTTATTAAAGAAAATGGGACTAATGTGACCTAAACTTACTTTTGATGCTTTGGCTCCAAAAAGAGAAGGGATTTAGCATTATTTACACTATAACCGTTTTTAAAAACTTTGTATGAAATAAGCAGGCTGTGTGTATCAACAATAAGCATGTGTACTCATCTACATCTCCCTCTCCTCAATAAGGTCATCAAATTGGTCCAGTAACTTGCTTTTCTGACCTGACAAATGGTGGATTTTCTTCTGCTCTTTATACCCTGCGATCACTGCCCTTGCTGGGGTTTAACCTGCCTTGGGGGTAGGGGAGACCAATGTGTTCTGCTGCTGCTGCTGCTAAGTCGCTTCAGTTGTGTCCGACTCTGTGTGATCCCATAGACGGCAGCCCACCAGGCTCCTCCGTCCCTGGGATTCTCCAGGCAAGAACACTGGAGTGGGTTGCCATTTCCTTCTCCAATGCATGAAAGTGAAAAGTGAAAGTGAAGTCGCTCAGTCATGTCTGACTCTTAGCGACCCCATGGACTACAGCCTACCAGGCTCCTCTGTCCATGGGATTGTCCAGGCAAGAGTACTGGAGTGGGGTGCCATTGCCTTTGAGCAATGTGTTCTCCTGCTCATCTAAGAAGTTGGCAGGGATTAGAGGTAAAAAGGAGAGTGACTTGGCAGGTCTAAGAGTCCTGCCAGGGAAAGGGAGTAGGACTGATGTGAGAAAACTAACTTCTTACAGAAACAAGCACACTGCTGGGGTTCCCAGCAAGTTTTAATTGATGGAATTTAAAAGTGAAGGTGCTAAGTGATGTAAAACAGTGTCTACTGAAGAAGCAAAGTGAAGGTATACTATAATTAGGTAGTGACCTACGAAAAGCACTGGCCTTGTTTTTGTTTAGCAACTAGATGATAAGTTTAGAAAGGAGAGAAAATAAAAGTTAATATTGTATGCAAGAACATTTTATGGTTCTTAGAGTATTATTGACTGCAGAGAGTGGAAGGAAAGCACAGTATTACTTTTTTTTCTTCATGAAGTGAATTTTTATATTTAATAACTTTTACAAGGAAAAAATATATGATCATTATAAAAATTCTAATAATATATAGATATATAAAAATACAGTTGAAACTATTTCTTTCCACCTCCTCTGACTCAATTCTTTTTTTTTTTTTTAGGAATAATATATATAATTTTATTACAAAAATTTTTTTAAAAAAACAAAATGCAACATTCTCATTCTAGAAAACCCAAAAGTTGCTATTGATGCTAATTTCTATGAGTTTGCTGTGCTACCATACACAAGTCAAGAAATTACAGAAACCATTAAATATTTAGAAACATTTAACATCAGAAGCTTGAAACTCTAACTGTATGTAGTAGCCCCTCAAAAGCCACAACTTGCATTTATAAAAAAGTATTTTCTCTACAAAGAATCTTATCAGCTATACAAAAATCTGTACAGTTTTTATACTGAAGCTAATATTGAGCTGCACTTGAATTCACATTCTTAGCAAAACAATTGCCTGAGCACACACGCACACTCCACACACATCATCACAAGATAGCCATTTATTCCTCGTCTTCCTCCTCCTCCTCCTCCTCATCTTCATCTTCTTCCTCCTCATCTTCTGGTTCATTTTTCTTCTTGGAGCCTGTCGGCCTGCCAGGGCCCCTTTTTCCCGCTTCACTCTTGCCCTTGGCACGGTATGCAGCAATATCCTTTTCGTATTTCTCCTTTAGCTTAGCTGCTTTCTGTTCATACGGCTGTTTATCTTTGGCTGACTGCTCAGACCACATTTCACCCAGTTTTTTTGCAGTATCCCCAATAGATAAGCCAGGGTGTTCACTTTTGATCTTTGGGCGATGTTCGGAGCAAAACAGGAAGAAGGCAGATGGAGGCCTTTTTGGAGCGTTGGGATCTTTTTTCTTTCCCTTCTTGTCACCTTTAGGAGGAATATAATTTTTCATCTCCCTGTCGTAGCGAGCTTTGTCACTTTTTGCCATGTCTTCGAACTTGGACTTTTCCTTGGCCGACATGGTCTTCCATCTCTCGGAACATTTCTTGGAAAACTCTGCGAAATTGACTGAGGAGTCGGGGTGCTTCTTCTTGTGCTCCTCGCGGCAGGTCTGCACGACGAAGGCGTACGAAGACATCTTGCCCTGCGGCTTGTTGGGGTCGCCCTTCCCCATGATGATGCTGCTGCTGCGGCGGAGGCTGCCTGTCCACCTGGTGAAAGATTTTCCTCAGAGTTCGGCGCAGCGGCCGCTTCTGACCGCTACGCTGCTGCCCTGGCTCCGGCGTGAACTGGTTCCTCTGACCCAATTCTGTAGTTTGTTTTCTATGTACATGTGGATGTATGCACACTTAAAACATTTACATAAATGGGGTCATTGTTTTATAAATTACTTTTTCCACCTAATATTACACAATGGACATCTTTCTTAGTGAGCATATATAGAGTTATCTCATTATTTCTGATAGCTACATAGTATTCCATCATATGGATGATTTAAGTTTGTTTAAAGGATCCCCTATTGGTAAAGAATAACCCCATGTTTATTCTCACAGTGATTCCTGCAACCTTTAACAATATACTTCTTCTTCCTAATATCTAATCTTTGGACAAAAACTATTGATTCCTGCTATGATAGATAAGGAATTTAGTGTACTTATACTATATCCCAGAGAAGGCACTGGCACCCCACTCCAGTACTCTTGCCTGGACAATCCCATGGACAGAGGAGACTGGTAGGCTGCAGTTCCTGGGGTTGCTAAGAGTCAGACACGACTGAGTGACTTCACTTTCACTTTTCACTTTCATGCTTTGGAGAAGGAAGTGGCAACCCACTCCAGTGTTCTTGCCTGGAGAATCCCAGGGACGGAGGAGCCTGGTGGGCTGCCGTCTATGGGGTCACACAGAGTCGGGCATGACTTAAGTGACTTAGCAGCAGCAGCAGCATACTGTATCCCACATTCCTTTCTGTTCCTCCTTATTTTTAAAATTAATTATATTATTATTTTTACATCATCAAGCTTTTATAATAATTAGATTCTGTTAAGCAACTATAATTACTCCTCTGTGCTTTGTTTATAGGTTGATTAGAACTTTAAACCTAATTAGAGTCTGTAATGAGCATGCTAGTATAAACAAGAGTAACTGCTACTAAATATTCTGATAGAAGGCAGTAGTATAACCCTCGGCCACATGGCTGCTTTAGAGAGAATATTTCAAGTTAAGATCCCACAGATTATCTTTAAGTTTCATACCATGACCACACTAAGAAAGCTCTTTTAAACTGGGCAGAGCTAGAAAACTTCCAGTCAAGGAACAGTGCTCACCATGTTTTGTGGTTTAATTCCCTGCTAGTGAACCAATGTGTTCAGTACGCATTCACACCTTAGATTACACAGATAAAGGCAATAATCATTATGGGTCATGTTCTACAAATGGTGAAGCAAGGGATATTGGCCTCTATTGGATGGGACAACACATCTAGAAGATGGAATGCCTTCCCAGAAGGATAGCCTCTGCTTCCTTGTGCACGCCTAGACGTTTCAGTCATGTCCGACTCTGTGTGACCCCATGGACCATAGCCTGCCAGGCTCATATGTCCATGGGATTCTCCAGGCAAGAATACTAGAGTGGGTTGCTGTTGCTTTCTCCAGGGGATCTTCCCAACCCAGGGATGGAACCTGCGTCTCTTATGTCTCCTGCATTGGCAGGCAGGTTCTTTATCTGAGGTGTATCTCCAACTCTTTCCCCAAAAGGTGTTGATGGATTGTTCAGTAATGGCTGTGCCATGTTTAATAAACTCTAAAATACCACAAGTCCAGGGAAAAGATGTACAGAGGTCTTTTTCAAGGGTGAAATATGTTGTACACTTACTTTAGGATTTTTGTTTTCTTAAGTTTTTGGTTTTTTGAATTTTTGCAAGTCAAAGGCCATGAATTGCTTTGACTGGATCTAGTCACTCTTGATATTGACTCAGAGGTATCAGAGTCAGCCGTGGTCAACTTCGACACATGTATTGAGAAGGTGTAGCAGTATGGATTAGTGAGACTGGGCACAAGGAGACATTTTAACATATTCAAAATTGTGTTCTGGAGGATCTTGAAATCCTTATCAGTCACCTTTCTTTACCATCTAAGTTTTAGGCTTAAAAAAAATGAACAGATACTAGTTTATTGTCTGAACCACCCAGTGTAAGCTTTGCTTTTCAGCAGCAGTTTTCCTTCTTTTTTTTTTTTGCCCTCAAGATTAATTAACTCTGGATAGCTACTGGTTGTATTGGTTTGATCTCTTACAGAAGGAAGGAACAACCTCTTGAGATCTGTGGCCTAGGTTTGGCCTGTTCCTCAGGGTTACATTGGCCTTGCAGGTCCTGTTGTTTGTTCAGTGCTGGCAGTGACCTAGAAACTTCGTCTTAATTCCTCCCCAATGGCATTGCCAACCCTTCTTGTAGCTGGTCATTCTGGATAGTTAACTTGGACTTTATGTCCTATATACAATCCTTTATTCCAAAGCAGGGCGGAGGCCCTTAGATAACCACCTAATTTTTTAGACAGCAGTTTTCTAGAGTAGATTGTTTAAAGCTTATTAAAATTCAGCTTCAAAAACCCCATAGTTATTTGGGTAGTTAGATTCTGGCAAGCATATCATAGCTCTCTGGGTGGCATAGCTTATGACAGCTTGTAAGAAAGCAGACCCAAACATGTTCTGTTAGGAAATCCTTAGATCTCCATCCAGTAGGCATTTAGTACAACACTAGAAAACTTGCTCATCTCTCTAGAGTTCTTTAAGGCTTACAGAACATTTTTTCCCGAGAAATTCATGATTGGAATCCAATGCAGCAATGTGATGTCCTGGAGGTATACCATTCAAAAGACAATCAATAGAGTATTTGTTTAACATAGTGTTTTTCATTTATAAGGACAAAAGGGTTTGTCACTAAAAATGTAAGTTTCCTTCCTAACCCTCCCACTCTTCTTACCCAGACCTCAGAGGTCACCACTCATACCAGTGTCTTGGGTGTCCTTTCAGATATTTTCAGTATACACAAGCACATGAATTTATATTGAAGCAAATTGTAGCATAATACATATATACCTGCTATTCTGCATATTTTTAACTTAATGATCTATTTTGATTATTATCCCATATGAATACTTACTAAACATACTCACTTTTTTATTACTGCATAGCATTCTATTATTTGGGTATACCATAATTTTTTTTTTAATACTGTAATTTATTTAACCAATCCTCACCAATGAGCTTTTAGGTTATTTCCAATATTGTGCTATTACAACAATATTTTAATACATATCACTGCATAAATTTTACTTCCTACATATACAACTATTTCTGTATGATAAATTGCTGGAAGTACCATTTCTGGATGGAAAGTAGGTGCATTTTAAGTTTGGATACATATTGCCATCTTGCTCTACAGGGAGGTTACACTAATTTACTACCCTATCCTTGGCAATGTATGAGAGTGCCTGCCTGTTTTATCCACAGTGTATTTCATACTTTCTGATTTTTGCCGATCTGATAGGTAAAAGATGGTGTCACATAGTTTTAATTTGCATTTTTCTTATTGGTAACATTGAACATATTTTTATATGATTAATATCCATTCAGAAAACTAAGATCATGGCATCTGGTCCCATCACTTCATGGGAAATAGATGGGGAAACAGTGGAAACAGTGTCAGACTTTATTTTTGGGGGCTCCAAAATCACTGCAGATGGTGATTGCAGCCATGAAATTAAAAGGCGCTTACTCCTTGGAAGGAAAGTTATGACCAACCTAAATAGCATATTGAAAAGCAGAGACATTACTTTGCCAACAAAGGTCTGCCTAGTCAAGGCTGTGGTTTTTCCAGTAGTCATGTATGGATGTGAGAGTTGGACTGTGAAGAAAGCTGAGCACGGAAGAATTGATGCTTTTGAAGTGTGGTGTTGGAGAAGACTCTTGAGAGTCCCTTGGACTGCAAGGAGATCCAACCAGTCCATTCTGAAGGAGATAAACCCTGGGATTTCTTTGGAAGGAATGATGCCAAAGCTGAAACTTCAGTACTTTGACCACCTCATGCGAAGAGTTGACTTACTGGAAAAGACTCTGATGCTGGGAGGGATTGGGGGCAGGAGGAGAAGGGGACGACTGAGGATGAGATGGCTGGATGACATCACTGACTTGATGGACATGAGTCTGAGTGAACTCCGGGAGTTGGTGATGGACAGGGAGGCCTGGTGTGCTGCAATTCATGGGGTCGCAAAGAGTTGGACACGACTGAGTGACAGAAGTGACTGATCCATGTATACTTCCTCTTTTATCTATTTATATTCTTTGCTTGTTTTTCTATTGGGCTATTGGGCTTTTTCTTAATAGTTTGTTAGAACTGTTATGTATTGAGGAAATTAAAGCTATTTACATGTTGACAAATTAGTCCTTTTCTATTTGAGCTACAAATCTTTTTCTCACATTTTGATATTTGCCTTTTGACTTTAAGAATTTTTCTATGCAATAGAATTTATTAATATTTTAATCAGTTCAGTCTCTCAGTCATGTCCGACTCTTTGCAACCCCATGAACCGCAACATGCCAGGTCTCCCTATCCATCACCGACTCCCGGAGTTTACCCAAACTCATGTCCATTGAGTCGGTGATGCCATCCAACCATCTCATCCTCTGTCTTCCCCTTCTCCTCCTGCCTTCAATCTTTCCCAACATCAGGGTCTTTTCCAATGAGTCAGCTCTTTGCATCAGTTCAGTTCAGTTCAGTCGCTCAGTCGTGTCCGACTCTTTGTGACCTGATGAATCGAAGCATGCCAGGCCTCCCTGTCCATCACCAACTCCTGGAGTTCACTCAAACTCATGTCCATCAAGTCAGTGATGCCATGCAGCCATCTCATCCTCTGTCATCCCTTTCTCCTCCTGCCCCCAATCCCTCCCAGCATCAGAGTCTTTTCCAATGAGTCAATTCTTCGCATGAGGTGGCCAAAGTACTGGAGTTTCAGCTTTAGCATAATTCCTTCCAAAGAACACCCAGGGTTGATCTCCTTTAGAATGGACTGGTTGGATCTCCTTGCAGTCCAAGGGACTTTCAAGAGTCAGGTGGCCAAAATATTGGAGTTTCAGATTCAACATCTGTCCTTCCAATGAACACCCAGGACTGATCTCCTTTAGGATGGACTGGTTGGATCTCTTGCCTCCCAAGGGACTCTTCAAGAGTCTTCTCCAACACCACACTTCAGAAGCATCAATTCTTCTGTGCTGAGCTTTCTGTATAGTCCAACTCTCACATCCGTACATGACCACTGGAAAAACCATAGCCTTGACTAGACGGACCTTATTCGGCAAAGTAATGTCTCTGCTTTTGAATATGCTGTCAAGGTTGGTCATAACTTTCCTTCCAAGGAGTAAGCATCTTTTAATTTCCTGGCTGCCATCACCATCTGCAGTGATTTTGGAGCCAAGAAAAATAAAGTCAGACACTGTTTCCACCGTTTCCCCATCTATTTCCCATGAAGTGATGGGACAGGATGCCATGATCTTAGTTTTCTGAATGCTGAGCTTTGAGCCAACTTTTTCACTCTCCTCTTTCACTTTCATCAAGAGCCTCTTTAGTTCGTCTTCACTTTCTGCCATAAGGGTGGTGTCATCTGCATATCGGAGGTTATTGATATTTCTCCCGGCAATCTTGATTCCAGCTTGTGCTACTTTCAGCCCAGCGTTTCTCATGATGTGCTCTGCATATAAGTTAAATAAGCAGGTGGACAATATACAGCCTTGACGTACTCCTTTTCCTATTTGGAACCAGTTTTTTGTTCCATGTCCAGTTCTAACTGTTGCTTCCTGACCTGCATACAGGTTTCTCAAGGGGCAGGTCAGGTGGTCTGGTATTCCCATCTCTATAAGGATTTTCCACAGTTTTTTGTGATCCACACAGTCAAAGGCTTTGGCATAGTCAATAAAGCAGAAATAGATGTTTTTTTGGAAGTCTCTAGCTTTTTCGATGATCTGGTGAATGATGGCAATTTCATTTCTGGTTCCTCTGCCTTTTCTAAAACCAGCTTGAATATCTGAAAGTTCATGGTTCACACACTGCTGAAACCTGGCTTGGAGAATTTTGAGCATTACTTTACTAGCATGTGAAATGAGTGCAATTGTGTGGTAGTTTGACCATTCTTTGGCATTGCCTTTCTTTGGGATTGGAATGAAAACTGACCTTTTCCAGTCCTGTGGCCACTGCTGAATTTTCCAAATTTGCTGGCATATTGAGTGCATATTTTATGTGATGTCAAAGTTTTTATTTACTTTGTAAATATCTTTTAAGAATTTTTAGAGAATTCCTTGGTGATCCTGTAGTTAAGATTCTGCGTTTCCACTGCAGGGGGCACAGGTTGGATCCCTAGTCAGAGAAATAGAGTCCTGCAAGCTGTGTAGCCAAAAATAAGAAAATAAAATAATAAGAATAAATAGATGAATGAATAAGAGCTTTTATAGTCTTCCAGTGTTTACATTGAGCACATTTATGGTATTGTTTTTCTCATTTAAATCTTTAGTCCTTATTTTGATATTTCATGTAGATAACATGAGGAGTTTTGACTGTGAGCGAGTGTTGTCTTTATTAGCGGTGTCTGGGTTACATAAAGCACCTGCATTTCTGGTAGTTTCTATCCTGTAGTGACAGTGTGGAGCAACCTGCTATGTGGGGGTAGGCAGCAAGGAGTCCTAATAGCAGAAGTGTAGCTGGATATGGTATGGTTTTAAAGTTACCAGATTACTGGCTGTTACAGGTGACCTTGCTACAGTCAAGGCTGGGCGAGTTGCTGGCGAGGGGGATTTGAGACAGTAGTGAAGACCACTTAAAAAGCAGTCTCAGCACAGTTGAAATGACAAGATGAGCATCCAGAGCAGCAAGTTTAGCATATGGAGGGCTCTGAGTGAGTCCTGGAATTCCTGAAAATTGGGAGCTGTTTGTGGCCTTTTTTCTTGAGGCAGCTGCAGAGACCATGGTTGGTTCTGTTTTCAGAGTTCAGAAAGGGACTCCAGTGAAGTTAGTGCAGTGGTTCTCTACCCTGGCTTTTCACTGGAGTCTACTGAGAAGATTCTGACTTTACTGGTCTGAGGGGGCACCCTAGTAACAGCATTTTCAGAACTCCTCAGGTGAGTCATACGTGCAGCTAGCATTGAGAACCACTGTTTAATATAGTTTGCTATCTCTTTGAGGCAGGGATTGTGGTCTTCCTGCCTCAGGGCTTCTGATTGTACATCCGGATCACCTGGGATCCTGTTAAATACAGATTTCTATGCAGGAGGTCTGTCGTGGGCTTGGGATTCTGCATGTCTAATAAGCTCCCAGGTGATGCTGTGGCTGTGGTCCCAGACTGCATTTGAGTGGCATGAGCTATTCCACGTGCAGAATCTGGCTTCCCCTTGCCCATGAGCATCAGTGAGGAGCTTTCTGCTCTCATCCCGCTCTCTGGAATAACTTGCTTAGTATAGTAGAAAGAACTCAGGCCACGAGACCTACTTTTCACTTCCAGCTCTGCCCCTAACTGGCTGTAGGACAAGTCTCTTCAAAGTACTTCCGTCCTTCACCTTCTTATTGCTAAAGCAGGAGGGTGGAACTGGGTGAGGTATAAGGTTCCTTTTGTTCCATCTCCTCCCATGAAGGTCCAGGGTGTTTTCATACTCTGTGGGCATAAGGTTTTTATGTGGAAGACAGTCCAGATTCTACAGTAAGGACCGCCCTTCCTCTATCGATAGGACTTACCTGGGCCTGAGCTTAGGATCATTGGGGAAAGTGAGACTAATCAATGTTAAAAAGTTAAAGAGGCTAGTGCTAAATTGTAAGCTATAGTAAGTACAGTAAGACTACAGGTAAGCTAGAGAGGAATGTCTATTGGAATCTTCAGGGGGAGGTTTGAATTCAATTCTGTTTGCCTGGCTTGATGGACTGTAGTGCTAATTTAGAGGGCAGTTCTCATACTTTTACGTTTGTTGTTTCTAAAAAAAGCATCCTTCAATAGTGAGGAACAAAGCATATTTTTATATCTTAAGTTAAAATGATGTGGGAGAAAGGCCTACTTCTGTGAAAGTAAATGTTTGAAATACTGTAAAACTCTTCTTTTTCTATATTTAATTTTTTAAGGCTAATCTTGACTATTAAGAGATTGATAGTGAAAAGAAAATCACCATGACCAAATATAGGCTGAGGTAAAAAATAAAAACTCTTTTGCACTTCTCTGTAGACATTAATAAATAGTATCAGAAATTACCTAAAATGGAAATTTAAATTGTTTAAATTATAAGTAACATTGAAAGTGACACATCTCTATCCTAACTCATTGAAACAGATACCAGGTAATTTATTTAGATTTTATAACATAGATGCACAGGAATTTCTGACTCACCTCTTTGATGTCAAAGGAGGTGTATTTTGCATTGTAATTAGAATTCTACTAAGTTATAGCTTCCCTTAGGAAGAGGTTGTGTGACCAACACTCAGGTATTAAAAATACAAAATAGAACAGTTACCCTCATTTGATGGATTATATGCACTACACACAATTTAGCTCTAACTTTTCTCTGAACATCCTAAGACTTTTTCCTTATATTGCCAGAAAATTGCAGACTGTGAGCACTTTTTCTCAGAAACACATACTATTCTGGTTTTATTGTATTTGGTAAATCTTATATATAATCAACTATTGATTATCATAATGAATGATAATACAAATACAGTAGAAAATCTTCTCGTTTTCAACTAATAAACACAATATATGTCATTTTATAAAAAGACTAGTTTGGTTGCAAGTGACAGAAAACCCAATTCATATTGGATAAAGCCAAGAAGGGACTTTTGGGGGCCATGTAATTGAAAATTTGAGGGCAGAGCTAGCTTCAGGTATAGTTGGTAAAAATAGTGTAATCAGAATCTTATGCATGTTATGGTCTTGTTCCCTCTGCGTTGGCTTTATCCTCAGGCTCCATTTAATTACATAATGGCTGCCAATACTGCCAGAGTTTTGCCTTTCTGGGTCAAATATAGGAGAAAAGAGAATAGCTTTCACTGGGAATACAATAATTCCAGCTACAAAATTTAGAACCTTAGTGAAATAATAAAAGATAATAGTATTTGATACTTAATAGCTTATTTTACAGGTAGAAAGGATATTCAGGATGTTTAACCATCTATGATGGTGGCATCAACCAGTCTGAATGAGTTGACTGCAGTCAACCAGAACTAGTATTGATCATGATCAACCAGGACTAGTATTGATCATGATCAAACAGCAGGTTCTCTGTGTGAATCCAGAGGGAGGACAGTCCAACTGACTGAGAGGTATGGATCACAGCCTTGTTGTGGCAGAGGGGCTTGTGTAACTAAATAAAGCTATGAGCCATGCTGTGCAGGGCCACCCAAGATGGATGGGTCATAGTGGAGAGTTCTGACAAAACGGTCCACTGGAGGAAGGAAAGACAAACTACTCCAGTATACTTGCCTTGAGAACCCCATGAATAGTATGAAAAGGCAAAAAGATATGACACTGGAAGATGAGCCCCCCTGGTCAGAAGGTGTCTATTATGCTACTGAGGAAGAGCAGAGAAATAGCTCCAGAAAGAAGGAAGAGGCTGGGCCAAAGTGGAAACAACACTCAGTTGTGGATGTGTCTGGTGATGAAAGCAAAGTCCTAAGATGTAAAGAACAATATTGCATAAGAACCTGGAATGGTAGGTCCCTGAATCAAGGTAAACTGGATGTGGTCAAGCAGGAGATGGCAAGAGTGAACACTGACATTTTAGGAATCAGTGAACTAAAATGGATGGGAATAGGCAAATTTAATTCAGGTGACCATTATATCTGCTACTGTGGGCAAGAATCCCTTAGAAGAAATTGAGTAGCCCTGATAGCCAACAAAGATCCATCTAGTCAAGGCTATGGTTTTTCCTGTGGTCATGTATGGATGTGAGAGTTGGACTATGAAGAAAGCTGAGTGCCAAAGAATTGATGCTTTTGAAGTGTGGTGTTGGAGAAGACTCTTGAGAGTCCCTTGGACTGCAGGGAGATCCAACCAGTCCATTCTGAAGGAGATCAGTCCTGGATGTTCTTTGGAAGGACTGATGTTGAAGCTGAAACTCCAATACTTTGGCCACCTCATGCAAAGAGTTGACTCATTGGAAAAGACTGATGCTGGGAGGGATTGAGGGCAGGAGGAGAAGGGGATGGCAGAGGATGAGATCGCTGGATGGCATCACTGACTTGATGGACATGAGTCTGAGTGAACTCCGGGAGTTGGTGATGGACAGTGTGGCCTGGCGTGCTGCAATCCATGGGGTCGCAGAGTTGGACATGACTGAGCGACTGAATTGAACTGAACTGATAGCCAACAAAAGAGTCCAAATTGCAATACTTGGGTGCAACCTCAAAAACAAAAGAATGGTCTTGGTTCATTTGCAAAGCAAGCCGTTCAACATCAGAGTGATCCAATCTATGCTCACACCACTAATGCTAAAGAAGCTGAAGCTGAGTGATTCTATGAAGACTTACAAGACCTTCTAGAGCTAATACCAAAAAAAAAAAAGTCCTTTTTATCATAGAGGATTGATATGCAAAAGTAGGAAGTCAGGAGATACCTAGAGTAACAGGCAAGTTTGGTCTTGGAGTACAAACTGAAGCAGGACAAAGGCTAACAGAGTTTTGTCAAGAGAACACAGTGATCATAGCAAATACCCTCTTCCAACAACACAAGTGACTACTCTACACATGGACATCACCAGATGGTCAGTACCGAAGTCAGATTGATTGTATTCTTTGCAGCTGAAGATGGAAAAGCTCTATACAGTTACCCACCCCCACCCCCATCCCCAACCCCCCGCCAAAAGACCTAGAGCTTACTGTGGCTCGGATCACAGAGATCCTTACCGCAAACTTCAGGCTTAAATTGAAGAAAGTACGGACCACTACTAGACCATTCAGGTATGACCTAAATCAAATCCCTTATGATTATACAGTGGAGGTGAAGAACAGATTCAAGGGATTAGATCTGGTAGACAGAGTGTCTGAAAAACTATGGATGGGGGTTTGTAACACTGTATAGGAGGCAGTGACCAAAACCATCCCCCAAAAAAGAAATGCAAGAAAGCAAAGTGATTGTCTGAGGAAGCTTCAAATATAGCTGAGAAAAGAAGAGAAGCAAAAAGCAAGGAAGAAAGGGAAAGATATACCAACTGAATGCAGAGTTCCAGAGAATAGCAAGGAGTGATAAGAATGCCTTTTTAAGTGAACAATGAAACGAAATAGAGGAAAACAATAGAATGGGAAAGACTAGCGATCTCTTCAAGAAAATTGGAGATGCAAAGGGAATATTGTATACAAGGATGGTCATGTAAAGGACAGAAACAACAAGGACCCAACAAAAGCAGAAAAGATTAAGAAGAGGTAGCAAGAATACACAGAAGAACTCTACAAAAAGGTCTTAATGACCTGGATAACCATGATGGTGTGATCACTCACCTAGAGCTAGACATCTTTGTGTGTGAAGTCAAGTGGATCTTGGGAAGCATTACTACAAACAGATCTAAAGATGGTGCTGTTAAAGTGCTGCACTCAATATGTCAGGAAATTTGGAAAACTCAGCAGTGGCCACAAGATTGGAAAAGTTCAATTTTCATTCAAGTCCCAAAGAAGGTCAGTGCCAAAGAATGTTCAAATGACTGTACAATTGTGTTCATTTCACATACTAGACAGGTAATGCTCAAATTATCTTCTGAGTAGATGGTGAAGAATCTGCCTGTAATATAGGAGAACTGGGTTTGATCCCTGGGTTGAGTGAGAAGGAAATGGTAACCCACTTGGAGAAGGTAATGGTATCCCACTTGGAGAACCCACTTGGTAACCCCTTGGAGAAGGAAATGGTAACCCACTCCAGTATTCTTGCCTGGAGAATTCCATGGACAGAGGAGCCTCATGGGCTACACCCTGTGGGGTCCCAAAGAGTCAGGCATGACTGAATGACTTTCACTTCAGTTCAGTGCTAAAACTGCTTCAGGCTAGGCTTCAACAGTATGTGAACTCAGAAATTCCAGATATACAAGTTGCATTTTGAAGAGGCAGAGGAATCAGAGATCAAATTGTCAACATTTGTTGGATCATAGATAAAGCAAGGGAATTCCAGAAAAACATCAACTTCTACTACATTGACAACATTAAAGCCTTTGACTCTGTGGATCACAACAAACTGGAAAACTTTTAAAGAGATGGGAATGCCAGACTACCTTACCTGCCTCCTGAGAAACCTGCCTGCAGGTCAAGAAACAACAGTTAGAACTGGCCATGGAACAAAGGACTAGTTCAAAGTTGGAAAAGGAGTACGTCAAGGCTGTATATTGTAATCCTGCTTATTAACTTCTATGCAGATTACATCATGTGAAATGTCAGGCTGGATGAATCATAAGCTGGAGTCAGGATTGCCACAAGAAGTATAAGCCACGTCAGATATGCAGATGATACCACTTTAATGGCAGAAAGTGAAGAGGAACTAAGGAGCCTCTTGATGAGGGTAAAAGAGGAGAGTGAAAAGCTGGCTTAAATCTCAGCATTCAAAACACTAAGATCATGGCATCTGATCCCATCACTTCATTGCAAATAGATGGGGAAAAAGTGGACACAGTGAAAGATTTTCTTTTCTTGGGCTCCAGAAGCATTGTGGACAGTGACTGCAGCTGTGAAATTAAAAGACGTTTGTTTCTTGGGAGGAAAGCTATGGCAAACCAAGAGAGCATATTAAAAAGCTGAGACATCACTTTGCTGACAAAGATTTGTATGATGCAAGCTATGGTTTTTCCAGTAGTCACGTATGGATGTGAGAGTTGGACCATAAAGAAGGCTGAACACCAAAGAATGGATGCTTTTGAGTTGTGGTGCTGGAGAAGATTCTTGAACATCTCTTGGACTGGAAGGAGATCAAACCAGTCAATCCTGAAGGAAATCAACTCTGAATATTCATTGGAAGGACTGATGTTTAAGCTGAAGCTCCAATCCTTTGGCCACCTGATGAGAAGAACTGATTCATTGGAAAAGATTCTGATGCTGGGAAAGATTAGGGGCAGGAGGAGAAGAGGGCAATAGAGGATAAGATGATTGGACAGCATCACCACTGACTCAATGGACTTGAGTTTGAGCAAATCCTAGGAGATAGTGAAAGACAGGGAAGCCTGGCATTTTGCAGTCCATGGGGTTGCAAAGAGTCGCGGAGGACTTAGCAACTAAACAACAACAACAACAATTATAAAGAGGCCATCAGATTGAAGAAAATATCATTTCTGTATTAGTTCCCTAGAGCTTCCATAACAAAGTACCACAAACTTTATGGCTTAAAACACAGAAATTTATTCTCTCAAAGTTCTGAAGTTGGAAGTTGAAAATCAAGGTGTCAGCCTGGCCATGGTCCCTCCAAGGGTTTTAGAGAAGAACCTTTCCTTGCCTTTTCTAGCTTCTGGTTAGTTGATGGAAATCTTGAAATTCTCTGGGTGATAGATGCACCACTCCAGTCTTTGCCTCTTTCTCCCCATGACCTTCTCCCATGTGTCTGTTTCCATAGCCAAATTTCCCTCTTCTCATAAGGACACAAGTTATATTGGATTTAGGGTCTAGTGTATTCTAGTATGATCTCATCTTAATTACAGCTACATAGACACTATCTCCAAATAAGGTCACAAACAAGGTTTCTGGTGGATATGAATTTTGGAAGGATAGTATTCAACCCCAGAGAAGATTAGTGTGGACCCTGTGCAAAGATGACACACACACACAGTATTCAACCCAAGACATTACTTAATATCAAATGCTCTTACATAGTTGTCATGACACAAATTTGAAAACATATTCAATTTTAAATGGCTCACAAACACTATAAAATCTCCTTATTTTATAGTTAAAAACTGGATTTGTGAATCTTAGTAAAAATGTTTAAGAGAATTATGAATTTTTTAGTTTGAATGCTATTCTGTACATATATTTTTTTACTACATCAGATTAAGTAACCATGTTTTTCTTATTTATAATTATTTTAATTCTGTTGAAATGCGAATGTTAGTGTGACACTTTGGTGGAGAACTAATAATGTTCATTAATACCTGAGTATGTGCATGAGAGTTATTAAAGTTTTATGTGTGACTGAACTAAGTTCAGACTAGTTTTGCCTTAAAAAAATGAAACTGATCACAATTAGATGAACATCAACTATTAGTGATCATAATAGTAAGTGTTATTGGAAAAGGTTAGTTTTCATTCCAATCCCAAAGAAAGGCAATGCCAAAGAATGTTCAAATTACTGCACAAACAATTGCACTCATCTCATATGCTAGCAAAGTAATGCTCAAAATTCTCCAAACCTGGCTTCAACAGTACGTGAATGGATATTAATCATATAAAAGTATGTTCAATGTTACCAATAAGAAAAATGCAAATTAAAACTATGTGACACCATCACTTCATGGCAAATAGATGGGGAAACAGTGGAAACAGTGAGAGACTTATTTTGGGGGGCTCCAAAATCACTGCAGATGGTGACTGCAGCCATGAAATTAAAAGAGGCTTGCTCTTTGGAAGAAAAGCTATGACCAACCTAGACAGCATATTAAAAAGCAGAGACATTACTTTGCCAACAAATGTCCATCTAGTCAAAGCTATAGTTTTTCTGGTAGTCATGTATGGATTTAAAAGTTAGATCATAAAGAAAGCTGAGTGCCGAAAATTTGATGCTTTTGAACTGTGGTGCTGGAGAAGACTCTTGACAGTCCCTTGGACTACAAGGGGATCAAACCGGTCCATCCTAAAGGAAATCAGTCCTGAATATTCATTGGAAGGACTGATGTTGAAGCTGAAACTGCAATACTTTGGCCACCTAATGCAAAGAGCTGACTCATTTGAAAAGACCCTGATGCTGGGAAAGACTGAAGGCAGGAGGAGAAGGGGACGACAGAGGATGAGATGGTTGGATGGCATCACTGACTCGATGGACATGAGTTTGAGCAAGTTCCAGGAGTTGGTGATGGATAGTGAAGCCTAGGGTGCTGCATGCAGTCCATGGGGTTGCAAAGAGTCAGACACGACTGAGTGACTGAACTGAACTGAACTGAACTGATTTATATAAGTAGGGGCTTTCCAAGTGACACTAATGGTGAAGAACCTGGCTGCCAATGTAGGAGACTTAAGAGACACAGGTTTGATCCCTGGGTTGGAAAGATCTCCTGGAGGAGGGCATGGCAACCCACTCCAGTATTCTTGCCAGGAGAATCCCATGGTCTGAGGAGCCTGGCTGGCTACCATCCATAGGCTTGCAAAGAGTTGGACACTACTGAAGTGACTTAGTATGCATTCATTACATAAGCAGCAGGAGAGAAATGCAGCTGGTTAAGGGCTTGAAAATCATACCTTCCAACATTTGAGAACAGTGGAAATTATCTTTAACTCTGAAGAATGACTCTGAAAACGAGTTTAGACTCTAGAAGGCGTAACTAGAACTGGTTAATTAAGGTTAAATGGACACACTTCAGTGCAATATAGAACTAAGCTTTCTCAGCAAACAGTGTGTTGTATACAAGAATGCAGGTGGTAGTTGCGTAAGGGGATGACATGTGGGTTCCTGGAAGTGCTCTAGAAGGAGGTGAAAGATTACCTCTCCAGGACCTCTTAATGGAGATTTTTCCTTGAGCAATAAATTGAAACAGTGGATTGTTTCTAGCTTCAAGATGCACGTCCTCCTAAAATTTCTATTTCTCTATATGCTATGAAATGAATATCAATATTAATTATATGACAAGACATTTCTATAAGTTGATATACTTTTAAACAGCTACCAACCTATGTGCTCTATGAATTCTATGTTTTGAAGTGCATGGGGGAAAAAGGTATTTAATCTATGAGAAGAGGAAAACATCATTAATAGGTGATAAAAGTAGGGGCTTAAAACTTCTATTTATTGAGTACTTACTGTTTGCAGGATGAATTGGATGAATTTATCCATATTATCTCACTTCACTTAATATACTTAGTTTCTCATTGCTTGATTTGGAACTTGTGAGACACTGTAGTTCTTAGAATGATGATTTCTCACAATAATTGGCATTTTCTTATGTATTCTTTGGTGGAACACAGGACTGTTCTGATGGCTACATGTGCAAAACACATTTTCAAGTTAAAAATGGAACTGCAATGTCACATCAAGGAACATCTGCTCATGTACAGACATTTCTTCCTGTGGAGGTGAGTGGTTTAACATATCATGTTCTCCTTTTCAGTCTTTGTAAAGTATAAAGTAAAAGTTTAAATCTGATAAATATATTTAAAAAATTAACTGCCACCAGATCCTGAATCTGTCGTAAGGGGAGAAGTGAACATCATTTCTAAGAGGTATTTTCTTCTCTAATATTGAAATCAGGAACTGTGGTAAAGTTAAGATTCACTCTGGGTCTGTACAGATTGTCACAAGGCTTCACCCTTTTGGTTTCTCTTAGATCTAAAAACTACAGATGCCTTCCATTGCTTATTGATTTTTTTCAGTAAAATCCCCTGAGGATAATACAGGCCTATACCTCAGCTGAGTAATGTGTGATGGATATCTCTTTACCTAGTCTACCTTTAATTTTTCTCCTATGTCCTTTAAAATATGCTGGATCTGGGTCTCATTCCTTAAGGGACTTTAACCTTGACTTGAAAATCTTGCTAAATTAAAATTTAATAAGGTACTAATCATGGCATAATGGTTTTCTGGGATATTTTCAACTTTCTTTTTATCGAAATGCAAATAGACTTATTGTACTTTATGTTGTTAATAAAAATTTTTATATATCCATTGTAAAAATAAACAATAGAAAAATATATAAAAACTCCCACAGATCTTTCAACTGAAGGTAACCACTATGAATATTTTGGGAAGTATCCTTGCACATATTTCTGTCACACACACACATACATACTTGTGTTCTGCAATGAACAAGTATGGCATGGATATCTTCCCGTGTCAGTAGATGTGGATATCTGTAGTTCTTTTTTAATGGCTCCATTGCATTTCATCTTATGGATGAACTATAATTATGTGAACCCATATTGAAATAAAATGCTTGAATTTTAAAATTGAATTAGTGGGGATCTAATTGCTTCAACATAAAGAAACAAATATAATGCTTAAAATTCCAAATATCCTGGTAAAATGGGAAAGGAGACTTTTTTTGGTGACAGTTGAGCCCTAACCCCTTCTCTCTGTGTATGATGCTGGCCTGGAAGTAACTGTTGCCTGTATAATTTATTTTTTATTTATTTTTAAAATTAAATTTAGTTTTTTTAAAGTACTCCAAGGGATTTTTATATTTGGTTGCACCGGGTCTTAGTTGCAACATGTGGAATCTAGTTCCCTGACCAGGATTTGAACCCTAGCCCCCTGCATTGGGAGCTCGGAGTTTTAGCCCCTGGACCAGCAGGAAAGTCCCATTGCCTGTATAATTTACTTTGCAATTTATTCTTGAGGATATTGTGTTTGGTAATAAAGTAAGTGCCCCTGATTTATATATAGATTTAAGGGTTTTTTGGGTAATGTTTTTAGTATATTGAGTGCTTAGTTTCTCAGTTGTGTCCGACTCTGCAGCTCTTTGGACTGTAGTCTGCCAGGCTCTTCTGTCCATGAGATTTTTCAGGCAAGGGTACTGGAGTGGGTTGCTATTTTTCTCCTCCAGGGGATGTTGAGTAGGTGTTCAAATCCTGATTACTGTTTCATGGTTTGAATAACCAACATCATATATGAAGCCAAGCATGTTAGGAAGCTTTCCAGTTCATTATATATTAACTTCAAAAATGCACATGGAGATGATGATTTAAAAGATAAATTACTAGTTCTTTCCTAACAAGTTGGCAGACATTTGAAAAGCACTAAAAAGTGGTGTTGACAGTGTGAGGAAACTGACACTTTCTGGTTGATGTTTTAACTTCACAAAGTTTAAAGATGTGCGCATACTATGAATTATCTATTCCAATTCTAGGAATTTAGCTTCATAAAATATAATTTTTTTCAACATTTCCCAACAAATTTCAAACATATGAAAAAGTCAAAAGAATTTTGCAGTGAACATCCATGTACTCATTGCTTGGATTCCGACATTAACATTTTGCTGTGCTTGCTGTATTACATATCTCTCCCTCTATTCATCTATCTTCCTTTTTGGTGCAGTGGTTTTACATCAAAGTAAATTACAGAAAATAATTAGAAATGTACACAAAGTTTTACATGTGTACATTTAAAACTTTTTCAAGTTTTACATGGAAGTATATTTATTTTACTATTATTTATAATAGGAAAAAGTAGAAACAACTAAAATATCCAACAGTAGTGGATTAGTTGCTTATGGCATATCTCTGTGATGGACTTTGTGATTCAGTAGGTTTGGATTGAAGCCTGAGAATTTTCAGTTCTAACAAGTTCCCAGGTTATGCTGATGCTGCTGGTACAGGGACCACCACACTCTAAGAACGACTGCAGTACTTTATAATGGAACTCTTAGCATATTTTAGATGTACAGCTGAGATGGTTAGTTAATATAATGTATGGTAGAGTTGATATTGTAATAATCTTGATGAAATGAAAAATGTCTTAGGTTGAGCCTGAGATGGAGATTCCTGTTGAAGTGACTTATTAGGGATATGTTCTTAGGAGAAAGGGAGTGATGGAAGCAGAAAAGAACAAGCGATAAAAGCTAAAGGAGATTGTGGTCTCACTCGAGATGAGCTTTAGTCTGATCTCCTTAGAATTCTGGAGCATAGATACCCCAAATTAGTCTCACCTTGTGTCCTTGAGGCTGACCTTTTGTACTCTGTAGCGTTTATTGAACTTTCAGCCTGTCATTGCCTGATGTAGAGGAAGACAGCTTCCAAGCAAGATGGCTCCAGTATTACTGAGAAATTATTCAGGGAAGGAAGAGGGCTGCTGTGTATTATCAGCCAACAATTCCAACAGCTGGGTGTGAATGGGTATGCTGGCCTTAAGCGGACCTGGGCAGGGCAGCAACAGTGTCTACTACCAAAGGGTAACCTAAAAGCAACAAAATGGCATCTGTGAGGAAGTATATGTATAAGGCCTGCATTGACATGACAGCAGTTTGTTTGAGAAAGAGCTAATGATTTTAGTTAACCACAAGCTCAAGGTAAGTGAAAAAAATGCCATGGATGCTAGAGAAACTAACTGGAACCTAAGCCATATTAATGAAAGCATGATTGGATCCCAGATATTATCTGAGGTCCCCTGAAGGGTCCCAGAGACCCTCTCAAGGGGTCCACAAGGTCAAATATATTTAATAATGTTAAGATATTATTTACATTTTGTACTTTCATTCTCTCCTACTTTCCCAGAGGCTACCTATGTGTGATATTGCAACAGAGTAAATGCAGGAACAGTTATAAAAATCCAGCTATCTTTAATTAAGTTAGACACTAAAAATATTTTCAAAATGTATACTGCCTTTCTTACTAATTTATGTTGTTTTGGAAAATGTTTATTTTTTCATAGAAATTTGCTGTTATATTATCATTCATAGAAATTTGCTACTATATTACCATGTATTTTTAAAGTGAACTAATATTTTTTTAATTTCAATTTTAATTTCTAATATAATATCATACACATAACTCTCTTAAACAAAAAGTTTGTCGGAATCTTCAATGAATTTTAAAAGTGTAAAGGGGTGTTGAGGCCAGATAGTTTGAAAATCATTGCTATAGAACAAGGAAATATTACCTTATTGTATGTGCAGAACAACATTGATAGAGTACATGATGAATGAATTCATAAATAATAGTTGAAAATTGATTATAAGTGGGGTTTATCCATTCAAAGAAGCACGCCGGGGGCCATGGGTAGGCTTGAAAATATATTATTATGAGGACTATTGGGAGTTCTGGGGATGTTAAATTAGAACTAAAGACCTAGGAAGGTTAATCGTCTTAAGATATCTAGAAAGCTTTCCCGTGGAAGAGAGAGTAGACTCACTTTGTTTCTGAGGATACAGAGTAACTGGAAAGTATTCAAGACAAGTCTCTCTACTGTTTAGATTGCTCACAGTGAAATTGGTCATCTTGCAAAGCTGTGAGTTCCCTTCCCTTTCTTGGAGATGTTAGCCACAGAGTGGATAACCTTTTCTCCAAAACAGTGGTCACTGATAGAAATGTTCAGATGTTTAAAGCACCAGGATGGTGATGAATGAAGTGGGCTGATGGGAGTTGGTGGGACCTGTAGAGAAGTGGAGAGGGAATGGTTCATCCAAAGGGGCAGTAGAAATGCATCTCCAGGTAGATTTTCAAGAGAAGGCAAGATCTGGATTTATGTGTTGATTTAAGTAAAAAAAAAAAAAAAAAAAATCTGTGCAGGCTAAATAGACTATGTGTATGGGCTGCAAATGGTCCTTAGGCCATCAGTTTATAACCTAGCCTCTAATATTATAGAAAGGGGTCCCACGTTGTATAGAAGACTGAGGCCAGGGGACTTTGGAATTCTCTTTAGAATTTAGAGCCCCATCCATAACTGGGCTTCCCTGGTGGTGCTAGTGGTAAAGAACCCGCCTGCAAATGCAGGAGACGAAAGAGACCTGGGTTTGATCTCTGGGTCAGGAAGATCCCCTGGAGGAGGGCATGCAACCTACTCTAGTATTCTTGCCTGGAGAATCCCATGGACAGAGGAGGCTGGTGGGCTACCATCCATAGGGTCACAAAAGCGTTGGACATGACGGAAGTGACTTAGCACATCATATCTGTACATCACATTTCCTATTTAAGGATATTTGAAAGAATGCCTCTACTAATAGTTACTTTTAAAAAAGATTTTAAAAAATTGGCCACGTATGAAGTGGGAAATCAGATCACTTTTTTGTTCCAATCAGAACTGGTAGTCTTGACTATAGAGGGGTAGCTGGATTCATGATTTTTATGCCCATGAGTTTATATGTAATAAACAGGAATTTAAAAATCAAAGAAATATAATGGAATATGTGAGTGAAGTAATTTGTTAAAATCATAATCTGTATCTTGTTTGAATTTTTAAAATTAATTTAAAATGATACTTAAAAGAATGAGATGATATTCAGAAATCTACTAAATATATTGGGGTTTCTTAGTGTTGTTTTGGGGACAAGAGTTCATTAGATAAGACATTTATTGTTGAGAGTCGTTACTGTGATTTGCTTATGACATTTCTGAGTTTGTGAAGTAACAAACAAGACTTAAACAAGATCTTTTCATTACCAGTGAAAAATAAAATAATAGTTTGAGAATGAAAGTGGTAGCAAAGGCTCTCTAGTCAAGTTAGACAATTTTTTTGAGGAAAATTAGTCACTGTTAACCTTTCAACCTCATGTGAATATTATTGCAAAATAACTACTAAACTTTAAAATTATTTTGTAAGGTTCTAAATTAAAGTGCTAAAGAATCCACCTGCCAATGCAAAAGACACAAGAGACACAAGAGATGCAGGTTCAATCCCTAGGTCCAGAAGATCCCCTGGAGTAGGAAATGGGAACCTGATCCAGTATTCTTGCCTAAAAAATTCCATGGACAGAGGAGCCTGACAGACTACAGTCCATTGGGCTGCAAAGAGTCAGACATGACTGAGCACAGCGCAACAACAGCAAATTAACTCACTGGCCAATATAGACTACAATGGCTACAATTCTAGAGAATTCTAGCTACAGTGCTACAATTTGAGCTACAATTATGATTCTAGAGAAACAAGGTATAAGTTTTTTTTTTTAAATCATGTTTAACATTAAACCACTCTAAATAAAAGGAAACAATGAGATGAATATTCAACATGGATATTGATTTTTAATAACCAGTGGTAAAAATTATTAATGAATGTTTAGGAGAGGGAAGTGCCTGAAATTTCTTCCTGTAGAAATAGCTTTTGTCTAACATTTCTTTGCATTTTCTTTTTATCTCTACCATCTTCATATATGGAATTCTGAATCATTTTCATAGAACAGAGATAGCCCAGATTTTGCCCTTCAATTAATTCAATTTGCTGTTGCTGCTGCTGCTAAGTTGCTTCAGTCGTGTCCGACTCTGTGCGACCCCATAGACAGCAGCCCACCAGGCTCCCCCGTCCCTGGGATTCTCCAGGCAAGAATACTGGAGTGGGTTGCCATTTCCTTCTCCAGTGCATGAAAGTGAAAAGTGAAAGTGAAGATGCTCAGTTGTGTCCGACTGGTAGTGACCCCATGGACTACAGCCTACCAGGCTCCTCCATCCATATTTATTTTAGGTTGGTCAGTGATTTTTTTATATTATTGAAGTTTGGATTCTTCTGTCTGAAGTTTCATTTCTTCCTTTTGAAGAGGTATCAGAGCTGGGTATTGAGCATATTTTATTTATTCACTTACTATCTTCATTACTTTAAAGCCTGAGGTTACCCCTTTAGATTACATTTTTAAAAACTATGAAAATGATAGAGTCATAAGAATAGCAATAGTATACTACTGGAAAAAGGGATTTTTTTGTCCTAGGGCCTTGTAGTCCAGTAACTGGGACTTTCCTTAGTCCAGGTAGAGTATTATAGGAAATCTTGAACAAAAAAACAGCTTATCACAAATTCCCTGAAGCATAAAGCTGAGAATCAGTAACAGGAAATGATCTCAATTACCAAAAGAACATATTCAGAGAATGATGATCTTCTGATGTAACCAGGTCTTCAAATATACTCATTTGCCCTAAGGATTTTATTAAGTGGCTTCTAGGATGAGTTCTATTTTATATGTCTGAAATAGACTCATATGTCAGAATATTATCGGTTTTTTATACATATATTGGAATAAATGACAAGCTACAGTTCTCAGTGTTAACAACTTCTCTGTAAAGCAACTGCTATTTTTAGACTGAAATATAGCCATGTTGATAAATGTAAATGATGAGTAATAAGCATGTTTACCTCTGGTATCTGAAAGTGTTATTATTAAAGCAATGCTAACTAACATATCAGAAAGTCTATTATACGTAATCTGTGTAGATACAAATGAAAGTACCTGTAATAGTCAGTATTGATTTATTGATTTAATGAATCCAATGTTGATAGATAAGTGGATTTTTAATGTAAATAACTATTAACACAGCAAACCTCAATCCCACAATACCATTTTGTGTTTTTCTTGTGGTATATCATGAAAATGTTCAAAGGCAAAGTAAATTTTATTTAACTTAGAGTGTACATATATGCCATGGAGTGGTGTGTTTGAGAGGAGAGTATAGGATATTCTGAAAATCAGTCAGGTCTGATTCGGATTTTCAGTTCTAATAAAACTGTGGACTATTGCACTAGATATAGTACTTATTATACAAACTACATTTCTTTAACTATGCTTTGACAGAAATGTGTGTTTACTTATTCTTAGAACTCATCAGAAATCACATACAGAGATGTAGCACTAAAACTATTTGATAAAATCTTGGGGTGGGGGAGCGGTCTTAAAAGACCTTAGTGTTCAGCTGTGAAATCAAGAAGTATTATATGGAAGCAGAAACATGCCCCATACTCTCTCAAATCTTTCTTCTCTAGGCTCTTGGTACCTGAGTAATATCACTTTTCAAAATTCGGAGAAAATATTAGGTTTAGTGAGAACATATAACCTAAAAGGTTTCTTAAGTTTACTCCTACCTTTGAAATTCTCTGTGCTCTATTTGCTGTGGCAGAGCAAAGAGAGAATCTGTTTTTTGAGAGAAATCAAGTTAACTAATTCTCTTTCTATTTTTCAAGCCAGTAGAAAAGCCTTTGCTAAGGCTAAGGCACCTGCTATACCCATTGTATTTTAACTCAGCAGTGAGTTATATCACAAAGCTTTCTTTATGTATAGTTCTAATATTGAAGTTTTTTAAAAGTCAAAAGTATGATCATTTCTAGCAGCAGATACGTACTTGAGAGAATACTGAGCTGATATTTTCTGTATGAAAATCTGATTTTCAATGTGAAATGCTTCTGTCCGGTTGTAAAGGTCTAAAAGGAACCAGTTATTTCTGAGGAAGAACACTTAGTGTATTATTTTAATTGCTCTAATTATTTATCCCATTTACAAAAAAATGAGTTTGAGTTGCTCTCCATGATATAGGTTTAAAAAAGAAACTTAATAGATTAATTGGAGGTTTCAAACTTTATGAGGATATCTTGATTTTATAATCAAATCTAAAATAAATGAAAGTGAAACCACTGTTTAGTATTTCTTCCTCCTCCTTTTATTTATTTATTTATTTTTTCAGAAATCTGTGGAAACTCCATGTGTGGAGAGGGATCCATTGGAATATAGTATAATGAGATTTGCTCTCACAAAAGATTAAATAGAATCTAAAATATTTGAGTTTTCAAAAGTTTTTTTAATCAATTATATTTAAAATTCCTTTTATTCCTTAGTTAAATTGTTTGTTTGTTTTTGTTTAATTATTTTTGACTGCACTGCAAGGCATGTGAGATCTTGGTTCTCTGACCAGGGATCAAACCTGTGCACTCTGCAGTGGAAGCACACAGTCTTAACCACTAGGCTGCCAGGGAAGTCCTCCTCAGTTAAATTGAAAAGGTTAATTTAAAAAATATTTTCTGGAGTGAAAGAAATACCCATCAGCACAATAGTCTATGCAGGACTCAATAGCAGTCTAAAGAAATTGAATGTTGAAATGGAGATGTGAAATACCATGGAAGATGGCATTTGGATGTTTGAAAGACTTGATTTTTTTTTTGGTTGAATTTTAGTCGATTTTTTTTAGCTTGAATGAAGTTAGCTACTTGGCAGGATTTTTTTGCTGTTAAATACAGACTATTATATAGAATGTGATTTTACTACAGAATTATTGCCCAGAACTAGGGACAATTGTATATGTATATTGCTACTTATTTAATCAGACCCATGTAGGTTCCAATATTTTTTCAGCTAGGGCCTGAAATGCTCAGTGTTAAAAAGGCTTTTATTAAAAATGTGGATAAATTATTTTTACAGAGAGACAAAATATTTTCAAATTGACATAGTGATTCTGAACCTTGCTACTAGACTCCAAGCATTGTCCTGGTTAGATCACTTGAATCAAAGTGATAACTGTGCCTGGCATATAACTGTCAGAAACTAATAGAGCCTATATCTTGATTTTTCTGGATGGAACTATCCAAAATTTCCCCTCTCTCCAGTGTACTATTAAAAGTTAGCAATGTTAAAATAAATATTTTATCATTATCAATTTTTGTCTGTTTATCAAATGGTACTTATTAAATGAAGTGGCCAGGAATATTTGTTAAAGTTTATCTCTATATTTATGTGCCTAAGGGTGAAAAATAACTTTATCTTAAAATAAATGGAAATAACCAGGTCTGAAATCTGTTGCTTGTAGAAGCACCAAGGTATATTAAGATGAAATTTCAGTTGCCATTTATCCCAAAGGGCCAAAAGTGGCATATTTGACAGATCTTTTTCAAGAAAAGTTTGCCAGCCTCCACACTGGTTTTACATACAAGATGATTGGTAGTTTAGTGTTCTTTTTAAAAATAATAAACAAATGAATGTTTCAGGAAACCTCTGATAGACTGAATCAGGTGGAACTGATTTAATGTTATGGATAATTACATAATTAGTGCTGTAAAAAATAAACTATACTATCTGCTTGATGGACTGGAGCTGCTGTGAAGGAGGTATGTAATTATACAATCAGCATCCTCCTCCTATGCTGATTCTAGGTAATCCTTTTTCTTTCTTGTCTGAGAAGGGGCTTCCTGTCTGTGTTTCTTGATGTTAATTTTAAATGAATAGAGCTGAGCATTCAGTAGTTTCCCATCCCTTGATAAGTCTTCCCATGCTCCAGGTCTGTGTGAGACCATCCTCTGAGACCAGTGGCTTTCAGACTGTTGATATAGACTCACAATAAGAAATATATTTTACATCAGGACCCAGTACATACTACAGACACGTATCTGAAGCCAGAGTTCACAAGAAATAATTCTTATTCTTTTTGATCTACCTACTCTATTAATCTATTTTGCTCCATCTTATTTTTTAAAAAATGCTGGCTGAAGTCCACCAGTTGATTTTGGAATCTCCTAAGAGCTCATGACTCATGTTTAGAAAATATTACTTAAATCCTTGATGATTGCTAACGTCAGTCGAAGGGATTCAGAGAGTACCATAACGTTGCTGCTGTGGGCTTTGGGTAGCAGGTGGTGTGGCATGGTTGAAAGAACAATGACTTTGGAGTTGGGCAAATTTGTTTTTAAATGCCTGCTTTTACTTATTTTAACTATGTACTTTGAACTTGTGACTAAACCTCTGTGAGCCTCAAATCCCTTATCTGTAAACATGGATTCCAAATATTTGAGGGAGTCAGGAAGTGGGGACTTGGGGGTCTATCTATTAAATGATGTCATGGAAGAAGGCATCTGATTATGGCTGAAAAAATGGTAGGCGATTCATAAAGTTTACATTCCTTTCCCCACTCTTTTTCAACATCAAACACCTCACCTGGGAAAAAGCATGGTAAATCCCTGCCTCACAGGGTGGTTGTGAGGATCACATAGGATAATGGAACCAAAGACTAACTAATGTGAATTTTTATCAGAGCATCCTTAAGGCAGTGTCACTGTTTGGGAATAAATCTATGAGAAAGTAGGACTGAAGAGTCTTGTGAAGGTTAAGTGACAACACTAGAAAACAAAACAAGTTCTGAAATTCTGTATTATGATTTAATACCAAGAATTGTTTCGAGATAGAGTGGTATTCAAAACTCAACATTCAAAAACTGAAGATCATGGCATCTGGTCCCATCACTTCATGGCAAATAGATGGCGAAACAATGGAAACAGTGACAGACTTTATTTTCTTGGGCTTCAAAATCACTGATGATGGTGACTGCAGCTGTGAAATTAAAAGACACTTGCTCCTTGGAAGAAAAACTATTGATAAACTTAGACACAATATTAAAAAGCAGAGACATTACTTGACTGACAAAGGTCTGTCTAGTCAAAGCTATGGTTTTTCCAGTCATGTATGGATGTGAGAGTTGGACCATAAAGAAAGCTGAGCGCCAAAGAATTGATGCTTTTGAACTGTGGTGTTGAAGAAGACTCCTGAGAGACTCTAGGACTGCAAGGAGATCAAGCCAGTTAATCCTAAAGAAAATCAGTCCTGAATATTCACTGGAAGGACTGATGCTGAGGCTGAAACTCTAATACTCTGGCCATCTGATGTGAAGAGCTGACTTGTTGGAAAAGACCCTGATGCTGAGAAAGAGTGAAGGCAGGAGGAGAAGGGGTCGACAGCAGATGAGATGGTTGGATGACATCACTGACTTGATGGACATGAGTGTGAGCAAGCTCCGGGAGCTGGTGATGGACAGGGAAGCCTGGCTTGCTGCATCCATGGGGTCGCAAAGAGTCAGACACAACTGAGCTACCAAACTGAATTGATAGTGGTATTGCATGTTGATATTGGAGAGCTGCTAACAAACTGCTAAAGAATTATTTATAGTGCCTATTATAAATTGTGTATACAAATCGTTTCATTTTGCATTATATATAGGATTTAAAGAAACTTTAAAATTATTCAGCAAAGGAGTTTGCTTCATTAAGACCTGGAAAATGAACATCAGAAGATAAGTAATTACCTATTGTATAAAATTTCTGTCATGTTCTTTACCTTAACTGAAATACAATATAATAATTTAATTGTGAGAAGATTGTAGCCTCTGTCTCATGGCTTGAACTCTTGGGAGAATTTTCACTGTGCATGTGTCAGTTCAGTCGCTCAGTTGTCTCCAGTTCTGCGACCTCTTGGACTGCAGCATGCCAGGCTTCCTTATCTATCACCAGCTCCCAGAGCTTGCTGAAACTCATGTCCAGAGTCAGTGATACTGTCTAACCATGTCATCGTCTGTCATCCCCTTCTCCTCCTGCCTTCAATCCATGAGTATGTTTTTATAAAAGCACCTTCTTTACTTTAAAGGTGTTATAGTTTTAACTACTTCTAAGTTAGTTCATAACTTTGAAATGCTGTTTCCTCACTAGTTTTCAGTGTTTACTTTCATGTCTGAAAGAAAACTCCTTGGTTTTGATACTGTCTGTACTTCTCTCTTATATCATCTTTTTTATAGAATTTTACTGATGTTGTGATTATTTAGTGGTAACCTGGGCTTTGTTGGTTGTGAGGAAAGGACATAAATCAGACAAGGCAAGTATAAGGCCATGATAGCTACAAAGCATCTTTTCCATATTTCTTATTCTCCAGGGTTTTCAGTCTCTGGTTGGTCTGAAATGTTTCACTCTCGTTTTAGGCCTGTGCTGGTTGATTGCACTTAATTTCTGTGCCATTTCTATGTTTACAGTCCCTTACATCATGTTAGGAAATCACCTCGCACTTTAAGTTCAATTCACACTTATATTCAGGAGAAAAGTCCTGGCTCCTTTAAGACAGAAGTACTTTTTCTCTGCCAGAAAGCTCATTGTAAAACTGAAAAGCTTAACCAAAAAGGGTTTCAATGTAAATTGAATATTGATAGAGAAGGGTGGTTAATTGGCCTTAGTAACTTGGTTGCTAAGGAAGCATTTTTCTGATTGGGAGGAAACTCTCCTGGGTATTCTACTGCTTCTTGTGGACCTAAAATGCTTTGTTTTATCTCTTACTTTCTGTTTCTGAGTTGGAAGAGGAAAAAGCAGAAAGCTATCATAGGATTGAAAAGCTGTGGGAAGCAGATGGTTGCTCTCTCTTAGCTACAGAAAGAGAGAGCTAAATACTGACTAGCAACAAGCCAATGCCAGCAAGGACTCTTTGTGTAAGGCAGGCAGTTGGAAAATACCATGAGGGCAAGATATAAAGAGCTTGCATAAGAAGACATAGGTTAGATTAGGGGTTTTTTAGTGCCTGGAAACATGTAGGTGAAAAAAATTAAAGGATATTTTGAATGGACATCCAACACCCATGTTAAACAGCAGGATTAAATGTTTTTTGAATGGCTGAGTTTATTAAGAGGAATTATTTAGTTTGTACTTCTTTGCATTTTGTAGGTTTTGTACTATATCATATATTAAATTTAGTTAATTTGTAGTTATCTTAATAAACAATATTTAGTTACAAACATCTCTATTATTGTATAGTTTATTGCATAGTAGTACTATAAGTAACCTTGGAGTAAACAAATTACAGATTTTTCATTGAAATTTTTTTTCAAAATAAAAATGCCTTTGAACATTGTACATATATGCTAAACTCTAAGGAATACTTTAAATAATTTTGGTTATACTCTAAGTATACTTTAAGTAATTATTTCTACATACTAAATTATGTTACACTAACCTCAGTAAATTAGTGCCTATATTTTTCTTAATTTCATTTTTTTTTAAACTCACCACTTCATTCAGCAGATATTTTAGATTATCTACTAAGTGTTAGGCACTATGTTAAAGGGTACCAAAAGGAATAAAACTTCTCAGAAGCAGTGACATATGTTTCAGGAGAGTTTAGAAAAGAAAATATTTTTTCTGGCATTTTACGGTCTGTTAGGTTTTGTATGTTTTCCCCATTACTAGTATTACATATTATTATTTGTACTAAACATTATTTTTTATGGTACTTTTAAACTGTAAAATTCTTTTAAATAGCATTATTTGGATCATTTTTGTGGACATATGTAAAGAGAACCAGAGTTTCTTGGCTCCTTCCACAACCCTGAAGTGCTGTAAGAGGATGCATAAGTCCTCCTTGGGAACCTTTCTGGAATTTAACATTGATTTTCTCGGCCGAGTAGTTCCTGTCCTGTGAGCGTGACTAGAAGATCTTAGAGAAAGGGCAAAATGTGATGATCCTTTTGAGGCCCTCAAGAAAAGTTACGACCAACCTAGATAGCATGTTGAAAAGTAGAGACATTACTTTGGTAACAAAGGTCTGTCTAGTCAAGGCTATGGTTTTTCCAGTGGTCATGTATGGATGTGAGAGTTGGACTGTGAAGAAAGCTGAGCGCCGAAGAATTGATGCTTTTGAACTGTGGTGTTGGAGAAGACTCTTGAGAGACCCTTGGGCTGCAAGGAGATCCAACCAGTCCATTCTAAAGGAGATCAGCCCTGGGATTTCTTTGGAAGGAATGACGCTGAAGCTGAAACTCCAGTACTTTGGCCACCTCATGTGAAGAGTTGACTCATTGGACAAGACTGATGCTGGGAGGGATTGGGGGCAGGAGGAGAAGGGGACGACAGAGGAAGAGATGGCTGGATGGCATCACTGACTCGATGGATGTGAGTCTGAGTGAATTCCGGGAGTTGGTGATGGACAGGGAGGCCTGGCGTGCTGTGATTCGTGGGGTTGCAAAGAGTCAGACACGACTGAGTAACTGAACTAAACTGGATAATAATAATATCAGAGAAACTGGTTTAACATGGATTACTTCAGTTCAGTTCTAACTGTTGCTTCCTGACCTGCATACAGATTTCTCAAGAGACAGGTCAGGTGGTCTGGTATTCTGATATAACCAGAGGGCTTACTAAATATGTGGGTGGTCATTAGTGATGAATTTTACACTTAAAGGGCAGACAAGATGATCAAGTTAAAAACACTGATAGACTAACAGAGCAAATTCGACTTCCTCGGTAGTATAGTAATAGAATTACATGAAGAGTAATCCGTGGTCTTCTTTCCTTTTAAATTTGGTAAATTCTGATAGTTAAAAGAATTATATGCTAAGTCTACATTTTCACATTTATCTGCTGCCTAATTTTAATATTGCTTCACAATTCATTGGTTTAGGCTTTTTATAGCCTTTATAATCTGGATTGTCTTTCACTGATTTAAGATTCAGTAAATGAAAGGGATCATTAAGGATAAAGGAGAGCAACAAATATGAGGTTCATTGTTAAAAGGTAAATATATATTTTAGATTTTTTAACAGAATGATGAATAAATGAGAAAATTGGTGTTTGTAATAATAATACTAAGTGACTCTTTGGATGTCACATTTATTTTAACTTAGTATTCATTACTTTAAAATAAGTATATTGTTTGTTTTTTTATAGCTGTGAAAGATACTGCATTGAGCTGAGATTAAAAAAAAAATTTTTTTTTTAGAACTCAATTGCTTCTATTAAGATGAAACTCAGCTAGTAAACTCATTAAGTAAGGACCCTAGGCGGTTCTCTAGCTGAGACTGAAAGCACAGTACTGCAGACATCTTTGCATCACTGCCATGAATGACCTTGAAGGAAACCAGCACTTCATAAAGCAAAATCCTCTCTGTGCCACTTCATTCTGATTTGATTGATGCCTTAGAAAAAGCTGTAAGATTTTCTTTCCTTTATAGTGTGGGGCATATACTCCTTATACTTCATAGATTTTGCACTTGTCTGGAGTATTTTGTTGGCAGGTTCTTATAAGTTCCGATCTTTCACTGACTGTAGTACATGTAAGCAGTGAAATGTCTCTCTTTTGATCAATTATTACTAGGGAGGAAGGTCTTGGTGCATTGGGATCATGGTTTTTAAGAATGGAAATATACTGACTTTCTAACTTGGGTATAATACAGCCATTTTTCTTCCATCATAATCTTTCCAAGCATCTCAGTAGGTCGAAGGGTTTAATACTGAGGTTTTATGATTTATATTACTCAAAGAATATAGATTCCTGTCTAGCTACTATTCACTGTGATTTTTTAAATTGATAGTTCCCCTTCCTTTTAGTTTTTTACTTTAATGTACAATGAAAGTTTTAGTATACATTTTTATACTCAAAAGAAGAAGGCACCAGAAACCTCAGAAGATTAAAAGATTATTTTACTACTTTGGAATTACTTGGTCCTAAGAAATTATAAGTAAGTAACATCCAGAAGAACAGTCATCGATTTGTCTGCCCTCACCTTGCTGTAGGAATACCAGGAGGAAACTTTTCAATATTTTGGTTCTGGAAAGTGTGTAAAAGCTATGTTAGGACCCTTGAGGCTGAGTATTTAAGGATTAACACTTGCATTACATTGGGTGGAGGTGGAGCTAATACCAGCTTCAGCCTGGTGTATTGCAGAGAGCATTTAGGGCCTTTTCCTCTTTACCAGGGAGCCTGGTCAGCCAGTGACTCCAAACCTCAGTGCTACACTTTTTCTTTTTGAGATCTGAAACTGGTCCTCCTGATCTACCTCTGCTAACCTGACTGAATTTTACACCTTGCTTAGCTTATCTTTCTGAAATATAGTTTCAGTTCAGTTCAGTCGTTCAATCATGTCCAACTCTTTGCGATCCCATGAATTGCAGCACGCCAGGCCTCCCTGTCCATCACCAACTCCCAAAGTTCACTCAGACTCACGTCCATCGAGTCAGTGATGCCATCCAGCCATCTCTTCCTCTGTCGTCCCCTTCTCCTCCTACCCCCAATCCCTCCCAGCATCAGAGTCTTTTCCAATGAGTTAACTCTTCGCATGAGGTGGTCAAAGTACTGGAGTTTCAGCTTTAGCATCCGTCCTTCCAAAGAAATCCCAGGGCTGATCTCCTTTAGAATGGACTGGTTGGATCTCCTTGCAGCCCAAGGGACTCTCAAGAGTCTTCTCCAACACCACAGTTCAAAAGCATCAGTTCTTCAGCACTCAGCCTTCTTCACAGTCCAACTCTCTTATCCATACATGACCACAGGAAAAACCATAGCCTTGACTAGACGGACCTTTGTTGGCAAAGTCATGTCTCTGCTTTTGAATATGCTATCGAGGTTGGTCATAACTTTTCTTCCAAGGAGTAAGCGTCTTTTAATTTCATGGCTGCAATCACCATCTGCAGTGATTTTAGGGTCACCTAAATACCTGTTCTCTTATATCTTCTCATTTGTTGAACACAGAAATAGCTTGGTAAATAGGAACTTAGCCATGCTGAGTTTTTCTTCAATTACTTGATTAACATCATGTCTCATGGGCAGCTTTATTCTGCAGACCTCTTGAACATGCTTAATTTATGCTAAACCCCTTTATAATATATTTTCTGGCTGATGAACTTATAGATTTTCTTTTAAAAGTACATATGAATGCATTGGGACTAAAATAAATTTTCAGCCTTTTATCCAACTGTTAGTACTTTTTCTTGTTTTTAAAAAATTTTTAAACCAAGCTACTAAAACAGTTAGAAAATATTCACTTTCATGAAACAGAAAGCAAATCAAGAAGTTATGGAAGTCTTTAAGCCATTTTGAGTTTATTTTTGTGTATGGTGAGAAGGTGTGTTCTAACTTCATTGATTTACCAGCAGCTGTCCAACTTTCCCAGCACAAAAAGATTGGGATACCATAAAACTCCTAGAAGAAGTCATAAGCACAACATTCTCTGTCATAAATCATACCAATGTTCTCTTAGGTCAGTCTCCTAAGGCAGTAGAAATAAATGCAAAAATAAACAAATGAGACCTAATCAAACTTACAAACTTTTGCAGAGCAAAGAAAACCATAAACAAAACAAAAAGACAACCTACAGAATGGGAAAAAATGTTTGTAAACAGTGCAACTGACAAGGGCTTAATTTCCAAAATACTATATGTAAAAAGCTCATACAACTGAACAACAAAAGAAAAAACAAACAACCCAATAGAAAAATGGGCAGAAGACTTAAATAGACATTTCTCCAAAGAAGAAATACAAATAGCCAATAGGCACATGAAAAGATGCTCAACATCTCTAATTATTAGAGAAGTGCAAATCAAATCTGCAGTGAGGTATGACCTCATACCCATCAGAATTATTGTTCTGTTGCTCAATCATTCCAACTGTTTGCGGCTCCATGGACTGCAGCACTCCAGGCTTTCCTGTCCTTCACCATCTCCAGAGTTTACTCAGACTCATGTCCATTCAGTCAGTGATGCCATCCAACCATCTCATCCTCTGTCATCCCCTTCTCATCCTGCCTTTAATCTTTCCCAGCATCAGGGTCTTTTCTAATGAGTCGGCTCTTTGCATCAGGTGGCCAAAGTATTGGAGCTTCAGCTTCAGCATCAGTTCTTCCAGTGAATATTCAGGGTTGATTTTCTTTAGGATTGACTGGTTTGTTCTCCTTGCTGTCCAAGGGACTCTCAAGAGTCTTCAACACCACAGTTTGAAAGCATCAATTCTTTGGCACTCAGAATGACCATCATTAAAAACTCTACAAATAACAAATGCTGGAGAGGATGTGGAGAAAAGGGAGCCCTCCTACACTGACGGTGGGAGTTAAGTTGGTGTAGTCACTGTGGAAAACGGTATGTTCCTCAGAAAACTGAAAAAAGAATTACTGTATGATCCAACAGTCCCGCTCCTTGGCTTATATTGAGATAAAACTATTTCAAAAAGATGTGCACATTTATATTCATATCACTACTCACAATAGCCAAGACATGGAAAGAATCTAAATGTCCATTGAGGAATGGGTGAAGATGTGGTACATATATACAACGGAATACTACTCAGCTATAAAAGAGAACCAAATAATGCCATTTGCAGCAACATGGATGTAACTAGAGATTATCATACAAAATGAAGTAAGTCAGAAAGAGACAGATAAATACCATGAGATATCACCTATATGTGGAATCTAAAATAAGACACAAATGAACCTGTTTATAAAACAGAAACAGGCTCATGGACATAGAGAATGGACTTGTGGGTGCCAAGGGAGAGGAGGTTGAAGGAGGGATGGCGTGGTAGGTTGGGGTTAACAGATGTAAGCAGACATATGGAATGCACAGACAATAAAGTTCTACCATATAGCACAGAGAACTGTTATTCTCTTCACTATCCTATGATAAAGCATAATGGAAAAGAGTATAAATAAAGGAATATATTTATGTATAACTGAATCACTTTGCTCTACAGCAGAAATTAACACAACATTGTAAATCAACTATACTTTAATTAAAAAGAAAGTTATGGAAGATTGAAGTTTTAGTAAGTAGAGATACATTTATAATTTTTCCAGATAGTCACAATAAGGGTGTTTTTAAGCAATTGGTTTTGCAAACAAGGTATATAAACAATTAGGGTAGAAAGTTTAAAATGATTAATGATACATATAGAATATAAGATTGCATTAAGCACTCACTAAAGTTTTAAGAAACTGTTATTCCATTAAGCTAGCAAAAAAATCGTTGCAAAAGCTCAGTAAGAAGTTTGAAAGGAGGCTTTTAAAAAAAGTTTTCCTAGTTTGCTCAAAAACTCTATTAAAGAACTATTGTATTTATTTCTAATTATTTTCTATTAGGCCCTCAAATACATTTAAAATGTACTTAAACTATTTAAATTATTTTATTTGTAATTGTTGGTTAATTAAAATATATGTTTTAGGGTAATAATGGATTAAAATGGATACTATTGAATTGGAATAAAAGTTTAAGACAATAGATGCCAAATAATATTCATTAAAAAATTTTTTTTAACTGGGTCAATGGTAGACTCAGTGCATGATGTTTATTGAATTATTTGCCAAACAGTCATTTCCCATCAATTCATTTTTCAATCTTTTTTGAAAAACTACTATGTAGTATTTTTGTACAGAAAAAAAAATAAGACATTATCTTGACTTTGAAAAATGTTTCAAAGTACATATCTTAATAAACAATTTGAGTGGATTCTACAAAAAGAAAATGTTTTCTGTTGTATTATTATTATTAATGATAATTATAATTTATAATAAGTGATGAAATAAAATTAAAAGTGGTAAAAGAATGAACAAAAATAAAACCATAAAAAGCAACAACAGTAGACAAAACAGTAATAGCTTTAGGGATATGACTGAAATAAAAAACATTATCTTTTTTTGCTTGTGACTGACTGATTATGTTTTAAGTATGTATTTTGGTTATATAATGCTGCCTAAAAATCTACTGCAAAACTTGAGGCTAGAGTCACTTGAAGGCTCAACTGAGCTGAACATCCAAGATAGCTTTTTCACTTATGTGTTCAGCACCTCAGTTGGCATGACTGGAATAGTTAAGGCTGGCAAAGCTTCTCTTTTCTTTCTGCATTTCTCTCCATGTTTGGGCTTCCTCTAGCATGGCTGTTTCAGAGTAGTTGGACTTCTTAGCTGGTGACCTTCTCTCCTAGAATACATAGTCCAAGAGGCCCTTGGCAGCTGAAGGGCCTGGTCTCGAAAAGCATGCAGCATCGCTTCTTCCACATTCTCTTGCGCAAAACTGAGTCTCAAGGTCAGTTCATAATCAAAGGTAGAAAGCCACATACGGGCATATGCACACTCAGAAGGCATGGCTTATTGTGGGAGGAGAAGGGTGGGAGTGGGGGAGGAGGGTTATCTCTAGAGATTAGCTACCACAATGTGAAATATCCATTTATTGGTAGACAATAACCATTTCACCATGTATTTGATAAAATTTGTATCAACATACTTCTGAGACTAAAATTCACATTAATTTTATATATAACAATATTTTATAACCAAAATGTACTTTCACCTAAGGAGTACTAAGAGATTTAGTTGCAATGAGAAAAATAAATCTTTCAGAAATAATTGCCTTAATGCTTTCATTTCAGTTTCTGTTGTGTATGTCCTGGATACAAGGTATTGCCCAAGTCATTAGAGGAAAGTGAAAGTGAAAGTGAAGTCGCTCAGTCATGTCCGACTCTTTGCGGCCCTGTGGACTATAGCCTACCAGGCTCCTCCGTCCGTGGGATTTTCCAGGCAATAGTACTGGAGTGGCTTGCCATTTCTTTCTCCAGGGGATCTTCCCAACCCAGGGATCGAACCTGGGTCTCCCACATTGTAGGCAGACACTTTACCATTAGGGGAAAGATATAGGAAATTATAAAATATTTTCATATAAGACCCAGCACTCAAGCAATGTTACGAGACGAGGTTTATACATCAAGAGTCAAGTAGACCTTCATAGCACTGACAGACTTTCATGGAAGGGAAAGATAAGCATGTTTTGAAATTATTTAGGAAGCCTTTATAAAAGATGTTCATAGGATTTGTATGCTGAAAAATTACAAACCACTGATGAATGAACTCAAAAGAAAATCTAAATAATGGACAGATATATTGTGTTCATAAATTGGAAGAGTTGACATAGCAATGATATCAGTTCTATCTAAACTGATACGTATATATAATATATATACGATTGAGCAATTGAGGACACCACCATTATATATACATATATAAGAGTCAGACACAACTTAGTGACTCAGCAACAAATATAATATTAAGCATATACAATAGTATTTTATATGCTTACATAGTTCCCTTAAAATTGCAGCAAGACTTATTGAGATATAGAAAATATTGTCCTAAAAATAGGAGAAGGCTAAGGAACTAGAATAGCTAGAAGCACTTTTAAAAAGAATAGAGACTTCCCTGGCAGTCCAGTGGTTAAGACTTTGCCTTCTAATGCAGACATGCGAGTTCAGTCTCTGGCTGGGGAGCTAAGATCCCACATGCCTCACAGCCGAAAAAGACCAAAACTTAAACCAGAAGCAATATTGTAACAAACTCAATAAAGACTGTAAAAATGGTCCACATTAAAAAGTCTTCAAAAAATAGAAGAGTAAAGTGAGAGGAATCGGTCTACCTGATTTAAAGACTTCTTATGTAGACACAGTAGTCAAGATTATGTGGTATTTGTGTGGGACAGACATATTGAACAATGAAATAGAGCAGAGAATCCAGAAATAGGCTCACACAAATTTGTCCAGCTCATTTTTGACAAAAGTGCATAAGCAATTCAACTGAGGAAGGATAGCCATTTAAATAAATGGTGCTGGAGCAATTTGGACATCCATAGGCATAAAATGAACCCTGACCTAAACCTCATCAGTTCAGTTCAGTTCAGTATGGTCTCTCAGTCGTGTCCGACTCTTTGCGACTCCATGAATCGCAGCACGCCAGGCCTCCCTGTCCAGCACCATCTCCCGGAGTTCACTCAGACTCACGTCCATCGAGTCAGTGATGCCATCCAGCCATCTCATCCTCTGTTGTCCCCTTCTCCTCCTGCCCCCAGTCCCTCCCAGCATCAGAGTCTTTTCCAGTGAGTCAACTCTTCACATGAGGTGGCCAAAGTACTGGAGTTTCAGCTTTAGCATCATTCCTTCCAAAGAAATCCCAGGGCTGATCTCCTTCAGAATGGACTGTTTGGATCTCCTTGCAGTCCAAGGGACTCTCAAGAGTCTTCTCCAACACCACAGTTCAAAAGCATCAATTCTTCGGTGCTCAGCTTTCTTCACAGTCCAACTCTCACATCCATACGTGACCACTGGAAAAACCATAGCCTTGACTAGACGGACCTTAGTCGGCAAAGTAATGTCTCTGCTTTTGAATATGCTATCTAGTTTGGTCATAACTTTCCTTCTAAGGAGTAAGCATCTTTTAATTTCATGGCTGCAGTCACCATCTGCAGTGATTTTGGAGCCCTCAAAAATGAAGTCTGACACTGTTTCCACTGTTTCCCCTTCTATTTCCCATGAAGTGATGGGACCGGATACCATGATCTTCGTTTTCTGAATGTTGAGCTTTAAGCCAACTTTTTCACTCCCCTCTTTCACTTTCATCAAGAGGCTTTTTAGTTCCTCTTCCCTTTCTGCCATAAGGGTGGTGTCATCTGCATATCTGAGGTTATTGATATTTCTCCCGGCAATCTTGATTCCAGCTTGTGCTTCTTCCAGCCCAGCATTTCTCATAAACCTCATACCTTATACAAAAAGTAACCCAAAATGGATCATGGACTTAAAGATAAAATGTAAAACATGTAAGGCTTTTAGGAAGAAAATAAGATAGAATCTTTGGGATCTAGGATTAGGGAAAGCATTTGACTTGAGACAAAAAGCACAATGAATTTTAAAAAAAGTGATAACTTGGTCTTCCTTGAACTTGAAAACTTCTGCTCTGCAAAAGACCCAGTTAAGAGGATGAAAACAAGAGTCACAGGGTGGAAGAAGATATTTGTAAACTACATATACAACAAAAGGCTACTACTGAGAATATATATATTAAAAAAAAATGAAGTCGCTCAGTCATGTCCAACTCTTTGTGACCCCGTGGACTGTAGCCTACCAGGCTCCTCCATCCATGGGAATCTCCAGGCAAGGATACTGGAGTGGGTTGCCATTTCTTTCTCCAGGGGATCTTCCTGATCCAGGGATCGAACCTGGGTCTCCTGTATTGCAGGCAGACGCTTTAACCTCTCAGCCACCAGGGAAGCCCCATATATATAAAGAACCCTCAAAACTTAACACACAGTCCAGTAGAAAATAGGCAAAAGAAATGAAGCATCATTGAAGAGGATACACAAATGACAAGCACACGAAAAGATATTTAATATTATTGGCTATTACACACCTATGAAAATGACTAAATACTAGTAATTTAATAAACATTTACAATACCAAATGCTACCAAGCATGCAGAGAAAACAGAATCACTCATATATTGCTGGTTGGAATGTAAAATGGTATAACTGATCTGGAAAAATTTTGACAGTCTCTTGAAAAAGTTAAACGTGCAACTACCATATAACAACAATTATGCTCCTAGGCATATCCCAGAGAAATGAACATTTATGCTCATATATAAATGTACACAAATTTTTGATAGTAGTTTTATTTGTAATAACCAAAACCTAAAACAAACGAGATGTCCTTTAATGGATGAATGGTTACATTAACTGGTATGTCTATACTCTGGAATACTACTCAGCAATAAAAATCAACAAAATACTGATAAAGCAATCTGGATGAATCATCAGAGGACTATGATGAGTGAGTAAAGCCAGTTTGAAAGGTTACATAATGTATATTTCCTTTTATAACATGCTTCAAGTGATAAAATTATAAATTGGAGAACAAAAAAACTTACTGCCAGGGTTAAGGAAAGGATGGGGTAGGAAGGATATGACTGTAGCTATAAGAGGGCAATATGAGGGATCTTTGTTATGATAGAAACGCTCTGTATCTTAACTGTATTAATGTCAATATCCTTGTTTTAATTTTGCACAGTAGTTTTGCAAGATGTAACTGTTAGGGGAAATTGGGTAGAGGATATGCCTTCTATATTATTTCTTATAATACATGCTTATTTTACATGTGTGTTTAGAATTATCTTGAGATTAAAATTTTAATTAAAAATGATTTTAGATTTCAAAGCCAACATCAGGGAGAATGAAGGTGCTTTTTAATATAATTAGAAAAATCCTACTCCTTCAGTACAGGTGATTCCCATAATCTATTAGAAAAATTCATTGAAAGAACAAATTACACATATATGAAAAGCTCTTAAACATCGTGGAGATTTTTGTATATTTTGGAGAGATGACACTTATTGACTGAAGTGAATCTCTTACTGATGTGGTTTCAAGAAACAAATCAACTGGAGTGATATGGGACCTTTATTGGAGAGGAGGTAAGTTGTGGGCAAGCTAACTTTTCTAGGGACTCTATTTAGAAATTAGCTTCTTTGCTATTTCCACCTTCTTAACCTTTTTTCTTTCCTACAGTTCTGTTGTTGTTGTTGTTCAGTAGCTAATTTGTGTCTGACTCTTTGCAACCCCATGAACTGAAGCATGCCACGCTTCTCTGTCCTTCACTGTCTCCCAGAGTTTACGCAAACTCATGTGCGTTGAGTCAGTGATGCCATCCAACCATCTCATCCTGTGTTGTCCCCTTCTCCTCTTGCCCTTAATCTTTCCCAGCATCAGGGTCTTTTCCAGTGAGTTGGCTGTTCGTATCAGTTGGCCAAAGTATTGGAGCTCCAGCTTCAGCACCAGTCCTTCCAATGAATATACAAGCTTGATTTCCTTTAGGATTGATTGATTTGATCTCCTTGCTGTTCAACGGACTCTCAAGAGTCTTCGCCAGCACCAGAGTTTAAAAGCATCAGTTCTTCAGTGCTCAGCTTTCTTTATGGTCCACCTCTCACATCCATACATGACAACTAGAAAAACCATAGCTTCGTTTACATGGACATTTTTTAGCAAAGTGATGTCTCTTCTTTTTAATACACTGTCTTTTTAAGGAGCAAGCATCTTTTAATTTCCTGGCTAAGTCACCATCCACAGTGATTTTGGAGCCCAAGAAAATGAAATCTGATATTGTTTCCACTTTTACCCCATATATTTGTCATGAAGTGATGGGGCTGGATGCTATGATCTTCATTTTTGAATGCTGATTTTTAAGCCAACTTTTTCACTCTCCTCTTTCACCCTCATCAAAATGCTCTTTAATTCCTCTTCACTTTCTGCCATTAAATGGCATCATCTGCATATCTGAGGTTGTTGATATTTCTCCCGGCAGTCTTGATTCCAGCTTGTGAGTCATCCAGCCCAACATTTCATATGATGTTCTCTGCATATAAGTTAAATAATCAGGGTAACAATATACAGACTTGACATACTGCTTTCCCAATTTTGAACCAGTCTGTTGTTCTATGTCCAATTCTAACTGTTGCTTCTTAACCGGCATACAGGTTTCTCAGGAGGCAGGTAAGGTGTCTGGTATTTCCATCTCTTGAAGAATTTTCCAGTTTTTCATGATCCATACAAGGGCTTTAGCCTAGTCAATGACACAGAAGTATATGTTTTTTGGAATTCCTTGCTTTTTCTGTGATCCAATAGACGTTGGCAATTTGATCTTTGGTTCCTCTGCCTTTTCTAAATACATGCAAGTTTTTAGGTCACTACTGCTGAAGCCTAGCTTGAAGGATTTTGAGCATAATCTTGCTAGCATTTGAAATGAGTGCAATTGTATGGTTATTTGAACATTCTCTGGCATTTCCTTTCTTTGGTATTGGAATGAAAACTCACCTTTTCCAGACCTGTGACCACTGCTGAGTTTTCCAGATTTGCTGGCTTATTGATCCAATATTGATCCAATTCAGTGGCTTCCATGAAACTCCCAGGAGACCTGCATATTGACAAAGTCCTAATTGGAATTTAACAGTGTCTGTTTTTCCCCATATTTTTGTAATGTGGAAAAAATAGACTTAAATCTTATCTCATATTTGTAGATTGTAGTGAAGTCTTTTCAAGAAGTATTTTCAGTTGGATTAGAGCTGACTTAAGGTCATCTGATTAACACATAGTCAGGGAGATGTAGAAACCATATTACAAGACCAAGGTTAATTAGTACCGGCAAATTCATACTACAGTAAATATAATATAAAAAGCTTTGTAAATAATAGGACTATTTCCATGACAAAGTGTTGGAAAACGTGTTTCTGATTTTCTTCTTGAAAAGTAGAAAAATGATATTTATAATAAAGTATACATATACATACTTACAGCAACCCACTCCAGTACTCTTGCCTGGAAAGTCCCATGGATGGAGGAGCTTGGTGCAGGCTACTGTCCATGGGGTGGCAAAGAGTCGGGCACGACTGAGCAACTTCACTTTCACATACATAGTTACAATGAAAATATGAAGTTTTTGTACAAACACCACTAATTTGGCTTAATAGCTTCTGAATTTGAGGGTGGGTTTGAACATTTTTCTTTGGATTTGTCTCATTATGGTGTCCTCAATATTTAATATATAGTAAAAGTAGCATTCAAATCAATGGGAAAGGGGAAATAATTAAAATGTTGTTAGGATAACCAGATACCTATTTGGAAAAGCAAGATTGGATACTATCTTTGTATCATATGTCAAAACAAATTGAACTGCTAAATGTACAAATTCAAGTATAAAAACACTTAAGGAAAATATAGGTTTATATTTTTATAATACGTAGTGGCAAGGACTTTCTAAACATGACAGTAATAATGAGAAAAGCTTGTTTCTGCAATCTATTTTTCTACAGTAAACCGCCCCTCAACTTAATGGTTTAAACCAAGAATGATTTATTATTTCTCAAGATTCTGTAGATTGGTTAAGTCATTCTTCCTTGGGTCTCATCTGAACACACTTACAAGGCTTCTTTCATCTAGTGGCTATGACCACTCCTGCCCTGTTTTGTCTTATTCAGTTGTCCAGCCCAAGCTTCTTTACATTGTGGCTGGGTCTTGAGAAAGTGAAGTTAGAAACTTTGAGGCTTGTGGAGGCCTATACTCTAGAACTCATATTCACTTTTGTCACATTTTCTTGGTCAAATCAAATTACAAGGTCAGCCAGATAAAAGAGGTAAATAAATAGACTCCATCTCTTGAGCAGCAACATCACAATGCAAAAAGATGCAGACATTATGAGACTTAATTCATTGGGAACCATTATTATATCATCTTCCTCAGGATCTCTTGCTGTCTAAACATTCTGCCTGAAAATAGGAACGAAGTTGATTTGGATAAAATTTTGAATAAATCTCTTACTCTCTCATTCAGCTACTTGCTGTCTGAAACTTAAGATCTAAATAGATTTGGATTATGTGGTAACCTTGCTGTCTGAATTTGCCAACTATATATGCACTGTCCTAATTCAGATGTGTAATAGCTTTCTTACTGGCATTAAGCAGTTTGATGATGATGTGCCTTGGTGTAGTTTTCTTCGTGTTTTGTGTGCTTCAGTTTTATTAAGCTTGAATGTGTGGGTTTGTATAGCTTTATAAATATTTATATACCACCCCCTCCACCATTCTTCTCATTTGGGGGTTCCAATTACATGTATATTAGTCTCCTTGAAGTTTCCCCACAGCTCACCAATGCTCTGGTTATTTTTTTATTTAGTCTTCTCCTTGTTTCATTTTGGATAGATTTATTGCTCTGTCTTCAAGTTCATGAGTCTTCTTCAATGACTAGTCTTTCTTTAATTCTTTCTTAGATGTTGTAGTTTCTATCTCTGCAAGTTTGGTTTGGATTTTTTTTTATATAAATCTTCAGTGTTTCTGGTTAACATGTTCAGTCTTCTAGCTCAGGGGATGACAAATAAGAGCTCATAAATCAAATCTGGCCTAGTGGATTTGTTTTGTAAATAGTTTTATTGGGATACAGCCATGCCTATTTGTTAACCCATTGTTTATGGCTGCTTTTTGCAATACGATATTTGAGCTGAGTGCTTTTTACAGACTCCATACCTGCAAAGTCTATATTTCTTACTATCAGGTTCCTGAACATATGGAATTTACATTATAATCACTGTTTTACTATATTTATCTACTAATTCTATAACTGATGTGATTTTTGAGTCAGTTTCAATTGACTGATCTTTCCTTTCACTTCAGTTTTGTATTTTTCTGTTTCTTTGCATGCCTGGTACTTTTTGATTAGATGCCAGATATTGGTGAATTGTTCAGAGGTGGATATTTTTGTATTCTTATAAATATTCTTCAACATTGCCCTGAGATACAGTTAGATTTTCTGAAGGCAATTTAATCCTTTTCAAGTCTGGCTGTTAAGTTTTGTTAAGTGGGACCAGAGCAGCCTTTTTTGTATAGGGCTAATTTTACCTCATTACTGAGGCATAGCTCTTGTGAGGACTTTATCCAGTGCCTCGAGTTATGACTAGCAGGAACCCAAATTATTTTGAGCTCTGTGCAAGCATCAACCATTATTTCCACCAATCACTTTGGATGGCTGTTTTCCTGACCTGTGTTGTTTCCTCCTGCCCATGACTTAATTCATACTTAGCTGAAGATGAGAGAGACTTCTTTTTCTGTGCAGCTCTCTCCTCTCTCATTCTTTGCCCTGCAAACTTTTAATGAACTTGGCCTCCCTGTATTCCCAGTTTTATTTTCTTAATTTTATTTCTTATTTTGAATTTCTTTCCAAATTTCTTAATTTGAAATCTTATGGGCTCTGCCTGGGTTATGGCTCCCTGCACTGTGGCCTGAAAATCCTCTCTGGGCAATACGCCGGGGCAGTCTTAGTGCTTGTATGTTTGCCTCATGTATTTCAGGGATCACTGTCTTTTGTTACCTGATGCCCAAATCTTGACAAATCATTCTTTCATATATTCTGTTCAAGTTTTTAGTCGTTTCAGGTTGCAAGGTAAATCTCATCCCTGTTACTACTTCTTGGCTTAAATGATCTTCAGAAACCTGATGACTTTAGATGACAAGGGATATTTGTGTTTTACTATTTTAAAAACAAATTGTGGGTTTGAAATATTGTACAAGACACTATAAAATAAGTTGAAAGACATGGTGACAAACTGGGAAAAGTATTTTCAGTTAAATTGTGCCCTACTAAGGATTAATGGGCTTCCAGGTGGTGCTAGTGGTAAAGAACCCACTTGCCAATGCAGGAGACATAACAGACGTGGGTTCAATCCCTGAGTTGGGAAGATCCCCTTGAGGAGGTCATGGCAACCTGCTCCAGTATTCTTGGCTGGAGAATCCCTTGGACAGAGGAGCCTGGTGGGCTGTGGTCCACATGGTCACAAAGAGTCAGACACACCTGTAGTAGCTTAGCACACATGCAAGGATTAATAGTGCCAGTACATTAATAGAAGCCAGTCTCATAAATCAGTAAGGAAAAGATGAACATTCCCAATAGGAAAGGGCTTCCCAGGTGGCTCAGTGGTAAAGAATCCACCTGCAAAGCAAGAGACCCATGAGACGCAGATTCGAACCCTGAGTCAGAAAGATCCTCTGGGAAAGGAACTGGCAACCCTCTCTAGTATTCTTGCCTGGGAATCCCATGGACAGAAGAGCTTGGAGGTCTACAGTTCATGGGATTGCAAAAGAGTTGGATAGGACTTAGTGACTAAACACCATCACCACAACAACATTTTTGTTTGTGTACTTACTTCTGTTAATGGGTAGACATGAAAATGACCAGCAGATGAAAAAAATTCTGTTACAATGCTAAGCAAAGAGAAAATAATTGAAATAACAAAGAGATATCATTTTTCATCTATCATATTCTTAAGGAGGAAAATCACATAGGTAAGAATGTAAATCGTCATAGTTTTCTTGGAATGCAATCTGATACTATGTATGAAAATTTAAAATGCTTACTTGATTTAGTAAATCCAAATCTAAATGATTATCCTAAACTACAAGAAAGATCTTCATGACCAAGATAATCACAATGAAGTGATCACTCACCTAGAGTCAGACATCCTGGAATGTGAAGTCAAGTGGGCCTTAGAAAGCATCACTACAAACAAAGCTAGTGGAGGTGATGGAATTCCAGTGGAGCTATTTCAAATCCTGAAAGATGATGCTGTGAAAGTCCTACACTCAATATGCCAGCAAATTTGGAAAACTCAGCAGTGGCCACAGGACTGGAAAAGGTCAGTTTTCATTCCAATCCCTAAGAAAGGCAATGCCAAAGAATGCTCAAACTACTGCACAATTGCACTCATCTCACACGCTAGTAAAGTAATGCTCAAAATTCTCCAAGCCAGGCTTCAGCAATACGTGAACCATGAAGTTCCAGATGTTCAAGCTGGTTTTAGAAAAGGCAGAAGAACCAGAGATCAAATTGCCAACATCCACTGGACCATAGAAAAAGCAAGAGAGTTCCAGAAAAACATCTATTTCTGCTTTATTGACTATGCCAAAGCCTTTGACTGTGTGGATCACAATAAAGTGTGGAAAATTCTGAAAGAGATGGGAAAACCAGACCACCTGACTTGCCTCTTGAGAAACCTATATGCAGATCAGAAAGTAACAGTTAGAACTGGACATGGAACAACAGACTGGTTCCAAATAGGAAAAGGAGTGCGTCAAGGTTGTATATTGTCCCCCTGCTTATTTAGCGTATATGCAGAGTACATCATGAGAAACACTGGGCTGAAGGAGGCACAAGCTGGAATCAAGATTGCCAGGAGAAATATCAATAACCTCAGATATGCAGATGACACCACCCTTGTGGCAGAAAGTGAAGAGGAACTAAAAAGCCTCTTGATGAAGGTGAAAGAGGAGAGTGAAAAAGTTGGCTTAAAGCTCAACATTTAGAAAACGAAGATCATGGCATCTGGTCCCATCACTTCATGGCAAATAGATGGGGAAACAGTGTCAGACTTTATTTTTTGGGGCTCCAAAATCACTGCAGGTGGTGACTGCAGCCATGAAATTAAAAGACGCTTACTCCTTGGAAGGAAATTTATGACCAACCTAGATAGCATATTCAAAAGCAGAGATATGACTTTGCCGACTAAGGTCCGTCTAGTCAAGGCTATGATTTTTCCAGTGGTCATGTATGGATGTGAGAGTTGGACTGTGAAGAGAGCTGAGCTCCGAAGAATTGATACTTTTGAACCGTGGTGTTGGAGAAGACTCTTGAGAGTCCGTTGGACTACAAGGAGATCCAACCAGTCCATTCTGAAGGAGATGAGCCCTGGCATTTCTTTGGAAGGAATGATGCTAAAGCTGAAACTCCAGTACTTTGGCCACCTCATGCGAAGAGTTGACTCATTGGAAAAGACTCTGATGCTGGGAGAGATTGGGGGCAGGAGAGGATGGGACGACAGGGGATAAGATGGCTGGATGGCATCACTGACGCGATGGACATGAATTTGGGTCAACTCTGGGAGTTGGTGATGGACAGGGAGGCCTGGTGTGCTTCAATCATGGGTTCGCAAAGAGTTGGACACGACTGAGCGACTGAACTGAGCTGAACTGAACTGAAACAAATATTTCCACAAGTTTGTAAAAAATAATTATTATAGGATCACTGACAAAATCTAAAAATAAGTTGAATGTCAATTATTAGTCAAATAGTTACTCTTTATAATTATTTATTACTTTTAATTCTACAATAATCATCTTTACTATTTTTTGCAATTATCTCTTCAGTTGTTAAATATATGTATGTATACACTTTCAGGATATCACTAATCCTCTATTATAAACAATAAAGTAAATATGTTTATTAACACACAAAAATGTCTTCATGTTAAGTGAAAAAGGGCAGTTTATAAACTAGTATTTATAGATGAAATCATGGGAAATATATTTATACAAATACATACATACATATATACACCTACAATATTTCTGTGGAGGATAGAATTACAGGGAGTTTTTATTTTCTAGTTTCTTGTTATGTATTTTAATTTTTCAAAATAATGAGCCATACAGTCAGGGGGAAAAATGCTCTTTCTGTATTTTAAAAAAGGAAGATATGAGAAAGAAAACCGTCACAAAGAAGAACCTTAGAAAGTTCTAAGAAACCAGGTTGTAAAATGGAAACAACACTTGTGATTTATCAGTTGGTAGATCTGAGTAGTAGAAAAAGCAAGACCCAAGTTTGAGTCCTGGCTCTCTCCTTTATAGGTGCGGTGATCATGGAAAAATTACTAAACATCTTTAATAGTTTTTAAAGTCATTATTTTCTAATGTAATAAATCATATGATTATTATATTTATGTCACAGGTAATAAAATTTACTCAGCAAAGAGTAGTTTATTTAAAAATTTTAATATAAAATAAGGAAATGAGAATAGTTCTTACTGGGCATAAAAATCTACTTGGATGATGGGATGAGTTTATTATTATCATGCTGCAATTAGCAAATACTAATTATCTCTGTATGAGAGCTGCTATCTTTAATTTCAATTAAGTTCAATTTTTGTCTAAAATATGATCTTCAATTAAGAGAATCACAGAGTATTTCATTTCAGTTCACCCTAGGCAGGACTGGTGCCTATTCTTACAGCTGGTAGTTCCTCTTGTCCTATCTTTCCTCAATGTGCAGGCCCACCATGGCTCCTGCTTCTGGCTAGGGAGGGCTGGCTCTCGGCAGGAGGTGCGAAGACCTCCTTTACTGCTGAAGAAGTGGGCCAGAAGAGCTGGTACTCCATCTCTGAGGATCTCTTAGCCTTCTCTTTGTTTCTAACCACTCCTTCACTCCCACACATAAGCTGGCTCTGAAGAGCAAGAGGAACCCTGTGTTTCTTAAAATGAGATGTATCACTTTAGTAGGTAAATGAAGAGATATGAATGATCATGAACTATTTAAATAAAAATCATTCCTTTACCCCTATTCACCATTATGACAGCCCAACTTTAGAGACTTTACAGAGGCAAGAGGTCTATCAACTTCTTTCCTTTCACTTAATAGTTTCTTGCCACTGATAGTGAAATTAGAATCAGGGTTTATGACCAAAAACATTACTATTCTTTTAAATGAAAACAGCGGCACATCAGCTGTCACATGAATGTTGTTTTACAGTCAAATAAAAACTCATGAAGCCTCAGTTCTACAGTCTGTGTGGGTTTGAAATATTTTTATGCACTGCTGTGTGAAGAACAGGTGCACTCACACATCTGTTTCTAAGATTTTTCTATTTTATCAGGTGATTTGGGTTTAAAATTTCAACAGATGTCTGTTTCAGTCATTTTTGCTCTTAGTGTTCTTTTTGTTTAGTTGCTAAGTCATTGCCGATTCTTTGCAACCCCATGGACTGCAGCACACCAGGCTCCTCTGTCTTCCACTATCTTGTGGAGTCTGTTGAAACTCGTGTCCATTGAGTCAGCGATGCCATCCAACCATCTCACCCTCTCTTGCCCACTTCTTTTTCCCTCAATCTTTCCCAGCATCAGGGTCTTTTCCAGTGAGTCAGTTCTTCGCATCAAGTGGCCAAAATATTGGAGCTTCAACTTCAGCATCAGTCCTTTATATGAATATTCAGAGTTGATTTCCTTTATGATTGACTGATTTTATCTCTTTGTTGTCCAAGGAACTCTCAAGAGTCTTCTCCAACACCACAGTTTGAAAGCATCAATTCTTTGGTGCTCAGCCTTCTTTACGGTCCAACTCTTATATCCATACATGACTATCGGAAAAACCATAGCTTTGACTATTTGGACCTTTGTTGGCAAAGTGATGTGTCTGCTTTTTAATGTGGTCTAGGTTTGTCATAGTTTTCCTTCCAAGGAGCAAGTGTCTTTTAATTTCATGACTGCAATCGCTATCTGTAGTTATTTTGTTGCCCAGGGAAATAAAATCTGTCACTGCTTCCACTTTTCTCCTTCTATTTGTCATGAAGTAATGGGACTGGATGCCATGATCTTTGTTTTTTGAATGTTGAGTTTCAAGCTAGCCTTTTCACTCTCTTTCACTTTCATTAAGAGATTCTTTGGTTCCTCTTTGCTTTCTGCCATTAGAGTGGTATCACCTGCTTATCTGAGGTTGTTGATATTTCTCTCTTGGCACTCTTGATTTCTGCTTGTGATTCATCCAGCCGGGCATTTCTTATAATGCACTCTGCATATTAGTTAAATGAGCAGGTAACAATATACAACCTTGGTGTACTCCTTTCCCAATTTTGAACCAGTCAGTTGTTCCATGTCCAGTTCGAACTGTTGCTTCTTTACCCTCATAAAAGTTTCTCAGGAGGCAGGTAAGATGGCCTGCCTGAATTTTCCACAGTTTGTTGTGATCCACACAGTCAAAGGCTTTAGCATAGTCAATGAAATAGAAGTAGTTTTGTTTTTTTTTTTTTAATTCCCTTGCTTTCTCCATGATCCAGTGATTATTTGCAATTTGATTTCTTGTTCCTCTGACTTTTCTAAATTCAGCTTGGAACTTCTCAGTTCATGTACTGATGAAGCCTAGGTTGAGGGATTTTGAGCATCACCTTGCTAGCATGTGAACTGAGTCCAGCTGTACAGTAGTTTGAACATTCTTTGGCATTGCCCCTCTTTGGGATTGGAATGAAAACTGACCTTTTCCAGTCCTGTGGCCATTGCTGAGTTTTCCAAATTTGCTGACAGATTGAGTGCAGCACTTTTACAGCACCATCCTTTAGGATTTTAAATAGCTTAGCTGGAATTCTGTCCAAATGATACCTTTGTTTGTATTAATGCTTCCTAAGGCCCAGTATTAGTAGAACAGCTTAAAACTTAGCTCTAACAAGTCTAACTTCTTATTTATTTTAGAACAACTTATACCTTGTAACCTATTGAATTGCACAGATACATTTCTTATGGAGTGGCTTAAACCCAAAGTTAGCTCAAAATGGAACCTTCCTCCTATTAGAATATTGCTTCCTCCTATTAGAATATTAGAATTTTGCAGTCTTTTTCCACTCTGTGGTATCAACATTGCTTTGCAGTTTATTTGGCTGCCCTCTTAACTGTTCAACTTCACCTTCCATTATTGTATTTCCTTTATGAGTGCCTATGTCAGGTTCTGAGATGTTTAGGGGAGTCATTCAAAGGTTGTGGTCTAACTATGTTGGTTTATTATTAAAGTCTTGAGTGCTATCCTAAATATTACAAAGTTTGTTTGCTGGTGTTAGCATCCTAGTGAGAGGTGTGAGCTAGCCTGGTGACTTAACATTTCATCCTAAAGTGAAAGACTCGGAACACATCATGTAGACTACTGTCCTTTTTTAACAAGAGAAATGACTAATTAGTAACTTCACATACTTTCTGTACTATGCTCTGCTACAACCCATTACCCCAGTTTTCTTAATAATGTCGTCTGATCAAATAATACCAATGCCTTCTGTCTTTTAATTACTATCTTTCATCTTCATATTATTATATATATTTTGCTTAAACTGCTGGGCTATCAAAAGTTAAGGCTAGGCAAAAGCTTGAATATTTTTAATTTAGATTAATAAATCAGTTTTGAGATATAAGAATGAAATACTGCATTAGCCAAAACAGTTTGTCAGGTGTTTCCATAGTATCTTATTTGTCTTTTCTTTAATATTTTAATATTTACTCATTTTAATATCTACTTACAAAGAGATACCTATGAATTACCTACAAAGAAATATCTTCTGAGTTACCTTGAGATTAAGGTAAATTAGATGTATTTACTTAGTAGTTGTATGCTTTTTGAAGCTATAACATAGTCTGTTTTCAAGTTTAATAAAACTAAATCCTCTTCAAAATTATCATCAGTTAAATCTACAATATTTTAAATTTATTATGTGTTTTATAAAAGAATTTTCAGTCAACTTTGATTTTTTTGTTAAAGAAGGAATTTTCTTTCTTAAGGAAGAATGTTATATAAATACTCAAGTATCAACATTATTGTTATTATGGATGCTAATGACCTTTATCCCTATAAATATTAGCATTAAAATTTAAACACCTTGCTTTTTGCAAACCCAAACATTCCTGAATAAAAGATCAAAGGTCACAGAGCTATGATGATTCAGTACTAAAATATCAAAGTATTTAGAAAGTCTTTTTCACAGTTGCTTGAATTATGGGAAAAGGTTTATCTAAAGGTCTAGGACCATCTTGAATTACCGCATAATATTTGCCCAAGGAAGTCTCAGGAGAACTTACAATAGGTCCATGCCATGAAAGTTTCGACCTGAACAACAAAATAGCCATGTTTAAACACTGAAGTCAGACTAGAAACATGAATCATTTTCTTCATTTAATTTAAAAAGAAATTTCCAGCCATTTCCAATTATATTAGCTACATTTTAATAACTAAAGATGCCAGACTTATAAGGTGCAAAATAATGAGCATATTTCTGTAGCAGATTTTTAAAAAATATTCTCTCTCACAAAACCAAAGCAATCTTGTAAAATTCGGGTGGTGTTTACCATGTTCACAGTGATGTGGCTCCAGGAGAGAATTGGTATATGGAGCTGGAGAACTAGAAGGAAGAGAATGGAGATCTTAAAACTGGTTTAATAATATCAACAAAAAGCAATAAAGATGCCATATGGAAAAGGATGAATTATTGCCCTAAGGAAGTTTTATTTCTCACTGTGATGTTTAGTCTGGATTTTGCTGTAGTCTTGATGGTCTCATTCAACCTGGTCAGGAAGGTTATCTTTCAGCCAAGGTTATCAAAAACTAAGGAGAGGCAGAGGTGTTGAATACTTTTAATTTAGATTAATTAATCACTTTTGAGACAGTTAAATATTACATTTATTTTATATTAAATAGGAGACAGTTAAATATTGAATATTAAACAGTTAAATAAGAAGTAAATATTGGGTTGGCCAAAAAAGTTCATTTAAGTTTTTCCACAGCATCACATGTCTTTTCTTAAGAGCAGTATTTTAGTATCAAAGAAAATAGAGTATATGGTAATAGTAAACTTAATATTTTTAATTGAACTCAGCCTTTTCTTTTAAAATATTTGCTCCTTAGTTTTAACTAACACTTTGCCCTGGTAGCTCAGATGGTAAAGTGTCTGCCTGCAACACGGAAGACCCAGGTTCAATCCCTGGGTCAGGAAGATCCCCTGGAGAAGAAAATGGCAGCTCACTCCAGTACTCTTGCCTGGAAAATTCTGTGGATGGAGGAGCCTCGTGGGCTACCGTCCATGGGGTCACAAAGAGTCGGACATGACTGAGTGACTTCACTTTCACTTTTGCAAATAAAGGGATCGTTGTTTCTTAACTTCTTTGATTTGTCCAGAAGACAAAGCTCTTAGCTAATGGTGGACTAGTGAAAAATTTTCAGGTCATTTAGAATTGAATAAGATTTATTGAAACAGTCCTTGTCACTGCAAGAACAATATGAATTCACAAGTGCTGTATAGATAGTTCTCCTTTAAATGGTTTCCAACAAGTCAGCTTGACCAAATTACAGAGACCTTTGTCCAGCTTACCCACCACCCATAGACTTGTTGACAGCATTGAAGTAAAACAGAAAGAAGAACCATATAAGAGCAATAAAACAGGGTTGCATCTTTAATTTAATTTAGATTTAAGTAGAGACTTGAACAGACATGAACCGTGAACCAAAAAAAGAAAAACTAGACAAACCATACTAATTTATAGATATTCTTTCTTTCACCAAAAGAGAAAGAAAAAGCTATTAGAATGGTCAAACTGCAACTTGACTGAGATTTGTGTTTTCTCAGATCACTCACTGGAAAGAAATAAACAAACAAACAAACTAGAACAACTACAAGTATTTGTCAGCCAAACCGGAACATACTATTTAATTGGGAAAAAAAGTTTAGCTCCCAAAAAGAAGAATGGGTGCAGTTTGTCCTCTATTTCATTGTAGTTAAATGAATTTTAAAAGTGCATTGATCGATAAAAGTATTTAAAGTTAATTTTAATAAAGTAGCAGTTGTTTATGTATTGAATAATTTCAGTTAACAGATAATTTGTTTAAAGTATATTGGTCTAATTGTTTATTGACAAAGTATTATAATTTACTTTGCATGATTATCTTTTTATATTTAAATATTATTTTTATATATTCTCTTTTCTAAATGGAATCACATTTATATAGAAAACTATTAATTTACAGTGACTGAACCTATATCAGATTAGCAAGGACAATGCAGTCAAACATACAAATGCATTGTGTGTGTTAGATTGTGCCTCTTGTTCAGAAAATAGGGATGTAGCTCTTTTAAAGTCAATAACAATAATCATAAACAAGATAATCCCATCAGCACAAGTCAGTCTTACTCTGCATGTAGTAATTTAGCACAGTATTGCACTCAATAAATTATCATTAATCATAAATACATTTTCACATGTGCATATTTAATTTCCTTAACATTTGCTATCTTGGTTTTTCTGTAGGGCTAAGGTACAAGACACTCATATCAAATCTGAAAAGCAGCATAATCAGTCTTTTGAAGCCCACTGCAATCAATATCTATGCAAATGGGTTGGTTATGGAATTTACACAGCTTTGTCAATCAATCACTAGTCAAGTCTCCACCCTACATTTAAAATACTAATAGATTTTTTTCTTTTTAAAGAGACAATGAGTTACTTTTTTCTCAGTATTTGTTATATAGGCTAGTGCTATTGCTTTGACTGCCTCCTCTCCCCTACCACCTTTTCCCTGCACATTTAACCCACCTGCACAGTGAGGGAGCCCATGCTGCCAGTCTCTCTAGGTGGCAGATGTTGAGATCAGCGGCTTCCTGAGTGCCACCTGTGGGCGTTTTACAGCCCTCTTCTTGGCCCTGAGTTCTTGAAGGAGCACATCTCAGGACTCAGAGCTGATTGGGGCAGCATTCCTAGAGTGCTGGTCATGTGTTGCCTGCCCACTGAGAGAGAGGTCTTCAGTGATCACTAAAGGGCTCTGTCTTTTGCCTTGATCACGTCACATTCTTACCAAGGACACAGAACACTTGCTAAACCAAATAATCAAAATATAGAAGCTAATAATGAAAATTAACTAGATTGGCTACTAAATTGGGGTTCAAAGTTTATTTCCATTATATAGAATAATGTAATATCTAGATTTTTTTTTTTTTTTTGTCCACCTCTAACAACAGTATGAATCTTTAGTTCTGAGGATGACTGAAGAAGCTAATGCAGGTCTGTTTTAGAATGGAAGCAAAAGGAAGATAAAAATCCCTCAGTTCTCCACTGGTTAAATCACATCTGATAGATTGTTGAGTTCTGTTCTAAAAATGTTAAGGACTCTGAAAAGTTTGAAACTGTATAGAAGAGGATAACTCAGATGATGAGAAAGCTGGAAATGGAAGTTGAAAGTAGAGAGGATATAGGTAGAATGTGATGTAGGTAGATTCAATATTGACCTTTAAATATTGAAAATATATCTGCAGACTCTGTATATGAGTTAGGAATTAAGTTTCTAAGTTATGGGTACCAAGAGTACATACATAGGGTTATTTTCTTTGTAAATAAAGTCTGGGGACAGAAAGTCCAGGATTAGAGAAGCAGCTCCACAAAGTCATTGAGGACTCTTAAATATGATATCTTCAATGAATGATTCTCTTTTTAAGATCACTTGATAATAAGTTGCTGGAGCTCCTGCAGTCGCATCCCTATTCTAGACAGCAGGAAGAAGCATAGGTATGGTGTAGGGGAAAGCACATTTTCTCCCAAAAGAAACCTTCCCAGAATTTCCACAGACACTCTCCCTTACATCTTTCTCAGTTTAGTTCAGTTCAGTTCAGTCTCTCAGTCGTGTCCGACTCTTTGCTACCCCATGAACTGCAGCATGCCAGGCCTCCCTGTCCATCACCAACTCCCGGAGTCCACCCAAACCTATGTCCATTGGGTCAGTGATGCCATCCAACCATCTCATCCTCTGTCGTGCCCTCCTCCTTCTGCCCTCAATCTTTCCCAGCATCAGGGTCTTTTCTAATGAGTCAGCTCTTTGCATCAGGTGGCCAAAGTATTGGAGTTTCAGCTTCAACATCAGTCCTTCCAGTGAACACCCAGGACTGATCTCCTTTAGGATGGACTGGTTGGATCTCCTTGCAGTCCAAGGGACTCTCAAGAGTCTTCTCCAACACCACACTTCAAAAGCATCAATTCTTTGGTACTCAGCTTTCTTTATAGTCCAACTCTCACATCCATACATGACCACTGGAAAAACCATAGCTCTGACTAGACGGACCTTTGTTGGCAAAGTACTGTCTCTGCTTTTTAATATGCTGTCTATGTTGGTCATAACTTTTATTGCAAGGAGCAAGCATCTTTTAATTTTATGGCTGCAGTCACCATCTGCAGTGATTTTGTAGCCCCCCCAAAATAAAATCAGCCATTGTTTCCACTGTTTCCCCATCTATATCTGATGAAGTGATGGGACCGGATGTCATGATCTTCGTTTTCTGAATGTTGAGCTTTAAGCCACTTTTTTACTTTCCTACATCTTTTTTAACCACAACTTAGTCTCATGGCCACACCTGGCTGCTATCAAGGCAGAATATAACCCAGTAGGTAAAAGTTTTAAAAGGGCAACTGTTTTAGAGGTACTGATGTTGCTGTTGTTGAACATTCAAAAGCAACTAGGAAATTGCCTATCAAGAGAAGTTTAGGGGAAGACCTGATATGTATAGGACTTCCCAGGTGGTGCTAGTGGTAAAGAACCTGCCTGTCAGTGCAGGAGAAGTAGAGATGTGAGTTCAATCCCTGGGTCAGGAAAATGCCCTGGAGAAGGGCATGGCAACTCACTCCAGTATGCTTGGCTGGAGAATCCTATAAACAGAGGAGCCTGGCAGGTTACAGTCCATGAGGTCCCAAGGAGTCTGACAACAATGAAGCAACTTAGCATGCGTGCACACTGATATGTAAACAGTTTCTTCCAATACTGTGTGCCAAGACTATTTCAATATATGTGTGTATGGGCCATGCTGGGTTTTATTTTGACTAACTTTTCTTATAAGAGATTTTGATAAAATTTAATTTCTACTTACTACGTATCAATAATGACAAGTGTTCGTTAAAGTAAATGCTTAGTATACAAGTCTTGTTTTCATGTTATTTAGAAGCCAGCTTATTCTTTTAATGGAAGGCCCTCGTGAAGTAGGATTTTGTGGACACATTATGACTTCACATACTTAGCAATCTTTCTGATACATGAAGCATTGTGCCTTATGAATTTTGTTATTAATTAACTTGCTACAGGAAGTAGTGATCAATTGATTGACCTAAATTTCACTTAGTATAGCTATAAGAGAGATACATTTTAAGATTTGTGGCCTATGAAATGTATTGCCTAAGTTTTATTTTGTGGTGGATTTTTATTTTCCCTTAATGTTTGGATTACATGAGTTTCTTCAGAAAATATTAAGATGTTGATATGTGTATTCTGGATTTGTATTTGCAATTCTATCAAACTGGAATCAAGATTGCTGGAAGAAATATCGATAACCTCAGATATGCAGATGACACCACCCTTATGGCAGAAAGTGAAGAGGAACTAAAGAGCCTCTTGATGAAAGTGAAAAAGGAGAGTGAAAAAGTTGGCTTAAAGCTCAACATTCAGAAAACGAAGATCATGGCATCTGGTCCCATCACTTCATGGCAAATAGATGGGGAAACAATGGAAACAATGGCTGACTTTATTTTTCTGGACTCCAGAATCACTGCAGATGGTGATTGCAGCCATGAAATTAAAAGACACTTGTTCCTTGCAATAAAAGTTATGACCAACCTAGATAGCATATTAAAAAGCAGAGACAGTACGCCAAGAAAGGTCCATTTAGTCAAGGCTATGGTTTTTCCAGTCATGTATGGATGTGAGAGTTGGACTATAAAGAAAGCTGAGCGCCTGAAGAATTGATGCTTTTTAAGTGTGGTGTTGGAGAAGACTCTTGAGAGTCCCTTGGACTGCAAGGAGATCCAGCCAGTCCATTTTAAAGGAGATCAGTCCTGGGTGTTCATTGGAAGGACTGATGTTGAAGCTGAAACTCCAATACTTTGGCCACCTGATGCAAAGAGCTGACTCATTAGAAAAGACCCTGATGCTGGGAAAGATTGAGGGCGGGAGGAGGAGGGGACGACAGAGGATGAGATGGTTGGATGGCATCACCGACTCAGTGGACGTGGATTTGGGTGGATTCTAGCAGTTGGTGATGGACCGGGAGGCCTGGTATACTGCGGTTCATGAGGTCCCAAAGAGTTGGTCACTACTGAGCTACTGAACTGAACTGAATTAAGAGATCTAACCTATTAGAGTTGTGAGTTTTGTAATTTTAGACTGTAGTATCCTGCCTGCGCTGTAAGTCTTTATGAAGTAGACTGAAAACACTCCAGTGCTTCTAGGCCTGTGCTTATTCTCCTGACACAAATAATACTAAAAAGTTATAGATAATAGTTGTTAGACATCTGCTCCATTAGAAATAGTAGAAGAAAATCGGTCACTTGCCAAACTAGAAAAATTTCATGTAAAAAATAAACTTTCTTTTCAAGTTTTCAAATAGGTATACCAAATTGTAAGGATACAATTAAACACTGTCAACTTGTGCTCTTTTATAGACTTAAATGAATTTTCCAATACATAAAAATTGTGACAACATATAAGTTGGCCTGTATATATTTTCAAGGTTCTGTATAGTTTTATTTTAGTTACTTACATAGAAGAGTCCTGGAAAACAATTTTTTTTTTTTTGCTTCAACCTAGAGTTTTCATGGGACAAAGTAATAAAAGGACAGTGTTAGGGGGCATGTCCTTACCAGATACACATGGACAGCTCAGCTCTGCTTTGTGGAAGCAACTGTGGGATGCCAGCTGTTTGATTCTCCTTTTCCTTGGTATCTAGGCCCCATTTCACACCCAATTTGAATACTTTTAGTTTGAGGACTTTTAATTTGATCCTCAGACGAAATCTGTAACTAATGTGGTCAGTACTGCATTGAACTGACTTGAACCAAGCCTTCTAAAGACCACAATTTATTTTTCTGAGAGAAGGATTAAAGTGGAGAGATTGATTACCTTTGCCTCTTTCCTTGTTTCTTCCCAACTCCTCCCCAAGAAAAAAAGGACAAATCTTCCTACACTTGCTTTTTCTAAAACCTTGCACAAAAAGCTCATCAGGCCTCAGGTTCTTTATCTGCAGATAAGGATAATAATACCTATTATGTAAAGATTATGGCAATTAAGTTCAATAAACATCTGAATTCTTTCTGGGACCTTGGTCTGGTAAAATTATTTCTTTGTAAAGCTTAGCACAGTATGTAATAATCAACAATGGTGATTCCCTTTGCATTCTGAAATGAGGTTCTCATATGACAAGGTCCCCTGTGAGCCTACAGTCCCAGCTGTTATTCCATGGGCCTTTCAGTTTAGCTATGCTTGTGGGTTGGGATTCACTCTTACCTAAACCTGCCTGCACCTTTCTCTTCTTTTTCTATTGCATAGGCTTGTTACTAGGTCTATTTCTCAGCTTCCCTTCTTTGTCCTGCTTCCCGCTTGTCTCCCTTCCCTGCCCTAGAAGAAGACTTATCTTTCTTTTAGAAATCCATGATAAATTACAGTATATATATGCGTACCTATGTGGTTCAGCTGGTAAAAAGAATCTGCCTGCAATGCGGGAGACCTGGGTTTGATCCCTAGGTTGGGAAAGTCCCCTGGAGAAGGGAATGGCTACCCACTCCAGTATTCTTGCCTGGAGAATTCCATGGACAGAGGAACCTGGCGGGCTACAGTTCATGGGTTACAAAGAATCAGATACAGCTGAGTGACTAACATACACGGGTTTCTAGGTGGGTTTGTTTGTTTGATTTTTAAACCTCAGCAAGTGTTCACAAGGCAGTTGCACCTATGCAACCAACACCTGGATAAAGAACAACATTATCAGAACCCCAGAACCCCTTCTAGACACTTCAGTCACTACTTGCTCTCTAATGGTTACAGTAATCTGACTTCTGATACTTAACATTCATTTTGCCTTTTTCTTTTTCTCTTAACCTTATATAAATATATCATATACCACATATTCTTTTGTGTGTGTCTTCTTTTTTCGATATTTTGTTTGTAAAATTCATCCAGATTGTATGTGGTTAGTTGTTTGTTCATTCTGCTTGCTGTGTATGGTTGCATTGTATAAATTTACCACAGTTGTTTATACTTCCGTTAGAATGATGGGGATGTGGGTTCTTTCCATTTTTTGGCTATTATAAAGAGTGCTGCTGTGAATATTCTTATGCCTCTCTTTTGCTAAATATCTAGACATATTTCTGTGAGATTATACTTGGGAGTGGATTGGGTGGGCCAGAGGGTATGTATATGTCCATCTTTAGCAGATTATATGGAAACGGTCTTCGCAGATCATTTTAATAATTTGCACTCCCACCTGGCTCATAGTTTCAAAAGAGCCTACTCTGTCAACAAAGTGAAGTGAATTTATTCTCTATTGAAATGTTCTCATCTCCTCTCTTCAAAATTAATTATCAATTTTTAGATACTGATAAAATATTTCTATCAGTTTGGGATCAAACTTTCTCAATACAAAACATCAATATAAAAAAATTAAGTACAGGTAATCTGCTTTTCTGTATAATAGTCTATGTAATATTCAATATAAATTCATTTGAATTTTCAACCAAACTGATTAGTAAGCTAACTGACCAGATTCTGTTCTAGTTTGGGCTGCCATATTGGGATTGTTGTTGTTGTTTAGTCACTAAGTCATGTCCAACTCTTTTGTGACTTCATGGGCTGTAGCCTGCCAGGCTCCTCTGCCCATAGGATTTCCCAGGCAAGAATACTGGAGTGGGTTGCCATTTCCTCCTCCAGGGGATCTTCCCCACCCAGGGATAAAACCTACGTCCCTGCATTGACAGGTGAATTGTTTACTACTGAGCCACCAGGGGATTCGCTGAAGGCAATAGAAAAGAGTTACAACAATTTAATAGTTTTTTTCTAAACACCATTGTTATTAAATTAACTTTTAAGCAAGGGTCTGTGAACTTTATTGGAAGAGCTCACAGGATGAATAGCTGACCTTTATGAAGCACTTACTGTGCAAAACAGCTCTCATTTCATCTCATGGTAACCTTCCTAAGTAGGTGTTGTCATCATTCTTTGTTTTTAAAATGAGGAAATTAAGACTCAGACAGACTAAGCAACTTGTCCTGCAGTCCTGAGTCTCTTGGATTCCGTAGTCTTCATTCTCACCCATCACACCATCCTGCCCCCAGTCCTGCCACATGGCCACCATGGCTACCAGAGAAATATTTCTAAAACTCAAAGCTGAGCATGGCATCCCCTTGCATAGCAGTGTTTGACTTGCTATTAAAGTTTTAAGCAACTTTAGAGACCTGCTGATCCTAAAGGAGACAATTTAATCTTCATCATCGAAGTTCTATGTGAGATTACATTGAATTATCATAGTTAAGGTCTTTTGGTATTATTCTTATTTTCTTGGGAAAAACATCTGGAATATAAAGTTATATTCATCTATATGTATTCTTGTTTCAAAATATCTATTGTTTATTGATTTTATAGGTATTTTGAGATGAATGTGACAGTCATTGATTTTTGTTGATTCCGTTATCCGTTCATGTTATGTCATAGTGTCTATAATGTCAATGTTCGATGTCACACACTTGCACATAATGACATCAACACAGCTGGAGCCTGATAAATAGATTTTCCTGATATTTTCTCTAATGTTCAATAATTTCACTTGGAAATGAAATTTTCTTACAGAAATGTTCAGAAATTGCTTAGTATTTTACTGCACTGGTATTGGCTAATAGGAATGCAAGAAGCGTAACTTTTATTGGTTACTACTGTTTCCATTTTGCAACAAACCATATCATAAGTTTCTTCTGTTTGTTCATCACGAGCATATATTATATTAAATTAAATGAATCACACATTCTGAATATTTTTCTCCCGCACTTCAAGATGTCCTTTTAAAATATTGTCTAACTGCCAGCTAATTTAAAGCCCTAAGAGCTTGTTGTTGTGTCATTTCGGAATAGAGTATTCAATAATTTAAAGTGAAATGAGTCACTAAATGATGAAGAATTGCTGTTAAATCTTTTGTGATATAAGGGTTTCTTTGCTAGAGACACACATGTAATTGTACATTTCTGTGAAATGCCCTCTGAACATTAGAGGAGATATTCATGAGCTGAAATTCCAAAAACAAATCTAATGATTTGACAGCCCTACTCAAAAGACAGCAGCTCAGCATTTTAGAGGTTTCAGTGCACTGAACGACAGAGTCAGGGGGAGCCTAGGAATATCCTCTGTTCTCTGGCCTTCTGCCTCCTCCTCTGTGTCTGGCTGCCATTGTCCTGTGACCCTGACAGGGAGGCACCAGCCCACCAACAGCCTCTCACCTCAACGATCTCAGTGGTGGGGGTGCGGGGGCAACACTCAGGAATCCCTGCACAAGAATGTCAGTCAGTAGAAGCTCACTGTAGTGGCTAACCCTTGTTCTTGTTCTCATGGAGATTTTTTTAAGGAAAAGTAATTTCCAAGCTCTGCAGAATGGATTTGAAATACTATTTTGATGCTCTCACAGCTGATTTCAACAAAAATTCTTAGTGCCTACATGTTAAGAATGGAATAAATATTTTCATAAATTCTTTGAAAGTAACCATAAGCAGATCCAAATATATTGACTATTTTTCCTATTTGAGTTCTTCTGACTAGACTAGTGCTTTTAAGATTACTATACTTCATTTTTATGGATAATCAAGAATGTGCATGAAACCTTAATTTCCAGCACAGAAGGATAATTGCTCAGTGATCATTTACTTTCTTTAAAACATAACTGAATATAAACTAAGACAGAAACTAAGAAAAAGCTATTTTTAAACATGGCATTGAAATGGTATATGAAATCAAATGGCATATGAAAAATGCACTCAATCTGGTGTGTGTGTTTTTTTTAACCTTACACCTGTAACTTAAAGTGGACCTAAGATCTAGTTCACCTATTTAGTCACAGAACCATAGGAAGCACCTTGCTGATCACTGGACGTCTGAACCCTTACTTGAGAGGTTGGGAAAGAGCTGATTCAGTTAAGCAGGAGGAGAAGGGGGTGACAGAGTATGAAATGGTTGGATGGCAGCACCAACTCAATGGACATGAGTTTGAGCAAACTCCAGGAGACGGTGAAGGACAGGGAAGCCTGGCATGCTGCAGTCCATGGGTTCGCAAAGAGTTAGACATGAATGGGATTGAATACCACCACCTGTTAAGTAACTCAGTAACAGAGGTAGTTCCAGCATTTAAGCCGCTTACTCAAATGAACCCACTGCTCTTTCCACTTTCCTGTGATTTACAGTCCTTTGTTTCAGCAGGAAGGGTGAGATCTCATTTAATGTGTTTTTAGATTAAAGGGATACTATAGTACAGTTAAAAGCATAGAAAACATGAATTTGTTAGCAAGGACACGGATCTTTAATAGTGACAGCTCTGCTATGCACGATAATCTTTCTATGGCATCGGGTCATATAATCATTTTTTAAAAAAATGTGACTGCCATTAGTCATACCATAGTTTTTGTACAAATATATGCAGAAATAACTGAGTTATAGTTTGTAGATAAACATTCACTGACTCCTACCTGATTTCTTACCGCTCTTTCTATGAGCAAGCTGAAGACCATTTAACGTAAAAAAAAAAAAAAAAGTGGAGGAAAATAGAACAGTAGTAAAGGGCAATTTGAGCAGTAAAGGCACTATGTTATCTGTGGGACCTTCTCCAGCTTTATGTGATAGCATACAGTATAGAAAAGGTTCTTTCAGCAAGTGTTTAGGAAAATATGTTCCAAAAGATCTGCATAACATTAGTGTAACCAAGTGTTCCTCTCTGTGGCTTCCTGTTTTGGAATTAAATGCCTTCAGGGTACTCAGAATAACTCTGTTTAGAAACACAAGAAGAATTTAACCTCTTATGTTCCAAATCAGTTTCTAAAAACTATAGATTAATTAGAAAACAAAAGATCTCATCCTTCTTTGTTTCTCAATAGTTTCAGCTCAAATTGAAAGTTTTTTATACATTAATTAGGTGATATATTTAGAAAACATACGGACTGGAGTTCTTATAGGATTTATTATCACCAAAACTATAAGTTTTGTTTCGTTATAAACAATTTTCATAGACGAAATGTTTTGGAAGGTAGGATTATTTCCAAATGAACTCAGTAAAAAATTTCTGCTTTGGTTATTTGCAGGAGGTTCACAAGGAGCAGTAAGCTGACTCTGTTTACTTCTTTGTGGTGTCAGTGTTCAGCCATTAAGTTGCTGCTGCAAAGCCAGCAGAGGGAGCACCAAACAATATTTTTGTTTAGTTTCAAGCTTAATAGTGTATTTTTAAGTTCTTTTCTCCATTTTCATTTAAAAATATATCTGAAACTGATCATTTATTGAGTATACACTTTTTACTGTATAGGTTTAACTTTCTCTATGCTTCTAATTCTTGTTTGAAATTAAAAGACTTAAAAAAGGCATTATTTATGCAATTCAGCCCTACATGTTGTTCAGTCACCAAGTTGTGTCTGACTCTTTGTGATCCCATGGACTGCAACACACCAAGCTTCCCTGTCCTTCACTATCTCCTGCAGTTTACTCAAAATCATGTCCATTAAGTTGGTGATGCCATCCAGTAATCTCATCTTCTGTCACCCTCTTCTCCTTCTGCCTGCAGTCCTTCCCAGCATCAGGTTCTTTTCCATTGAGTCAGCTGTTTGCAGCAGGTGGCCAAAGTATTGGAGCTCAATCCTACATACATCTATTAAATGTCTAATGTATGTAAGACAAGTAATGAAGAGTCAAAGGTGAATACTCCACAGTCTCTGTCCTTCAGGTACTTATAATCTAGTTGAATAGAGAGAATTATGAAGATCTTCCTATTTATAAGGTAGAATATGGGCCACTTATCTTGATAAAGAATCATTGGAAATATCATTGAGAGGTTGATATTTGAATTGGACCTTGAAGGAGAGGTTTTCTAAAATGGAGATTCTAGATTGGAGAGAAGAGCAACAATGCAGGATGTATTTGGGAAAAAGAAAGTATAGGGGTGGCTTGATAGAAATGGTGAATAGAGGGAATGTACTGGGAAATGAGATCAGAAAGCTAAGGTGGAGTCAGATATGAAGCACCTTGAAATCCATGCTTAGGGGTTTTGGTTTTATTCTTTTGGCACAGGAGAGCAAATTGCAGGCCATTAGAAGGAAACAACTGATGTTTTTCATTCAGGGTAAAAGGTTACCTGGAGAACTGAGAGAATAAAACTGGACCTTTATGTACTTTTGTTCATGAGGGGACTATTCTATAATAGTAATATCTTTTATTTATATTTTAGATATATACATCATGCATGTGTTTACAGACACCTATGTATATGTTTGTATATATATTTTTGCACACATACAATTTATACAATAATACTGTTCCTAAATCATATATGTATTTGTATTTTGTATCCTTTAGAAGTATTCAAATTCAATTCAAATACTTTTAAACCTATAAACTTTGTTTATACTAGAGTGGAAGTTGCTCAGTTGTGTCCGACTCTTTGTGACCCCCATGGACTGTCTATGGAATTCTCCAGGCCAGAATACTGGAATAGGTAGCCTTTCCCTTCTCCGGGGGATCTTCCCAACCCAGGGATCAAATCTAGGTCTCCCACATTGCAGGCGGATTCTTTACCGTCTGAGCCACAAGGGAAGCCTTTAGAAGTATCTTGAGATTTAAAGATTTGTACTAAAAATATATTAGGTAATGTGCACCAGATCTCATAGCAAATTCGGAACAAAGCTGGTGTCCAAAAGAATGCCCAGGTTTTCAGTCTCTGTGACCAGAAAGTTGAACAAGCTGCCATTACCCTCACTGGAGATGTAAAGGGTGACAGAGGCTGGAGTGGAGGTGGAGGGTGGCGTTTATTCGGTGCTGTCAGATCAGACTGGAAATGCTGGAGGACATCCATCCTTATAAAGATGTCTAGCGCATACTTCCAGTTTTAGGTTTGGAGCTCAGAAGAGAAGCCAGAGCTAGAGTTTGGGAGTGAATGAGATAAATCAGGGCAATTAGACTGAGAAGAGGAGAGAAGTGAGAACGAAACCTTGGGGGATGCCTACGTGTAGGAAGGTAAAGAAAGGAAGAAGTGTGGGAAGGAGCCTGTACAGACACTGACAGAGCTGCGAGCAGGCAGGAAAATGCCCCACTTGTTACTCAACAATATGTCCACTGCTGCTGAAGCCACTGTCCAGCGTGTAGAGGACCTGAGCAGAGTCAGCTGCTGCAGGGCATAGTTTAGGATGGGGACTGAAGGGAGGATCATTGGGTTTGTTTATTCAGGAGATCAGACTTCCTGAATAGTTCCTTTAGTTGTGTACTAAAATACAAAGTAGACTTCCACCTCACAGCTCTGTTTATGCAAAGTTAAAAGATCCCAGAGGACTACCACCTGGCTCAAAATTTATGAGCTATGTTTGATATCCATGTATGTTGTTTATGGGTCAAACTCACTTGTGTAGTTTTCAAAAGATGTATAGTGCCTTTGTAACCGTGATGATTTATCTTTATTTTATGACTACTTTGTACTTGATTTTTTTGTAACATTAAAATATCACTATTATCTTTGTGTAAGTTCATTAAAATTAAAATACAAAGAAGAAATTTAAAAAATTTTTCCTTAAATAACAACCATAATACATTAAATAACCAGAAATAGAACTAACTTCTCTTTGTGCATCCTCCTCTCTCCCTTCTTTCTTTTTTTCCTATTCTTTGTTGATCAGAGTGTGCCTATTATTTTGAATAAAAAGGATTAAATTCACTTTTACTTAAATTTATGAAAAGGGAAAGACACTTAAGGTACCTAAAAGAATTGTAGAGCTTCCAAATAAGAACTTCTTGACTATAGGATATAGTATAAGTGTATGGTTTGAAAGATCTGTTTACAGTTAAGAACTGAGATAACGAAAAACATAATGAGGTTAGAGTTGCTGTTTTACCATACATGTTTCTCTTGAGACCTTATAGATTGTTTCAGAAAGATGCACGTGCATGTTCTACCTTCTTGTCCCACCCCAATTTTTGTTTGTTACATTAGTTGTACTTGTTTAAGTTTTATAACATTTACATTGTTATATACATGTTAAACTAAGGCCTATAATCACTGCAGCCATGAAATTAAAAGATGCTTACTCCTTGGAAGAAAAGTTATGACCAACCTAGATAGCATATTCAAAAGCAGAGACATTACTTTGCCAACAAAGGTCCATCTGGTCAAGGCTATAGTTTTTCCAGTGGTCATGTATGGATGTGAGAGTTGGACTGTGAAGAAAGCTGAGCACCGAAGAATTGATGCCTTGGACTGCAGGGAGATCCAACCAGTCCATTCTGAAGGAGATCAGCCTTGGGATTTCTTTGGAAGGATGGATGCTAAAGCCGAAATTCCAGTACCTTGACCACCTCATGCGAAGAGTTGACTCATTGGAAAAGACTCTGATGTTGGGAGGGATTGGGGGCAGGAGGAGAAGGGGATGACTGAGGATGAGATGGCTGCATGGCATCACTGACTTGATGGATGTGAGTCTGAGTGAACTCCGGGAGTTGGTGATGGACAGGGAGGCCTGGCGTGCTGTGATCCATGGGGTCACAAAGAGTCAGACATGACTGAGCAACTGAACTGAACTGAACTGAACTGAACTGAAGGCCTATATGGTTTAAATCTAGTTGTGTATTTAACTAGAGTTCAGTACTCACCATGATTTTTTTTTTAACCATGGTGTTTGCATCCTTGAATTTTAATTTTGATTCTTATTTTAGTTGTTTAGTTTCCATCAATAAGTGGAATTATTTAGATAATTCTATAGGTGGCTATTTCCTGTTGGGAATGTCTTTTGTTGTATTTATCCTATGTAGACTTCTTGGTTAGTCAGACTACTCTGGGGACGTGGTTTCTTCAGAAATCTGCAAACACTGGTCAGTTGTCCTCTGGTGTTGGAAAGGTGCCGTGGAAGAATCCATTGCTTGCTTAATTGTTCTTAGTTTTGTGCATGATTTCCTGTTTTTCTTTTATTCTCTTTAAATTTTTTTTGGCATCTTCTATTTAACTTTAATGTTATAGGCATGTGGAAAATGAATTCAATTGAACCCTTATTTCACGGTATGCCCCAGAATAAAATCCCAGAATAATTAAAATTTTAAAATACAACCCATGTAACTAGTAGGTGAAAACATTAGTGACCCTCTAATCTTTCTAAGAATGGCTTCCCAATAAAAAACATGAAGAAATGATCAGTGGGTTTTTCTGCATCAAAAAAGAAAAAAAGCTTCAGATAACAATAACCAACAATAATATGTGAATCAAGTTAAAGGAAAAATTGCAACAGGTGAAATAGTCACAACAAATGATAGATGATAGATATTTGTTGTATTATGTTTCACTTATGATAAAACCAGTACTGCAAAAAAAAGTGGGTATAAGGCATACAGAGGCATTTCACAAGTGGAAAAATGTGAGAGTAGAAGATTCTTAATTACATAATGTAGTCATAAAGGTGAACTTTTAAGAAAGCAGAAAGAAATTTCCCTATTTTGAATATAGTATGTCTCATATGTAGTCACCAATGTCAGATTAAATATCCTTCATGCCGTGAAATTCCATGTTTCTGAGATGTGTGTGCCAGATCTTTGTTATCCATTTGTTTTATCCTTGATAAATTTAACAACAATGTATTATGCATCCTGCTGTTCATGGTGCATGGCTCAGAATGTACCACATACTTTGCATGTGAAAGTGAAAGTGTTAGTGGCTCAGTGGTATCTGACTCTTTGTGACCCCATGGACTGTAGACCACCAGGCTCCTCTGTCCATGGGATTCTCCAGGCAAGAATACTGGTGTGGGTAGCCATTCCCTTTTCCACGGGATCTTCCCATCCCAGGGATTGAACCCGGGTCTCCTGCATTGAAGGCAGATTCTTTACCATCTGAGCCCCCAGGGAAGCCCACTTTGCATGTATTGGTCCTGAAATAAATGTTTAAATAAATCCCCAGCTTTGGGATATAAAATGTATTTTTAACTTTTATGCAGATACAGCTATTAAAATGTACATTTCAATAATGGACATTTAAATATTTATTTCAGTTATTTATTTAACTGAATAACAGTTATAATATTTATTTATTTAAATACTTATCTATTTAAATATTAGGATTTAAATATTTATTTAAATATTTAGAATAACAGTTATAATAAATTTTTAAAAGTTAATGTTTGTTAACTTTTCAAATAAAATATGAGGGGGTTTTGACTTTTTTGTATAGATATTTTAACATAGTTTCTTTTCAAGATTAAAATTTATGGTGATTAAGTCCTATAGAATTTTGACAAATGCATTTTTGTTACTTGAATAGAAAGATTTATTGTTTTATAGGCTTCCTTGGTGGCTCAGATGGTAAAGCATCTGCCTGCAATGTGGGAGACCGGGGTTCAATCCCTGGTTTAGGAAGATCCTCTGGAGAAGGAAATGGCAACCCACTCCAGTACTCTTGCCTGGAAAATTCCATGGACAGAAGAGCCTGGTAGGCTATAGTCCATGGAGTTGCAAAGAGTTTGTAGGTTAGTTGTGTACCTAAATCTCATTTTGCAGAATTCAATTTTTGTTAACTTTAGTGAATGATGATGAACAGAATTGTATTTTTGGACCTTGATTCTTATGAGCAGCAAAGAATTTTGTTTACTATATACATGGTTTTTTGGACATTAATGTCACAAATATTTAAAATCCTTTGAAAATGATTTTAATGTGAAACTGGCATAAAAATGCACATTGTATATATGATTGAAGATTAGTGATTATTGATCATTTTTGTTATGTTAGTTTAAAGAGGAAAACTGAAAGTCTTAAATAAAAGGGCATATTCAAAGTGATAGAATGATTTTAAAGGCTATTTAACAGCAAACTTTTTTGGAGAACCATATTGTGTAAGTGGTTAGTGATATTAAAATTGGTATCAGCTTTGGGATATAAAATGTATTTTTAACTTTTATGCAGATAAAGCTATTAAAATGTACATTTCAAGTACATTTCAAGTGTCTTTCAAAGTAATTTTGAATGAATTCCATTTGAGAAGTGAAGAGTTAGGTTTGTTAGTTATTAATCCAAATATAGTAATAGAGCTTATTTTATTGATCTGTGATTTTTAAAATTAGGAGTGAGAAAAGTCACAGACGTAGTTTGTTGACATATTGCAATCCATATGTGTGCTTTTCTGATAAGGAAGGTATAGCATATACCATCTCTCCAGAACATTTAGCACCAGATTTATGATTTTTCTAATTTGGTTTGTAGCTTGCCAAAGAGCATGTGAGTGCATATTTGATCAGAAGCATATTTTGCCTTGAATCAGATGAAGAATACTTAATGAGTCAATGCCAAGAAGCAATGCAGAGACGATGCAGACTAGCAGACTTAAAAAGCTTTAAAATACCTTAACATGAAATATAATAAAGATAAAGTAATGTTACATAAAAGTCCGGTTTTTCAGTTTTTCATGCCAAGCCCCTTAATAAAATTCTTCACCGTAACTATTGGGAGTGCTTTTTTATGTTTATTTGATGCACTTTGCATTTCCAGTGAGGTGTAGACTTATTTCAAGTGTATTGTTCTCATTCTTTTGAGTACTGAGAAATACAGAAATTGCACCTTTAGGTGCCAATAGCTGTGCTCTCTAGCAAGCCTCGCTCTAAGAGTGAGTGCTAGAGATTACCAATTTAAATTAACATTTTTCTTTTTGCTTGTTTGATAGGAAAAAATTATCTTTGTTTTGATTTTTGATTCTTGCCTTATCAGTGAAGTTAGAAAATTTGTTTATTTATTCTGCCATTTATGTTTCTTCCCTTATAAATTGCTTATCCTTATTCTTTGTCCATTTTTCTATTAAGTACTCAATTCTTACTGGTTATAAAATTCTTTATTTGTTAAAACCGTTAGCACTTTGATGTGTATATTACAAATATTTTACCTAGATTTTTTGGGGGGGGTATTTTAACTTTGCAATGGTTTTGGCATATATAATTTAAAAAATGATTACAGTTAAATCTAGTAATCTTTTAGTCTATGATTTCATTCTTTGTTAAGATTTGAAAGACCTGCACCAACCCTAAATTATATAAAATTTTCTTTCTTTTGAAACTGTGATGTAGGAGGGAATAATCAGACAAAGCCTTCATATTGCTTAGTTTAAATAAGTTCTAAAGAGTTACCTTTGTTGGACTGTTTGATTTTTTATTTATAATGACTCATTTACAAATATGCCGTATCACTGTTTTTACCTTAGGTCGGGGAGAACCCTTCTGAAGGGAAGTGTCCAGTGTTCGGTGTTCTTACTACTTCTGTACTGTGGAGGGAGTAGAGGAAAGAGAGTGAGGGGTTAGACCTTTCCAGGTACACTCTCTTCTCTTCTTCTCTACCTGAAAGACCCTTGTACACACAAAAATTGCAGAAATGCACAATTACTTGGTTTCCAGGCTTGTCCACAATAGCAATGATAGTGTTTTTCCTACTGTTATTTATTGTATAAAATTCTAGCCATATTTTGAGTTAATTGGAGTTTTAAGGGTAGCTTGGAATCTGAATAAAAAAATGGTTTCAAGTTCAAAACAAGTTACAAATAAACTTTGAAAGAATAGCCTATTTGTCGATTGTGGCCTGCTGGTCAGTCATATCTAAGGACTGTGGACCAGGAGTGGTCTAATAGGTCTTGGATGGCTCTGAAGAGTCCTCAATGATTCTGCACATTAGATTTATAGTAAGAGTTGTTTCATAAGTTCTGTGAAGTGAGAGGCAGTCTGACTGGTGCAAAGATATGTCTTCTCTTTAGGATCTCAAACAAGAATACCTAATAGAATTTCCTGCAATGATATAAAATATATCCCATATGACTATTTACTTCTTGATCAGAGAAATGTTCTGTATCTTTGCCATCCAACATGGTAGCCACTAACTACATATTGCTCTTGAGCAACAGAAGTATGGCTAGTATGACTGAGGAACTGAATTTTTTAGTTATTTAATTTTAATCAATTTAAATAGCTACATGTAGATAATGACTATTATATTAGAAAGCTTAGATCTAGAGGTTTATTTTTAGTGGAGTAAAGTCCTCCATTTCACCAAATCACAGAATTAACAAGTCAAGTTAGTGCCTACTAGAGGCTTTCTCTCTTATTATCTGATTAAAAAAAAAAAGCCATAGAATGTGTAGCTGTTAGTTGGAGACTGTTTAGAAGAAACCAACTATGAAAAGTTTAAAAGACAGTTTTGAGACAATCTGGGAAATTTGAACCTGGATCAGAGATTAGGTTATTTTTATGGAATTAGTGATAACTTTGTTAGGTGTGATAATAGCCATGGGTTATATTATTAAAACCACAAAAGTGAAGTTACCAGTTGAAATACCGTGATACCTAGGGTTTGCTTTAGAGAAAAAACTATTTGTGGGGAAGTGGATGAAACAAGATTGGCCAACGTTCATGGATCTTTAACTAGCTAAAGGGCATATGGTGTTCATTATACTGTTTGTATACTTTTGTGTGTGGTGGAATGTTTTCATGATAAACCATTTTGAATTGGGAGAGCTCCTTGTTTATCATAAGATCAGCCCATTTTCCAAGTTCATTTACTCAGTCATTAAATGGCAGAGTTAGGATTCAGATCTGTCATTTAGCTCTAAGCTCTGTTCATGTCCTATGATATCATACTGTATCATATTTTGGACACATAGTTCTTTATCCTGCCTGCTCTATGACCCTTGACAAGTTGTCTTGCACATTTCTCTCTCATGTGGATACAGCAAATTTGGTAGCAAAGCTGGTCATATAGGTCAGCAGAAGGTAGAGTCTTCCATGGCAAGTTTGACTGGTTGAAATATTATGAAATCCAGATTTGAGGGCTGAATATAAAAAAGTAGCTTCGGAGGGAAACCAGAGGAGTAGTAGCAGTAGTGGATTTGAGAGGATAGGATGAAGCAAGGTCAAAAGAGATGTGTAATAGATAAGATGGAACCAGGGCAAAGGGCTAAGAGCCTAATTTGTATAGATAGTAAGGGTAATGACTGCTAATTCTTACTGGGAAACAGCTGTGTGTTTCAAAGGCAGGTTAAGTGACTTGGCATATAGCCAGTTTGACATTGTGCATTGTGAAATGTACTACTATACCTGATAGTCTCTATTTATTTAATCTAAAATAATTGTAATAGAATAGAATTTTTACTGGAAGGTGCTGTTGAGATCATCTAATTCAACATATTTATTTCTAAGTGTTAACAAATATATATTGCATTTCCAAAGGTAGTTCTCATGGAATTATATGCCATAAAGTTTACAGAATTTCAGTTATTATGCTCTCAAGATTTTGAGATAAGTAGATAATAGTTTTGATTGTTCAAGTAATGTAAATATTTGGTTAAATGGGTTGTTGATTAAAGTAGAGAAGAATATTTTTATTTCTAAAATGAAATTTATTTTATGAAATATAACTTATGAATTGCATTTACACTTACGTTTCTAGTCTCAGGGCTGTTAAGCAAGAATTTCTCACATCAATAAATGAACAGCCACATAGTATACATTTTACATTATTGTAAGTATTGTAAGTATTTATATTTCATGCAGTTCAAACCAACTATTAATGCAGGAATAAATTAGTGAGTGGAATGTTTGTTATACAGTTGCCTCACTAGGACATGACTATTTAAAGGCAGAGTAAAACAAGACATTATTGAATAGCATGATACTGGCATTGTGATAATTTTCTAATAGTATTTACTTGCACCTCTTGTGGACTACTTGAGTATTTCTATTTGGTTCCATTTCTGAATTATTTAATTAAAGCTAAAAAAAGAAATTGTTTCTCTTCCTGTATCCAAACTATTCTATAGTTGAAAACAACAAGCTCACAAAATCAGTTTCTAAGTCTGATGGCAGATATTAGTATTAATAGGTACTATTAAGTTGCTGCTGCTACTGCTGCTAAGTCGCGTCAGTCATGTCCGACTCTGTGCAACCCCATAGACAGCAGCCCACCAGGCTCCCTGTCCCTGGGATTCTCCAGGCAAGAACACTGGAGTGGCTTGCCATTTCCTTCTCCAGTGCATGAAAGTGAAAAGTGAAGGTGAACTCGCTCAGTTGTGTCCAGCTCCTCGCGACCCCGTGGACTGCAGCCTACCAGGCTCCTCCATCCATGTGATTTCCAGGCAAGAGTACTGGAGTGGGGAGCCATTGCCTTCTCCAACTATTAAGTTAAGACTACTTTAATCATTTGTTTATTCATTGATTATTTCATCTATTCATTAATTTAGCAAACTTAATATGTGTTCCCATTGAGAATGAAAGTATAAATAAGACATAGCCTCTACCCTTATGTTGCCCATGTTTTAGTTGAATAAACAGACATACAAGTAAATAATTGCTTTGCTGGAGCAGCCGTAAAGAGATACCCCATGCCCAAGGTAAGAGAACCCAAGTAAGATGGTTGGTGTTGCAAGAAGGCATCAGAGGGCAGACACACTGAAACCATACTCACAGAAAACTAGACAATCTAATCACACTAGGACCACAGCCTTATCTAACTCAATGAAACTAAGCCATGCCCGTGGGGCAACCCAAGACGGGCGGGTCATGGTGGAAAGGTCTGACAGAGCGTGGTCCATTGGAGAAGGGAATGGCAAACCACTTCAATATACTTGCCTTCCAGAACCACATGAACAGTATGAAAAGGCAAAATGATAGGATACTGAAAGAGGAACTCCCCAGGTCAGTAGGTGCCCAATATGCTACTGGAGATCAGTGGAGAAATAACTCCAGAAAGAATGAAGGGATGGAGCCAAAGCAAAAACAATACCCAGCTCTGGATGTGACTGGTGATAGAAGCAAGGTCTGATGCTGTAAAGAGCAATATTGCATAGGAACCTGGAATGTCAGGTCCATGAATCAAGGCAAATTGGAAGTGGTCAAACAAGAGATGACAAGAGTGAATGTTGACATTCTAGGAATCAGCGAACTAAAATGGACTGGAATGGGTGAATTTAACTCAGATGACCATTATATCTACTACTGTGGGCAGGAATCCCTCAGAAGAAATGGAGTAGCCATCATGGTCAATAAAAGAGTCCAAAACGCAGTACTTGGATGCAATCTCAAAAACGACAGAATGATCTCTGTTCATTTCCAAGGCAAACCATTCAGTATTACGGTAATCCAAGTCTATGCCCCAACCAGTAATGCTGAAAAAGCTGTAGTTGAACAGTTCTATGAAGACCTACAAGTCCTTTTAGAACTAACACCCCAAAAGATGTCCTTTTCATTATAGGGGACTGGAATGCAAAAGTAGGAAGTCAAGAAACACCTGGAGTAACAGGCAAATTTGGCCTTGGAATGCAGAATGAAGCAGGGCAAAGACCAACAGAGTTTTGCCAAGAAAATGCACTGGTCATAGCAAACACTCTTTTCCAACAACTCAGGAGAAGACTCTACACATGGACATCACCAGATGGTCAACACCGAAATCAGATTGATTATATTCTTTGCAGCCAAAGATGGAGAAGCTCTATACAGTCAACAAAAACAAGACCAGGAGCTGACTGTGGCTCAGATCATGAACTCCTTATTACCAAATTTAGACTTAAATTCAAGAAAGTAGGGAAAACGGCTAGACCATTCAGGTATGACCTGAATCAAATCCCTTATGATTATACAGTGGAAATGAGAAATAGATTTAAGGGCATAGATCTGATAGATAGACTGCCTGATGAACTATGGAATGAGATTTGTGATATTATACAGGAGTCAGAGATCAAGACCATCCCCATGGAAAAGAAATGGAAAACAGCAAAATGGCTGTCTGGGGAGGCCTTACAAATAGCTGTGCAAAGAAGAGAAGCGAAAAGCAAAGGAGAAAAGGAAAGATATAAGCACCTGAATGCAGAGTTCCAAGAATAGCAAAAAGAGATAAAAAAAGCCTTCTTCAGCAATGCAAAGAAATAGAGGAAAACAACAAAATGGGAAAGACTAGAGATCTCTTCAAGAAAATGAGAGATACCAAGGGAACATTTCATGCAAAGATGGGCTCAATAAAGGACAGAAATGGTCTGGACCTAACAGAAGCAGAAGATATTAAGAAGAGGTGGCAAGAATACACAGAAAAACTGTACAAAAAAGATCTTCATGACCCGGATAATCACGATGGTGTGATCACTCATCTAGAGCCAGACATACTGGAATGTGAAGTCAAGTGGGCCTTAGAAAGCATCACTACGAACAACGCTAGTGGAGGTGATGGAATTCCAGATGAGCTCTTTCAAATCCTGAAAGATGATGCTATGGAAGTGCTACACTCAATATGCCAGCAAATTTGGAAAACTCAGCAGTGGCCACAGGACTGGAAAAGGTCAGTTTTCATTCCAATCCCAAAGAAAGGCAATGCCAAAGAATGCTCAGACTACTGCACAATTGCACTCATCTCACATGCTAGTAAAGTAATGTCAAGATTCTCCAAGCCAGGCTTCAGCAATACATGAACTGTGAACTTCCTGATGTTCAAGCTGGTTTTAGAAAAGGCAGAGGAACTAGAGATCAAATTGCCAACATCCGCTGGATCATGGAAAAAGCAAGAGAGTTCCAGAAAAACATCTATTTCTGCTTTATTGACTATGCCAAAGCCTTTGACTGTGTGGATCACAATAAACTGTGGAAAATTCAGAGAGATGGGAATACCAGACCACCTAACCTGCCTCTTGGGAAATCTGTATGCAGGCCAGGAAGCAGTAGTTAGAACTGGACATGGAACAACAGACTGGTTCCAAATAGGAAAAGGAGTACATCAAGGCTGTATATTGTCCCCCTGCTTATTTAACTTATATGCAGAGTACATCATGAGAAATGCTAGACTGGAAGAAACACAAGCTGGAATCAAGATTTCCAGGAGAAATATCAATAACCTCAGATATGCAGACGACACCACCCTTATGGCAGAAAGTGAAGAGGAACTAAAAAGCCTCTTGATGAAAGTGAAAGAGGAGAGTGAAAAAATTGGCTTAAATCTCAACATTCAGAAAACGAAGATCATGGCATCTGGTCCCATCACTTCATGGGAAATAGATGGGGAAACAGTGGAAATAGTGTCAGACTTTATTTTTGGGGGCTCCAAAATCACTGCAGATGGTGACTGAAACCATGACATTAAAAGACGCTTACCCCTTGGAAGAAAAGTTATGACCAACCTAGATAGCATATTCAAAAGCAGAGACATTACTTTGCCGACTAAGGTCCGTCTAGTCAAGGCTATGGTTTTCCCAGTGGTCCTGTATGGATGTGCGAGTTGGACTGTGAAGAAGGCTGAGAGCCAAAGAATTGATGCTTTTGAAGTGTGGTGTTGGAGAAGACTCTTGAGAGTCCCTTGGACTGCAAGGAGATCCAACCAGTCCGTTCTGAAGGAGATCAGCCCTGGGATTTCTTTGGAAGGAATGATGCTAAAGCTGAAACTGCAGTACTTTGGCCACCCCATGCAAAGAGTTGACTCATTGGAAAAGATTTTGATGCTGGGAGGGATTGGGGGCAGGAGGAGAAGGGGACGACAGAGGATGAGATGGCTGGATGGCATCATGGACTCGATGGACGCGAGTCTGAGTGAACTCCAGGAGTTGGTGCTGGACAGGGAGTCCTGGCGTGCTTCGATTCATGGGGTCGCAGACTGGTCTAAATAAATAATTGAGTGTGCTGATTGTTATTATGGAGGTAAATGCAAGGGGTCATGGGAATATTATGGAGAAAAGGATTAGCTAGAAGATGGGATGGACTTGAGGTACAGACCATTTTCATGGAAAAGAACCTTGAAGAATAAATTGAGGTGGATTATATTTCTTGTTACATTAATAATGGCAACTGTGAAAATCAGATTTTTAAAGATCAATAGACGTTATCTTTATCCTTTTAGCTGTGAAGATATTTCTGCTTCCATTTTCCCTACTGTTTGCTTCAGATCCTTTTTCATACTGCCACTTTTGATCTCTTTTGTATCTGATTTTATTCTTTGGATCTTGGTTGACATCTGGTCCATTTTAGTTGACTGACCTGGCTTTCAGCATCTACTCTTAGTCTGACCTGGCACTGTCAAACTACTCTGCTTCTGGGTAACTGTCCTCTCCTTAACTTACTGCAGCTTCAAACAAGAGGAGGTTTGTTCATATGATCTGACCAGGCATCTAGAGTCCTGCCCCAGCCAAGCTCCGTGTCTTCCTACCAAGTTTATTTTTCTAAAATCGAGCATTAGAAAAGAAAGGTCTGAGAGAACACAAGTGTAATATGTATGGCTCAAGACCAAAGTGCAAGAAGATTGTGAGAGGGATATAATAAGTTTGGAAAGGCAAGTGAAGACTGGACTGTAAGACCCATAAAAACATAGATTTGGGGTTTTATTTTTTATGCCAAATGGTACCCATAAATGGTTTTCAGAAAAATTGTGGCACCATCACATCTATACTGTAGAAAGACGATGATAGTGTCATGACTGGGCCATAAAGAGGAGAGACTGCAATCAGGGAGACCAGTTAAAGAAAAGAGATGATGAAGCCTTGAACTGAGCAAGACAGTAATGATGGAAAAAAGGAAATAAATCAGAAAAATTTCAGAGATGAGACTAATAAGATTTGAGAACTAATTGGAAGTTGAATTTGGAGGGAGAGAAAAATATTCAAGTATTTTCTGAATTTTCTATTATGTGTGATTAATAGGTTATTTTTCCTTTGTCATTATAATTATAATTAATGTAAAAAGTTAATTACATTTGTAGCTACTTGTTTAATGGCTATCTTCTCCATTACACTGATCTCCATGAGGGCAGGGACTTTGTCTTTCTTGCTTATCTGTATTCCCTAGCACGAGGCAGTGTCTGGCTATACTGATATATTCAATAGTGGTTGACCAACTGACTGGTTTCATTTGTTCAATACAGCTTATTGACTACCAGGGACTGTTGAAAATGAATTTTAATACCTTTAACTAAAATATGAAATACATGAGGATGAGCAGAATTAGCAAACACGTAAAAGATTATGTTTTGGACACACTGAATTGAGATGCCATGAACATCTAGTTGAAGGTATGAAACTGTCTAAATTTCAAAAGAGCAATCTTGGTAATAGGCAATTCAGATTCGGGATGGAAGTAAAACCTGAAGCCATGGAATATTTGAAATTAATAGAGTAAGAAAATTGAAGCATGATAATGGCTGAAGACAATTCTGGGGAATAAAAATATTTAAGAGATAAGTAGAGAACGAAGGGTTAATTAATTAAGGCAACTGAGAAAGATGTCAAATTATAGGTGAAAATTTAGGGAATAATGTTGTCATCAAAGAGAAATAAGGAAAATCTTTCAAGGAGGAGTATGTCTTGGGATACAGTATTGTGAAATTTGAACCCCTAGGAGAGTTCTTGGAAGTCTGCACTTCCTGAACTAGTCTCTCTTTTTTTTGTGCCTCAGAATATGTGGCTGAACACTGTAATTTATGGTCAAACTACTTCAAACTGTGGCAACTTTCTATTACCTTATAATTCCTTCAGTATGAGTATTGTTCAGGCAGTAAAGGCTTAAGATTGTTGCCTATGAACTGCAAGAGGAAAAGACCAAAATTTAGAAAGAAGTTTCTGCTTTTAGATGAAGTATATGTCCTACACTCATTTTCTCTTCAAATTTTCATGGTCCATTGCTCCTTTCATTTGAATAAATTTTACTTTTCAGTTGTGATAATACTTTTAAAGCAATTAAAGACAAATGGATTTCTAGCCATTATAAATGATTCTTAATGCATAAGGATATAATTGTAACATTTGTGAATATACTAGTGTGTGTGGTAGAATGGGAAAGCTGTAATTCTTTAATTTGTATGGCTTTCTGAGTTACTATGAATTTTATTTTAAAAAACAATGAAGATCACAATCCTGCTTTTATTCTCCTGATTTTCTTTGGAAAAACAAATTATTTTATCCATAGCCTAGGCTCTTCAACATTCAATCAATTGGAGAGAACTAAGAGACAAGACAATATAAAAACTGTTTTTGGAAATAGAAACACTTGAAGAATTATTTGTCTTCAGAAATCCCCTGCTTATGATATATACGTGTGTGTGCCCACGAAGATCTATTTCATAGCTCTAAATTTATTAATTGTATGGGATGCTACTCATTTAGTGTGACACTTTTCTTGGTAAATAGACCCATTAATATTGTACTGTGCTTCCACTAGATGACCAGTAAATTTGGGTTAAAAGATTAATTGTTGACAAGATTTAGAAACTACCTAACGTTTCAAAAAATACCTGACTTGTTGCAATTACATACAAAGTCGAGAGTCTTTTGGTTCTCTAACAATTGTAGTAATAGAAACTATCCTGGGCGTTGGTAGTCAGGTTGGATCCACTGATATGTTTTGTTCAGGTACTGGGAAGTTCTTCAATAATGTTATAATCTTCCCAGGTGCCATTAGTCCAGCAGGAAGTTTTCAGAGCCTGTGGGATATACATGGGGAAAAAGATACAAAATAAATGGATGGAATACATATTTAGGACTAGTCAGGCAGGCAGGCAGGGAAAAGCTGTGGAAAGAACATTTGCATTTTTGATTTAAGCAAATCTTACCTGGAGTAGTATGAAAGTAACTTAATTAAGGGGAATTATTCTGATCATGTTTTTCTTGGTTTCTTGATATAGAGGTTGATTTTGGTGATTGGTAGAAGAGGTGACAAAAAAGAAAGTTTGAAAGTATTTGTCACTCAGTCATTTCTTTGTGACCCCAGGGTCTGACAAAAAAGAATTCTTGCATTTACTTCTTCTGTTTGTTTTGTTTTTATTAGCCACATCCATTTCCTCTAACAAATCTCACTGTCTTTGTTGATATCATACTGTCTTCCAGGCAACATTTTAATCTCTCATGACTGAACAGAAAAGTAAGTACTGGGCCCCAAAGGAATGATTGTAATGAAGCCAAGATTTAAGACAAGAGGCCTTAAGGTAATTTAGAGTCAGGTGGCCTGCATCAGGCTAGAGAGTAGAAGTGTTTTGATGTTTAGTCCTTGAGTCATGTCTGACTCTAGCGACCTCATGGATGCAGCTCACCAGGCTCCCCTGGTCCATGGGACTTCCTAGGTAAGAATACTGGAGTGGGTTGCCATTTCCTTCTCCAGGGGATCTTCCTGACCCAGAGGTCAAACCTGTGTCTCTTGCTTGACAGGCAGATTCTTTAACACTGAGCCTCCAGGGAGGATGAGGAGGTTCGATAGCATCACTGACTCAGTGGACATGAATTTGAGTGAACTCTGGGAGAGAGTGATGGACAGGGAAGCCTGGTGTGCTGTAGTTCATGGTGTTGCAAAGCTTTGGGCATGACTTACTGACTGAACAATAGCAACAACACCAGGGAAGCCCCCATTAAGTTTAAAGAGTTCTAATGCTTTTGGAACTGATGTTCAAGCTGGTTTTAGAAAAGGCAGAGGAACCAGAGATCAAATTGCCAACATCCACTGGATCATGGAAAAAGCAAGAGAGTTCCAGAAAAACATCTATTTCTGCTTTATTGACTATGCCAAAGCCTTTGACTGTGTGGATCACAAGAAACTGTGGAAAATTCTGAGAGAGATGGGAATACCAGACCACCTGATCTGCCTCTTGAGAAACCTGTATGCAGGCCAGGAAGCAACAGTTCGAACTGGACATGGAACAACAGACTGGTTCCAAATAGGAAAAGGAGTACGTCAAGGCTGTATACTGTCCCCCTGCTTATTTAACTTATATGCAGAGTACATCATGAGAAATGCTGGACTGGAAGAAGCACAAGCTGGAATCAAGATTTCCAGGAGAAATATCAATAACCTCAGATATGCAGATGACACCACCCTTATGGCAGAAAGTGAAGAGGAGCTAAAAAGCCTCTTGATGAAAGTGAAAGTGGAGAGTAAAAAGTTGGCTTAAAGCTCAACATTTAGAAAATGAAGACCATGGCATCTGGTCCCATCACTTCATGGAAAAGAGATGGAGAAACAGTGGAAACAGTGTCAGACTATTTTTTGGGGGCTCCAAAATCACTGCAGATGGTGATTGCAGCCATGAAATTAAAAGATGCTTACTCCTTGGAAGAAGAGTTATGATCAACCTAGATAGCATATTCAAAAGCAGAGACATTACTTTGCCACCTAAGGTCTGTCTAGTCAAGGCTATGGTTTTTCCTGTGGTCATGTATAGATGTGAGAGTTGGACTGTGAAGAAGGCTGAGTGCCGAAGAATTGATGCTTTTGAAGTGTGGTGTTGGAGAAGACTCTTGAGAGTCCCTTGGACTTCAGGGAGATCCAACCAGTCCATTCTGAAGGAGATGAGCCCTGGGATTTCTTTGGAAGGAATGATGCTAAAGCTGAAACTCCAGTACTTTGGCCACCCCATGCAAAGAGTTGACTCATTGGAAAAGATTTTGATGCTGGGAGGGATTGGGGGCAGGAGGAGAAGGGGACGACCGAGGATGAGATGGCTGGATGGCATCACTGACTCGATGGACATGAGTCTGAGTGAACTCCGGGAGTTGGTGATGGACAGGGAGGCCTAGCGTGCTGCAATTCATGGGGTCACAAAGAGTCGGACATGACTGAGCAACTGAACTGAACTGAATGCTTTTGGCTGCACTTAATATGCCAGCAAATTTGGAAAACTCAGCAGTGTCCACAGGATTGGAAAAGGTCAGTTTTCAATCCAATCCCAGAGAAGGGTCATGCTAAAAAGAATGTTCAAATTACTGCACAAGTGTACTCATTTCACATGTTAGCAAGTTAACGCTTAAAATTCGCCAAGCAAGGCTTCAATAGTACATGACCTGAGACTTCCAGATATTCAAAGTGGATTTAGAAAAGACAGAGGAACCAGAGATCAAATTGCCAACATCTGTTGGATCATAGAAAAAGCAAGAGAATTCCAGAAAAATACTACTTCTGCTTCATTGACTACACTAAAGCATTTGATTGTGTGGATCACAACAAACTGTGGAAAATTCTGAAAGAGATGGGAATATCAGACCACCTGACCTCCTCCTGAGAAACCTGTATGCAGGTTAAGAAGCAACAGTTAGAACTGGACATGGAAAAACGGACTGGCTCCAAGTCAGAAAAGGAGTACATCAAGGTTGTATATTGTCGTTCTGATTATTTAATTATATGCAGAATACATCATGAGAAATGCCCGGCTGGATGAAGCACAAGCTGGAATGAAGATTGCCGGGAGAAATATCAATAACCTCAGAGAGGCAGATGATACCACCCTCATGGCAGAAAGCAAAGAGAAACTGAAGAGCCTCCTGATGAAGGTGAAAGAGGAGAGTGAAAAAGCTGGCTTAAAACTCAACATTCATAAAATGAAGATCATGGCATCTGATTCCCATCACTTCATGGCAAATAGATGGGGAAACAAAGGAAACAGTGACAGACTTTATTTTCTTGGGCTTCAAAATCACTGCAAATGGTGATTGCAACCATGAACTTAAAAGACTCTTGCTTCTTGAAAGAAAAGCTATGGCAAACCTAGAGAGTATTAAAAAGCGGAGACATTACTTTGCCCACAAAGGTCCATCTAGTCAAAACTATGGTTTTTCCAGTAGTCATGTATGGATGTGAGAGTTAGACCATAAAGAAAGCTGAGTGCTGAAGAATTGATGCTTTTGAACTGTGGTGTTGGAGAAGACTCTTGAGAGTCTCTTAGACAGCAAGGAGATCAAACCAGTCCATCCTAAAGGAAATCAGTGCTGAATATTCATTGGAAGGTCTGATGCTGAGGCTGAAACTCCAATACTTTGACCACCGGATGCTAAGAGCCAACTCTTTGGAAAAGACCCTGATGCTGGGAAATATTGAAGGCAGGAGGAGAAGGGGATGACAGAGGATGAGATGGCTGGATTGCATCACTGATTCGATGGACGCGAGTCTGAGTGAACTCCGGGAGTTGGTGATGGACAGGGAGGCCTAGCGTGCTGCAATTCATGGGGTCGCAAAGAGTCAGGCATGACTGAACGACTGAACAACATTTTTGGCAGGAAGATCCACATTTATTCAGTTCAGTTCAGTTCAGTTGCTCAGTCATGTCAGTGATGCCATCCAGCCATCTCATCCTCTGTCGTCCCCTTCTCCTCCTGCCCCCAATCCCTCCCAGCATCAAAGTCTTTTCCAATGAGTCAGCTCTTCGCATGAGGTGGCCAAAGTACTGGAGTTTCAGCTTTAGCATCATTCCTTCCAAAGAAATCCCAGGGCTGATCTCCTTCAGAATTGACTGGTTGGATCTCCTTGCAGTCCAACGGACTCTCAAAAGTATTCTCCAGCACCACAGTTCAAAAGCATCAATTCTTCGGCACTCAGCTTTCTTCACAGTCCAACTCTCACATCTATACATGAGTACTGGAAAAACCATAGCCTTGACCAGACTGACCTTAGTCGGCAAAGTAATATCTCTGCTTTTGAATATGCTATCTAGGTTGATCATAGCTTTCCTTCCAAGGAGTAAGTGCCTTTTAATTTCATGGCTGCAATCACCATCTGCAGTGATTTTGGAGCCCCAAAAAATAAAGTCTGACACTGTTTCCACTGTTTCCCTATCTATTTCCGTAAAGTGATGGGACCAGATGCCATGATCTTCGTTTTCTGAATGTTGAGCTTTAAGCCAACTTTTTCACTCTCCTCTTTCACTTTCATCAAGAGGCTTTTTAGTTCCTCTTCACTTTCTGCCATAAGGGTGGTGTCATCTGCATATCTGAGGTTATTGATATTTCTCCTGGCAATCTTGATTCCAGCTTGTGTTTCTTCCAGCCCAGCATTTCTCATGATGTACTCTGCATATAAGTTAAATAAGCAGGGGGACAGTATACAGCCTTGATGTACTCCTTTTCCTATTTGGAACCAGTCTGTTGTTCCATGTCCATTTTGAACTGTTGCTTCCTGACCTGCATACAGATTTCTCAAGAGGCAAGTCAGGTGGTCTGGTATTCCCAGCTCTCTCAGAATTTTCCACAGTTTATTGTGATCCACACAGTCAAAGGCTTTGGCATAGTCAATAAAGCAGAAATAGATGTTTTTTTGGAACTCTCTTGCTTTTTCTATGATCCAGCGGATGTTAGCAATTTGATCTCTAGTTCCTCTGCCTTTTCTAAAACCAGCTTGAACATCTGGAAGTTCATGGTTCATGTACTGCTGAAGCCTGGCTTGCAGAATTTTGAGCATTACTTTACTAGCATGTGAGATGAGTGCAATTGTGCAGTAGTCTGAGCATTCTTTGGCATTGCCTTTCTTTGGGATTGGAATGAAAACTGACCTTTTCCAGTCCTGTGGCCACTGCTGAGTTTTCCAAATGTGCTGGCATATTGAGTGCAGCACTTTCACAGCATCATCTTTCAGGATTTGAAACAGCTCCACTGGAATTCCATCACCTCCACTAGCTTTGTTTGTAGTGATGCTTTCTAAGGCCCACTTGACTTCACATTCCAGGATGTCTGGCTCTAGATGAGTGATCACACCATCGTGATTATCTGGGTCGTGAAAATCTTTTTTGTACAGTTCTTTTGTGTATTCTTGCCACCTCTTCTTAATATCTTCTGCTTCTGTTAGGTCCAGACCATTTCTGTCCTTTATCGAGCCCATCTTTACATGAAATGTTCCCTTGGTATCTCTCATTTTCTTGAAGAGATCTCTAGTCTTTCCCATTCTGTTGTTTTCCTCTATTTCTTTGCATTGATTGCTGAAGAAGGCTTTCTTATCTCTTCTTGCTATTGTTTGGAAATCTCCATTCAGATGCTTATATCTTTTCTTTTCTCCTTTGCTTTTCGCTTCTCTTCTTTGCACAGCTATTTGTAAGGCCTCCCCAGACAGCCATTTTGCTTTTTTGGAATTCTTTTCCATGGGATGGTCTTGATCCCTGTCTCCAGTACAATGTCTCGATCCTCATTCCATAGTTCATCAGGCACTCTAACAGATCTAGGCCCTTAAATCTATTTCTCATTTCCACTGTATAATCATAAGGGATTTGATTTAGGTCATACCTGAATGGTCTAGCGGTTTCCCCTACTTTCTTCAATTTAAGTCTGACAGAATGTGGTCCACTGGAGAAGGGAATGACGAACCACTTCAGTATTCTTGCCTTGAGAACCCCATGAACAGTATGAAAAGGCAAAATGATAGGATACTGAAAGAGGAACTCCCCAGGTCAGTGGGTGCCCAATATGCTACTGGAGATCAGTGGAGAAATAACTCCCGAAAGAATGAAGGGATGGAGCCAAAGCAGAGACAATACCCAGCTGTGGATGTGACTGGTCATAGAAACAAAGTCCGATGCTGTAAGGTGCAATATTGCATAGGAACCTGGAATGTCAGGTCCATGAATCAAGGCAAATTGGAAGTGGTCAAACAGGAGATGGCAAGAATGAACGTCAACATTCTAGGAATCAGCGAACTAAAATGGACTGGAGTGGGTGAATTTAAGTCAGATGACCATTATATCTACTACTGTGGGCAGGAATCCCTCAGAAGAAATGGAGTAGCCATCATGGTCAACAAAAGAGTCCGAAATGCAGTACTTGGATGCAATCTCAAAAACGACAGAATGATCTCTGTTCATGTCCAAGGGAAACCATTCAGTATTACGGTAATCCAAGTCTATGCCCCAACCAGTAATGCTGAAGAAGCTGAAGTTGAACGGTTCTATGAAGACCTACAAGACCTTTTAGAACTAACACCCAAAATATGTCTTTTTCATTATAGGGGACAGGAATGCAAAAATAGGAAGTCAAGAAACACCTGGAGTAACAGGCAAATCTGGCCTTGGAATGCAGAATGAAGCAGGGCAATGACTAATAGTGTTTTGCCAAGAAAATGCACTGGTCATAGCAAACCCCCACCTCCAGCAACATAAGAGAAAACCCTACACATGGACATCATCAGATGGTCAACACCGAAATCAGATTGATTATATTCTTTGCAGCCAAAGATGGAGAAGCTCTATACAGTCAACAAAAACAAGACCTTGAGCTGACTGTAGCTAAAATCATGAACTCCTTATTGCCATATTTATTACTGTGAATATATTTGAAATCTTATGAACTTGTACTCTTAAGTCTTCAAAATATTTGTTAAATTAGTAAAATGATAAAATTACATTCAGCAAGATGGGGTTCAGTAACTCTAACATGAACCCAGGAGTAAAGGATATACCATCCTAGAGCCTTTTTCCTTGAGAGGTCACATCACCAGCTTTTTTTTTTTTTGGTTTATTCTTCAACTTGGTGTGAAAAGAATTGTAATTTGAGGGTATCGTGGAAACTCCTAAGATGGACATAGATGGCTGCAGTCCTGTGATCCTGCCACATCCTGTTATCCTGCCAGCAGGAGCCACTGAGAAGGTGCCATGGTACATAAATGTTCTCTTTGGGCATTTCCTGATTTTCTCTTCATATTTATGCATCAGCTGTGTGTGCCTGTTGCAAGGTTGCAAATTAGACTATATTTCTTTTGGAAGCTGTACATTTTTGCTTCATTTATGAATATTCCTTTTTACTATTAGAAGTTGGAGGTAGAATCTGTAGAGCCTAGTATAACCCTAAATTACTTTTTAAAACTATAAATGGTTGCTTTAAAAACACAGTATCTACTTTTTGCTTTATTCCTCTTATATCTGTGGGTGCTTTTCTAGTATATCCAGAAGATGAAATACTTTTGGCATGTTTGTACAAAGCATTATCAATTAAATATTATTATTTAAAATTTGAGATTTGTTTTGGTAAGATCAAAATTTGAAGCTATCTACTGAGAATTACAATTAGAGTAGAATATAGAAATTAATAACCTATAATTTAAATATTTTTGTTATCAAAGCTGATTATGTTTTAAAGGGCTTCTTAAACTGCTACATTTAGTTGAACACAATCCTTATTAGTTAAGCTAATTAGTTCAACATCGGGATTTTCCTTTACTTAAAATATCTGTGAACAGTACAGAAAATGCCTAACATCCTCTTTTGGTCTCAGGTTTGAAAGAAGGCATATAAATGAAAAAATAATGCTGAATTATCATCTAAAAATTATTCAGTCACACTATACCCCCAAAGGACCAAACAGATGAAAATAAATTTAAGCTAACTTGGGCAAAATTCCCAGAGATGCCAACAAATGTATCTTGCTTTACAGTTAGTGTTACAGTGTTATTTGCTCAGTCCTGTCCGATTCTTTGGGTCCCTGTGGACTGTAGCCTGCCAGGCTTCTTAGTCCATGGAATTCTCCAGGCAAGAATACTGGAATGGGTAGCCATTCCTTTCTCCAGGGGATCTTCCTGACCCAGGGATCGAACCTAGGTCTCCTGCATTGTTGGCAGATTATTGTCTGATCCACCAGGGAAACCCTAGACAAAAATAAAAATAAAAAAAAAAAGAAAAAAGAAAGCAAATACTAATGACTATATAAATATTATACTTAAGAGAAATTTTGTTTTCTTGTTTGCTTAGGGTAGTCTCTTCTGTCTTAAGGATCATATATTTTTATAACCCAGAATTCTGATTATGAAGTGTAATTACACACACACACACACACACACACACACACAGTAAAGCTATTTAAAAAAATAGCCTGAAAGATCCCAGTTGCCCACTGGATAGCCTCATATTATAGTCTCAGCTCCTAGGTGGTACTGGTTCTACTTTCTTGCCCTGCCACTTCAGCCTAATTTTAAAAACTTTAAATTGCCCTCACATTTTATAAAATGCAGAGTTTCACCATTAAACATGATGTTACATGAAGAATTTTTTTACATGCATTTTACTGGGTTGAGGAAGACCTCTCTATTCCTGTGTTGGTAAGAGTTTTAAATCATCAATGGGTATTGAATTTTGCAAACACTTTTTCTGTATCTATTGAAAAATGGTATTTTTTTCTCTTTTATTCAGTCATGTGGCAAATTAAATTGATTGAATTTTTAATGTTAAACTAGCTTTGCATTTTTGTGATAAACCCCACCTGTCATGTCTTAACATTCTTATATATTGCGAGAATCAGTTTGCTCAAATTTTGTTAAGGACTTTTGTGTTTATGTTCGTGAGCGATATTGATTTATAGTTTTCATGAATTTTCTTTGTCTGGTTTTGCTATCAAGATAATTCTGTTCTCATAAAATCAGTAGACAAGTGTTTATACTTTTTGTCTTTTTGTAAAGATTTTTTGTGGAGTTGGTATTATTTCTTCCTTAAATATTTTATAGAGTTTATCAGTGAAGCCATCTGGGCCTGGAGTTTCTTTGTAAGAAGGCTTTAAACTATAGTCAACTTCTTTAAAGATAGAGAGCTATTTAGAGTATTTATTTTTTAGTGAGCTTTAATAACTTGTTATTTCATGGAATTTATCTACTTCTGAATTGTAAAATTTTTGGTGTGCAGTTGTTTAGAACATTTTCTTGTTAGGCTTTTTATGTCCGTAAGATTTTTAATGATAGTACCTTTTCATTTCTGGTTTTGATGATTTTTGTTCTTTTTTTTTTTTTTTTTTAATTTCACTAGAGGTTCATTAGTTTTTAAAAATCTTTTCAAATAATCAGGTTTTTTGGGCCTGTTTTCCCTCTGATTTGTCTGTTTTCTCTTACATTGATTTTGCCCTCATCTTTATTATTTCCTTACTTTTATTTGCTTTGGGTCTCCTTTGCTTTTTTAAAAGTTGAAACTTAGGTCATTAATTCTGAACGGTTCTTTTTTAATATAATCACCTAAAGCTATAGTTTTCCCTCTAAACACTGATTTGGCTGAATCCCACAAATTTTACTTTGCTGTATTTTCATGAAAAATGAGATATTTTAAAATACAAAAAAAAACTGTGAATTTTTAAAATTTGACCCATGGATTATCTAAAAGTGTGTTGGTTTGATTTCAGAAAATTTAGAGTTTTCCTAGATATCTTATTGGCAGTAGTTTCTAATTTATTCACATTGTGGTTGGAGATACTGTGTATGGTTTTAGCCATTTTAAATTTATTGAGACATGCATAGCCAAGCATATACCCTATCATGGTAAATGTACCATCTGTTCTTACAAAGAGTATTTTACAATTTGAGGGACATACTATTCTAAAAATTTAAGGTAAATCATAAATCCTCTATGTCTTGACTAAAATATTGTTTAGTTTTTCTACAAGTTGCTAAGAAAGAGTCTCTTTACTATGATTATGGATTTGTCTGTTTCTTCTTTTAATTCTGTCAATTTTAGGCTCTGTAATTTTTAATTAACATTTTTAATCATAAATATATATGTGCCTAACGACTCTATTTGAAAAATTGAGTCTTTTATCATTACAAAGTATCCCTTTGTATTTTCAGTGATATCTTATGGGTTTCCCTGGTGGCTCAGAGGTTAAAGTGTCTGCCTGCAATGTGGGAGACCTGGGTTCGATCCATAGGTCAGGAAGATCCCCTGGAGAAGGAAATGGCAACCCACTCCAGTATTCTTGCCTAGAGAATCCCATGGACAGAGGAGCCTGGAGGGCTACAGTCCATGGGGTCGCAAAAAGTCGGACATGACTGAGTGATTTCACTTTCACTTTCTTTATCTTATAGTTTATTTTCTCTGATACTATCAATAATATATATACCATATATCTACTCTAGCCTACATGTTTATTGTTTATATGATCTTTCTTTTTCTACCTATTTTTCTCTTGTAGACAAAGACTGCTTTTTCTTTTTAAAATCCGTTGTGAATATTTCTGCCTTTTAATTGAAGTGCTTAGTATATTAACATTTAATGTAATAATTAATATGATTGATTTAAGTCTGTCACTTTTCCTATTATCTGACTTTTGGCTATTGTTGTTCCTCTTTCCTCTTGTTTAATTTCTTTTGGATGAATTTTTATAGTTTAATTTTAATTTCTCTATTGACTTTTGGGATAAACCTCTTTGCATGGTTTTATGAATGATTATGTATTAAAGTATACATTCATAACTTATTACAATCTAATTAGAGTTAATGTTGTGTCTACATAAAATGTAGAAATCTTGCAGATATATATTGATGCATCCATTTATCACATCCCTCACTTTATATTATATTAAGGATATGTTGTATCTAAATACATTGTAAACCTCACATAACAAAATTATAATTTTTGCTTTAAACTGTCACAGGTATTTTGTAAATATACAGTAAAATTAGTCTTTAATATTTACCCAAACACTTACCATTTCCAGTGCTTTTTATTCATTCCTCAAGATTTGAATTCACTATTGTATCATTGGGGCTTTCCTGGTGGTACAGAGGTTAAAGCGTCTGCCTGCAATGTGGGAGACCTGGGTTCAATCCCCGGGTCGGGAAGATCCCCTGGAGAAGGAAATGGCAACCCACTCCAGTATTCTTGCCTAGAGAATCCCATGGACAGAGGAGCTTGGTGGGCTACAGTCCATGGGTTGCAAAGAGTTGGACACGGCTGGTCCTGGCATATGCGCTCAGTAGTTGTGGCTCACAGATTCTAGAGCACTGGCTCAGTAGTTGTGGTGCACTGACTTAGTTGCTCTGAGGCATGTGGGATCTTCCTGGACCAAGTATCAAACTGGTGTCCCTTTGCATTGCAAGGTGGATTCTTAACCACTGGACCACCAGGAAAGCCCTATTGTTTCTTTTTAGCTTGAGGAAAGTCTGTCATTTCTGTCATGTGATCTGATGACAATGAATTCCCTTAGTTTTCCTTTATCAGAAAATATCTTTATTTCATCTGTATTCTTTTTTTTAAAAAAATTATGTATTTATTTTTGGCTGCGCTGGGTCTCCATTGTTGCGCACAGGCTTCCTCTAGTTGTGGCAGGCGGGCCTACTCTTCCTTGCAGTGTGTGGGCTTCTTGTTGTGGGGGTTTCTCCTGTTGCACAGCGCAGAGGACAGGCACTGGGGCACATGAGCTTCAGTAGTTGCAGCTCTCAGGCCCTGGAGCTCGGTAGTTGTGGCACATGGGCTGAGTTGCCCTGCAGCATGTGGAATCTTCCTGGACCAGGGATCAAACCCATGTCTCCTGTATTGTCAGGCAGACTCTCAACCACTGGACCACCAGGGAAATCCTTCACCTATATTCTTGAAGGATATTTTCACAAGATGTAGGTTTCTTTAAAGATGTTATCTTACTCCCTACATTGTTTCTGAAAAATAGATGATTTTAATGTTGTTTTCTTATATGTAATTTGTTGTTTTTTTCTGGCTAATTTTAATATTTTCTCTTTATTTTTGGCTTTCGTCGGTTGATTGTAATGTGCTTGGGTGTGTGTTTATTTGCATTTATTACATTGTGATTTTTCTAAACTTCCTGAACCAGTAAATTTATTTCTTTCACTGAATTTGAGACATTTTCTGTGAGGTTTACTCATTTTTTTCTCTGTTATCTCCAGTTTTCTATTAATCTCATCAATTGAATTTTATCACAAATATATTTATTTATTTTTTTAGTTCTGTTATTTCTATGTGGTATTTTTTGTTTGGTTGGTTTTTTATTTGTTTTTGTTTTTTTTGCATTTCCTCTTTCTCTGATGAAATATTCCATCATTTTAACTAATATGAGCATATGTTTCTTTACCTTACTGAACATCTTATAATGATTTCTTTAAAGTCATGGTTTAATATTGCTGACATCTAGTTCAACTTGTCTCAGCAGATTGAGTCACACGTTCCTGTTCATCCTACGTTGAATAATTCTTGAGTGTATCTTGGATATTTTAACTGTTATGCTTTGAAAGCTGAAGATCTTGTTACATTCTTCCAAAGAGTGTTGATATTTTCTTTTAGCATTCAATTAACTTGGATTCAAATTGCAAATTATCATGTCTATAGTGGGCAGGGACTGAGATCTTGGTTCAGTTCTTTATACCTTAGCTCCAAGCTGCTTTCAGTTTGTTCCACACATTCATGGTTCAAGAGTCAGTCAGGGACTTAGGCTGAGTTTAAACATAGAATTTCAGGTTCTTTTTCTTTATTTCTCTTCTTTTTGGGTTTCCTTCTCATTCTCCAGCACCTTTGGTTGCTCCAGGCTTTTTCTCCCTGTTTCTCCAGGTGATAACTTTTAGCTGACTGCCGTCCCTCAGTTCCTTTGCTACCACTATTGCCACTGCAGCTGCTTCTAGAAAAGAAAACAAACAAACAAACAAAATGAAAACAAAAATAAACAAACAAAAAAAACAGGACAAAACAAGTCACTTAGGGAAAGACAGCAAGAAACAAGTCACTTGCTCCAGATGTTGGCTCCCCGCCAAAATCTGTCTTCCTTAGTTGGGTCTCCAAAACCCTCAAATAGGTTTTCACCCTAGAATGTGTATCTGTTATTTAGAGGAGAATTGGTCTGTTAGGCACTCCTCTTTACTTTTAAACACCTGGACATCCTTTGCTCTATCAACAAAGTCTGAGTCTCTTAGTCTGAGTCTGAGTCTCTCAGAATATTCAGTTTCTCCTCAATGGACTCATTCCATTTAACTAACATGTAAACTAATACCTCAGTTGGTAAAGAATACACTGTAATGCAGGAGACCCCTGTTCGATTCCTGGGTCTGGAAGATCCCCTGGAGAAGGGATAAGCTACCCACTCCAGTATTCTTGGGCTTCCCTTGTGGCTTAGCTGGTAAAGAATCTGCCTGCAATGTGGGAGACCTGGGTTCGATCCCTGGGTTGAGAAGATCCCCTGGAGAAGGAAAAGGCTACCTGTAACTCCAGTATTCTGGCCTGGAGAATTCCATGGACTATACTGGAAAAGGCGATGGCATCCCACTCCAGTACTCTTGCCTGGAAAATCCCATGGACAGAAAAGCCTGGTAAGCTACAGTCTATGGGGTCGTGAAGAGTCGGACACGACTGAGCAACCTCACTTTCACTTTTCATTTTCATGCATTGGAGAAGGAAATGGCAACCCACTCCAGTGTTCTTGCCTGGAGAATCCCAGGGATGGCAGAGCCTGGTGGGCTGTCGTCTATGGGGTCACACAGAGTCGGACATGACTGAAGCGACTTAGCAGTAGCAGCAGCATACTGTCCTTGGGGTTGCAAAGGGTCGGACATGACTTTGACTTCACTAAACCCAATTTTAGATTTGCATATATATATTTTTTAAAGCTCTCACTTGCACATTGGTATCCTCTAAAGCTAACTATATGTTATCTTTGTTTTTCTATGTCATTTCTTATAAGGGTTATCTATTTTTCGTACTTAAGATTTCCTCACCACAAGTTTATATCTCTCTTTACGGTTTTGTGTTTTCTTTTAGTGTACTTTTGATATTTCTCTCTTAAAAGACATCATGAATTCAGTGACAACTCATGAATTCAGAATTCCTCTTCAGACTATCCTTCATTTTTCTGTAATATACAAGGCTGTTGACCATGGTCTGCTAGAATCTTTTCCTTCTGTGACTTCCATGTACTTTTCGACTCTATTTTTCTTCTTTACCTATGAAGTTCTCATTGCCAGCTTCTTCCTCCTCTCTCTCTCTCTGAAATATGGTATTCCTCAAGGTTTTTCCTTGGCCTTCTTTTTCCATTAGAAGTCTTATCTGCTACTACTGGAGTTATTCCAGTTATTACTATTATACTGATGACTCAAATCCAAAGTATATTCAAGCTGTAAAGTTATATCAGCTCAGTTAAGTCGCTCAGTTGTGTCCGACTCTTTGCGACCCCATGAATTGCAGCATGCCAGGCCTCCCTGTCCATCACCAACTCCTGGAGTTCACTCAGGCTCACGTCCATCGAGTCCGTGATGCCATCCAGCCATCTCATCCTCTGTCATCCCCTTCTCTTCCTGCCCCCAATCCCTCCCAGCATCAGAGACTTTTCCAATGAGTCAACTCTTCGCATGAGGTGGCCAGACTACTGGAGTTTCAGCTTCAGCATCATTCTCTCCAAAGAAATCCCGGGGTTGATCTCCTTCAGAATGGACTGGTTGGATCTCCTTGCAGTCCAAGGGACTCTCAAGAGTCTTCTCCAACACCACAGTTCAAAAGCATCAATTCTTCACTGCTCAGCTTTCTTCACAGTCCAACTCTCACATCCATACATGACCACTGGAAAAACCATAGCCTTGACTAGACGGACCTTAGTCGGCAAAGTAATGTCTCTGCTTTTCAATATGCTATCTAGGTTGGTCATAACTTTTCTTCCAAGAAGTAAGCGTCTTTTAATTTCATGGTTTCAGTCACCATCTGCAGTGATTTTGAAGCCCCCAAAAATAAAGGCTGCCACTGTTTCCACTGTTTCCCCATCTATTTCCCATGAAGTGATGGGACCAGATGCCATGATCTTCGCTTTATAAATGTTGAGCTTTGAGCCAACTTTTTCACTCTCCACTTTCACTTTCATCAAGAGGCTTTTTAGTTCCTCTTCCCTTTCTGCCATAAGGGTGGTGTCATCTGCATATCTGAGGTTATTGATATTTCTCCTGGAAATCTTGATTCCAGCTTGTGCTTCTTCCAGCCCAGCGTTTCTCATGATGTACTCTGCATATAAGTTAAATAAGCAGGGGGACAGTATACAGCCTTGATGTACTCCTTTTCCTATTTGGAACCAGTCTGTTGTTCTATGTCCAGTTCTAACTTTTGCTTCCTGACCTGCATATAGGTTTCTCAAGAGGCAGGTTAGGTGGTCTGGTATTCCCATCTCTTTCAGAATTTTCCACAGTTTCTTGTGATCCACACAGTCAAAGGCTTTGGCATAGTCAATAAAGCAGAAATAGATGTTTTTCTGGAACTCTCTTGCTTTTTCCATGATCCAGTGGATGTTGGCAATTTGATCTCTGGTTCCTCTGCCTTTTCTAAAACCAGCTTGAACATCAGGAAGTTCACGGTTGACGTATTGCTGAAGCCTGGCTTGGAGAATTTTGAGCATTACTTTACTAGCATGTGAGATGAGTGCAATTGTGCGGTAGTTTGAGCATTCTTTGGCATTGCCTTTCTTTGGGATTGGAATGAAAACTGACCTTTTGCAGTCCTGTGGCCACTGCTGAGTGTTCCAAATTTGCTGGCATATTGAGTGTAGCACTTTCACAGCATCATCTTTTAGGATTTGAAATAGCTCCACTGGAATTCCATCACCTCCACTAGCGCTGTTCGTAGTGATGCTTTCTAAGGCCCACTTGACTTCACATTCCAGGATGTCTGGCTCTAGATTAGAGATCACACCATCATGATTATCTGGGTCATGAAGATCTTTTTTGTACAGTTCTATACATGGGCAGAATTCTGGCTCTGAATCTTACTAACAGTGCTTTTAGGCAAGATGTGTAGCCAGGATCTTTAGGACCCTCTTTGTATATACTAATAATACCTTATGTCATACTCAGTCACTTCAGTTGTATCTGACTCTGCAATCCCATGGACTGTAGCCCTCCAATCTCCTCTGTCCATGGGATTCTCCAGGCAAGGGTACTGGCGTGGGTTGCCATTCCCTCCTCCAGGGGATCTTCCCGGCCCAGGGATCAAACTTGCATCATCTGTGTTTCCTGCATTAAAAGCAGATTCTTTACCACTCAGCCACGGGGGAAGCCCTATAAGTTTCCATATCACATTGGCATGCATAGTTTATAGTATACATATAATTTGGTTAATACTCAAATGTTGGTGCATGTGTGCATGCTAAGTCTCTTCAGTCGTGTCTGACTCTTTGCAACCCTATGCACTGTAGCCCATCAGGCTCCTCTGTCCATGGGATTCTCCAGGCCAAGGATACTGGAGTGAGTTGCCATACCCTCCTCTAGGGGATCTTCCCAACTCAGGGATAGAACCCACGTCTCTTATGTCTCTTGCATTGGCAGGTGGGTTCTTTACCACTAGTGCCACCTGGGAAGCCGTCAGATGTTAGTAACAATTATCAAAGTCATGAATACAGTCCTCATCCCTCTTCAGACTTTTGCCCTACAAATTCAGTGTATTAATGAAACCAGATGTCTTAAATCAGCATCTCCAAAATAGCATCTGCTGCTGGTGTCCCTTTTATTATTAATGACACCATCATCTTCCCAGTTATTTCGGCACAAAACATTGGTGTCATCTATCAGATGGGCTTGGTTTTGGCCCCTTCCATTCACTAGTAATTTGCCTAGACAAATAAATACTGTCTTCATACACCTCTCTTATTTATTCCCTTTTCCCCAATACTCCTTCTAACCATTTTTTATTTAAAAAAAACAAAAAACAAAAAACCCTCTTATGTATTCAGCATAGTAAATGGCAACCCACTCGAGTATTCTTGCCTGGAAAATTTCCACAGACAGAGAAGCCAGGTGGGTTACAGTACATGGTGTCACAAAGAGTCGGACACAACTGAGAATGTACATTTATGTCTTCTTTTGTTCATCATATTTTGTTTAGATAAGCTTCTAACTTTCTCGTCCAGTCTTCTCTCTTTAATTTTTCATTTATTCTTCAGTTTGTTTCTGGATTATTCTTTTGAAAGCAAAGCTCAAATCATGTTACTCTACCACATGGATAATCATCACCATCATCATCTAATGTTATTTTCTTATGTTCTAAGCAATATCCTAAATGTTTTATATGATATTTCATTTAGTCCTTCCAACAGCTCTGTAAACCAGGTATTAAACTTTTCATTTCTTTGAACAAATGAAGAAACTGAACCTTAAGAGAGCTTGATTAGCTTGTGATGTCACCCAGCTAATAAATGGTGCAGTCAAGTTGCAAGCCCAGGCAGGGTGACTCCAAAGTCTGTGCTCCTAATTTGCTAGACTACACTGTTTCACAGTTATTTCCTTATGACCAGTGCCTATCAAATGGGCTTCCTTGGTGGCTCAGATGGTAAATAATCTGCTTGCAATGTGGGAGACGTGGGTTCGATCTCTCCATCAGAAAGGTCCCCTGGAGATAGTTTCAGTTCTATACTTCAGTCCTCTGCAATCTGACTTTTAGACTAACAATTCTGTCCTATTTCAGATCTCTTATATAATATTTCACAACAAACAGGGTGACTTGCTAAACTGGCCATGAACTTCCATTTTCTTATGCCTTAGATCTTACCATCTTTTCTGCCTCTAATAATCCATGCCTCATTTCTACCAGTGGGAATCATTCATTATTCATGCTAAATGACACCTTTTAAACTGAGAGTTCCTGCATCCTTTTGGGGTTCAGTTAGGACTGAGGTGTGTGTCTGTAATCCCAGAAACGTTGTGTACTTCTCACACAGGCGTTACAACAGTTTGATGTGTGTTATAGTCCCTTGTGGAAGTGACTTGGGGGTTTATCATTCATGTTTTTATTTTTAAATTTAACTTAATTTATTGTTTTAGGTATACTCTGTGTTCAGGTAATATTTATTGAATGAATAAAAGTTTGTGATTGTAGACTTCAATAATTTAGGATTATTGGCTTGGATTTCTGAAGTATATGAGCTTGAGAGGCCAATGTGTTAATTTAATGAGATCACCTTTTTAAAAGGACTGAGACCTTTATCAATATTCATAAGATAAAATATTTGCCTTTGAGTTGGGTTTTGATTTTCATGGGGGTAGTTTTTGAAATGGGGACTTTAAGACTAGTTACCATGCTGGGCCATGGTAAAGTGAGGGCTCCAAGCATCCCAGTGAATAAAAATACTCATATAGCTAATGCTAGGAACTATAGCAGTGGTTCCAAAATAAGCCCAGTTCACAGAGACTTGAGCATATAAATATAATAATCGCAAAATTTCATTGTTAAAGAGATTTGGTTAAACATTAGACTGATGTGGTTAATCATTTAAGATGTTCCATAATAGAGGAATTTTAAGCCAAAATTTAATAAGTTAAATTTAATGATTTAATAACACCTTATGTTCTGATAGTGAAAGGAGACTATTCTTACACAGGGATGGGTTAGACAAAGATTCAGAAGAAAGATACCCTGATGAGTGCAAAGGTGGCTATAGAACCACCAACCAATGGTAGTTATAGAGGGGTGATTTATTCCTTCTGGGTGTGTGTGTTGTGATCCCCTTTTGAATACTGATAACCATCTCTTATCGAATTATTCAGGCAGATCTTAAATATTTCAGCCATGTGCATAGTCTCTGTTTTCTCTTTGCCTCTTCTTTCTCTTTCTATATGAAAGTTTTGAGGACTAGATTTTGGCAAAAATATAATTGGAGAGTAGATACATAAAGCTTGTTTGTGTTGTTTTGCTTTGTCTTAATCTAGTTTTCACTTTTTAATTTTATTAGTTTTTTATCATAATTTGTCTTCTCTCTTTTCTCTCTTCATCTGTCCGCTTTCCTCTTCGGATTCCTTTTCTCTCTTTTCACCTTCACCGCATTCTCTTTTTTTTCAATTTTTTAACCTGGTTATTTCTTGGGAATTTATTTAGTGCCTTTTGTTCAAGGAGGTCAACACACTTCTATCAATACTATTATTTTATGCTAAAGACAAATATAATATTCAGTTCAGTTCAGTCGCTCAGTCGTGTCCGACTCTTTGCGACCCCATGAATCGCAGGACGCCAGGCCTCCCTGTCCATCACCATCTCCCGGAGGTCACTCAGACTCATGTCCATCGAGTCCGTGATGCCATCCAGCCATCTCATCCTCAGTCGTCCCCTTCTTCTCCTGCCCCCAATCCCTCCCAGCATCGGAGTCTTTACCAATGAGTCAACTCTTCGCATGAGGTGGCCAAAGTACTGGAGTTTCAGCTTTAGCATCATTCCTTCCAAAGAAATCCCAGGGTTGATCTCCTTCAGAATGGACTGGTTGGATCTCCTTGCAGTCCAAGGGACTCTCAAGAGTCTTCTCCAACACCACAGTTCAAAAGCATCAATTCTTCGCTGCTCAGCTTTCTTCACAGTCCAACTCTCACATCCGTACATGACCACAGGAAAAACCATAGCCTTGACTAGACAGACCTTAATCAGCAAAGTAATGTCTCTGCTTTTGAATATGCTATCTAGGTTGGTCATAACTTTTCTTCCAAGGAGTAAGCGTCTTTTAATTTCATGGCTGCAGTCACCATCTGCAGTGATTTTAATCTAATATTAAACAAAAGTAAAAGGCACCAAAACCTACATTCCTAAAAACCAATATTCCTGCAGTTTTTGAGCTACAATGAGTTTTGGAATTCAGATTTGGGGGATTTTAGAAAACTAGCATAATTTTGTAAGTGCAAATTCCTTATTATGTTACATTCCCGGTGGTGGCTGAATGAAGTCCATCTCCAATGGCAGATTCTCTGGCTGATCCCAGGGCAGGTGGTTGAGTGCTTTGGTCTTTTCTGGGCCTTCAGATTTCATCATGTTGGCTGTAAGACTGAGTTTGACCCTTTGTTATTTATTGTTGTAAATGATTTTCTGTTCACTTTCTTGCAAGTGAATTGCTTGAGTTAAAAGTTGAGATTCGTGACACAAGTTTAAATCCATGTTTTTTTAAGTGAAATTCATTTATCAAGAAACTGAAATCATTAATTACGTTGTGGCTCCTTATCTTTTTTATGATGCACGTATTGCTGTGGGTGTAATGCTCTAAAACATCTGCTCAATAGTCCGTTATAGTGGCACAAGAATGCTTTTACATGAAGGCAATAAAGTAGCAGATGCTTCTCAATGAAAACTTCCCAATTCATTTAGGAAACAAGTCAGTTCTGGATTTGGTTTTTCTTCCAAGTGTGGCAACTATGCAGGCAAATGTTTGTAAAGAGGTTAGAACTGACAAATCTAGTCCCTCTGTATAATTTTTTAGGGTGTTGCAAGTTAGTCTAAAGGCCTTATCTAATAGCACTTTAATAAAATTAGCATTTTCCTTACTATGCAAATATTTATCTGCCATTGTAAGTAACCAGGAAAATACATTAATTCAGTATTACTAGCTTAAGCTTCTTTTATTTTCTCCTTTGGAAACTTCTTTTGTATCTTGATTTATCATTAACATTCAGTTCAGTCTCTCAGTCATGTCCAGCTCTTTGCGACCCCATAAACCACAGCACGCCAGGCCTCCCTGTCCATCACCAACTCCTGGAGTCCACCCAAACCCATGTCCATCGAGTCGGTGATGCCATTCAGCCATCTCATCCTCTGTCGTCCCCTTCTCCTCCTGCCCTCAATCTTTCCCAGCATCAGGGTCATTTCAAATGTCAGCTCTTCATAACAGGTGGCCAAAGTATTGGAGTTTCACCTTCAACGTCAGTCCTTCTAATGAACACCCAGGACTGATCTCCTTTAGGATGGACTGGTTGGATGTCTTTGCAGTCCAAGGGACTCTCAAGAGTCTTCTCCAACACCACAGTTCAAAAGCATCAATTCTTCGGCACTCAGCCTTCTTCACAGTCCAACTCTCACATCCATACATGACCTGTCATGTATGATGCTTTTGAAATGTGGTGTTGGAGAAGACTCTTGAGAGTCCCTTGGACCGCAAGGAGATCCAACCAGTCCATTCTGAAGGAGATCAACCCTGGGATTTCTTTGGAAGGAATGATGCTAAAGCTGAAACTCCAGTACTTTGGCCACCTCATGCGAAGAGTTGACTCATTGGTAAAGACTCCGATGCTGGGAGGGATTGGGGGCAGGAGGAGAAAAGGATTACTGAGGATGAGATGGCTGGATGGCATCACGGACTCGATGGACATGAGTCTGAGTGACCTCCGGGAGATGGTGATGGACAGGGAGGCCTGGTGTGCTACAATTCATGCGGTCACAAAGAGTTGGACACAACTGAGGGACTGAACTGAACTGATTAGTACAATGTCAGTGTTCACTCTTGCCATCTCCTGTTTGACCACTTGCAATTTGCCTTGATTCATGGACCTAACATTCCAGGTTCCTATTCAATTTGCTCTTTACAGCATCGGACTTTATTTTCATCATCAATCACATCCACGACTGGGTGTTGTTTTTGCTTTGGCTTTGTCTGGAGTTATTCTCCATTCTTTCTGGAGTTATTTCTCCACTGATCTCCAGTAGCATGTAGGGCACTTACTGACCTGGACAGTTCATCTTTCAGTGTCCTATCTTTTTGCCTTTTCATGCTCTTCATGGGATTCTCAAGGCAAGAATACTGAAGTGGTTTGCCATTCCATTCTCCAGTGGACCACGTTTTCTCAGAACTGTCCACCGTGACCCTCTGTCTTGGGTGGCCCTACATGGTATGGCTCATAGTTTCATTGAGTTAGACAAGGCTGTGATCCATGTGAAGAGTTTGGTTGGTTTTCTGTGATTGTGGTTTTCATTCTGTCTGCCCTCTGAGAGATAAGGCTAAGAGGCTTATGGAAGCTTCCTGATGGGAGAGACTGACTGAGGGGGAAACTGGGTCTTGTTATATGCTCAGTAAATCTTTAATCCAATCTTCTGTTGATGGGTGGGGCTGTGTTCCCTCCCTGTTGTTTGACCTGAGGCCAAACTGTGGTGGAGGTAGTGAAGATAATGGTGACCTCCTTTAAAGGGCAGGCACTGCTACACTCAGTGCCCCTGACCCTGCAGCATGCCACCATCCACCCATGCTTAGTAACTGGGAAAATATGTGTCCAGCAGTTGAAAGTCAAACGCAGGTCCTTCCAGGAGCAATTTCTGTCACCTCTGAGCTAGACTGTGAGGCTCTGGTGGTGTCCACATGCTGCTTTGAACCATCCTTGTCCTTGGCAGGGCTGGCCTCCTCAGGACAGTAGACTGTCATCCCCCGGTTGTGTTCTAAAGGGTGCCAGGGAAACCATGGCCGCTGCCCCTCTCCCCCCATGTCCTATTCTCTGTTCCATCAACTGCATGGTCACTGAGTCATTAAGATTTTCCTGTTCAGGGAAACTTCTTTTCAAAGGCAAAGACTCTTGGTAAGATTAACATGTCCCAGACGGTAACATTTACTATAATTGAGTTTATCAAGTCCCTTTCCTCTGAAAATCAGAAGGGCTGAATTTGTAAGCCTTGTATTGGAAGAGGAAAACAAAGCCATTAAAAGCTTGGTATAGGAGATGCCAAGGACAAGTTTGTCTTCTTCATAATTTTTTACTAATGGTCTGGGTATGCATGCTTTCAGGGAGCTTGCAAAATAACCTAGTGAGATATGGAAAAAGATAATAGAACTGCTTTTATACTTTTATTTATTTATTTAAATGAAGGTTTACCAATATTTAAACATGGACTGCTCAGGCTATTGTCCATGAGATCACAAAGAGCCTGACATGACCACAACACATGGACTCATGGTAGGTCTTCATGAAGTTCATTTGCCAGAAGACCAGGAGTCCTATGTTACTGAAGGCAGCCAAAAGGGAAAAGAGAGCCAGATACTAGGAAGAGGCTAACAGTGGTGCTTCCCTCCTTCAGACTTGTGTTATGTATCATAGTTTACTGTGCCTTAAATTTCCTGGGATGATCTCATCCAGTTTTATTTAACACAACTCCTACTTGTCAGACTGGGGGCTTTAACCACCCCTGCAAAGGAATTCTAATAAACAACAACAAAATGGCACTATGTAAAAATAACAATATACTTAGATCTTTCAAAAAATTGACTCTCCTAATTTGAAATGAAGATTATTTGAAAGTGAAAGTGAAAGTCACTCAGTCACATCCAACTCTTTGAGACCCCATGGACTGTACAGAATTCTCTAGGCCAGAATACTGGAGTGGGTAACCTTTCCCTTCTCCAGGGGATCTTTCCAACCCAGGGACTGAACCCAGGTCTCCCGCATTGCAGGCGGATTCTTTACCAGCTGAGCCACAAAGGAAGCCCTAAGATAACTTGAGATAGGGTTTATGATTACTTGAGATAGGATTTATGGTTACTTTTATTAATGACCCTCAAGTTGTGTGTATGTTGTCCTTAATGATCATATGATGCTCTCTGTGTTCATCAGCAACTCACTGAAAAGCAATCAGAACACGAAGACAAACCTGTTCGGACTAGAGAAAGGGACTGAAATGTCAGTGTTATGATTTACCAAGTGCAGTTAGTAATATACATCTTCCATGTGGATCTGTGGATCCTTCCCAGCTATTGCAACCATAAAACCACCTATCAAAAACATGGAGAAAACACAGAAGCTGGACCTTTGAAATACCATGTTGTAATTAAGATTCAATATAGAACAAACAAAAAATTCTGTAGCATATTTAGTTAAATTGCTGTCTTCAAAATATTCCTGGGGGAAAAAAGTGTCTGCAACGTTAATAAATAAAATAACTAGGTTTTTCGGTAACACTTTATTTACTGTATTGATTTACCCTTTTGGAACCCAGGGCTCTTTTTCTTTGTGCAGCTTAGAGCAAAGTTCTTTATGAAGAGGAAGGAAGTCACCTCTGGTTCTTCAGAGTCAGTTTTGAATTAAGGCTGTACCCCTGTGCTGGAGAGAGAGGCAGGACTACCAGGCAGGCAGCACCTAGGCATTCAGTGACCGGGAGTATGGTCACTGAGGACTGTGATCAGGGCTGATTGCTCAGCAGCATGGGCTCTGGAGCCAGGAGCCCAATGAAAACCTGGCAACTCTGTGCTCATTTGCATGTGGTTTACATGTGTGACCATTTAGGTGCTAACTTTTTCAATGAGTACTTTAAAATCAACATTTCTGCAACTTTATGCAGCCACAGCCACTGGCCCAGAAAGCTGAGGGCAAAATGGGCAAGCAAAGAGGAGACGCAGGCAAGAGGCCAGTGAAGGTCCTTTGGTGCTCAGAGCAAAGAGCAGGGTGGGACACCTACTTCTCTTAGTACCCAGATCATCACCTAGCTAAAATAATTCCTTGGAATATATTTTTCCTTCACCTTGTCTTATCCATTAAGGTTTTCAATTTTAATGTCTTTTACAAGGTATATAGTATATTACACAAAATACATGTTCATAATGATCAGAATGTAAATATAAACATATTAAAGATGAATGCTTAAATTTTTTGATACCTGGGGTCAAAATCAACAAAAGTGTCTAGACCTTTGATTTATAGTATGGAAATTATAACAGATTTTATTCTTTGCATTTACTTATTTCATTTAACAAATATTGATTGAATACCTATTGATTACTATTTGCTAGGTGCTGTTCAGGATGCTTGGGCATACCTGAGTAGATAAAATAGGCAAAACCCCTGTCCTCTCATGTCCTAAGGGATTTATGTGTGTGCCGTAGCATAGCCTTTCCCTGACCCCAGATCAGATGAGCCCCAAGATACATACTTATATTCTTCTAGCACTTGCAACACTATAATCAAGTAATTGTTTATGGAATGATTCAGTTTCCCCTCCCCTCCCTTTAGTAAAAGCTCTTTGAGAGCAGAGACTGTGTCTGTTCTGTTCACCAACAACTCTCCAGTGATGGCACCATGCCTAGCACTTAGTAGATGCTCAGTAAAGTTTAGTGAATGAATATTTACTTTGTCTGCACACACTGTGTACCTGTGTGCACATGTATGTGAGTTTGTTCATGGCAAATAGATGGGGAAACAGTGGAAACAGTGGCTGACTTTATTTTTCTGGGCTCCAAAATCACTGCAGATGGTGACTGCAGCCATGAAATTAAAAGATGCTTGCTCCTTGGAAGGAAAGTTATGACCAACCTAGACAGCATATTCAAAGGCAGAGATATTGCTTTGCCAACAAAGGTCCATCTAGTCAAGGCTATGGCTTTTCCTGTGCTTTTCACATGTATGCATGTGAAAGTTGGACTATAAAGAAAGCTGAGCGCCCGAAGAATTGATGCTTTTGAAGTGTGGTGTTGGAGAAGACTCTTGAGAGTCCCTTGGACTGCAAGGAGATACAACCAATCCATCCTAAAGATCAGTCCTGGGTGTTCACTGGAAGGACTGATATTGAAGCTGAAACCAATAGTTTGGCCACCTGATGCGAAGACCTGACTCATCTGAAAAGACTCTGATGCTGGGAAAGATTGAGGGCAGGAGGAGAAGGGGATGACAGAGGATGAGATGGTTGGATGGCGTCACCGACTCAATGGACATGGGTTTGGGTGGACTCCAGGAGTTGGTGATGGGCAGGGAGGCCTGGTGTGCTGCGATTCATGGGGTCGCAAAGAGTCGGACAAGGAGCCTTTTTTAGTGTCTGCAAGAAGAGTTTACTAGGAAGAAGCTTGGGTGATTGGAGATGTTCCTAAAAATCTATCTGGGTGGATGATATGGTCATTGAACTAAAAATAAACCTTGGAGAATGAGGATTAGGACGTTAAAAGGGTCAGCCCTACATAAAACTGGTTTATACCTGAAAGAGCTGAAACAAAAAAGGTTAAAACCACACACACCAAATTTATAGATATGGTAAAATTATATCTACTCTGCTGCTACTGCTAAGTCGCATCTACTCTAGGACTCTGCGTTTTCTCTAGTAGCACTTACTGTGATGATAATTGTAATGATTTGTGTGGTTATTTGTTTATCATATCTCCTCCCTTTATGGCACAGTGTCTGCTGTTCTTTTCTCTGTTCCCAGATAGGACAGAGTCTGGAACAAGAATTGGCAAATTTGTGGCCAGTTTCCTATTTTTGTATAGCTCACGAGTTAATGGTTTTTGCATTTTTACATGGTTGAAAAAGAGCAGTGTTTCATGACACACTGAAATTACATGAAATTTAAATTTTAGTGTCCGTAAATAACATTTTATTGGCACAAAGCCACAGTCATTGATTTACATATTGTGTGGGTTGCTTTTGTGCTACAGTGGCAAAATTGAGTGGTTTTGACAGAGACACATGGTTCACAAAGCTTAAAATATTTACTACCTGGCCCTTTAAGAAAATGTTTGCTGACCCTTGATGTGGAATTTAGAAGAAACTTCATAACATTTGATAAATGAATGAATAAGCTAAATCAGTACCTACTATGTGTCAGATAGTTTATAGTTTGTCTTGTTTAATACACTTTAAATAAGAGGAAAATGCCTTTGTTTAACAAATAAGGAAACTCAGGCTCAGGGGTATTAAGCAGTCTGCTCATCCAGAGAGCACAGAGTCAAGAACTGAACCCAGATCTAACTCCAAATTCCATGCCCTTTTTCACATTTGACTATATACTACACTTCTCTAATACGTAGGTGTTTTTAATCTGTGATTTGAATGTACCCTTCCACCCCTGTAGAAAGATGAGGACTTTCGCTGTGTTCTCATTGTTGCTTAAATAGTACCTTTAAAGGCTGCCCTTACCTCCCTGTGCCCCATCTTTGTCCTGGCACAAGCATAGGATATGCACTTATGGAGTTCTTTAAGGGATTCTCCTAGTAAAAGAACCAGCAAAGCAAACAAATAAAGCCTATTCACAGCCATACAATTCTGAGACAGTTTTGAGGAAGGAGAAGGAGCTCAGGCTCTTTTGAAGGTCCTGCAGAGGAGTTTTCTGCTCATTCCCAGACATGGTTCTTGTGCACATGCCAAGATAGCCCCTTCTGAAATTACTAGTGCTTGCCTTTTGGTCTGTTTATCAAGACCTTCTCAGTTTCACTCTTTGGCAATGAAATTACCTCATTTCTGGATTTGAGTATGGACATTTATGCATATGCTGAAGGAATTTGCAGTTTATTTATCAAGACATTAAAAAAATCTCACTTGTTTAAATTAGGGTAGTGCATTCTCTTACCTTAGAAAATGACTTCAGCCTAACTTTAGCCTATCTGATTCAATTATCATCATTCTTTGAAGGCTCAGATTTTATCATCCCCTCAGGAAACCTAATGTAAAATTTTAAGATAGAAAAAAATAGAAAAGGGGTGAAGTTCACCAAATGGAGACACAGGTCCTTTAATAAGGTTCTGCTTACTACTTATAAAAATACAATAAAGGAAATTAAGGAAGGCCTAAAGATGGACTTGGTCTATGGACTGTAGCTGGCTTTTGTAAATAAAATTTCACCAGAGTATGGTCACATCTGTTTGCCTGTTGCCAATGGCTGCTTTCATGCTATAGTGGCAAAGACTTTATGGTCCACAAAGTCTAGAACACTGACTATATGTGCCTGTAAGAAAACTGCAGATCTCTGGAAATAGGAATATAAGAAAAATTAGAAGGGGACTTCCCTGGTGGTCCAGTGGTTAAGAATCTGCCTTCCCATGCAGGGGACAGGGGTTCAGTCCCTGGTTGGGAAACTAAGATCCCACATGCCCCATAGAGCAACTAAGCCTGAGTGTCATAACTATAGAGCCCGCATGCTGCAACAACAAAAAGATTCCACATGCTGCAACAAAAGAGTCCATATGCCACAACTAAGACTCAATGCAGCCAAATAGATAAGTGTTAAAAAAGAAAAGAAAACTTAGAAGAACTAGGATCGTTTAACTAGGATCAGATAAATCTGAAGACAGTAAATTGGTTCATATTTTTGAGAGGATATTACATAAAAGATGACCGTTGTTTCTTTATTTTCTGAAAGGATAAACCCAGTGGAAACTGATTTATCCTGTAGCATAAGGGAGAATTTTGGAGTTCTGAAGTTAAAACTCAGCATGGCTTATATGGCAAGACTTACACATTGGTGGTTACATGTGTGGTCAGAAGTTTATTTCTTTTTGGCACCTCAAATTTCACTATTAAGAATTCCTTTTGAGGACTTTCCTGGTGGTCCAGTGGCCAAGACTCCTCACTCCCAATGCAGAAGGTCCAGTTTCAATCCCTGGTCAGGGAACTAGATCCCATATGACGCTACTAAGAGTTGGAATGCCACCACTAATGATTCCGCATGCCAAAACTAAGACCTGGTATAGCCAAATAAATAAATTAAAAAAAAAAGAATTCCTTTTGATTAATGTTATCAGTTACAAATCCACTGCGGAATGTAATAATTGATAAAGGAGTATCATACTAAACCATCAATGGCCACTGATACTCTAGCAAATCAATCCCATCCCAGCAGAAGTTTGGGAGTGGAGCCCAAGAGTACAAGTTTTAACATCCCCTACCTTCCCACCTCTACCCCAAATCTCATCATCTTTGCAGAGTGAAGGAGCCCTGGGCTTGAAGCCTGGGGGCTCAGGTTTGTGCTCTGGCTAATTTCTTACTTGATGGGTGACTTTGGACCTTCCTATAGAGCCGAGGAACAAGTGACATAATGTATACAAATGTTCTTAGAAAAATTGTGAACCATTATAACTGAGGCTGGCATTAGGTAACATGCAAAGGGTAAGCCTGAATAGAAACACCTTCGGCTGACTCTGAAACTCAGAATACTAGGTAAAAAGTCTTTTCGTCTTCCTTTAACTAGTCATGATTTCCATAAGGAATTTTTGGTTTTCATATCCCTTATTCTGCTAATTCTTTTGCATTTAACTGCTCAGAAATCTTAAAAAGTAGGGGAACCTGAGTTTTCCTTTTAAAAGTCCTCTGAGTCCTTATTTTTTCCTAGGAAAATAATGCTTTTTATATATTGTTCTGATGTAAGGACAAATCATCATTGACATACACTCAGTTCAGTTACTTCAGTCGCTCAGTCGTGTCCGACTCTTCGCGACCCCATGAATTGCAGCACACCAGGCCTCCCTGTCCATTACCATCTCCCAGAGTTCACTCAAACTCATGTCCATCGAGTCAGTGATGTCATCCAGCCATCTCATCCTCTGTCGTCCCCTTCTCCTCCTGCCCCAATCCCTCCTAGCATCAGTCTTTTCCAGTGAGTCAGCTCTTCGCATGAGGTAGCCAAAGTACTGGAGTTTCAGCTTTAGCATCATTCCTTCCAAAGAAATCCCAGGGCTGATCTCCTTCAGAATGGACTGGTTGGATCTCCTTGCAGTCCAAGGGACTCTCAAGAGTCTTCTCCAACACCACAGTTCAAAAGCATCAGTTCTTCGGCGCTCAGCTTTCTTCACAGTCCAACTCTCATATCCATACATGACCACTGGAAAAAAACCATAGCCTTGACTAGATGGACCTTTGTTGGCAAAGTAATGTCTCTGCTTTTGAATATGCTATCTAGGTTGGTCATAACTTTTCTTCCAAGGAGTAAGCGTCTTTTAATTTCATGGCTGCAGTCACCATCTGCAGTGATTTTGGAGCCTAAAAAAATAAAGTCTGACACTGTTTCCACTGTTTCCCCATCTATTTGCCATGAAGTGATGAGACCAGATGCCATGATCTTCGTTTTCTGAATGTTGAGCTTTAAGCCAACTTTTTTGCTCTCCTCTTTCACTTTGATCAGGAGGCTTTTAGCTCCTCTTCCCTTCCTGCCATACATTAGGTGTCACTAAACATTATTACTGTTCCCTCCTGCCATGGAACCTGTGTTCTCTGCCAGGAATCTCACAGACAGCCTCCTCTGCAGTGCACCTCACACTCAGCCTTTTTGCTAGCTGCCCAGCTCTGAGTTCAAGCTGTCTTCCTGTCTCCTGCACAGTCTTAAAGGAACCAGGGCCTTCGAAGCATAACACAACCAGCTGTAAACATCCAGAAAACTGCCAGATGTGCTTTGGCGGATTTCTGTGTCCTCCACCTCCTTCCTTGCCCTTGAGCGTGCCAGGCTGCGTCGGATTTAATCCCACACAGGAGACAGATTCTTTCTCTCAGTGGGAACCCACATTGGCCATGTGGATGCTAATTCACTCCCCTCTGATGGAGCTGGGAGAGCAGAGAATGGCACCTCTTTTTTTTCCAAAGGAGTAGTAATAATATTACTGGGCGGGGGGAGGGGGGGAGGGAGGCGGGCACCTCACTGAAGTACTATCCTTGGAATCAGCTAGACACTCCACTTTGTTGTTTCAGTGTCACCCCGGATGCTGTTAGACACTTGTCTGCCTGGTGGTGAACTCTCTCTTATGTACTGGATACAACATTTACAGTTGCTAAAAGAATGCCATTGCTTGCAGAGTTCTTGTGACAGTCATGCACTCAAAAGCCACAGAGATCATGAAAAAAAAAAGTCATTCTAGGAGTACAAATTGTGAAAAACCACCCCACTGTAAAATAATGAGCATGTGAGACAAACAGAAAAAGGAGGGAGGGGCTACTTGCTCAGAGTCGCACATAGGTTATTTTTATAGTAATTCATTTAAAATGTTTTAATAATTAAAATTTCTTAAGGAATTGATTTTTCAATGATTGGTCCAAAGGCTTTGCCAGTCTTTATCACTTCTAAAAATATTAAAAGGATGTTGGTTCAGGAAAATCAAGAAAAGTTTGTAACATAGTCCATCTTTCCATTGTGATTAAATGGTTATATGTCCTCTTGTGGATGCAGCTAAAGACAGTCCTGAACCAGCCCTGTACCTTTGTCACTCTTTGGTTTCTTGGCTGTGATTCTGGCCCATAACTGCTAGGTTTGAATTAAGATCCTGACTGGTGGAAGATAAACAAATAGAATCTCATTTCCTCAAGGGATATTATGAATAAAGCTCATTACTTATGTTTGCTCAGTAATAGTAATAGAGATTTCTAGTGATAGAAAAAAAAAGTTTTTCTTTTTTCCCTTCCATTACTTTTCCCTGTAGGCTAAATAAAGATATGGATCTCATTTCCTAAGCCCAGTACTCTATTTGGGTTTGCTTTAAATAAAATATCTATGAAGTGTCTTCAGCATGATCACTATTTAATGAGATTTAGTTGTAAAGCTTAATTCATATCAGATTTTCTAAATGAGAGATCACTGTCAACTTATTGTTAATTGAATTCAATAAAATCAAGGTTTCTATAATTAATGTGAACCACTTAATCTTTTAGCTCCTTGAATGAATGTGATTTTCTAAATACAGGTATCTTCTCATTTAGTGAAATAGCAACATTGTGAGGAAAATAAATGTACATGTGACCCCTTTTTCTGTTAACTCAATATCAAATTAAATATACCCCAATCCTCTTTAAAATATAACAAAAGAAAAGTAAAAAATATTAGCAAACATACTCAAAATATTAATAGTAATCCGATGGCATCACTGACTCAATGGACATGAGTCCATCAACTCTGGGAGCTGATGATGGACAGGGAGGCCTGGTATGCTGCAGTCTGCGGGGTCGCAAAGAGTCGGACACGACTGAGCGACTGAACTGAACTGAATCCAATGACATCTAGAACATCAGTCTAAACTGAATATATAACAGTTAAAAAGTGGCATTCTCCAGTACAAAGAGCAGTTATTTCAGGGTCAGTAGATATGGGTCATTGGCCTGCCTCTGCCTCTAATTATCTAGGGACATTGGGTAAACCATCAGTCTTTTGGAGGCTTCTTGTTTGGATCAGCAAGGTGAGTGTTGTGCCAGATGGAATGATTGAAGTTCCTTTCCCTATGATTCTGTACACTGATTCTGTGTGTTCTCTGATTCTGTACACAGTAATAGTAGCAGAAACTATTGTTCCCTTAAAATGTTTTTTTTTTTTTTTGAGAATTAAAAATATTCAAAAAAGTAGACTAAAAGGTATAAATAACACCTGTGGACCCATCAATCAACCCCAATAATCATCACTCCATGACCAACCATGCCCCTTCCACATCTACATCCTCTGACACGCCTCCTGGGTAATTGTAAGGCCAGTTCCAGACATCAGCTTCTCTTTATCAACATAATCCCTCTGCCATCTGTACTGTTAGCTCTGAGGTCTTAGATATTGTATTTTGTCTTTAACGAATCTCAAACTGTCTTGCTATTTTTTTCCTTTTTAGTTTTTCATTGAAATTGTAAGATACAGATTCATAGGCAGTAGTAAAAAATAATCAGAACTCTCCCATGTACCCTTAACTTAGTTTACCCCAGTGGCAACATCTTGCAAAATTATAGTATAATATCACAACCAGGGTACCAGCATCAATACAATCCACTGATTTATTCGGATTGTCCCGTTTTACTTATGCCGATCTGTGTGTGTGGATGGGTGTGTATGGAGGCGTGGTGTGTGTGTTTGTGTATGCAACTATCGTGCATGTAGGTTCACCTGTCCATCACCATAATCGATACAGAACAAGTCTCTCATCACAAGGTCTCCTCATGCTGCCCTTTTGTAAACATAGCCACCTCTTTCTGCCCACTCCCCTCAAGACTAATCCGTTCTTTGTTCTCCATTTCTAAAATTTTATAAAATGGAACATTTTCTAAACTGTTATATAAATGGAATCATACCGTCTGTAATCTTTTTGGATTGGCTTTTATCACGTCGTAATTCCTGAGAGATTCACTCAGGTGGTTGTGTGTATCAGCAATTTGTTCTTTTCATTGCTGAGCAGTGTAGGATGATATGCCACAATTTGTTTAACTACGACCTGCTGAGGGACGTCTGAACTGTCTCAAGTTTTTGGCTATTCTGAATAGAACTACTATGAATATTCGTGCGCATGTTTTTCATTTCTCTGGGATGAATGCCCAAGAGTGTAATTGGTGGATTGTATGGTAATTAGACGTTTAGTTTTAGAAGAAACTGCCATATGGTTTTCCAGAGAGGCTGTACCATTTTATATACTCCAAGCAGCAATGTATGAATGATCTAGTTTCTCTGCATCTTCACCAACATTTGAAGATGTCACTGCTTGTTATTTTATCTATTTTGATAGATGTGTAGTGATATCTTACTGTAGTTTTAATTTGTATTTCCCTGATGGATAATGATATTGAGCATCTTTTTATATGCCTGTTTACCATTTGTGTATCAACTTTGGTGATCTTCTGCATTTTTAGTCCTCCATTTACTTCTTTTCTGACTTTAGTGTCAAGGTAAGCTTGCTGGTGAATCACCTGTGATGTTTGTTATACTTATATAGGAGGGAACAGAGCTGCTACAGATGAAGAATTGCTTACCAGGGTTGTCATCTCTGTGTTCGAGTCTCTAGGAATACAAAGATGAATGAGACAAGAACCTTGGCCTTAAAGTTTTAAAACCATCTGGCACTTTGTGAGAGGGAAACAGAAAATATGTAGAAGTCTGAGATTTCCAAATTGCACGATTTCATGAGATGATATTTGCATGGGCATCATAAAGGTGACCACGAACGGATGGAAAGATCCTAGCAGAAACAGGCCAAGAGTTCAGTTCATTTCCTATGAGTTAAGGATGTGAAAACTTCATTGCTGATAGATGGCTGCCCAGCGCAAGGTGCTGGGTGAGAGCAGTGCTCCCAGTTGGAAGACAGGCACTCAGCTGCCAGTGGGATAGTGGCTGGAGTGAAACTTCTAATTGGCTCTTTAGGAAGCTTTTTCTACCCCCTCTCTCTTATTTCTTCAGCCTCCAAACTGTTCCAGAGAATCTGAATCTATGTCTAATTGAGCACCAGCTACAAGCACCTGGTGTCAACACCAACACATACATGAGTGCTTAATTTCAGTTTGGGTAGAGGACAGTCCAGTAAACAAGACTGGGAGCTGACTGTGGCTCAGATCATGAACTCCTTATTGCCAAATTCAGACTTAAATTGAAGAAAGTAGGGAAAATCAATAGATCATTCAGGTATGACCTAAATCAAATCCTTTATGATTATATAGTGCAAGTGAGAAATAGATTCAAGGCATTAGATTTGATAGACAGGGTGCCTGAAGAACTATGGATGGAGGTTCATGACATTGTACAGGAGGCAGGGATCAAGACCATCCCCAGGAAAAAGAAATGTAAAAAGGCAAAATGCCTGTCTGAGGAGGCCTTACAAATAGCTGTGAAAAGAAAAGAAGTGAAAGATAAAGGAGAAAAGGAAGGATATACCCATTTGAATGCAGACTTCCAAAGAATAATAGCAAGGAGAGATAAGAAAGCCTTCCTCAGTGATCAATGCAAAGAAATAGAGGAAAACAATAGAATGGGAAAGACTAGAGATCTCTTCAAGAAAAGCAGAGGTACCAAGGGAGCATTTCATGCAAAGATGGGCTCAATAAAGGACAGAAATGGTATGGACCTAACAGAAGCAGAAGATATTAAGAAGAGGTGGCAAGAATACACAGAAGAACTGTATAAAAATGATCTCCACGACCCAGATAACCACGATGGTGTGATCATTCAGCTAGAGCCAGACATCCTGGAATGTGAAGTCAAGTGGCCTTAGGAAGCATCACTATGAACAAAGCTAGTGGAGGTGATGGAATTCCAGTTGAGCTGTTTCAAATCCTGAAAGATGATGCTGTGAAAGTGCTGCACTCAATATGCCAGCAAATTTGGAAAACTCAGCAGTGGCCACAGGACTGGAAAAGGTCAGTTTTCATTCCAATCCCAAAGAAAGGCAATGCCAAAGAGTGCTCAAACTACCACACAATTGCACTCTTCTCTCACAGCTAGCAAAGTAATGCTCAAAATTCTCCAAGCCAGGCTTCAACAGTTCATGAGCCCTGAAGTTCCAGATGTTCAAGGTGGGTTTAGAAAAGGCAGAGGAACCAGAGATCAAATTGCCAACATTGAATCATTGAAAAAGCAAGAGAGTTCCAGAAAAATGTGTATTTCTGCTTTATTGACTATGCCAAAACCTTTGACTATGTCGATCACAACAAACTCTGGAACATTCTTAAAGAGATGGGAATACCAGATCACCTGACCTGCCTCTTGTATGCAGGTCAGGAAGCAATAGTTAGAACTGGACATGGAACAAGAGACTGGTTCCAAATAGGAAAAGGAGTAAGTCAAGGCTGTGTATTGTCACCCTGCTTATTTAACTTATATGCAGAGTATATCATGAGAAAAGCTGGGCTGGAAGAAACACAAGCTGGAATCAAGATTGCTGGGAGAATTATCAATAACCTCACATTTGCAGATGACACCACCTTTATGGCAGAAACCAAAGAAGAACTAAAGAGCCTCTTGATGAAAGTGAAAGACGAAAGTGAAAAAGTTTGCTTAAAACTCGACGTTCAGAAAACTAAGATCATGGCATCTGGTCCCATCACTTCATGGCAAATAGATGGGGAAGCAATGGAAACAGTGACAGACTTTATTTCTGGGGCTCCCAAATCACTGCAGATAGTTACTGCAGCTGTGAAATTAAAAGACGCTTGCTCCTTGGAAGAAAAGTTATGACCAACCCAGATAGCATATTAAAAAGCAGAGACAGTATTTTACCAACACATGTCCATCTAGTCAAAGGTATGGTTTTTCCAGTAGTCATGTATGGATGTGAGAGTTGGACTATAAAGAAAGCTGAGCACTGAAGAATTGATGCTTTTGAACTGTGGTGTTGGAGAAGACTCTTGAGAGTCCCTTTTATTGCAAGGAGATCCTACCAGTCCATCCTAAAGGAGATCAGTCCTGAATATTCATTGGAAGGACTGATGCTGAAGCTAAAACTCCAGTACTTTGGCCACCTGATGCAAAGAACTGACTCTTTGGAAAGAACTCTGATGCTGCGAAAAATTGAGGGCAGGAGGAGAAGGGGACGACTGAGGATGAGATGGTTGGACAGCATCACCGACTCGATGGACATGAGTTTGAGTGAACTCTGGGAATTGGTGATGGACAGGGAGGCCTAGCATGCTGCAGTCCATGGGGTCACAGAGTCGGATATGACTGAATTGAACTGAACTGAACTGAAAGGATAGTCTTGCCAGGAATTTTATCCTCCCTAGCAATACTGAGTCTTGGTCAACCTATATCTGCAGTTATATGCAGAAGTCATTAATGACCCAACTCAGTATTTACTTACAAACTGGACAATGATGGTCTAAGAAGAGAAATAGCTCAATAGAGAAGAATAGAGAATAAAGACACACATACACACAAATCTAATTTATGGTAAAAGTGTATTAAAATCAATGGGAGGAAGATGGATTATTGGAAATCATCTGGGAAAAATTCTTCACACCTTACAGAAAAACAAAATTTGTATGGTTTAGTGATTGAACACGTCAGTTTAAAAACATGTGTACGTGAGAGAGAGAGACATAGTGAGTGTGTAGAATAAACAAGTTTAACATTTGTATAATTTTTAAGGATGAGATGGGACATAGCACAAATCCGTCTAATGAAGACAGATTACTTAGAAGCTGCAAATAGAAAATGTATAGCTTTGACTACATGAAAGTAAATTATACGTACAAGGAACAAAGTTAAAAGAAAACTGAGTGAAAGCATTTTATGCACATACGTATCAGACATATATTTGCACACTTGTGTATTTCTGCAGCACAGAGGTATATATATTTCTGGTAATATGTTATTTCTAATATACAAAGAGTTTATATAATTCAGTAAGAACAATGGAAATCAAATATCTGAAAAATAGGAAAGGGATAAGAACAGGTACATCACAGAAGAATACAAATTACTCATAAATACATGAGTAGATGTTCACTTTCATTAGTAATCAAGAAACTAGAAACTAAAACAAAAAACTGATATTTAAAAATTCATCAAATAAGCAAAAACCAAAAATAAATAATCTACAGGATTTATAGGAATTGGGAAAAGACATTCTTTTACATTTTTGCTGGGAATATAGATTGATACATCCTTTTTCTGAGGACAAATTGACAGTATCTGTTGAAATTTAAGATGCATGTACCCTCTCATACATTTATGTTACCTTTAGGAATCTGCACCATAGAAAAATAGAGTTGTATAAAAATATATGTGCTAAGATATTCACTGCAGCATTAGCTGTAGTAGCAGAAAATTATAATTGAGCTAAAACATCTAGCAGTATGGAAATGTTTAAAAAAGCAAAAAACTATGGTCATATAATGCGATATAAAAGAAGCATCAAAATCTACAGCACTGACATGGCAGCACGTGGACGTATGTTCATGAGTGAACAAATCAAGGAACATGCATATATACCATGATTTAAGTGGGGATGCAAGGGTGGGGTATAGGTGGATGTAGTATGTGTATATATGTGTTTGCACATCAAAAAATAAAAAGTCTGGAAAAATACACAATGACCTTCTGAAAATAATTGCAAGTCTGAGATACTAAAGTGCTGGGATGAGGGGAATTTCAATTTTTTGCTAATGTACTTGTGCAATGTTTGCAGTTATTTTTAGCTATAATGATTTTATAATGTTAAGAAAGAATAAAATAGAAAGAAAAGAAATTATAAATGCTAAACAACTCAATCTTTGAGCAAAAAGAATGAATTTTGGCTGAAAGAATTGCTTTAAAAGAAGATGTATTCATCTTTACCTAATGAAATTTAAATAAACAAACAGGAAAAATGTCTTTCTTGCTACTGTATTAATTTTCTGTATCTGGAATATTTATTTCAGTGGTTTCTTTTCAGTTATTTAATTCGTTGTGTTTAATTGATAGTGTTTACTAGAGTTTAGTGAAAAACTATTTTGTAAATATCTTCAGTTGTGGTTTATCTAGTATAATATCTCCCCCAGTGAATTGACTGTGAGTAGGGAATTAGTAAAGCAGATAAGAGATCTGGAGAGTAGTCTCTGGCTTTACTTATCTCCACAGGAAACCTTATTTCATGTTGATAAAGTTTGAAATCTTTCCTGTTGCTCTTTTCCATTGTTCATTGTTGTTACCATTTTAATGAAAGGTAGAAATGAGTCAAACCAATCTGCTTCTTCTGTCCTACTAAAAATTAATGTCAAAGAAAGTTCTTCAGCCCATTAAATAAGTGAATGTGGATGGAATCAGATTCTGACTCAACATGTCCAATTAATTGCTTCCAAACGTTAAGATACATTATCAACAAACCCTACACATAATAATGATAAAAAAATCAACTTGTAGAGAATGATTAGGTGAGAAGTGAACTAGCTAGAACCATCTTTGCTTACAAAACCCTGTTTATGTTGACATTGATATTTGCCATCTACTCTATTATAAATCAAGATTTTTTGTAGAAATGTACCAAAGATGGCACAATAATAAAGAAAACAGATTCATCTCAGGTTTTGAAATGTACCTAACAAACTCAACCTCTTGCAAAATAACTTTTTTATTCAAAATGGAACTGGGAATTGTTCAGCACACAATGAATCATCTTTTGGCAAGTACAATAGAATCTTTAGGGACATTTCACAGTCTCTTGCTCAATTGTTAGGATGTTTTTAGCTTTCACAGGTAGGGAAGAAGGTAGCTTGTATAGCTATCATCTTGTTGCTAAAATTGTACAGTAAAGATTTTTCAGAGTTGCTGTTGCAATAGATCTTTTCACTTTTTTCCCCTCTTCCTGTTTCTTTACTCAGAGCTGCTTTGTCTCTCGAAAACAATCTGGAATTACTTAATGCTAATGTTTTCTGGTTTTACTATTTACCCAGGACTCAAATGTTAAACATTAATGTGGGAAACTCCCTTTTCCTTACCTCATAGTCCTATATTTATTTAACTGTTATTTTGCATGAAGAAAACCTCGGCTTTCTCTTTGTGTGTGTTAATGTGCTTCTTTTTATTGACAGCCACATTCTGTTATTGTATTTGCTTTTTTTCAGGAGGCTGTAGATCCCCCCCTGGATGATTTTGAGGTAACCGAGACCACCACGGCAGCTGAAGTGATTAAATATGAGTATCATGTCTTATATTCCTGCAGCTACCAAGTGCCTGTGCTTTACTTTAGGGCAAGCTTTTTAGGTAAGACCATGTTGGAAGCTAAATGTAAATTCATAACATTTACATATAAGGCAGAAAGCAGATTTGGAAAATTATTCTTGAGAGAAAAAAAGAAAAGAGTTAAAAATAAGAAAACTGTGGGTGAGGTAAGGTTTTACCAGTAAATTTTCTCATGCTTTAGAAAGAATATCAAGACTTTAGAGTGAATGATATCATCTCAGCCCTAAGTCTGATCTGCAGATTCTTGGCCTCCTGCCCAGCGTTGACTAAGCCCCCTGGCCCTTTTTCTTTTCTTTACTTTAAACAAGTAGGAACAAATTAAAGCTACAATGTTTATTTACTTCTAACTTTACAGTGAAAATTTCTTTCAATCTCAAATGATCCCATTAACTCAAAAGTCCCCATGCCTCCTTCCCCAACACTAATTATTATTTTAGGAACTGTTTATCAGTCCATTTAAGCTATGTTTAAAAATAGCACTAACATTTCCTTCGGCCATCTATACATCTCCAGTGCCTCAGCTTCCTGCAGTGTTACTCAACTCATCCCCCTTGCCAAGAAGGTGGAACACCCTGTCTCCTCTGAGGTCTTGGCTAATAAAGCTTATTTAATCAGCGGCCACATGAAGTCCTCACCCTGCAGCACAGCCAGGGCTCCCCGCTTCACGTCCTCTGACTAAACCAGGTCAGCGTTTTGAGGCCTCTCCACCCTGGGCTCAGAAGTCAAGAGGAACCACCTCCCCAGCCCACCCCTACCCCATTTCTCTTTTTCTCTCTGGACTTAGCAGCAGCATTTTGCATTTTGAACAGCCTTCTAACCTTTTCTGGATAGCTAAGACATCTGAATTTAGCCAGTGATATTTTATTTTTAATTAAAAAGTAGCTTAAGCTGCTTTGAATGTGTATTTGGTAGATTTAATCACTTGCTGCCTTATATTGTTTAATGGTCTCTAATTTTGCAGTGTTGGCGGTTTAACAAGCACTTAGGATTTAAAACACAAGAACAAATTCTCATAGACTCCCTGGTGAGAAGATTTTAATCTGAGGTGCAGCTCCTAAGAACTGACAATTTGGGGTAAATTTTCAACATGGGACATGGGGAATTAAGGACATTGAGTTTACTAATTCACAAACTCTTGCTGCAGATTAATCCATATGATTATTATAGGCCTTTAAAATACTCACTTTATTGTGATTCTACTTGGTTTGGAGCCCAGAGGTTAAAGGAAGCTTCTTGTCAGTGAGCTGTGTTATACTGAAAAATAGAAGGGGTTACATTTATTTACTGGAGGGGAGAAAAATGTCCTTCTCGGTTTTGGTTTGCAAGGACTCTACCCAGTAGCTTCTGGATTCATGTCGAGGCTGCAGGTAAAGGAAACAGGATACCATTTCTTCAATACTGTACTTTCATGTAATTAGTATTCACCATAAGCAGTTAATCACCAGAGAAGAGCTTCCAGAGACAAAACAAGTTGTTTAGCTTGTCAGCGTTAGGGAATCGGAGGTGTTGAAACATGACTGCTTCTAGCTGGAAGTGGGTCTTGCTGAGGCTGGTGGATGAGCTCATACGTGTGCTTTGCTCTTATGTGCCAACAGCTCCCCTTACAGTACAGCACAGTAATTGTTCCTGCAAGTTCAATTATATTTTAATGAAATTTGTATACTTTCTACACTCTTTTCTTCATGGTGGTTTTCTGTTTCTTAAAAAAAACACACAAAATAACTAGCCTTTTTTGATTCTATTTATATATTTTAAGATGCTCTTTGTTTATGCTTTTATAAAGGAAACACAAACAAGTCATTTACTTTGTGTAGAAGCATTTCTTATTCTCCACCCTCCCCATTCTGTGTTGTATAGAATTAGCGTTAGGAATTTTTAAATTCCGGAATTCACTTAGTGATTTTTCAGGTGCATTAGAATATCAGATTTAATATTTGCAAAGCATACTGAGTGTTTTCTTGTGGAGAAACATGAAGAATGGTTCTTTCCTTTATCAGAGTCTGATAATTTCTTTTCCTTTCTCTACCTAACTTAACCTAACAGGTGTTCTGAAAATGTATTATCCTTTACTCTGGAGTCATAATTTTTCCTTTTTTCCCCTCAGTCCATTCCCTGTTCATATGTTATGTGGTTACTCTGGCCTTTCATCTGTTAAACAAATCTCTGTTAGTGTGGTGAATTGAATTCCTAACATCTTCTTCTTATTCCAGGTCCAGATTTTTCTTTGTCTCATTCTAAGAGAATTCCGACCTAGAAACAGGATGGCTATAAAATTTCTTGCTCAGGGGTCTTTTTTTGTTATTGTTGCTTCAAAAATAGTTCACTCAGCCTTGTTTTTGACAGGTATTTAGAATTTTTTTTTTTTTTTTTGCATTTGAGTCTTAGTAAAAATTAGTTTCTCTGCTTTGCTCTGAATTTTATTCTAGTACCTTTTTTTTTTTTAGGTAAAGCAAGTAGTAAGTAATTCCTATTTAAATTGATATTACCTTTTCTTTTATCAACTAGCTTAGATGTAAGAGGAAATCTTTATTCTGTTTCTTAAAGTACAACTACATTGGACTGTGATCACCTCTTACTCCTTGATATGTCCAGTGTCTGCCAGGCCAACTATTGCCCAAGACTCAGCTAACATGCCATTTGTTGTTATCACCCCTGTGTCATATTATATCACATTATATCATATATCACATGTTGCATGATATCAGAAAATTATTTGTTTACTTGTTCCCTATAAAATGATAATCTAGAAGGGAGGAGGTTAAGGTAAAAAGAGAGAGAAAGGCAATTAATAGTGAGTACTTCAGCCTACAGAGTGATAAGCTTTACTCATAGATGTGTGTGGGTGTGTAATACTTATATTACATATATATTCTTTGTCTTACTCATTTTAATGCCCATAGTATTAACTGTGGCACAATGTCAGCAACTATTGAATGAACCTAGAGGAGGAATTTCTAACCATTTCTGCATACAGTTCAAAGATGGAAACCTCGAAACCTTATGATGGTTTCTTATTTGAACTTTTCTGATGAGTTATATGCTGCTACTGCTGCTAAGTCACTTCAGTCGTGTCCGACTCTGTGCGACCCCATAGACGGCAGCCCACCAGGCTCCCCCATCCCTGGGATTCTCCAGGTAAGAACACTGGAGTGGGTTGCCATTTCTTTCTCCAGTGCATGAAAGTGAAAAGTGAAAGTGAAGTCGCTCAGTCGTGTCCAACTCTTAGCAACCCCATGGACTGCGGCCCACCAGGCTCCTCCATCCATGGGATTTTCCAGACAAGAGTGCTGGAGTGGGGTGCCATTGCCTTCTCCAAATGAGTTATATGGAAGGGAGTAATTCTTTTGTCTCCAGGAAACTCAGAACCCAAGCCATCTCTATATCTTTGCTCTTTAGTTTGTTGCTTCCTAGAGACTGTAGGAATGGTTGGCTAAGGAAAGTGGAAAGTCCTGAGGACTCAAAGCTGAGCATTTCCGCTAGCTGGGGAGCTGTTCTGCTTCTGTAAACACATATTTGCGTTGGATCCCTGAAGGCATACAGCCAAGGTGGTGCAAAATTCTGTTTCTGGGCACCTCTCGTTTCTACTACTTGGGCTTATAGGAGCTCAGTTGCTGAGGGTTTGATTAATTTAAGAGAGAAAATGTCCTTCCCAGTGCTCTTTTTTCCCTATCCACTCTTGCCATTTTAGGTTTGGGAGAGGTGGTGGGGCACGCTTAATACCATTTGCTCCTCAGCAGTGGGTGAGAGGTCATTGCACTTCTCTCAGGCATTGATACTAATAAATAGCCTACCCTAAAATGGTGCTTTATTGACTATGAAGTCCATTCTCACAAAGCACTGATATCTTCAAGTGGCTGTTTTTTTCCTCCAACTATTTTTAAAGCACACTGTGTTAAAGAATTATTTGTATTGTGCAAAAGGCTTCCAAGTACTGTTCATCATTCCAACACCTTTTTATGTCCCAGTTTTCCCTTTGTGGGGGCTTGGCTTTGGTCAGAAGTTGATAGCAAGTGTTAGAAATGTGTTGTAAATCTTGCGCATATACATAATAGCTTTGGGCTTCACCAGACTCCTAAGCTTACCTGGTTTTCCCTTTCATTACAACTACAGATTTCTATATTTATTTCAGCTTGAATTCTGATTAATTTCTTCCCTGTCTCTCTTCTTTTCCTTTGGTCTCAATCTCTGTTGAGAAGTAGACCAAGTGGTTCTTCTCATTTTCAGAATATTTATTTCTTTGGTGCTGACGTATGAGTTCTTCTTGGGAACCATTCTGACATATTTCTTTAATTAGTTAGAAGGGCAGCTTTTGAATAGGGAAGGAAACATTTCTTCCATTCAGCAACTGAATGTCTGTTCTTTCTCAGGATCTGTTTTATTATTGGTCTAGAGAGTAAGAGTAGAGAATTAAAAATGTAACCCAGATATTTCATATAGAAAATTTATCCACTTGTTATATGCCTAAACTATGTTCAAATAGTCAAAGAATAATTCACTCTTAAAAGCAGCATAACCAAACCAAGATAAAGGCCAGATCAAAAGAATAATGAAAAGATTGGAATTAGAGCAGTGTTTACATCATCAGGGAGGAGGACGAAGAGGTTTGTCCCTGGTGTGGTATGAGAGGGAGTCTTTGGACTGTGTAGAAGAAAATAACAGGAAAACAGGAAAGATGAGGGTTGGAGGAAGCTGGAGAATAAAAATAAAATATCCATAGCTCTAATCAACAATTTTCAAGGAAACTGTACAGACTGGCTTTTCTGAAGAGGCTGGGAAAAGTACTAGGGAAAGGGAGGTGGATGAGTGCCAAGCTGTAGGGCTGGAAAGCATGGCCTGTTTGGGGAATAGTGAGAAGCTGGTTTGAGGAAAATCTCTACTTCAAACTGTGCAAGATGGTTGGAAAGATATGTTAAGGTCACATTATAGAAGAGATGATGGAATGGATTTGGAGGATATGAGAAAGAAATGAAGTGAGAAGTGAAATGAGAAGTGAAAGAGATTGAGCAAAAGTGAATGAGATCAAGGGAGGGATTTTCTAGAACAGAAACTATGACTGAGTAAAACAGAAAGAATTAATGAAGGATGAGAAGAAATTATGAAGAATGAAATTTTGGGAAAAGGAATTTTGACTTTTTTAGTGTTATTGTTGCAATTTTTTTAAAAGAAAAATTTAAATCCTCTCTTAGAGAAAATGAACTGGAAAGAACATATTTTCAGGAAAAAAAATTACCATTCCAGTAGAGTGAGAATTAAGGCTGCTTGTTAAACAGAAAAGATAGGTAGATTAGAGAAATTAAGGCAAAAATGATTCCAGTTAATCACCATCATGAGCAGAAAATAGAATATGACTTGGCAGATTTAGAGTCTTATTTGATTATAGAGAATTTTTAAGAATGTTCATAATTATGCAATGGAACATGACTTTTAGTGCATTAAAAAGAGATTCTAGGGGTTGAAATGAAATTTGAAGAGCAAACAATGAAAGTTATTTTTCTTAAATACAAATAAAAATAAATTATTTAACTAATATAAATATATTCAAACTGAAAAGTTTAAATGACAGAGGGAAGTTAATGAGGATTATTTGTTGAACCAGGTAAATGTTTGAAACATTATGGGGATTTAAAGTATAAGTAGGATGCTGGGGTAAAACACATGATGGGAATAGAATCCCACTGAAAAATCAGGTCTGATTTTAAAACATATTAAAGAAAGGTGAAACAAAACTAGAAGGACACCTAATTTGCTAAAAGGTTTATTCTAACCTATGTTAGTGCAAAGCATCATGTACACAAAGTAACAGATTTTATGTGGATTCAGAGGCCTGGAAGAAGACATGAAGAGGCAGATAAATTTATTTTCTTACCTGTAAAAAGCTATACTTCAGCTTTCCTGAACAAATAAATGTGTTGTGTCCCATAATGTCTTCTGTCTACTTACTCTTGATAAGACAAGCCCTGTTTGAAACATCCATTAAAGTGTACATGAGTGCCTTCTGTGTGCACAGCATAAAAATTCATTAGTCTGTTTAAAAAATATGCTGAGGAAAATGGCTGCCTAACTGGAAATAGTGTACTGGTTTTCTCCTCCTTTAAAGTTGTCAAAGCAGAGTTCTTCAAGTGCATACATTAGGTGCTCTGCCGAGAAGGTGGAGACTGTGTTCTCCATGGGAAGGAGATCAAGCTGGATGGGTTGTCAAGGTGCTGCTACCGGTGTTAACTGGTCCATGTTCTGGGGGGTTCTGAGATTTGAGAGAGCCAGGAGTCCAAAATGCTGAGTACTGGTATGCCAGAGCAAGAGGTTAAAATAAAAACCTCAGAACACTTTGGATAGGATTGAAAGTAGAGTGTTTTCTGCTTTAGAACCAACAGACCTAATGTAGATATGCATCTGGTGATATGGTCTTCAGAGTTCTGATGAATAGTAATATCTCACAGTTGGTGTCTCGGGTATCTTGTAGACCCAGTGTTGCTTCCCTTGGGACGTTTTCTGAAAAGTGATTCCTCAAGAAAGTCTTGTGTGTACTTTTTCTAGGTTAAGTGTTTAACTCAATTTAAATGAGAGGTTATAATATCATCTACATTAATGTAAGTTCTGAACACAGAATGTGAATAGTTCAGTTCAGTTCAGTCGCTCAGTCCTGACCAACTCTTTGCGACCCCATGAATTGCAGCACGCCAGGCCTCCCTGTCCATCACCAACTCCTGGAGGTCACTCAGACTCACGTCCATCGAGTCCGTGATGCCATCCAGCCATCTCATCCTCAGTCGTCCCCTTCTCCTCCTGCCCCCAATCCCTCCCAGCATCAGAGTCTTTTCCAATGAGTCAACTCTTCGCATGAGGTGGCCAAAGTACTGGAGTTTCACCTTTAGCATCATTCCTTCCAAAGAAATCCCAGGGCTGATCTCCTTCAGGATGGACTGGTTGGATCTCCTTGCAGTCCAAGGGACTCTCAAGAGTCTTCTCCAGCACCACAGTTCAAAAGCATCAGTTCTTCGGCGCTCAGCTTTCTTCACAGTCCAAGTCTCACATCCATATATGACTACTGGAAAAACCATAGCCTTGACTAGACGGACCTTTGTTGGCAAAGTAATGTCTCTGCTTTTGAATATGAACAGTTTAAGGTGACCCCAAATTACTCTTCTATTGTGCTGTTGGGCATATTCCTCATAAAAATGGATTCTAACATACATGAACTTTCTCATGTAACTGAAAGATGTCTTACATTCATTTTCCATGTGAAATTACTAGACAAATGTATGACATTTAGAACACTGGGGCTAAAAAATGATAAATATTAAGCGATACTTATATAAACCACTTATCTGGACTTTATTAGTTAAGTATACTTAGTTGCAATTAACTGACCCTGACCATGATAAGCAGAAAAGAATTTACTGGAAGGGTAAATCATAGAGTCAACTGAAGGCAAAAGTAACAAGATGAGGGAATGTCTACCTCTCTTTGGTTTAGTGGTACAGAATGGGATTCTGCCCACTGCTTATTTTGGAATTTATCTCCCAAATAGGAACTGTGTTTGGATGGTGAAAAATCAAATTTCCACTCTATCTTCATCTACTTAATACTATAGATTTATATGAGAAGTATTTTATTGATGACTTTTTAATCATCAATCTTTATTCTTAGTAATAATTGTGGTAAATTGCTCTAGAAATAATGTTGAACATCCATCTATCCAAGCATTGGAAAATATTTATGCATAAGACAAGAAAATGTTTCTGGAATGCAGAGATGAATAAAGGAATCAGGGATGATTTATGCTCTCAAGGAGCTTACAGTCTACTGAGGGAAACAAGACAAATTTGAAATTTGCTGTAACAAGTAGAATATGTTAACGGCCATAAGAGAGGTAAAAAGAAAATTGTCACCAGGCATAGAATACGTTAGTGGTTGAAAGAAGCTGGGTGGGAGGTGGGAGAAATGAGAACATGTTGGTTAAAGGTTAATACAGATTTTCAGATATAAGATGAATAAGTTCTGGGGATCTAATGAGGAGCATGATGACCATAGTTAACAATACTGTATTTTATACTTGAGAATTACTAAGAGAGTAGATTTGAAATGTTCTGACTACACACATACACACAAATTTTAAATATGTGAGAGGATGGATGTGTTAACTAACTTTATTGTGGTAACCATTTTCCAAAATATACATGTATCAAGTCATCACGTTACATATCTTAAACTTACACAATGCTATGTATCCATTATAGCCAATAAAGATGGGGAGAAAGTTGCCGCCATGGCTCAGAGGGCAGAGATTATCTTGAGCTGGATGATCAGATGAAGCCCTGGCCAGAGTGATGCGGGAAAGGGCAAGCCTGGCCTATTAAAAAATCTAGGAAAGGCAAAATTCTAGATAGTCTTAGGTTAAGCAATGCTGGTAGTGACTACTAATGACAACAAAAACAATACCACAGCTAAAATATGTGTGTACCACTTTATAGTTTACGAAGAGCCCCTGGTACAGGACAAAGTGGAGGGTCTGGAGCTGCTTGGTTCTGATTCCTCACTCTGCTTCTTACTGTGTGATCTTGTAGGAGTTATTGAACTTTTTGTTTCCTTTTTTTTCACCATCTAGAAAAATTTGAGATAATACCTATTCTATAGAGTTTTGAGGTTTGTGAGCTAATATATAAAGTGGGGCTTGGCATGTAGTACCTTTCAGTAATGCCAGCTGAGTTCTGTATCTTAATCTTTACAATAACAGTGTAATACAGGAGCTGCTATTACCCTGATGTGCAGACATGCAAACTAAGTGCTCAGAGAGGTTAGATGGCTTATTTATTCTAGAGTACATATAAAATTATGGATTTAAGATTCAAACTCTTTAGCTCCCCACTCCCAACTTTACTGCACAAAGCAGCACCAAAATTTAAGTAATATTGAAGAGAAGTTGCCAAAATCTATAGTTTTTTGAATTTTCATTCAGATTTCTTGAGACTAATAAAGACTCAGAATGTAAAAAGTGGATGTAGGAATAAATAAAAATTACAGAATTAGCCAGCACAGTAGCTGATAAGAATGTACATGAACAATTAACACTCATTTCATATCACAATATAATTTTCTCACTGAAGCAAAAATGAATTTTCTCCTTTGATGGAGCATCATCTCTGCCTTACTGTGGAGAATGACATGAATTTTTATAGCCTTCAAAGCCTCATTGAAGACAATATATTGAATAATGACAAATTTCATTGTGAAAAATCCACCATTTCCATTTTATTTCTACTGACCACATTCAGAACATTTTTCCTAAATTTACTCTAAATAATTTATACTCTCTCTAATGTTCTTTTTGGAGTTATGAAATTTTAGTGAAAGCATGCACCACAGGATAAAGGTGACTTCAGCATACTTGCACTAGAGTTAGGTAGTGATAGTGAAATATCTCATGATGTTATTTGATTCATGAAAATAATAGCCCTGAGAAATTTAATTTAGAAAGCTTCAGATTTTGAGTAATATATAGATTACTTGACATGTAGGTTATTATTCAATTGAGAGATTTTATATGAAAATATTAAATTAAATGCTACTGGCAGTTGCTAAAGATTGTACTTTTTAATTATTCTATTTTTCATCCAAAGTCTCTTCCTTTTTTATCATTGACATTTTAGATTGCTGACAGAATATTCCTTTAGCTCAAATGTGTAATATCATTCTGGATGATAGAGACACATAGTAGGCACTCAATAAACTCTTGTTAAATAAATGACCTTAATTTACCATGCTCACTTTGTAGGTTGCTGCTGAAATTATTTTGGCTTCTACTTCAATTTTTCAAGTATGCAAGGGATTTTACTGAGCTTCTCAGCTCAGTGTGATTAATAAGATTTCTAAGCATGTTGAAATTGGTGCTATCGAATATCTTGGGTCTGAAACTAGGGAGTTGTTGATTGAGTATGCTTATGTCTCCTCTGACTGAGGCCAGATAGAAAAAACAGGCCCTCTAAACAGGGCTTAAAGTTCTTGATTGAAGATAACTTCAACTGAACATGAAGGCACATAATAATGTGTTTCATGAGTTTAACCAAGTATTTGTTTATGTCCACATTTTAATTTTAAATTAAAGTTTTAGGTCTTCAGTTTTCATAAATAGGCAGATGGATCCAAAATCACAAAATTATTCATGTTTCTGCCATATTTAAGGTCTATTTTTATGATGTGATTTAAAAAAATGTATTTGATTATCTCATTTCAATGATTTGGTGGGATTTCTGAACGCTCCATTTTGGTTGTGGAATAATTAGAGCCACAGTCATATTAGAATATATTATTCATGTCAGTTGTATATGTCATGGCTTTGAAGATATTGCTAATCAGGTCAAATTTTTATTTTTGAGTAAAAGATCACGAAACTAATTTGTGTATGTCTTTGATCATGAAGGTGAGCTATGACTTGGAGAACTGATGATGAAGGCCTAGGGAAAAGAATCCACGTAATACTTCATTAAATCATTATTGTCATATCTGTATGTGAGAGACACAGCCATATTATCAGACCTTCTATAGTGTAAATGGTCAGCAGAAACTGGAAAGATTGACATTCTTGTTAAAGCAGCTTGCACAAGCATTCATTTGATCATCGATACATGTACTTTAAAACATTTTTATAAACACATTGGAGAATGCAGTCACATTTATTCGCTTAAAAAAACACCATTTCCTTCACAGCAAGCAGGTAGCATTCTTATAACCATACATAAAGGAGTAGGATGCATCTTTTGATGTTTTGAACTTATTTTTTTATTCCTTGTAATTGTCTGTTATTTTAAGTTGACCAGATCATTTTTTCTCTCCCATCTCTTTTTATTTCTAATTGGAGAATAATTGCTTTACAGTGTTGTGTTGGTTTGTACTATATAACCACATGAATCAGCTCTAAATATACGTATATCCCTTCCCGTGGGAAGGGGATGAGATCATTTTTTAATTCCTGTATTTAAGGTGTTAAATTTTCTCTCTAAATTAGGTGTTGCCTGAAAACTTATGACACCCTCAAATTCTAGCATCAAATCTGGTGAAAATATTCTATAACATTTGTTTTGGGTCTCTCCACAATGTTGCTAGGCTGCTGATTTTTGCCTTTTGCATGAATGTTTCCAGCAGAATATGCAAGTTTTTGACAGTGGTAATTTCCAAACCATTTACCCCATCCTTAGATTGTTGGCTGAAATATTTTGAGAAATAAAATTGAGATCATTACTGATTATCAGAATTTATTTTTCAATTTTAAAATTAAAACAAATTATTATGGGCAAAAAAGAAAGAAAGAAAGAAAAACCTTGTACTAGGGTGAAACAAGAAAGGTGTAGTTAGAGGCTGAAAAGTGAGAATCTATAATGCCTGTGATTGACTTTTTTTTCATGGTTTGCTGCTCCTTCCAAGTTATGATCGCTACAGGCAGCTCACAACACATAACTATTGGCTACTTTCTCACTGTACTCTTCTAAGACTGTCTTATGTAATATAATACAGTCAGAGGAGTGACAACCATCACCATTGTTGTATTCTATTGATTAGAAGCAAGTCACAGGTCCCACCTGCACTCAGGTGGAGTGATTAACAGATTTCAAACCCAGCATTCTTCTGTGGGTCTGCAAAGCCTTTCCCTGTTTCAGTGGAAATAAAGTTAAGGAAAGCATTCTCTCATTTATCATTTATTCAGTAAATATAAAACATTTGCAGTGTGTGAGTGAGACTTAGAACTGCACAGCAGCACTGCGGTGGTGAAAGGACAAAGGCAGTCTTTACCCTCAGAGACAGCATGGAATAGCAGGAAGAGCACGGAATTGTGAGTCCTGAGATTCCAGCCCCAGGGTAGTTATGAACTGGCTCCATAATTTTGGTAGATGTATATTTCCTGAGACCTTATATCTAAAATTAGTAATTATACCAGCTGTAACATTTTATTATTCTACAACTGATTCTTTTAACTTTGACATCTGAAAATTATTTTAAAAGCATGTCAGCTTTTAATAATTTGATTATTTGGTTTTCTATTTGACACTGACATACCTAAGATGCTATTTCCCTAGCATCAGTACACACACACACACACACACACACACACACACACACGTGCATATTTTGAAGATGTGCAGGGCTTAAGATTAAAGTTTGGCCCTTCTCTGTAAATGTGTTCAGACAACAATATAACATAGATACAGAAGGCAGCTTGTTTTAAACTTGTAGCTAAACATGACATTCAAATGTTAATTGGATGAATAAATCTTGTTCATTTTACAGACATGGAAATGTCAATGGAATAAAACTATTTATCACAAGATAATGGTCTCCTGCCGCCAGATAAATGCCAAGATGAAGATACTTATTGAAAATGTATCAAAATATTCTATTGCTATTTATTGAAAATAAAGGTTGAGGAAAAGTTCAACTTTTCAGGTCAAACATGAGAAATGCTCTGTCTATGGTATTAGTATATTGCTGTCTTAAACACAATGTGCATGGTATAGAAACATGAGAATACTCTTAAGAAATAATGGTCTATAAATGAATCTTTTAGCTGTAAGCTATGAGAATTACTGGAATGGTGCAATGGGGGCTAGGAGGAGATACCTAATATATACTGAATTGTTATGTGCCTGACACAGTCCTGGTGTGTTCACTGATGTAAGCCATTCACAAGGATAGAATTTGAGAAGGATTACTATCCTCATTTTCAGGTAAAGTTAAAAGCAAAAGAGTAAATTAACTATACTTCAGTTAGAAAATAACTTGTAGTCACATAAGAGAATTAAGTGCCAACACCAGGATTCAGACTCAGCATGGACTTCAGATCTGCTCTTCCCCTTCACCCCACATCTGTACTTATGCCTCTAAGTCTGAATGCAATACCTTTTGATTTGGAGGGCTTTTGTGTAGATTATTTCTCCAAGTTGTATTGTACCTAATGACCAAATACTTCTTTGGATCTAATAGGCTGATGAGTTTTCTTTAAATGATATTGTCTACTTGTTTAAAGAAAAGAGCACACCCCTAAGTCTAGAGGACTCAGTTGACTCTAAATGAGCCAAGTAGCACACTAAATTCTGAAGGTTCCCTGGTAGCTCAGATGGTAACGAATCAACGTACAATGCAGGAGATGGCGGTTCAATTCCTGGATTGGGAAGACCCCCTGGAGAAGGATAGGTTACCCCACTCCAGTATTCTTGGGCTTCCCTGGTGGCTTGGTCTGTAAAGAATCTACCCACATTGTGGGAGACCTGAGTTCGATCCCTGGGTTGGGAAGATCCTCTGGAGGAGGGCATGGCAACCCACTCCAGTGTTCTGTCCTGGAGAATCCTCATGCACAGAGGAGCCTTGTGGGCTGCAGTCCATGGGGTCACAAAGAGTTGGACATGACTGAGCGACTAAGCACAACACGGCGATAAATTCTAATGTTAAGACCACCTTCTTTTCAGCGGTGTGCTTTTATCGTAATTCCTTCTTTCCGCTTTCTTTTCTGAACCTAGATATCTATTTCTCCACTTTACTTGTGTCATACTGTTCTTCGTAAAATACATTATTTGGGTGATTATGAATATAGGTGAATAACTGAAGTTGCTTAAACAAAGAAAAGGAGGATTGTTCGCTAAAGATTTTACCGATTTCTTCATGGCAAGTCCTTCTCAAGTCCCTCCACCCCTAACAGACAGTGGGTGTTAATGTCTCCCTCCTCTGGACTTTCAGAGAACTGCAGTTTTCCTCTGGCTATGACCAATCTACCAATCAATACAAAATAGTGAGTTTAGTATCAATATTTACTGATATATACTTGTCCTAGTTTCCCTACTCGGGAAACACTCCTTACTAGGAGAAATTATGTGCTTTCCTTCTATTCCTCATGGTACCCAACAGAGTGGTTTGAACATTACAGATATTCAGTCAACAGGAGGGTGAAGGAAGCACATGGATGGTCTGATCTAAGGAATAGAGGAAGTATGAAGACTTCAGAGGTATCCACAGTACACCCTTGTGAATATGTGAGTCTGTCTACCTGGTCCTTTACTGATGCTTCTATTTATCAGTTTTCTCTACAACACATGTGGATCTTATTTATTTTGTAAAATTCCTAGAGGCAATAAGTGAGCAGATAATTTTACTGCTCGATGGATGGAGAGAAGTTTGATTATTTAAATTTCCCTCTGGAAGAAAATAGTAATTCATACAGTACTCTTTTGATATATAAACAGTATGTATACTAAGTAAAGGTTTTTTAAAAAGTTATAAAATTCTTTCAGTAGTTTTAGATAGACATTAAGCACCACTGTGTCCAATCAATTACTAACTGGCAGTCTTTACTTTCACAGATGGAAGACCTTTAGCTCTGAAGGACATCTGGGAAGGAGTTCATGAGTGCTATAAGATGAGATTGCTGCAGGGACCATGGGACACTATTACTCAACAGGTTAGAGAATGTTTTCGTTTTTATATGTGATTCCTTCCCTCTGCGCGTCTGTCTCTCTTCTTTTTTTTTCTATTTCATTCCTCTACTTTCTTACAGATTTCAGTTCAAAGACACTTTCCTTTAAAACATCTTACCAGACCCAGGCTTGGTTTAGCTTCTTTGTATAAGCCCTCATAGCACCCTGTAATTTTCCTTCATAGTACATGTTAAAAATTTAAATTATGTATTTGGATTTTTTAAATTAATTTTTTCCATTATACTGTGTGTACTCTTGTGGCTAGACCTTTTTTTTTCTCTCCATTGTATAACCAGTGCAGTACTTATACAGTAGATTTTCAATAAAAATTTATTAAGTGAGAACAGAAACAAAGTTGGCATATACACCAAGAAATGGATGATTTAGTGTGTGTCACCTCTTACTGCTTCAGAGTTTTACTCATAGGTGCATTTGCAGGAAAAAAAATTACTTTTGATGAATAATACGTTTGCAATAGTGATTTTAAAAAGTTGCAAAAATAGATCTGTAAAAGTAGATATAATAAGTATATTTGCAAAAGTAGAGAAAATAAGTTTGTTAATCATGTAAGTCATTATTACTGTCTTGCTAAAATCAGCAACTAATTATTTTAGAAATTTTCAAAAAATATTCATTACCTTGCAACCAATCATGGTCTCTTTTTTACTTATATCAAAAATCTTATTTTCTCCCAGCCTCTGTGAAGCTTAATCAAAGCTTCCTTTAAAAATGACTTTATCAGCCATTAGAATTTTTATGCCCTCTTATGTGTTTGATCATAATGACAGTTTACCTCCCAATCAACTTAAGAATCCTTAGCATCTCATATGTAGTTCTCTGACAATGATTGCAAATGACCATTTCTTAGGTTTTAATTGAGGAAAAAAACGAGTTTTAAATATATGAGTCACACACCACCACACCTCCCCCTGCCCCCTGCTCAAAATTAATCCTTTTTTCCTGTTCCTACCATCACCTTCCTGGTTTGCACCCTGTTGCCTCACCTGGAACAACTAGTAAAACCTGGTCTTCTGCTCCTTTCCTCCCTGCCCCTTCCCTTTAGTTGTGTTTTCCTAACCATGCAGCAAGCCTGCAGTAGCTGCCCAAGGGGCTATGGTGTGTGGTCTAAATGCCTTGCCTGGGTTCCAGGGCTGCCAATCTCTGGGTCCCGCTGGCCCTTTCCAGCTTATCTCCTCCTCCCCCACACTACACAGTCTCAGCTACTGCCATACATGGCTGTTCACTTCCCCAAACCCATGCTATACAGTGTGTTCTTGGAATTCTTTCCAGTTTAATGCTTTCTCTGTTGCCTTTGTTCTCTCTATATTTCCCCCTCCTTCTTTCACATGTCCATTTCTCAGAAACCACTTCAGCTTACAAAAATGGTCCCTTTTAAATCCCAGTTCTGTAGACCAGAAATCAGTGGTTGCTATGAGGATAATGTAATGAGATATATAAGCAAATCCATCAGAAAGGTTTTTGGCAAGAGCCTTTTATTTTATGCAAAGTGTTTTAGACTAACCTTTAAGTATGTCAAGGTGAGTGCTAAGTGATTCAACTTCCAGTGTCTTGTCAGTGACCACAAACTGTCCAAAAATATAAACTGTAGAGTCAGAATCCACAGGCCCTGGAAAATGCTTGGTTTTGAGAGTCAAAGAAGACAGCAAAGGATAGAGGAAGGGAGCATCCAAAAATATATATGTATTTAACCGCAGTGCCTTTTTTGTCTGCTTCTTCTCAATTATGTTTTATATTATGCACCTGAGCCCAAATCTTATGTTTTTCCTTTTTATGTCTCTAGCAGCCCTATCATTAATCTCCTCAGTGCAAACCAAAACACAATTCTGGATGGTCTGTGTCATTTTGGGCTTTAATTTCACATGTCTCTGTTCTGACTTGTGACATATAAATAAGATTTTTGAACTCAACCATATTTTCTTAATTTCCTAATATGATGTTGTCGAGAGATTTTGTTCCACTGATTGGATACCTAAGTTGCTAACCCAACCACATGACCCAATCTGTATATTGATAGTTTTAAATGGAATTGACTAGTATCTTTTATTAATAGTTTACAGGCATTTAAGCATGATCCAGACTGCCTGTTAGCAGACTCTTTTTCCTACTTAGCAGAGTATGGTAGTAATGATCAGATCCTATCACAATAAGAATTACCATCTTAATACCAAGTATGAGGCCCACTTATTGGGAGGGATATTTGATATACCCAAATGGTAATCTAAGTATAACATTTAGGTGTTCCTTTGGAATGTGTCTTATTGGGATTGATCTTGTGGACAGATATCCCCACTTTTGATAACGCACTTTATTTAGGCTTTAGAATTGCTCATCACAGTGTATCTCCAGGCACTGAAGACCTAGCAAGGGAAACTTATTTGTTGCCATTGTACTAACTTGATATTTGAAACTCATTATGAATATTCACTTTGGAGGTCTTAGTTTTTAATCCCAGTTTAGCTAATGGGTTGCTGTTTATGTGCTGTTCTTTGCCTGAGATCTTTGAGAGAGTGTGTCCTCATTTTTGTAAGGCCCCATATGGAGAAAAAATAGGGTGTCCTCAGTGCTGTGAGGGGGAGGGTGTGGTACGGCACTGGGGAAGAGTGAGCTGATAGGATATTGGTGGCACCAAATAGTAGACACCATTTTGCAGAATTATACTAAAGAACCATTAGCTTGCAGACTGAACATGATAATAATATCCTGTCCTCCAGAGTGGCTTAAAAACAAAAGCAGTCTTTGCATAATATAACATGCATTTCACTTCATTTTCAGGCTTGATTGTGCTCATATAGTTTGTTGCTCTTCATCTTCAGTAATCACACTTCTGTTCCCTCAGCATTTGTCTTGATGATAAGGACCTATTCATGTCAGTTATGAACTCTCTCTTTTGAAGACAAGCCACTCATGAATCTCATACATTTGATTATGGTGATTACTTACCTGCTTTTGTCCAACATCATAGACTACCTATTATCTCAACCTTGCAGCCTAATAAAGAATTTCTAGAAGAAAGTGAACAGGTGCCTAGCTTGGATCTGCCTAAATTGGTACAGTGACTGTCACAGTAATGATCACTGGAAGGTGTGGGCACTGTGTTTTAGGTAAAGAACTCCTATAATCTTGGCAGAGGCTAAAATCAAAAGACAAGAAATCATACTTCTAGTTTTACTTGAAGATATGTATATTTATATATGTGAGTGTGTAGTGATCAGATAAGTCATTTTTCTTACTGTCTTTTTAAAATTTTTTTATTATGGGAAATTATAAATATAATACATATGGGAATTTGTATAATATGGGAATATGTATAATATCTATAATATGGGAAATTATAAACATAATACAAAAATAGAGATAATAGTGTAGTGTAGTGGTCCTCAGCCTTTTTGGCACCAGGAAAGACAACCACTCACTTGCTGTGCAGATCAGTTCCTAACAGACCATGTACAGGTACTGGGGGTTTGGGACCCCTGGTATAGTACACTTACAAACTAATGACCAATCTTATTATTTTGGTATCTCACCTGATCTAATTTTTTTGGTAGCAAATTCTAGACATATTATCTCATCCATAATCATTTAAGTATGTGTGTTTAGAAGATAAGGGCTCTCCACAAATGTTTATAGCAGCTTTATTCATAATAGCCCAAATGGAAACAACTCTGAAGTTCTTTAGGAGATGCATGGTTAAACAAATAATGGTACATCCTTACCCCGGATACTACTCAGTAATTCAAAGTAACCAACAACCTGAATGAATCGCCAGAGAATTATTGAGTGCAAAAAGTCAATTCCCAAAGATTGCCTGGTAAATGATTCCATTTAGTTAACATTTTTGAGATGAGAAAATTATAGGTAGGAGAATAGACTGCAGTTTTCAGAGGTTATGGGTAGGAGGAAAGTGGGTGTGGTTATAAAAGGCAAGGAGGGAATCAGGTGGCAATAGGAATGTTTTGTATCTGACTGTATCAATGTCAGTATCATGGTTGTGATAATGTAGGTTTGTTTTGCAACATATTCCCATTGAGGGAACTGAGTAAAGGGTATGAGCAATCTCTTTGTATCATTTCTTACAACTGCATGTGAATCCACATTTATCTCAAAAAAGTTTATTTAAAAAAGGTAAGAATTCTTTAAAAAAATAACCACAATTCTATTATCACAACTAAAGTTGTTAACAATTTCTTAGTATCATTAAATAAGCAAATGTTTGAATGGCATTAGCCCTTCTCCAAGGAGGTTTTCTTCCTTTCAGAATGTTTATCTAGGTGCTATATCAGGCAGAGTGGATTTAACTTTGGGTACCACCACTTATGAGCTATCTGACCTTGGGCAAATAACAAAAACTCTTCATGTCTTATCTTTCCACTAAAATTAATGGCAGCATCTACATAGAGTTGGTGCGAAGAGTAAGAGAAAGGGTTGTATACAAAACTCAACCTGTGTCATCTCCTTTCAAATATATAGTTTCTAACACCTGAACTGTGTGCTTTAGATTTGGAAAGGTAGGAATTTTGAGGTACTTTATTTTCTGATTATTTATGTCTGGGGAAGGCTGTCCAAGTGCGAGTAAATGAATGGGATTGGATGGATAGAAGTGGGAAGAAACTCGATGCTTATTTTCCCATGTGATTTCACACATGGGAGAACTGTGAGAGAACCGGCCTAGAAGCCTTGAGTACACATTCTGCATGCCCCTAATACCACTAATTTCACTTAGAAGATTTTAGCATGTCTGAAGCATGCAAAGGTATGATAATTTTAATGAATTTTCATTATATTTCCATGATAAATCTCTCAGGGTAAACACACACACAGCAAAAAATCTGAAATTGCTTAGGTACCTTTTGGTGAATAGATTGCTTTTGACTCTCAGTGATGCAGGAAGTCACTGGTTAAGGATTCTTAAATAATGAAGCTTGATATGTTGCCTGGTGATTTATAATGATGGTTGATAAACTGATGATTTAATTGTGCTTCCTCTAGTAATAATCTTAAGTGCTCGAGTGAAGTTCCAGTGATTGGCTTTCTTCTGAACTCAGTCTCCCTAGAGTCTTTAGGCATCTCTTTTACACAACATCCTATAACTGACTTTTAACTGTTCTATTTTAAATAATACAAATCAATTAAAACACACAGCTGTTTAACAAGACTTCTCAGTGTTGGTATAGGTCTCGGTGGGTATTTCCTGATGGCTCATAATGACATCAATTTAGTGCACCTGGTAGGATCAGTGTGCACTGGAAGCGGCTTAATTCTTAAATGACAAGAAAATTAAGAAGCCTTTATGGATTGCTGCTGCTGCTGCTGCTTCAGAATCACTGCCAGCTTCATTGCTGGCTCTTTCATGGTGGAGCTTCACTGAAATGGGACCTCAGACATCATGTGATTGTTTTCTCTGTAATTTGCTGCTAATTTGTTGATTCTGAGTTTCTCGGTATTTATTTTGGACATTAATTCATCACCTTAGTGGGTAGATTTATAATCCCACAGTAATTACATCTATCTTGCAGACTTTTCTGTAGAAACCCTCCAGTGTTTTAATAGCACTCAGTAATTCTACCACACTCCCCTGTCTTAGGAGAATGAAATACACTTCATCGTTATATGACCCTCTCTTTGGTATCCTAGGGTAGTGATGATAGTGCTGTTTTTGTTTGTCTCTGTTGGTAATCATTTTTAGATTGTCAATCTATACCTGCATTGTGTCTTTAATGTTTATTGAATGTTGATGCTGTGGAGTCCATACATCATCAGAGTACTTCATTCTCCATATTCATTTTATTTTTTCAATTCAGAAATATCCTTTGTCTCTCACACTCTATTGTGCTTTTCTTATTTGGGGTAAAAAACACATTTTTGGAAGTTTTATTTGTTTCTAAGTCTTTCCTTACATTTAGACGTATATGAAAGTTCTTTCTCTTTTAGATATTTAGTCATTATCTTTGACTAAAGAAGTAATTTTAGAAAAAATTTCTTGACTTTACACCCTGAAATGTTTTAGGAAATCTTTATACTGAATGCTGTTTAGGCATGTGTATGAGATTACTTTCTCATCCAGCTTTTGATTATTAATTTCTAAAATGTTTTGTTTTGTTTCATTTCAATGAGAGTTCAAGATATATAGTTAAACAAGGAATGTATTTCTTACAAGTAGCCAACTTATTCTTTTATATTTGGGTCTTATTTCTTTAAATTGAATTTTATTTCAGTAGACAGTAAAAATGAGACTGGTTAGGGTAATGTTCTTTGTTATATGTATATCTCACTGAGCTGAGTATTGCTTAGCTTTTTACCGTCAAAGTTGCACTTTTGACTTAGCACATGCCTTGAATTTATATGAGAGCTTACTTTAAAGAATTTTCCAGCATTTCATTGATCTTAAAACTTTTATTCCTAAAAAAGAAGCAGCTTATAAATGTGAAAATAACATAACATTTAAAATATTTAATAATTAATTTTAATATTACTCATCTTAGCACATTTCATTTTGATAATTACCTGCCATCAATTTTTAATTTTTAATAAACATCTTAGTTCCAAAACTTCAAGTTTGAGGAATATTTATATTCTCATTTCCAGTTTTTGAGTGATTAGAGGTTATTGGTGGGTGGGCAGTAAAGCAGCAGCTAGAAGCAGGTAGAGAAGCCTGGGAGGTGGGAAGGCAGGCACAGGACCCAGAGAGGATGGAAGATGGACTCTGCAGACAACTTATCCAGATCCCTGTGAGGGTACTGGGCTTCCCAGGTGGCGCTAGTGGTAATGAACCTGCCTGCCAATGGAGGGGAGGCACAGGTTCTATCCCTGGGTTGGAAAGATCCCCTGGAGAAGGAAATGGCAATCCACTCCAGTATTCTTGCCTGGAGGATCCCCAATGGACAGAGGAACCTGGTAGGCTACAGTCCATGGGGTCCCGAAGAGATGGACATGACTAAAGTGACTGAGCGCAAGCACAAGAAAGGTGCTGTCTGTTTTCTGTTATTTTTGTCACAGTAGTCGCTGCACATGCATAGTCTATAATGCAATTATTCCACCTTTTAAAACCTTCTATTTCCCACCCACTTAGCCTTTTCTTTTTACCTGTTGTGTTCCTGGTTCTTTTCCATGTTACCTGTTAAATTTCCCGTATTACATTAGCAGTCTATACTTTGTAGTTTAAATTTTGGCAAATAGAGATAATACAAAATATATAAAGCATGTTTGCAAGTCATTACAATTATTTTATTGCATGCTGATGTTATTTTTTCAGTATATCATTGCTACTTCCCTTCGCCCAGTCTGAATTTCAAAAATATTTAAAGTCATGTATATACATATACTCAAATGTAAGATTAATACATGTACTGTAAAGATTAAAGAAAGTGAGTAAGAACTAAGTGGTAGAGAGGGAAAGACAGTTTTACAGAAAACCTAGGCTAAGGGACATATGGGAGCTTTCTAGAACAACAAATAACAAAAATAGAGAACACCAATTAAATATGTTGCTTTCATTCTGTTATGAAATTAACATTTACCAAGAAAAACAAGCCTTTTTCTTATATTAAATTTTAGGAAGATAATTTTCCAAATATGAAAAAAATTATCTCCTTTATAGATACTGCTTAAGCCACCTTTAAGAGGAGGGGAGGGAGTACTGATGAGTTGTGTGGGAGAGTTACAGTAATGTTCTGCATGTGTGTAGATTTATACTGCAAAGGTCCTTATTAGCGGCTTGCTGTTCAGATTCAACCTGTAGATGTATTTTGAGTGCTTGGAAAGCTCTATGAATTTGAAAGCATTTGGACTAGGTATGTGCTCTATAGTTAAACATGATCACTTTCTTTTCCCTTTGCCTGATATCCTGTTTCACTTAATTTGCCCACCTGTCTTCTAAAGGCATTTAGGTTTGCTTGTTCCAATATTGGTACAAGATACAAAGAAAGAGTTTAGAGATTCTGTATGTATGAATCTCAATACATATCTTGGACTATCTTCAAGTAAAAGTGCTATCATATGAGTGTAAGATTTTTTAATAATTTATTTTTTCTGTTTAAAAAAGTTTTATATGCTGATCATTTTAAATAAAATATGGAATAGCATAAGAAAAAAATAATAATTGCTCAGTCTCAAACATTATAAATTACCACTGTTAACCTTCCAGTGTATAGCTTTCTAGAAATATTGTTTATTTTTCCATATAATTATATATAATGTATATTCACACATGTATATATAATATATGCTGCTGCTGCTGCTAAGTTGCTTCAGTCATGTCCAACTCTGTGCGATCCCATAGATGGAAGCCAACCAGACTCCCCCATCCCTGGGCTTCTCCAGGCAAGAGTACTGGAGTGGGCTGCCATTTCCTTCTCTAGTGCATGAAAGTGAAAAGTGAAAGTGAAGCCGCTCAGCCGTGTCCAACTCTTAGCGGCCCCATGGAATGCATGCAGCCTACCAGGCTCTGCCACCCATGTTATTTTCCAGGCAAGAGTACTGGAGTGGGCTGTCATTGCCTTCTCCGATATATAATATATAAATACACACAAATGCATATGAGATCACACCTGTTTTTTTAAATTTATGTCACAGATATCTTTTCATACCAATATTTAAATACATCTAAATTTTCCTTCTAATAACTGCATAGAATTTAAATATAAGGCAATACCATAATTGTTTTAATGTTGTCAACCTTAAGTTCTTTTTGCAACTGTTTGTATTATAGAAGTGAAGTGAATTCACTCAGTCGTGTCTGACTCTTTGTGACCAGGCTCCTCTGTCCATGGGATTCTCCAGGCAAGAATACTGGAGTGGGTTACCATTTCCTTCTCCAGGGTATCTTCCCGACCCAGGGATCGAACCCGGGTCTCCCGCATTGGAGGCAGACGCTTTAACCTCTGAGCCACCAGGGAAGCCCTTGTTTGTATTATAAACAGGTTCTAAATTAACATTCTTATCCATACAGTTTATGCAGTTGTAAGATCATTTCCTTGGAATAAATTCTTAGAAGTGGAATTGGTGAATCAATAAGCATTCACTTTTAAAGATTTTGTTAGATAATTCCCAAGTCAGTCTCATAAGAACTGTACTAACTCCTGTTACCAGCAGGATATTAGAGAACCCGTTCCCTGAGTGCTGGCTGACATTGGACATAATTGTTCTTTTTAACGTGTTACAATCTGCTGTCCATCAGGCTACATATTGGAGCCATGTATCTGTCAATCAATGCCAAGGTTACAGATGAATGAAATGTAGGTTTTTCTTGCAGTTGATTGGGCACATACATTTTAGACATCGAGGAAGTATAGTCAGGATTAAAGGGTCTACTTTGCATCCTTTCCAAGCCCAAACCATGTTTCTGCTATGCAGAGGTGCCTGGAGGAGTACCTGCCCGCAGGGCTCAGGCTTTGCTTTGTAAAGCTTCATCACTTGCACCAATGATGGAGCAGAATCCATGGAAGCACTAAGTCTTGCTGCTTTAAGCCTGGAAGATAGGCTCTTGGATGGCAAGATTTTTGTGAGCTGGAATTATCAGTCATCCCCCTCACCCAAATAACAAGACACAAGTAGAATATTTGATTGAATAAAATGGTATCGTAGCAGGCCTGCCAGGATGAAGTAACTATTAATACACTTCCCTCCAGACAATAAACAATAAAAGGGTTAGCATTTTGAATGCTTTCAAAATACTATCCATTTAAGTCCTGAAGAACATCTCCTAAAACTGACACATTTGGTTTTGGCACAGTCGTGCTTGAGCTGTTCCTTCTGGCAGTAATTGGCTGTGAGATCAATATATTCTTTAAGTAGAACCAGGTCATCACCATATAAATGGGTGGTTGTCTTTCTGTTTGCTGTCACAGGAAATCAAATACTCACTTCTAAAAGCTGTATGAAATTGAAAATGAATTTAAAAGTGTGGGGACATGATTGCAATTCTACTATATAACCTTTTAAGCTGAGAATTTATCTTGTCCACATATTTTTCAGTATAATAGGTAACACTTAGGGAACATTACCCAAGTGCCAGGTACTCTTTAAATACATTTATTATTTCACTTAATCTTCTGAACACCCATATTAGGTTCATTTTATTTTACACATTTTACAGAAGGGGAAATCAAGGGACAAGGACATCAGATAAGATGCTAAAGGTTAAACATCTGTTAAGTGACAGGACCAGAAATTGAACTCACCTTCATGAACTCATGACTTTGAGAGCTCTATCATTAGCCACTATGCTTTAACCCTCCTGTAAAGTTTATCTTAGTCTCAAGATGTTATCATATAGATTTAATCCATTTGTGCATCATGGACCTCATTGAGAATCTGATGAAAAATCTGGGACCTTTCCCTAGACACACAAAATTTTGCAACCATGTTAAACAAGTACAATCTTTAGAATTTGTAGTGACTGTTTAGTTCAGTCGCACAATCATGTCTGACTTTTTGCAACCCCATGGACTGCAGTATGCCAGGCTTCCCTGTCCACACCCATTCCCAGAGCTTGCTCAAACTCATGTCCATCAAGTCAGTGGTACATCCAACCATCTCATCCTCTGTTGTCCCCTTCTCCTACTGCCTTCAGTCTTTCCCAGAATCAGGGTCTTTTCCAGTGAGTCAGTTCTTTGCATCAGATGGCCAAAGTATTGGAGTTTCAACTTCAGCATCAGTCCTTCCAATGAATAGTCAGGACTGATTTCCTTTAGGATGGACTGGTTTAATCTCCTTGCAGTCCAAGGGACTCTCAAGAGTCTTCTCCAACACCAGCAGTTCAAAAGCATCAATTTTTCAGCACTCAGCTTTCTTTAGAGTCCAGCTCTCACTACTGGAAAAACTATAGCTTTGACCAGATGGACCTTTGGTGGCAAAATAATGTCTCTGCTTTTTAATATACTGTCTAGGTTGGTCATAGCTTTTCTTCCAAGGAAAAGTGGCTTTTAATATCATGGCTGCAGTCACCATCTGCAGTGATTTTGGAGCCCCCCAAAATAAAATCTCTCACTGTTTCCATGTTTCCCCATCTATTTGCCATGAACTGATGGGACTGGATCCCATGATCTTAGTTTTCTGAATGTTGAGTTTGTAGGATTATAACTCAACATCCATTCCACCCTTCTTCTCTTGTTCCCTTCATGTACTGCAGACATTGGAGAATTAAAATATAATTCTCCATCTCCCTCTTGGAGAGAGGTCGGAATTTGATTAGGTTCATCATATTGGTTGCATTTGTACAGGGATTTCAGAGGTAGAAGTGTTGGAGGCTGTACTGTGTTGGAAGCACTGTGGGTCTTGAGGGTTGTCTGTGTGACTATAGTGTCCAATCGCTAGCTTTGAATGTGTCAAGAGGCAGTGGATGTGGCAACTGTTTTGCTGGTGTGAATTGTAGCTGGTGTGGCATTACCATGGAGGAGGTGGAGTAGAAGCAAGTTCTAATCGTGGGAGTTGGAGGTATGATTCTAAAATGGCAGATTCCTGATCTGAAAAGACGCATTATATCATTTGATCTCTAGTTCTCCAGGATGGCTTTGGGAATTGTTTCTAGAAAGTCATCTAGAATTTGTTGATTCATCTCTTCTAATGAGGGCTTCAGTCTGACAAAGGAGGCTCTGTTTTTTTGCAACTAATCTTGATGGATACAATATTATATAGCTACACCTAAAAATAGTTTTTTCAACAGGGTGGAAGTTTGGTTCTGAAGACAGAATCATTTGGGTTCTTACTCAAGTTCTACTTATGTGACCAGAGGCAAATTATTTGATGTTTCACCTTTCTCTTTCACAAAATGGGAAATTATTTCTATATGGGGACTTCTATAAGGAGGACCCCATTAGGTTGTTATGAGAATTATGTGAGTTAATGCCTGTGATGTGCCTAGCATGATGTTTGACACATAGTTGGTGCTAAGAATATGCACTCTTGCTGGGAGCCAGCGTGAGGAATCCTGCTCGTGGCAGAGGTCATGAGGAAGGAAGCCCAACAAAACGCAAAGGCGTGATCTGGCTTCAGGGGTTCCCCCTGGGTTTTCCTGAACATCTACCCCCAAAAACCAGAGTCTGCCTGCTTTATTGTACTATGCTTTCCACTCTCCTGACATTCTCTGGAAAAAGTTAACTCAGGGCTTCAGTTAACAGTCTCCTGCATATAAAAAGAAGTCCTCGGTTTAAACCCCTTTGATGGCTTTCTACCTTACCTAACCGGTCTGCCTGGACTTTTTCAGCTTGTGAATTGTTTACGGCCCCCAACCGTGAGAGGCACGAAGCTTAGAGCATCTTAGAGATACAGAGCCTTTTCTAAAAAGCTAAAAATTGTATTGGTGATGGGTTTCACTGTTGAGTCAATGACTGCTACCAGGCCTCCATATTCTTTATCGTTTAGGCACCTGGAGGGTATTAATCAATGTAATTGGGATATAGGAAAAGGAATATAGTAGTTTTGATGTTAGCAACTCTAGACTTTTGAGTTAATTACTTTTCTCTTTGTTATAAATCACTGTACTTCTTTCATTGTTATAAATTGTTGTGTCCTTGCTATGTAAGAATGTAACTTGATTTAGTGCTTTCTGAGAGTGGCACCAGACTTTGGGAAGAACAACACTGTTAAGGCAAATAAGTCTTCTGGCTGACAAACCCTTATCAGAAAAGGGCCATAAAATGTTAATTGGCCTTCTGGCCAGAAGGTGATGTAAATCGCCTAAGACTTATATATACAACTAGGTATGCAGAGAGAAAGCCTGGTCTTGATAAGAGTCAGGGCTGCTGATGCTGCATAATTTTGTATTATCCATTGATCTCTATGTAACATCAAAAGTATATAAGGCCTTTCCGGACAATAGAGGAGGGCCAGTCACTGGACTGGTTTCCCCTGTGTCTTTTCTTACTCTATTTTCTGGCTGAATTCCCATCTGGGGCATGGAGGTTCGCAATGTCTACTTACTTGTCCTGGCTTTTAAGATCCACACGAGAGGGAGCCCAAGGCGAGGCACCCCCCGCTATTCAAGAGGACGCCAGTGGCCTAATGTAGATGGTGCAAGTTCCTTGTCTTGGAACTTTATTGATTTTCCACGTAAACCAAGTTATTCAGCATCTTTTCTCCACTAAATTTTCCTACTACACTATTTCTTCCTAATCTCTCTTTATATTTCTAAATAAATAACTTTTTCCTCGCCACGCCATCCCCTCTTCGAATTACCCTGGATCCACCGGGGCTGGACCCCGGCACACTCTTATTATCATTAATCCATAAATACTGTGAAATGGAAAAGCAGTGGGCATAATTTGGGTTTTGGATAAAATACAGCACTGCAGTGGTCAATAGAATGATTGTTGAGCTTCAGGTTTCCTGCCACAGTACACTCACAGGCTCAAACTGATTGTTTATTGAAGAGGAAGCTGGTAGAGAGTACTTAGGGGTCATATTCGCTTAGTTAACTAGTTTTGTAGTTGTCATTCAAATAGCATTCAAAAAATCCTGGTAGTGAATTGCCTTCCTCAGGAGAGACCTTCAACTTTAGATGGCTATTTCAGTGTGCTGTTTTTTTGCATGATGGGGTTAGCAGAGCACGGGAGGGATGTCCCAAGGCTATAAAGAGCAGAAGTAGCCCATCTGGGCCTGTGACAATCCATCTGCAGTGCTTCTCCCAAGCCATGCCACGAGCATCTCCCGAAGCCATGCCACGAGCATTGCGTGCTACAAGCTGTAGTTGTTATTGTGCTTGTGGCTAAACCTACAGCTTCCCATTGAGATACAGAAATGTCTTAGCATGTCTTACAATACATCTAGAGTTGAGTTTTTAAAGAATTTTTTACAGTAATGCTGGGAATAAATGTTTTTAAAATTTGTTACATATAAGAAAGTGAAGTGGATATTAAGGCTTATTTTCTAGTAGCATCAAAGGGTAAGGAAACATAATTCAGATATGGTTTGTTCAATTATAGTGAATAGCCAACAAGGCTAACTAAATTTTAAAAATAAAAGAAATGTTCTTCAGTTTATGGGCAAAATATCTTCAGGAATTTTGCACTGTTTGTGCAGTAAAGTCTGGTTCATTAAATCACTACAATATCCCCAGCATTGTACCGGTAATTGTGATAGAGCCAGAGGTAGTACAGGGTATTGTACTTGACTAGAAAAGCTTGTATTATATACTGAAGAGAAAATGGTAATATACATGGATGCTGTGAGGTAAACCACTTGCTGGTTAAAGAGTTTAAATTGAATACACGTCTAAGTAGCTTCCTGTAATCAATAAGCTCCTTTCTGCCAGACTTTTGCCCCATCCCACCCCCACTCCACCCCTCTAACCTTATTCAAGTAGACTTTAACAGCCAAGAATGCACTGGCCTGTCCCTTATACACTCACATGGCAGTGCAGGCAAGTTTTTCAAACTTAGACTTGTTAATATACAGCCAGTGGGGAACTCCACATAAGGACAGCCAGACAATCAATGTTTTAGACCTCAGAAGGTTGCATATATAACCTGTTTAAAGGTTTCTAAAGCCTTCCCCTCCCACTGTGACTTGAAGGTGATCATTGCAAACAGCTGTTAAAGGAGAACATATGTATAAGAGTCCTGTAAAATCCATCTCCTATGTAGGAATAATTAGCAAATTGCAATTATTTTCCATATTTTATTTGAATTTCTTCTCAGCCATGTTTGACATCAAGGTCACCACCAGAAAAGGCTAAGTGATCAATAGTGCTGGTCTCTTGAATATGTGAATGATGCTTCCCCTTGGACTTTGATTTAGGAAATTTAAGTTATTACTGTGACACAAGTTTGGCTGTTGTTTTCCCCATTGATCAAAATGGCTACCCCTGGAGGTGTGGACCATATGGAGACAGTCTTCTCAAAACGGGTCTTTCTTCTACTGATGAAGCTTTAATCAAATCATTATCATTTTGTATATTCTAATCTCCTAAAAGTATGATGTCAGCTAATTTGGGTTTTCACACAGTGTTCAGGGAAGCCCCACATGTGAATTGGGGTATCTTGAGGCTATTCTGTGTGTGTTAGGATGTATATGAGGGTGTGAGGGGGATGAGGGGATGTATTTGGGAGAATCCAAATAAGGTAGATGAGTCTTTGGAGCTCTGCACATCACTTCAGTCAAAGCACCTTCACTTTCTTCTTTTTTTTTTTTTTTCCCTATTTCTTGTAAGGTTTTATTTGCAAAAAGTGTTCTGCTGCTTTAAAATGTTTTAAAACGTCTGAGCTAGAGGACATATTTCCAAGATATAATTCAAAAGACTGTCAAGTTAAAGCTATATAACTAACGGTGCTTTGTTCCCTGACAAGGGGAATTTTAGACATGTCAAGTCTATCTTTTGAGAGAGTTGAATCAGGAATATATAAGTCCATATTGTTTCCAGCAGGTTACTCAGAAAAAGATCCTTTTGGTCTTAACTGAGATCAGTGTGGCCAGGCTTACCTTTGCATCTGCTAAAGTTATTTTGTGAAGCGGCTGAATAAAAATAGTTCTTAGAGCCCACAGCCTTGGATATGACAGTTCATCCTGTCAAACTGAGGCAACTTCTAACAACTCACCATATGGTCCAGAAAGAAGGTGATCAGGATATTTGAATTGAGCTCTCCATCTTGGCACTTCCCAGGAGACAGACTTTTGGCCCTCTGGGTATTTTATGGAGATCCTTTATAATCAGAAAATGTAGCCCGTTAACTTTGGAAACTAAGGATCTTAAGTTTCTATAGCTGCCAATAGTATCTCCCTGGCTAACTCAACCTATCTGTATTTTAGGTAAAGCTCACCAATCTGTATACACACCAAAGTGGTTCAGGGGAAACATCCGGGACACCGCTTCTCCCTTGCTTTCATGCAGTCTGCTTTTTCCCTTCTCTCATTCATGCCTGGCCAAACTCTTCAGCCAGAATCAGAGGTTTTCCAAACCAGTCTGTCTAAGGACAGCAATGACTTTCCAGGTGATAGTTTGGAAACCTTGGGTGCCCCTTATGTTTATCTGTCTATATCTAATGAGAAAATTTTGTGTGATTTGTGTGCCCATACTGAGTTCTTGGGGCTTCCCAGGTGGTTTAGTGGTAAAGAATCTGCCTGCCAGTGCAGGAGACACAAGAGAAATGGGTTTGATCCCTAAGTCAGGAAGATCCCCTGGAGAAGGAAATGGCAACCCGCCCCAGTATTCCTGCCTGGAAAATTCCATGGACAGAGGAGCCTGCAGGCTATCGTCCATGGAGTTGCAAAGAGTCAGACATCACTGAGCAGCGGAGCACATGCACACACATCAGATTCACATTTAGGGGTCCAGGGGACTGACCTCAGCTAAATCAAGTGCCCGGAGCATTCTTGCCAAGGGCTGATGTTTAACGAGAAGTAAAATTCATTTCCTATTGAATGAATGTTCTCTCTAGGTCCTGGTTACTGCACAGTATTACATGCCTTGTCCATGAGAAGGAGAAACCCTCACATATTTTGGAGTGAAAATATGAGGAAAATTGGGAGACAGGGAGAGACTGGGCCTGAGGAAGGTTGATTAAGGGGATTCAGCTGGTAATGAAGTATATTTCCCTTGGGATTTTCATTTAATTCACCTGCCCAATTCTAGCTGCAATTTGTAGACACTCTAAGTAATATCAGATCAATATAAGTGAGCAAAAAGGAACCAGATTTGCATTTAATAACCAATATAGAAGCGAGGATAAAGATGCATTTTTTTCTACATGTTTTCTGTAGTTTTGACATCAACTTAGAACTCACTCCCAAGAGCAAAGATTTCACAAGCTGAATTCCTGGTCTAAGAGGTTATTCCTCTCTCAGTTTTCAACATTCTAAGGACAGGCAGCTATTGTATTTTAATTGAAAAAGTCCCCAGAGGGAAACAGTACTAGAATAGTTTCTTGGGATTTGGGGACCTGCTTGAAACTTTAATTGCTGTTTTGTTTGACTTTTTACATTGACTTTTCTGAAGACCAAACACCCTAATTCCATCTGTGGAAGTATTACTTAATGGTTCATATATCACTGATTTTTAACATCCTGTAAGGAACATGCTATACCCTAAATGTTTTCAGGTACATGGGCACAGTCTGTTCACACTATGTTATGTAATTAGTTTTCCCCTAGTTTTTCTTGCACGTGTTTCAGTTCAAAGCAGGCAGGTTCCTCTAATCATTCATTTTAGCTGCAAAGATTCTTCATTTCTAAATGTTAATATTTATTTCTTCTT